>NC_139565.1:50543255-51743255 GCF_965112155.1 Podarcis liolepis | reverse complement strand
GGTGTGTCTTATGGTCAGGTGCGTCTTATGGAGCAAAAAATACAGTAGTTGGAGAGCTATACCTGTCAGCATGTTGAACCCCGAAACTGGGACACGCATCTTTCCATCTGTGATCCCATGCGAGACACATGACCCACATGAGATCACAGAGCCCAAAAGACACATTTTTCAGGGCCATGCTCTCACACAACCCCATTTTTTCTGGGCAAGATCTTGTGCAAAATCTCTCGAGAATCACAGCGCCCTAAATTGCTGCCACGCTGTCGCCGGAAATGATGGGCCGTCCCAGTTTTTCCAGGACACTTGCAGGGTATGGAGACCCACCAAGCTGAACAAAAGTAGCATAGGTTGCAGTTTATTTAAGGCCAACTCCCAAGGATCATCTCCCAGAGGGAAATTCAAGTCACACGGGGAGAGAGCTCAGTGCAGCCTGAGCCTGGTTAGGCCTATAGTTTTATTGGTTGATTATGTTTATATCTAACCTTTTCCTCCAAGGCACTCTAGAGGGAGTCCATGGTTGTGCGCCCCTCCTCAATTCAGCCCCACAAGCTAGGTTAGGTGGAGAGGCTGTGACTGGCCCAAGGTCATCCAGTGAGCTTCATGGCCATGTGGGGATTTGAACCCTGGTCTCACAGCAACCAGCCTGACACTCTAACCACTAGACCATGCTAGAGCAGCTCATGCAGCAAAAGGAGGTGGAGGGGGAAAAGTTGGCTGCCCTAGCCATGCCACTTTGTGGTAGACCCACTTTGTCAGGTCACACCAAAATGGCTTTGGAGAAGCAGCGGGGGAGGAGATGAAAAGAGGTGGTGGTGTGCCAATATCTAACATTAGGACAGAAGGAGAACATTTCCCCTCCAACACATTTCCCAGATGTGGGTTCTGCACCTCATGACTCCAGGCATCTTATCAACAGCCACTCACCTAGATTCTTTCCCTTCTTCTTGAACATGTTTTTAATAGTGAGTCCGCAAGTGACTGTGAAGGCCAATTCTGGATCCACACATCCTTCCACAGTGGGGACATAGGTTTCCATGTGGGAGTTGATCACGGTGAGGGTTTGCCAAAGCCATTTCCGCCTTGGAGGAGATGGGGTTGCGGGCCTGCTCCACCCACACCCGCGCGGGGGGCTGGCCTTTTCCCCCGCGCGAGAACAGGGAATCCCCGGGCGTGTCACCGAACCGGCCAGCCTATCAGCTGGCCAGGGAGGAGGGACCTGGCCTATTTAAGGCCAGGCACGCCCGGGGACCGCCCTCTTTCCACCTGGGCGCCAAAGAAGTTTTTCCCATCCCACCCACCCTTAGGTTTTAGCTAGTCTTGGCCTTGCTATGGACTTCGGTTGGTCGCCGCAAGGGGCCTGGTAGGAATTTTTCCAAGTTGGCGCACTTCGTGCCTTTTGGTTTTTTCGCCTACCTCGTAGCAAACGTCACAACTTCCCCGGTGTTGGCGGTTAGGCATTGGCAGGGGGAATTGTTATGCAAATGAGAGGGGGGGAAGGAAGCGCCATACCTTCCCCCAAATAAAGGGGTAGTCCGGTAGAGGACTCCGGGGGGCGTTGCCTTGTCCGAAACCTAGGGAGGTAAGGGCCTCCGGCACGCCCCCGAGCGGTGACACCCGTGGGATCCTAGTTGGCGTACTTCAACAGGACCCCCCACGGTTTGTGGACAACCCTCCCGGTCACCATGCCGGGTAGTCGATAGGAGCCAATGCCTAAAGCCAATACCTTTCAATTCTGTAATCAATAAAGTTGTGGCCTTTTTATGCCCATTAACCTAAAATATTGTGTCCCGTGTCTTCATTTCACAATGGGGGGGGGGGAGTATTGCCACGCAAACATGCCTTCCTCTTAGCACGTTTCTCCCTTTCGTCCTGAGTTTGAATGTCTTCAAAGCCGATGACACCTTTGGTAAAGGCTGTTCTCCAATTGGAGTGCTTGCAGGCTAGTGTTTCCCAATGGTCAGTGTTTATACTACTTTTTTTTTTTAGATTTGCCTTGAGAGTCTTTAAACCTCTTTTGTTGACCACCAGCATTACGCTTTTCATTTTTAAGTTCAGAATAGAGTAGTTGCTTTGGAAGATGATAATCAGGCATCTGAACAACATGACCAGTCCAACGAAGTTGATGTTGAAGAATCATTGCTTCAACGCTGGTGATCTTTGCTTCTTCCAGTACACTGGCATTAGTTCGTCTGTCTTCCCTAGTGATATGTAAATTTTTTCGGAGGCAGCGTTGATGGAATCATTTGAGGAGTTGGAGATGGTGTTTATAAGTGGTCCATTTTCACAAGCATACAGTAAGGTTGGTAGTGCAATAGCTTTGTAAACAAGCAATTTGCTTTCCCTGCAAACGTCCCAGTCCTCACTCTGCACTTCAATTGGGAGAAAGCTACACTTGCAGAGCTTAGGTGATGCTGGATTTCTTCATCAATGTCGGCCCTTGTGGAAAGATAACTGCCCAGGTAGGAGAAGTGATCAACACTTTCCAACGTTATACCACTGAGTTGGATTTGTGGTGCTGCAGAGGGGCTGTTTTGTGCTTGTTGGTGCAGCATTTTGGGTTTTTGGGATGTTGAACAATAGGCCAAGCTTTTTGTAAGCTTCTGTGAAGATATTGAGAATAGATTGGAGGTCATTCTCTGAGTGTGCACACAGTATGTTGTCATCAGCACACTGAAGCTCTATGACGGAAGTCATGGTAACCTTACTCTTTGCTTTCAGCCTACTCAGATTAAAGAGCTTTCCATCTGTTTGAGATATGATTTCTACTCCAGTGGGGAGCTTCCCTTCAATGAAGTGTAGGATCGTGGCAATGAAAACACAATCCTGGGATGAAAACACAATCCTGTTTAACACCTGATCCTACTACTGTGAATGGTTCACTTTGAGAGCCATTGTTATCTGTGATTGTTGCTGTCATATTAAAAAAAAGAAAAGAAGGTAAAGGACCCCTGGATGGTTAAGTCCAGACAAAAGCAACTATGGGGTTGCGGAGCTCATCTCGCTTTCAGGCCGAGGGTGACAGACAGCTTTCCAGGTCATGTGGTCAGCATGACTAAACCACTTCTGGTGTAACGGGACATGGTGACGAGTGCCAAAGTGCACAGAAACGCCATTTACCTTTCCACTGCAGCAGTACCTATTTGTTTGCTTGCACTGGTGTGCTTTCAAACTGCTAGGTTGGCAGAAGCCAGGACTGAGCAGCGGGAGCTCACCACATTGCAGGGATTCGAACCGCCAAGCTTCAGACTGGCAAGCTCAAGGGGCTCAGTGGTTTAGACCACAGCGCCACCCACTCCCCTTAGCAAACCTTGCTGTCATATTATAATGGAGGAGCCGAAGGATCTGGGCAGCCAATTTTCAGAAGGACAGTCCACTGGGCATTACAATTTACAGTGTTGAAGGCCTTAGTCAGGTCAATAAACGCCATATACAGGGGTTGGTTTTGCTCTCTGCATTTTTCTTGAAGCTGTTGAGTGATGAAAATCATGTCCACTGTTCCCCTATAAGGTCAAAAACCATTTTGGATTCAGGAAGGGTCACCTTGGATACAGTTAGGAGATAGTTTGCTAAGAATTTTGCCGGCTACAGCTAATAAAGAGATGCCTCAATAGTTTCCGCAATCCGTGCTATCACCTTTGTAAAAGAGATTGATAATTTTGGTATTCCTAAAGTCTGCTGGGATCTCCTCTCTCTCCCAGATTTTTTTGATGAGCTTGTGAAGTTGTTGTGTAAGTTCAATTCCATCCACTTTGAAGATTTCGGCAGATATCCCATCAGGTCCACTGGCTTTAGCTTTTAGAAGCATGGTATTGTCTGTTGAGCATAGGGGGCATATGCGATGATTTATTGGCCCATAGGTGGTCTTTGTGGCTTCAAAGAAATTCTGTGCATCATGAGTGTCGGCTAAGTGCTGGATCTCTTGAGCTTTTTTAATCCGCCAGGTATTATTTAGTTCTCTGGTTCTTCTTTGAACCTCAACCTTAGCATTGGCATAGTTTTTTTTCTTGGTGGCGCAGTTTCTATCTCTTTGCCAGAACTGAAAGGCCTTCCTTTTCTTGTCAATCATGTGTTCAATCTCACTGTCATTCTCATCAAACCAGTCCTGGTGTTTTTTGGTTTGGTGTCCAATAGTTTGTTCTCAGGCTGCAATAATGGACATTTTTAGCTTGGTCCAGTATTCCTCTAGTTGTTTGGAAGCAATCCCACTTAATAGGATCTTGAAGGGCTTGAGTGCTCATTTGTGCCTTGGTTTCCTTCCTTGAAGCCTGCGTTGAAGTATAATCTTGATAGCCATCGTGAAACGTATTAACCAGTGATCTGTCCAGCAGTCGTCAGCACTCGTCATAGCTCTGGTAAGGAGCACATCACAGTGATCACTCGGACAATTGTCCACTCGGACAATTACATAGTCTAAGTCTAAGAGGTGCCAGTGGTTTGACTGAGGATGCCTCCATGATGTTTTAAATTTATTTTTTTGTTGAAAGAGTGTCCTTGGTCCCATTATATAAGCGGCCTAAAATGCTCCCGAGTTCCTCCTTTCACCAGTCTTGCCTTGCCGGGCTTCAGACAAAGTGATCACAGTTTCAATCCTGGCCAGGATATTCATTTCCCATTCTTCTCCCTCCCTGGTGATTTTCCATCGCAGGCCTCATTAGCCTGGAAAGCCTCCAAAATGTTTTTGGAAGCTGCTATCATCTTCACTAATCACTCTCTCTGTTTATTCCAACTTTCTCTGGTGCGGTGTGGTGGCTAGAGTGCCGGGTTCCAGTGGGGGTGGGGAATCTGGGTCATGCTCCCCATTCAGCTACTGAGCAACATCTGGAAAGCTTTGGGCAAACGGCTGTTTCCTAGAGTTGGGCTGAAGCGCTGCACTAAGTCCCTTGAAGGAAGAGTGGGATGCAAAAGAAATACATTTGCATTTGCCCAACCTAACGATGACTTACAGGAGCAACCTTTCATTCATGTAGTCCCTTTGTCCTTTACAGAGGGCAAGGAATCCCCCCATTGATTGATTTCATAGAATCATAACATCGTAGAGTTGGAAGGGACCCCCAAGACCCAACCCCCTGCAATGCAGGCATCTCAACTAAAGCATCCATGACAGATGGCCACCCAACCTCTGCTTAGAAACCTCCAAGGAAGGAGAGTCCACAATGTCCTGAAGGAGTCCGTTCCACTGTCAAACAGCTCAGACGGTCAGAAAGTTCTTCCTGGTGTTTAGTCAGAATCTCCTTTCTCATAACTTGAGGGAGAGATCAGAGGATGGGTGGGATATAAATTGAATTAATATACCACACACATACTGTATGCATACTGGGAGTAGGGTTTTGCAAAGGTATGCTTACAGTAGTATATTCAGAATACTACTGTTTGCATTTATGAACATAGAAAGCTGCCTAATACCAAGTCAAACCATTAGACTATCTAGTTTACCATAAGTTTGTCTACACTGACGCCATCTGCCTTATTGCAGGGCAGATTTGAGGGTAAACCATATGCGGAACGAGTCTGCCCCTGCGGCTTGATGGAGGTAGAAACTGTCTCTCATGCCTTGTTACGCTGCCGTTTCTATGGGGATATACACTCGGTATTTATTACCCCTGCACCCAAACTTCACTGTCTAAAATCCCTGGTAGAGGACAAGGATCCTGAGATCACGCTAAGGATTGCCAAATTCTGTGCGACTGCCATAAAACTTAGGGAACAAGCTGTGCTATCATAATGATTAAGGTTTTAAATGATAATTTTAGGTTATATGTTAGTGACTAAGTTTTCATTTATATATTTTTAACTGTTTTAACTATATCTGTATTGTCCCTGTTATACCTCATTGCAAATTTAAATATATCCCTATCATGTTCTATGACTTCCTTGATATTGTATGTGGGCTGGAACTGGTCTGTGACCAAAATAATAAAATTCACTCATACACTGACTGGCAGCAGGGCTCTGGGATTTCAGACTGGAGTGTTTCCCAGACCTACCCGGAGATGCTGGGGATTGAACCAAGAACTCTTTGCATCGGACAAGGCGTTGCTGAAATCTGGGACCCTAAGGTTTGCTGCTGCTTTGAATTGGGCATGGAAACTAATTGGCAGCCAGTGCAGCTGGGCCAGGATTGGTGCACTGTGCTCAAACCATCTTGCTCCAGCGAGCAACCTGGCTGCCAAATTCTGCACCAGCTGAAGTTTCTGTACTGTCTTCAGAGGCAGCCCTATGTATAACGCCTTGCAGTAATCTGATGCAACGTCAGAATAAAAATTCTGAATTTTTATTCTGCTTTTGCCATCTATGATAACCAAAGCAGTTTATAAGTTGCAACAGGGCAGCGGAGAACCTCTGTAAGCAAGGGTTTCAAGGTGGCTGTTCCTGCCATGGACTTACCTTCAAAGATCTTCAACAGGAATCAGATAAAGAGATTTAATGCACAGGCTTGGCTTTGTTTCCACATGCACACATGCAAACTCATCTCTGGCCCATTTCTTAAACCTTTTAATTGAGGTCTCGGGATGTTTAGCAACCATTCTGTGCCTGTTGTAAAAGGCAAATCATTGTCTAATTTGTTACTTGAGAAGACAAGCCCCAGAACTGTCTCCGCTGTAGGGCTCCCATGATAGCTTTATCCTTCCCCATTTGACTGCCAAACAGAGTAGAGTTTGTGGAATTTCTGACACCTTTAAAGACATTCCAGTGGATTTAAGTACACCCGGACAGATGGTGTGAAAGGGATACAGAGGAAGAAAAGAGAGACCTCTGCCAGCTATAGGCATGTGCTCAAGGTAATGTGTATTAGGGAGAAGAAGGGAGGGGGAGAGAAGTTGCTATTGTCATTACCACTTACAGGCAGAGCCAAAAGCCGTGAGATCCTGATGAAGACACTGCCTCTCTTAAAACCTCGAATTATTATTTAAATGCAAGGAACCTGCAATTTCCAGCAGGGCTGTAAATCAATTAATGGGTCCTTTCTTCTGACTCTTCTTTGTCCACTCCCTGTTTGCTCATTTTTTAAATATGCAATCTTATTTTCAAGGAAATGGCCTCTAAATGACAAGCCGGCTTCATTTCATTGTGGAGTGTGCTAGATAACTCAACGCCTCACACTCCCTGGAGTTTGGATCTGGCTTTTATCACACTTGAAAGGCTCAAGCCAGGAATATTGTCACAGGGGAGGTGGGGGGAGGGAGAGAACGATCCATTGAGGAGTGTTCAGATACATTTTAGAGGCTGGGAGTTATTTGGGCCAGATTTGTGTGGCGTGCATTTTTAGTCAATCAAAACAATAGTCTTATATATGTATACAGACGTGTATGCGAGAAAGAAAAACTGAAAGAAGAACCATGGAGCTGTGTGCGCATTATGTGAAGTGGCCTAATGGCCTTACACCAGGGATGGAGAACCTTTGCCTGCCCAAAGATGTTGTTGGACTACAGATCCCATCATCAACGATCGTTGGCCATGCTGGCTGGGGCTGATGGGAGTTGGAGTCCAACCAATATCTGGAGGGCTAGAGAGTCTCCATAATTTGTCCAGGTCCAGTTGCTGTTAAGTATAATTATTTATTTGACAGTGAAATGGGGGGATGTCTAAATGTGTATTACTGAAGGCTTTAAAGTGGGGAAATTCCACTAAAGTATACTAAGTGGTCTCTGAACTCCTTGGTGGGTTGATAATTAACTGTTGTTGTTTTCTGCTAGCTAACATGTGAGTGTTTAACCTTAGATCAGGTGACAAAGGTATTTGGTTTCAAATCTCCATTTTGAAAGAGGGTTGCCTTTAATCTTAGTTTCCAGGCTCCATGGAAGCTCAATAGCCTTTTGAGCTGTCATGCAGGCTAATGGAGCCTGTATAAGAGAGAGCTATGTTTGTCAGCTCTGATTACAGTGGTGCCTCGCAAGACGAAAAGAATCCGTTCTGTGATTCTCTTCGTCTAGCGTTTTTTTCGTCTTGCGAAGCAAGCCCATTGACAGATTAGCGGATTAGCGCTATTAGCACTATTAGCGGCTTTTAGCGGCTTATCGGCTTATCGGATCAGCTGATAAGTGGCTTAGCGGCTTAGAAAAAGGGGGGGAGGAAAAAACCCGCAGGAACTCGCAAGACATTTTCGTCTTGTGAAGCAAGCCCATAGGAGATTCGTTTTGCGAAGCACCTCCAAAACGGAAAACTCTTTCGTCTAGCGAGTTTTCCATCTTGCGAGGCATTCGTCTTGCGGGGCACCACTGTACTTAATTCGTTCCGGAGGTCCATTCTTAACCTGAAACTGTTCTTAACCTGAAGCACCACTTTAGCTAATGGGACCTCCTGCTGCTGCCGTGCCGCCGGAGCACAATTTCTGTTCTCATCCTGAAGCAAAGTTCTTAACCCAAGGTACTATTTCTGGGTTAGCGGAGTCTGTAACCTGAAGCGTATGTAACCTGAAGCATATGTAACCCGAGGTACCACTGTATAAGTTCTAAACCTGTGCTGGACTTGCACAATACATTATTTGGGTGTATCTTTGATTTTTTGTTCTGTGTTTTTTTAAAATGAAGTTCTGCAAGTAAAGCTTTAATTAAACCTATGGGCCTTGACAATGTTTTATTTCCAAAAGGAGTCAGTTCTTTTGCATCCAGTCACTTCAAGGTGCATGATATCAATATCTGTAACAGCTGCTTTGTGATTCATCTTTGCTTGGCAGTAGCAATGATTGTCTAGAGATTACAGGAGCTGTTAAACAGAGAAAAGAAATGCCATGGCGCATCTGCAGCAGCACAACTGGACACCTTCATCTGTCCTAGCTGCAACAAAACATGTCTCTCCCATACCAGTCTCTCTAGCTCTAACCTTCCAACAGTTTGACTTCACTCACAAAGGCACACTCTTCCATTGTCTCCAGAGGCAGACAGATGCCAACAAAATACTAGGCAGAAGTCTATTTCTATCCCACTCTTCCAACAAGGAATTCAGGAGAATGATATACAGCAGAATCATAGCATCACAGAGTCATAGAACTGTAAGAGACCCCAAGGAGTCTAGTCCAGCCGCCTTGCAATGCAGGAATCTCAACTAAAGCATTCATGACAGATGGACACTCAACCTCTGCTTAAAAACCTCCAAAAAAGGTCGGGTCCACTACCTTTTGAGGGAGTCTGTTTCACTGTCCAACAGCTTTTACCACTGGGAAATTCCTTCTGATGTTTAGTCAGAATCTCCTTTCTTGTAACTTTTTTTTTTTTAATTATTAGATTTATTAGAAAAAAGATTCACGTTACATATCAAACTCCAAATGCACATATACAAGTTATTAAAAGGTATACAAAAAGAAAAAGAAAATAAGCAAAAAACAAAAAAATTACAAAATTGAGACTCCGCAAAAGAAAAAGAAAGAGAAAAAAAACAAGAAAGAAAGAAAAAAAAGAAAAAAAGAACACAAAAGAACAAAACAAGAGACAGACTTCCGTTCAACTTGGTCCAGGATTACACAATCGTAAAAGAATATTTGCAGTAGAACCTACAATAGCACTCAACATCGAAGGTGTCAATCATCTTCTGCTGCAATGTTACTAATACCCACATTGTTCTCAACATAAATTAAAAATTTCTTCCATTCATCTTTAAGTTTCGTAAAGTTATTTTGCCTTAATTTCTGTGTTAATCTCGCTAATTCTATGTATTGATATAATTTCACTTGCCACTCTCCAATCGTAGGCATATCAGGGGATTTCCAGTTTTGTGCAATTAGAATTCTCGCCGCAGCAGTCGCATATTGGAAAAAGGTTTGATCTGGTTTTTTTATTTCCTCGCCAATCATACCTAAAAGAAACAACTCAGGTATCTTGGGGAAATTATATTTTAAAATTTTTTTCAGTTCATCATAGATCTTTCCCCAGAATTCCTTTCTTTCCTTTCTTGTAACTTGAAGCCATTGGTTTGAGTCCTATCCTCCGGAGCAGGAGAAAACAAGCTTGCTCCGTCTTCCATTTGACAGCCCTTTTATCAGCTTAGCCAACCTCCCTTGCACACATTCCAGCTTGTCAATATCCTCCCTAAATTGTGGTACCCAGAACTGGACACAGTACTCCAGGTGTGCTTTCCAATTCTGGGCTCCAGGAACATATGGAGGTTCACAAGTTATGCATCTCTACTCTAGCCTCTCCATCATCCCAGTTCTCTCGATGCAGCAAATGTGGTGCTCATGGAAGTTGGATTCTGCGTGCACATTGCTTCCTGGCTCTGGATTGGAACCACATGCAGAAACGAGCAGCTTGGAAAGGAGGATGGAAAGCAGTCCAGAATAATTATGGAAAGAGGGAATAGGAGGAGAGGAGGAGACTGAGAGAGAATAGAGAAGAGAAGAAACAATCATGACTGTTATGGCTATCGGGTGGTTGCTCGAGAGCGATCAGGCAAGATGCCTCACTGGTCTTTTCAAAAGCTTTATTATTGGTGCTAAAACCTTGACAATGTGCCTCTGTTCCATGTCTTGCTCACTCACTAGCAGAATCTGAGAGTGGGCGGTCCTTAAACTTTCCCCAGCAGAGTATTTTCTTGACCCCCAGCCGACGCCTCCCCTCTCTGCGCCAAAGCCTACTGCGCAAGAAAGGCTTGGGTAAAGGGGGACCTCTCTCCTCCCTGCTTCGCTCAGGCAAGGTGTCCTGGCACTGCCTTGCATCCTCCGAGCCCTGCAGCTCTTCCCCACTAGAGGCGTGGCTTCCTTCCTCCGCTGAGGAAGTGCTGCTTCCCACAATTTTTGGAGGCTCTCTGTAATCCATCTGCCTTTCCCCCTCTCGCCTCTGATCCGATGGCAGTTCCTTGACAATGACCAAGAACTGCATAACAAAGAAGGTTGATACAGTTATCTATTGATTTCAACTCAGTCAAATCTTGGTCTTCAGCACTCTTGTCCTTTTCAGATCTGACAAAGTCATTTGAAACTCAGTTACTGCCCAATTTGCAGCAAACAAGAGTTTCTCACATGCTCATAATTTTTAAGGCCTGCTTGCATTTTGAGAGTTGGGTCCGTAATAAGGAGAACACTGATTTCAAACGAAGGTGGTCCTTTCTTCTTCTTCTTCTTCTTCTTCTTCTTCTTCTTCTTCTTCTTCTTCTTCTTCTTCTTCTTCTTCTTCTTCAGCAAAAATGTGTGCCTGGACTGACTTCCAACTGTTCCTGTGTTCCATTCCAAAAATATGCATCTAAGAAGAAAAATATGTGTTCAGGGAGGCAGCGAAAAACAATAGCAAATATGCTTTCAAGTCTCAATACACACACCCCTCACTGAGAGTGCAACATAATAAGAGTAGGATTATTATGCAGTTTCCCCCTCTGAAAATGGAAATTCCAATGTAGGACAATGAAAGATTAGCCACTGGTGACCAGTTTCCCAGTTTAGCTTTTCCAGTCCTTCCCTTAGAGAAATATTTCTTCCATTGAATTCAGCTCAGTGTGATTGGTTATACGGTGAATTCCCCAAAACCTTGCAGTGGCCACCTCGTTTTGGCCTATTGCTGCAGGACAGTTCATAATTTTTTAAGATCAAGCGGGGTGGGGGGAATAACCTAGGGCTGTGATATGCCCAGAATTTCCTGGACATAGCTGGAATTCATCCATCAAAAATGGAACCCAGGTGGAATTTTTGAAAATTGGAAGTGGGGGGGGGGGGTTGGTAAATTTCAAAAAAAAAAAAGCTAAAAAAACTTCTTTTTTGGAGATTTTGCAAAAAAAACCCCTGCCCCCAGCAACTCCCCCCCCCCCAACAACTTTTTGTATATGGATTTTCAGTTTTTGATATATGGCAACCCTAGACTAACCATTTTATTGGTCTGAGGTTAACATGCTTCAATGGCAAAACCTCCAGAGGATGCCTGCTAGCAGTGGGAGTGACCAAATGTGGGTGTGGCCTCCCCACACTGATGCACATGCTCTTTCACATGTATGCCCAGAGGTACATGGCCCCTTCCCCACATTGCTAGTCTTGGAGAGGCTGATCTGCAGAACTTTGGCCTGGATCAACCTGAATCCCAAATCATGTAGACTTGGGATTCATCCAGATTGCTAGATTAGGGTTAGGGTTATTGAATTTATACCCCTCCCCTCCTCTCCAAGAGGCCCAGGGCAGCAAACACATGCACACCTTAAAAGAACGAAGAGAAGCAAAAACACTCTAAAATGTTTAAAGCAGTCTGTAATGGGAATTGGGGTTGCTTGTGCGTAAACTGCAAACTGCTCCAAGCTAGTAGTATAGCTGAACCTTTCCCTGGTTTGACAGCCCTTACAACGCGACTGTCTTAGTCACTGGCAGAATCCGTGAGTGGGCGTCTCTTAAACTTCCTCCAACATAGAAATTCTTTGACGCCCAGTCTCCTCCTAGATTCTCTGCGTGGAAGCCTTCTGCGCAGCGTGGGCGTGCCAAGCGGAGGTCCTGTGCTCTCTCCGCTGATTTCACTGGAAGAGTCTCGGAGCCTCCTCTCCGCAGTACTCTCAGCCTCCCCTTTCTCCCTGGTGTCCCCTGGATTTCCTTCCCCAGCGGAAGCTCTCTCTCTCTCCTTGCTAGTTCCCTCCCCTGCATCATTGGAGCGTCTTACCTCTCCTCTTGCCTCTGATGGCAGTTTCCTGACACAGTCGAAAAACAATTATACTTTGAAACATTCCTCCATCCAAAGATCTTGGAGTTGCTAGAAACAGTATTCTTCAGCCACCTGGGAAAACAGGAATGTTCTCAAATTCATCCTGAATGTTAAGATACATGCCTAGCTAGAGAAGCCATTCTACGACCAGGGAGCCACCACTGAAAAGGCCCTGTCATGGATTGGAGCCACCAGATGGGGTCCACCTTGAGAACAGTCTCCAAGCATGGAGGCAGAGAGAAGGAGATACACAGGCCGCAGCTCCTCCTTCTCCCCCTCATGATAGCATGTTGAATCAGGATTTTAAATCCTGATTTTAAAATTTAAAATCCTGATTAAATATGTGGTCATGAGGTGAGGGGAGAAACAGAAGCACATCTCATTTTCTTTTCCACCCCACACTGGACCATATAACTGTGCAAAGCCCCGAAATGGGTTCAGGGCTCAGATCTAGGTTAGCCCTGGTTTGTCCTAGTGTAGTCCCATACACAGTCCTAGTCTACTACAGAGAAGTATTTAAACCTTTCAGCCCATCTTTTTCAACTCATTGGGGGGGGGGATATTTAAAAGCACTTTTTCAAAAAAAAAAAACAGAGTCTTTTTTGTTGAGGATAATTCAGACGAAAATTCCCAGGTGTCGAAAAAGGTTATTTATGTATGCCATGACTGCGGCCTGTGTTTCGTTAGTCCCAGAATGGAAAACGAGCGAGGTCCCAGCTAAAGAAGAATGGCAACTTAAACTGATGCACAGCTTGTGGACCTAACATATAGAATAAGAGAACAAGAAGATCATGAGTTTAAAGAAGATTGGAAAATGTATGGGGGGGGGGAATTGTGTATACTTGAAAACGTTGACAGCGTTAAGATAAATTCAACAGTGTAAATAAGTTTTGACGGGTGTAATAATGGAATACTGAATGGTTAAGTTTATGTAAAACATGCAGGAATTTATGGCATGCAAAATGAACCATGGAAAGAGAAGAAGGGAAGTCACTGATATTTTAAGGTTGTGTAAATGAATACTCTAAATTGTAAATCAGAAAATTTGATAAAATTATATAAAAGGTAAAGGGACCCCTGACTGTTAAGTCCAGTTGCGGACGACTCTGGGGTTGCGGCGCTCATCTCACTTTACTGGCCAAGGGAGATGGCGTTTGTCCGCAGACAGTTTTTCCAGGTCATGTGGCCAGCATGACTGAGCCGCTTCTGGTGCAACGGCACACTGACACCAGAGCAGCGCACGGAAACGCCTTTTACCATCCTGCCGGAACGGTACCTCTTAATCTACTTGCACTTTTTGGCATACTTTCGAACTGCTAGGTTGGCAGGAGCTGGGACCGAACAACGGGAGCTCACCCTGTCACGGGGGTTTGAACCGCCTACCTCATGATCAGCAAGCCCAAGAGGCTCAGTGGTTTAGACCACAGCGCCACCCACGTCCCAAAAATTATATATGCATATATAAAATAATAACAAACCTTTCAGCCCATCACTATGTCTACTTCAATCATCCCACTGCCTTTTTATTTCTTCCCTTCCAGCCCCCTAGAAGATCTTCTCTTTTCTCAAAAGACTGCATGTGTGAATGCGTGTTAGAGTTTTGCCTGCACATCACAGAACACGTGTGATTTTCTGGATTGGGGCAGGACATTGGGCCGTAGGGCCACATCAGTGGAAGCACTGCTTCTACTTGCTCAATGGGGCTTTCTCCCCTCTTCTCCCTGTGCATGCCCCCTGTGCTCCCAAAATTGACTTGGAAAGGTGGTAAGAAGAACCCCACTCCACCCTAAAGCACCACGTCGGGGAGGAAGTTCTGTCTGTCTGGCATCTAATACGAATTCCACCCAGTGTGTTGACACTACTCATGCAATACATCCCACATGTGTACTGTATTTGCTCAAGAGGGTACCAGGAAACAAAGCTTCTAGAACGGAAGGAAAAAAATGAGCAAATTAATATTCCATGGAAGCTTCGTTTAGCAAAGAAAAGTCATCTTTCCAGTGAATGGCATACTTATAATCTCCCTGTTTTGTTGTCTGGGAATGTGGAGTGGAGAAACAGTGGGCTTGGTGAGTAAAATACATGTTACAAAGGTTAGAAAAAGTCACTAAGCAATTTTTATTGTCTGTTTTTCATCAAGATACTGAAAGTTGAAAATTTCACCCAGTGTTAATAATACAGTATTAGTTACACATGACTGCCTTATTGGAACTAAACCAACATGACTTCTGCTCACTCAGTCCTAAATTTCTCTAGCGGGCAGCTATTTAAGCATACAAAAGGCTTCCTAATTCATAATATAGGTCATTACTTAGCTATGGGAGTTTTAACCATGGACCAAGTGTTATTTGGAACAAAATCACCGTAGGAATACTGCTGTAAACAATTATGGTTTTGTGGAAATTAAATATATGTTGGGTTGATGTTGTTTGTTTGTTTTAAAAAATACATTTTCCATTAAGCATAAGGAGAGGGCAACCTGTAGTCCTCTGTATGTTGGATTCCATCCCCCATCAGCCTTAGCCAGTATGGTCGATGGTCAGGGATGATGGGATTTGTAGTCCAACAACCTCTGGAGGGCCACAGATAGCCAATACTTGCCGTAAATGACTTAGCGCTCTTCAAAAGAGGCACTTCCCAGATCCTATAGCCCAGCCGTAAGACCTGCTGCTTTAACACATAGAATGTGTGTTTAGGATTCATGGCACCCTGTATAGAGACATAGAATAGTTGGGCACAATTATTTATTTACTGATATATTTTTAATTTTTCTTCCTCTTTCTTCTTTGGCGATCACTCGTAGCCGAGTAAGATTGTCTTCCATAAGCACAGTTTTAACAATGAGTCTGTAAGTGACTGGATCCAATTCTGGATCCACACGTCCTTCCACAGTGGGGAAACATTGGTTTCCGGGTGGGAGCTGATCACAGTGTGGATTTGCCAAGCGTGCCTTCCTCTTAGCACGTTTCTCCCTTATGTTCCGAGTTCGAGTGTCTTCAAAGCCCATGACACTTTTGGTAAGGGCTGTTCTCCAACTAGAGCGCTCGCAGGCCAGTGTTTCCTAATGGTCAGTGTTTATACTACATTTTTAAAGATTTGCCTTGAGACAGTCTGTAAACCTCTTTTGTTGATCACCAGCATTATGCTTTCCATTATTAAGTTCGGAATAGAGTAGTTGCTTTGGAAGATGATCATCAGGCATCCGCACAACATGACTAGTCCAATGAAGTTGATGTTGAAGAGTCATTGCTTCAACACTGGTTTTAATTTTTATACTACCCTTCATCTGTAGATCTCGGAGTGGTTCACAGCATAAAAATACAATATAAAAACACAAAGCACATAATGAAAACAAGAACAAAAAACCCACAATGCAAAACAACCACCACCACCCTCCCTCACTAACACATTTACAGGGGTGTCAGATGTTAGTCAACCAAAGGCCTGGTTGAAGAGAAACACTTTCACCTGGTGCCTAAAGGGTTTATAATGAAGGCACCAGCCGATCCTCCCTGGAGACAGCATCCCACAAACGGTGAGCTACTGAAAAAAAGGCCCACTCTCATGTTGCCACCCATGAGAGCCAGTGTGGTGTAGTGGTTAAGAGCGGTAGTCTCGTAATCTGGGGAACCGGGTTCGCATCTCCGCTCCTCCACATGCAGCTGCTGGGTGACCTTGGGCCAGTCACACTTCTTTGAAGTCTCTCAGCCCCACTCACCTCAGAGAGTGTTTGTTGTGGGGGAGGAAGGGAAAGGAGAATGTTAGCCGCTTTGAGACTCCTTAAAGGGAGTGAAAGGCTGGATATCAAATCCAAACTTTTCTTCTTCTTCTTCTCTGAACCTCTCATGGAGGAGGCACACAAAGAACCGCCTCAGAGGATGGCACAGGGTCCAGGTAGCTTCATATGGAGAGAGTCGGTCCATTCAAAGTTAAGCACTTGTAAGTCTCACTGATTCTATGTGTCATGGGCTGGCTGGATGCAGAGGAGTGGTGGGAGGCCAGGGAACCCCCAGCGGAAGAAGCCTCAGAGTTAGGGGACTGGTAGTGGGACAACGATGAGTGGTAAGAGGGAGAAGGAGCAGACTGGGAGGAGGTGTCAGAAGCAGAAGAGGTAGCAGGGTTTACTGAGCAGGAAGAGGCTGTGGCAGAGAGCAGTTCAGATTCAGAGGCAGAAGCAGAGGCTGGAGAGGAGGTTGGCCAAGAGACAGAGTTGAGGCAGGCTGCTGAAGAATCCAGGGAGTCTCCCCCTCCTGCTGCAAACAGCTCCCCTCCCCACCGGTCTCCTAGAACACGCAGAGAAATGAACACAGCACAACAGAGATTGGTTATGTGCAGATGCAGTTTGTGACTGCTTGGGAAAGACCCTGGAGAGAAGGAGTCTTAGAGCAGAGCTTTCCCAACTTTTTATGTTGGTGACACACTTTTTAGACATGCATCATTTTGCAACACAGTCATTCAGTTTTACTGGCAAACCTCTAACCCCTTTCCAGCCCCGGGAGGAGTGTGGGGAGCATTCGTGTGACACAACTACACACTGCAGCTGACACACTAACGTGTCATGACACACAGTTTGGAAAGCTCTGCGTTAGAGAGTGGTCCTTCAGTCCTCACAACTGCCTCATTGGGGAAAGGTATCCCTGAATTTGCACTCCATTTTCCTTTCCCTAAATAAATATTTTCTTTGTTTGAAATTACTTGTTTTGCTTTGAGTCATTTGCAAATGGTAAATTGGGAACTGTTATATAATTTGCGCCTTCTCTTTGGGCTGTGGAATTCTGCTTTGACTCAAGGAGGATTCTTCCTTGACATATAGGTGAGCCTTTTCTGTAATTGTACCCCAGTTGTGGAACTGCCCCACACCTTCGAAATTTGGTTGGTGCTATACTTCTAGCGAGGGACGCGGGTGGCGCTGTGGGTTAAACCACAGAGCCTAGGACTTGCCAATCAGAAGGTCGGCGGTTCGAATCCCCGCGATGGCGTGAGCTCCCGTTGCTCGGTCCCTGCTCCTGCCAACCTAGCAGTTCGAAAGCACACCCAAAAGTGCAAGTAGATAAATAGGTACTGCTCGAGTGGGAAGGTAAACAGCATTTCTGTGAGCTGCCCTGGTTCGCCAGAAGTGGCTCAGTCATGCTGGCCACATGACCCGGAAGCTGTACGCTGGCTCCCTCGGCCTATAGAGTGAGATGAGTGCCGCAACTCAGAGTTAGCCACAACTGGACCTAATGGTCAGGGGTCCCTTTACCTTTATACTTCTAGCATTTCAACACCAGATTAAAGTTTGATTGTTCACTTGCGTCACTAACATTCTGCTGTGTGGTGTTTTCCCCTCTGTATTTTTTTGTGATTTTACTGATATTCACTGTATTATAGTTATATTGTAGGCAACCCTGCCAATCACCTACATTTTAGATGCTTGTCTTTAAACATCTTGCTTAAACCTGTGTGGGCTTTTTCTTCTTCTGCACTTCTTATTACCTGGTTTCAGGAGCTATGCTTCTCCCTTTCCCAACACACTGGGAGCAGGATCCTGTCCACTTATATATATCATAAAACAATTAATTGCCTATGGTGATATGTAGAGTCCCAATGATGATACATCAAAAAGTGTGACACTTCAAATCACATCCTCATTTCATTCTAGAGTAAAAGGGATTGTTGCAGCTTGACATGTTTATAACGGCATAGGAATTAATTAATTATACACCAGACAATTGCCTGTTGGTATAATTCAGAGCCCTTCCATTATGGCTGTCCAGATTAACTTTCAAAATAGTTGGATGGTGTGACAAGAAGATGCACAAGATTCTAGGATCTCCAGGCCAAGTTGGATGAGCTGGAGGAGCATGGCTTGTTTTTCATTATCTTGCGAAGATGGAAGCGAAGCGACCTTCTGGTGTGCATTATCAAAAACATGAGATTTAGAATGGTTTCGTTTTTGTTTCTCAACTTTATAATCTGTGGGTGTCGAGCGCCTGCCGATTAAAAACAGGCTTTCGGGTCGTGACCCCAGAACGGAACCAGATGTGTTTGCTCAAAGGACAAGGGAGCCTCCTTGCTTGAAATCAAAAGTGAGGAAAGACAGTTGACACACTGATGGACTTAATCATGGCCGAAAATGAAAGATTTTAGCAAATCATCTTGGCCTTTAGCAAATCATCTTGGGGTTTGCAAGTCTTACAAATGCAAAACAAAATGATTCTGTAGAGTCAAATTGCAGCTTCTGGTTGATTCAAGTGGAAATATTAGTGTGGCTCATTCCATCACCAGTACTCCTCATAATCCTGCTTCTGTTCAGTTCTGTTCAGATTAAGGTATTTACCTGGATAGCTGCCTGCCCTCACCTCATCACCTATAGATCCTTCTTTGATGAGCCACTCTGGGCGACTCCTAATAGAATTAAAAGCCCAATAAAGCATCAAACATTAAAAACTTCCCTGAATAGGGCTGTCTTCTAAAAGTCAGATCGTTGTTTATTTCCTTGACGTCTGATGGGAGGGCGTTCAACAGGGCGGGCGCCACTACCAAGAAGGCCCTCTGCCTGGTCCATTCATTTCAGCAGACAATCCAACAGGATTGTCTCCTGACAGCTAAAAATCAACAATGTGCACAGTGCTCTTTTAGTGCCCAATTAACTATATGGAACTTTGAATGGTGATTCCCCTACTAGTCTTTTGGCACTGCTGGAGAGGAGGGGTCATTTGCTAGGAAGAGGATTTAATGGGCAGTGCACAGACACTGTATAGTCAAAGCAATGTTCTTTTAGCTGGATCAAATATTTTTCTAGGGAGAGAGGGACAGTTCACATAATGGTCCAGCTGTGCCATGGCTATGTGCTGCGGGAGAGCAGGACCACACAATCCCCAGCCTGGTTGCCCTGCCCAGAGGGCCAACTAATGCTAGCATGGCAGATGTCGCAGTGGCATGCCTGGGGGACAAGGCTTCCTTTTGTTTGTGGAGCCTGACATCGAGAACGCTCTCCCCTACGCTTCAGAGGTTGCAATACTATGCAGCAAGTCCCACTTGGCTCCATGGGACTTATTTCTCCTGGATGAGATTGCACTGTACAGGGGCGCAATGGCTCGCCGCAATTGCCACAGTGTTCTTGAGCCGTCGCTCCAACATGGTTAAAATGCAAAGATTTTCTGGCTGTGTTGGCAAGGGAGATGCTGTTCTAAATCTGCAGCTCTGTGTCAGTTCACACATGCACGTCTAATACTACTACTACTACTACTACTACTACTACTACTACTACTACTACAATTTTATTTATACCCCACCCTCCCCAGCCAGAGTTGGGCTCAGGGCAGCTAACACCAGTAAAATTACAATAAAAACATAATGGGGGGGGCGGGAACCAATTTAAAATATAGGTTAAAATACAATTTAAAATGCAGCCTCATTTTAATAGTAGCCCATAGATCAAAACCATAAGGGGAGGGAAACATAAAGGCCAGACTGAGTCCAAACCAAAGGCCAGGCAGAGCAGGAGGTGGAAGGTAGAGGCAGAGGAGAATTTCATTTTGTGTAAAGTTTTAATTGAACAGACCTAATTCACACCTTCCTGCCAACCTAGCAGTTCGAAAGCACGTCAAAGTGCAAGTAGATAAATAGGTACCGCTCCAGCGGGAAGGTAAATGGCGTTTCTGTGTGCTGTTCTGGTTCGCCAGAAGTGGCTTAGTCATGCTGGCCACATGACCCAGAAGCTGTACGCTGGCTCCCTCGGCCAATAAAGCGAGATGAGTGCCGGAACCCTAGAGTCGGTCACAATTGGACCTAAAGGTCAGGGGTCCCTTTACCTTTTAATTGACCTCCCAGGCAAAAACACGGTTCAGAACGCAATCATCCTTCAGTATGCCACTTCTCAAACGTCGTAATTTGAGTTCTCTCTTTTTAAAAAAATAAAAAAGGAAAAAAGTGCCCAAATGCATTTATTAAAAATGCAGACTTTGGGATGAAACTGATTTAGAAATGTATATATATTGAAATTGAGGGTGTACTGGTATTTAAATAAATGTCTTTTTTAAAAAATATGTTTTAAATACATGTTTCAATATGTATTTACAGAAATATGTATTGAAATATGAATTTCCGTGCTTTTTTATTTAAACAAATGCAGATGGATGCAGAAAAAGAATGGGATGCGTTTCTTTATTTATTTATTAAAATTTATACACTACTTGATTTTTATTTTTATTTAAAAAAAACCACACACACACCATTCAAAGCAGATTGCAAAGAATTTATCAATAAACCTGTGCAAAAAAAATGGTATTATTGGAGCAAACCAATCTGCCCTCCTTTG
Organism: Podarcis liolepis; assembly: GCF_965112155.1. Classification (NCBI taxonomy): domain Eukaryota; kingdom Metazoa; phylum Chordata; class Lepidosauria; order Squamata; family Lacertidae; genus Podarcis; species Podarcis liolepis. The sequence goes on along the minus strand of NC_139565.1, from coordinate 51,722,351 downwards.
CAGAAATGGAAGAGCTACTTCTAAACACACACAGAGAAGGAATTGCAGCTGGGACTGTTACGATATAGAAGCAATGCGGCCGCGAGCTGCTAGCTTGAAAGCAAAACATAATGGGAATGTTGGGACTGTTCCGTGGGAAACAGAGGGACAGTCTATTCACAGTGCGAAGCACCGGAATTAGCTCAGAGTGTAATATGAGCTGTACAGGAAGTACAGGAGGAGTTAGTCTCTCGGCTGTTGGAGTTTGAAGAGAGCAGTCGTGTTTTTCTGTAACTCTGCAAAGACAGAAATAAAGGCATGTAAATACGTTTCTGTCTATCTCTTTCCCCTGCCGGGGGGGGGGCAGGAAAGAGTGGTGTGTTCTCCTCACGCTGAGGAGGATCGCCGATCGCGACCTCTGCCTGGATCCTGCCGGAGAATGCAGACAGGGAGGTCAACTGGAGATCAAGCTGGGTGCCTGGAGAGTGGCCAGTTTCTCCTGATAATGGCTTGATTCCCGACAGGGACACCAGGGACACGCAAATCGGCCAATTTCAGTTTCTCTCCATTCGTCTTACGTTCGGTTTTCCACATTTGCACATCTGTTTGCAATGTTTAAAAAATAAAAGTTCCCATGAAAATTTGTCAGCATTCTAGTACTGATTTCTGCTAATAATTTTTCTACGCAATTGTGCCCAATATGCACATTTTCCAAAGAAATCTTTCCCTTTAAAATAATGCATTTATGTACAGTGTTTTCACAAATATATGCATTTATATTTGTACACATTACCTTAATATTTTGCATTTGTGCACATACTACTTGGCTGGCAAACTGCATTGCAAAATTTGGAGAAGTGCAAATCTCAACGGATGGCTGCTTTTTTTGTTTGCATATTGGTTTGGAAAGTATGAATTAGTTTGGTTCGCCTTTGAGTGTGAAGTGAGCCCAATGCTGGCTTTGCATATAAGCTAAACAAGCTATAGCTTAGGGCCCCACTCTCTTGGCCCCCCCCCCCAAAAAAAAATTAAAGGGGAAAAAACCCTGGATGTACATTTCCAAAATATAAGATAAAAAACAAATAAAATAAAACCTACATAAAGCAGCAGTGTTTTGTGTTGTGTAGACTCCTATGATGTAAGTAACGGGCCCTGCCTGCCAGCCTGCTCCCTAAAATATCACTGGCTTGCTCATTTCTATATATAGGGTGCCTACATTCTGCATGTACTGGTTGAACGGCCACATGTACAAATGGCTTTAGATACCTAGTAGGTCCATAAATCACCATATAGCATATATTCAACACAGAAAACAGTGACAATTTGTTGTTGACAAAGGACAGCTGGACATATAAGGGGCCCCATTGCCTTCAGAAGCTTCGGGCCTCATCAAACCTACATCCGGCCCTGACCATTCACAACACCGCCATACTTGGCAGCTTCTTCCCAGAAGATGCAGCGGCAAAATCAGCCATTAGCAAGGCTTTTCATCCCTCCCCCACCCCTGCTTATGGGATCTGACAGTCCACCTTCTAAAAATAAGCTTCTCAGACATTACACAACTTGCATCAGCCAGGCCACTCATGTGCACTTACTTAAGCATGTTGGAGCTGATTCAGCAAAGAGGTCTGTCAGGGAACTGACATCGGAGGGAGAGGGGAAGGGGAGGCTCCCAGATGATGCTGGCAAAGGACCCAGCAGCAGGGGGAGAAACAGCTCAGTAGAGGGGGAAGCCAATCAGCGCAACACCAGGGATAAAGGGGGGCAGACGGGGGAATTGGAGAGAGGGCGCCAGGACTCTTCACTGGACATCAGTGAGGAGAGCCCAGGTCCTCCGCTACCCACGCCTTCCCTGCGCAGAAGACTCCCGCGCAGTGAGAGGAGGAGGAGACTGGGTGTCAAACAACTTTTATGTTGGAAGAGGTTCGAGAAACGCCCACTGACGGATTCTGCCAGTGACTGAGGCAGCCACGATGAGAAGGGGCTGTGCAGTCAGAAAGGTTTAACAAGGCAAATTAACCGAGAAAGGCACCAGCTTACACATGAGTAACTCATACCTATTACAAGGTCCAACACCAGTTTCTTGTATTTATTGTTGACAAAGGACAAGTGGACATATAAAGGGCCCCATTGCCTTCTGTAGTTTAGGGCCTCATCAAACCTAAAACTGGCCTTGAGTGAGTTGAATTTATTTATTTGCTGCAGGTCCCACTTGCCTCTAATATGTTCAAAAAAGTATTCATCCACTTTGCCTTGCCATTCAATATCTTACAGTTTCAGTTGCTGCTAACATTGTAACAAATCCCCCATATTTTCTCCTAACATCTACTAATCTTAATAATGATCCGAATAATACAGTCCTAACAATTCTAATCCTAATTATCCTAATAACAATGCAATTGCCAAGTCTTTTCTAAATCTGATTCCTGTTATAGCATTTAAATCATATATATATATATATATATATATATATATATATATATATATATCCCTTAAATAGCTCGTTTCTCATAGCAATGCAGTGTAGATTACTCCGTGTCCTCTCCAAAGCCAAGATGAAAGCTACCCACCCAGAAGTCTTGCTTCCCGTTTATAATTATTCATTAAAATGCATTTCTTCCATCTGCGTGGAATTATTTATTTTTCCAAACATTCCTTCCTAGACAAAGAGCTCCACTCCACAAACCTGACATTACTAATTACTAATTTCCTTCTGCAAATGCAACCCACACATATGTACACTACTTCCCAAAGTCTCACAAAAACATTACAAGCGACTTTTTCTTTCTGTAGGTCTCAAGTCCAAAGGGCAAAGGGATTCCTGGTTTGTCTGCCTGAGCTCCATTTCAGAGTGGTTAGGCACTATTAATGTTATCTCATTTTTTTGTGACTTGTTTAGGGGTTTTTTCGTCTTGGTAAGGACAGAGGAGAGATTCAAATCCATTAGCATTTAAAGTTGAGCCTACTTAAGTCACAGCGCTCAGAGCCATCCTTTAAAATCCACATTGCTCTGAATTTTGCAGTTCTCAAGTCAAGTAACACATACAAAAATCCATGTGCTAGGGTAAATCCATGTGCATAGAAATCCATGTAATAGTGAAGACAGCTTACAAAAATGCGTGAGATGAGAGAAAAATGCATTGCATAAATGTGTATACAATTGTACCTTGGAAGTCGAACAGAATCCGTTCCGGAAGTCCGTTCAACTTCCAAAACGTTCAGAAACCAAAGAACAGCTTCTGATTGGCTGCAGGAAGCTCATGCAGCCAATCGGAAGCCGCAGAAGCTGCGTTGGACGTTTGGCTTCCAAAAATCATTCAAAAACTGGAACACTCACTTCTGGTTTCGATCGCTCGGGAGCTGAAACGTGAGAGTTCCAAGGCGTTTGGCAACCAAGGTACGACTATATTAGGCAAAATTGTACATAATGACTAAGCTGTGTCCATTAATTTCCATAGGTCTTCTCTGAGTAAAACGCAGTTGAATACAAAACCCAAGATGTGTAAAACATCTTGTAAAAAGCTGCTAAAACATTTTCATTAGGATTTGTTTTTTTTAAAAAAAAACAAAACTCCAAGTCATGTGGAAATGTGGAGAAGTGTAAACAGGAAAACCTTAGAAACTGAGAGAAACTGAAATCAATATCGCTAAATACATGTGATGCTCAGTCATAAGTAGTTGACCCCCCAAAGGATGCTGTTTCTGTGTGTGGTAGCAGGTTATACAAAAAAGGGGAAGGGGACTCATGTCATGGGGAAGGGGATCTTAATTCTTTTCCTTATACAGTGGTACCTCGGGTTAAGTACTTAATTTGTCCCGGAGGTCCGTTCTTAACCTGAAGCTGTTCTTAACCTGAGGTACCACTCTAGCTAATGGGGCTTCCTGCTGCTGCGCTGCCAGAGCACGATTTCTGTTCTCATCCTGAAGCAAAGTTCTTAACCTGAAGCACTATTTCTGGGTTAGCAGAGTCTGTAACCTGAACCGTATGTAACCCGAGGTACCACTGTAGTTACCTTTGACTGGACTCAACCATCCAGGGGTCCTTTACCTTTACTTTTACCTTTACCTTATTGCATTTACAGTGGTACCTCTGGTTAAGAACTTCATTTGTTCTGGAGGTCCGTTCTTAACCTGAAACTGTTCTTAACCTGAAGTACCACTTTAGCTAATGGGGCCTCCTGCTGCTGCCATGCTGCCAAACCATGATTTCTGTTCTCATCCTGAAGCAAAGTTCTTAACCCGAAGTGCTATTTCTGAGTTAGCGGCGTCTGTAACCTGAAGCGTATGTAACCCGAGGTACCACTGTACTGCTGCTCTTTTTGGTTTGCCATTGTTTTGCTTGAATTTCCCTCACTAGCTGCCTTTTTGCTCTACAGGTGTTCACATAGTTTCCTTTGCAGGGCAAAAAGCATCTGTGGTTTTCTTACCTGGGAATGAGATGCTATACATGGCTGGACCTCTCATGTGATTCGGCGATTGAGCACTCTTGCTACCCCTCCTTTGGCTCCCATCTGCCCTGGAAATGGAATAGATTTGAGGAGAAGGTAAAATACAACCCTTCTGGGACTTACGTGTGTGTCAGCGCTGAAGAACAAGGTGTCTGCTGACTCGCCGCGCCAGCGTAACCTCACCTCTTCATCGCTTCCTAGAGTTTGTAGCTTCATTTCAGCTTGTCAAAGCCTCTGCAATGAGAGGATGTCGCGATTCCATGTGCTAAGACATTTGCATGCAGTGCTTGACATGAGAAGGGCTGAGAAAAAAGCGATGAAGTGCAAGAGCATGGCTTTTCAAATAATTGTGGCTAATGATAGCACGTGCTAGCACTCCTTTTCTTCCAAATTTTGTTTGGATTAATTTAATGCCATGAACTTCCAGACAAGCAAACGTTACACACTCTCATGACAAAGTCTCCTCTGAAAACAGTGGTGTTCTTGCCTGCAAATTTTAGCCTTTTGGCACATCCAACAACCAGGTCAAGGAAGAGAAGGATGGGAAGGAATCTCCCCTGTAGCCCTTCTTCATGTTGACATTCTCTATTCAGGCATAACTCCTGAGCAGGGCTTTGTTGCTGCATCCATCATGTGAAAAACATTAGTACAGTGGTACCTCGGGATACAGATGCTTCAGGTTACAGTACCCCGGGTTAAGAACTTTGATTCAGGATGAGAACAGAAATAGTGCGGCGGCAGCATGGCCACAATAGGAGGCCCCATTAGCTAAAGTGGTACCTCAGGTTAAGAACAGTTTCAGGTTAAGAACGGACCTCCAGAACAAATTAAGTTCTTAATCCAAGGTGTCCATTGTTAGCCCTAAGCATCCCAATAGCCAATTAATATATGCAGCACCCACTGCAGTGAGCTGTTTGAGCATCCCTCCAATTGTAACTACAGCAATACTAGAGGTGGCTTTCTAATGGAACTCTGGTACACTATTGCATGGCAAGCAATCATCCACACATGTTGTGGTGTTATGGATTGGACCAGTGATCTTTTTTCTTTACAAAAATGTTTAGGGGTACTCTCATTTTCCTACTCATATTGAAGTACTGCCCCTCAGTGAGGCCAAACTTAGATTCACAAAATGTTTAGGGGTATGCGTACCCCTACCTCCCACCAGAATTAAAGCACTGGATTGGGCTGATCTCATGGGTTGTTGAAGAGAGCCTATTTGATCAAACAGCAAATCAAACAGCAATGCTTGCATTTGCTTAGTCCCAGCAGACCTCCATTTAAATCTTCATTTTGACTGTATAAAATAGCATCAGTAAAAAATAGTGGTCAGCTCCACGCTTGCCCGCCTGTAAATGCAAGGACTTTATCCCTTCATGAATGAGAATGACATTCGGTGGAGGACTCCATTGGAGGAAGAGAAGGGGAGGAGAGGAGATTTTTTGCCAATCCTTTGCTAATCCACTGCAGTTTCTAGTGCTACTACCCACACTGTCCCTCCCCTTTACAACAACTCTTTTTTTGGGGGGGGGACCCAAAGGGCTGTTGTGGGGAGGAGCAATTAATGGGTTCCTTCACTGGAGAGAATGCCATTGTCACTGGAGGAATCCTATTTGATTGTGTGTCAAAATCCCAAGGCCCATTCCGAGTGAAGTGAGAGCAATGCTTCCAGCCCTCACTCTGAATAGGCACCTGCACATTCTGTCTCACCTCTCGGTTCTAGGTGAGACTGAATCACAGAATCATAGAATCATAGAGTTGGAAGAGACCACAAGGGCCATCGAGTCCAACCCCCTGCCAAGCAGGAAACACCATCAGAGCACTCCTGACATATGGTTGTCAAGCCTCTGCTTAAAGACCACCAAAGAAGGAGACTCCACCACACTCCTTGGCAGCAAATTCCACTGTCGAACAGCTCTTACTGTCAGGAAGTTCTTCCTAATGTTTAGGTGGAATCTTCTTTCTTGTAGTTTGGATCCATTGCTCCGTGTCCACTTCTCTGGAGCAGCAGAAAACAACCTTTCTCCCTCCTCTATGTGACATCCTTTTATATATTTGAACATGGCTATCATATCACCCCTTAACCTCCTCTGGACACGTTCCAATTTGTCAGTGTCCTTCTTGAACTGTGGTGCCCAGAACTGGACACAGTACTCCAGGTGAGGTCTGACCAGAGCAGAATACAGTGGCACTATTACTTCCCTTGATCTAGATACTATACTCCTATTGATGCAGCCCAGAATTGCATTGGCTTTTTTAGCTGCCGTGTCACACTGTTGGCTCATGTCAAGTTTGTGGTCAACCAAGACTCCTAGATCCTTTTCACATATACTGCTCTCAAGCCAGGTGTCCCCCATCTTGTATTTGTGCCTCTCATTTTTTTTGCCCAAGTGCAATACTCTACATTTCTCCCTGTTAAAATTCATCTTGTTTGTTTTGGCCCAGTTCTCTAATCTGTCAAGGTTGTTTTGAAGTGTGATCCTGTCCTCTGGGATGTTAGCCACCCCTCCCAGTTTGGTGTCATCTGCAAATTTGATCAGGATGCCCTTGAGTCCATCATCCAAGTCGTTGATAAAGATGTTGAATAAGACCGGGCCCAAGACAGAACCCTGTGGCAATGAAATGAAAAAGGTACTTAAATGTACCTTCCCTAAAAAACCAGAGGCCTTTCTCTTGGGCATTGTCGGCCAATTGGTGACAAAGAAAGATAGAGCTTTTTTCATGTATGCCACAACAGCAGCAAGAATACTCATCGCAAAATATTGGAAGACACAAGATTTACCCACTTTGGAAGAATGGCAGATGAAAGTGATGGACTATATGACACTGGCCGAGATGACAGGCAGAATCCGTGACCAACGAAAAGAGACGGTGGAAGAAGAATGGAGAAAATTTAAAAGTTATCTTAAGGACTACTATAAACTTAATGAATGCTAAAATGCCGTGGTTACCAGAAACAAAGGGGTACAGGGATATAAGGTTAGATTATAAAAGAGGACTAAGAGGATAGAGATTGGAAAGTAACAATTGGGAGTTGCTAGTTGAACTACGGACATTGGGATGCAGAGAGGGGGGGTATGGGGAAGTCCAAGAAAAGAGGTTTATGAAAATATGTTTGAAACTATACGTGTATGTTTGTCATTTTTAATGTTTGTTTGTTTTTCTTAAAAATGTTGTAAAACCAATAAAAATTTTATAAAAAAAAAAAAAGACAGAACCCTGTGGCACCCCACTAGTCACTCTTCTCCAGGATGAAGAGGAACCATTGATGAGCACCCTTTGGGTTCGGTCAGTCAGCCAGTTACAAATCCACTGAGTGGTAGCATAGTCAAGACCGCATTTTACCAGCTTCTTTACAAGAATATCATGGGGCACCTTGTCAAATGCCTTGCTGAAATGAAGGTAGGCTACATCCACTGCGTTCCCTTCATCTACCAGGCTTGTAATTCTGTCAAAAAACGAGATCAGGTTAGTCTGACATGACTTATATTTCAGAAATCCATGCTGACTATTGGTGATCACAGCATTCCTTTCTAGGTGCTCACAGACTGTTTGCTTAATGATCTGCTCCAGAATCTTCCCTGGTATTGATGTCAGACTGACTGGGCGGTAATTATTTGGGTCCCCTCTTTTCCCCTTTTTGAAAATAGGGACAACATTTGCCCTCCTCCAGTCTGCCAGGACTTCGCCTGTTCTCCAGGAATTCTCAAAGATGACTGCCAGTGGTTCTGAGATCACATCTGCCAGTTCTTTTAATACTCTTGGATGCAGTTCATCTGGCCCTGGAGACTTGAATACGTCTAAACTAGCCAAGTATTCTTGTACTATCTCCTTAGTTATTCTGGGCTGTGTTTCCTTTGCTGAATCATTTGCTCCAAATTCTTCAGGTCGGGCATTGTTTTCTTTATCGGAGAAGACTGAGGCAAAGAAGGCATTGAGGAGTTCAGCCCTTTCTGTGTCCCCTGTTTGCATTTCACCATCTTCTCCTCTGAGTGACCCCACTGTTTCTTTGTTCTTCCTTTTGCTATGAACATACCCATAAAAGCCTGTGCTGTTATGTTCTACTGCTCTACAAGACTGTTACTGGACAGGCACAACACACACACACACACACACACACACACACACACACAATTTCCTACAGGACTCATGTTGCTGATTAACCATGTTTCTGCTACCACATTTCAATACGATGGTGGTATGTGAGGAACTTTTAACCAAAGCAGCTTCGCTACGAGGCAAAACAGCCGGAGAAACACTCAACCTGCAGAGATAAATGAAGCTCCAGTCTGGAGAGGTTTCCCTGCCAGGTGCACATTAGCCTTTTTCTCTCTCCAAGAAACTCTAGCAGCAAGAACAGATGTGGAAGGGAATGAGAGGTGGGAGCGGGAGGAGGAATGTAATAGTGAAAGAAAACTCAAGGAAGAAGCAAGTGTAGTTTCCTGGACCCAAGATCACTGAGGGACAAAGCCCACAAGAAGAAATGTTTCTGTTCACACATCCTCCTGCATCTGATGTCTAGATAGTGGGCCCATTTTCACATTGCAACAACTAGCAATAGTCAAATCTAATTGAACTGGCTACCTATCCAACCTCTTGAGCTGTAGAACATAACAGCACAGGGTCACCAATCAAGCAAGTGTGTGTGTGTGTGTGTGTGTGTGTGTGTGTTTATTGTGGATTGCCCCTTCTGCTGATAACCCTCCCAAATCTGTTTTGGAGGGTTTGGAGGCCCCCCAGTATGGTGGAAGAGATGGTGGGAGGAGGAGCATGCAGAGCAGTGCTTTCTCCCCCTAATATATATATATATATATGTTTAGGGGTACTCTTATTTTCCTACTCATATTGAAATACTGCCCCTCAATGAGGCCAAACTTAAATTCACAAAATGTTTAGGGGTCTGCGTACCCCTGCGTCCCCCCAGAAAAAAAGCACTGATGAAGGGGAAGGGGGATTTGGCAAAAATCTCTCTGCTGCACTTTCCACCAGTGGGAACCTCCTTGAACTCCTAATTCAATCGGTGCTTCACAATGTATTTCATATATGGTTGCCCAGAAAGAGAGAGAGAGAGAGAGAGAATTGAGCCTGAATATATATATTCCTTACCAAGATGACCCCCACCCCCAAATTCATTTTCTTAATTAAAAAGGAAGAAAGATCAGTGCATGACCTGTGTGTTTGTGTGCAGGGAAGCGTCATCTGTTGAATACCCATCCAAAAAAGATTGATGCACGTGAAATGAAACTTGGGTCGGCTGCTTTACTGAAGTACAGAAGATAGAGTATCTGGCGATCGTCCCTCGCCTCCAAGGCCCTTAGCGGAAAGCTGAAGGGGGGGGGGACAAACCATTGGCCTATTTACAACCAAGTATGATGTCATAAGCTATTAGTCAAGCAGTGGAAACTGGCCTGGCAAGAAAGTTACACCCAAACCATTCTTTGGCCCGAATAAAGCATGTTAGTTAATAACTTTCTGTGCATGTGGGACAGGTGGCGATGCAGAGCTAACCACCTGGAACTTCAGAGATGTGTTTACATATTTTCCTTATGAGGTCTGTCTGCTTTTAAAGCATACTGTAATATATATTTATCCGGTGTGTGTAATAACTGGAACTGCCAACCAGTTTTCAGGATGGATCACTTGTCATTTGTCCTTTGAAATCTGATCTCCCAGCTTGGCCCTTCAAGAACCATCTGGCTCTCTTGGTAGTTTTTGTAACTTTCTACCAGCCAAAATGGTCCCTGGCACTTGGAACAGGCCAGACCCTGTCCCTTAGACCAGCAGCTCCTACCAGGCTGATGCAGAAATCAACGCTGCCTAAAATTGTTAGGGGTTTGTGTGGGTTGAACTTTCTGGGGAGATGCCTGTCTGTTCCCCTTCAAAACTGCTGTTCAGATGTGTGCAAAGTAGAGGCATGTATACATGATGTGCCTGTAGCACATCAAAGTATATGAGATGTGCTATTCCCCACTTTTGGAAAGAATCATAGGTATACATAGGTATTAAGGGATGCAGGTGGCGCTGTGGGTTAAAACCACAGAGCCTAGGGCTTGCCGATCAGAAGGTCGGTGGTTCGAATCCCCAAGACAGGGTGAGCTCCGATTGCTCAGTCCCTGCTCCTGCCAACCTAGCAGTTTGAAAGCACGTCAAAGTGCAAGTAGATAAATAGGTACGGCTCTGGCAGGAAGGTAAACGGTGTTTCCGTGCGCTGTTCTGGTTCGCCAGAAGCGGCTTAGTCATGCTGGCCACATGACCCGGAAGCTGTACGCTGGGCTCCCTCAGCCAATAAAGCGAGATGAGTAGGTCAGGACTGGACCTAATGGTCAGGGGTCCCTTTACCTATACATAGGTATACATTGTTAGTGGAAAGCTGTCCCAGAGCTATACCATACTGATGTGATATCCATGTATTAAACAGCATACTAGGCCACTTCACCTCAAAAAGGACATTGTAGAGCAGAATAAGGTTCAGAAAAGGGCAGCCAAGCTAGGAGGTAAAGCAACTTCCCTATGAGGGATGGTTGCAGCATTTCGGATTTATTTATTTTTTACTTCAGAGACAAGGTGAGTGAGAGCTGACGGGACAGAATTTATAAAATTATGCATGGCATGGAGAAAGAGGGTTGTTAAACTATGGAACGCACTGCCACAGGAAGCTTTGGGAAAGTGTTCTTGCGCTCAGGTTTCCCACAGGCATCTGGTTGGCCAGATGCTGGACTAGGTGGGCCTTGGCCTGATCCTGCTGTCTCTTCTCCTGTGAGGAGGTTCATGACTTGGAGTATTTCAGTAAAAAAAAAATGTAAGAGAGGGAACAACAGTGACTACTGTGGGAGCCTGCTATAGACTTCTAAGCTCGACTGAAAACCTGGTTGATGCCTTCCTGGAGGTGATTTCCAAATACAGTGGTACCTCGGGTTACATACGCTTCAGGTTACAGACTCCGCTAACCCAGAAATAGTACCTCAGGTTAAGAACTTTGCTTCAGGATGAGAACAGAAATTGCGTGGCGGCAGCAGCGGGAGGCCCCATTAGCTAAAGTGGTGCTTCAGTTAAGAACGGTTTCAGGTTAAGAACGGACCTCCGGAATGAATTAAGTACTTAACCTAAGGTACCACAGTATTCAAAAAGGAGAGATAGTAGTCATGGGAGACTTCATAGAATCAGAGTTGGAAGGGACCCCAAGGGTCATCTAGTCCAACCCCCTGCGATGCAGGAATCCCAACAGAAGAATCCAAACTCTACAATTCTAGTATTCAAAGACAACACATTGAAATATTCAAACTGGTGTTTAATTCTATTTCCATTGCTTCTTTTTATTTCTTCTTGTATTTTATTTTATTAATATTTGAATTCTATTTTAAAAATACTTTAGCATGTAGCACAGCATGTTGCAATTGCTAAATAGGAAGAAAAATCAATTAAATGGTCCACCAAGACCACCAGCAATTTTCAAGGGCTTCCAGAGGAGACGGGAAGTTTGAGGACCAATGTCCTAATTTGCTGCAGGGACAACTGAACACCTGATTAGAACAGAGGAAGTGTGATTCTGTCCTGGATGGACACGATCAGTTTTGTATTTTTATAAACTTCGAAGTTCTATGCTACAGAAGAGAAGCTTTTTATATAAGCATCCTATGACAACATAAACATTCGTTAAATATCCACTGACTGTCAGTGCATCCATTTTTGTATCATTGGCTCCTTACTTTGAACAACAGGCATCGTTTAAATATATAATTTAATTTATGTTGATCTTCAAAATCCAAACAAATGATTTTCACACATTTCTCAAATGGGGAGAGGCCAAAAGAAGCAATTGTTGCACCATTTTGTATCCAGAGTTCAGACACCCTTGGGTTTATTTATTCATTATTTAACCTACTGGGAAGAGAATCCCTTTCCTTTTTTTCCTTTTTTTTTTGGGGGGGGGGAGGAATTTATCTTCTGCTGCTCAATCAGATTCCCATGGCATCAATATGTCGATTGTGTGCTGTTGTCTAAGTGGTGCTATTGCTGCTTGTTGTGCCTAAATTATTGTAAGCTCTTGGGCAGAACCTTCGCTGCCTTGTTTTGGAACAGCATCTACTTCTGAAAAACAATAATAAAATTGACCCAATCTCAGGCTCAGAGCAACTGCAGCAAAACCTGTCCAGAAGTCAGCCCATGGAACAGCCGTACCTTATGCATTTTCATATCTGGACTTTTAAAAAGAAATAATTGAAAAGGAAAACCACTACAGAAACCGCCCCTTGGACTGGAACTCATTTTTCTAATGGCCCACGGAGGCAGAGGTCAGGGCAAGAAAATGGTACCCTCTCTGGAATCTGCTGCCTGTTGTTTCTTGCTAAGGGTGACTGGGCGACCTGGGGGAGAATATAAACAGAACACAGCTAGGAAGGCGAGAGATAGATGTCTGAAATGCCCTGTGCAGGTAGTGACATCTAGTGGGTGAAAAAAAGGATGGTTATGCTGTTAAATGAAGAGTAATCAGGGTAGGGGTTGGGGGTTGGCAGAGCCACTAGCGCTCTTACTTCAAATTTAAAATAATTCGAAGTGTCCCATGACTACTCAAGTACCTCTGTACTTTAATTTTTGGAGAAATTTTCTAAGGCATTTCCTCTCAAGCAGTTATAAGCACAATACTGCTTGCCTCCTATGGGCTGTGCAGGGGACATGTCAATAAAACAATCTTTTTTAAAAATAATAATAGTTATTATTTTCCATACATAAACACAACAAAAGAAAAGCCAACAATAATCAAGAGAAAAGAATAAAACGGAAAAAGGAAAAAGAAGATAAAGCATAAAATACATCAAATCACCACATAAACTAAAACTTAATTAATTAAGCAAAATCCATCTTCATAAACATATTACTTGACTTCCTCAAATCTCTTCCACCTGAATTTCTTAGCAATTATATATAGCAGTTTCCAATATCATTATTTCATAAAACCATATCACAGTCATAATCATATTTCCTAACTTTTCTTATCGTACATTTTCTTATTTATTTATTTAATCCCAATTTAATCCTAGGCCTAATTGCTACTTTCAAGTGATTACATATCTTTAATATTAGACTATTTATTCAAATAGTCTTTAAATTTCTTCCAATCTTCTTGGTATTCCTCTTCTTTCTGGTCGCGGATTCTCCCGGTGAGATCAGCCAGCTCCATAAACTCCATCATCTTCATCTGCCATTCTTCTACCGTTGGTAGTTCTTGTGTTTTCCATTTTTTTGGCTAGTAAAATTCGTGCAGCAGCAATAAAACAATCTTTGCAACATTTTAAGGGTTTCTCTTCAGCGAAAGCTTTGCTTCTGCTTTCCCCAACCTGCAGATGATGTTTTCTTCTGCTCTGGAGGGTCTTCTTCTTCTTTGGCGATCACTCGTAGCTGAGTAAGATTGTCTTCCAAAACAGGGTTTTAGAAATCAGTCCGTAAGTGACTGTGGAGGCCAAGTCTGGATCCACACACAGTGGCGTAGCGTGGGGGGTGCAGGGGGGGCCGGCTGCACCGGGCACAACATCTGGGGGTTAGGGTTAGGGGGCGCAAATCCACGGGTTAGGGGGCGCAAATTACTTGCCTTGCCCCGGGTGCTGACAACCCACGCTACGCCACTGTCCACACATCCTTCCACAGTGGGGATATAGGTTTCTGGGCAGGAGTTGATCACGGTGTGGATTTGCCAAGCGTGCCTTCCTCAGCCGCCCTGAGCCCGGCCTTGGCTGGCGAGGGCGGGGTATAAATAAAAAAATATTATTATTATTATTAGCACATTTCTCCCTTTTATCCTGAGTTACAGGAAAGGAGATTCTGACTAAACACCAGGAAGAGCTTTCTGACAGCAGAAGCTGCTTGATGGTATAATGGACTCCCTCAGAAGATGGTGGGGTCTCCTTCCTTGCAGGTTTTTAGGCAGAGGTTGGCTGGCCATCTGTCATGGATGCTTTAGTGGAAATTCCTGCATTGCAGGGGGTTGGACTAGATGACTCTCGGGGTCTCTCCAACTCTCCAGTTCTATGATTTTCCCTGACCAAAGGCCAGGTTGCCTTGAGCCAACGGGAGCTGAGGTCTCAAACATCTAGAAGGCACTGGGTCATGGAAGGCTGCTTTATTTGATTGACCTTTAATCAAAACAGATCCCAAGGTGATCCCCAAACAAACACCTTCCCCAAGCCAATCAGAAACGTCCAATTTTTGCCAAACAAATGTTGCAGGCCTCCATTTAATTTTACTGCATGTGCTCAAGGATTTCCATACTCCCTGCCAATATACAACAAATGTAGAACACACTCTTCTGGGACTTGGGCTACTTACCAACCAAAACTTGTTTGACACCATTCTGTTTCTTCACGTCTGATGAGCCTGCCTGTTGCCTCTATAAGCATGATAGGCTATATTTCATGAAGATGCCATGCTCACTTTTACAACACAGCCCACGGAAAGGTCAGTTACCTTGGAAGAGCATTTCCTGCTCTCAACACCTGGTGAACATACGGAGAGTATTGAGACTTCCTTGCTTTTTGCCATCTCTCCTTTTTATCCAAGTGGATTACACCTCTATCTACTATTGGCATAAGATATTCTTCAGAAGTTTTTGTTGAGGTCTAAATTTAGTTCTGCTTGGGTTTTGCTTTTGCTGTTATTGATGTTGGTAGCTTATTGTTAGGTTTTATTAATACAGGGGTTGCTTAATTGCATTGCATACTTAGTGAGATTTTTTGCTTTCCACTACTTGAATCTTCTTGTTTTTATAATGCTGTAAACCTTTTTTATGTTATAAGCTGCCTTGAGCTTGGCTTAACGATGGAAAGGCAATACGCAAGCAATGATTATTATGTCTTCTGATGCTTATTTCTACAAAGTGACGCCTACCCTTATTGCATAAGAGTGAGGGATCCCTATTGCTGCACTCTAACTCTCATCATCTCTGGCTATACTGGCTGGCACTGGTGAAAGTTGGAAATCTAACAACATGTAGACAGCTTTACTGTCTTTATATTTGACTGAGTTTGCTTTTTCCCCTTTCTCCACCCCAACCATGAGACCGTAAACATGAGAGCAGGGACCTGTCTTACTAATGGTCTTCGTAAGCTCCTCCCAGATATTTTTCAGCTTGAGAGTGTGATAAAAATGCTTTAAGAGAGCCAGTGTGGTGTAGTGGTTAAGAGCGGTAGTCATGTAATCTGGGTAACCGGGTTCGCGTCTCCGCTCCTCCACATGCAGCTGCTGGGTGACCTTGGGCCAGTCACACTTCTTTGAAGTCTCTCAGCCCCACTCACCTCACAGAGTGTTTGTTGTGGGGGAGGAAGGGAAAGGAGATTGTTAGCCGCTTTGAGACTCCTGAAGGGGAGTGAAAGGTGGGATATCAAATCCAAACTCTTCTTCTTCTTCTTCTTAAACAAACAGATGTTTGCTGATTCCATTCAGGAATTAAGAGCTAAGTATATAGGGGAGGACGACACTTAACTGGAAGAATGCGCCTATGACATGTTTTGTTTTCCATTCTGCAAACGTTCCTTTGTAAGATGGCATTATACCTTTTTGGTTACATCTTTATGGGGTTGGTTAAGAATAAGCCTTTATTATTGTAATGAGCAGGGGATGCAGGTGGTGCTGTGGGTTAAACCACAGAGGCTAGGACTTGCCAATCAGAAGGTTGGCGGTTCGAATCCCCGTGACGGGGTGAGCTCCCGTTGCTTGGTCCCTGGTCCTGCCAACCTAGCAGTTCGAAAGCACGTCAAAAGTGCAAGTAGATAAATAGGTACCACTCCAGCAGGAAGGTAAATGGTGTTTCTGTGTGCTGCTCTGGTTCTCCAGAAGTGGCTTAGTCATGCTGTCCACATGACCCGGAAGCTGTACGCTGGCTCCCTCGGCCAATAAAGCGAGATGAGCGCCGCAACCCCAGAGTCGGCCACGACTGGACCTAATGGTCAGGGGTCCCTTTTACTGTAATGAGCTAGGACACAGGAATCTTTTTTCTGGATTGGATTGAATTTTCTATTACGCCCACACCCACAGAGATTAGCTAATTTCCTAGTTGATGTGTCTTCAATGATACCATGCTTTTTGGGCAACTGTGTTACTCCTAGGATTCCCCTTGTACTTGCCTGTAGTAGCCAAATTTGAGAATCCCAAGAAATCTCAGACACTGAGATATGTGGAACATAGACAACTGCCTGTGTTCTTAACTGAAAGCTTTGCTCATGGTAACAAGGCCAGAACAGGAAAAGGGATAAGCCTTTGTTTTGATACGAACCATCATTCCCTTTGTAGCGCAGGGATAAAGATCAGTGCTCTTGCATATACTCAAGTTTGGTCCTCTGGATGTTGCTGGACTGCGACTCCTAACATTTCTGGTCATTGGGCATGGCAGCTGGGGTTGATAGGAGGTAAAGAGCCGAACTTCCTCTTGTGTGGTTATGTACCTACCGTATTTTTCGCTCTATAACACGCACCAGACCATAACACGCATGTAGTTTTTAGAGGAGGAAAATCTGTAGGCATGCCACCTGTAGGCATTCCCTCCATAACACGCACAGACATTTCCCCTTACTTTTTAGGAGGAAAAAAGTGATTGTTATGGTGCAAAAAATACGGTATATGTGATGTGAAAATTGGCAAGGAACACTACTGGAAGGCATGTTGGAGAGGTAGAACTTATGCCTTCTTGAGTTCTTGCTGTATGCATACTTGGGAACCAACTAAAGCAGGTGCATAGGACTTAACTCTTAAAAGGGAAAACGAATTGTAGGAAAATCCACAATGATGTATCAGATCCTACTCTCAGGAAGTGCGAAAGAAACACCAGTTTTCTGACACCACCACCAATCAGTATGTACTGAGGACAAGAATCAGTGGATGCAAAGATCATATCTCATAAGCTTTTTGCTTACTTACTAGACTTAAAATTTGCTTTATAACCATTCATGCCCTTTTAGTAAAAGAAGCAGTAACCTGTTCGAGATTTATTTTCTTACCACAAATTCCATCACCTGCTGTCTTTATCCAGAATATACTGTTAACAAGTTAACAACTTCACTCAGGTGTGACACTTCTTCCCCATCAAGATTTCACTATAGAGGTATGAAACGTTTGTTTTAACACATTTCATATTAACTGATTTATTACAGAAAGTCCTATTGATTCAGCAGGATTAACAGTCATTAAAACATGGATGGGAACAGGAACAAGTCACAAGAGAGCATCAGACCATATAAAATCACACACGTCTCGTTCAAAGAGGGGGAAAATTGCCATGTTAACAAATCTTTCCAGGTAAAAATATGAGGTCAGCAATACTTAAGATGAGGCACTTCAACAATAACCCAAAAAGAAAGTTAGCGGTATAAAGTTATAGGTAGGTTCAGTAACAGTCATTTACATTGCCATCATTATATCAGAAATATATATTTACCAATGTAAAGATACCCTTCTAAACACAATGACTAAAGAGACAGGGCAGAGGTTTAGGACCACCCAATACAATCACATCCTGGACAGAGTAAAGAAGCTACTCTTCACATAGCACAGAACTAAGCCATGCAATTTATTGCTCCAAGCATAGCAATTGCCACTGGCTTGGATAGGTTTATTAGCTGTGACACAAGATCTGGAGGCAATGGACTTCTGAATACCAAATGTCCATACCAGAAAGTGAAAGGGGTGGCATTGCCTTCCTTCTTTAAAAAAATATTTTTATTAGTTTTCCAATAATAGCCAAATTATAACAAATAACAATTAATCCCCAAATTATACAATGATCAAAGTGCCAATCAACTTCTAATTAATACATTTTAGTTAAAGTGGCTCCCTGCGTGATGGTTTGGGTGCACTTCTGATCTTATAACACTGCATTCCATAATCTTAATTAACGTCAGTTACGTTTCAGTTATAATAATAATCCCTTAGTCAACAGCCACGCAATTATTTCCATTCGTGATTTTACAATATATAAATTTATAAAGCTTCAAGTGAAGAACTCAAACTATTACGATGTTACCTTGGTTCTCAAACAGCTTAGCTGTCGAACAAATCGGCTTCCGAACGCTGCTAACCTAGAAGTGTTCTGGTTTGCGAATGTTTTTCAGAAGCCACACGTCCAATGTGGCTTCCGCTTGAGTGCAGGAAGCTCCTGCAGCCAATCGGAAGCCGTGCCTTGGTTTTCCAACGGTTTCGGGAGTCAAACGGACTCCCAGAACGGATTAGGTTTGAGAACCAAGGTACCCCAGTATCTGAGAACTGTTATATCCATGGAGATTCCTTCTGTCCATATATGGCATTGTCTTTCACTTCCCAGCTGTTGCTTTCTCCAGGGGTGGCATTGCCTTCTAACCCTGCTTGTATGCTCCCAGAAACATCTGGCTAGTTGCTATTGGGAAAAGTATGTTGGACTCTATGGCTCTTTGGTCCAATCCAAGAGGGCTCTTCCTGTATTAGGGATGGGGAACCGGTGGCCCTGCAAGATGGAGGGCTACAGAGTCCTATGTTCTTAACAAAGGAGCACAGGACCAGGTCTATGCCACAGCTCTCCCTTTTCACACCACTTGTGGTACACTGTGATGCAGAGTAGCTAGACCACTAGCATCACAGGAGTTATCACACAGGGAAAACTCCAACCTATATACAGTACCACTATTAAACTCATTATCTGGATGTGGCTCCTTCTGCAGTCCAAATGGCATCATTCACACATGAAAGAGGCAGCAACAGGCTTGGAGGAATCCAAAGGTTTGCAGATGTACAAAAAACTCCCCTATAAAAACCTAAAGGGTTGGAAGCCTCAGTCCCCTAAATATGGCTAGGTGGGAGCTGAATGCTGATAATTGAGGGGAGAACAATGTGGGGAAGGGTAATGGAATGATATAGCCTGGAAGGGGCATAGCTGGTTGGAACGCTAATCAGCAACACTCCACAATGCAACATGCATTCCAGATCTCGCTTGTTGAAAATGTCTTGGAAGTGTGTAAGCAAAACAACTTCACCTGCAATTTAGCTAAGTCCCAACCATTTTCCAAAAGGGCTTTTTTGCAGGAAACATTTCTGGTGGATTGTGTCCAACTTTTATGCACAAGAATTAAGTTAAGTATTAATACCTAAATCTGCCAAGGCAGGACAAAAATGCCTGCAGTATTTAACAAAAAAAGCAAAATAGAAATTACAGAATACTAATTACGGTAGGATTTAAATTCTTATTGGGATTTATTGTACAGAGAAAATGCAACCAATTTAAGTCAACAGAGTAATTATTCCAATTAAAACCTCTTTGTTAAAACTTACTGTGACTTAGAAACCAACCTCATATGGGCATGGTGCCGGTCAATGCACAATTTATAAAATCTTTATGGGGAGCTGTGCCAAGGAGATTTATAAAAGAGGCTTAAAACAATCAGGCCTAGACACTCATCCCTCAATAAAGATAACTATCTGCTTTGAATATTTCTCTATATGAAATTCTAGAGAGATAAAGCGAATTCACTAAAAGTTTATTAAAAACATTGGGTGGGGGAAGCATGACTCCTAATGTGCCGTTATTAGAAATATTTGATCATCACCTTCTCCCAGAGAGGTCAGATTTGGGGGGAAGGTAGCAAAACTGAAAGAAGACTCTGCAAAACTAGCCTCAGACAGAACACAAAGCTATTCAGCCTCCACATTCATACTATGGGTGAAATCCAACTGTGCCTCTCCCACCAGCAGAGCTAATTCCCTGTGTACCTCCAAAATCTGTTCCAGAGGGTTGGGGAGCTTTTGGAGCAGGTGGCAGGAATGGGAAGTTGCAGAAAGAGAAAAGCAAGCGTGCTCATGCAATGTTGGATATTGCCCTGTGCATCTTACCTCACTATGAGGCAATACAGCGGGTAGGTATGGGGCATTACTATGCAAAACCTTGCTCCAGGATCTGCTCGTTTTGTGATCTAGATTCAAATTTGCTACAAAGCATGAGAAACTGGAACTGTATTGGAACTCCCTTGGCCAAGGACGGTTCACAAAAAAGGAATCACCATAGAAGTTCTGAGCACTAGTGATGTTTCTGGCATGCTATCCATCTGATTTGAGGACTCCCCCCCCCCAAACACCGGCATAGAAAGAGCACCAATACCTCTTGCTCTCATGTAGCAGAACCACACAATGGTCTCTGAATAACACCAGTTGAGAGGGACAGTAGACGTGATTTGATTTGAAGATTGCTACAAATTCAGGAAAGCCACTACAATTTATCGGCAAACAAGGAGATAGGAAACTCCTCTGAGGAAGAGGCCACAGCCAGAGAGCTTTGCATAAGCTAAGAGATAAGAGCAGCAGCAAACCCAGTCTTTGTGTAAAACATGTTAGAGATCCTTCAGGTCTTTTTCAATGAACACATACAGTTCAATACAAGCACCGAGACAAATGCATCTATTATTAAACCTGATAAGGGTCGGCAACTGGAAACCCCTCAGCCAAATCCGTGGCCACCTAGCCTTGGAGTTGCCACCTGCAGAGAAGCTCTTGTGCCAATGGGATTTGTTGGCAGTTCACCTTGGAAAGGGGTCAAAGGGGCATTGGCCCCACACCCTGAAGTCCCCTGTTTTCAAAGCAAGCTACTTTGACAGACAGTTGACAAAGATCTACGAAAGTGTGCCGAGAATTCGGATGAACCAATATGCCTCAATCGCTTGGAATAAAAACCATCTCTAAAAACAGAGACTGGGAAAATGAAGGGTTATTTAAACATTTTCGGCAAAAGATATATATTTAAATTAGAGGAGGCCTGAGTCCAGTTTCCACCTTCAAAGTAACACAGCAAATCTTGCACTAAACAACTTGGCAAAATTAATGGATTTTATTTACAAATTTATGACCCAAGATTACAACAGAAAACACTTTTTAGTGAAATCCTGTATTAACAAAAATGCAGTGATTTATTTGTAATGGTATTATAGTGGAACAGACTGACAGTCTCTCTGGCTATGGTCAAGCAATTTCCCAGGAGCTAGAAATAAATGTGAAGATCCCGTGTTGATTGTAAATAAGGCCCTTCCCAGCATTTTCTTCATACTTTAGTGGCTCTCTCCTTTCTTGCCTACGACCTGAGAAAAGAGAAAAGTGGAGTTAGAACTTAGGCAAATAAAAAGGGGAATGGATTCCAAAGAGCAAGTCTTCTAGAGACTCCCCAACATGCATTCTAGCGCCAGTGGGAGAGGGATCTTGTAAACCAGCGACAGGGAACTTCTGGCCCTCTAGTTCTTGCTAGATTGCAACTTTCGCCACCCTTGACTGGCTGGGGCTGATGAGCCAACATCTGGAGGGCCGCCAGTTCCCAGTGCCTCTTGCAAACCAAATTTAGCCAGTAATAAAATGATCAAAGGATCAAATGGGGTAACTTTTAGTATGCACTCAGCCAATAAAGCAAGGTCTTAATTCAAATACTGACTGCAATACAATCCCCACATGTTCATACCAAAGTTGAACTACCTAGGGTAGGGGGGGCCATCCAAGAAACTTGCCTACTTGTGTCCACGTTCAGATGCTTACAGCTAAACCACTATCTCTAAATGTCCTATAATGTCATGGAGCCCAGAGTAGGCTGAGTAAGCTATGATGTAACAATATTGCTGTGTTGGGTCTACCTGAGCTGGTCCACCAGAAGTAAATCTGTCAAGTATGCAACACGCCCACTGCAGGGAGAGCCAACATGTCAATATTGACTAGATTTCTGGAATGATGGGGTCTCTGTGCACTGAATTCTAAGGCAGCAGGGTGGGATTTGGCGTGAAAATGGCCGAATAGCATACGCTGTCATTACCAGTGTGCAAACTCACAATGCACCTCCTAACTTTCACAGCATTTCCTACTGGTGGCACATACAGCGGTTTGACGCCCCAAGGCTTCCTCCTGGGAACGCAGGAATGCAGCAGCTCAGAGAGGAACAGAATCAGTTTCTCTGCCCTTAAGCTTAAGCATACTTAACAGGCAGTAAACCCTATTGAAATAATGTCGAGTTACTTCTGAGTACGCATTGTTAGGAGGTTACGCATTGGAAAGAAGTTTCACTTAAACCAGTAAGTTCTGCAAGGTCTTAGTATCACAATGCAAACTAAGCAGACATGCCTTCCATTTGGTATGCGGTCTACCTATAAATCCATTTTCTTTTTTGTGTGGCAAGGGGAACAAAATTACATTTTAAAGCTAGTAACAGGTTTCTGTGTAAGCGAAGTACAAACCCTTGGGGTTGTATCATATGTAGTGCTAAGTTAAAGCCATTTAGAGGCACGACTTGTTCCACGGGCAAAATGTTTTGAACCAGTGAAATGCTGTTGCAAAAGAGCCCTTGCACTGGAAGGGAACATAAGATACAGTCCTTGGTCATCATGTTAGTGACAAAATACATGTGGACTTTTTATTGCTGCTGTTTCAGCAGATCAGGCTGAGGAAGAGAAAATAAACCGTGTTTCAGATCTATCCCATAGTAAACATTCTTGTGTTTGGTTGAGAGGGATATAGCAACTCCTTGGCAGGTGTACTGCTTATATTAATTCTACAGGTCTCACTTATCATACAGTATTTGTGCATTTAAGAAGGCATTTTCTTTCTTCTTCTTTTTTAAAAAATAGCACACAGTTCAGATAGTTCAGACGTTGATGATAAGACTCTCAAGTGCAACATCTATAAGCCACCAGTGATATCAAGGACCTCAGCTCATGGTCAAGAGCACCCTTCCCCAAGCTGGTGCCCTCCAGATGTGGTGGACCCCAACTCCCACCAGTTCTAGTCATCAAGATGATGATGGGACGATGGCCAGGGCTGATGGAAATTATAGTCCAAAATATACGGAGGGCATCAAGCTGGGGAAGGCTGGTCAATACTATGAGGAGTCACACTTTAAGTAATGAAGTAATTTCAAGGGGGTGGAACTTAAGGCTAGCCTGCCCTACGATAAGGATCGTTCTACATAGTGACATGCAGATAATTGAGTCTCAAACGCAGAGGCCAATGTAGAATTATTATCTCACAAAACAACACTGAATGAAAAAACACGCACAACCAACCAAATTAAGATTTAATTAAGCATGTTATAAACAGGCAAACTAAATCCAAGAAAGGTGAGAGAGAAATGTTTATTCTTCGGTAGCGCTTAAAGCATTGCGCTACAGGTTTGGATTAAGCAGGTACACCCAGAAATTAGACAATTATAATGTTAGCAGAGGTGGAGCAACCATTAAAAAATAATAATTGTACGCATCTATACCATTCAGAGAGGGAAATGCTCAAATGCTCAAGTGCCCCATGTGTATTACCTGAAAAATTAAATATTTTTTATATTGACGTTTTGTTAGCATATTTATAACCCCCAACTTTACACCAATTTCCAACCATGAGACTAATAAGATAATTCAAACACAACAGAGCAACGCCTCTTGAAATATTTCATTATTCCTGGCACACGTTTTGCTTCTTATTATCTGTGCACTTCACATTCATTCTCCATAAGGGGCAGATTTCACTCAGGTGGGTGGACTTGAGGTCCCTTGACTGCTTTATTCGGTTAAGGATTAACTTGTACACTGGCTGTACACTCAAAAGTGGGCAGATTTATGCCCTATGCCCTATAACCCTGCCCAATTTTGCTACAATACATCTTTTAGCCGTATACTGTCCTCATGCCACAGAACGCAATGCATTTCCAGATGACGAATGGCAGAAGAATACGGGGATGTACAATGCAGGATTCTTTCAACAAGGAAATGGGCTCACTCTTCCTCATTAGATTAAGAAGGCAGCATTGATAAGGCAGCATTCACCACTGCTGTACTCTAGCCAAGATACCACCTCATTTTTCATTACTTCACTTGAATGTGTCCACCACAGTGAAGATCTAAATTGCTCAATCATTTTTGGAGCGGCAGTGTGAACCCTAAGATGGACCCTCCCCTTCGGTGTTCAAACAAGCTGCTGCATCGTATTTCAAAACACACGGCTGCAAAACTGGCTCTCAGCGGATTGAACCATGGGTCCAGATTACAGGGATGTTGGGCACAGGTTGCCTTGGAGGGGGCCCATGACACAAGTGACAGAGCACACGGTTAAGATGTAGCATCGCCGTTTCAGTGCCTGGATCTTCTCTGGACGATTATCTCAGGGAGCTGGTGCAAGAAGGGACAACCAACACTGGCCTAAGAAGGCCCCATGGTGATTCTGTTCAGGCAGCTTCACATACGTTATCAGAGGGCAGCTCAACCTTGAGAGACAGAAAAACCTCCTTGCCTTGAAGAGTCTTCAAAGGCAAGTGCAGGAGCTGGAAAAAAATCCCTATCAGGAAAACTTGAGCCACAGGTTACCCAGACCAGAGTTGCAGTTGAGAACACAGCAGACCTCTTCGAACTCCGCTACTCACAGTGGATACAGAACGCACAGAAGCATAGGTGCAAATAATGAGCTGTCAGGTGAATTTCTGAAGCATCTAATAACAGAATGAGATGGTTTTTTGGGGTGGGTGGGACAAAAACAGTGTGCAAAAGAAGATTTTTAATATATATTTAAAAAATGGTATATTAAAAACAAAGAGAAGTCCATGAGAAAGAGAGATAAAAAAAGCAAAGAGACCCAGGAAAACCGTCGCAGAGCAGGATATGATGGTGCCCCAAGCGATGGAAAGGAGAAGGCAGATGCTAGATGAGCGGAAGGAGCAGGGGAAAGGGGCGGTGTGAGGAAAGACCATTTAAGAAACAGAAATCTTCCGCATTTTTATTTCTTTGGGCCAGGGAAATGCTGAAAAGTAATGAAACAGAGCGTTACAATGAAGCAAAGGAAAAACCGTAGGAAGTGAACAGGAAGGGATGGAAGCGCCATGCCACAGAAAAGCTGGCTACGTATCTCATGCGACTGCACACCCTGGATGTCCTCCAAGCTAAAGGGAGTGGCAGGAGCTCTACTGTCGTCCCCCCCCCCCCATGGACTTAACCTAACATCTGACATTTCAAATTAGCAATGAAATCTATGCAAACGAAAAAGGTCATGCCAAGCCTTACTCTGACCTAAGCAGCAAAGATTGCCCTCCCTCTCTCTGTCTTCCCGCGCACGTCTCTGCATTTTAAGCCTGCAAAGTTTGAGCAACACATGCAGCAAGCAAAGCATTCCCAGACTTCACTTAATACTATGGTAGCAATGGAAGAACTTACAACAATAAAAATGAAAGCCCTTAGGTGTTACTTCAGGCAGTGTAATTTAAGTCATACTTTCAGTTGCCTTTTAGTCTACGTTCCAATTAAAGCAAGAGGGGAGAAGTTAGGACCTTAATAGATATTAGCAAGGGGAGCTATTTTGAGGGGGGCAGAAGTTTGGAGAATTTATCGAACTCACAATCCTTTATGGGGAGCGGGAATAAAGGGCTATAAAGTATCGGTTTTCCTTGCTATTCTGAATACATCTGTAAGTCGAAGTCCTTTCATTGCATTAATGATACGATAAAGCTGGTCTTGCATTTTCCAAGGTGCCCCATTCTCAAGTTGAACACAGAATGATGTGGAGAGCCAGAATATGACCCCTGGATCTGATGTTCCCTGTCCCAACTTATCATGCATGCCATGTAGCCAAGCTTTTGCTCTGCAACTTTGGAGGCAATTCAGATCTTCTACGTATAGATGCTAAGCTATATCGTAGTGTTGCATATCTCTACGGCTGGAGGAGAAAATGGCAGCCTGATGGCTCTGTCTGGCCTCCAATGGCTTCTCATCTAGTCACCATTCCCAGGAGTATTCCTCAGTCGTTATTCAGCACATCCGATTCAGAGCGCTCTCTCAGCTCCTGTTCCACCATCACAGCACCAATAACGACAGATACTTCTCTGCTGGGTCTATCTTCTCAGCAATAGCATCAGGACTCCATCCTCAGAGACACAGATGCCACCACTGCTGAAGCAAGGTGAGGGGGCCACACCACAAACACTCCAGCCAAGCTAGCTCATCCACTAAGACAAGGGTGTCTAAGAGAAACAAGTTTTCCGTGGAAGAATACTGTGCAACACTTTGCAGAATCACCCCCTTCTTTTCCAATGCACATTTAACTTAAGTCGCTAAAAAGGAATGCACCTCTTTTAAAAATCTGGATTTAGTTCCATCCCTGGTGTAACTTGCAAAACTTTAAATATTCAGTATTGTTTATTTAATAATGGACCATTAACACCCCAATTAATCTCAGTATGTGCACATAAAAACTACAGTTTAGCTAAGCAATATATATTATTTTTCACTACAACGATTTTGGGTGCAATCCTATACAGTACTCCCGAATTGAAATCTACAGGATGTTTTGAGTCGGAACATATAGAATTGCACTGTTAGTGATCAGATAGATAATTCTACTATCATAAGGACAAGGCTCTTTGCCTTTTAGGATACACAGAAGTAATAATTTTAGTAGGTGCAGGTTTTCTCTCTCTCTTGCATGGCAAGCTGCATCCAATAAAATCTATTATTTCCACACACCTATGAAAAGTACAGGAGCCCTGCTTTCCATTGCATCTGTTCTCCTACTGGCTACCCAAAGCTCTTCTATTTCATTATTGTACTCTGTCTTACAGTACCCAGAACACATAATGCTAACACATTTCTCCTACTTTTGCCCAGTATCTGAAAAAGCTCTTTTGATGGGAGTATAGAATATTTACTGGGCAGACAAACATGAAGACTAAAACACACCATAAACAGTTAAGAAGTTTTTTTGTGGGCAACGCACAGCAACCCAAGTCAACCTTGATCACTTGAGGCAAATGATCAAGTTTTCTGTGCAAAGAGTTTCCTTCGCTCCGAACATGACTGCATACAAAATACCATGCACATTTGCAATATTTAAATGCACTTCTTAAGTCAGGGATTCCCCAAAATGCCCCTATCACATCTTGTTTCCTTTCAAAAGCATCATCTAAATTGCACTATACAGGGTGAGTGTGGGGAATCTTTGGCCCGCCAGATGTTTCACAACTACAGCACTGGGCCATGCTTGCTGGGGCTGGAAGGAAATCTAGTTCAGAAGCATTTGGAAGCCCAAGGGTTCTCCACATCTGGTATAGGCTAATTAATTAACAAGGTGAGACCCACTTTCCTCTGCCTTGCAACATTGCCTTTTAGGTAGCTGACAACACTTGTTGTCAGCCCAGTATTATTTATCACATCTGTGGGTTTACAGCACAAGCTAAGAATCTGGGGGAGAAACAGACTGCATAGCAGCCTCCTCAATCTAGTGTCCTATAGAGGTTTTGATCTATAACTCCCATCAGCCCCGTCAGGGGTGGTGGAAGGCCTAGTTGAAAATATCTGGAAAACACCAGGTTAGGAAAGGCTGAGAAGCTACAGAGTACCTAAGCAGGGCATCTAAAGATCAAAGGACTAACACGATTCACAATTTCTCTTATTCCTCCAGTTGTGTTGCTGGCTTTTTATACTCTCCATTGCTACTATCCAGCAGAGCTTCTTATATTCTGCCATTACAGAATTGGAGGCAGAATAACATCATCATCATCATCATCATCATTATTATGCATGAAGACATATGTTTTTTATACAGAAAACCGGTTTTCGTATTTATCTGAACATGGCTCCATATACACTACCATAGAAAAGTAGACTAAAAGCCACAGTTGTCTTCTCCCTCTCCTCTTATCTCTGGCCTCTTGGAGATAAAGCAATCAATTCTGGAAAACCCTGGCTTAAGAGGTCATTTGGCTCTGCAAACGTTTTAAAGCAACCGTGCATTCTTTGGACACTTCATAAAGGCAGAATATCCAAGACAAATTCCACTCTTCATTTTTTTTAAAGCGAAAAGGCTACATCAGTTGCAGTGGGAATGGAAGACCTTTGAAGAGTCAGAACTCACAATTTATTACAGTGATGGGGAGCTGTTCAGCTAACACTGTCCCTTGCAGCTTTTAAAAACTGCAATCCAGTCTCCAATTTAAAAGACAGATTTGAACATACCCGCTTAAAATCATTCATGTTTGTTGCTTGGACTGGTGTTCCAATAAATGTGAAATATGAAATTCTCGTCGTTTCCTCATTACCTTGATTGGACTGGACAAATAACTGAAATGGAAAAGATCAGTACTGAGTTACATGATGTGGAGGGATCCAATAGCCCACAATATAGTCAACTTATTTGAAGTTCAGGGAAAAGCAAAGTGAAGGGAAGATGGGACAGGGCTGACTAGTCTACCCCTTCAAGTTTGTTAATGGAAAATGTTTGGGTTGTATTAACTAAGTGATAGGATTCAAGTCCACGGTGGAGCTTGAACCAGGCAGTTAAAGGATGTCACCACCTTCTGGCCAGAAGAGTTGAGTTACACTAAAGGTAAAGGGATCCCTTGTCACGGCTAAAATGGCCGCTGTTTCTTTATTGCGAATAAAGCTGGGTCAGCATGACTCAGCAGTCTGCACCAAGTTGTATATATAAGTGAGAAATGTTAGTTTGTTGCTGAGGCTGGTGTTTGGGTTGGTTGGTTAGTGCTGGTGTGTATAGTTATTCAGTTGTGTTTTGCACAAAGACTTTTAAGAATAAAACTCTGCAAGGATATTCTCGTGGACTCTTTTTGTGCCGACAAGGAGACTGAGGAGACAAAGGGAGGTCAGAACCCTTTCCTTCTTTTTTTTGCTTTTTACAAACACTGACATCCCTGACCATTAGGTCCAGTCGTGACCGACTCTGGGGTTGCGGCGCTCATCTCACTTTATTGGCCGAGGGAGCTGGCGTACAGCTTCCGGGTCATGTGGGTCTGGCGAACCAGTGCTGCACATGGAAATGCCGTTTATCTACTTGCACTTTGACGTGCTTTCGAACTGCTAGGTTGGCAGGAGCAGGGACCGAGCAATGGGAGCTCACCCCGTCACGGGGATTCGAACTGCCGACCTTCTGACCTAGGCGAGTCCTAGGCTCTGTGGTTTAATCCACAGCGCCACCCGCGTATTTGGTGAATAGTAGTTACACTACTATTCACCAAATCCACTTCTAAGCTTGCTGGGGTCAAGTGTCCTTGGCCATCTGGTGAGAAGGATGCCCAACTAGTAAGCAATCCATCCTCTGAGCCTGCATTTGCACTGAGGTTCGAAAAGAATAAGTGTGAGAAGAATCCTGCCGATCCTGACCTCCTGAAACCCTCAGTGCAAATAAAGGAGATTCCTGCCTCCTTCCCAACCTCTGTTGAAGGGCCAAATAAGACTTTGGGGGAGGTATTGGGGGAACTAGTGATGAGTACAGTGGTACCTCGGTTTACGAACAGTCTTGTTTATGAACTACTGTATTCGGTTTACGAACTCTGCAAAACCGGAAGTAGTGTTCTGGTTTGCAAACTTTGCCTCGGTCTATGAACAGAAGCAGAACAGTTGAAGGGCACCGGCGGCAGGAGGCCTCATTAGGGAAAGCATGCCTCGGTTTAAGAATGGATTTGGTTTAAGAACGGACTTCAGGAATGGATTAAGTTCATAAAACGAGTACCACTGTATTAATACAATCAAGTCAAAGTAACAAGTAGATATCAAGGTAAATAGCTAGACCTTCAAATAAGCCTCTTGGAAACAACAGATGAAAATAGGTTGTATGGGACTGGAACAGGTTTTCTTACTAGTCTATGAAACAAAAGGGATTTTTGCTGCTGCTTGTAAAAGAGTGATTTTTTGTCTGCCCAGACCCATCTTCAACTTGCTCTCCTCTCTTTCAAGCTTGACAGGAGCTGGGTCTGGCAAGCCTGAATATTCCAGGCTCTCATCCCTACCAGTTGCTGTATCTAAGAGGCAAGAGGGGAAAAAACATAGCTGGGCTTCACTGCATTAAAACTATGGTGGAAGTGGCAAAGGTTATTGGAGGATCTACCATGCTTTGCAGTCAGCCTTTTATAATGTCATAGGATTCTGTTAACCAGGAATGAATTCGAAGGTTTATACTCACAGTTACACTGTTAACATTCTGAAACTTTACATAGCGGAGTTGGATAATACTGTCTTCTTTGATATCATCTGGCGTTAACTCCAGGGCCTGAGTGGGTTCGCTTCTTTCTGCCTCTTCAAAATCCATTGATCGAGGGAGGTTGATAAACACTTTTATATACTTTGGACCCTGACCTGCGATTAAAAAAAAATGCCACTGACTCTTTTAAAAACCCTCAAAACATGGTTTTATATACTTGACAGTATTAAGTTCTTCTGTGTACGAAAATTATGTAGATTCAGAAGAACCGAGACAGGGAAATTATTATGTCCAATCTGCACCCCAAGGCAAAGAACCTTCTATCAGAAGCAAGCACATCACTTGCTTAAATTTTATAACTTTAGTTAGTAAGGGCTGCACTTAACACTACTGGCCAGTCTTCTCCAGTCTCCAGAAGTTGTAGGACTTTCAATTCCCATCAGCCCAAGCCACCATGGTCAAGGGTCAGGGATGAGGGGGTGGGGTGGAGAAGGTTGCTACAGGTTGTATGGCTTTTACATGTTATGGGGAGCATTCAAAAGTTCACCCTTAGCAGGCTAAAGCATTAAAGTGACTACACATAGCACAATTCCAACCTCAGCTGTGGAGAAAGTTAACTGGACTTGCCCAGACTCCATTCCTATTGCTGAGGAGTGTGTTCCTAGCCTTCTCAGGGCAGAGCTCATGCTTTCATTTCAATATATGTACCACACCCAATTAAAATAGGTGCAATAGAAAATAAATGTTATTAGCAACCACGGTCTTCAGAACAATGATGCCAAAAGATAGCTATGCTGACATGTCACCTGACAAAAGTGACACAACACATAATTTCGTAAATGCAGATTCTTGGAAATATACCAGCGGTCTCAAAACCGGAGTAGCCAGCTTGTTTTGCAAAGTTTTGCACTGCCTAGAGTGCATTTGCAGAAACTTGATGGTATGGCGGCAATGTGCTTGATGGTCAGGTCCAGACTTTAAGACTTAGGAGCAAGAGAACAGGGTCACAAGCAAGGAACCTGTGTCTTGTGCTTTGTATTTTTAAAATCAACAGTGGCTGCATGCATAGATGGCTTCTCTTGAAAGAAGAAATCTTTTTACTCACCATTATCAGGCCCTTGAAACTTCATAGAATAAAGCTTGACAGGCTGATTAAAAGCTACCGTAATAAGCAGCTGTGGAGAGAGCAAAAGGAAATAAAAAATCTAAGAGGGATCTCAAATGCATTGACCCACAACATTACTGCACATGGATTTAGAATGCTATTGTTTCCCAGATGGTCACCACCAACTTAGACCCCAGATGAAGTACCGTATTTTTCGCCCTATAGGATGCACCTTTTCCCCTCCAAAAATGAAGGGGAAATGTGTGTGCGTCCTATGGGGCGAATGCAGGCTTTCGCTGAAGCCTGGAGAGCAAGAGGGGTCGGTGCGCACTGACCCCTCTAGCTCTCCAGGCTTCAGGAGAGCCCCACCGCCAGCCCCACAAGCTCGGGGGACAGCGGGGAGGCGCAGGGCGCCTTTCCCGCTGTCACCCGACTTGGTTAGAAAGCTGGCGGGGGGGAGAAGCCTGCTCCTCCCCGTCACCAGCCCCGCAAACTCCTCCAGCCCCGCAAGCTCCCAGAGCGATCTCTGGGTCCCGTTCTGGGGGCTGGGGAAGCTCGGGCTTCCCCCACGCCTGGGGTGGTGGTGGTGGTAAATAATTTTCCCCCTTTATTCCCCCCCCCAAATGTAGGTGCATCCTATGGGCCGGTGCGTCCTATAGGGCGAAAAATACGGTATTTTAAACATGCATACAATTGGGAGTACTATTCTAGCCAAAAGAACACCTTTGTCCTTTTGATAGTATAATGCAATATTCTCTGGAAGGCAAAATACCTGTTCGTCACAGTCTGATTCCAGGAAGGTAGAGTCTTTACGTAAACAGTTATCAAACCCGTGTTCATCACTTTCATTAAGGCATTCACAGCCAGCTTTATTAACGAATGGCATCAAATCCATCTAGAAGTAAGAGACAGTGACAATGATCACCTGGCTGAGCTATACATTTATAAGACATTTACAGGGGATAAACATGCAAAACCAAGCGGCACTTATTTTTCCATACAGATTGATCATCCCTTCTCTTCTCTTTCCTACCCACCGTTTTCTCATCCCTTATCCCAAACCTGGTGCCTGTTGGTTTCTGTTTCCCTCACTGAGCAGCTGCTGGTAGTCACAGGACTATGTTTTCATTCCACAGTCTAGATACTGTTGGATTCCCACGGGAAAGGGAGACGGAATGTGACGTTTACTGGTTTCTTGTTTCCTTTCTACTGTCATTTCTTTGTTGGAGTTGCTCTCTCTGCTTCTCAGAGAGACAAGATGTATATTTGTATGCTCTCAGCATAGCTTAGTAATAAAGCTTAGCAATGTAGCCATACCTGCCTCATCCTTTCGTTGCGGACTCTGGGTTATACTCTACTGGGCTCAAGCCAAGATGAGCCATATCAGCTTGGAGGACCAGAGCTGAATTTAACTAACAGTGCCCTTCATGTATTTTGGATGACTCCAACCATTCCTGACCATTGGCCATGCTGGCTGGGATGGGAGTTGTAGCCCAAAACACCTAGTGGGCACCTGGTTGGAGAAGGCTGCTGTATGTTGTTGTTTCATGTCATAAATTACAATGAGCGCTTTGGCAAGACGGCAGTTTGGAAACAGAACACTTGAAATAATAAAAACAAAGATAAACACCAAAGGAGGGAAAATCTATTTACCTAAGACAGTCCAAGTACAATTCTGCAATCCTTCACTTTTGTGTCCTTCAGGACAGTTTTGAAAAGCTTCAGAAGCAAATGCCTCGTTGGAAGTCAAAGCTGCTACAACTGCTTATTACATTTAACTATTTGCTTAACTATTTGCATTCACACTAGACGCAATGAACACAGCCGTACAGACAACATTTGTAAATCTGAACTAGTACAAATGCAAGTGGCCCATATTCACGGGGTTATTTACAGGAAAAAGATTCAGCTGAAAAGGTAAACTGGGTAGCAGGGATGGCGTCTATTTAGCTGTGAATTTAAAGTACTTAACATCTCAAAAGAGATGCATTCTTGCATTTAACATAATTCTAGGTTAGCACATACAGTTTCCCAGCAAAGTCTAATGGATTGCATTTGCTAATTTGGAAAACAAACCATCACAGCACTGCAGCAGCTGGGTGTGCTTTTATTGAGCTACTGAACTATTAGCTGCGCTGGCACTTGGCTGAAATATTAAACACTGTACTCTGTCAGGGGTTGTATTAATATTTTGGGCAGGATGCGAAAGCTGACCCCTTTTAAGAGGAATATTATATCAAATGATGCTCAGAAACTGTCATGAAGATGACAGCTCCAGTTGAGTGTTTTGTCACATTAAGGTTCTCATTTACATGTACGTGTCACTCCAGCTGTCAGACAAGCCCTGATTTGCAACATTCAGGAGCCCCAAGGTAAAACCTCAACAAGGAAAGATTTTTTTTAAAAAAAAAAATAATATGCTGACAGCTATCTTCTCTTAAGTCAAGGCAAAACCTTGAAGGGTGGTGTTTGACAAAAAGATGATTAGAAATTCTGGTCTCAAGACTTCAAGATCTGGACTAAAAGATTTTAAAACTCGCCTCCACTCCACTGCTTAGTGTAGTATCCTTCCCCAATTAAAAGTTCTAGAGAACTCAACACCTGCACATGATTTAAGACATTTTGGCTGATCCCAATAGCTATGTGGACTTGCTGTGGATTTGACCACTTTTGTTTTTCCTGTGCCTTGGGAAAAACTGTTCCCAGCTCTTCAGGGCAGAATCCATAACCAGGAGAATGTGGGGTTGCTTTTTTAAAAAACCACCTGAAAGGGGATTTGTATTTTGAGGGTTATGTGCTCCCTAGACACCAAGCAACATTACACATTTTAGTACCCTTTTCTGAACATTTTCCAGGTCTTCAATAACCTGTTCGGCTACCGGAACTGTATGAAGTTCTGCATACGCACCATATGTTCATATAAAGGTATTATGTTGTCACCAGTTTTATTTTCAATCCTCTTCCTAATAATCCCTAACATAAAATTTCCCCTTTCCACAGCTGCTAGACAAGAGGCCTGTTGTGAGCAACAGCTATAAAGACTTTGCATGTGCAGTAAGAGCAGTAACAGAAAGAGCTCAGTGTGTTTGTGTTTGAGTGTGTGTGTGTGTGTGTGTGTGAGAGAGAGAGAGAGAGAGAGAGAAGGGGTGGAGGGATGGAGAAAGAGAAATTCAAAATTCTATAATCTGGGCCAGGATTCAAAAAGTACTCTCAAATGCATCAATACATTCTGTATCTCTCCCTCCCTCCTGATGCAACAGAGGCTGCCTGTGATGGAGGTGGAGTTCTAACTTTCAAAGGCATTATCTAAGGGGAGGAGGAGAGCAAGGAGGGACTGCAGTGGAAAGGGGACCCTCAGAAGTCCCAGATCATGCGAAGAGCTTTTGCACCTGCATGGAAGCTCCATCCTGATCCTCTGGATCCTTTCGAATGCATATCTTTTAACACTGCACAGATAATAATCCACTAGAATAGATAAAATATACATACATATCCTTTTGGAATATCGGTATCCTCATTATTTCCAGGATCATTTTCTAGGTGCTGTTTGATTTTCTCTTCCAATCCAGCAGCGTCGGCACCTTGATACTGGTCGATGCGCACTTTGCTCCGGAAGAAAAGAAACGTTGGGGTTGCCGATATATTATTGGTTGCAGCTGTTCCCTAGCATTTGAGAAGTCAACGGTTAGCAATGTGTAGCAAGATTTTAGTATTTAATGAACAAAAGAGTACCAATCATCCCAGGTCATCCACATAAACATCAGCAGCAGAATGTTTGCTGCTTACATGCAAAAATAGTGCTAATTGGAAATACAATTTTCTATGTTGCTCCCCAACAGAGAAAAAGGTTTTCATGATGACTTTTTAATACAGTGGTAACTCTACTGAACGTGATCCGTTTCAGGGTGCCGTTCGCACCCCGAAAAGTTCGTAAGTAGAGCGCCGCTACTGTACGTGCGCGATAGAGCACTTCTGCGCATGCTAAAACACTGAACACTCTTTGCCTGTTGTATATTATTTGTAAGCTCAAGCCATCGTTAGGCATGGTGCCTGAATTGAGCCATTGGGCTGGTTCAAACATAATCATCTCAATGTAATAATCCCTGATAGGAACAATGAAGATGATGTGCAAGGGAGGAGCAAAGGGAAACAC
Organism: Podarcis liolepis; assembly: GCF_965112155.1. Taxonomy (NCBI): domain Eukaryota; kingdom Metazoa; phylum Chordata; class Lepidosauria; order Squamata; family Lacertidae; genus Podarcis; species Podarcis liolepis. The sequence continues at coordinate 51,686,731 of NC_139565.1, read as the reverse complement.
TAATTATTAATAAGCCATGATTTATTAAGCCACACAGTTTACATCTGAACTGGCCAAGTGTCAAATTTTGCAGCAGTTTTGAAAGCACTGTGAAAAAGTTGACAAGCAGGAGTCGCATATCCACCGTTGAAAGACAAAGACGACACTTAAAAGCTCACTGAATGTCTTCCCCTCACAAAAGTGAAGCGCATTATGATCCTATTACTATCTTTCCATGCACTTTTAGATGTGGCCAGGATCCCTATATACGTAATCTTGTTTTTGCGCATGAGATGAGATACAGGCTTAAGCCTTAGCCAAGGACTATTAGAGCCAGCTTTCTCCTGCACAACTAGGGAAAGAACACTGTATTGCCACATTCTTTTTAAAAATTTTGCTTCAAAGACCACTCGCAAGTTTCTTCAGACTCCCTGCACTAAGTTAAAACCACCCGAGATGAAACTGAACCAAATTATATTTTCCAAAGTTTTATAACTGTACTGAGAATAAGGATAAGACCCCTATTACTATGTACCCAAGATACTGTTAGTTCATAAAAGAGCGAATGAACAACAGCTTTTTAATGGCTTAAATTTAATAATGTAAGCCTTATGGTACAACTTGCATTGTTAAATGCCAACAATATTTCTGCATAATTAAAAAGCCTTTTATTGGATGAATTTAACATCTATACCAGAAAAAACAAACCAAATATGTTCCAAGTAGCCAAATTATACAACACGAGGAAACCAGAATTTGACATTAAACGCTACCAGGCTTCAAGTTAATAGCTGAAAAACGTAGCGTTGCTTGCAGAGGGTTGAAGCGGAGTCACTCAAAGGGCCAGCTGAATTGAACCTTTCTATCCACTGCAGTCACACATCATAAATTGTCACCTCAGCAGAACTTTCTATTCCTAACCCTCGTAATATTGATTATTTAAGATTTGTGTCGTACTCTAAAAAGATCTGAATTAGGAGAGGCAGCACAAGCTTGAATCCTGGCAATACCCCTACTGTGGGTAAGTAGTTTCTGTGCCTGAGAAATTGGTCAATTGCCTGCCCGGGGTGGGGTTGCACCCCGCCTGAACGAGCAGCTTCGCAGTTTGAGGGTCCTTTCTGGATCCAGCTCTGTCAACTCTGTATTACAAAAGTTTTTTCCAAATTTGGCAATACAATCTGAATAATATTTGATTGGAGTTTTATGTCACCTTCTCTGCATCTCAGTGCAGAAATCATGAGAGTTAGGAGAAAGCCCTGAACGTTCATTATATCTGGCCAATATTTGATTCAGACACTGGTATAGGCAAACTGGTAGACTACAGATAAATGTAACCACAACATTCAAATAAAAAAATAAAATTTAAATGACCCAATTTAGCATGGGATCATTGCATCCATCACATGACAGCTTGCTTGTTTTGAACCACCGACTTAAAATGGTTATCATGGATAGATCTGTCTACAGTTGAATGTACCTCCACCCACAGCAGCAAACTTAAACTCTACCAACCTATAACTTAAATTCTTGCCAATAATAACATGAGAAGCAATAGGTTTATAAAACTTAACCCTTACACATTTACATGGAATTCTGCTCCTGATAAATGCCAATCTTGCCTTTTAGAGGACAGTCTACAGCCTATTCCTCCTCTGAGGCAGGTGTGCCCACTGATTGTCAACAGTCTTCTAGAAAAAATGTTTTAAATATTTATTTTATTTCTGGGCTGCATTTATATCCCACATATCAAAAAAATACACCTGTAGGAGTTAAATCTTGTTCACTGACACATGCTCATGCACACATACACAAACACTACTCACCTGGCATTGATGCACATCAACTTCTAAAAATGTCGCTTGGGGATATTTATTGCTCAGAGCGTTGAAAGCAGGGGCTATCCTTAAACATGGGCCACATCTGTCAGGGGGAAGAAAAGGACAACACACATCAGCACGTCCACTTAGATAACTGCAGCCCCCTTGGGATTCACATGGTAAAGTAGGCTAAAGCTAAGGATAACAGAGATTGTGTGGCTGGTACTGAGAACAGCAACCCTCACACTGCCATCTCTTCTTCCTTCCAGTAGTATGAAGTGAGATCCATCAAGCTCTGCTGAAGGAAAGTGGGGTGTAAAATAAACCACCATTATGCACCTAGCCTTCTCTCCCATTTTCTTTGGCTGCTGATAGCAGCATTGTAAGTTTCATTGCCACCCTAAGTCACAACATGTGTTTTAGCTTGCTAGATGTTACAGGGAAGGAGATTAGGGCTGGGGGATATCTGGTTTTCAAGTCTGTGATATATCACCAGCTAAACATCGCGATATACTGATATATTACAACACGTGAAATAAGGATGGAGCTATGTAGAGGCATTGGCTGGCTTCACAGTTTTCCCCACATTGTGATTTTTGCATAGCATACACACACACATCATGATTTGTGCTATATTGCAAAGTCAAAAATTATGAAACGGATACCACGATATGGACTATTGCTATATCGCCCAGCCCTAGAGGAGATGCAGGGCTTCTGCTTTTGGCACTGGCTGCATGCAATCTCCAAAACATCTAGCTTCAGGCCGAGGAGATTGATATCCGACACTTTTTCAAGTCAACTTGACGACATCATCATTTCTCAGCAAAATGCATAATGAAAGCATACAGGTTAGCCTATGTAAAGCAAAATCCTTTTATACTCAATTGCAATCCCACAGCGATCGCCCTTTCGTAGAAAACCGTCTCGAAGCTTGGCATTACAAACACATCTCATAATTTGTGTACTCCACAGTGCTCAGGGACTATAGGTAACAAGAAAACCACGAGAACTTAATGGTTCTCATAAAGAATACTCCCCAAGCTGTAAGTAAACATCCAGCTTTCTCATGATGTAATAATTCTTGCTTATTAAAATATATTGCTCTCTGGAGAGTACAACACAGCACCTTTTGCTTCATTCCAAGACTTACAAAAGCAAGCATAGGAAAGGAGTTGTGACAATTTGCATCTTCTCTCTCACACTCTCCACATACGAATATTTCTGTGGCCCACTCTGCACGCACACTAACACCAACACAGCATCTCTGATTTATGATTATTAAATATTTCTCTCCATGTTGGGTTCACATTTCCAGTGTCAAGGAGCCACAGATTTTGGCTCCACTTAACTGAGCAATCCATTATTTGTGAATGGCACCAATTCCCTCCCTCTCCTCCCAAAGTCATTCGATTTGCACAGAGAATTCAGCGGGAGGGAAGAGTGGATAGCTCATCTTCCGCCCTGCTTCAGAGGAAAGCAGAAAGAGTGTGAAAGACTTGTATTGCTTCTGGTCTCCCCAGACCCTAATCAATACGTTGATAACTCAAGAGTAAGGGAAATTATTTTTATGCTGGCAGCTGCCAAGGTGGGGGATCCATACACACCATTCCAATATTTTATGTTCCTACTTCACATTCCTGAATACAAACAACTGTGCAGAGCCATGCACCTGGCTTAAAAAAAGAAAAATTGTGATTTCCCCCTCCCCTGAAGTCAGCAAAGAAATATGACTATCTTCTAATCTATCCATTACAAGGAGGGAGAAAGGTAAAAGTAGTGCAAGAAAAACATCACGAGCAGCTTCAATAATTAGACAAGAACACAATTTTCTTTGTTTACTGCTTAATCAACTTTGAATCTTCTCTTCATCTATTCACCCAGTATAGTTACAGACTATGTAAAAATACAGCAATTTTAAAAATACATAGTCATAACGTTAAAGATGAAATCATCCATCAACAAAGCATCTCTGCAAAATGCACAATTACACTGACCTTGAAATACCTCAGTCTGTCCCAAAGGCCTCTTATCAAACTGACCGGCATGGGAAGAGAATTCTATGGAAAACACAGCTTGAGCAAAATATGTTCTCCCATCAGCAGAAAAAGCAATACAGCACCATCACTTCTCATTGCTCCCCCGCCTTTCATTCCTTATTTACAATGACTTTCTCTCTGCTCAAGTATCCAAACCATTATTTGGGAAAGGGGCAATTTGGTTACAACTAGCACTTACGTCTGTGTTTAAAGCTTATTGCTAGCAGCATTAGAGAATTTCAATTACACCAAACTACTAGGTCTCTCTACTATACAGACCTCTGTAGGTCAGCATAATAAGCTTAGTCATTTTAAGTATGTTTGTCAACAGTTTCTCTGCCAGTGGATGACACCAATGATGTCCTACTGATTTTCCACTGTAAAAGCTGACTGCAGAGAAAATGACTTTGCTACAGAAAATTACCAATCACAACAGTTCAATGCTGCAATAGGGCATAACCAAAGAGACAGCTCTGAAAACTTCACACCAGTTAATAAGGGGATTTAGGACAAATTCTCTATCTTTACAGGGCTTGATCACAATTCTGGCTTCTACCTCTAGACCTTATTGTAGGCAAGGCAGAAGTATTCTGTGAGCTGTCACTTATTTACATAGTGGAATCAGGGAGGACAGAACTGTACTGATTAAAATGGAAATCTATTCCTGTAGTCACAACAGAATGGGTCCCAGTGAAAAACAAGATAGCATATTTCAGTGGAGGGTTAGACATCTGACAAAAAAACAAAAGTTAGCTGAAGGAAACTCTGCATTGGGAAATTTTAAATGTCTGATGTTTTACAATTTCTTGTGTGCTGTAAGCCGCCTAGAGTGGCTGGGGAAACCCAACCAGACAGGCAGGGTATAAATAATAAATTGTTGTTGTTGTTGTTATTTGACCAGACAATCACCATCGAATAATGTCCAAGTACTTTAATACATTTAACCATTATGAAGGCCAAGGTATTATGATGTAGCTAACATAAGCAACTGTCAAGAGATACAAAAGTTCATTTTGGATCTTGTTGACGACCCCAAGGGATAGCCTCCATGAGAAATCATCAAAAATTGTCACACAAGACACCATGGCTATGGTAGGGAGAAAGGGCAATCCTTCCTCCATACCTTCACTATCAGAGGATATGATGATTCAGCGAAGGAAGCTGGGTACCACCATCTTCTTGGCTCCTTACAAAATCTGACTGTGGCCCAATATCGTCAAATAGCAGGTGACCAGCTCTATCCTATTTTCATTTAAAAACTGATTAGAAGCCAACAGATACCTCCAATAATTTCAAGATGAAATATGGGTGTAAATGGCACCACAAAATAATATTTCTGCAAGCCCAATCAAAATCTAGTGAATATAAAAAAGGACCAGCACGAGGCAAATTCAGACCCTAGCTACCAGTTTAGCCATCCTTTCGGTCCACCTTACCAATTTTTAAAACTGAAAGAATTAGCTCTCTCACATGGCCAATAATGCTCAGCTAACCAGTACTATTGCTGGTTAGCTTGTTCTCATGCAACATTGGAAAAGCTGGTACCAAATGAGTTCTGATCAGGTTCAATCCCGGTTAAGATTAGGTGCAAGCACGTGGCACCTTACAACTTTCCAAAACTTATTACAGGGCTACCGTCCGGCTCTTTAGCTGTTCAGAAATACATCCAGTACCAGTGTCAGTAGACATACTAGTTGTGATATTATTTCTTCAGGTCCTACTGAAGTTGCCCCACCCTGCCTGATCCACCCAGTACTACCTGCTATTCCCTTCTGCCTGTTACACAGACTGCCAGCAAATGAACAAACATTAAATGAAAAGCTAATAATCTTCAACCCAACAGTTGGCTGACTGGTTTAAATAAATAAGTGAAGCTTTCTCTAACTCACACACATCAATGCTGATTGGCTCTAGTTGCAACAATAGCAGAAACCACAACTGCCCAAATTGCCATGACAAGGTCTAGAGTGGGCCTAGCAAACCAATTGCCCATATGCTCCTTCCTTGTAACGCACAGTAGATCCCACTTCTGTTGATGGGTCTCAGGTGATGTTTTGTTTCAGGTCCTTTAAAAGGCAAAGGTAAAGGGACCCCTGACTGTTGGGACCAGTCGTAGTCAACTCTGGGGTTTCGGCGCTCACCTCGCTTTACTGGCTGTGGGAGCCGGCGTACAGCTTCTGGGTCATGTGGCCAGCATGACTAAGCTGCTTCTGGCGAACCAGAGCAGCACACGGAAACGCCGTTTACCTTCCCGCCAGAGCGGTACCTATTTATCTACTTGCACTTTATGCTTTTGGAGCGTACCCTGTTGTGGGGATTCAAACTGCTGACCTTCTGATCGGCCTGCACTAGGCTCTGTGGTTTAACCCACAGCGCCACCCGCGTCCTTTACAGTGCCTTTATTCAACCCCATGTCTGTAACATTCCTTTTTTCCTCAGGACCATACTTGTTTGAGCTCCCTTCACTTAGTTTTCCCATGTCAAATAACATTTCCCAGACTACCCTGTGTGAGGTTATAATCCCAACCAAACTGCCAACTTTGGACTGTGTACTCTTCTATACCATCACACCAACTTAATGAATCAGAGCTATTCAAGTGTCCTATTTCTAATCGCCAAACTGTAGTTTAGAAACTGGGAACTCCTACAAACACACATGGTCCTCCTCTACCCTTGTGCATATATACTCCTTATTTCTCCACTTTCGAAGTTAGTGATAACTATGGTTTACCAAGATGCGTACTGCAATTTTCTCTCAAACCAGAGTATGAATCCAGGATTTCACCTTCAGAATATCTCCTACTCACTGCAAAAGGAGCATTCCTTTCCAAAGCAGGAAGTACAGCAATTAGTCACAGGATATCACTGAAACCCAAATTAGGGTGTGGGTTTAGTTCCCAGAGAAAGACGAAGTTGTAGTAATGAATCTGGGGAATGATGATGACTCTACAGAGAAACAACAGCTCAGGCTATAACTCTGAAGCAGAGCCCAGCAGATGTAAAGATATCACTTTGTGAATATCCTGTCACTCAAAAGCACTGCTTAGCCCTCCCTCTTGCAGGCTTAAGCAAACCAGAAGGTCTTTTTAAAAATTCTGCCAAGTCTTTGTACTGATACTATTGCTGGACCCCTAGAGATTGTTTTGTCTGCTTTATGATGTTTGTTCAATGGCTGCATTTTTATTGCTATAGGGCTTGCCCTAAAAGGCAGAGTAAATAAAACAATGACAGGGCATGCCATTTCAACTATGTGCTTATTGGGGTAGGCAGCTTTGAAAACCTGTTCCCTCTCCCTTCATCCCCAACTGCTCCCTATCTGGGTCATGCCACAAAATTTTGGTTTTGCACAGGAAATTACATGCTGCTTACTTGCTGTCACACAACTTGGCTGTGATGGTGGCAAGCTTCCTACACGTGCATGTGCTTGCAACACATGAGCTAACAGTAACTACGTAAAGGCAGGCTGCACACTGTTCCTAACAGAAATTCTGTAATGTGTGAAGTAGCCCTGAAAAGGGTTAAAGTTGTGAGGACTATCCCACAGAACTCTCACCAGTTGACGCTGGCATTCTGAACACCATATTCAATAGGGCTCCTTCCTGCTTCTGAACCTGTTGCTTCATTATGTTCTTTTAGAAATCAGACCCACACAAAAATCAGAATATATCAATGGCTTCTTGTTCACTTCAGATCTTGTCAGGAAAGCAGGCAAGAGAGAACTGTCCTCCCAATATATGGTCAACAGGAGAACTAGCAATGAACTTGTTTGCAGTGAGACTTCTGGAAATAAAATGAATTACTGGACTGAACATGCACTGAAAGGCACTTTGAGCCTTAATGTTAAAACTATGTTATGCCGCTCCCAGCCACTATTTCGCACTTAGCTCCAGTTGGTGCACCTCCAGGGCCTAGTCACAAAACCAAACAGCGCAAACAACCCTGAAGTACATCTGCCCCTACCTCAAGATCTATTCTCACCGTTTGTAATGGACAATATGCTTTCTCTACCGCCACACCCTCCTGCTGCAACTTTGTGACCCACTTACCTACGAGTAAGTCCCACTGACCTGAATAGGCCTTACTTATATGATTGTGTGCTTAGGAAAAGAAATCATTTGCTATGCAAAGAAAAAGGAACCATATACAGTATATAGCCTCAGACAATTTTGCTTCAGATCCCCCGGGGGGGGGGGCATGTTAGCTGCCCAAGTCACTGAATTCATTACAACTGGTTAACGTATTTGACTTTTAAATAATATGAATGAGCAAGCTTAGAAAGTCAAATTAATTGTTATTTATTTCAGTGTTTTAACTTTTGCATGTTGTTAAAAAATAATTCCCTGGGTTTTAGCGTCTTATCTTTCTTGTAAACTGCTTTGAAATTTTGTTTTTCCATCAAGCTGTAGATACATACCTTACGAAACAAATAAAACAATTACATGCCTACACATTTATTTGTATGCCTCCATCAAACTATGCTCAAGGCGGCTTAAAACGAATAAAATACATAGCTACAACGTAGCAAAAGTAGCCAGAAACAAAAAAGTATGTTGGTTTTTTTTTAAAATGCGAAACCGAACCGAGTAATTTCCTACAGGAATCGCAGGGAAACCTAAAATAAAGCTACAAAAAGCCAGCAGCAGCAACAACACCCCCCCCAAAAAAATCCAAATAACATCCCATAAACAGGCACAACCTCGGAGCGATACAGCTCTGCGTTAAACTAAAACCTGAATGTGGTGATAAAATGGGGATAACGCCTTTCCCGTCCTCGGGGACCTTTGTGAGGGACCGAGCGGGGGAGGAGGATGAAGAGAGCCTCCTTTCCTTCAGAGAGGGAGCCGTACACGTGTGTGTGTCCGCTCGTGTGAACGCGCGAAGGGTCCCCGAAGGGGCCCTGCCTACTCACCCCCTCATGGTGAACTTGGCCACGACTAGCCGCGAGCCGGCGGCGCTGAGCTCGCTCTGGAAGTCCGCGTCGTTGGCGATCACCTTCACCCCGACCATCCTGGCGGCGGCGGCGGCGGCAGCAACACGCCCGGTAAGTGCAAAGTCACCGCGGGAAGAAAAGGAGCGCGGGCGGGGCGGGGCGAGAGGCTGGCCGGCCGCGCCCAGCATGCACCGCTCCCGCGCAGGCGCACACGGCCCCGGCCATCCCTTTCTTCCGCCTTCCTCCTCCTCCTCTCAGGCACCCTCGGCTGAGAGTTCATCCAGGTTCACGCGCCTAGGGAGAGGGGAGGGGTCGGCGGCTCACACTTCCGGTTAATCAACGGGCGAAAGCCGCCATTGGTCGCGAGTCTCTTTTGGGCGCTCTAGGCGATGTCTCGATGCTGAACTCCACATCCACCCTTAAGGCTCCGATCACGAATCCATGTTGGGCGCTCTAGGCTTCGACGACTCTATGGTGTAAACCTTCCCCTCTCTCTCCCCTCCCCCCTTACAAACGCACACGACGCTGCTTCGTCTTTTGCACTGGGGATAACAAAAAGAGTTCGGGTTTGCGCCGGTAGTAGTGCTTGCGGCGGTGGGTGACTTTTGTTGTGGTTCCACCGCTATGGGTTTACCCGCTTGACTCCGCCGGCGACATCTTGGAGAAGGGCAAAGTGCGACCTCCGGCTTCGGGGAGGAGCGCTATTGGTTGGCAAGCCTTGTCGTTTCAGCTTGGTGACCTTTGCGGGCGGAAGTGATTGGCTTTTCAGGGCAGCCGTCATAGTTCAGGGCTCGCGGAAGTGGGGGAAGCATGGGCGGCTGCATTGGTTCCGGTTCTGTGCATACCCGGCACCCTCCTGTTATGTACAGTACTGAGCTGAATAGGATCCAAAATAAAGCAGTCTGATGGGTCCTAGAACAATGCAGCAGTATGATTGGTCCGCAGGAGCCACCCAATCCAGCTCCAGGTGGAAGTGAATCCGCAACCTGATTGGCCTACAGGAGAATCCCGGAATTAGCCAATCACGTGCGGCCCATTGTGTAAATAATGTATATAATGCAGATATTTTGGGGGAACATTCATTTCTTGTTACTATGAGCTGAATAGGAGTGTGGTGGAGTCTCCTTCTTTGGAGGTCTTTAAGCAGAGGCTTGACAACCATATGTCAGGAGTGCTCTGATGGTGTTTCCTGCTTGGCAGGGGGTTGGACTCGATGGCCCTTGTGGTCTCTTCCAACTCTATGATTCTATGAATAAAGAGAATGAAATCCACACTTGACTCCGAGTATATTTCACCTCCCATCCCAAAAATTATGAACTAGAATCGTATAATTTGCAGAGTTGGAAGGGTAATCCAGTCCAACTGCCTACAGTGTAGGGATAGGCTGCTGGCCAAATCGGGGGTTTTATGGATCTAACTGATTCACTAGCATAGCCTTGCAGAGTTGTGTGTTGTTGTGCGACATTTTTTTGTTTTTAAATCTTTGCTTCTTGAGGTCATCCAAAGTAAATGCACATAGGGCTGCAATGACACCAAGGTCCCACTGAAATCTATGGGCCAAAGCGATTGTAATTGACTTAAGCGCCATTCATTCCAGTGAGCCACCCACTCCCGCCGAACATTTGTGGGGTTAGGAGTGCGACCACCTCAAAAACCTCTGCAGACAGTAGAGAAAGCATGACCTCCCTATAGCATCACGAACACAAATCACTATGAACACAAAATAAAGTGGAACACCTGGAGGGGCCACAAACCTAGGCATCACTTAGATGTCCTACTGAACTTGAACAGAGCTGATTACCACTTAACTGCAGTCCTGTATTTCAGGTCTTTCTCTCTCTCTCTCACACACACTGCCAAGTTAGGGATCCTCTCCAAATACATGTATTTGAAAGGATGTGTGAAATGTCCTGTATTTAAGGTCTGGGTAGCCAAGCACAGACAACATTTAAAAATTCATGTGTATGTGGTGTCTGCATGCATGTGTGTGTCTGTGCATGGGCATAGCTGGGGGGGGGCAGGTAGCTGCAGCTCTCCCCCCCCCAAACAATAATAATAATAAATACATAGCAAATGGAGATTCTGAGATCCCCCCCCCAACAAAAGGCCTGCCCCTTCCTAACAAAAATCCTGGCTATGCCCACGTGTGTGAGAGAGGAATTCCACAGGGGCTGTCCTGTTAATCTGCAATAGATTGTAATGAATTGCTTTGAAGTCACTTCAGCAGCAGATAAAAAAAAAGCGCAACACGATGACTATGTACATATGCAATAGACAATCTTTATAGAATTCCTTCAAACCATAACAGGTACAAAATGAAATCTTTAGTCTCAAAGTCTCTGAAGCAAGGTACCAGACTTTATACGATGAAAGATAAGCTGTGAAGCTTTGTGTATTCAGCAAATATGTCCAACACTGAACAGCGATTCCGGATATTGACTACTGTTTCGTAGAATTCTTCATCAACGTGGTGGGAGGATATAGAATTGCTTCATAAACCCATCTTATTTCGAATGAATGTATGTAAATGAAAATATCAAACGCTGTGGAACAGTGCTCATGTAATAATGTAGTCACTGCAGTACATTTGGCACAAGCAGAGACCAATTCTTAGGGGGCTGGACTAGAGGACCCTCAGGGTCCCTTTCCAGCTCTCCAATTCTATGACTGGGGGGTGGGGGAGGTTATTGTTTTTGTTAGTTTTGCAAATGGGGGGGGGGGAAGGCGACAGATACATTTAATAAAAAACGATGACGATAAGGCTGCAACACTTCGCAGGTTTACCTGGGCAGGAGGAAGAATAAAGCCCCCGACTGAGCGCCTTTTGCAACACAACTAGCACACCTCCTGCCTGATTTGCACGCATTTCCCCCCATGCATTCCTCCTGCTGCTTTAAACCCCGCACCCTCTGCACTCCCCGCGCAGCGCCAGGCGAGGGCCGCAGGGAAGCGCGCCGGGGGCCGGGTCGCTGCTCCGTCTCCAGGGCAACGAGGCCTCCCCCTCCCTCCCTTCTGCCGCCAAGCGCCGCCCGGGCCTTTTGCGACACTTGCAGCGGGAGTCGCGGCAGCTGGAGGAGCCCGTCAGCTGATTTCCAGCGCCAGGCGTTGAGGCAGAGAGAGGGAGAGAGAGAAGGAGGGCGAGGGGCGGCAGGCGAGCCCGGAGGAAAGTGGGGGGCAAGCGGGGAGCCCCTTCTGCCGGCGGAGAGGCGGCCCCCGCCCACACCCAGGTAGGTGCTTCCCTGGGGCGGTGGGCGCAGCAGGACTCTCCCCAGACTCCCCCTGTCCTCCCCCATTGCTGAGTAATTTTGCTTTTTTGCTGTCTTCCTTCGCAGGTCGACCGAAGCGTCCTTCCTTCCTTAGGGTGTTCTCACCCTCCCTCTTTATTTTTATTTTTTTAGTGCTGCTTTCTATTAGTATTACCTTTGGGTCCTTCCCCCACCCCACTATAAGAAGCTCGCGTTGTGTGTGTGGATTGGTACTTTTGGTTTTCAGGACTCAGAGGCAACATCCTCCTATCTTTTCTTCGTTCCCTCTTTTTCAATAAAAAGAAGTAACAGAGGGGCACCCTCTCAACCAGGCGCCCCTTTTTGCCAACCTCGGCTCCCCCCCCCAAACCCACGAGGGGATGCTTGGCTGGCAATGCCCCTCTTGTCAAATCCACCCCACCCACCCATTTTGTGCTTCTAGCCCCCTTCCTCTCTAGTGTCGCCTATTCTGCCCCTCGTATATTTTTTCGTTCTTGATTGCTATATATCTAAGTGGGATCGCTTTCATTGCCAGTTGCTCGGCCTGAGGGGCTTCTAGGCTAGGAAGGGAAATGTCATTTTAAGAATAAATAGAAAAGTCACCAAAAGTCACAGTGTAAGGGGCTGATAAGCTTTTATCGGGGGGGGGGGCAGCTCCTTCGTATTCCTGTAACCACTCAAAAAGTGGTCTAAAGTGTGTCATTCCTGCTTTGGCCATTGATGATGGCTGGATTTGCTGTGGTACACTTTTTGCCCTCTCCTTCAGCAGGAAGGTGCCACCCATATTCCCTCTGTGCCAAGTGCACTGCTGCCCTTCTCTTGACATTGGGGGGCAAGAGTGCCCCTTTCATAACCTCCAACACATCTTCAGATGATCCTTCCTTTTAACAATCAACTGCTTTCTGCTTGCTTCTGCCCCCCACCTTGCCTATAATGGCAACTGACACCTGTTGCCCAGTCTCCTTTGAGACTGATTTTGCCAGGCCTATCCTCAGCCTGGAGTGGAAACTCCTTTATTCTAGCGCCTTAGAATGGCACCCCATTGTTTACTCGTACCATGTGTTGGTGAAAGTGAGGCAGAGCAGGTGACTGTGGAGTACCACAAACAAAACAAACACCTATTATAGAGTTCAACCAGAGTCACTGTTGTGCCTAGAATACTTCCCGGACTTCTGGGAAGATACCTCTTCTTTAATGGCTCCTCACAAAACCCTTCTCTCTGGTGGACTGTGACTTGTGACTTGCATCTCCACAGCAGGATCTTTTGTTTGTAAATGCTACCTTGGCTGTTTGGTGCCCTGTTGCCCTTGTGGTTTGAAATCCCTTCTTCAGAGATGATGGCCACTGAACATTTGCTTGGCATGGTCTGGCAGGCTTAGTTGGCCGAGTTTCCACTGCAACATGAGCAGTGAGTTACCCCATTCTTACTGGTACAAGAAAAAAGCATCTATTTTCTGTGGGTGATGCAGTTGTGTGGCTGAACTTTCTAGGGCACTGATAGGGTGGCAGACTTTATCAGTCCTTTCCAGCTGTTTCTTTTCCCTGCAAACAATGTGACTCTTACCTCCAGAAAATTGTTAGTTGTTTGAAATTTCTCTCACTCCCCAAAGATCAGCTTAAGTGAGTGATAAATAATAAACAATTGATACACTTAGAAACTTGTTTTTTGGTAGTTACTTGTCACCTTAAACTTGGCATTCTGGCATTCCCTTTCTCCTTGATCAAGTGGGTCTGTAGCAGAGTTTCAACCTACATTGTTACTGAAACCTTTAATCTTATGATTTGAGGCCATCATAATGCATTGTAACTTGTTTCTTTACATATTAGCTGTTGATCTCATTATGAGACAGACAAATGGGGTGTCTGGAAGAGAGGTATGCAAGGAGCTTGTATGAAAAAGGATAAAATATCAGGGTAAATTACTCTGCGTATGGCTTGAGAGAGCACAAACATTAGAAATTCAGCAGTTTTATGTTGAAGGTATGTGAGATGCTGTGAAGATGACAGCTTTGTTATTCAGGTGATATAGGAGGAAATCCCATGTAGCAGGAAAGTCCTGACAAGAGGAAGGTAGGATGGCTCAGGAGGGGATTTAGCAAAGTTTTACAGAAATTGCAAGAGGGACAGAGAGGCATAATGCATGCTTCTGGCATTTATGAATAGCTGTTTCATCCATGTCTTCTGTTCTATGGCCTAGCTGCTAGGTGTGTGTAGCCACTATCTACTTCCAAACAGGAGGTGCACTTGCACCCCTCAGTAGATTTGTGCAGATCAGTTAGGTATAGTTACCACACCTGTCTGATAAAATAATTAAACTGATGTGTGGGGAGGACCAATCTGTATTGCTATTAGGGTGCTGGGCTGCTTCCACAGTTCTGTGCCTACTTAATTTCCCCCCCTGTTTGCTTCTGCTGTCAAATCAGTGGCTTCTTTAGGAGTGGGGATATTTGTTTGGGAGGCAGGGATGAGGTCTCTGAACTGAGCTGCGCACCCCTAGTTTAGCAGCTTCTTATTCTCTCCCTATCGAGACAGCTGGAATTGGCAAGAAGCAAAATGTGCTGAGAAACTAGCTTGAGTTAATTAACACAAGTGCATTGGAAGAACCTTTTGTTCTATGGCTACTGAATAGCGTGTGATTTAAATTGTTGCTGTGTAACATCTGAGCATTTTAATCTAAATACAAGTTCATATTTCATACCGCTGAGTTTTGAATTGGTTCAGGTGTTGGTATATAACCTTTCTGCTATCATAACTGTTACTTAAGTATAGTAAACGCATGGTATAAACATTCAGTTGGTCAATTAGCTAATTTATTTCTTATATTTTCAACATCTGTAAGATCGCTGTCATTAATACAGCCAGACAATATATATCAAAAGTCGCACTAAGCATAGTGGGGCTTACATCTGTGTAAACATGCATAAAATTGCTCTGTAGGTCATTCTTGGAGGAAATGGGATGACAAAGGTGTAATAAACTTCAGATCAATAATATAATCTCTTTGGGAATAGAAGCTTCGGGCAAAGCCTTTAAGTCAGTTTCTTATAGAACAATGTGTTGGTGGCATACCCCAGGACAAATAGATGTAGCACAAATATTTTTGCATGCTTTATTGACAAGAAACCCGTGAATAATCAAGGTGTAAGGCAGAGGTAGATAAACATGTCACTGTTTAGATTATGATGGGCTACAACTCGCATTATACCTGACTGCTGATGGTACTGGCTGGGGCTGAAGGGAGCTGATGGCAGCAGTTTTCCTGCACCCTTTTGTAAGGTTTCCCAAAATGCCAGTTCCAACCCACACAGTGGCGTAGCGTGGGTTGTCAGCACCCGGGCAAGGCAAGTAATTTGCACCCCCTAACCCATGGATTTGCGCCCCCTAACCCGTGGATTTGCGCCCCCTAACCCCCAGATGTTGCGCCCGGTGCGGCCGGCCCCCCCTGCACCCCCCAGGCTACGCCACTGAACCCACGAAATTCAAGCAAAGTTGCAGCTCTCTTGACTCCTGAAGTGCTCAGTTGCATCAGTAGAGAGTTTGTGGAGAAGAGTCAGGGGATAGTATGTACAGCTGGATAGGAAGGTGAATGTGATGGAGGTGTTGTGAGGGTTCAAGGAACAGAGGAGGTGCTGAATCAGTGCTGCTAATGACATAAGAGCTAGGTGAGCATGGTGTATTTCCCAACTGTTAAACCTTGAAATTTCATTGTGTATCCCCCCTCCCAACATAATGTTGATTCACCTTTACAAGTGAGAGCACATTTCCAAAAAGTTTGGAAAAACTGTTTCAGTTGTGTTGGAGATATTGGGAAACAAGAGCATGCACACACATAACGGAGCAAAGTACTGATACAAACTGCATATAAAAAAAACCACCCTGACACACAACCTTTTACTGTGTACGTATTTCTGCAAACAGCTATTCTATATACATGTTAACAGAGCCAACATGGTATATGTAGAGGTTAGAGTGTTGCACTTGAACACAGGAAATCCCACTGAGCTATAAAGCCAACTGTGTGTGCTTGTTGTGCAGTTCACAGAGGGGTGGCCTATGACAACCTAATGATAGATCAGTGGAGTGTTGCAAGTTGTACTTTCAGGAGTTAGTAATTTCCTTTCACTGCCATGTTTCTGTCTTTTGGTGAGCAAAAGCCAGTAAATACTGAAGTAATGCTGGACACGAAGAAAAGACTGAGACACTGAGAACTAGTGTGGTAGAATAGCCAGAGTGCTCAGTTTGAATGGGCCTACCCAGATCCAAATCCTGTCTGAGCCAGAAAGCTCATTTGATGTCTTCAGCACTTCCTTTCATCCTAGCCTCCGCCACAGAATCTGTAGTGCAAGAGCATGGCATTGCTGAGCATGCTTACTCCAGTGGACTTCCTCTTGAGGAAGTATGTGTTGAATACAAACTTCAGGGATGGTTATGATGATTAATTTTGCCATGGTGAAAAATATCCCTGTGATTCCTTACGGATACAACTCTTTATGCATTAGGGCCATGAAATACAAATCTCTCTGTGTAACGTGTGCCATGAATATGTGTTTTAAGGTAGTATTCTAGATCCGTTGAGGACCTCTTGAAGAAGCAATGTGAGCTTGCTTTAGAACAGAGATATACCGTATTTTTCGCCCTATAGGACGCACTTTTCCCCCTCCAAAAATGAAGGGACTTCCCGGCAAGGCTCCCCACGCTGCGGATAGCAGCCTGCCGCCCGGCGGGCGGGGCACCCTGAAGCAGAGCGCCCCCCTCGCCAGGGAGACATCCGCAGCGTGGGGAGCCTTGCCGGAGTTCCCGGCAAGGCTCCCCACGCTGCGGATAGCAGCCTGCCGGCCCCACAGGGGGGGCGCCCTGATGCAGAGCGCCCCTCGTGTGGGGCAGACATCGGCCAGCCCCACAAGCTCGGGGGTCAGCAGGGAGGCGTAGCGCCGCCATCCCGCTGTTCCTCGACCTGGTTCTGTTTCCCCGACCTGCTTTTGGGGGGGAAATAAAGGGAATTTTCCCCCCCTTTATTTCCCCCCCCAAAAAACTAGGTGCGTCCTATGGGACGGAGCGTCCTATGGGTCGAAAAATACGGTAACTCAAGATTGTGGGGAAACTTCCCCTTTTCATTCTTTGGTTAGTAAAACAAATTATGAATGGTATGGGAGCTGTCTTCATGAGCAGAACTTATGATTTTAGAAAACATAAATGATTATTTCAAAAATTTATGGATTTGAACTCTGAATTCACAAGTGTGATGAATAATTTGTGTTGTGACAGCTTGAAAGAGTCTCTTTTTTTCGCTTGAAACTATGAAGCATGTTTCCAATAGTGTACCTGAATGAGTGTGTGGAGGGAATAATTTTAACAGTAATGTGCTTTTTATAGTAATCTTAAACCTACACATTGCTTAAAACACTGCAGGATAAAAATTCATCTTGGGGATGAATTTTGCAAATATTTGTTTGTGTGTGCCTGTTTTCTTAACAGCAAGTGGAGGTACATGCGTGGGGATCCTTGGATCTTGACTGTTTTCACACACTAACACCCCATCCTGTGGAATTATATCCATTATATTTCATCTGCACATTCAGAATGAATGTCAGGAACCAAAAAGTCGTATTGAAAAATAGAACTTTCAAGAAGTCTGGTCCCAAACACGACAACTAGGCATTCCGTTTTGGTGACTGTAACCCTGGTTAAAGGGGGTATTTGGCACCTAGCTTATATATCAGTTTCTAATGCTGCCTGTGAAAAGGAAGAACAGAAGGAGGGAGGGAGGCAAAGACAGCACCAGGGCTTGCTCCAGTTGGACTGCCTCCATCCGCCTGGCCAAGTTCACGTTTTATATACCGTATTTTTCTGTGTATAAGATGATGCTTTTTGCTTAAAAAAAACAGGCAAAATTTGGGTGCTGTCTTATACACGGATAGTGAATGCAGAGGGGGGACGTGTGATTAATGGCAGCAGCAGGCAGGAGATTGGGCGGGCGATTGGTGGCTGCGGAAAGGCCTGCTGGTGATTAGCTGTGACTGCAGCAATTGGGCAGGCAGGCAGGCAGGCGATTGGCGGTTTGGGCAAGTGGGCATGTGGGCTGTTGGTGGCGGTGAGCGGGCAGACAATTGGCAGCTGCGGCAAGGTGTGCGATTGGCAGTGGCTGTGGCAAGCGATTGGCAATGGCGGGCAGGTGGGTGAGCAATTGGCAGAAGTGATCTCCCCCCCCCCTGCCAAAAAAACCTAAACAACTTAATTTATTAATTTCAGGTTTTTTAAAAATAGGGGTTTTTCTTATACATGGGAGCGTTTTATAGCACTTGAAAACTGGGTGCCTTGGCAGAAAGGTGGTCTATAAATGCAATAGATTAATAAATCAGTGCCAGTTATTAACATGGTTCCTTTTGTCTTTTGCCCCACTCCTCCTCTCATCCTTTGTCCTTTTATATGCCTCTGACATCGCTGAATATATAGTATGGGTTGACCGTACAGTAATGCTGTATGGAAATCAGAGAGAACAGATTGAACACAATAGACAATATAAAAACCAAAAAGCTGTGCAAAGTGGTGCAGCTATACTTTGCGTGTGTGAATTTTTAATAAACTTTTTCAAACGTTTTCACAATAACCTTAAAATCAAATACATTGTTTCGTAAGTTGACTTCCCTGCCTCACCTCCACAGTGTTTTTACTCAAACATTTTCTACTGCATTATTTCTTTATGTATCACAAAAAGTTTCTCTGTTGCAAATGTTTTGTCATTTTTCTTCTGCTGCTTTTATCTCGAGTCCTGCCCGCGATTTCATTTGACTGTAATTTTTTTTAATAGCCCATGAATGGCTTCCATTCTTCTATGAAAAGTTCATCGTCTCTCAATTTTGCTTTCAGTTTTGCCATTTCTGCATTGCTTTCAAAAGCCGCTCCTCCTTTGTTGGAACCTTCCCTTCTTTCCATTTCTGTGCATGTAATATTCTAGCTGCTGTTGACACATGCATAATGGAGATTTTCTCTGGAACATCTGTCCCTATTACACCTATAAGGAAAGGAAGATGAAGCAAAGGGAGTTAGAACTGTTTACTACCTCATTTCCTCCTAAGGAAGCTTTGGTTTTGTTGACAAAGGAGTCAACTGGTTTCATTTTCTAAACCAGGTATCCACTTAGTTTTGGGAACTGCATCAGTCCCCACCACTTCCATATATTCAGTGAGAAGTTCATGTGAACAGGGGGAAATGTACCCGTATTTTTCGCACCAGACCATAAGACGCACCTAGTTTTTGGAAGAGGAAAACAAGAAAAAAATCTGAATCTCAGAACAGCAAGAGGGATCAATCCCTCTTGCTGTTCTGGCTTCTGTGATAGCTGCACAGCCTGCATTCATTCCATAAGATGCACACACATTTCCCCTTACTTTTTAGGAGGGAAAAAGTGAGTCTTATAGAGCAAAAAATACGGTAATTTAACTTGCATCCAAGGTTTCCACTGTGTGCCTTTCTAATGAAAACAAAGGGAGGTATTTTAATGTTTATTATAAGTTGTATAACTTGAAAAGATCTAAGTTCTTGCATGTTTGGAAAGTATTAAATCCTTCGCAATTTAGTTTTTCAATTGTTTGAAAAAGATTAAGTTTGCAACTATTGGAAGCCTGAGATACTGCAGGCGGATGAGCCTGCTAGAAGGAAGGCATATGAATGCACGAATGAGTTAATGTTTGTGTTTATTGGCACATTATCAGAGTTCTTTCCCTCAGCTGTGTTGAGGGATTACCCTTATAAGTAGTGGCATAGCTAATTTTCCAGGTCAGTTCAATCTTTGGCCCTCCTGCGGATAATGATAGCCTGATTACTGATCGTTGATGTGGATTGGTCTCCATGGCAACTAGGTCTGAAACTGCCTCCTTAATTTCCTAAAAGCCCTCAAACAACCAGGCTCAGAATAGTGATTTGGATTTTTATTTGCAGCACTTTGTCAAAACCAAATAATGTTCAAATCCATTAAACACAAGCGCATTGAGTATTATTGCTGTGTGGGCCTTCCGTTTGGCCCTTGTTTTCTCAGCTCCCCCAGCAGAAGTTCCTAACAAATACAGCAAAAAAAATATTTTTTGTCAACATGCATTTCTTCCCAGATAATCTTCTGGTACTTAAAAATTACCAGAGGACTCAACCATTTCCCTCCTAACTTTTTTTGAATATAAAGGGCACAGTGGACACAACAATGATCTTCAATAGCGATATAAATGAAGCTGAATGTTTCTGAATCCTCGTGTTACCACCAGAATGGAGCACAATTGCTGCAAAACTGGCTCTAATCATTTGTCTCCACACCAGCTCATTTGGGCATTGCAGGATTCCAAGCTTAATTCTACAGCTATTGATTTTTCAATACAGTTTTCTCTCTCTCTTTCTCTCTTTCCATACTTTAATACAAGCCTTTACCTGTAGGAAAATATAAGCAATACTGAGATTTCCTCTCAAATATAAAGCTATAATCTTGGATATTATTTATTGTGATGATGGTATTATTGTGTATTTATCCTAATTTCCAAGGATATGACTAGTTGTAGTAGATAACACCATGTGATAAGTGCCCATGGAGCTGTGTTGTATGGGGCTTATGTACCAGATTAATTTTACTATCCTGAATGCCATTTGCACTCTTGTTCTAAAACTTTTATCACTTGCTTTATGTGTGTACTTATGGTTCATCAAGGGACACGGATGGCGCTGTGGGTTAAACCACAGAGCCTAGGACTTGCCGATCAGAAGGTCGGCGGTTTGAATCCCCGTGACGGAGTGAGCTCCCGTTGCTCGGTCCCTGCTCCTGCCAACCTAGCAGTTCGAAAACATGTCAAAGTGCAAGTAGATAAATAGGTACTGCTCTGGCGGGAAGGTAAACGGCGTTTCCGTGCGCTGCTCTGGTTTGCCAGAAGTGGCTTAGTCATGCTGGCCACATGACCCGGAAGCTATATGCTGGCTCCCTTGGCAAATAAAGCGAGATGAGCGCCGCAACCCCAGAGTCGGCCACGACTGGACCTAATGGTCAGGGGTCCCTTTACCTTTTTGGTTCATCAGTTGAGGTTGATGTGCATATGAGTCCCCTTCCAGCCCCCAAAATACCTTGGCTTGACTCTTGAGGTGCAATGCAGTGGGTGTTCAGATCCTAAAACCTTTATTTGTTGGCTCGTTGGTATTAAGGTTGCTATGTGATACACAGTACAGTCCATTAGGATCAACTGAGCTGAACCTTGCATCACGCTTCAAAATGCAGTTTTGAGTCATGGCTTGAGCCTACAGGTGTATAATTTAGTCTTCTCTAATCACCACCTAGTGCTTGTTTGCTTTAAACAATTATCATTTAAACAGATTAATAATGAATAAAACTTTAACATTTATTTTGCCCCCTTGTATGCTGTCAAATTACAGTTTATCTAAGTAGCTTTCAGTGTATTCAGACCTGACTTTTGCCCTTAATTTCAGCTCATTTAAAAAAGTGTCAGTTTTGCTCTTCATTCCCTTCCTTTCAACCTTTTGGTATCTAAACTTTCCCATTGGCAATTACATAGGCCACATGTCACCAGGCCAGAACCATAGAATTGTAGAGTTGGAAGGGACTGCAAGGGTGATGTGGTCCAATCCCCTGCAATGCAGGAATCTTTTGCTCAATGTAGGGCTTAAACCTACAACCCTGAGATTCAGAGTTTTATGCTCTAGTGACTGAGCCATCCCTTGAAGGTGGGAACTAGGATTAATTAGGCACAAAAAAATTAGCAAGATGAATGTTAGATAGGGGCTGTACAGTGGTACCTCTAGTTGTGGACACGATCCGTTCTGGGGTGCCGTTCACACCCTGAAAAGTCCGCAACTACAAGTGAAACTCGGAAAATTAGAATATCGTGGAAAAGTTCATTTATTTCAGTAATTCAACTTAAAAGGTGAAACTAATATATGAGATAGACTAATGACATGCAAAGTGAGATATGTCAAGAATTATTTATTATAATTGTGATGTTCATGGCGTACAGCTGATGAAAACCCCAAATTAACAACCTCAGAAAGTTAGAATATTAAATGAAATCAGCAAAATAAGGGCTGCAAATAGAGCAATATTGGACCTCTGAGAAGTAGAAGCATGCACATGTACTCAGTACTTGGTTTGGGCCCCTTTTGCATCAATTACTGCCTCAATGCGGCGTGGCATGGATGCGATCAGCCTGTGGCACTGCTGAGGTGTTATGGAAAACTAGGAAGCTGAGTACATGTGCATATATGCAAATAAAGGCTTGACATATCTCGCTTTGCATGTCATGAGTCTATCTCATATATTAGTTTCGCCTTTTAAGTTGAATTACTGTAATAAATGAACTTTTCCACGATATTCTAATTTTCCGAGTTTCATCTGTAGAGCAGCGGTTCTGCACAAGCACGGAGCACGATAGAGCACTTTTACGCATGTGCAAAGCACGCAGAACGCTTCTGCGCATGCGCGTGTGGCGAAACCCGGAAATATACACATTTCGGGTTGCCGCGTTTGCAATCCGAAAATCCGCAACATGAAGCAAACGCAACTAGAGGTATGACTGTATATATATTTAATATCCCAGGCACTTTGAATCATTCTGTGAATCTGTTTGGTCCTTTTCCTTCTGGATCTTGGATTCTTCTTTGCTTGTGGTTCCTAGAGTTGAATGGAGGGCTGAACAGTTATTTTCTTGCTTTGTTAAAGTCCAAGTTTTATGTACTGCGAATGCATTCCGCAGGTAGGAGGATAACATATGGAATGAGGGACTGGGTAAAAGCAGCTTATAGGTAAAAAAAAAAAAAAAAAAAAAAGGTAAAGGACCCCTGGACGGTTAAGTCCAGTCAAAGGTGACTATGGGGGTTGCGGCGCTCATCTCGCTTTCAGACCGAGGGAGCCGGCGTTTGTCCACAGACAGCTTTCCGGGTCATGTGGCCAGCATGACTAAACCACTTCTAGCGCAACAAGACACCGTGACAGAAACCAGAGCACAAGGAAACACCATTTACCTTCCCGCTGCAGCGGTACCTATTTATCTACTTGCACTGGTGTGCTTTTAAACTGCTAGGTTGGCAGGAGCTGGAACAGAGCAACGGGAGCTCACTCTGTTGCGGGGATTCGAACCGCCGACCTTCCGATTGGCAAGCCGAAGAGGCTCAGTGGTTTGCACCACAGCGCCACCCTTGTGGATAAAACTGGAGGTGGTTGTTGTAGGAACTGGGGAGGTAAATGCATCACTAGAGTTTTACTTAGAACAATCCCCCTAACCCTGTGACGTTATATTGTGACATGAGGATTCAGGGTGGGGCTACTTAGATAAGTACACTTGAAATCTCAGAGGCTGGAATCTCTAGGGCCAGTTGAAGCTTCTACTTACTTGAATGGTGTTCCCAGGTGTACCCTTTCCCCCTCTTCCCATATAAAGTGAATGGCTGCCATTCATTCACTTGAGGGTGACATTTCCCTGATATCTCAAGCCCTGCTGAAGGTATTCACATTGGAGTGCTGTGTCTCTTTAGCACAGAGAAATGTTGCTCACTCCCCCTAATCCTGGCAATCTGCAAGAATGATAGGCATTGTATTAGTTATATATATATACACATGTTAGCCAGCTGAACAAAAAGCTTTTCACGTGCAGGGGCTTGATGTGGGCAGAAATGTGTTTATATGACACTGATAGTAATTAGACATTGGTGAGAGGTCAGAGGTGCCCACATAGCATTTCCAGGAAAAAGGGATGTTCTTAGTCTGCTTATAATAAACAATAATTTTCTTTCCTTTTTGTTGTATAACCATTAACCTTCCTTTATCAAAATTTTCCTTAAAACCATTTCCCCCCACCCTGCTTTAGGGAGAGACAAATTGCCCTCATTCAAGAAGTAAGCAACCTATCGGCTCGTTTTGGCATAGTGCTCACAGTTGTCGTTCCTGTTGTCATATTTAGTGAAAGAATTAAGTAAGGGAGTGCACACTGATTGTGTAAATGAGAAACAAAGCATAGGAAATTCTCATTGTGCTTTAAGTCCAGGAGAGTTAGTGTCTTTTAGGTGGCATTGTTCTGCTAATTGAAATTAATTGAGCTAACTTAGTCATGTTTATTAATTTCAGTGGGTCTTCTCTTAAGTTGAACCTAGTTGTACACACTTTAGTTTAGAGTGATCATGGCTGTGTTATTTTGTGTCTGTGGAAATTTACAGAGATAACTATAAATAGAAACAATGAAAAGACTAATATGCTGCTGAAAAAAGCTTGGAAGGCTTAAAGCTTTTTACAGACTCAGTGGGAGTTGGATTGAGTTTTCTTTCAGCAGAACAGAGTGTTGGGACCTTCTGAAGGTCTGAGAAAGTGATTTCTTAATGATATATTTTCAGGTTCTCCAGGCGGAGGGTTGGGGATCAGCACCAGTCCTGCAGAAAATATGTGCTTCAGAGTACAGTGGTGCCCCGCAAGACGAATGCCTCGCAAGACGAAAAACTCGCTAGACGAAAGGGTTTTCCGTTTTTGCGTTGCTTCGCTAGACGAATTTCCCTATGGGCTTGCTTCGCAAGACGAAAACGTCTTGCGGTTTTTTTAAAAAGCTGCTTGAAGAGGCGCAGTTGCGACGGACCGTGCTTCGCAAGACGAAAAACATCGCAAGACGAAAAGACTCGCGGAACGAATTCTTTTCGTCTTGCGAGGCACCACTGTATGCCCGAAAGCTTCAGGACTGTTTGTTAGCAGATTAATATGTTTGTGACTGTACTTTTCCATCATTGATGTGAAAATATTGATTTTTTTTCACTGAGATATATTTGGTATTCTAAATGTACTGTTAAAGAAGCCTGCACTGTTCCAACCGACCAGCCCTATCCTCTGTCAAAATGAGCCTGTACTTCTTGAAAATGAAGATAGTACTAAAAGCGTTCAGATCCTGCGCTAAAAAAACAAAAGGAAACAGGTAGTTGTAGAAACAACATTCCTTCTTTGACTAGATTTAATATTTCCTTTCTGAAAGCTTGGTGTTGGTTGGTTTTTATGTAGATGTTTATAGCAGCTTATTGGTCCTGTTCATTATGGTATTCCATAATTTTGGGGAATTTTGTGCAATTCTATGCCGAAATGTGTTTGATAACTTCCATGTATCCTGAATTCTACATGGACAGATATAATGAAGTTTGCAATGCTGTATGAATGAAGGAAGAGTGATATTAAATTCATTACCTTAAATGTGTTTTGGGAAAGTTGCAGAAGGGCAGTATTTTAATTTTTTTGAAAGCTGAATATATTGATGTTTGCCTCTTGTTTTAAAGAAGTAATCTGTTTTTCATGAATATTTATTGTAATTTTATTAGGCAGAAATAAATAAATAAATTGAGGAAATGTGTGCCTTTTTCAGTTGTGTACTTACTCAGTGTTGCAGTAGTGCATAGATATCTTGAGCACCTAAAATAGGGTGCTATGAAATTAGAAATAAGTTCGGTTCTGTGTAGGTCTAGTACCTTAAGCGTATGATGTTTTATTCTGTACAAATAATACCTGCAGATCATCATTCTGGGACCATTGCCCACTTACGTTATAATACTCTACATATCTCCTCAGAATGGAGTCCTATGTAAGTGAATATACTGTATAATTGCAGCCTTGAAGCCGATTCTTGTTTTGTGTGTTTTGCCCTGCTCTCTGTCCAGATTGTGTGGTTCTTCGTATGTGATTGGTTTAAACATGTTTTATGCCAAAGGGAAGATGTGTAGTTTAGATAACAGAGGCTGATGTAAACAGAAACTGTTCAGAGGACTGAAATAAATTGGCAAGCTTTGAATAAGCTATATTCAAAATTTATTGACTTTAAACACTATCAGAGCAGTTGCAGCACAGCACATGAAAGACACACAAAACTTTTTGTATTGGAGAAGGAAGAAAACATGGCCATTTTGAAGCAGAAAATAATTTTGGTAGTCCAGCTAGTCCACTAATTTAAGTAACAAAAATTCCCTTCAGCATGCTGTTGGATATTTGTCTTCCGGCTCAAGACATTTGCAGGTCTTGTCTGAATTACTTCACTGAGAGGCTGAGGTATTGCAGTGTGCTTTGGTGCGATTAACAAACCCTGTTCTTGCAAATTTTAGTCCAGCTGCCCGTAACACTAACAAATAAATGGCTTCAGGTGACCAGAAATCTTGGAAGGTGGTTTAGCATGATAAATTTTGGGAGTCTGATTTGTATGTTGAGTCAGGGCGTGTGAGGGTTAGGAAAAGGACCTAGATTGTCAAAGGGCAGGGCCGGCCCTCCAGTGAGGCAAGTTGAGGCAGCTGCCTTGGGCGACAGAAACCCCAGAGGCAGCACCTGCTGCATCACCCAAGTAAGTGAGGTTTTGGCGGGTGATGGGTGGTGGGGCAGCACCTTCCCGTTTCTCCTCAGGTGGCGAAATGGGATGGGCCGCCCCTGTCAGGACTCAGAAGGCGAAGCCTTTGGCAGTCTGGCCAAATCTGTCTGAGGACTGAGGTGAAAGTGAAGGCTGGGGAGGCAGTGGGATAGGTGAAGACGGGGAAGGTTTTCAGGGCCAGAGAACACACAGGCAAATGATAGCTGGGGAGGGGAAATTGATGGAAAGGTAGGGATTGGGTAGGAACCAGTGACGGATTTACGTATAAGCTAGACAAGCTATAGCTTAGGGCCCCACTCTGTTGGGGTCCCCCCCAAAAATTAAAGAAAAAACAACTGGGTGTACATTTCCAAAAAAAAGATAAAAAACAAATAAAATAAAACCTACATGCAGCAACACTGTTTTGTGTTGTGTAGGCTGCTATGATGTAAGTCATGAGTCCTGCCTGCTCCCTAAAATACCACTGGTTAGCTCATTTCTATATACAGTCATACCTCGGGCTACAGATGCTTCAGGTTGCATTTTTTCAGGTTACGGTCCCGCTGAAACCCGGAAGTACCGAAACGGGTTACTTCCGGGTTTTGGGGGCGTGCATGTGCAGAAGCACTAAATTGTGCTTTGCGCATGCGCCGAAGCGCCGAATTGCAACTCCCGTGTGCGCAGATGTGTCGCTGCAGGTTGCGAACGCTGTGGGTTGCGAACGTGCATCCCAGCAGATCACGTTCGCAAGCCAAGCGTCCACTGTATAGGGTGCCTGCATTCTCCATGGACTGGTTGCATGGCAACATGCACAAATGGCTTCAGATACCTATTTGGTCCCTAAATTACCATATAGCATATATTCAACACAGAAAACAGTGACAATTTGTTGTTGACAAAGGACAGCTAGACATATAAAGGGCCCCATTACCTTCAGTAGTGTAGCGCCTCATCAAACCTAAATCCGGCCCTGGTAGGAACCAGTTGCAGTTTGAGCACGGCCAAGAGCCAGCAAATGTTCTTGGGCACCAGGAAGCTTGTGGCTTTTGATAGGGAGAAGGACGGCTACATATTTGTCTGTGGCAGATGATCCTGGTGGCATGGTCAGTTATGACAGACAGGGTCATATCTAAAATTCCTTCCAGTAGCACCTTAAAGACCAACTAAGTTAGTTCTTGGTATGAGCTTTCGTCTGCATGCACACTTCTTCAGATACATGTGTATCTGAAGAAGTGTGCATGCGTATAGATGTGTATCTGAAGAAGTGTGCATGCACACGAAAGCTCATACCAAGAACTAACTTAGTTGGTCTTTAAGGTGCTACTGGAAGGATTTTTTTATTTTGACTATGGCAGACCAACACGGCTACCTATCTACTACTAGGGTCATATCTGATAGTGCAGCCTGCCCAAATCAAAAGTACGACGCTGTGATATAAGTCAAATTTGTATTGACTTGTACAATGTGTGTTGATCTACTTGGATGTCCTGTGCCCTTATATAATAATTGTTGGCTGCATTAAGAATTACTCTGTGTAATGATTTAGAATAAGAGGGGCCATTGTGGTGTTAATCTTAAATAATGAAATAATCTTAAAATCGGGAGGGTGGAAGCTGCTTCATCTTCCCTTGGAAAGGTCACATTTTGGCAGCACAAATTAAGTTTTTTTTAAAGGTTTTTTTATGGCATACCAAATTAGCTGTTTACCACTGAAGTCATGATGCATTGAAGGGTGAAATAATAGCCAGCTGTTGTCTCTCTTCCTGAAGCACAGGCTCTGTGTGTACTGCAAAAAACCCAGAGAAAAATCACAAAAAGGGAGGCCCATAATTGCCCCACAAACTTAAAGTACAAATGCCAATATTGCAAGACATCACTTACCTCCTACTTCCTATGACTATTTTTTACTTAATGGTAAGAAAACCATTTTTAAAATAGTGTACAGACTTTTATCAAATAGAATCCAAATATTTGTTTTTTTAAAAAGCTTCAGAAAGCATTCAGTTGTAACAGATGTAACAAAAAACCAGTCTATGTGTATAAGTTCATTTTTTTACAGATAGGTAGCCGTGTTGGTCTGCCATAGTCAAAATAAAAAAATTCCTTCCAGTAGCACCTTAAAGACCAACTTAGTTCTTGGTATGAGCTTTCGTGTGCAAGCACACTTCTTCAGATACTTCTTCTGAAGTGTGCATGCACACGAAAGCTCATACCAAGAACTAACTTAGTTGATCTTTAAGGTGCTACTGGAAGGAATTTTTTCATTTTTTTGTAATTGTTTTTGTTTCATATCCTGAAGATTTATTTTTAATTTTTACCTCTATATCTGCCTGCATCTGTCTTTGATTTTAGAAAGCAAACTCTGCCATGGATGCATGACTTCCTCTCTACAAACGCAGTGTGTACAGTTGTATTGGTCTGTATCTATGGCTCAGTCACAGTCTTAGTGTGTTGTGCAAATGAGTCCTCTGTGTATGCTAAGTATCGTTTGGAGAAAGAAACTGAACATCATCTTACTTGACTCGAGAACTTCTGAAATATTTATTTCCCAATGATGATTTCTCTTGGGCCACAGCTGATAATAGACAACATGCACTTTCTTTTCCCTAAATGACTGGTGGAGAAGCAAGGCAGCAGTACATTAACACACGAGTTTCTTTAATTAAATATTGAAGAACCCTTCATTACAAACTCAATGTTGAGTATTCCACTGCCCCTCTCCGGGTAACCTTAACTCATTTGGAATTTTGCTGGGTGAATAAAAAAGTTAAAGAGCTTTCAAACAGGTTTTGTGTGTGTGGGTATTTTTGGTGGCACATGCAATGGTATTGAATTGAGATGCGTTTCTGTAGAACGGTCTTTGATGTTTAGATGCATCACATATCTTAACTCAATACTAATAAAATTAGTTGGGTTATTCTTTACTTTTGGAATCGAAATAAGAAGCCATTTTGGCATGTATATCAATTAATCATCATCATTATGCATATTGCATTTACAGGTGTGATACCATAATGGCGGGCAACAGTTTGGTCCTACCAATTGTGCTATGGGGACGCAAAGCTCCCACTCACTGTGTATCGGCCATCCTGCTAATGGATGATGTGTCAATGATTGTAACGGGATGTCATGATGGACAAATATGTCTCTGGGACCTCTCTTCAGATCTGGAGGTAAGTTAACTGTGCACTATACGATGTCTTTCACAATGCCTAGGTTTGTTTAAATGTAATTAATGCCCTGTTTTGCAGAAACACAATTTAAACACATTTCTGAACATTTATAATCAGATTTGAGTGTGTGTCTGGTAACCTACAGATAAGGCATAGTTACGGTATGCATGCTTCTTCCAAAGCAAAACCTTGTTGCTTGAGCTGATGCATAACAATCAATATATATTATTGATATTCATAGGGTTGCTTTTGTAGGAGAGAGTGTTGATTTTTTTTATCATTAGCATGGAAAATCAATGAATTCTGCTGGAAAGCGGCTCTGTTGGGTTCTCCCTTCCCCCTGACCTTTTGGAGGTCAGCCTGCTAAATCAATTTAACATGAATAACTAATGCAGATGCTGAAGCTGGGAATGCATTGTCTCTTGTAAACAATTCTGTTTGTAAAACTGCACTCCTTATCCGCTTGTGTTTTTTTTGGTTTGTGGTATAGTTAGGTGGTGGTGGTATTTGCAGTAAGCCTTTAAAGATCGTGGAGGCTTGAATGCCAAATAAATAAACTAGAAGCTGAAGTTCACCTCTTCTGTATGCCATGCCATGTTCTTTGTTCTCTTTATGAGGGTGAGCTTTCAAAGCTAATTGCATGTCTATTGCACATACATAGAAAATGACAAGAAGCAATGGAACTTTCAGTTGTTTGAATGATTATTGGTAGCTTAAACAAGCAATCTGCTCTGTGAAGTTCCAGTAACTTTTAAAATAAAACATTTTCCTACCAATCGTAGCCTTATGATGTTAGATTAGAAAGGCACATAGCAGCTGATTTGGCCAAGGTAACACCGCTTGCAGCTCCTGGATGCCATTTAAAGCAAGAGACACTCATTTTTAAGTGATCTGTTTTAAAGCAAATAGTGATAGGCAATTCTGAAGTGAAAGCAGCAATACAAGGCAGTGTGTTTATGCTGGAATATTTTGTGGTTCTCTGCCAGTGAAAGGTGTGTACTCCTGACCTGGAATACCTTATGCATGTGAAGCAAAGCTGTGGAATGCAGCAGCAAAAACTTTCCTATACAAATTAGATGAAAGGCATCAGCTTGCATAAATTGTAAACTGGTTCTGTATGCAAATAAAACTCTTAAATGTGGACTGGTCTTGCTGAGAAAGCAAGGCATTGGCCACAGAGTGTGAGAGCAATCGTTTGTTATTATGAATAGCAGGCACTTATAAGAATAACTATCTGACGTTTAGAAGATATCTGAAGTCTAGGGAAGTTTAGGGAAGTTTTTAATGACTGATGTTTTAATATATTTTTAATCCTTTGTTGGAAGCCGCCCAGAGTGGCTGGGGAGACCCAGCCAGATGGGTGGGGTATAAATAAATTATTATTATTATTATTATTATTATTATTATTATTATTATTATTATTATTATTAATCCAGGAACAGAAATTCTTAGATTTAACTACTGAAAGCCTCCTTGTTTTCGTCTAAAAGAATGGCTTCCATTTCATTGAATGTGTCATTAAGACTCAACAGCTTAAGCATAACAGAATTTAAGAGGCTGCCTCTTTCTGCGTCTCATTACAAAATCTGAGAACCACCAAGAGCACCAACAAAGAAGTAGTCTTAATGGCTGCCCTCATGTTGTAGAACATCTATTGCCAGCTTGCTAAAGTCAAAACCTAAGCAACTTTCAGAAGTCTTGCAGGACCTTCTGCTTTGGCAATCAGAACCCAGAGTTAAGGGTGGGGAAGCAGTAGTGCATCTAGGTCATTTGAGACTTTGGGCTGTATCCAGTGTTCTCTGTCCACTAGCGCAAGGCGTCCTGCAGTAGCAGATGGGTGACTTTTAATGTTATGTAACAGAAGAATCCAATGCAGCAGTTGCACTAGCAGAAACTGGTTGCGCAACAGATTGAGTGATATGGGAGATGGAGGCACTAGAAGAACCTTTGTTTTCTTTTTGCTACTTCATTGTAAATAAAATAGTTGTGCCTTACATCATTATAATGCTTTTTAAAAAATAAGATGCTTGTCTCCTGTGCACACTCCCTTGCAAGGCATTGTAAAGGCTTTGGCTTTTACGGAGAGCCACCACCTTGTCTGACCAGCAGTTGGCAAAATACCGTATTTTTCGTCCCATAGGACGCTCCGTCCCATAGGACGCACCTAGTTTTTTTGGGGGGAAATAAAGGAAATTTTTTCCCTTTATTTCCCCCCCCCCAAACCAGGTTGGGGAACAGCGGTATGGCGGTGCTGCGCCTCCCCGCTGTCCCCTGAGCTTGTGGGGCTGGCAGATGTCTGCCCGGCACGCGGGGCGGCAGGCTGCTATCCGCTGCGTGGGGAGCCCTGCAGGAACTCCTGCAGGGCTCCCCACGTTGCGGATGTCTGCCCGGCGCGAGGGGCGCTCTGCTTAAGGGCGCCCCGTGCGTGGGGCGGCAGGCTGCTATCCGACCCCTCTCGCTCTCCCAAGCTTCAGCGAAAGCCTGTATTCGCCCCATAGGACGCACACAGATTTCCCCTTCATTTTTGGAGGGGAAAAAGTGCGTCCTATAGGGCGAAAAATACGGTACTTTCTCCATACCTATGGTAACTTTTGATTCAATGATCAAGCTCGGCAATTCAGGTGCTTTCTCGTTAATTCTGAATACCTTTGTTTCTCTGTTCCCAGATAAATCCTAGAGCCCTGCTGTTTGGTCACACAGCTTCAGTTACTTGTTTGTCCAAGGCCAGTGCTTCATCTGAGAAGCAGTATATAGTGAGTGCATCAGAAAGTGGGTAAGTATAGCTCCTTCCCACCCATGTGATTGATTTCTCAATTTTTCATTCTCTTAAAATATTGACTGCTGTGTAGCATCATAGCCTACTTTCAACCCATGGTGCAAAGGGTCATGAGCACTCATTGAACCTTTGCCCTTCTTCCTGCTTTCATCAGAAGGAGATGTCAAGAGATCAACCAAGAGATTCAAGGTTGTGGCCAACTGAGCCCTTTGTGCATGCGGAACAACTTCCCAAAGCACACCAGAGCTTCCTCTGGTTTGCTTCCTTCCCTTCCCACTCACAGCACCCCTAAAATCCAATCCAGAGATTTTGGGGAACCCCAGAGCAGATTTGA
Source organism: Podarcis liolepis (assembly GCF_965112155.1). NCBI lineage: Eukaryota > Metazoa > Chordata > Lepidosauria > Squamata > Lacertidae > Podarcis > Podarcis liolepis. The sequence goes on along the minus strand of NC_139565.1, from coordinate 51,654,102 downwards.
GGGTGCGCTAAGAGGAGAGGGAGGGTTGCTGGATCCTTCTATCTCAAGAGACGAAAGAGCACACCTCTAGGAGTGAAGTCAAACTGCTGTGTTAGCCCGGGACACAAGCCTGGGCAGTGTGTATGGAGGTCCTGGCCTGCCCAGACAACAAGACCCCTCTCTCAGCCTTGATGATACGGTCCAAAGGAAAGCAGAACAATACATTTGACACCAGCTTGGCTGCAGTAGTTGCCGGAAGGAGGCATGCAAGACGCCATCCATCCATCCGTCATAGAGACTCCACTCCAGATTTGTGTAGAGTTTACTCCTGACCCTTTTCTTTTCCCAAAGATATCCTGTAAGGCAGTGGATGTTTAAGATGAGAGTTTTCCTTCTCCTATCTGAGCTCTGTTCCCACTGTTGGACCCACTATTGGTCCCTTCCACTCAATCTGCCAGACATGCAGGGGAAATCCTCAACTTACTGAGTACAGATAGGTAGCCCTGTTGGTCTGCCATAGTCAAAATAAAAAAATTCCTTCCAGTAGCACCTTAAAGACCAACTAAGTTAGTTCTTGGTATGAGTTCTTGGTACGAGCTTTTGTGTGCATGCACACTTCTTCAGATACAGTGTGTATCTGAAGAAGTGTGCATGCACACGAAAGCTCATACCAAGAACTAACTTAGTTGGTCTTTAAGGTGCTACTGGAAGGAATTTTTTTATTTTAACTTACTGAGTGTTTGAGAGCCATCAGATACTCTCACTTGGTTTAGCTGGCCAGCCCAAGGTGTGGCTGCTGTTACCTGCTGACAGCTTCTAGGAGCCACAGCCGAGAGCTGAATGCAGGTGGGGACCAAACGTGAACAAACTGCCCCAAAAGGACCACGGCGTGCTCCCACCAGAGGTACAACCCCTCCCCTAACATGCCATTGCATTCGCTGAAGTCATTCTGTGCAGACCTGCAGGTATAGGACAGAATGTAAATTCAATAAATAATAACAATAACAATAACAATAATAATAATAAATTAATTAAATTAGTCGGATACAGTCATTGGTTCATGTGAATGCAGGAGGATGATTGGTTAATTGTCCTTTCTGTGTTGTTTAGGGAGATGTGCCTCTGGGATGTGAATGATGGAAGATGCATTGAATTTACTAAATTAGCCTGCACACATACTGGTATACAGGTAAATGATTTATAAATAGAAGCCATAACTGGTTTTGTGTGATACTACATATATAGGCTTCCCTATAACGGCTTTTTAAGCTAGCAAAGTTTACAGGAACTCAGTTACCAGTTTTCATACAAGCACGACAGATCAGAGGGTTGAGGTTTTTTGCATTGCGAAACATGTGCACTGTTAATGATGTGTTAGAAAAACTGGCAAAAATATAAGTTGACTACACTTACATTCTCTGTGGGGTAACTGGAACCAGTTTTTCTGCCTTTCAGTACCAGCTGGAGTGTAGAAATGATAATTGGCAAGATGTTTCTGTGGTCTGTTATTAGTTTAGTAAATTCCGTTATTAGTTGATGTGTGATATTTAGCAACAAGAATAAATGGTAATACGGGAACTACAAAGCTAAATAAATACCCAGTTCCTGTAATCTAGTGCAACATATAAGCACAGGTTGTTGCTGTGAAGTTCACGGCACCAAGATTATACTGCTGACCTTTGAAAAACTTGTTCAGCGTTGATTTCTGGTATTCTTTTAATTACATGTAATGTAATGTTAGCACACAACGTCGTTTCAGAGTTGAAGTTGTTGTGAAAGTGGCAGTACCTGCAACCGTGCCCAAGCTTAATGGTCAGCAGGGAGGTGAATGCTAATAATAATAATAATAGCAGTTTTGCTAGGAATTGCTAGGAATTTCCCAATCACAAGGCACCCACTGGCTTTGTTAAGAACAAAGCTTGCACTAGCAGAACAACTGTTGTTTGAGTGGGCTACTGCAGGTGGTTACCACCCATAGTTTTTATTATGGGATGCTTTTTAAAAAATAAATAAAAATCTGTTCTTATACAAAAATAGATTGCACCTATGGTCTGAAAGCAGATTCTGCATTGTGGATCAAGCACACACATCCAGAGTACTAATTTATAAAGTTTCTGATATCTTTCTTTCCCCCCAATTTTTAAATATTCAGTTCTATCAGTTCACAATTGGAACCCAGCGCGAAGGGAGACTATTGTGTCATGGCCACTACCCAGAAATTCTTGTCGTGGATGCTACCAGCCTCGAAGTTCTTTATTCCTTGGTGTCAAAGATTTCTCCTGACTGGATCAGCTCCATGAGTGTTATTCGATCTCACAGAACACAAGGTTAGCCCGTGGTTGATTCTTACTTTTCAGGAACTTTCTCTGCAACCATTAAGAAACAATGTTTGGTGTACGGGTCTTGATGGTCTGTCTTCATTTTCCATAGAGGATACTGTTGTGGCCGTTTCGGTGACTGGCATTCTGAAAGTGTGGATCGTAACTTCTGAAGTGAATCACATGCAGGTAAAGAGAAACAGACCCAGATTCATACCGATAGTCTTTCTTCTTCCAGAATTGGCTTTATTAGTCAGTCTGGCTTTATCGCCAAAAACGATCAACAGTAACTTTTGCTGTGCTCCCATTACAAATATAGACTTATTTTCATAAATGCTTCTATTTCTGCTCTGGACAGATGGTGTTTAAAATCTGCTTGCTTAAGGGCTTTTTCTTATGACACGTTTACTATGCCTTGACTTAGTCTGATACAGTACGTGCAGATAGAGAATGTCTAGTTTTTAGCGCGCGCGCACACACACACACACATATATAAACCTTTTCCTGGTTTTGTTCCTTCCTTTTGGAAAAGGTGGATTAATGCATATTTCTTCCTTAGTTTCATAACCTATCACCAGTGTTGCTTGTTTAGCATTTCAGCTGCTTTGAGAAGGGGGAATGTCTATTTCTAAGCCAGTGTGGTGTAGTGGTTAAGAGCAGTAGACTCGTAATCTGGTGAACCGGGTTCGCTTCCCCGCTCCTCCACATGCAGCTGCTGGGTGACCTTGGGCCAGTCACACTTCTCTGAAGTCCCTCAGCCCCACTCACCTCACAGAGTGTTTGTTGTGGGGGAGGAAGAAGGGAAAGGAGAATGTTAGCCGCTTTGAGACTCCTTTGGGTAGTGATAAAGCGGGATATCAAATCCAAACTCTTCTTCTCTTCAAACATAATTTACTACTTCAGCAAGTGAATGCTAGATGTAGCCATCATGCTACATGAAAATTGCTTAGTGAAGCTGAAGGCGAGTATGTCCCCCAGCTAATTCTTGAAAGGAAGTTATGGTTGGATCCAGACTCTGTCTCTGCAGGTGAACAGTGCGGGAAGTGGTTTTGGGGCCTGCAGGTGGAGAAAGAATTATCTAAAGTCCCCACGTCCTGTCCCCCCCCCAACGCCAGTGGGATCGCTTCACTGGATGAAATTCCTTCTGTGGACAGAATGGAACTTTTTATCCATGGAAGGCAAGGTCTGGATCCAGCCCAATATGAGTTTAAAATCAGTTCCTCTCAAGCTAAGTTTTAAAGCTACAAAAAAGTTCATGTGGCAGGAAAAAACAGTAAGAAAAAAAGAACAATCTGATTAGTTGTATTAATTATAGGACTGCAAAGGAGGAGTTGAGGAATTTAATGTATTGGAGATCATTGCGTGAGTGACTGAAATGCTTTCCTCTCTCTTTATAGGATACAGAGCCAATCTTTGAAGAGGAGTCTAAACCAATTTACTGTCAAAACTGCCAAAGTATTTCTTTCTGTGCATTTACCCAAAGATCACTTTTGGTGGTTTGTTCTAAATACTGGAGGGTAAGGATAACCAGTTAAGTAAAAGCTGGATTTTCTTTATTCTGCAAGCTACAACTACTGTCAGTGAGACACGTATGCAAGGAAGCTTAGGATAGTCAGATTATAAATCAACTGGATTTTGATTTCATCAAACACATAATCTCTTCAGTGCATGTGAGCTCACCCTGTTGCTGGCGTTGTTGCTTTTGCTTTATAATACTACAGGCTTTATTCAAATGATAAGGTAAATTTTGATGCAGGAGTGGTAAACCTATGGCTTGGATCCGGTCCACCAGGCTACTTCAAGTACCAGCAAAATTGTGTATCTGTTTACTTTGGAAACGTGCCTTTTCTCCCTCTGGTCCAGCACCAGTTTTAGGAGGTTTTAGTTTTCAGAAAGCAGGAACGTGTGCTCCATTCTGTTTCCTGAGCAAAACAACTTCTAGCAGTGGCACTGTAACAGAGGGACAAAAAGTTCTTTTCCAGAGTAAGCATAAGGCTGTTCTAAGCGTTGAGCTGAGAAGTCTTCCCTTCTTTGCCGTGTGCTGCAATTGGGAGGAAAACTGCTGTCTCTGGGACCATTTGTGATATCAGGGAGGGGTTCTAATTTGGGACACAGAGAAAGAGTTCTATTTCTCTCTCTCTTTCTGTCTCTCTCATCTCTCTCTTGGGCAGGGGTGGGCAGTGAATGTGTGATGTGCTGGCATGCATCCCTCAGAGAATTGCCTAACCGTGAATGTGACCCTAAGGCATAATAATAATAATAATAATAATAATAATAATAATAATAATAATTTATTATTTATACCCCGCCCATCTGGCTGGGTTTCCCCAGCCACTCTGGGCGGCTTCCAATAAAACACTAAAATACAATAACCTATTAAACATTAAAAACTTCCCTGAACAGGGCTGCCTTCAGATGACTTCTAAATGTCAGGTAGTTGTTTATCTCTTTGACATCTGGTGGGAGGGCGTTCCACAGGGCGGGCGCCACAAACGAGAAGGCACTCTGCCTGATTCCCTGTAGCTTCACTTCTCGCAATGAGGGAACCGCCAGAATGAGGGAACCGCTGGACCTCAGTGTCCGGGCAGAACGATGGGGTGGAGACGCTCCTTCAGGTATACTGGAGCGAGCCCATTTAGGGCTTTAAAGGTCAGTACCAACACTTTGAATTGTGCTCGGAAACGTACTGGGAGCCAGTGTAGTTCTTTCAAGACCGGTGAATGAAAGTTAGCCATCCCTACTTTAGTAGAATTACTAAGATCCCCAATATGACCTTTGCTTTCCCAGGGTTTTTTTTCTTACGAAAAGGAAAAGGGGAAAGAATTGCTTCTGGTATGGATTATACAATATTTGCAGGCCTTTGTCTCCTATGTAGGGAGTTCCTCTTGTACCTTCTCTGATGGCTTTCAGACACAAAGCTAAAACATTCATTTTCCACCAGGCTTCTGACCCAATGAGCCGAAAAGTTTCACAAACCCCTTTATTTATGTCTCTCCATTGACTGTGACCTTTTTTTATCTAGTGTTTTTAAGATAATTTGTATCTTAAAGATGTGTGCTGTCTTGGGCAGTTTGCCTTTAAATGGAAAGATGGGATATAGATCCTTTAATAAACAAAATATTTCTTTTAGTTACTAGTAAGATCAGCTGGAGTCAATTACAGTTCATTCTATATTTAGGGGATGCGTTTATAATTTGTTCCCTTTGTATCTAAAAAGTACAGGGAGTTGCTGAGTTCTCAACTATCCAACTACAGGACAGAATTTATGATACAGTGATGGGTTTTTTGTTATGTATTTTCTTTAGGTGTTTGATGCTGGTGATTATTCCCTGTTATGCTCAGTCCCCAGTGAGAATGGACAGACATGGACAGGTGGCGATTTTGTATCAGCGGACAAAGTAATCATATGGACAGAAGATGGTCAAAGTCTTATCTATAAACTGCCAGCCAGGTACACAGGGACAAAGGGTTTCACTTTTAAACATTCCATTTAAAGCAGGGGTCAGCAAACTTTTTCAGCAGGGGGCCGGTCCACTGTCCCTCAGACCTTGTGGGGGGCTGGACTATATTTTGAAAAATATATATGAATGAATTACTATGCCCCACAAATAACCCAGAGATGCATTTTAAATAAAAGGACACATTCTACTCATGTAAAAACACCAGGCAGGCCCCACAAATAACCCAGAGATGCATTTTAAATAAAAAGACACATTCTACTCATGTAAAAACACGCTGATTCCCAGACTCTCCATGGGCCAGATTTAGAAGGCGATTGGGCCGGATCCAGCCCCCAGGCCTTAGTTTGCCTACCCATGATTTAAAGAGACATTCCTCCATGCTATTGGTTTAGAACAAAAATAGGTGATGTTAACAAACGGAATACCAAAGCATGGTTGCATCTTGGCTTCTCTAAACTAAATTGTGGCTGGGAAAAACCACAGTTCCCTCACTTTGGAAATTGTGGGGAACTGTGGTTAGTTCTAAAATGGAAGGTTTCAAACTCTTTGCATGTGGGACAGGAGGGGAAGCATAATTGGGCACGCTTTCCTTCAATGCTAAATGAAGGTTGAATGTAAATGGAATTTACAATTAAAAGGCTGAAAGACGGAAGAAGTTCATGCTGTCCATATGTTTGCATTCGTGAAGGCTCTTCCTTGCTCAGTAAAACATATGGACTGCTCTCACTTATACCCCCCTGCCAAGATAAGGCTTTCTGATTCAGTGGAGTCTTCTGTTAACAGAAGTAGGGAAGGAGGTATTTTTCCTGATTTTCCCCTATGCCTTACTACATGTATTCTAAAGGGTTGGAGGAACTGTATGAGAACAGTTTGGTAATTGGCAAGGAGGGCTGCAAGCAAGAGGGGGGAATTTGTAAAAAATACATTTCCCTACCCACCACTTCTTAGCTCTTTGAAGCCTCTGCTGGAGGAACACAATTGGATGCAACACTATGTGATTTGCCTCTGTGGATTCTTTTGGCATAAAATGACAGAGACAAGCATTCTGTGCGAGAAGTTGGCCAGTTAAATAAGTATAAGAACCTGAAGGAGGTTCTACCTCCTTCTACCTCTACCTACCATTCTACCTCTGAGCCACTGATGTCGACCTAGTAGGTCAAACTAGCTCCTGAAGCAAATGAAGGAGCCTCAGCTCATACCTAGCTGTTTAGCCTGTGACCAATACATGTACACTGAAGCTGTGAGATTAAGCTTGTTATGTTTTGCCATCTTTATATGTGTATGTGTGGCTCTCCTCCGCAGTTGCTTGCCAGCTAGTGATTCATTTCGCAGTGATGTTGGAAAAGTTGTTGAAAATCTAAATCCCCCTCAACTCCACTGTGTTGTGGACAGAGCAGTGGAGAAATCAGATAAGCAGGTAAGACTTTATTTGGGTTGCTGCAGTGTTCACAGCAAGGGGGCTTGTTAATTAAACGCTGTGTGGACAGTCTTGCAGTGAACATATTGAAACTGACTTTCCCAGCATCAAGTCTCTTATGACTGGAAGGGTCTGTCTAAGCCAGGGTTTCCTCAAACTGTTTTTGGACTACAATTCCCATCATCCCTGACTACTGGTCCTGCTAGCTAGGGATGATGGGAGTTGTAGTCCAGAAAACCAGCTGGAGCCTCAAGTTTTGGAAACTCCAATCGAAGCGCTCAGGTGTGGCTTGCTCCAACCCATTCTACCTTAAATTGTTTAACTGCAGATGCTGAGAATCATACCTGAGACCTCCATGTATTCACCAAGAGCTGTGTAAAACTGGGATTCTGATCCTCAAGGTTGCCCTCTAGTTCTTCCTTTTTCTCTGAGATCACTCTGATGCCTCTTTCTTTTCTTTTTTTGCAGTTATTAATCTGTCCTCCTGTGACTCGGTTCTTCTACGGCCGCAGAGAGTGCTTTCACAAACTGCTTATTCAGGGAGACTCCTCAGGAAGGCTCAGCATTTGGAGTATCCCAAATTCACTTGACCATCCAAGTGTGACGGAAGGTAGCTACTTTGCAGTTAACTTTTCCATGCGTCTTCAGCGCAGACATTTCCCTTTATGTGAATGGTGCTCATTTCTGTAAAATCTAGCAAGTCTCTAAAAATCCTGGAAAAGCTTCAGCATGCATTGTTGCCCATCCCTGTGGGAGTGTGTCGCTAAATTCCCCTGCACACAATTTAATCGCTCATCCTCTCTGTTTCAGTTACAAAGCAATTCATAAAAACCAGGCTCTAAAAGAATGGCTGTGTTTAGGCAGTTGTAATGTCTTGTGACACTTCAGATCTGAAAAAAGGAAGATTCTGGCATGAACATACTCTCTTGTGAGATGTTATTTGAAAATCACTCCTATTGAAAATAAGTATTCTTCATCAGATGTGCAAAGTAAGAAATCTGTCAAGTGTAATACATGCAGGCAGGCGTGGTGAGAATAAAGGATAGAAACACATCCTGAAAGGAAGGGTAGCATACATGAGAAAGGCACTTAGATGAAGAAGTAATTAAACTTTATTCTAATAAGCCTTTCTGAGGTGTAACAATGAGTTCTGAATTTTCAAGATTAAAAAAGCAGCCTCTCTTTCATGGTAATCTAATGTTAGTATGAACTTCGGTCTGCAATATTTAGTCTGTTTTATAGGTTAGATTAAGTTATAGATGGGTAGCTTGATTTAAAAAGGCCACTCCAATTAATCAGGCCATAGAGGAGCTGTTGTTTTAGAAAACCCACCTTATTCTTAATAGGGGAGCTCTTTGCAAAAACATATCGGAAGAGGCATTCTAATGGTGTCCGAAAGGGAAGGTATATAGCAGGACAGTGTCCGCGATGACTTTTGCAGTCATCTAAAATAATGTGCCTTTTTCTTCACAGTTGTTTTTTCGTGTAAAAATGTATGCAGATTTAATGGATTAAATTCCAAATGATGAATTGATTAAGATTTCTTTAATCAGAGCACAATTGTAATCGTAGATCTCAGTGTTCTGCCTCCCACATTCCCTAACCAGCACCTCTCTTTTAAAGTGTGGTGGGGGTGATATTTGTGTGTGTGTGTGTTTCAGGTTTCCCCGCAACCCTCTGGAGGAGATTGGGCAAGGGGGTTGTGTTGGGAGGGGAAAGGAAATCCTCTGGCACAGGCAGAAGCCCTTGTGCTAACGGGATGACTTCATTGGCTACACTAGAGATAGGAAGTTTTGGGGGGGAAACTGGAAAAATTGGAAAAACAGTTCCCCCCCTTTTTCCCCTAAGCTGTTTTTTCCAGAAAAAAATGAAGAAAAAAAATGAGTTTGATATAGTTTGAATAGTCGACACACATTTTTCCCATTTCTCCCCCTAAAAAAAATGGCTATGGAAAAAAAACCTGGGTTTCCCCCCAATTTTTCTGGGTTTTTTCCAGGCTTTCCCATCTCTAGGTACAACCAAATAGGTCCACTCTGAGTATTACAGTATTGAATACGACCTGTTTGTTGTGATTTTACTAAATCTTCAAAATAATCCCACAAACACGGCTAGCCCAGAAATATTTTTCCTAGTGCACTTGCCTGTACTTACCAATATTGGTAACCTGCAGCATCAAAGAAGGGAAGAAACCCCAGTTCGTGAATAATTTCCCAGATTTGTCGCCAATATGTGATCCTTACTGTTGTCAACCAGGCAGGGGCCATTTCCAAACACGGTTTTGTAAGGCTTAGTTTAACTGGAAAGTTTGAGAACACTTGTACTTCTACAGAACTTTATTCTGAGCATTTCATTTTATTCCTTTGTTTGTTCTTAAAAGCAGGATTGAAAGTGACAACTTCCACTTCCCTGCAAGAAGCGTTCACCAAACTTGCTCCTCGTCCGGCTGGAATTATAGATCAGCTGAGCTTCATGCCTAATAGCGATGAGCCGCTTAAAGTGACGGCAAGTGTATATATCCCTGCGCATGGACGCCTGGTTTGCGGTCGTGAAGATGGAAGCATTATTATTGTACCAGCAACTCAAACCGCTATAGTTCAGCTCCTGCAAGATGAGCACGTGCGCAGAAGGGGTGTGTGAGCAATCGTTAAAAGTGTGCCTTGAAATGTAGTGTTGAAGCATTTTATTTGCTCTGCTGATGTTTGAAGAGGGCATTGCGATGTAGTGGTTCTTCTGGCTTAGGGGTGTCTTCCTGCATCTGTTAAAATAGTTAAACAAACACAGGCACTTACTTTCAAAATCAAATGATAGATGTGAGTGCTTTTGGTCCTACTTCTGAATTATGTTACTGTGCTCTAGAATGTGGAAGATCTAAACGTTGCATTTACAAATGCAGAGTGTTGGAGTGCAGTTGGCAACTGCTGGTAAAACCACCCAAAGATTCCCTAAATGGATCAGAAAACGGTCTATTATGGGTGTGTGTTTCGCTGAATGGATGTGACAACAGTTTGTTTTGCGTTATCAGTAGTAATTATCATGGGCCTGCCGCTATGTAACGTATTTTTCGCTCTATAACACGCCCCCGACCACAACATGCATGTAGTTTTTAGAGGAGGAAAATCCGTAGGCATGCCACCCGTAGGCATTCCCTCCATAACACGCACAGACATTTCCCCTTACTTTTTAGGAGGAAAAAAGTGAGTGTTATGGTGCAAAAAATACGGTATTTCTTTTTCTAATACTGAAATCCTTAAAATGACTTTCATACCCATTGCATGTTGTGGTTTTTGTGTCTGCTCCCTAACTTTTTAGGTTGGCCGCCCCACAGAACTCTGCGTGGCCATCGGAACAAAGTCACCTGCTTGCTGTATCCCCACCAAGTCTCTACTCGTTACGACCAAAGATACCTGGTGTCAGGCGGCGTGGATTTTTCCGTCATTATCTGGGACATCTTTTCTGGAGAAATGAAACACATCTTCTGTGTGCACGGTGGGGAAATCACGCAACTTTTGGTCCCTCCGGAAAACTGCAGTGTAAGTTGGCGAATGCTTGTGTGACGGACAGCAGAGCCAGACCAGAGTCTGGTGGCGCAGCCCCCCCCCATTACACCAGAGCGCTGGAGCCCATTGCTGATTGGCTACAAAGTCAGCAAGTCACAGAAGGGGGAGGAGCAGCACTTAGGGAGGGAGGATAAAAAGGGGAGGTTTCTGCGGGAGAGAGTTAGATAGGGCTACGGTTCAGGTTAAGAGAGAGGGCTTGATTTGAGATGTGAGATAGGGAGTAGGATAGGATTTGACTGAGGTAGAACTGGTTCTGGGTTAAGTTAAACATCTACTATCCATTGTGAGAGGACAGAGCCTCGAGGCTTAGAAAGGGAGACCAGGTTGAGGGTCTGGGAAGGTTATACAGACTGGAGTGTCCTGGGAAGGCTGAGTCTGAGCCAGGAGAGGCAGATCTTGTGGGAATTCAGGCTACCTGGGTCTCATACTAGCCAGGAGGGGAGAGTTCTTCTAGGTACAGAAGACTCCCAAGTCACTAACAAGGGGTGAGGGGTGAGGTCATCCCCTGGGTCTGTTATACCATTTGGAAAACCTCAGGAGTTGGATGGCATAAAGCAGGGGTCAGCAAACTTTTTCAGCAGGGCACCGGTCCACTGTCCCTCAGACCTTGTGGGGGACCGTACTATATTTTTTGGGGAAAATGAATGAATTCCTATGCCCCACAAATAACCCAGAGATGCATTTTAAATAAAAGCACACATTCTACCCATGTAAAAACACGCTGATTCTTGGACCGTCCGCGGGCCAGATTTAGAAGGCGATTGGGCCGGATCTGGCCCCCGGGGCTTAGTTTGCCTACCCATGGCTTAGAGAGTGGGTAACTTGAGGAAAAGTGTCCCTCACTCATGAACCAAGGTATTAATTGGCAAAGGAAGCTGTATGGTGTTAAAAAGTATTTAACTGTCATAACCAAGTAACAGAAAGTGAAGTGTAGCCACTGATTTTGAGTAAAGAGAGAGGTTAAGAAAAGCTGTGACTGTAAACACTGAGTTTAGGCCTGAGCATAGCTGTCAATGTTTCCCTTTTTTTAAGGGAAATTCCCTTATTCCGAATAGTATTCCTCGCAAGAAAAGGGAAAAGTTGACAGCCATGGACCTGAGACATCTTAGAGTTAAAGCAAATAAGTTAACTTCTATCTGAAAGAACGCATTTTGTGACTCACTTTGTATCACAAACTTCTTTCGGTTTAATGAAACTTTTCTTGTTTGTTTCATCATTTTCTGCCTGAGACTCTAATCACTTAAATATTCCCTCACACAAGATCCCCCACAAGATAAACTGTGGTAAATTGTAGAAATTTGTGTAATTGGTGTGCAGTTAGGTGTGTGCACTAAAATTAATTGGGGGCAGTTAGCGGGGTGAGTCCACTACACTATGAATTGGTGGTAAGCGGTGGACCCGCTACAGCCTGCTTCGATTATGGCCTCTTGTATTATGGTTAATATAGAATTGGTATTTTTAAATTACAGAACTGTTATTGCCTTTGCTCTGGTTCATGTGATGGCTTTTTGTGTTGGTAAATGCTTGCGAGCATTCTAGGTGAATGCTTCTTAAAATTCGTTTAGAAAGTTATATAAATAGTTCAAGGTAACCGAGAGCATCCATTGTGTTGCGTGATCCTTTGAAATGCTGTGCGTAGGTAGAAAATTGTAGAATTTGACATAGGTGTTTATCCTTCAACACTGCTGAGCTTCCACGGTTTTTCCCATTCAGCCCCTGCAGGTATATAGAATCATAGAACTGTAGAGTTGGAAGGGTTCCAATGGTCATCTATCCCAACCCTGCGCAATGCAGGAATCTTAACCAGATTATACATGATAGATGGCCACCCAATCTCTCTGTAAAAACCTCCAAGGAAGGAGAACCCACTACCTTTTGTGGGAGTATGTTCCACGGTCAAACAGCTCTTGCTGTCAGAAAGTTCTTTCTGATGTTTAGTTGGAATCTCCTTTATTGTAACTTAGATCCATTGGTTCAGGTCCTACCCTCTGGAGCAGGAGAAAACAAGCATGCTCCATTTTCCATGTTGACAGCCTTTTAGATGTTTGAAGATGAGATATTTTGAAAACAAAGCAAGAGAATAGGAGCTTCTTGGGCATATGATGGAAACTCAGGGGCGGTAGCTCAGTTGGTCTCCAGGTTCAATCCCCAGCCTGGCAAAGACTCCTGGAAAGCTCACTAGAAAGTGAGTCAGAACTAAGCACAGAATCGTGCTTGAATTGTAATGGCGGATATTGCTGTTTTCTCTTTGGCTGTTTCCACTTTGGCTTAAGCCAGTGCGCAATGCAAAGGCTTTTAAACAGAGGTGGTTTGGGTTTCAACTGTACAGTATTTGGGATTCACGTGCATCTCTCTCCTGCTCAAACATTCATGGGGTTCCCATGATATCCAGCTTCTTGCATCTGATGGCTTACTGACTAAATAAAAGACAAGTACATTGTTTTTAAGATCCAATGGATTTGCAACTAAAAGATCTGTGCCAATTGAAAAATATTATTTCCTCCTTTTCAGTCGAGAGTCCAGCATTGTGTTTGCTCTGTTGCCAGTGACCACTCAGTAGGACTTCTGAGCTTACGGGAGAAAAAGTGTATCATGTTAGCTTCCCGGCACCTCTTTCCTATTCAAGTCATAAAGTGGAGACCATCAGATGACTACCTAGTTGTGGGCTGTTCCGATGGCTCTGTGTATGTCTGGCAGATGGATACTGGTAAGAAGGGACTTAATAATTTCAGGCGTACCCTTTAGCAATGTAGAAGGTAGCTCAGCAGCTCCATCCAATTTTAAATTTTGGAAAGGTTATTACTTGCGCATTATCCTGCCAAATAAATCTACTTTGGGAAACATATATGCAAAGCTGCAGTGAATTAGGGGTTATTTGGCTATGAAATGCATTATAAAAGGGGAAATGGCTGACTTGTCCCATTTTGTTACCTTTCTGCTTTTATTATAGAAGATAAATCGTTTGTTAGTAACTTTGGATAGGTTTCTTTGGATAGTTCTGTCACCCAAACCCCCTGTACAAGGGCTACTGCTTATGCAATAGGACTTCCTCCTCTGCTCCCCAGTTTGCCCCTGTGCCCTCCAAAATTGGCTCTGAAGGAATTGCAATACTAACTCAAGAGTTTTGAGCAAGCACAAAATTGCCTAGAGCTCATTCTTCATAGTGTAGTTTACAAAGTATGCTGTCTTGCAAGAAAATCATGGGAAGTGCATTGCTGAACATCTAGCCCACACTGAGCCAAAACTTCATAAGAGAAGGAAAGTTAACTACTCTAACTTTCCTTCTCTTGTGAAGTTTTGGCTCAGTACGGCCTAGCTGCTCCTATTCCATTAACTTCAATATACCTTTCTAATGTTTTGAATGCATTTTAACTACAGCCAGTTCACCCCTCTCCCCTTTATATCTTCTTAAGGTGCTCTTGATCGCTGTGTTATGGGAATAACCGCTGTGGAGATCCTGAATGCCTGTGACGAGGCTGTGCCTGCCGCAGTCGATTCCCTCAGCCATCCCGCTGTCAACTTAAAGCAGGCCATGACTCGGCGTAGCCTTGCGGCACTGAAAAACATGGCCCATCAGAAGCTCCAGACTCTGGCCACAAACCTCCTGGCCTCCGATTCAGCTGACAAAGTAAGCTTTGGTTGTGTCTTGTTAATACACATGCTAGCAAAATGCCTGCTGTCAGGTCTGCTTGTGTGTTGAGGGAGGCCCTGTGTATTGCAAGGAATCCATAAGATGGTGGTCACAAAGGACTTGGCAGCATCCCAGCTACATCATTCGCCTTTGGCTTTGGGTGAAGTGACTGAAGAGGAGACAGAATTGGCCTGGGACCATCTGGGCTTGCTGACCTCCTTGTCCTTGGCTTGTGCTTCCTTTGCAGTAGCAGAATGTGTGGTGGCCGGCTGCCATGGCCAGACTCCTTGGCCAGCTGCAGCTCTGAGGAGGAGATTTGAAAAGTTGCCTGAGGGGGCTCTGAACGTCTGCCCAGAGCTCCACCGATAACAGCATCACTGGTTGCCATTCATTTATGTGGGATGAAGTGAAGGGGCACATAGCCCTCTGTGCATGGTAGCAGTCATGGTAGGAACAAAGGAGGCTGCCATATACTCAGTCAGACCATTGATCCAGTGTTGCCTACACTGTCTTTGGCTATGCTTGTGGTTAGTGGGGAGAGAGATTAACCATGAGTCTGGGTACAGATAGCATACTTGCCCAAACTTTGGCTTAGCCCGGTGTGGCATGTGAATGAAGCCGGTGTGGCTTCTCCAGGAGCCTGCACATTCTCACTTTTGTTTGGCTCCATCTTTTGTACCTTGCTTTCCAAGGCTCAAGGCAGCTTCTAACAGGAAGTAAACCATAAAAGCAATAAAAGAAGCAGCAAAACAAATTTTAAAAATGCAGTACAAAAAGTGTATCCAGCATCAATTGTTAACTTGACAGTTACAGGAAGCACTGAAATGACTAGTAAACAGGTGATAACCGAACATTCTTATCTGATGGATTAAAGATTTGGAGTATCCTGGAAATGGTGAAATGAGAATCTTCTACTAAGGTTTTGAGAAGTTAGAGAGTTCAGTTCTCAGCTCATGTTTTAGTGTCGCTGTATTTTGAAGAGCAAAAAAGAGGACACATTTGCCGACTTCTACGTTTAACTGTGGATCGCTATGACGACTCAACCAATTACAGTCATACCTCGGGTTGAAGTTGCTTCAGGTTAAGCCTTTTCGGGTTGTGCTCTGTGACGACCCGGAAGCAATGGAGTGCGTTACTTCTGGGTTTCACCACTCGTGCATGCGCAGACGCTCAAAATGACGTCACATGCATGTGCAGAAGGGGCAAATTGTGACCTGCACAGACACGCGGATGCGGGTTGCATTCGCTTTAGGATGCGAACGGGGCTCCGGAACAGATCCTGTTCTCATCCAGAGGTACCACTGTAAAAAGAGGATGTGTCCTGGAAAAAGAGGACATATGGCAATACTTAATGTTTCTACACTGAAACGGTTGATTCTGTAAGCATGGGCCTCTAAATTATGTACTAGGTGCTTTCAAACCCAGTCTGTCTTCCCACTACCACCCCGTGGTTAAAGTGTTTTACTTGATATATGGTTTTTTCTGTTTTTTTCTCCCTTTCTGTAATGTGAAAACTTTCAAGTATGGAAAGTGATATTCCAGCTGCATCTGTCCCTTTTGAGAAGTACTTTGTGATAGCGATTGAAGCCAAGATCCGAGAGTGAGTCCTACATATGGCTTGCAAGTGTTATTGTTCCTTAGTTCACAAGGAAAACCATTGCAGAAGGGGGTCTGCATGTAGGGATCACAGCTTCATGAAAAATGCATTCCAAGTGAGCCACTAGGGATCAGCTTTGCCACTTTCCTTGCAGTGGGGGATTTGTCTTGCTACTGTGGTGTAGAAATTTCTCATCTCTTTTTTTTGAGGGGGTGGAATTGGGCAAGAGAAACTTCCCTTAACGGCTTTGGCTTTTGGCTACAGTAAAGGAGCAGTTGTAGATGGGAGTAGATGGAGGATCCTAATAGCTAGTTTTATGGGCAATTTTAAAGTGAGAAAACTGTTCATAAATATTACAAATTATATATAAATATATTTTGCTGGAAATTGACTTCATGGCACAATGCCGTGCAACTCCAAAAGGCAAAATCCCAGGCAAAATCTTTACAGTGTTCTAAATAAGGTTTCCTAACATGAGAAAGTAAAAATACAGAAGATGAGAAGATAAAACTGGAAAGTGATTTGATATGCTGCCGTAGGCAAGCTTTTTATTAGTAAGGCAGCTTGTAGATGATATATTAAGATTTAAAAAGTTACTTGTTTTAAAGTATTATAGGAAGTTTTATATACTTTAGAATGCACCAAGCAAATTCCCTGTCTCATTCCCTGCACCCCTCTACCCTTGTTTATTATCCCACATTCCACTGGCTGCTGGCTGTTTATTGTAGTTCCGCCTTGAATTTCTACTATCAGATAGTGACATGGACCTTGCCTGTTAAACATTTTAATTATTATTTTTCCAAACAGTAGATATTTTCCCTCCCCAAGCCAGTACCTTTTTTTGCTAAGATGGAAATTCAAGCTGTAATGCATTCTGTGCAGGACTGCCCTTGAAAACTGTTCAGAAACTTCAAGTGGCACAGAACCTGATCTGGTTTATTCAGACGGAACCACAGTACATCAGTTCTGCCTATGACCACATTATGGCGTTGATGCTTACCTTTTAAGCCTAAATGGTGTGAGGTCTAGATACCTGAAGGAGTGACGTCTCTCCTATTGATCTTCCTCAGCGTTAAGATTATCAGAGGCAACACTTCTCCATGATTCACCTATTGACACTATGCATGTACCAAACAGAGGGCCTTCTCTGTAGTGGCACACCAACTTTGGAATGTGCAAGAGAGGCATGCTCTGCAACAACATTGCATTCCTTTCAGCGCTGGGATAAAACCTTTTGATCTGCAGAAGCACTTAAAATTACTGTGTTTTTAGTTGCTTTTATGTTTTCAGTATTGCATTGTGGGTTTTAAAATTATTACATGTATAAAAAAAGATAAAGGTAAAGGATCCCTGACAGTTAAGTCCAGTCGCAGACGACTCTGGGGTTACGGTGCTCATCTCGCTTTACTGGCCAAGGTACCCGGCGTTTGTCTGCAGACAGTTTTTCCGGGTCTTGTGGCCAGCATGACTAAGCCGCTTCTGGTGCAACGGAACACCGAAACCAGAGCAGCAGATGGGAACACCATTTACCTTCCCGCCGGAGTGGTACCTATTTATCTACATGCAATTTGGGGTGTGCTTTCGAACTGCTAGGTTGGCAGGAGCTAGGACCGAGCAACGGGAGCTCACCCCGTCGCGGGGATTCGAACTGCCAACCTTTTGATTGGCAAGTCCAAGAGGCTCAGTGGTTTAGACCACAGCGCCACCCACGTCCTATCATTTTTATAAAAAAGGATAAGCCATGCTTTCATTGTTATTGGGCCATTACATGTATACTGGCCCAATAACAATAAAAGCATGGCTTATCCTTTTTTAAAAAAATGAAATCAGTGCTAGCACTTTCCTACTTGCTCTGCTAGACTAATGCAAGGTTGCAGAATCCAGTGAGGGCTGGTAGAATTGCACAGAGGTCCTGTGCATTTCCCCTGATAGGTTGGATCTGAGTGCAGCATTCCTATTCTTGGTTTCTCTGTTTTGGATTTTTATTTATTTATTAATAAAAAGTTGTAGTCCTTGAGTGTTAAGAAGGTAGGCCTGATAGTTTATGCCAATATCTGGGGAAATCTCATAGACACAAGGGATCAGGCTTCCCAGGGAAAGATTTTGGTGATTTGTGTTCATAATGAACAAGTGCATGGGCATGCATCCATTTATTTATTTATTTTGTATTTGTCTTTGTTTTGATGAAGAATTTTCCTTTTCCTTTTCTCACAATGTACAATAGCCCCAGCAGTCTCCTATACCCAAATAAGAATGTATACCAATATTTAGCTACACGATGACATTTCCACAGAGATTTAAAAAGATAATAATTATTAGATATCTTCTGTAGTGATACTAATTCCTACTCATATTAACTTTATCAGACAAATGGCTAAGGCTCATGATAACCTGATGTGGTGATTGCATTTTGGCACAAACATTTTAGAACTGTGTTGCCCATATATGAAAGTATACTGAGACGTTCTGTAGTATTATTTTGAACAAAGGGTTGCCTTGCTTTCTAATCAGGTTTGACAGTAGGACAGCAGAGGGCATCAGAGATCCACTTTTTGTTAAGAGTCATGTTTTTCCCCCATGGGTTTTATGGTTGGTATTCGTAAAATAGGGCAGTTCTGTGTTTTTGCAATTCCCCAGTTTTATATAGATTTTATCCCTGTTTAAAATCAGTGAGTCCACACATGTGAAACTGACCAGTACTGGGATTGCTACCAGGTTTGGCTAATCCGTCATATTTCCAATTGTCGCATTCCAGTTTGCTGCCTTATTCCTTGCATGTCAAAATGATTTTAATAGGGTAACAAAGTCAAATGGCAGAGAATGTGTATGTGCACTTTGCCTTTAAATGTATTAGAGCTACAGGTACAAATAATATTGTTGTATGGATGAACATTTTTAAGAGAAAAGTAGCTTCTTAAGCCATTCATGCCTTCCATCTTGCTTTAATTTCCTTCTGTACTTATGATAATTAAACTAAAGCAGTAGAACTTTAAGAAACAAATTCTCATCAATGTTTCGGATGATTGCGTCTTGCCTTGATAAGCTGACCTGTGTATGAGCCATGTGAACACACACAAACAGAGTCAACTATACCCTCCCATTTTGTATGAATCAGAACTAGCTAACTGCTTTGGAACTGCTCTGAGGTCTGTGGATGAAGGGCGGTATACAAATATAATAATAAAAATAATAATTTTTTTAATAAAGAATATGAATCCAACTCCAGACTCTAGCTTCATATACTGTCTCGTTCAAAAATCGTTAATCGTAGTTTGTCAAATGTTATGCAGGAATCCCTCAAATTGCATGGGGGTTGTGTCCCAGGTCATTGTGCGCTTGTGTGAAATTGCGTGCAATTAAAACACCCCACTCTGCCCCGTGCTGCCCCTGCCCCATCCCTGCCCCCACCCTTTTAGTGACATATTTTATTATGTTTCCAAGTCACTTCTGGGTTTGGCGCTGTGTGTGTGCATGGTCACACACATATTGGTCTTACCTAAAACAGGAGTTGCATGTATTTCAAAAATTTCATACAAATAATTTTAAAACAATCAAAATCACCGTTTCCCAATTTGGGATGAAATGGGATGGTATAGTTGCCATTGATGGCCCATTTCATGGTAAGGTTTGCCAATGGCAGTTCTCCTTTGCAAAGGTGAGGGAGCTATTAAGGTTGGTCACTGTGAGAACTGGTTGTTGTTGTTGTTTAGTCGTGGCCTACTCTTCGTGACCCCCTGGACCAGAGCACACCAGGCACTCCTGTCTTCCACTGCCTCCCGCAGTTTGGTCAAACTCATGCTGGTAGCTTCGAGAACACTATCCAACCATCTCGTCCTCTGCCATCCTCTTCTCCTTGTGCCCTCCGTCTTTCCCAACATCAGGGTCTTTTCCAGGGAGTCTTCTCTTCTCATGAGGTGGCCAAAGTATTGGAGCCTCAACTTCATGATCTGTCCTTCCAGTGAGCACTCAGGGCTGATTTCCTTCAGAATGGAGAGGTTTGATCTTCTTGCAGTCCATGGGACTCTCAAGAGTCTCCTCCAGCACCATAATTCAAACTGGTAGTTGGGCATTTGATCTGATCCAACAAGGCTTTCTTATGGTATATTCATAGAATTGCAGAATTGTAGAGTTGGAAGGAACCCCGTAAGTCATCCAGTCCAACCCTCTGCAGTGCAGGAACCTTGGCTAAAGCATCCATGACAGATGGCCATCCAAGCTCTGCTTGAAAACCTCCAAGGAAGGGGAGTCCATAACCTCCCGAGGGAATACGTTCCACTGTCAAGCAGCTTTTATTAAACTCTCACTGTCATTTTATCCAATTAAATCTTATCTAATTAAACAGAAACTGGTGGCTGGATCTGGTGCGTAAGCTTGTCATTGCCGCGTGTAAAATAAACAAAAACGAAAATAGATGTGATGAGACACTCTACGGCTTGTTACAAGCTCTTAGATTTGTGTAGTTTGGCAGAGAAGAGCGATATAGCTGACAAACACCCCTTTGCCTCTGCGGCGAGTTCCCAGAAGTCCCTTCCCTGCGAGGAGGTGAAAGGGGAAATTGACAAGAGGGTTGAAGCCTCTTGTCAGTTTCACCTCTACAGCCTTGAGCTTCCAAGATTGTCAGTTTCACTGCTGCTCTTTGAAATCTTTCTGGCAGGTTCTGTGGAAATCTTGCTCGAGTTCAGAGAATTACCTGCAAAGGCTGCAAACCAAAGTGGTGAAACTGATGAGCTTTCTCCATCACCGCTATCGCCAGAGAGCCTCCTTCATTATAGGGGGTTTCAAATTTTTTTCCCCTTCTGTAGGAGTTTTGCCTTTTGTCAATTTCACCATTACTGTGAAGAGTCTTCGGCAGGCTCCCTGCGGAGGTGTGTGTGTGTAAGGGGGACTTGTCACTTTCACAGCTGCACTTTTCAGCCTTTTGCGTGAGGAATAGATAACATGCAGTGAGTGATGAACTTGCCGGGGCAGGTGGATGCATGCATGAACAGTTAAGCATGCAGGGAGGGGGAAACACCCACTGTTTGGGATGGAGGAGGAACGTACACATGCAGATAAATTGTTAGAAAACAGGAACTGGCCGTGCAATGTGCAGCTGAGGTCAGGAGCAGAGCATTGGGTTTCTTGTTAAACGGCTTAGAGGTTTTGCTAAAATCACGCAGTACAGTGGTACCTTGGTTCTCAAACGCCTTGGTACTCAAACAACTTGGAACCCAAACACTGCAAACCTGCTTTGAGTGTTATGCTTGCGATTTGAGTGTTACGTTGAGGTCTGCTTGTTTTTGCTATTTATTTTGCGTTTTTGTTTTTGTGGCTCTTTTTATTTTGTTTTTGTGACTGTGTGGAACCCAGTTCAGGTACTGGGTGACTGCAGTACATTGTTTGTTGCTTTCATTTAATGGATCAATGGTCTCATTGGATAGTAAAATTCATGTTAAATTGCTGTTTTAGGGGTTGTTTTAAAAGCCTGGAATGGATTAATCCATTTTGCATTACTTTCTGTGAGAAAGCGCGCCTTGGTTTTGGAACACTTTGGTTTTAGAATGGACTTCCAGAACTGATTAAGTTTGAGAACCAAGGTACCACTGTAGATAAATTTTGTTATGTATATATGTATGTATGTATAAATAAATGCGTAGAATGGAAGCGAAGAGGCTCTAGAACGCAGACTGGAGAAACACAGCTTTGTGAAAATTCTAGGGGCTGGTTTGGGAACAGATACAATGGTACCTCGGGTTAAATTCTTAATTCTTTCCGGAGGTCCATTCTTAACCTGAAATTGTTCTTAACCTGAAGCACCACTTTAGCTAATGGGGCCTCCTACTGCTGCTGCACCACCAGAGCACGATTTCTGCTCTCATCCTGAAGCAAAGTTCTTAACCTGAAGCACTATTTCTGGGTTAGCGGAGTCTGTAACCTGAAGCGTATGTAACCCGAGGTACCACTGTACTTCCAACAACTGCTGAAGTTGAAGCGTTAAATACTGTCAAGCTCTACACTTTCCTACCCTTGGATTTTAAACACGGCCCCTTGGCTATAATCTATCAGCTGCCTACGAGGCAGGGCTTGAGAAGGGCAGGAACAGAGAGGATTTTCAAGGCTCCATCATAACCTTGACCGAGACCATCACAACATTTCTGTACAGGATACATTGAAATTCGTCAAACAAAATATAGCTAGGAGAATCTGATGATGCATTGTCTTCTTCTCCCCGCTCCAACCTACCACTGGAGACCAACTTGGTTTCCCATACAGTGTGAGCCCTTTCTCCGCCTGAAAATGTGTTTTGCTTGGTGGTGGAAACAGAGATTGAAATTGACCTCCGCTACTTAGCCCCCGCAAATGGGATTGGTATTGAAATCAGTCTAATTTGGCACAAGTTGAATGCGGCTTGCACTCTAGCGTTGTCTGCTTTCATCATCCTCACTTCCTTGGCAGACCAAGGAAGGATGCACATGCTGTTGACTAGCAAGGTGAGGCTTTGAAGAGGTCCAGGTTGATGGCCAAAACAGCCTATTGTTCTAGGGGCTGAACTGAGCATCAAAGGAGCAGATCTTAAAAATGTGTGCACAGAATCAACAAAGAGATACGTATCCCATTTAGTGCCAAACATAAATCTCTGGGGGTATTTAAGAGGCGTGTGTTTGTGCGTGCTAATTCATTATTTACTGTCTCAAAGTGGCACTGGTAATTTTAACAATGAATTCAACAACTGCCCTGTGATCTTGCATTCCAAAGTGGGGGGAAAGGAGAAACCCTGTTACGGTTATAATCTGATTTCACACTTTACCTGTGAGCTCAATGGGGCCTCGACTTCTGAGTGGACATATATGGGAATGTGCTGTAAGTCTTCTTTAGACTTCCCAATGTAGATTGTCTCTGTGGGAGACACTGCTTTTCAGTGTTTTATTTCTGCGAAGGGAGTCCTGCAAACACCTGTTTATCAACACATGTCCAAAAAAGGTGGGCAACTGTCCACGCCTTTGTCTTTTTCATACACGTATCTGTTTCTCTTGGGTGAATTAATTTATCCCTTCTCTTGGGATCCTTGATAGACTTGGACACAGTTTGTACAAGTGCTACTATCACGTAAAACCACATGGATAACCCAACAGATGATGCTGGTTCCTAATGTTTTTTTAAAAAAGCATGGGAAAATGCAATTAACTGCTCAGCATATTTTTCAAAAATACGTTATACATATTGTTTCGGAGTGTTTCACATTTAATTATACTTTTTTTTTTAAAGGAATCATATAGTAATCCTGAATCATTCACATTTCAAGTTTGCTGTTTGCTTGCTTTCAAATGCCACAACTCTTCTCCTATCCAAGATACCCAGGTTATGTTTTGCGCAAACTCTTTGCAGAGTACTGCACAAGCCAGAGAAATAACTATTGCATGTTTTATTGCAGGGAAATTTGCCTAAGTACTCTCACAACTCTCTGATGGTTCAGGCCCTGAAGACTAACTTAACAGACCCAGATGTCCATGTGCTCTTCTTTGATGTAGAAGCTCTGATTATTCAACTGCTAACTGAAGAAGCCTCCAGGCCTAATACAGCCCTTATTTCCCCAGAGAATTTGCAGAAAGCATCTGGTAGTTCTGACAAAGGGAGCTCCTTCCTGGCTGGCAAACGAGCAGCGGTCCTGTTCCAGCAGGTCAAAGAAACAATCAAAGAGAACATAAAAGAACATCTCCTTGATGAGGACGAGGACGACGAAGAAGCCAAGAGGAGAGAAGACAGCGATCCCGAGTACCGGTCCAGCAAATCTAAGCCCTTAACCCTCTTAGAATACAATCTAACCATGGACACAGCCAAGTTGTTTATGTCATGCCTTCATGCTTGGGGCTTGAACGGTGTTCTAGATGAGCTTTGCAGCGACCGCTTGGGGATGCTGAGACCACACTGCTCCGTCTCTTTTGGCTTGCTCTCAAGAGGAGGCCACATGTCACTGATGCTTCCCGGATACAATCAGCCCATAGGCAAGATGCCCTCTGTTGATGTGGAGGTAGGAAAGTCTCTATCTCCCACGGAGGGACATATCAGAGGAACATACGGCATATCACGCGCAGTAACTACTCAGCACCTCCTCTCCATTATCTCCTTGGCTAACACCTTGATGAGCATGACGAACGCAACATTCATTGGTGATCATATGAAGAAGGGACCAGTCAGGTACCTGTAGAAAAAAATAAACAAACCTGTTTAATTTACCTCTTTCATCCTTTGCTGTCTCGCTCCGAACCACCTTTCTTTAGTACACAGTTGTGCATTCTTTATTGCTAGATCATTGTTTTGTTGAATTGCATCCTAGATCAGGGTTTCCCAGACTTGGGTCTCCAGCTGTTTTTGGTCTGCAATTCCCATCACCCCTGACAACTGGTACTGCTAGCTAGGGATAATGGGAGTTGTAGTCCAAAAACAGCTGGAAACCCAAGTCTGGGAAACCTTGGCTTACATAAACCCAGAGCCAGATTGCTTTTCCTATTCTTTCTTATATCCTGTATTGTTATTCCAACTTGGCTGAAAGTAGTGAAGTTCTTGGTATTTGTACCTGGACACCATTTGCGTGAGGTTTCTGTCAAATGATTAAAATGTTTTATTACATTTCAAATAGGCGAAAGTTACGTTGTGAAGGAGGTGGTTCATAAAATGATGTTTGGTTTGTTGTTGCCGCTGTCTAGACTCAGTACAGGTTACAGCACTTGACAACTATTTGTCTGGTTTTAAAAATAAAACTTCATGGATAAAATAGAAGCTAAGAAGAAATTTATATAAGAATTAAGGTAAGCCTCTCCATCTTCCTTGACCACCATATCCACAGAAGATACTAAACCAGCCATTGGAAGGAAAGAAGGGAACTATAACTTCCAGAAAATAAAAGGGATAGAGGATACCTAGGGTATTGAAAGAAGAGAGGCTGAGAAAGATAATGATGATGAATTGGGTAAAAAGGGTACCGAGATCTGTGCATGTTTAACAGAAGATGCAACCCATTCTTAAGCTATTCTTATGTGGCACTAAGCCCAAATATTATATGGTGTGCAATATTTTCTGATTTTACATACCCAATTCTTGATTTTTTTTATTTGTAGACCACCTAGACCAGGGACTCCTGAGCTTGCTAGAGTGAAGACTCCTGCTCCAGTTGCCAGTCCGACAGCTCAGGGGCTGATTAAACAAGGTAACCTCTAGGCCCTTGAGATAATGGAGATATCACTCAGACTGTGGAATTGTCTTAATGATACGTTCTTTTCTCTCTCTTTTTCTGAGTGATTAAATTAAGCTGAAATGTCTGATAATTGCAAAGGATGGTCTGATAATTGCAGTTGTTTTATGAAACTGAAGGTTCCTGTGTGCATATGATCTTTTGAGTTCATAGCAGCAACATTTTTCAGGTACCCCGTGCTGACAGCCAAGCACCTTGCTGGAGGTTAAGGTGGTGGTCATATGTATCTGATCCACCGTTCTTTGAACTCACCCTGGATTCATCTCCTGGCTGTTCATCACCAGGGACTGATATGAAACCTGCAGCTGCCATGAGCCTTGCAGTCCAGTTTTGCAATCTGTTCCTAAACTGACGGATCACCATAATTACAACTCCGGTTAATCCCGGCAGTTGTTCTGAGGGTGGGAATCTCTAGATCCACTCTGTTTGACTCCACTCTCTTTAATGCTTGGCATTACTGATCCTGTATATCTCTGGTATTCAGAGGTGGATAGATTAACCTGCGTGTGACTCAAGGGAGCCCACAAAAGGGCATGGCTCAAATAATATCTGGGCTCTTGGGGGCAGTATTCAGCTACCACATCCCATCAGTGCAAGGGTGTCTGCTTGCACAGTGGGACTTCCCTGACCTCTCCTCTCCTCTCATGTGTGCCTCACCTTCTCCACAAAGCTGCTCCAAAGGGTTGGGGGAACCCCCTAAGACATATTTAGGGGACACATGGGAAAGGAGAGGGGAACAAAGTTCTGTTGTGCAAGCAGAAATCTTTGTCGGATTCCACATTCTCCTTATTTTCTTTCTGGAAAAGGAAACGTGTGTCCATTGACATCTGGGCAAAAAAAAGGGTATCACCTTTCTGTAACACCTTTGTTACTCTCTCTTTGTTCTGCACATGGTCTTGTTTAACAGTGCAATATAAATTTGTTTTCCTAACTGGATCCCATGGTCTCCTATATGACTCTTGCAGTGGAAGCCTTTTGTAGTCCCACGACTTTGGCTTAACCAAAGGGCATCACGGCAGAACTGGGGCTGCAACTGTTCGCAATTTCTAGAACTTCCTCTAGTAAACTTTTCTTCCCTGATGAGTAGATCATTACACTTATTAAAATGTGTTGATTTCTTGAAGGTAGTTAATCCGTTAAGAAAAGCACCCTGTGCTTCCTATATGTCTTAATAGCGCTGTACCTAAGACAGAGGGATCTCCTGCCTAGCATCTGATCCTCTTCTCATGGCTGCTATATTTAAAACATGATAAATCAAGCACATTGCCTTATGTTAAACTCAAGTGTAGATGTCCCCATTGGATGTCAAGGAGGTAAATGACTCTACAACTTTTAGAAAGCATCTGAAGGCAGCCCCGTAACAGGAGGATTTTAATGTTTGATGATTTTATATGTGTTGGAAACTGCCCAGAGTGGCTGGGGCAACCCAGCCAAATGGTTGGGAAATACATACATACATCCGTACATACATACAATTATTAGATAACACCCCCCCCCCCCGCCGAAAGGTAGCTTGGTTGTGAATGATTTGCGAGAGAAGAAAGTTAGAAATAGAATACAAATCCCCCTGGAAGTCTGTAGAGTAACCTAAAGAAGTGTTCATGAATTCCCCCTCAGTGTTTCTTTTCCTTTTTTGAAATTTAGTGGAGAGATAAAATTTCATTAACTGAAAAAACTTTTGCCTCCCTTTAAGCCACATTTAATAGCTGAGCAATCAAGTGAATGAAAGCTTTCAGTCTTGCTTTAATGGGCAATGAACGGATGTGAAAGCAAATATTTCAGTATCTCACTGTATGTGATGCTGTGATGAAGTTTGACTTTTCTGTGCAGTAAAGTGTGTAAATCATTATGGCTGACATGCATTGGTAGCTGCCAGGCAGCAAAAAGGGCTTCTTCTGATATGGTGAAACTTCCCCTTTCCCTGCTCCTCCCCTCAGCCCCTCCAGAGCAGATTTGGGGATGGCACAGGGAACAGGGAAGAAGAATTATGTCAGGCAAGCAGAAGTCCACTAATGTGAGGTTGCATGTCATTTACGTTTTTGATTTTTTAATGTTCACAATGTAGTGTCATCTAAACCATGGTGCACTGGGAGGCCTTTCAATAAAAATAAAATAAAATAAAATAATCATTTCTACCCCGCCCATCTGGCTGAGTTTTCCCAGCCACTCTGGGCGGCTTTCAAAAGAACATTAAAAACATTAAAAACATTAAAAAGAACATTAAAAAGAACATTAAAAACATAAAAAAACTTCCCTAAACAGGGCTGCCTTCAGATGTCTTCTAAAAGTCAGATAGTTGTTTATTTCCTTGACATTTGATGGGAGGGTGGGTACCACTACCAAGAAGGCCCTCTGCCTGGTGCCATGTAACCTCACTTCTCGCAGGGAGGCAACCACCAGAAGGCCCTCAGAGCTGGACCTCAGTCTCTGGGCTGAACGAAGGGGGTGGAGACGCTCCTTCTGGGGGAAAGTTTATCATAAACAGTAACAGCCAGAAGATTTTTATTCATGGAATCGTTAGATTTTTGTTCCACCTTTCTCCTAGTTATCACATTGTAGGTTTTTCTCATCAACCTCCTATCACTTGACTTGGTGCCTGTGACATGTTGTGCATTTCTGTGAGTTTAACTTTCTTAATTGCAGCACAGCTAACATGCAATGGACAGTGGCTGAACACAATCAATTCATGCAGCGTATTTTATCAGATTGCTCGAACGCCCAGTTCTGCTGCCCTACCAAGCCAGCTGTTGTTACTTTCAGTTACACTGATTGATATAAACAATGACAGCCAGAGAGACTGTTCTCTTTCTCCCACCCTCATCACAAAGGAGTGAAGCTTAAATATCGAACAGTAAACTCTGACAATTGGAGTCTGGGTGTATTTTTGGAAAGCTTGTGCCTTTATCAGTTCAAGATCTTTCCCAATCCTGGTTTTCTGTTATTATTATTTTTTAATTCACACGTAATACATGCTAGCTGGTTTACAGTGTTGCGCGTGCCATCGTGATGCATTCGCGTGGAAATCATAGAAGAAGTAATTTTGATGCAGATGTCTTAGAGTGACAAAAGAAGTTCACTGCATGAAAACCAAACATACAATTCAGGAAACAATGCTTAATCTGTTCTGGAGCCTGAGCTCATTGTTGTTCTGCAATGGAATAAAGGAGAGGGATTAATTTGAAGATGCTTGTGCATGACATATGGTAATTCTCTGTGAGAAGGAAGTGTCAGCTAGTGACCTCTAAATCTTAACATTGACCTCTGGTTGTAGAATGGTGTGTGCCATAAGGTCTGCCTGTCCTTTCATATGATAATTTGATTCATGGAGCATTAGCGAAACTATAAAGTTTATGGCTGCCTTTGGACTGCCTTCACATTAAAAAAAATAAGAACCCCACCACAATTCACAAAACGGCCATCGTAAAACGGCAGAAATTTTAATTTGGCAAAAACTATTCTGAGCAATTAACTTTTTAAAGTGGCTTCCTCACTGAAAGAAGTCGACAATACGCACTAAATCAATCTTAGTGTGGGTACTAAAGAGATTAGTTTTCAAGGTGTTTTATTCGGCCGGGCCTTAAAACAATCTGCAGAGGTCAAAACATCCAAAATTAGACTTGTCTTAACTGTAAAGCTTTATTCCTGCAGTTGTGATGTGGATGATAATTTATATCCTGGTTCTTTGAGTTTATAATTACTTGTGATTTTAAGCCGCAATAATGTCATAATGTGGACTTTCTGTTAGTACGTGTAACTGTGTAACTGTGACCAGGATTTCCCTACCTAACGTGCTCACTCTGCTGTTTAAAATGGGATTGATGCAAGTTTCTTGATTTAGCATTTCTTGGTGTACAGCCCAAGTAACCAAAGTCTCACCCTGTGTTCTATAATTGACTTGTTTCTCTCTCACTAGAACGCTTCTTGAAGGGTTCTTGTATAGTAATTGCTAATATAGTCCCAGAGAGTTATGGTTCTCCCCCTTTCCCCATTCTTTAGTAATACGTACCGTTTTCTGAAACGTCTGTCTTCATTTTCCTCTTTATTTCTTCTTTCCTGCTCAAGTTGCTCCTGCTGTTTCTGCTAGCACTGAAGCTGATCTCTCTGGCTCTGACCCTGCTCCTTTACATTCCTGTTTCTTAGTAAATGAAGGTATTCTCACCTCCGTTTCTATCTACTTGGCCTTTTTCTTTTTCTTTTTCTTTAAACTAACTTGCTCTCTCGTTGTTACATGCCTCTTCTAATCTGCACATTCATTCACTTTCTCAATTTGAAAACAAGCTTCATTTAGCAACCTTTATTTGCAACTAATGATTAGTTTTAATTCATTTTTCT
The DNA here is from genome assembly GCF_965112155.1 of Podarcis liolepis. NCBI lineage: Eukaryota > Metazoa > Chordata > Lepidosauria > Squamata > Lacertidae > Podarcis > Podarcis liolepis. The sequence goes on along the minus strand of NC_139565.1, from coordinate 51,624,581 downwards.
CTGCCTTTAAGTGATGGTTGCACATCACTTAAGCAGCTAGCTTATCTGACTGGAAAAAAGAAATTTATATTTAATGAATTAAGGTCTTTAAATTCAATTTGTCCACCCTTTTTCACCTTGTGGGGGAAGGGACAAGGAGAGAACAATTACATATTTTTAATTTACCGGTGGCTTCAGAATGAGGATTTAAGCAATTGAATCGCAACTGAAGGGATATTTTGGGTGGCTTAGAGAAAGTTGGCTACCTTGTGGATAACTTTCCTATTGATAAAAATTTGTTTGCTTATAAATAGAGGGTGTTTTTCAGTGACAATATCTAAGGGTTTTGTTACCATTCTTTTATCTGTAAAGGAAAAGGCAAAATCTGAGATCTTGTAAATACTTGTTTTCTAACACAGTCTTGTAATGTGCAGGTAATTTCTTTCTCTCAAAAGATCACCTAGAAAAGATCATGTTGTTGTTGTTTAAAAAAAGAAATAAAACTACCCTACAAACAGCAAAAAATGAAAAAATAAAAGAAATAAAAAAGCAAAGAGCAAAAAAATGAGCAATTAAACTGCCTAGCCTTGTTAACTTCAGTGGAACTAAGCTGATTTCTAAAAGGAGATGTGTTAGTTTAAATGATTTGTAGATTCTTCTGTTTGTAGGCGTTTTCGTAAGTTCTACTGTTTATGAATTATGGACCAGTTTTCAATTATTTGTATACATTGTTCTCATTCATTGTGCTACTAAATGTATCCAGTTTTTCCTTTACACGAGAAATAGAGACTCTATTCAGCAGGTAACATCTATGTGTCCGATGGCTTAGTTGTCATGCTAAGAGAGAATTGCTTCATTCAGCTCTAAGTAGATACAAGCCTTCCCCTAAGTGGTGACTGGAAGAATTCATTAGAAACCAGCAACAATCCAGATTACTTCTGCAGTGATTAGACGTGGTGTATTAAAGTTGTGTCGAAAATTCCCCCTTTTCTAAGTTTGGAGGGTAAAAGTTGTGATTTTTCCAGGTTTGAAATTTCTCCCGAATACGAAGAAAAGAAAGAAACTTCTCCTGAAAATAAAATCTAAATTACAAGCATATGCACCTTTGGGGGTGGTTTTTTGTTTTTTTGTTTTTTTGCTGTTTTTCCTTATTAGAGTAGTCACATGGACGATCCTATAGTGACTGGGATGACATCATGATACTATAGCCAATCAGACTTAGCTATGTGATGACATCAGCGAGGGTAATTGGGAATAACATCAAATAAAGGCAGTTCAACTTACTAAGCAAATATTATTGCAAGGCAGTGAACATTTATTTATTTAATAACATTTCTACACCACTTGCTTGTTTCAAAAAAAAAAAACCCAGCACCCTCAAAGTGCTTTACGTAAATGAAAAGGTGTGCATTTTTTGACACAACTAAATGTCATTTTTCGACACAACTAAATAGTTTTGCTTCAGCTCTAGCTATTGGAGCCTGCTAGATGGTGCTGCTAACCTAGGTGTACTTTGATTTTTTTTTTAAAAAAAATAAAACCTGTGAGAAATTAATTCCTATATAGTTAACAGTATGTGTATAGTTAACAGTATGTGTAAAACACCTAGAGTTCTGCACTGACACAGTGGCGATTTCACTGTGAAACCCATTGCTTTCTGTTTATTTTAATGTCCGTATTGGTGAGCATCAAAACCAGCATTTTTACCCATGCTTTTTTGGTATTGTTGTGCTGTTTAGAACTTTGAAAGAGTTTTGTGTGTTTTATGGCTTTTTAAAGCTAGTGTTCGTTCCTCTGTGTATTTGATGGCTGATTGTCCATGTCTGGCTTTATGTATTGGCTGCAATTCTACACCTATCTTGCTTATGTTTAAGTTTGGTTTTTAGCAGGGATTTAAGAGGAAAAAAAATCCTTGGAGCATGTTCATCAAGATTCTCAAAAAACTGGTGCTGATACCTAACAGTCTTGTTTCTTTCTTTCTCCTCCTCCTATTATTATTATTATTATTATTATTATTATTATTATTATTATTCATGGATGCAATCCTAAAAAAGAGAGAAAGATGTGCCCCAAGAGAAAACTAATTCTGGTGCCTGGGAATTTGAAATGTATTTCAGCCTTGTTGCTATTGTTCATGGAGGGCAATCTACCACACACCTGAACCAGCAGTACTGCACCTTAATGATTTCCCACTGCTGTTCCTCCATGTAGCCCAGGCACAGGCAAACTCGGCCCTCCAGATGTTTTGGGACTACAATTCCCATCATCCCTGGCCACTGGTCCTGTTAGCTAGGGATCATGGGAGTTGTAGGCCAAAAACATCTGGAGGACCAAGTTTGCCTATGCCTGATGTAGCCCTTGGAGAAGGACCATAAAACACTGGCTCAGGTGCAACTTTCCCTACAGCCAAAACAGGAGTTGGTTTAGAGCATCCATGTTAGTCTTTCATAGCTGCTAACGTATTCCCATCCCTTCCCTCTGCTTCCTCCCCCCCCCCCCCCGTTGTGCATGGTAGCACATTCACCCTTTCCTCGTACCTCACAGGATATGTCACTTCCTGCCAACTGATTCTGCTAGAGGGCGCCAGGGCACCTGTGGCCTCAGGGCAGGATTGTGGCTGCTGTTCTCATGCACTGTCCTTATCACGTTGTGATAAATCTCTAGCATGAAAAACAAATTCATCGGTTTTATATTTTATGTGGAAGAGGATGCTTGTGAAAGCATGAGTCTCATACCCAGTCTGATTAAGCGTCCTGCACTGGTTGGTTTAAACATGTTATCTCTTGTCCATCTGTCTGTCTGTCTCTCGCACATGCATACATGTATGCACACACTCTACAAATCAGTCAATAATTGGATACGACGTGTTTGGTCCAAAGAACTTTGAGTAGAAGGAAAATAATTGCCCAAGAATTTATGCAGCACTGACTGTATTTCACTGATGTTTTCATGCTTCCTCTTGTGCAACAGGTTGTGCAAGCAGGGGAACATTAGTGAAATTAATTTTTCTCACTGATTGCTAGAGAATGGAGTGTAAAATTACCTTCCTATGACTCAAAGACACTTTCAGCATGTTAGAAGAGCATCTTTACACCCAGTCTTCCATCAGACCAGCAAACAAGCTTAAGCTTTGATGTGATGTTGGATCATGACCCTCATGGGGAGATTAGGAGGAAGAAGGGAAGAAATGCTATCCTCCTGATGGCTCTTCACATAGCTATTTTGTCAATTGCCCTAGCTTTCTTTTTAATCTCAGTAAAGGAGGATCCTTAGGTTAGACTTGCAGGCATGGCCCTCCAGCTGTTTTGGGACTACAGTTCCCATCATCCCTGAACACTGGTTCTGTTAGCTAGGGATGATGGGAGTTGTAGTCCAAAAACAGCTGGAGTGCCAAGTTTGGTTGTGCCTCAGTTAGAGCGATTACAAACGCATAGTTATAGAAGGATAATTATCAGGTGGGAGTAAGCCCCTCTGAACCCAGTAGACTTATTTCTGAGAGGGGTTGTGTAGGATTTCACTGTTAATGCCCCAATGTAACTCTGAACTACGATGAGCTCATATACCTGGAAGCTGTGCTTTCTGAAATCCGAAGTTATGAAGTGTAGGGAACAAATGGCAGAGACATCAAAATAAAGCAGTGAATAATTCAAATGTAGATGATAGGAGCTTCAAATAATGTCAGTAATCAGGAAGAGAGGTTAGCGTGCGCATATACCGATAACGTATCAGTTTTAAGTTAAGCTATTCAGTACAACTGCATTCCTGTTGCTTAAGATGCAGTATATTTTTAAAAGGGGTCATTGTGGGCAAGCAGGTCATGATAGCTTCAGATTGACAAACGTAGCTGTGGATGCTAATAAATCTAGTGGCATTTGATGATGGCTGTTTTCATAATGCTTTGCCTGTGTCTTCAACAGGATGGAGTCAACTTGCCGCTATGCATTGTGTTATGCTTCCTGACCTGTTGGGCCTGGATAAATTTAGACCACCTCTCCTTGAAATGTTAGCTCGTAGATGGCAAGATCGATGCTTGGAGGTACTGTTTTTTATTGAAGGCGGCAGTGGGGGTGAGGGGAGGGTGGGTGGGTGCGAATGAAATGAATCTGTTGGCCAACATGGGGATATTATTTTTATGTCGGATATATTGTTCCAAGAAAAGCGTACCATAATTCTGGTTTAAAGGTTGGATTTATATATCTAGGTATATGCAATTCAATTTGCGGGTCAGTTTTGTAAAATGGAGAGTTAACATCCCCTCATAACAACAGTATATTGTAGTTAAATGGGAAGCTAGGCCTCGGAGAACGCGGTTAATCCAAAGTACATGATGAATCTTGCCGGCCACTGGATGTCATCGTTGTTCCATTACAGCATGTGGGACCACTTATGAATACCAAAATCCTCCATTTCCATAAGCCACAGACCATTTCAACATGTTTCGACGGAGCTGCATGCAGTTTGTTTACTCCTCATGCATCAGCAGTTCAATAACTGCTGCAAATTCATTTTTAATCCTCTTCAGTGCTATACATATTTTTAAAAAGAGCAGGAGGGAAGAGCACGCTTAGAGAACAAGAACCCTTGTAAGTCACGGTCCAGGAAACTCTTTCCCTCCACTATGTGTAGTTATTTGAAATGAAATGCTGAGATGCTTCCAATTAATATTAGTTTCCCCTCAGCAATGCTGAGGTCCATCATTTGCTTTTTGGTGTGGGTGACGACGGCAGGCAGAAAAGACAAAGACGTCTTTTGAAATTTGCAATGAATATTCAACTCTGTTCAAATTTTCGGAGTGGTCTTTTGTTCCAGTAAGGAGAAGGGCGTTCAGCTGAGAGGTTTCGCAAGTCAGTTTCTAGAGAGAGCTTGCTGAGTTGTTCGAACGTAACTCCACTCGTCGGCAAATGCTATTTACTGGCATCTACTATTTTGGCATCTACTATTTTTGATAAATGACTATCTGGCCTTGACATCACATCTATGCTGTTGTGGCCAAAAGAAAAAAAGAAGAAGAAAAAGTTGATTGTGCAGCTTTAAAAGAAATATATGAGGAGCAGCCCTGTGACATTTACAGTAGTGTTTTGAGCTGGCTCCTAAGCTTAATTGAAAATCTGCTGCCAGGATTGTGTGGCAGTGGTGGAGTTCATGCACACATGGTAGATGAAACCTTACTCTGTGCTAAGCTAATCTTTTATTTCAGTTTCTAGCCTGCCTCATCCCAAAGACTTAGGGAGGAGAAGCTGTGTGTGAACACACACTCTTTAGTGTTGCTAGTGAATGTCTTACAAAACATGTAAGAATTTCAGCTTTTATTCTCAAGAATATTAAGCTTTAATTCTCTTGTATACTGAGGTAGATTAATAATAATAATAATTTATATACCAAACGTCATCCAAAAATCACAGGGTGGTTTACAGTATAGAAACACAATAACACGCACCATAATAACAAACAGAAACAATACCCCCACAGTTTAAAAGGCCATAGATTGTTTAATTAGCCAAAAGCCTGGGAGGAGAGCCTTCCTAGAGACAGCATTCCGCAAGTGGGGAGCCACTGCAGAAAAGGCCCTGTTTCCTTGTTTCCATCTTCCGAACCTCCTGCAGAGGAGGCACGCAATGAAGTGCCTCAGATCGCAGGGTCCTGAAGAGGAATCCTAAGCAATGCTGTGTTCTTGCAGTGTATTAAGGCAGTATCATGAATTCTGCGAATCAAGTCTATAATTCCACCAGTGCCAGGTTCTCTGTTACTTCTGAGATTTTTTTACACCCAGCTCATACTGTGGCATAGTGGTGAGGGAGGTATTTTCCATTGGTGGCTTTTCTTCCTGAACCAGGTGTGGGAAACCTGTGGTTCTCCGGAAGTTATTGAACCACAGTTCACTCTATCCCTGACTAGTAACCATTCTGGCTGACTGGGACTGATGGTCATTGGAACACAACAACATCTGGAAGGCCACAGTTTAGGCACCACTGTTGTAAAGGTGCAGTTCTGCTAGAATCCCGTGGGTCCCTCTCAGGGTTTTGTATGGCCAGTGTCTCCATGAGAATAATCTGTTGGCTTTGCCCATATGGCTCTTCCATCCACATGTGCCCTAGCAGGGTATGAGGAAGTTGTACAGTATTGTTCCTATGCATGAACGTGACATTGTTGATCACTGAACTGTCTGGGAAAGATAGTGCCTTTATAAATTCTGTTGTACCTAAATGGATGATGGAAGCATTTGGGGACCTTGTAAGCTAACTGCGGAAAGAGGTTTTTTATGCTATCTATCATGCCAACTATCTTTGCTTTGGTAAGATGTCATTCACAAGCAATATCTGCAACCAATTCATTTTGCGTACCAGCATTCTTCTTTTTTTCTTTTTTTACTTGTAGGAGTGTTCCCCCTCCCCCATATCATCTGACTTGGACTTTGAGGCTGGCCAGCTTGGGTTAGGGGGAACTTCTTGACCTGCCACCATCAGCTGTTGCATGGCAGGAGGTGACATGGGATCAAGTCTTCACTGTGATAGCACCCTGACTGTTGAATTCTCTCCCCTGGGAGACACCAGCTCTTAACAAAATTCCTAGGTTAAAACAGCTGTTTTCCCATCCAGTTGATTATTGAAGTCCAGAATACTGAAGGACTTAGGATGTGATAAACCATATCTATGATGGTTTTATAATTGATGAATAATTTTAATAGTTTAGTGGTTGTTTTCTCATACAAGCAGTTTTTTTGTGGTGTTTTGAAAATCACTCTGTGATTCCTCTTGTGGCAGAGGGTGCTAGAAAAGGTTCCTTAACGTCTATGCAGGTGGCGCTGTGGGTTAAACCACAGAGCCTAGGGCTTGCTGATCAGAAGGTCGGCGGTTCGAATCCCTGCGACGGGGTGAGCTCCTTTTGCTCGGTCTCTGCTCCTGCCAACCTAGCAGTTTGAAAGCACGTCAAAAGTGCAAGTAGATAAATAGGTACTGCTCCGGCAGGAAGGTAAACGGCATTTCCGTGTGCTGCTCTGGTTCGCCAGTAGCGGCTTAGTCATGCTGGCCACATGACCCAGAAGCTGTACACCGGCTCCCTCGGCCTATAAAACGAGATGAGCGCCGCAACCCCAGAGTCGGCCACGACTGGACCTAATGGTCAGGGGTCCCTTTACCTGTACCTTTATGTGAACATTATGGAGTCCTTTTGCAAACATGTGTCTTCCTTGGGTTTGTAGGTACGAGAAGCTGCCCAGGCCTTGCTGTTAGCAGAATTGAGAAGAATTGAGCAGGCAGGCAGGAAGGAGACGATTGACATGTGGGCTCCGTATTTGCCACAGTACATGGACAGTGTTATCTCACGTGAGTATTTTCTGTTTAATCCAAATGTGCTTAAAAATGTGGATTTAAGAGAAGACATTTCAAGTAACAATGGAAACCAGTATATTTCATAGGGAAAGCTAGATTTCAGAGCTTGACATAGATCTCTTTCTCAGATGTCAGCATTAGATATAGGGATGTTGAAAGTCTGGGGCAAAGTAAACAAGTCCTTCAATGACAACTGTATGAATATGACAACACATTTGTCCTTGAATTAATTCAATATTTCAAATTTACATTGTGTATATACCATCCTGATCTACCTCGAATCGGGCTATATTGGTTGCCGTAACAGACCAGTTGTATCGCCCCAGTCAAATTTCATCCAAATATAATGAAGTCTGTACTTTGGTGCAGCCGTTTCAACCCAAGCTAGATCATTTAGTTCATTTTATTGGTGAGCAGGAATTTGTTTATTTCTAATATAGCAGACATTTTTATGACAACAAAAAACGTTTTGCCCAACGGAATTGAATTTCCTTTTGTTGAGAGTGTTTTGTGTGTTAAATGCCAATTGATTTTTTTGGAAAGATATATAATGATCTTGTTAAATCTAAATGGGATATATAATCTAGATTTACATGGAGATACTCTGTGCTGTTTCCAAGAACAAATGTCAGTAAAAAAAACAACACTCAGTCTTTTGACCTTAAGTTTAACCCCAGAATTATTTATATTAAATAATTACATACAAGGTATATGGACAATACTTTGGGGGTGTTCGAATGTGGCAATAAACTATGGTATTTAGGTTATGAGATAGGAATGATTCTCCTTTTCAGCTGGTCCCCTTCTTTGCCTTCATCTTCTTTTCTGTGGTTTTCCCAAAAAATAGTAGAATATACCTATTTATGTCCCAGCCAGCCTGTCCTTCAACCAATCAAATACGAGTGACACATAATTCTCTTCCCCCTGAACATTTTTTCTGTGAGTGACCAAGAGTTTCTACCCACAAACTAATAAAAAGTGTAATTTTACAACCCTCTACCTCTGTATTTAAAATAACCCAGTTTTCCCAGGCTAAGCCTATGTCACTAAACAACAGCCAACTCTCAACCACCAAGGAAGGATGCTTCCTATTACAACTTTAACCCTTAACCTCATACACATAAATTGCATCTAAATCAAGCACTGTTCTCTTAAACACATTTTTAAAGGTGCTTTCTCCACAGGTGTTGTTGGGTTACAATTCCCATTGGCCCCAGCCAGCATGAATGATGGGAGTTGTAGTCCAGCAACATCTGGAAGGCATCATATTAGCTGCCAATACCTAAAGTGCGCTGCAGGCCCTGTCATGAGCCATGAAAACAGGGGATCAAATATAGCAGTAGGAGAGATCCCGAGAAACCAAAAAGATAGCATTATATTTCGTGAATGAAAAACTCAATAACCCCTGCATAATCTCTATCAGTGGCATCTTTTTTGTATATCAATTTCTATTCCATCCTTCTAGATCCTAAGCATTATGTTTGCTTCTTTAATAGAAAAAAAAATGTATCATACAACCCAAAACAAACACAGCCAATATTTGCAAAAAGGGCTTTTGCCCATCTTGGAATAATATGCTGTGTACTATGCCATTATACAGCTGCCTCTGGAAGAAAAAAGAAAAAAAAGGTAAATGACCCCTGACAGTTAAGTCCAGTCGCGAACGACTCTGGGGTTGCAGCGCTCATCTTGCTTTACTTGCCGAGGAAGCCGACGTTTGTCTGCAGACAGTTTATCCGGGTCATGTGGCCAGCATGACCAAGACGCTTCTGGCGATACCCGAGCAGCGCACAGAAACACTGTTTACCTTCCCGCCGGAGCGGTACCTATTTATCTACTTGCACCTTTTGGCATGCTTTCAAACTGCTAGGTTGGCAGGAGCTGGGACAGAACAACGGGAGCTCACCCCATCATGGGGATTCGAACTGCCAACCTGATTGGCAAGCCCTAGGCTCAGTGGTTTAGACCATAGTGCCACCTGCATCCCACCCTCTGGAAGTAGAGGGATATTATTACACCAAACCATAGGTAGCACAAGGTATGATTTGAAAAAACCATTTCAAGCAAACCATTATTTCTGTTTGTCTGATGGTGTCTCAAATGACAAGGGGCAGTTTACTGAATTAAGCTTCCTTAAACATGATTTGTTGATGGCTCCCTGATTTGTCATTGGTCCCTCGGTTCTGTCAGGATCTGGCATGGTTTGGCAGACCCAGATGGAAGAGGAGGAGGAAGGAGAAAAAGCAGAGCAGGGACTTGAAGACTGGCACCCAGGGGTGGAAGTCCTCTCCCTGTGACTCTGGAGGAGATCTGCCAGCTCTCTCCATTGCTCCTCCAGCAAGGCAGGGGGAAGGACTTCAGCCAGCCAGTGGGAGGGACTGAGCAGGAGGAGGGGGTGGAGTCAGAGGGCAGGGCACAGTCCTGTCGTCGAGATGCAGGTGCCATGTCTGTAGGTAGAATTAGACACTTCTACCTAGGTGGAGAGCATGTTTGAACATGCAGCCCTCCTGGAAGCTAAAGAGTGTCTTGCGAGTGATCTCACCTTGCCTTGTCCTTTAAAGCTTGGGCAGCAAGGTACGGTAACTGTTGGGACATCTTCATTGCTCCTCTTCAGTCCTACATCTCTTGTCTTGCTTGTGTACCTTGGAATCATTACTTCTCGGCCCACTACTTGATGCTCAGCTGCGCCATTATTAGCCCGAATCCAGTTGTCTTCTGTATGCTCAAGGAAGAGCCACTTGTCATTGTGTTTTAGGACAGGAACGTGACAGTCATGACATCTCTGTTGAGCCTAAAAGTTCCTCATTGTAAGTGTTTACAACTTTTTTCCAGATGTAAATGTTTTTTCCTCATTACTCTTTTTTTTGAGATAATTTAAGTGCAAGTTAAAAAGGTATAACTGGCTTTGTTTAATTCAGGCATGGCCAAACTTGGCCCTCCAGCTGTTTTGGGACTACAACTCCCATCATCCCTAGCTAACAGGACCAGTGGTCAGGGATGATGGGAATTGTAGTCCCAAAACAGCTGGAGGGCCAAGTTTGGCCATGCCTGGTTTAATTGGTTTGCAATTAAAATTCAGTAGGATATTTGCCAAATCTGTGCTATTCAAGGTGGAATTCTAGAATATGGTGTTTTGAGAAAATAAAATAAAGAAATAAAGAAATAAAGAAATAAACCCAAGCCATTGCATGGCAAGGCTTGTCTCATACGAAAGTTCATTAAATATTTTTAAGGGGAGGGGAGTTCATGTTTTTGTTGATTGTTCTTTTTTCTGTTGTAATTACAAATAAAAAATCGGTGGATAGCACCTTACTGCTAGCAGTGTTAGTGAGTACTGTTGTAGAAAATGCCCTAATATTAGTTGTACTGAAGAGCATGGTATTGATTTGTGCCATTAGTCTCTTTCTGATTTGCTGAAGAACTGAGTTTTTTTTTTAAATGCTAATGGAAATAAAGAGCTTTACAAAACACAGTGCAAGAATACGGGAACACATTTCTGCAATAAAGCAAGTGTCTAGGAAGCTTTTACAATATATATCTGTCCAAGTTTGGTTTGGTGCAGACTATGCCGGTGCCCATGTATATAGCATGTGTTAGGCATTGATTTATGGTACACTATTTATTTTAAGAATTTATAAACTGCACCACCATCTAAAGGTGGATTTCAGGACAGTCTGCATCAAAATTTAAAATCCACAATGCAATGTAAATCATAGACAAACAGAACTGCAAAATTGAACAGAATGAAACTAGTCAACCAACTAAAAATTGGATATGCACACATTAATCATGTCAGCTCACACATTCGTTTTTAAATAAAAAAGGTCAAAAACAATTATAATAAAATAAGCAATGATTAAATATAACACAGTATTAAAACAAGTCCAAATTAAAATCAAGACAAGGTCATATAGGAAGAACAGATTATGAGAATAGCATAGCTCAGAGCAAAATTACAAAGCTACAGCAAGATTTAAAAGACCCTGGGGAAGTAAATGGGACGTCACCTGATGTGCAGGAAGCCATCAGAGTAGCTGTTGGGTGGGCTTTCCTAGGACACAGTATTCCATAACTTGGATATCACTGATGGAAGGACACTCTTCACTCATAGCTCCAAAACAATAACTTCCTCTTCTTTTTCTCCTTGCAAAGAAAACTCAGCAACTTTTTTTGGGGTGGGGGGAGCAGGAAACTCAACAACTTTTGTGCCTGGCTTTTCATTATTTGAAATATGGCAGCCCTAGGGGCCAACAAGGACTTGCCTCCAACAAGGATGGAAGGGTCCAGGTCTGTGCTTGTCGGAAGATGCCATCTTCCAAGCACCCCAGTCTCTGGCTGTGTAGAGCTTTAAAGATCAGAGGCAGCACTTCGGATTGAGCCTGGAAACAACCTGGAAAGGTGGCCAAGTATTGCAACAAGCGATCTCAGGTGGCAATTACGCAACCGTATTCTAACTTTTCAGACCATCTTCAAAGATAGTATACCCTGTAGAAGGCACTGCCAAACAAAAGGTTACCAGGACATTCTCTTCCTGTGCATGTAAGGTCATAGCCGATGCACCAGCATAAGCAGGTAAAATGGTGCTACCACCAACCATTTACTCCTCTGATGTTACAGATGGATCCCAAATTACTTACCTGGTCCTGAATATAGACTCCCTTGCACATGTGCTATAATGGATCGTGCAATTCCTATGTCCACCATTTGTCCTTCTTTTAAGAAGCAGCTTTATATATACAAACGAATATGCTAAGTGGCTCTGTTGCCTCCCTAGTGCTCTGGCTTTTGAAAGGGGACAAATGCTTTATGCAGCTGTAAGAATTCAGTGCGTTGAACAGTAAATTATTATTAAAGTAGGAAATGAAAGAAAACTTGGTGGATGGTTATCAAGATGACTGATTCTAGGGTAACGTAATGTTTTCTCACTTCTGATTTCAACTGATTAATAATAAGATACTTTTAAAAAGCCAAGTTATGCAGTTTGGGCAGCTTTGCACAAGTTTGCTTCATTTGTGTATATGTGTGTCAGAATTTGACGGTGTTATAAGGCTGCGGTGCAGAGTTCCCTCTGTGCATACCCTGCGCATACTGAGGAGCCTTGTAGGGCAGCATCGAATGAGATGGAAAAGGTCCTGCTGAAAGGGAATAGTTTCTCCTCTTCTGCACTCCTGTGGGTGCTGGTGGAGAAGCAATTTGGGTGCAAGTGCTTTCCCTGTACTTTTGCACAGGTTTTCCTGGATCCTGATCTCACCCTTTTTTGTATTCTTGCCTTTGCCAACGACTCTTTTGCCTTATTTGGTATGCAGGATGGATGCCGCTAAAGGAATAGTTTAAGGTTTCGCACAGAATCATTCCCAGATTAGTAGGGTTCTTCTCTTGGTCTGTTGCTGATTAAGGCAGGTGAAGAAGGGAAGGAATGATGACCTGGTGTAATGGTAGTTGATTGCCGCTCTGACTTTCATTACTGTGTCCTGTTTTTGTAAGAGGAGTGCCCCCCCCCCACTGGAACAAGTTAATCCATGCTTTCTGATGGAGGAAGTTGAGCCAAGTTTCTTCTTCTTTGCTTTCTGGGTCCAGATCCTGAAATGGAGAAGTTTCGGATGCAGCTCTGGAGGGTCGGAGTTCAAAGCAAGAGCAGTTGTCATTTCGTTTTTTTCCATTCATTGTCAAAATTTACTATCATTACTAAACTACAAGCCCTTAACTATTAGAGATAATGGTGCTGGCTATAAATCTAGACACTCGGGATGAATTACCCATTCTTCACAATACACTGTATATTTTGTACTTTGTAAAGCTCTTGGAAGCTTATGTTGATGTCGAGTGGTATATAAATAAATATTAATAAATACACAGTGATACTGTTGATTACACGCCTGGTAGTAATTATCATTACTCAATAACTGCAGTGTTAGGGCTGCTATCCTAATCCAGTTGTACGCAGTGCGATTTATTTCCAAGCGAATATGCATAGAGTTGCACTACAGATGACGGGCTGCATCGGAAACAGTTGTCTTGGATTAGGCTGTAAAGCTCAACCCTTAAGGAGTCTGTGCATAGCCCACTGATCTAGCACCTTAGCCATTTTATATATGTCAGGCTACAATCCTGTACCCAATTTCCCTGGGAATAACGAGAACCGAAGCTTACTTCTGAGTAGGGTTGCACTGTTAACTGAAAGCATTCAATATACTACAGTGGTGCCCCGCAAGACGAAATTAATTCGTTCCGCAATTTTTGTTGTCTAGCGAATTTTTCGTCTTGCGAAGCACGAAATCCCATAGGAATGCATTGAAAATCAATTAATGCGTTCCTATGGTCAAAAAAAGTCCAAACAAAGCCAAATTTGGTACAACAACAGTTTATTAACTGCTCTTTAAAGTCACACATACTGTAAAGAGCAGTTAAAAAATTTAAGGGAAAATAAATTAACTTTATAAACAAAACATGTCTTTGTTTTTAGTCAAAGAAAAAAAAGTCGCGAGATGTTTTCGTCTTGCGAAGCAAGCCCATACGAAAAATTCGTCTTGCGAGGCAAATCGCGAACGGAAAAACCTTTCGTCTAGCGAGTTTTTTGTCTTGCGAGGCATTCGTCTTGCGGGGCACCACTGTACTAGAAATCAGAGTTAAGATCTGTGTTCGTTTCTCCAGCAAATCTACTGATGCACACAAATCTTAAATATTGGATGAGCTGTTAAGGATTTTCATAAAGGAATGTAAAATCCAGCTATGTTCTTTGTACGCCTGCCTGCCTTTCCCTGCAATTTTTCACCTGCCAAATACCTTACTCATTTAACATTTATTGTAGCAATTCTGTGGTCTAGTAACCTCTCTTACTCATATTTTTCATAGTTTATGTTTACAACTTAATTCTCTAAAAGCCCTGGCTGTATGAAGTGATTGCTTCCTCAATTAGTTCAACACTTGTACCTTTTAAAATCCATTTGTTGGCTATGAATATATAAAACAAACACTGAGATTTAATCAGTGTAATGTACTGATGTAACTATATTTTGCTTTTAGAAGCATTACATTTTCATATACAGTAATCACAGTGTTTCTTCTGCAGTTTAAGAGCAGTTTGTCATCTTTTAGTTCCTTTACAAATCCATATGTCTTAAGACTGCAAAGAACCTGTGGCAGTTCGTGGGTTCTCTTCCAACAAACCATCATAATTGGCATCGCTGGCGTAAATATATACACACATTGACAGAGAAGTGAGATCCAGATTAGTTTTTTCCATCTATGAGTGTTGGAAGTCAACTTTGATATGTCCATATGAAGACAAATAGGATTTGGAGGAGGCGCGCACCGACTTCTGATCGGCAAGCCCTAGGCTCTGTGGTTTAACCCGCAGCGCCACCCGCGTCCCTGCAGTTTGAGTCTCTGATATCCCTTCAGGTATTCTCCTGGTACAAAGCAAGCAGCATAGGCAGTGTTAAACCAGGGTTACTGTCGCCAAAACGGAATGCCTAGTTGCAATTTTGGGGCCAGACCACTCAAAAGCCATATTTTTAAATGTAACCTTTTTGGTTCCTGAAATTCATTCTGATTGTGCAGATGGATGTAAACAGAGAGAATTCTGCAGGATGTGTTGCTGGTGTGTGAAAACAGTCAAGATCCATGGATCCCAAGACATGCACCTCCAGATGGGCGAGAAACCATTGGTCTCAAGTGGCCGAGAGCCAGGTGCAAAATGTGCCTGTTACCTGTGGTGTAGTGGTTAAGAGCGGTGGACTCGTAATCTGGGGAACCGGGTTCACTTCCCCGCTCCTCCACATGCAGCTGCTGGGTGACCTTGGGCTAGTTACACTTCTCTGAAGTCTCTCAGCCCCACTCACCTCACAGAGTGTTTATTGGGGGGGGGGAGGAAGGGAAAGGAGAATGTTAGCCGCTTTGAGACTCCTTCGGGTAGTGATAAAGCGGGATATCAAATCCAAACTCTTCTCTTCTTCAAATGCTGAGCATAGGGTATATCCCTTGGAAGTTTTGAGGGGTAGATGGCAGCCTTTAAGGAAGAAAATTGCAGAAGATAGGCCAGATAGGTTGAGGCTCTTCAGCATGAAATACCTTGTGGCCACTTCAACTTCTAGAGGGTTAAATTCATACTGTTTCCTCTTTCTCCCATTAATGATATTGGTGAAGACTTATTTGCAAGGAAATTAGGAAGTCAGTGGTTGTATCTGTAAGGCAAGCATGATCAAGACTGATCAAATAAGGATGGTCAAATGTGGGGCATTCCCCATATTTGAGCTGAGTGGGGATTTGAATCCTGCCTCCCTCCCATCCTAGTCCAATGCCCTAACCCAGGGTTGCCATATTTCAGAAACCCAGGACAAAGCGCCGCCTTTCAGATATTCCTCCCAGATGTCAATTCCGCCCTTGAAATCCTGGGGATGTCTGGGAAAATCCAGACATATGGCAGCCCTATCTAACCACTATACCACACAGGCTTTTTGTTTATGTGGTGCCGACATCACCTTTACCTGCTCCATCTCTCCCTGTAGCACAATTGCTACATTTTGGGCAGATTTTCCCCAGCTCTTTAGAGGAGAAATGGGTGGGTATCTGGACACCCCGTCAAACCACAGAAATATATTGCTTTTGAATCAGATGAGTGGATCCGCATAGAAGGAATTGTAATCAAATTAATAATTGGATCCCAGCCCCTAACTAAGCACATTAGTCTATTGAGAACTTACAGTCATCCCCTTTAGGAGAAATTCGGATTGTATATAATTTTATACTTTCCTTTTAACTTCTTGTATAGCCTGCTGTGATGTCATAGCGAGAGGATTATGACTCTAGGTGAAAGATGAACAGCAGGCCCAGATGAGCTCTCATAGAAATGTACTCCCAATCCTCCCCTACCGTTTTGGTAATAAGCAGAACATACAGGAAAAACCGAGTGGGATGTTTTGGGACTTGAACATGTTTTTCGTTGCTTCTCCTTTTCTCCTTTGTTTTTATTTTAAAGGTTTAATTTTTAAAAGCTGCTTTGGGTGGGAGCTAGGGTGATTGGCTTTTTGTAACTGCTTTAGTCCTGATGGTGAGCAGTATCCGTCTCTTCCACATAAAACACATTTTCTCTCTCTTCCAAAACAGCTGTACAACTCTTGCACCCTGCTTGTCATGGGCATAGATTGTGTGCAGTCGCTCCTTGCGCAGCCAACTCCAAAATCATTGAATTATGCCATATATTATTCCATTCTCTTTTTGAATTAAAAGGGCAGCTCGGGGCGGGGGGGCGGAGGGGGAGAAGAGAGATGGAAAGCCAATGTTGCTGGATAGAATGAAACAAAAGAATTTTTTAAATGGAGACAATAAATACGTTTATAAAAGTTGATAATGAATTATCAGCAGGGTTCCCTGGCTCAACAAAAACCAAACATTATAGGTTGTAATTTTGTGCGCAGTTTCCTGGGAGTAAATCTCATTTAATTCAGTGGGGTTTCCTTCTGAGTAGACACGCTTTGGATTGTGCCCTTCACAAAGTATCATGTTAAATTCCGATAAGCAGATGATGCGAGGTATTACTCGGTCTTCCCAGTTCAATTACTTGGCAATTTTATGATAATTCATCTATGCATTTAGATTATGCTTTAGTTCAGTTCTGATTGGTTTTTTCTTCACACACGCATATACACAGTGCTTTCTTTCTAGAAAAATAGGTACCCTCACCATGAAGTTGTTACAGTAAGTGCCACACTTTTAAACAAAAAACAAAACAAAACAAAACAGGTGCTGGCACTGTGTGCCCTTGAGTACCCCCTTTTTTAAAAAAAGTGCTGCTATATTCCAGTAAGGTAAAAGGTAAAGGTAAAGGGACCCCTGACCATTAGGTCCAGTCGTTACCGACTCTGGGGTTGCAGCGCTCATCTTGCTTTACTGGCTGAGGGAGCCGGCGTACAGCGTCCGGGTCATGTGGCCAGCACGATTAAGCCGCTTCTGGCGAACCAGAGCAGTGCACGGAAACGCCGTTTACCTTCCTGCCAGAGCGGTACCTATTTATCTACTTGCACTTTGACGTGCTTTCAAACTGCTAGGTTGGCAGGAGCAGGGACCGAGCAACGGGAGCTCACCCCATCACGGGGATTTGAACCGCCAACCTTCTGATCGGCAAGTCCTAGGCTCTGTGGTTTAACCCACAGCGCCTTTCCAGTAAGGTAAAAAAAGGCAAAGGACCCCTGGGCAGTTAAGTCCAGTCAAAGGCAACTATGGGGTTGCAGCGCTCATCTTGCTTTCAGACCGAGGGAGCCGGCGTTTTCTGTAGACAGCTTTCCGGATCATGTGGCCAGCAGGACTAAACTGCTCCTGGCGCGACAGAACACCGTGATGGAAACCAGAGCGCATGGATATGCCCTTTACCTTCCCGCTGCAGCGGAACCTATTTATCTACTCTCACTGGTGTGCTTTTGAACTGCTAGGTTGGCAGGAGCTGGGATTGAACAACGGGAGCTCACCCCATCACCGGGATTCGAACCGCCAACCTTCTGAACATCAAGCCCAAGAGGCTCAGTGGTTTAGACCACAGTGCCACCCGCGTCCCTTATTCCAGTATGTCACCATCAACATAGCACGGTGATATGTCTTTGTGTCCGGCAGACAAAAGATCCTTATTCTACTTCTAGACATTTGATAGCTGCCTTTCTCTGTCCACAAGGAAAGCAGCATGTTGGGGAGAAACATGGAAGCTCATTGGCAAGCTGGATTTCTGGTAGGACTCTGCCTAGTGCAGCAGAGTAAGATTTGGGTACCTCCGTCTTCCTGTGCATAGCCCCAGTGTCCTCTTCTATCCCCCTGGTTCTTATTACTGCTGTTACTTGTGACGGTGTCATCTGTGGCCTTTCGTGCTGGCACCATATTTGTTTTCTGCAAATAGTCCAATTAAGCTGCTGCGTCTGCAGTATCTGTACGGTTCCAGTGGCTTGGAAATGACTGGGAAGGTTACTTGTCAGCCTCGGGGAAGGGGAAATCCTCCCTTGCGAACATTTGGTGATTTGCATCATGAACACTGGCTGATTCAGTTCCTTCTAGATTTTCATCCATAGTATTTCATAGGGCAGTCTTGTTTTCTGACTGGGAAATTGGACACTGTCTCTTAAGGCATGCATATATATATATATAACTCCTGAAACCCAAAATCAGCATTCACAGCATTGTCAAGGGGTGGGGAAATAAGTGCATATATCAGCATTTTCCCCTGTTGTCAATTGTTAGGGTTTTGTGTTTTGTTTTCTTCGTTTTTGCAAGAAGAGATATTTTTAAGCACGGATGTTAATCTGTTCATGCTATCTGAATTTCCTTGTATGCACAGTTCTTAAAGTTACTGCACCATTGTATTCTGCCTAATCATTGATGTGGTGAAATGTTGGGGTCCTGTGTGAACCTTAGAAAATGCTATTTTCATTATAGCTACAAGAGGGTCAAATTGGTCTGTATGTAATGTTGGTTCTTCAAATTGAAATGCATTTTGAAAGGACTCCCCCCCCCCCCCGGTGTGTGTGTTTATACACACACACAGAGACACACACACACAGAGAGACACATATTTTTCGGTCAGAGCAACATCTTTTCTTAAAATGTGAAAATGATTGTTTTCTAGAATATAACACTGGATGTACTTGAAATCTTTGAGCACTCGATTTGTCCAGCAGGCAATAGAAATTCTGATATATTTTATATGTCTGATGGTGCTGCAGATAGAAAGAAATGGCTACTGTGTCTTTAATGGAAAGCAAAAGGTTATCTTTCTGTGGCCTTTGTGTATATGTGCTGATGTGGATGTAGGCAGCCAGACAGGCAATGTGTGCAAAGAGACTAGGGAACCGACTGTGGATCGATAGAAATAGTGTGAAGTGAATTAATGTGAGGCAGGCAGTCTGTCTGTCATAAGGATTGCAGGGAATGTGGGGCAGTACTGGTCAGTCACTGCAGAAATCTCTTTCCAATAAATTTAAACCTTGTGTCTGGAAATAAACTATAGACAAACTTGCACCTCCCATACTGTTAAATTCTTATTTATTTAGATGGTATTTTCACAAAAACTGTGAATACGCTAACGAAACAAGCCAAAAAAGAAAAATATTTGCAGGATGCTTTATATGAAATGAGCTCTGCACCTTTGAAATGATCCTGTATATCCACATTAGCACTCCAAAAGAAAAAGCAATAAATTCTTTATAACAAGTATGATTCTGTCCCTATGTATCAATACCTGCTTCTTTCAAATTAAGCCTGCAATCCTGCGCACAGCTACATGTGCACGAGTCGTATTGACTTTAAGTACACATAACAGTTCTTGGGATTCCAGCCTACAGCTGTGCATTATTATGAAGCCTTACAGCAGGCCGTATTCAGAGCTGTACTTTGAAATTTTCGCAGAGCTTTCAGTTGAATATTGGGTCGTGAATATTCAAAATGGAGAAGGTCACATCAGAAATGTTAGTCCAATAAGATCTAATTTTTAGTAATTCAGAGAACTGAATGCAATTCAGATCTGTAAGCTCTTAAAAGTGGTTGATACAAAGAAGTGTGTGTGTGGGGGGGGTCCTGGTAAGGGGGTGGGAGGAATTTTTCTGCGCCCTGCGTTAGAGGTGGCCAGCCCTCTCTTTGGGATCTTAGAGTCATTGGTAAAGGAGTCAATGAACAGTATCCAACTACCTTATTCCTTCACTGCAATGATTTGTGCATGCAAAGCGGAACTTTTCCCATGCACCCCTTAAATGAGGGTTTTCTCCCAACCCTCTAGAGCAGATTTGGGGAGGGCACAGGGTGATCATGGGAAGAGGCAGAGTGTTCTGTTGTGCAAGCAAAAATACTGATTGAACAAGTTTGTTGGATGCCATCCGCTTTTACTTGCTAGGTTTTGCGAAAGGCTTTGGCATTCTGCTGAGTTCCTGGATAGCCCCAGCCTCTGGAATCCAAATTGGTGCATGTAAATATCATTAGGTCCCTCTGCTTGGGCTACTGACTTACGTGCCTTTAGTTCTGCATGCTCCCTGCCTGCATTGATCCTGCTATTTACTACGCTTTGCTGTTTCTTACTGTTCCTAATCCCTGCTATTTTTGTGGCGTTAGCTCCTTATTTTCTGTATTCCCCTTTGCCCCTCATCTCATGAACAAAACTCTGTGCTATTGGTTTGTGCTTGACTCGTGGATTCTCTTCTGAACCCACCATTCGGCTAATTGCTTTGCCCAGATTTCTGATCCAGCTTCTGTTAGCCCACGGTATATCGTGCTTTGTCTGATTCTGATTTAGTTTACACTTCCCATCTCCACTGAGTCTCTAATCCTGACAGCTGCCCATCCTCCAGTCTCAGATGCTTGTGATGTTGACAAAGGTTTGCTGCAGTTCTGGCCAGCACCTGAACCCCGCCACCCCTTTCTAGGTCTGCAAGCAAGATTTCTTTTATTTTCTTTTTGCCACAGTTGCCACTTTTGCTACACCACATTTTCTTCTAAACGGGAAGCCGGAGGAGGGGGCTGAATTGAGCCAAAACCCTTCTGAATGACGAACCCATTTAATCCTTGTGGGTGGTAAGAGTCTAGTGATAATGGTGGGAAGCTTGTCTTACATATAAGCCAGTGGCGTAGCGTGGGGGGTGCAGGGGGGGGCCGGCCGCACCGGGCGCAACATCTGGGGGTTAGGGTTAGGGGGCGCAAATCCACGGGTTAGGGGGCGCAAATCCACGGGTTAGGGGGCGCAAATTACTTGCCTTGCCCCGGGTGCTGACAACCCACGCTACGCCACTGATATAAGCTGGCCTCCTAAAACATTTTTTTTAAAGCATTATGCCTGATAGTCCCTGAATGAGTCTTTGCAAAATGTCTTAGGTTGATTCCATGCCTACCTGCTCAACACTCTGACATGAAATGATAACTCATGTATGTAAAGCATTGGACTGTTCAATGGAGGCAGTTCATACTTAAATCACTGAGTGCCATTTGAGTAATGAGATGCTAAATGCTGCTCCTATGCACTGGTGACATGCCCTGGGCTTCCCTTCACCAAATTGCCCATCTGCATCAAATACCATTGAAGCAGTGTCTAGTTCTGATATGTTACCTCTTACTTAAGGGTTGCATTGTGTTCTTGCAGTAGTGGAGCCCTTCCAGCATCAGCTACAACCTGATACAGATGGAGCCTCCAGCAGCGATGTTCTGCTTATTTATTAGACAGCTTCTACACAGCCACATCGCTGTGGTCTAAACCACTGAGCCTCTTGGGCTTGCCGATCAGAAGGTTGGTGGTTCGAATCCCCGCGACAGGGTGAGCTCCTGTTGTTCGGTCCCAGCTCCTGCCAACCTAGCAGTTCAAAAGCACGTCAAAAGTGCAAGTAGATAAATAGGTAAATGGCGTTTCCATGTGCTGCTCTGGTTTCGGTGTTCCGTTGGGCCAGAAGCGGTTTAGTCATGCTGGCCACATGACCTGGAAAAACTGTATGTGGACAAACGCCGGCTCCCTTTTACAGAGCCACATAGCTCCGTAGGGTTCTTGTGGTGGTGTACATCACATCAGAAAACATTGTAAAATGGCTACCATCAGAAGTAGCTCACTGAGTGCGTGGCCTTAGGCTAGTCTCTCACTCTCAGCCAAACCCTACCTCACAGGGCTATTGTGAGGATAAAGTGGGGGAAAGGAAAACCATGTACACCACCTTGAGCTACTTGGAGGAAAAGGCAGTATATAGATGTAATAAATAAAGAATGGCTTCTACTCCGCCCCCCAAGATGTCTCTAAAATAATCTCATTATTGAGCAGCTGATCAATTTGTTCGAAAGAATAAGGCCATGTTTTAAAACACCAGAATAATAATTTCTACCATTTTATTTCAAAAAAGAGTATAAGAGTTGGCCTGATTAACTGCTCTGGGAAGAGAATTCCATTATGGTGGCACCACCACCACTAAGGCCCTGTTGCTGGTCTTGACTAGTATAGCAACAGTTAAAAGGAAGTTGGAGCTAGGCCTCATCTACTGATCTTAATCCTCAAATAGATTAAGTTTCCTCCCAGCCTGCAGGAAACAGGTATGGCAACAAACAACTTAAAATAATAGAAAATATAGGCAAACTATTAGTCTGGAGGACAAGAAGAACAGAGTAGGACTTCTCCCATCCTGTAATGAAGTAACCACTTTGCGTTACATCCACTGTATTTTAGACATCAATTATTTATTCCTTATTTCATATATAAAATAAACTTATTTGTTGGATTTGCTCTTTATTGGTTATCTAGAAAGCACCGGAGAATAGGAAGGTCAGGCTTGGTAATGCATGCTCTTGTTCATTGACTTTATTTCAAAAAAGAAGCCATATTTCACAGTCTGTCTCCATCTGATTTATTTCTGTTTTTCACATTCTCTGTTCTTTTCTCCTTTTTCCCCCCCTCTGGGTTGCTGCGGCTGTCTTCTTTTTTTATTATTTATGATTTCCCCCCCCCCTCTCCATGGAGATTCGGATGAAATCTCACAGATGATTTGTTTTGTGAATAATAAATATTACTCCCAGCTTTTGAATGTTAAATATAAGCTCGTCTAAGCAGTGGTTTCAACGGAAGCTATGAATGCTTTCTAAAGAGTACTTTTGCACTTGCCACCAGCACTTCCTTGTTAGTTTAGAACAGGGGTGGGCAGTCTTTTTGTACTTGAGGGCCACAATCCCTTATGATCATCCTCCTGGAAGCCACATGCTGGGAGTGGAGGGACCAGAGTAACCACTGTGAATTTTACATTTTGTACAGCAGTCTAGTTTCTACCCACACTCGCACAGCCCTCTCCATAGCCCTCTCCACCCTTCCTCCAGGCAAGCGCAAGACAGCATCATACCTTTCACTCTAGGCAGTCACTTAAGGGGGGTGAAAAACAGGACTGGTGAGGGATGTGGCCAGGGAAGAGTCTCAAGGGCCAGATAGAGAGACCTGGGTTGATGCATTTGGCCCCCAAGCCCATGGCTCAGCTCATAATTAAAAGGTAAAGGGACCCCTGACCATTAGGTCCAGTCAAGGCTGACTCTGGGGTTGCGGCGCTCATCTTGCTTTACTGGCCGAGGGAGCCGGCGTACAGCTTCCGGGTCATGTGGCCAGCATGACTAAGCCGCTTCTGGCGAACCAGAGCAGCACACGGAAACGCCGTTTACCTTCTCGTCGGAGTGGTACCTCTTTATCTACTTGCACTTTAACGTGCTTTCAAACTGCTAGGTTGGCAGGAGCAAGGACCGAGCAACGGGAGCTCATCCTGTCGCAGGGATTCGAACCGCCGACCTTCTGATCGGCAAGTCCTAGGCTCTGTGGTTTAACCCACAGTGCCACCCGTGTCCCCCTCCAGCTCATAATTGCTTTGCAGTAAATAAAGGCTTATTTAATGACATAGTCTCGCTGATAAGTTCCCTTTGTGGAACGAGGCTTTGCAATTTAATGGGGCCAACCACAGATTTTCTACTTCTGTGGACGGGGGTGTGTTGTGAAAGAATGGTAGGAATTGAACATAGGAACCTCCGTGTTGCTTGTTACATTATATTCACTTTGAGAATTGTCTGTGTGAATTTCAAATGTGTGAATGACTTCATACAGTCTTTACATTGGTCTGGATTTTTAAATGACTCCGTTCAAAATAAAAGGGGGGCACTCCAACAGTTCTAATTGGGCATGCATTACTTCTACCTCATCTGCTTAATTCTGGAGTGAACTCTTGGATTTCCTAGCACCTATAACAGGGCTGCAAGAATACATAAGAGTGATGGAGAGTCCTTTTCTTCTGGAATAACCCCTTTCGGGACCAGTATAAGACTTTGGGGAAATGACTGGGCACATGCTATGCCTGCAAAAAAGCCTCTGGCATCTATAGATAGGCTGGGAAGTCCTGGAGAATCAGTGCCAGCTAGGTAGCACTGAACAAGGTAGACTAATGGTGGTGGTGGTGGTTGTTTAGTCATTTAGTCATGTCCAACTCTTCATGACCCCATGGACCAGAGCACGCCAGGCACTCCTGTCTTCCACTGCCTCCCGCAGTTTGGTCAAACTCATGTTGATAGCTTCGAGAACACTGTCCAACCATCTCGTTCTCTGTCGTCCCCTTCTCCTTGTGCCCTCAATCCTTCCCAACATCAGGGTCTTTTCCAGGGAGTCTTCTCTTCTCATGAGGTAGCCAAAGAATTGGAGCCTCAGCTTCACGATCTGTCCTTCCAGTGAGCACTCAGGGCTGATTTCCTTAAGAATGGATAGGTTTGATCTTTTTGCAGTCCATGGGACTCTCAAGAGTCTCCTCTAGCACCATAATTCAAAAGCATCAATTCTTTATGGTCCTACTATAAGACCAGCTTCCCATTGTTTCTTTTTTGACTCGACTTCTGGTGACAGGTTTGAGCTTTCTGTTACATGGTGTTGCAGCACATCTCATTTTTATTTAGCTGTGCTAATATCTCAGCAAAACCTGCCACTGAATCATAGCATTGTACAGTCTCTCTTTTAAAGGGAACATTTTTGAAAGGGAACAAACCCCATATCTGCCACTAAATTACTCTGGGCTCCTAAGCAAGGGATGCTGTAAAGTAAAATAATAATTAAGGAAGACTTGGGATCATCATTCAGTCTTCATAGCAGCGGGGTAATATAAGCAAAACATGGGAGGTCTCTGCCCCAATGAGCTTAGTTTCTTTTAAAGCTTTTCACTTTGGTGGCCATTACTACATCTGGTACAGTGGTACCTCTAGTTACGAACTTAATTCGTTCCGGAGATCCGTTCTTAAACTGAAACTGGTGTGCTTTCGCTAATGGGGCCTCTGGCTGCCGTTGCACCACCGGCACACGATTTCTGTTCTCATCCTGGGGCAAAGTTCTCAACTCAAGATAACTCTTCCAGGTTAGTGGAGTTTGTAACCTGAAGTGTTTGTAACCTGAAGTGTTTGTAACTCGAGGTACCACTGCAATCTTGCAGTTTCAATATGTGCTTCATGAAGAACTGTTTTCTTTACGCTCTCCTGAATCTACCAACATTCACCCTCAATGGACAGTCCCAGGTTCAGGAATTATGAGGTGAAGAAGAAGTTCTCTCTATCCACTGCCTCCACACTGTGTGTAACTTTTATACAAACCTTATAAACTTAAAAGTCCCAAACAGTTGTGACTTTTCCTCATAGGAGACTTGCTCCAGCCCCTTGCTCATTTTTGTTGCTGTTTTCTGACCTTTTCCAGCTCTACAATGCACTATGTGAGGATGTTTCCTTTATGTATCCTGATCAGATCTTCACGAGGTCCAAACTCACAACATCTTGGGAAGGGTCAACTCCCAAGAACTGGCCTTTTATCACAACACTCATCTTCAGGGAATCTCATGAACCCGTGTCAGGGTTGGCAAGTCTTCTGGGAGAAGGAAAGCTTGACAATCTGATTCCTATAAGAGCTGAGATCTGTATTTCCCCCTCCACTTAAATGTGATGTAAATATAATGTAAAGATCAACATGTTTTCTTTTGTTCTGTGAATTGAATGGTGTTATTTTGACATTTCAGCTGGAGTGACCACAGAAGCAATTCAGACCGCTACTCCTGCTCCTGAACAATTGGTATCTGAAACTAAAATTCCAGAAGAGGAGCATGACCTTGTTGATGAGGACATCTCAGCAGGTAAACATTTGTATGTTTAATCATTCTGAGCCAGATCTCTTCATGTTTTGTGCTGCAAGTTGCTTGAAGTTTCTACTATGCTTTAGTGAAATTGTATCCCAAATCTCATTTTGAAGACATTTCAGGAATAAAACATGGGATATATTTTGCTTAGAAACCATATTACTTCAAATAGTCATTTTATTGCATGCTTTTCCCTCACCAATGAACTTCAGAGGTGGCATGCATATATAATCTTAAAAAAAAAGTGGGGCTAAGCTCTCTTGGCAAGGGCTTAATTCTTCCAGTTTGGCTTGTATTCAGTTTGCATTCATTATGTCATTCAGAAGGTGATGGACGATGGATAGTCTTTTATTGCCATGTGTCTTGTGCTGACCATGGTCTCAAGTAGTTGCATATGGCTTTTAGGCAGTTGTAAAGATTTAAAACAGGGATAGCTGTCCTGTGGCCCTCCAGATGTGGTTGGAGTCCAGTTGTCATCAGTCCCATCTAGCAAGGCTCATAAGTCAGAGGTGAAGGGGGTTGGGAGTCCAGCAACATCTAGCTTTCCAAAGATAACCCCTGATTTAAGAATATCTTCATGGATCTAATGTTGGAAATGTGTATTCTTCTAAGTGGCAGGGTTCAAAGATAATTATTCCTTGGAGCTGCTTACTGCAAAATGAATTAATTAGCACATTATCATCTACATATGCAGTGGCTGACAAAGCAGAAGAAGCTAGAAAGAGAAGCCCCTGCCCTGAGCCGCTTACAATCTAAATATTAACAAAGGGCAGGAAGAGTCTAATGTGAATGAACTTTAAGGTGAAATTACTCTACAGCAACAGCTGCATAGAAAAATATGTTAAATAAACCATACTTCTTTCTTGAATTGATTTATTCTTGCTAACAGAGATGATGTAAACTATGACGGAAGAGTGCTTTGTACCCAAACAATTTAAATAACTAAAAGACTTCCTTAGCATACTGGCAAAGCAGCTAACAAGTTGCAAACTTCCAGATTCTGCAGTCTGGCTCTTGGATTCTACGACTTGATTGAGCTCTATATAGATTTCTCCGCAAGTTTAAAAGAAAACTGTATTTATTTCTATCGACTGGAAGCCTATATAAATTACATTATGAAAAAATCTGGTAGGCATACAAAGAGTGAAAACGCGTATCAAGAGCTGTAAATTTTATTTTGGTGGCAATAGAAGGGAGCTGAGATTTAGGTAGTAGCTTGAACATTTATGCTACGAAACAGCATGGGGCAATAAATCAATTTGGGCTTTGGAAGATCTCTTGCATTTTGCAAACTCTGAGTAATGTTTCCTGCTCATTAGACTCACAGTTGTACATTTGTTTGTTTGTTTATTGCCGTTTTTGCTTTCATTTTATGCTTTGGTGGGTGGAATGGTTTTTAATATTTTATTTTTTGTTATTGAGAGCCTCGTTGTATTGAGCTAGGTTGTCAGCGTCGATCTGACTCGAGAGACATTGGATTGCAGTTCTGGGGTTGAAGTCACTGGTGTGTTAGCGGCACAAAAGTGACCTCCCCGGAGTGCAAGTCTGGACAGCGTTCAGTGGTACTTTGGTTCTCAAACTTAATCCATTCCGGAAGCCTGTTCCAAAACCAAAGCGTTCCAAAACCAAGGCATGCTTTCCCATAGAAAGTAATGCAAAATGGATTAATCTGTTCCAGACTTTTAAAAACAACCCCTAAAACAGCAATTGAGCATGAATTTTACTATCTAATGAGACCATTGATCTGTAAAATGAAAGCAGTAAACAATGTACTGCTGTCACACAGTCAATCAATCAGTAGCTGAACTTGGGTTCCACACAGTCACAAAAATACAACAAAAAAGCCGCAAAAACAAAAACGCAAAAGAAATAGCAAAAACAGAGAGACCTCAGCGTAACACTCAAAATGGAAGTGTGACACTCAAATCAGAAGTGTAACACTCAAAACGGAGGATGTTCGGCTTCCAAAAAAGGTTTGCAAACCGGAACACTTACTTCCGGGTTTGCAGTGTTTGGGTTCCAAGTTGTTTGCGTACCAAGGCGTTTGAGAACCAAGGTACCACTGTATATGGCAGTCCTGGGATGCCCAGATGACAAGAGCTCACTCTTGGCCTCCCTGATGTGGTCCAAGGGAAAGCAGAGCGATACGTTTGGCACAGCTTGGCTACAGGAGTTGCCAGAGGAAGGTGTACAAGGCATCATCCAACCGTCGTAGGGACTCCGCTCCAATGTTCAGAACTATTAGCTGCTCTTTCATACTGTTTTAAAGGTGTTGTATGACTGGAGATGTTGTGTGGGTTTTAACATGCTGGGAACTAGAGAACATAGTTGGATAGACAGTATGATAGAATCATAGAGTCAGCAGAGACAACGAGGGTCATCTAGTCCAACTCCCTGCGGTGCAGGAATATTTTGCCCAACATGGAGATTAAGAGCCTCGTGCTCTACCGAATGAGCCATCAGTTCATTTAACCTATATAAATCAGCGGAACTGACAATTGTGGGCACATTATTTTAGGCCATATGTAGGGCGGGAGCCTAACTATAATAAAAGGAAAGAAAATGATGGAAAGGCTCCTTCAGTATTTTCAAGCTATGCATGTTTTGTTAATTTAAATCCTAAATCAGCTCACATTTCCTGGAATATGTTAAAGAGGCATTGGCACTAGGGATTTTAGACATAAACAATATTTATTTAAATTTATTTGGTTAACATGAAGATGATTGCTCGGCCTAGAAATTCTGTAACTCAGTGACTGCCTTGATAGCTGAAGCATTCTGTTTTTCTTCAAAAAGTAAAGATTGCCTCTGACGGACACAGATGAAGCTGGAAATAGTCAAATCAATTTACAACTATAAAAATGATATGAAAAGAATAGCCCTTAGTTGCAGAATGACAACTGGGAAACTCAAATAAGGAAATATTAAGTTGTTACTGTGACAACTTAGATCTCACCCTGACATCTTAAAATATGATACAGCTTCTTTCTGTATCTGTATTTTAAATGCTAATACCTATTGATTTGCTTCATATTATGTGTGTGCGTGCGCACGTGCCATTGTCCCCATGAATTGCTTTCAGCAACTCACCTAAACTTTTTATTTATCATTTTTAAAAGAGAACAACACCACCCAAGATTTCGTACCAATCCTTTGGGAGATTGATATTTCCTTTTTCTTTTCTTTTTGGCAATTGGGGGCATTTAAAAATGCCGAAGCCTCTTTCAGATACAGATTTCCACATTACTCCCAATTCAAATATTCCTTGGAGGACATTGAAAAAAGAAGAAGAATTGTTGCATTATTTCTGCTTAAAATGAATGACACAGTTTGGTTATTCTCAGCTTCTGATTCGGATATTAGTTAAGCTAAAAGCAGAAGGGAATTTTTCTGCTTTGAATGAATTCAACCGGGAAGTTACAAATTTGGGAAAATGCAAAATAATATGCTGATTATTCCAGCCCAAGAATAGTTGGCTTAAAAAAAATAAAATCTTTCAAGCTTTCAAGACACTTTGAGGAAAACATAACCACACATCCTTTTATTCTTAAGGAAGAAACAGATACATATTTTGATGCACTCCTGGTCTCTTCTTTAAAATGTGTGTTTATGCTTTAAAATTTAAATAGGAAAGTGCTGCACACCCTTTATATTTCTAGTGGTAAATATTAACCCTGCTAAGTGGATAGAGCTGCATGGGTTAATACTGCAGTCAGTGTCTGTGACGATAGTCTTCGCCTCCTCATGGTCAGCACAGCTGACCACATAATAGGAGTAAAGGTCAAATGTCACTGACATTGTCAAAAGCAGAGAATATGATACTATATCACGACTTCTTGTTGACAGATAGAACTACGTACCTCCAAGTACAAAGCAATATGGTCATATTAGGAACGAAACAGCAGAATATTTCAGAGCCTTAACGCAGAGCACAATGCACTCTTCCCTCCCTGACCCATGACTTTCACGTTTCGCATTCGTGCAGAATGGCACAAATTGCATTTTACATCAACACTGGCTGCTTTAGCAACCTCATAAGAGGGGGAAATACAGTAGTACCTCGGGTTAGAGACGCTTCAGGTTACAGGCGCTTCAGGTTACAGACTCTACTAACCCAGAAATAGTACCTCGGGTTAAGAACTTTGCTTCAGGATGAGAACAGAAATCGCGCAGTGGCGGCGCGACGGCAGCGGGAGGCCCCATTAGCTAAAGTGGTTCTTCAGGTTAAGAACAGTTTCAGGTTAAGAACGGACCTCTGGAACGAATTAAGTACTTAACCCGAGGTACCACTGTATACTAATGGTTGTTGTTGTTTAGTCGTTTAGTCGTGTCCGACTCTTCATGACCCCATGGACCAGACCACACCAGGCACTTCTGTCTTCCACTGCCTCTCGCAGTTTGGTCAAAATACTAATGGTTACATCCATGGAAAAATACTCCCAATTTCCCATAAAATCCCCCCAAATGATACATGTTCACCTGAAATCTCAGCAAAAATGCTCCAGCATCTCCTTTATCTCCTTTTTTTGATGCTGTGTAATAGATAGGTGACAGAAACACAAATTTTTAAAATACTGAAACACCTTATTTTTTGTGAATAAGATGGCCTAATTCCTTCCATTGATTTACCCAAGCTTCATCAGTTTCCTACATGCAAACAGAAGAAAGAGCAGTAGACTTATTCTGGATGTGCGGTGAAATAAATTTTGCCACTTACTAGAGTTCAGCTGATTTAGAATAATTCTTGTCAGTGATATGAAATAGACTTCAAAGCAGTCTTCAAAGAGTTTGTGGGTTCTGTCAGTGAGCAGAAATTTAATTTGGAGATCTGGTTTATGGTGCTCTGTATTCTGACCTGTTAGCACCAAGCACAACACATGGAGGGATAGTGAGAAATACATGGACATGTCTTGAAATAGTTCCTCATTGTAGTCAGTTTTTCCATGTTAAGTCATTCACCTCAATAAGCAAGAAACACATTGCTTCGCTCCTTTCACTCCAGTACCTCTTATTACAAATATATTTCGTAGACATGGGAAAGTGCATTATCACTGTAAGTTCAGGAATGTAAATGCAATACAAATGAATCCTTTTTTTTAAATGCATCTAGTGCTGAAAAATATCCTTTCCCAGTGTTCAGGGATATAGTTTGAAGGAGGATTTAGTGTGAGACTGAGTATTGATTTGGGTTTGTTGCTGGTTTCTGAGGTTCCCTGCTAATAAAGCATCTGTATATTCCTTCTGACTGGCAGAGTTGAGGCAATTTTGCACTTTATTGAAGGGTGAACTGAGTCTAGAATGCAAAAATAGAAGCCACTATGAAAATACATGCCATTGCTACATGCTTGGCTTAAAAACCAGCTTATTCTTCCTATATCTGCTGCAGGGATATTTTCTAGAACTTTTATACATCCAACAGTGTACAGGGACAAGCAGTGTACAGAAGCTTAATGTGCGTTAAAATAAAAACATTTCACTTCTGGTTCTCAGCTGCATAGCACTTGTAGAAGTTGCAAATCACCCAGGAGATTCCCTCTCAAAAAGTTAAATTCCACCGAGGTCAGTGACACTTACTCAGAAATAAATGAACATAGGGTTGTGATTTTGTGATGTAAGACCCATCAAACTTTGGGTACTCATTTCTTAGAATCATAGCGTTGGAGGGTCATCTCGTCAAACCCCCTGAAATGTAGGAATCTCAATTTAGGCTGCTAAAGAAACTTAGAAGAGTAGCTTTTAAGGGTGTTCGTGACAGCAAGATTTTCCTATCATAATTATGGTTTTAGGATCACAACTCCAGACTTGCAGATTCTGAATGGTGTGCAGCAGAACTATTTGCAGTTTTTACCCATTTAGGAAGCCTTATTACGGTTGCACAGTAATGCTGACCTGGTTGAAGATGTGTTTGGTTTAGTACAGGGATCTGCAACCTTTAAGACAAAAAGAGCCACTTGGACCCGTTTCCAAAGAAAAAAAACCTGGGAGCCGCAAAACCGGGAAGGTGACGTCGGGACGATGCGTGACTAACGCACGCACCGCCCCCATACGACGTCACAGCCAGTACAGCGCCCGCCACAGTGGGGAGTGTCGGGGCGCACAATGCGCCTCCTCCCCTCGCTAGTATCCGCCCCGGAGCCGCGGCAAAGGTGTAAAAGAGCCACATGCGGCTCCGGGGCTGCGGGTTGCAGACCCCTGGTTTAGTATTAAACAGACACTCTCTAAAATTACTGTCCCTGTTAATATTGTGAATGAAACAGAATAACTTCCGTTTTATACTCATGGCTGAAACCTGCAATAAATAACAAAAGGCCCCCAAGCCTGTCTTATTCCCTGTTCCTTCAGTGGCGTAACCCACTCTGCTACCAGTTAATATTGGTGAGATGGCATTAGGGACTCTTTTTCAGCAACTCTCTTTTTTCAAAATAAAAAATTCCTTCCAGTAGCACCTTAAAGACCAACTAAGTTAGTTCTTGGTATGAGCTTTCGTGTGCATGCACACTTCTTCAGATACCTTTTTCTCTTTTTTCAGTAACTCTCCAATCTTTTTCACAGTCAGCATGCTGCAACCTTCCAAGTGAACCAAATGTTCTCCTTCATTATCTTCTTGACTTTCTCTGAGGGTTCATTAAATTCTACTGCCCTCAGCTGCCATTGCTGCCTCTGACTATTTTTTTTACAATTAAATTATTATTTTGTTCAGCATGGGCCAGAAAGCTCTTGCTTTGCTTTTCACAAATCTGCATCATGCTGTTTTGTAAAGTGCTTTTCATAATGTGAGCCTTTGTTTCAAGAGCCCAGGTTTATTTCCACTTCAGTAGAACCTTTGCATGTTTTTAAGTAAGAGAATCCCAAGATTGCTGGAAGAAATATCAACAACCTCAGATATGCAGATGACACAACCTGGAATGGCAGGAAGCGAGGAGGAATTAAAGAACCTTTTATTGAGGGTGAAAGAGGAGAGTGCAAAATATGGTCTGAAGCTCAGCATCAAAAAAAGGAAGATAATGGCCACTGGGCCCATCACCTCCTGGCCAATAGAAGGGGAAGAAATGGAGGCAGTGAGAGATTTTACCTTCTTGGGCTCCATGATCACTGCAGATGGTGACTGCAGTCATGAAATTAAAAAACGCCTGCTCCTTGGGAGAAAGGCGATGGCAAACCTAGACAACATCTTAAAAAGCAGAGACATCACCTTGCCAACAAAGGTCCGTATAGTTAAAGCTATGGTTTTCCCAGTAGTGATGTATGGAAGTGAGAGCTGGACCATAAAGAAGGCTGATCGCTGAAGAATTGATGCTTTTGAATTATGGTCCTGGAGGAGACTTTTGAGAATCCCATGGACTCCAAAAGTTCAAACCTATTCATTCTTAAGGAAATCAGCCCTGAGTGCTCACTGGAAGGACAGATCCTGAAGCTGAGGCTCCAATACATTGGCCACTTCATGAGAAGAGAAGACTCCCTGAAAAAGACCCTGATGCTGGGAAAGATGGAGGGCACAAGGAGAAGGGGACGAGTGAGGACGAGATGGTTGGACAGTGTTCTCGAAGCTACCAGCATGAGTTTGACCAAACTGCGGGAGGCAGTGGAAGACAGGAGTGCCTGGCCATGGGGTCACAAAGAGTCGGACACGACTAAACAACAAGTAAGAGATGTCATTGAAAGCCTATACAGTTGGCACCAGTGCCCATTATGATAGCGCTACAATCAAATACAGATTTCTTACTTCTCTTCCCTTCACTTCTGAAAACATTTATTTAAATGCAATCCTTTCTCTAGTGCTTTGTTTTTAGGATCATTGGTAGTTCTATAGCAAGTCAGCCTACTTATGCATCTAGCTCAGTATTGTCTGGTCTGACTGGTACTGTTAAGCTCAGTAACAAAAATGGAGACCCTACATCTGGGGATGGGGAACTTTTTCCTTATTCTCTTCTTAGATCAATTTCCATGCACAATCGGTGGCATAATGCCTGCTTGAAACACAGTTCTGTTGGGAATCATGGGGCCAGTGATTACCTATGCAACCATCTCTCTGTTTGTTTGCTTGCTTGTTTGCCCACCCTAATGTGTAAAAACCACTGGATCTGCAGGCGACACCTTCACATACACACATTGCCGTATGGGTTCCTTGCATAAAGGTGTGTGGTAAGCAGACACCATGCATCTTTTTATGCGTATGGATTGATTCTCTGACCTAAACAGAGGCACTACAGAGCCTGGGGGGAAAGGAGGGAGGGATTTGCTCATCCCTACAAAGGAAACGTAGGGATGCCTACAAAGGTAGGCATTGAAAATTTTTAGTTTTGTGACATTTGTCTTGAGTAATACGTTGCATGGAGGATTGCACCGTGTTGGCTTGGGGGTTTGCATTTTCAGCAATCTGCCCTACATACAGTGGTGGCTTGGGTTACATACGCTTCAGGTTACAGACGCTTCAGGTTACAGACTCCGCTAACCCAGAAATAGTACCTCGGGTTAAGAACTTTGCTTCAGGATGAGAACAGAAATCGTGCAGCACGGCAGCAGCAGGAGGCCCCATTAGTTAAAGTGGTGCTTCAGGTTAAGAAGAGTTTCAGGTTAAGAACGGACCTCCAGAACGAATTAAGTACGTAACCAGAGGTACCACTGTATATAATTTGTAGCACTGCCCCCAAAGGGTTGGATGGGTTGAATAGTGTCTGCATATTGCGCCAGTGCCCGTTAGTGGGTTAAACAAATCCTTCAACTTCCCAAAGCCCTTCTCATTCTGAAAAAGATGAGCCAAGTTCCAAGCCCTACAACAAGGCAGTAAATTTATGTGCACACATTAACATCCAGTTACACATCCTTGAAAATCTCCCGTACTGCAAAGCGTTGCCATTTTTAAAATTCTGCTTAGAAGGCTCTTCCCATAATTTCTGTGGCTTTTCATAAGATGTTATCTGTCTCTTGAAACTTAAACTAGTCTACGTAAATCACTCTGCTCCATTCATGTAAAATGGGCCCAAGTTGGCTGCTTTATGGTCCTCAAGGGTCAGAGTTCACTGCTGCTGTCAGAAACCACGGCTTTTTCTTTCATCAGCATTACCCTTGCATCTGACAGCTTGCATCGCTGAATAAAGGGAGTTGCAAAGATGGAAAGCCGAGTGATATTGTCTTTAATAATTTATACACATTTCACCATTCCTTAAAGGAGCATGGCTGGCTAAATCTCACTTTTTAAAAATCATGGTTTATTCAGAAAACTTGTAAGTAATCCATGACTTTGGAACTGTGTGTGTGCATTTAGTTTTGTTCAACTAAAAGAAGTGCAAGAAGACAGAGAATTCTTCTTTTCAAAGATGACAAAGTTACTTAGAAAGCTTTAAAAAATTGTATTAAATAACTCAAAGCTGGACGTGTGAACAAAGTTTATTTCACACACCTATTAGTATGCCTGCCACAGTTTGTGCTAACCCACAACATGGACCATAAACATCTGTTAAAGTTATGATAAATTCAGTTTCATTTTTATTTTTTTCCAAGGAAAATACAAAGTGTGACGCCCTCCTGGTTTCCTAAAATAATTCTGAAAATAATTTACCCAGATTTAGTTTACAGTGGGGCTGCAGATGTTGTGGTGGTGTTCTTTAAAATGTCGCCACGGAATGTCTTTTCAGGTGGTCCTTGCACTCTGGTCAGTGACCGAAATAAATCGATTCAATTGTGTTGTCCTTTCCTGCGCGTGCCTGCAGCTTTTCTCTTAACCACTTGGGGGTCTCATTTTCTTAAGTCAAGGACTGTAATGAAGTTGGTTAGGGCTGGCATATGTCTGGATTTTCCTGGACGTTACTGGGATTTCAAAGGTGGAATTGACATCTGGGGGGAAATTTCTGAAAGCTGGTGTTTTGTCCTGGATCTTAGGCAAGTCAATCAAAAAATTGTGGTTTGGGGGGGGGGTTGTAAAAAAAAACACCAACAACAACTTTCGGGGTGTCTTGGTTTTTACTTTTTGAAATATGGCAACCCTAAAGTTGGTTATTAAAACTAAAGCACCTGCCTCTGACATATGTACAAGAAGGGAAGGCATAACTGTGGTACAAAGCAGACCTTTGTGGAGAAATAACCTTCAGAATGAACTTTCAGGTTTGGCCTCTGGTGTGCTGGATGATAGTACCTCGCAGATGGAAATAAATTACATTAGACTGTGGCACACTATTATATATATTCTATATATTACATGGATTGCCCTTATAATTGATCACAAGTCCATATGAAAAAAGTTGTAATTCACAAGAGTAATGACAGCAATGTCTCATATTTCAGGGGTTTTACATCACACCTGTGAATTATGACCACCCATGTGCAAACTCTGATAAAAATGGGGGGAAAGGGATTTTTAAAAATCAGGCTGCTGGCCAACTCTGGCTTTTAAAAAAAAAAATGAGGCAAAGTGCACTACCTTTTTCTGAATGCATATACAAGCACCTAGGAATAATTCTTTGCTGGTCAACATAGAGGTGTTTCCTGAAGCTCTCTCTTGGCCAACAGTGCTGTTGTATGAACCAGACAGCTGCCTTTAGGAAGGTGTTGGTAGCCGTAGTTGACAACTAAATGGTAAAAAACAAAACAATGGCAATATTATTTCTTGCCTCTATATTTATGCAACAAAGGGCCCTGTCACTTAGCCTTGTTCCTTGTATGTAAGCAAAGTGTGATCCAGGAATGAGGGATTCTACAGGAAAGTTCTGCCCTTCCCTTTCTTAATTTTTTGCTATAAGCATTGTTGATCTGTTTTCTTCAGCGTCCAAAGCATCCAATAAAGAATATGTCCAACAAGTTGGTACTTCAAGGAGTTTAAATTAACACATAAGGAAATCGAAAAAGGGGAGGGAAATGGTAGCAGGGATAAACAAGTGCAGAATGTAGTATACAGTTATACAATTTTATTTTTTTATCTTTTAGCATTCTAGAGAACACCGCCCTCGGTGGTTTTGTGGCGCCAGCCATCTCTTCCTTACCTCCCCTCCTCCCCAAAATTACCCAGCTTATTGGATGCAAAATCAAAATGGTGTCAAAGAGCTTCAAGTTGCAACTTGAACTTGAATCTGTGCACGCCCCCCCCAAAAAAGCTTACTGAAAAGCAAAACAAACTCAAATGGGGGGTCAGAGTAAGCATCCACAGAGGGTTGCTTGTGCCCGGTCATCTGCCCAGATATTGGGTGCTGAAAATGGGTCTTTTTGTGAGATCATTGTGGATTCATATTCCACAGTCCTAGAACTAGCATAGCATAACATTGGCTGAACGCCAACTTGCCATGTCAACTAGCTTGCCCATTTTATTTGTGTCTGTGTGCATTCTGATTCAGTATGTGGTAATCAAAATGACACAAGAGTCTGTGGTGCTTTATTTGCCACAGTTTTGATGTTCAGTATGTGCCAGGGCTGTTGTGCTTATATAACTATGAAACATTGCCAGTAGGTCTGGCTTTCTGGTTGCTTGGAGGAAATTGCTACCCATCCCGAGAAAATGGCGGACTGCATAATGCTACATTAAAAGGTAAATGGACCCCTGACCATTAGGTCCAGCGTGGCCGACTCTGGGGTTGCTGCGCTCGTCTCGCTTTATTGGCTGAGGGAGCCGGCGTACAGCTTCCGGGTCATGTTGGCAGCATGACTAAGCCGCTTCTGGCAAACCAGAGCAGCGCATGGAAACGCCATTTGCCTTCCTGCCAGAGTGGTACCTATTTATCTACTTGCACTTTGACGTGCTTTCTAACTGCTAGGTTGGCAGGAGCAGGGACCGAGCAATGGGAGCTCACCCCGTTGTGGGGATTCGAACTGCTGACCTTCTGATCAGCAAGCCCAAGGCTCTGTGGTTTAACACACAGCACCACCCGCGTCCCATTGCTACATTGCTTTCATGCAAATGTATAGTTCCTTTTCTTTGTATGGAAGAATTCTATGGCAGCTCAAGCTCCACCATTGGCTATGTTGAAATAACCAATGTGGCATGCTCATTCAAATGAGTGAGCCCATGTGCCATTTTATATTAGCACTATCTGAGAAGTGCAAGCTGCTGATCAGATCTAGTGGTACTGGGCCCCCAGAAATCTGCTAGACTTTTCCTTGTGGCCACTATTTGTCATCGTTGTTGCAGTTGTAGCTTTATGGCTTTGTTTAAGTTGTACTTTGTCTTGATTGCCTTTCAGTCATAAAGATGATTTAATAATATGTATAAAAAAATGAAATGACTGTTTCCTGGCCCTTGAAACCCATTTATTCCCAATCCCCTTAAGTATAATCCCTCATATTCTCTTTTAAATCAATTTATATCTCTGACACACACACAAAATATTGGATATAAACTCTCTTGTACTTTATTCTAGCTATAGAACTTGGGTCACTTTGGTGCAAAGTAGGGATGGATGAATCTGTCTATTTCTTGTCTGCGTCAGTTTTGACATACTTCATTCATACGTCTATTCCATCCCGATTCAGCAGTAATTGGAATTTGTAATTTTAAAAACAATATGAAAAGACATACTTAGCTTGTGCTTAATACATGCCTTATCATAAAATATGTATTTTAATATGCATTTTATCATACTATTTGTACTTAAATACATATCATCTCTGTGTATGCATTCCGTGTATTATTATTATTTTGCACAAACAACTGTCACAAAATTCAGAGAAGCATACAATCCCAAGAATAATTACATTCCAGTTTGTGTAGTCCATTGGATAAGTTTGTTTATAAATGCGGACCTATAGCGATTATTTTCCAACCTTAGTGCAAAGGTGGTAGAGTTGATATTGGAAGCTCTGGTATCAAAAATCCTCGCTGAAGATATAAAAACAGTTTTTAAAGCTGCTTGCCATGCCAAGACCATTTTAGGCTGGTTTCCAAATGTGCTGAGCACACATTGCTGTATCTCTTCTATATAAAATTTTCAAAGCACAGGACTTCTTGGCAGTGTCGATAGGAACATTGCTTGCACTTTGTACATCTTGTTTCTTGAGTTGGCATTAATACCAAAAGCAAAATCTGAGACTTGTGCTTTTTGATGGAGCTAATGGGGATTGTTTTAGTCGGCTAGGTTACAGTGCTGCATTGATTTCAGGGGAGGTGTTTAACTCTTTAAAATGTTGATTTGATGTTTTAATGTGGGCTTGCTATGTCCCTTAATTGGATTAATTCAGAACCTGAATAAGAACAGACTCGAAGCAATTAGGACCAGGAGCAAAAGTCTTGTTGAAGAAGGCGTTTAACAAGTTATATTTTCTTCATTTCTTCATGTTTCTGTTGAAGGCTATGATGTCTGAGCCACAGTACAAATAATTTAGAATGGTAAATACACAGTATATATTTCTCAGGTGTGCTTGTTGAAGCAAATATACTAGATAAGCGGTGCATAAAATAAATTTACACCCCAAGCTCCTTTAGTCCCCTTGGGTGCAGCCAGAAATCCTTCTTCACTAGAAGCAAAGACCATGGTTCAAGAAGCCCAGCCTTTCCTGACGACACCACCCTCACAGCCAGTGGTTTATTTCCAGTATCTTCCTCTCTCTTCCTAGGCCATGAACTTCAACAGAAAGCAATGGTGAAAAAACCACCTATACCCCCAAGGCCCTTCAGCTTCCTACCCATAATCTCATAGTCCTCTGGATAAGCCGGGTCTGGCAGTATCATTTATATCCATGGGAATCAGAAGGAAGGGGTTGTGGTCAGTGGGCTTTATAAAAATTGGCACATCGTGAATCCTTGCACTTGGAAGAAAGCGCACACAGCATGGCTCCCGACAGTCCTGCTTTTGGGTGTCATGTTCCACCATGGATTCATCTCCTGCAGTGGGTGATCCTCCTCCTTCCTAGGGGCACCCCCTTCCCTGCATCCGGGACAGCCCATTTTGCTCTAGCAAGAAATTCCTCATCTTGGCTGATACCTCGAAGTGTGGATAGATGACCTTCTATTTGCTGCACCTTTTCTTCCAGCAATACAACCAGCTCGAACTGGCTGAAGATGTAGGTTTGGACATTCTCAGCTGCTCAGCCTCCCCGCCTAACAGCTGATGCGTGGGGTAGAGCAGTCACCGGCGCCGCTTTCCCAAGCACCCTCCAACCAGCCCCAGAGCTTCAGTTCCAGTTGTGGATATTTTGGGTACAGTACTTTTGATCTGGATTGGAGAAAGAGAGGCAGAGGGGACGTTAAGAGGGGGCTTACGCAAGTTTCCACTTATGCACGCAGTGCACCAGAACGTAACTTCTGCATAAGTAGGGAGCTGCCTGTATTACATGATGCTTCAGGAAATTGGGCAGAAGAAACAACAACTGAGAGATCACAAGTACAGAGAAACTCCTGATCAATCCAACCAAACATGAATTAGAGCTCATTTTAAAACCTAGTCACTGATGGTGATGGCAAGAAATCATTCTTACTTCACTACCACTATTGCATCCACTCAATGCTATCCCAGAGAGTTTTCCTAGGTGGTGATTTAGTCCAGACACAGCTACAATGGACTGCTTGGCAGCCCACTGTGACATGTTTGTGAAGTGCTTTGTAGATAAAATCGCTCGCATTTGTTCTTGGACTCCCCTTTAGTGGTGGTGGCAATATATATGGAGTTTTTGCCTGCTCTTATCCACTCCAATGATTTCAATTGCTTTAGCCTGAGGATGTGGATAAGGTGGTTACTTCTGTGGCCAACCATATATACTCTAAGGTTGCTTACAGTTTCGCCTGCAGTTGTCACCTTTGTTCACTCACCGTTCTCATTGGAATCCAGCCAGACAAAGTGGCTGTAGCAAAATGGTTGCATTCCAACATTTTCCATGCTGTCCTCCTTTCCCCCCGCCCCATTCTTCTATGAATTGAGTTGTGCGGTGAGTTGGCATGGCTTGGGGAAAAGGGCTTTGTGGTCCAAATCGCTGAGCCTATGGGCGAGAGATTCCCCACCCCGATCCAGACGTTTTTCAGTCTGGTTATGGGACAGAAGCTGAATTGACTATCCTTCTGGCTGACCTTTGCAGAGGTGAGGCATGCAATGTGTTGTGCTGTTGAATCTCTTCCACCTCTTGGTGTTGTATTTCAGTACCACTTACCATGGTATTCTCCATCACTCCCTGGGAGGACTGGGAACTGCCTTGGGAAGTCTCTTCTCCTAGAACAGTGGTTCTCAACCTGTGGGTCCCCAGATGTTGTTGGACTACAACTCCCATCAACCCTGAGCTCTGGCCTTGCTAGCTAGGGGTGATGGGAGTTGTAGTTCAACAACATCTGGGAACCCACAGGTTGAGAAAGGCTGTCCTAGAAGATAAGTTTGGCCTTCTACTTGCCACACTTTAGCCAACTAACAAAAGCTTTTTCTTTCTGTGATGTTCACTGGGTAAATATTTGCATTAAGCTTAATATATCTTATTTCTGCTTTGGAACCCCCGTGAGCGCTGAGTGTTGCAGAATAAAAGTGTTAGGTACCCAAAAGTCTACAAAGACTCCATCACATGCCCTTTGTTTGCTTCTCATCTGGATGGGTGGTTTGGTAGTTGCTTTCTGAGATGGGATACTTGCAGGTTCCAGCTGCCCATCCTTTTTTCCATGTAAAAGTGTTTTTTATTGGTAGGACTCCCAAAAGATAGACTTTGCCTTGTTGAGCTCCAGTTGCATCTTCCCGGGGTGAGGTTAGAAGAGGTTCAAATCCTCACTTCCTGTTTCCCATTCCATTGTGTTTTCCCACTACCAAATTGGGGTGCGTGGCTTGCGTTTTCTTGCAAAATGCTTGTCTGCACCCACAAACACTGATACAAACATGTTGTGTGCAGTTTTCACAAGCATTATCTCTGTGGATTCATGGGTCCTTTCTGCAGTGGGACTTGCTGTCTCCTTGAGAGCCTGTGACCGTAAAGATTTTACATGGGAACCTTCTAACCACTGAATGGGTTTTTTAAGGCAGAGGCCCTGTTAGCTCCTCCTGGCAGATAACGCTTGTGCACTGTGTGTAGGAGAGCACGTGCTCTTATTTCCTGTGATGTCATCCTGGCTTCCCAGTTCTGTGTTGCTTGGTTGCCTTCCAAGTAATGTGAGGGTATTTTTAGGGAAACGTCTTGGCTGAGACTCGTGCATTGAAGGGGGTTGGACTAAATGACCCCTGGGCCTGGGGTCCCTTCCAACTCTGCAATTCTTTGATGCTATGTGTAGTGACAGTGCTGACAGGGTTGCTGTGGGGGTAGCTGTCAGCATCGCTACATCAGTTCTTGTTCCTCATGATATCATTTTGCATTCCGCTTGCTGATGGGAGTCGCAGCTAGGATCATGACTACCTTTTTCTGACATATCTGTGTTGGAAGCTGCCTGCTTAACAGAATCACGGGACCTGCCTGTAAATGATAGCTGGCATGCCAGAGTTGCTCTGTTCTTTACGCACCTTCAGTAGTCCAACTGAATTTGCATCATAATATTTCAAATAATTCGCCTTCACTGGCATTTGAAATTAATATTTCAAATAATTTTAAATAAAGCCTTCACTGCCTTTCAAATAATTTGCCTTCACTGGCAAATTAATATTTCAAATAATTTGCCTTCACTAATTTGCCTATTTCAAATAATTTGCCTTCACTGAATAAAAACCACCTCTTTAACATATTTCACAGAAATGTCTTGACTCGCAAGAATCTGCATAATTCAGCTGGAAAAGCAGTAAAAGATTACAGGGAAGTAAAATGCAATATTCTGTTGAGGGTCTTTTTAAATTTTTTACTGCCAGTTACCTTTTTAATGTTTGGATATCAATGGGTACCCTAACACATCATTCACAATGTAATAAGTAACTGATTTGTGCAAAACCTCATCTTCTTGTGTAAATGCCCATTTTATTGGAGCTTGCAGTGAAGAAGATTTTGATTCCAAGTCCAAGGGAAAGGGCATGTCTTTTTTTCCCTTTTTGTATAGCACCTAGCATTTTTCGACATTGCATAAAAATTGTATAGTTAGTGAT
Organism: Podarcis liolepis; assembly: GCF_965112155.1. NCBI lineage: Eukaryota > Metazoa > Chordata > Lepidosauria > Squamata > Lacertidae > Podarcis > Podarcis liolepis. The sequence continues at coordinate 51,581,699 of NC_139565.1, read as the reverse complement.
TTGCGCCCAGACCTGACAGTTTGCCCTGCCCTCCCTCCCTCTGTTGAAGTTGGGTTTTGTTTAAGTGAAAAATGGCAGGTGCAACCATGCATTACTTCCCTCTCATAAGACCACTACCTAAAAATTGGTGAGGAATAGAAGTTTGCAACAAATGAAACCATCTGTCATCCCCAGCAAACAAGCCCAACAGCCCCACTGTTCAGGACAATAATGGTGCCAAAGGAGTCAGCCTCTGGACAAAGTTCCTGCTGGGTTTCATTTAAGTAGGTTAGACCAAACCTGAGAGCCTTCCACAGATCCTGTCAACATAGATTTTGGTATGTGCTCTTGCAGAAGCCTGTCCTAGACAGATCAAAGAGGCTTTTAATTTGTATTTAATCACTCCTTGAAAAACCATCCACCATATCCTGCCCTGGCTATTATGTCAAATACTTGATGTAGTTAGTTTTTTTCTTACCCGTAGCAAATGTTGCCTCTTTTCAGATGCTAAATAAGAAAACCAACACTGTTTTCAACATGTTGTGTTATCTCCTTTCCATTTCAATATAGGTTAGAATGCAAAGCTAAGGTACTGAAATTGATTTCTATAATGGTTAGTTCTGTATAGAACGTAAAGTTAATTATGAAAGCTTATTTCTATTCAGTTTAATCAGCAAAGTTTACAACATGCTACCAAAGGGAATGTTTCTGCAGCCAAATGATTGGGAGTGTTCACATAAATACAACTATTTTATTTTTTTTATGGAAAGCAGGAGTTCCTGGTTATTACACAAACTTCTGTTACTTACTTTTTAATAATTGGACTAATAGGCCATCAAAATAGGCCATTTGAACATAATAACAGTATGAACTTGAAACAAGAATTCAGTTATATGATAAGCAGGATGAACATCTTAAAGAGCTTTGGACATCTGTCCCTTTGAGAAGTCATAGAAAAGCAGTTCTTCAGCTCTTTACGAGGCTCACACTTCTCTGTGAGTGAAAAGCCTTAGAGGGATAGTTGTAGGGTATTAATTTAGGGTATTATAGAAAACGTAAAACCATTTTAATAAACACGAATACTGTTTCAGGGAATCAGATTCTTCCTGGATTTAGGGTGATACAGGCGGTTTTCCCACACAGAGCACTGAGCCAAGGCAGTGCAGAATTGAGACGATCCATTTGAGGGTACAATATTATGAAAAAATACCCAAGCCCGCCCCTGATGTAGGGGTTAACATCTTGGTAACGTGGCGGCAATAATCTTAATAGCACAAAATTGGAAGACTGGAGAAATACCATCTAAAGAACAATGGCAAGAAAAATGGATGAACTACGCATAATTGGCCAAATTAACGGACAAATTGCGTGAAAAAGACAATAGTGACTTTGGAAAAGAATGGGAACCCTTTACAGCATACTTGCAGAAACAACAACAACAACAACAAAAGCATGGACATGTTGGCAGGATTTAAATAAACATTTACAACTTTATGTACAGCGTTTCAGATATTTCAGACCCAAGCCATATTGGGCTATAAACACAAATGTGAGCACCTTGGACTTGACCCACAAACTAGCTGGCAATGAATGCAGCAATTTTTAAATGGGGGTTATGCAAGTTCTAAATGAAACCCCAGTCAGTAATCTGGCTGCCATATTCTGGAACAGTTTACAAGTCACATTCAAGGGGTCTTTATTTGCAACTTTCTATAAAGTTGAACTAACAGGGTACGGCAAGTTGGTTTCATTCTGGGGGAAAGGAATAATGCCTGTAATCTCCCCATTTCCCCCTCCCACAAGAAAAGGAAGTTTTATTGTAGATTGAATTTAGTTTGGTTTGTTTATGTGACTCTGACAAAGCTTGTTTTTAGTGTTGACAATCTGTTGTGGAAAATGGTTTTCTAATGCTGCTTTAAAAATGATTTGCCTGTCTCAGTGACAAACTGTGTTTTCAAAATTATTTTTGAAATCCATGTTTGGGATGAGTGAAAGTTTAGCCTGAGGTGTTCCCCCCAACTTGTTTCCATTGCAGATATAATCCTGGGAGTGGGGCTTCTGTGGACCATAGCGATGGCTGCTTCTGGTTATTGTCTGTTTTCGTCTGTTCTGTTTTCGCGTCCAGAGTTTCACATTAAACACTGCAAATATTCATATGATGTTGCTTAAGCCCAGTGGTTTCCAAACCTTCCTCCCCACAGACTACTTGAAAATTTCTGGTGGTTTTGGCAAATCACTTCATGATTTTTCTGATTCCTTTGTTTCCGCAAAAAAAAAAAAAAAAAAAAAAACACAACACAACCCTACATGAATGCTGGTATGAGCAACAACAGGAAGTATATAGGAGTGGCTACATTCTTAATTTGGTATATTGTTGAACATTTTGAGGGGGCACAAATCATCTTGAATGTGGGAGCATCAAAAACACAAATAATCCTGCATGCACTCTAAAAAACCCATCTGGATACACCCAAAAGGTGATTAGATCAAGGCTGAAGCTGGATGAAAGGGATAATTCAAACAAATAATAATAATAATTTGCTGAACCCCTGCAAGAAGAAGAACACACGGACCGATGGTGCAGCTGAAAGGCAGAGAAGGCCAATTAGGGCAAAGGTGGCTCAAGTCCGTACCATATTTGGACTTGAAGGGCAGGTAACTCGGCATGTACAGTGGTACCTTGGGTTACATATGCTTCAGGTTACACACTCCACTAAGCCAGAAATAGTGCTTCAGGTTAAGAACTTTGCTTCAGGGTGAGAACAGAAATCGGGCCCCGACGGCGCGGTGGCAGCAAGAGGCCCCATTAGCTAAAATGGTGCTTCAGGTTAAGAAGAGTTTCAGGTTAAGTACGGACCTCCAGAATGAATTAAGTACTTAACCCAAGGTACCACTGTACAGAGTACCAGCTGAACTGAGCAGCTCAGGAACACCATGTTGTGCTGTGACCTGCACGTATCAGTTTTCAGACTGATGTCCTCTCATATAGATTTCCACACACACAACCCACTGCTGGTCAAGTCCCAAAGAGGCACACAAATATTTCTACATGCAAGGGGGGGTTGGACTTGCATTTATCAACCAACTGCCCCACGGCAAATTATTATTGAAACTGAACATTTCCAAGGCAGTTTGTAATGAGGTTCTGCTGCTCAAGAGGAGGAGAGGAGTCAAAAATCCCACCCATATCTTTGGAGATGCCTAACCATTACTCTTTGATCCCACCCTTTGTGTAAATACCATTATTTATTGTTTATTTAACATAATTTAAGATGCTAATCCATCTTAGAAGAAAATTATTTCCAAAGATAATGTAATTATGTTCCGGCCATTCTGGCTGCGCACTGTCTCGCCAGAGTGGTGCATGCTCTGGTTATCTCCTGCTTGTACTACTGCAATGTGCTCTTCATGAGGCTACAACTAATCCAGAATGCGACAGCTAGACTGATGACTGGGGCAGCCAACGGGACCACATACCACCGGTCCTAAAGGATCTACACTGGCTTCCAGTATATTTTTGAGCACAATTCAAACCTTTAAAGCCCTAAACAGCCTCAGCCCAGTATACCTGAAGGAGCATCTCCACCCCCATCGTTCATCCCGGATACTGAGGTCTAGCTCTGAGGACCTTTTGACAGTTCCCTCACTGCAAAAAATGAAGTTATAGGAAACAAGGCAGAGGGCCTTCTTGATAGTGGCACCCACCGCATGGAACACTCTCCCATCTCTCCCATCAGGTTTCAAGGAAATAAATAACAATACAACTTTTAGTTGTTGTTTTTCTTAGAAATTTTTATTGGACTTTACAAAATATAGAAAAAGTACAAAGACAAGGACAAGAAAAAGATAAAAACACAAATACACACTACAAAATACTACAATACACACATTTAGCACAAAAATACACAAAAATACAAAATACAAAAATACATACATTAAAAACTAATAATAAAAAGAAAAAACACATATAAGAAAAACACAAAAATTCCTTCTTTCTTAATTTTAGAACTTAAATTCACATATTCTCCTGACTTCCTCGCATCCCCCGATCTTGTATCCCTTTTCAAAGTTAGTTCAGCAAATTCATAGCCCGTTAATTTACCTGTTGTTGGTTTAATCTTAGTTTTTATCTTGTTGCTAGAACCCCCACAATTCATTTCAATGTCATCAACATTCAGAAATTTTACAATATTTCTGCAAATAGATTTTGAATTTCCCCCAATCTTCTTCCACTGAGTCTTCTCCATGGTCTCGGATTCTGCCAGTCATCTCCGCCATCTCCATGTAGTCCATTAGTTGAACAATACAACTTTTAGATTACATCTGAAGGCAGCCCTTTATTGGGAAGTTTTTGACGTTTGATGTTTCATTACACTTTTATATTTGTTGGGAGCCATTGGGCAAACCAGTCAGATGGGTGGGCTACAAATAATAAAATTATTATTATTATTATTATTTAGTTACTACTGATTTACATCAAAATATGACACTATGAATGTCACAACAAGGCCAGTGCAGTTCACCTTTCTTTCCATTGTTTTTGTTGCATTTAGTCTTCATGACACCCTTTATTTTGAAATGAGGCCTCTTAATTTCAACTCTTACAGCTTCATATGGATTAACATACCCCACTTCCTTTTCCCCAATGCACACTGTAGCTCCATGGATGTCTATTAGAAGTCAGTGCTACTCTTTATTCTGGAGTTTTGCGTAACTTGCATGTTTTGGCTTATGTTTAATCTAACATAGCCAGTTGGCATTTGAGCAGGAAAGCAGAAGAGCCCAAGGTGTAGTTAACCCTTTTCCACTTGCCCAAAGTTGTTGATTTTGTTATTTGATTGGAAAAGTTGTCCTGCCAAAACCTAGTGCTACAGACCAGAAAGCAGAAAGAACTACGGTCAATGTTTTCTTTTTTCCCCTGCTGTCTTTTTTTAATCTATTGTGGGGGGAACGTTTAAAGCTGTGAGCCAGCTGCTGTTGAAACTGCTGCCGCCCTTAACAGGCCCCACCACTGTGACTGATAATTCCATTGTGCTGGAGGAGTGCATCTGGTGTGGAAGGTCATGGAATTTGAGAGAGAGGTCCCCAAGGTATCTTGGCACCCAGCCTGTATAAAAGACCTGAGAAATCAAGAACAAAACTTTGAATTTTTGTCTGCTGGAAGAAAAAAACAGAGCTCTGTTGCACAATGGACAGCTGCTGCAGTTTGGAAGAGCTCCTGAACCTTTTTGCATCCAGTCGCTTTTACTTCCTTATTTTCTTTCGAAAGATTTACACCCATGTCATGATGGGCCGGCAGGTAGCATAGTAAAGGTAAAGGGACCCCCGACCATTAGGTCCAGTCGTGACCAACTCTGGGGTTGCGGCGCTAATCTCGCTTTATTGGCCGAGGGAGCCAGCGTACAGCTTCCACGTCATGTGGCCAGCATGACTAAGCCGCTTCTGGCGAACCAGAGCAGCGCACGGAAATGCCATTTACCTTCCCGCTGGAGTGGTACCTATTGATCTACTTGCACTTTGACATGCTTTCGAACTGCTAGGTTGGCAGGAGCAGGGACCGAACAATGGGAGCTCACCCCGTCGCGGGGATTCGAACCGCCGACCTTCTGATTGGCAAGTCCTAGGCTCTGTGGTTTAACCCACAGCGCCACCCGCGTCCCTGGTAGGTAGTATACCCATCTTCAAATCAGCTTCCAAACTTTGCCAGACATAGACTTGGGCTGGGAAATAGAACCCAATGGGTGTACCAAAGAAACGATTGCCTCTTTTTCTCATTGCCATGAGATTCAGAAATTTGGTGAGGGTGCGATGCCGGAATAGTGCAGTGTTGCACCATTCACTAGACGTGTGTGTGTGTGTGTGTGTGTGTGTGTGTGTGAAATGCCAGATAAATACTAGCTCAATATAATATAATAGCCAAAATCTTCACCTGCTGCATGATATTCATCTAGGTTTGCGGTTCCCAGACCTCCTCTTTCCTCTGGACGAAAAAATTAATATGTCTCGGCTAACACTGCCAAATGCCACCTTGTGATAAAATACTTAGGGAAGGTGGCGATGCTGCCTGCCTCTTAACAGAGGACTTTCCCCTGCTCAGTCTGCTACTTGTTAGTGGCTATAGACTTGTTATAGATTTGTTGCTCTGTGTTTGATTAATCAGGACACTGTATACCCAAGGAGTGGGAGGAGAGGGTATTGAAAGCAAAGTGGCTGAGTGTCTCTGCACAGTTTTAAGCCACCAGCATAACCTAATGGCCATTAGGGGTTATCTTGTTAAAGTTTGATTTAATAATGTTCTGGCCTTTTGACCACAATCTAAATGAATGTGTGGCTGTTTGGCTTGTTCCTTCCTCAGCAGTTGTGAATATCTTTAAAGAAAGAAAGAAAGAAACCTGAGAGTGGGGAAAGGCTTTCATTTCAATAACAAAGAGCCTTCATCCACATCATGCTTTTTTTTTATTTAAAAAAATCATTTTCTTTCCTAAATAAAGATTGCACATAAAAATCAAATGCAATATGTAAGTTATGCAAGAGAAATTGTGTAAGCTGAGTAGTACAAACAGTATTAATGTCCACTTCCCCCCTTTAATAAACTAATCAAAGATTCACAATATACCTATGATGGTAATTATTTTAGCAGTGGGAGGCTTTGCTCTAAAAGGTGAGACATGAATAAGATATATAATAAATAACACAATCTTAGTAATTATTTGGCATCTGTTCGTTCTTGACAATAAGGACGTTGACTAGTTTTTCTAAGTATAACCCCCCCCCACACACACACACAGTGTAAAAAGGTTTGGTGACTTTCAATGGGGGAAACCCAGTTTTTTCGTTTCGTTTGGTTTGTTTGTTTGAACGTATTTACTGAGCAGAGGGGAGCTCCCTGGCTTCCCTTGCATATGTGTTTGTCCATCAACATTCATTTAAGGTAAATCTGATATCTACAAAGCAATTTAAACACTAAAGAGTCTTACGGGAACTAGTGAAAAAAATAAAAATAAAACCTGTTTGTCGACATCCCTTCCTAAGGCACTTATTAGAATCAAATATGTTAAAATAAAACAAACCAAACTCACTTTTGCAAAAGTTTACATTTTAAATTATCAAAAATTAAATAAACGTTGGTAGTAACCATTTTAGACTTGAAGCTAATAAATGTGTCTTGCATCCTTCTTGGTGCATTAGAGCTCACTGCTTTTGAAGTCAACACTGCTGCATTGATTGACATGTCTCGGAACCAATTAAAATTTCAGCATTTCCCTTGGGAGAAACATATCAGTTTACTTGGTCTGAAATATCCTGAATTGCTGTATACCAGCCATTGAGATACCTTTGCGATATTTATGTAAAGGAATTATCTCCTACTTTAGTTTTCAAAAAACTAAAAGTAATTGTGCTTGAGCTTGCTGGTCTTTTTGTGCATTTTTTCCTGTTTTAAAATTACAGAAATTCAACCCAGGATTTGTATAGGAATATCAGTGAAAGTGGTAAAAGTGGTTTGCTTTTTTAAAAAAGCAACTTGTTTATGTAATGCTATAAAACAATTAAAAATTCACACAAGAAATGGAGTAAGATTTGCTTGATCAACTTCCCAATATTTTATCTAGAGGGAGCACTAAAACTACTTAATCTTAACAAAGGATTTTTCTTTTAAGGATAAAAAGACATCATTTGTAACACCAAATTTTAGAATATGCATTATACGTAGATGATTTAGAAAAGAATGTTAGTGCTGAGTATAAGTTCTCTGTTCCACATTTGCATCTCTTTCCTTATTCAGAGCATGGCAGGCCTTCAGATGTTAATGTAGTAAAATGTAATTAATTTACAAATACCCATGATCTGGCAGCTGCAAAATTTGCATGTAGAGCACTATATTGCCACCTTCTTATGCCACGTTTTAAAAGTTTAATGTATGCAGCTCATTCTTGTACCCATTTTTGGCTGTGCGCTTTGATAAATAAATAGATCATCTAAGATTCAATAGGCCAATTGCAGCATATAATAGCTATTCAGAGGCAATTAAACTGCCTTTTTTCATGCCGGCATGTGAGTGCGCCCTTTTCCAACCTTCAACTTGATTCACGGTGATTCAAAATTAACTTAAAAGTCTTGTTTGCTGACAGCTTAAAGCTTAATTGACTGAAAGCCAAATAGAGTGTGTTCTGTATTCAGCACTAGGGCTATTGATAAAGCCATGTGTAAATTGCACATGTTGAAAGACAGCCATTGGGCCCCTGTTCTCGTATTAGCCCACAACTTAGCATTGCTGCACAGTCAGAATTGCTTTGTCAAGTCTTTTATCACACCAGGTTAACTCTCTGGAGTTTCCCCAGCAGCAGAAGCAACTCAGAGTATTGAGTCTCTTGGATACTGTCTTTTACAAATCTGACACCGGCTTGTATCTTATTGCATTGCCTGTTCCTGTCTCCCACCCCTCCATCATTGTAAGCAAACTTTGTGGTCCAATGCTTTCCTCATATTTATTTACCATACTTTTCAGTGTATAACACACCCCCATGTATAAGACGCCCCCTTTTTTTGAGGCTCCAAATTGAGAAAAGAGAGGGGGAATTGCGATCAATTGTATGATCGCTCACCGACAGCAAACGCCAATCACCCAACCAATTGCCGCGGGAGCCAATAGCCTGCGGAACTTGCCGCAACGACCAATCACCCGCCAGAACGTCGCTGACAATCTCTGGCTCACAGCAGCCACCAATCGCCCATCCAACCTCACTGCCATCCATGTATAAGACAACCACCCTTTTTAAGCTTAATTTTTCAAGGAAAAAAACCTAGTCTTGAACACGGAAAAATACAATTTACTTTTAAATAATGTATTTCTCACCGTTCCGCCTTGGAGCAGCATACAGTTTTAAAAACCGTCAAATATGAGAGACAATATAAACAGACAGACGACACAGGCACCACGATATATAGGAGAGCTCAAAAGCCTGATTAGAAAGAAAAGTTTCATCTGTGCTCTTAAGTGTAAGCAGTGAAGGAGCCAGATCTCCCAGGAGTACTGAGTTCCAGATTCAGGGGGCCACCACAGAAACAGCCCTGCTGTGCATTGCAACCTCACATATTTCTGAAGGGACAGCAGTATCATACTATTGTAGAATTGGGAAGGGACCCTGAGGATCATCTAGTCCAGGGGTGGCCAACTCCCAAGAGACTGCGATCTACTCACAGAGTTAAAAACTGGCAGTGATCTACCCCCTTTTGGGGGGTTCAGGTCAAAAATGTTGAGCTTGGTTTATGGAGGAGGAAAGCCCCATTTTGGGGGGGGTGCAGGGCAAAAACGTTGAGCTTTTTTTAGGGGAGTCAAAGTTGCTGCGCTACTTTGGGGGGAGCCAGTGATCTACCACAGACGTCCAGTGATCTACCGGTAGGTCACGATCTACCTGTTGGACGTGCCTGATCTAGTCTAACCCCCTGCAGTGGAGGAATATGCAGCTGTCCCATACGGGGATCGAACCCGACAACCTTGGCACTATCATTTTCTAACCAACTGAGTTAAGCTGAACCTGCAGAAGATCTAAATTCTGGAGCAGGGTAATATGGAGAAAGGCGGCTCTTCAGATAACCTCGTTCTGAGCCAAACCAGCACTTTCCATTGTTATTGAAAGTAACTGTGCAGCCAATGCACTTGAAACAAAAGGGATAGGTGTAATATGAGCCCTGTACCAGATATTCACAGTCCCCTTAGGATCATTGGAGAGAGAGAGAGAGAGAGAGAGAGAGAGAGAGAGAGAGCTGAATCAGCATAGCAATGACACTGTACCAGGTGACCTCTTGTAGAGGTTTCATGCAGGTGTTAAAAAGCATAGGAGACAAAATTCAGGAACCTCCTAGAAGCCATGGCATCAAACAAATGTTTCTCAGTATCACCACCTGGCTATATGCCTGGAACTGAGATGCCACCAGCTGTTTACTCTGCCCCCCTAAAAGGCATATTCGAGCTTGGTCAATCATTACCTAACACTTTGGGACCAACAAGTGCTTCCTTAGGAAGTAGTCTTAGCTTTTATTCTTGAGGTTTGACGGCATCATGTCTTGCTGAAAAGAGGCATTAGCCACAACAGTAGCTCAGTCAGGCCCTCTCTGGCAGCTTTTATTACCAGGCTGGGCAGATGTCTAAAGTGCATTGTCTAAGAACCATATCAACACCCTCAGGTTGCACAAACTGAAAATTATCTATCTGAAGCAGGTGCTTAAGACAGAAGACATAACGCAAGCATCTTAAGTTGGAATGAATATGAGCAATTTTATCAGCATAGTGTATTTCAAGTAAGTTGGAACATGACTAAGTTAGGTCCATTAATTTAAAACATAGTTGAATACCTTCTTCTTCTTCTTCGGCGATCACTCATAATCGAGTAAGATTGTTACTCCGCAAGTGACTGTGGAGGCCAATTCTGGATCCACACGTCCTTCCACTGTGGGGGCATAGGTTTCCGGGTGGGAGTTGATCATGGTGCCAAGCGTGCCTTCCTCTTAGCACGTTTCTCCCTTGCTTCCTGAGTTTGAGCGTGTTCAAAGCCCATGACACCTTTGGTAAAGGCTCTTCTCCAACTGGAGCATTCGTACGCCAGTGTTTCCCAATTGTCGGTGTTTGTACTACATTTTTTAAGATTTGCCCTGAGATAGTCTTTAAACCTCTTTTGTTGCCCACCAGCATTACGCTTTCCATTTTTAAGTTCGGAATAGAGTGGTTGCTTTGGAAGACAATAATCAGGTTGAATAATAATCGGTTGGTTGAATACCACCCAGTTCTTGTCTTGGCTGCTTGAGTGTAGTGGAGAATTTATGGTTTTAATTTTAGTGCTTAACCCTTTCTTGATAATTTAGGGCAGGCAGATTAAAAATCAAAGTATAAAGTAAAGTTCTATGGAACAAGCACCAGTTGCCACCCTCTGAAATAAAGCCCCCAACCTGAATCAAAGTATTAAAGTGGCCACCTGCCTTCGAAGGATGCTTGCAAGAAGTGAATTCCATTATCATGGAGCATCCAATGACTATTTCTTTTTCTACTTATTTCTGTATGACTTGCATGGTTCTCTCCGCCTCCATTTTATCCTCACAACAATCCTGTCTGGCCACCCAGTGTGCTTTATAGCTGCCCCTTGGTCTTCCAGGTCCTAGTCCAAGGCTCTAACCAGTACACAAAACTGATTCATGCTTGCTTTGACATGAGAGACAGAAAAATAGAATTGGCTCTTTGTCATTAATGAGACGGTTCGGAGGGTGGCAACATGAGAACGGGCCTTTTCTGTGGTGGCTCTCCATCTGTGAAATGTTCTCCCCAAAGAGGATTGCCATCATTACATGTCTTTAGGCACCAGGCAGAAACATTTCTTATTACCTGGGCCTTTGGCTATTAAATAATCTATGTTAAATGTTAAATCTATGACTTGTTAAATGCGGGGAGGGCACTGTTGCTATAATCATTTAATTATAATTATTGTGTATTATTGTGCTCTGTATTATGTTTTTATTACTATGCTGTGTAAATTATGTTCTTAGTGTTGTACACTGCCCTAGGATCTTTGGATAAATGGTGGTATCTAAAACAACAACAACTAGTAGTAGTAGTAGTAGTAGCAGCAGCAGCAGCAGCAGTTCCCTTTTGTGGAAGGAGGTTAAAGGTTAGACTGTTCCACCTTGGAATATGTCAAGGCATTGTGAATAAAAACTAGCAGATTCAACTGCATAATACAACTGTCAAATACAATGTGATGTATTAAGAATTGGCCATAAAGAATAAGCTATACATGCATACACTGTTAGGGGGAGAAAGTGATAAGCACAGTCCGCCACCATTTAGTGTTTTGTGCTGCCATGGCAACCAGTGGTATTTAAATGAACATTGGCAGATCTCTGTGGTTATACATTCTCTCCCTTTGAAATAGAAACTCCCCTGTCCGCATCCCTCTTGGTTACACCCTGTTTCTAAAGCAGAGCGTACGCCGAATATGCCACGTAAACTGTACGAAATTAGTTAAGTGATTGTGTGACTTAGAAAGCAGGATACAGAGAGAGAGCTGGAAGGTTTTTCTTTCTTGTTTTCGCTTCACACTAATGCATTACAAGTGGAACCTATAGAATTGTGGGTGTGGTCCTTATGGAGCCCCTAGTGCTGAGGAAGGGCTTGAGTAATCTGTTCTATGAAGCTCCTGCAAAGCTAATTCTGCCCAAGAGCAAGCTAAGGTAATCCTATACCCAGTTGGCAAACACCCATTTGCAATGCCATGGTGTTCACAGTGTCACTAATACCTTCCTCGTGTGGTGTGTATGTGAGTGTTTGTTGTTTAAATATGTGTGGGATCAGTGTTGTGAATCTACATGGATGCCAGTTTCAAGATGGCAGAGCTTGTGTATGTTATTATAACATGTCAGTTGTGCTCCACTTTTGGGGTCTATTTGCACTTGAGATGTTTCTAGTTTGCACGTTGCTCACTTAATACTCTTCTATGATTGCAATATTTCACCATACAGGCAGTGTTGTTGCAATCCTACTTATTGTACGATGAGGGATTGTGTAATATGGACATGCTTCTTTTAGGTCCTCAACATGTCTCTCCCTCCACCCACTTATGAACCATGCAGAGCCCCTGCATATCAGTTGCTTGGAAGCGCAGGCGTGGAGAGTGTTGCGCTAAGGTGCTGCTTGTGAGCATCCCATGAGCATCTGGTTACAAAGACCTTCCCATGTGCACTCCGAGAACAGAGCGCTGGGCTACATGGGCCTTTGGTATGATCCTGCGGCTTGCCCAAAAGACTACCTGTCCCTACGTAGACCTGATAGATTGATGAGATGTTGTCAGCAGCACCACATGTTATAGACCCATTATATAGTGATTATTTCTTTTTTTTAATGTGGCATTTTCTGCTGTTGCTCCATTCTTTGGGCAGGTCTTCTCCCTACTGTACTGGAAGCACCATCAATTGCTTGCTTGAGAGGTCTTTTAAAGACCCATATCCCTCCCCTCACTGCCCTGATGTTCTGCGATTATTAAGCTGAGGTCTTTTTGTATATTACGACAATTTGTTTCATTTTGTCCTTTTACAACTGTTCTAATATTTTTACTGTACAGTGGTACCTCGGGTTACATACGCTTCAGGTTACATACGCTTCAGGTTACAGACTCCGCTAACCCAGAAATATTACCTTGGGGTAAGAACTTTGCTTCAGGATGAGAACAGCGGCAGAGCGGCAGCAGTGGGAGGCCCCATTAGCTAAAGTGGTGCTTCAGGTTAAGAACAGTTTCAGGTTAAGAACGGATCTCCAGAACGAATTAAGTACTTAACCTGAGGTACCACTGTATATTTTTATGGTGTTTTTAGTTTTGTACACACCACCATGCCCTGATTGTTAGCTGTCAAAAGAGGTGGGTTTTAGGTTTGGGGGTTTAAAAAAGTGGTTCGTATCCAAAGGTTTCCTTTCTTTGCCAGAAAATTCCTTCCACTGGAAGAAGGGAACCTTTGGATCAAACCAAGCTTCCCTCCGTGTTGTACCAGCTCAGTGACTCATAAAATCTACAGTCACATGTCTAATGTTACTCACCATTTTGCATTAGGCTAATCCTGTGAACCATTGGTTCTCAGTGGCATCTCTATGCCACCATGGCCAGGTTAGCACTTAAACACAAGTCATGGTTTGTTTATCAAACCAACCATAGGTTTCTCCACAGACAGGGCTATTCCCTAGGGAGGGTGGGGCCTGGTGCAAATCGTACTCCCTGCACCCCCCTGTTGAGTTTCTCTACCCACTACCTCTGCTCACAATTAATCCTTTGTTGTTGTTTTACCTCTCAGCTCAGCTTGCATTTTTATTTTGCTGCTACTTTAGGAAGGCAGTGCTGGTAGACTTTTAAATGTGCACACACACCAGGGATGGCCCTGCCCACAAATGATCCAACTATGGCTTATTTCCCAAGAGTTCGGTTTCTTTTCCAGCTACTTTTGTGTCTTTGTATCTTGGTAAAACATCTGGGGTGAAGTGGGGAGACCATCCATATTTGAGATCCATCTTGCATCTCACACAAAGCCATAGTTAAACTAAAGTTTGTAAACTGACTACAAACCAAAGTTTCGGATCATGTAGTTAGGAAACCATTGTTACGCTGCTGAGTGGGTTTCACGCAGAACCCTAAGCCGGGGGCCCCCAGTGTGGTTCTTTGGGCAATGTGGCACCCACAGATAACCCCCTTAGTGTCTGCTAGGCCCTGCCGCGTTTGTATTTTCAAAAATTGAGAGGGTTTGACTTTTCTTAAAAAGGTAAAGGGACCCCTGACCATTAGAGGGGTTGTTTTATGAGGGGTGTCTCCTCTTGTTGTCTGTGTTTTATTCCTTTATGGAAGGGAGTGAAGGTGTTTGGGTGGGTGTGATCATCATCAATTTTTGTTCCATAAGATGGGTATTTTGTGTTGCCATGACAGTTTCTTCATTTTTCCAGATGTGCCCCCAGACTAAGCTCAATTACAGTTGACGTAATGTTATTTTAATATGTAAGTAGTCTTGGAGAATTTTTTATATGGAAGGCGACATATAAATGTTCAAAATAAATTACTATTGAGCCATGGCTTTGCATTATGTGAAAACCAGACCTCTAGTGTGTTTAAATTCATATTCATATTTCTCTCCTTTTTTTTTATTCCCCTATATATTGCTTGTCTGTGGGCATATTTTACCTAGCAGCGCTCTCTCTTCCCTTCACGAGGCTTGCCTCATACTTTGTAGAACTGTGGTTTTAGACAGCTGTTTCAATATTTACTGAACGATGCGCTGCAAAATTGCAAACGGTTGAAGCTTCAGAATTACGCAGGAAGGAAAATCCAGCATTGTGTCTGCACTTGTTACATATTCAGAACTCACCTGAATAATAATAGGCTCAAGGAATACCAATGAGACTGTGAGCCCTGCCTCCTAATCCTTCAGGAAGTTGCGCTGCTGATTCTGTCATCTGTAATCGTGCTGTTTTCCAACTCTTTCAAAGCACATTACAGCAGAAAGGAGCTAAATACCTCACAAGTTCCCACTTCCCAAAGCCTTGTTAATTGTATCTGTGCAATTATTCCTGCTAAGCCTCCTGTTGCTGCTGTTATTTGCCACTGTTATTCTGTGATGTTGGTGGCTTTGTGGGATAAAATTGTGCTGTGCAACATTTCTTATCTGTGTTGGGTATTGCCTCTTTTACCATTTTCTTTTTATAGAAGCATTCTTAAAAGTGCTGTTAAAATACCTCTGTAGGCACACCTTTGTTTTGGCATAGCATCCTGTTTAAACCTTTTGTAATATAATTTTTCTTTCAAAAGGATTTAATGAATCGTTTTCAGACATTACATGGAAACAGAAAGAAATGAGGCGTGGAAGGTTTTTTCATTTTTTATAACAGAAAGGCAACTGAATGTAATGTTTACATGATCTTCGTTATTTTGTGGCATTTAATTTTTTTTAGCAGCCAGATCTTTGGGGGGGAAATTGTGGGGAAAATATATTTTCAGTTTCTGTAAGACATTCCATTTTTAGTTTCTGATATTGCTCTATCTCTTATTGATTTCCTGGCAAATCATGGCTATCTAATTTTACCTGCCTTCTCATTGATTTCCAATAAGAATCTGGTCTCTTCATAAAGAATCAGGATAAGTTGCAACTCGGTTTCAAAATGATTGCAATTTAAAATAGTTTGTTACTCTTATACTTTTCAATAAAATAGTAATCATGTTTCAAAATGTAAAATCCAGAATACTGGTTTTATTGAAGTTTTACCAATGCCCAGTGAGGTTTGATACTCCAGAATGAATTGCTTTTATTGATCAGGTGGTTTTTTTGTAATCTAGCATATCTTTAAAAGCAGGAGTCATTTGGAAAAATATTTTCATATGTACTTTGATTTTTGTCTCATTGTAAGCTAGCCATCAGCATCTAGCAAGGTAACGGATGAGCTTGAAATATTTAATTTTTAGGAGGGTTGAATATTTTTTAAATTGCCATTATTTTATTATACTGTTTTTACCAGTGCCTATGCATCAGCAAGCAAAGCAACAAATAATGGAGCAGGTTTGTGGATCTATCTGAACATGTCCTGTTTCACTGCATAAATGAAATTTTAATTCATTGCAATTAGCTCAGTTCAGAGGCAAAAATATGAGTCACTCTCTCATAATGAAGATTTAGACAATTTTTGAGTTTAAGGCTATAATCAAATTCTTTATTCTCTTCTTGCATAAATGTTAAGTTCATGTCCTTATATTTCACAAAGCTTCACATATATTTAAGGTGTATATACAGGCACAGATTGCCTGTGTTTCATTTTTCTTGATCTGAGGACTTTTTTCTACGTTGCGAACCAAACATTTCACTGTATTGGAGAACGGGAAACCTAAAATGGTTGAAGGCAACTATTTCCCTAACATACAGCAAGAGCAGTGAGGAATAGTTCAGGACAAAATGGATTCTCTGCAGTTTTGTATGGAGCTGATAGATGATCCCTTTAATCAACCAGAGCTGGATATTTTTTTCATACTGCCTCTTCCCCCACCCCACCCCACCTTCCTGCAGTGTGTCATAGTAATTAATTTAATCCTGTTAGCATATTATAAAGAAGATATTCAATAATCAAATCTGTTTTATATTTATACTAGTATGAATGAACACTTCCCTTACAAATCAGCAACCAACACTGCAAAATCTCAGCAGTTTTTAATAGGCATTAATACATTAACAAGAATTATAGAAAGCTATATAAATTCCCTATTACCCAGCCGTCTGATGCTGTTGTACAGATTTAGGCACATTTAAATCTACAGTAGCTAGCTGTGATATTGTATATGACCACCAAGTAGTCACGTTATGTTTCTTTTCAAAAGTGAATACTCTATCACTTATGCACAGCCTGACTTCTATAAAATTATTAGGTACGTCTCTAGAAAATGAATAAGAAGCCTGCTGTCTGCATTGGCTGTAGTGGTGTCAATAACATTTATATGTTGGTCGAGTTCACTGCATCATGCGAAGACTGGATCCCGCAATCGCAATATATTGAAATTAGGAACAGAAGTATGCTTAGATTATTTTTGTGTGTGAATTACAATGAATTTCCGGAGGTGTAGAAGTGTGCTCCCACGGCAAGGAACATGACACAGGTGACTGCCATTACAGCAGTGTGGATAAATGTTAATTAATTATGAAAATGTTGCTCCTGTCACCAAAGATGAATGAAAAACCCCGACCAGGAAAGGTTTGAAAAACAACAACCACCCTCCAGCTCCATAAGGCGGGATGCGAAATGGCAAAGCCACAGACGTACTTGCAGTTTTATAACTTGACAAGAATGTCTGTGAGCAAAAAAATAAAAATAAAGGAAGGAAGGAAGGAAGGAAGGGAAAAGAAAAAGCTTGCTGGCTCTTTTAACCCTTCCATGTAATGACAGCAATTTGAAGGAACTTGAAAGCAATAAGCAAGGAGCATTGTTCACTAGGCTCTCTTGTTCCACTTTGTGCCTTAGCATGTCAGTACATTGTTAAAGTTAAGTGTATCCACATCCCTACGAGCTAATGAATACTTGGTAGTCTATACTAATACTTTAGTGGATGCTGAACAAGTTTAGATGTTAAGCTTTTTAGGAAGAATGAATGATGGCTAATGATTATTTAATGACAGATCTCTGGACTGAAAGGCACTTAGCACTCAAAGTGTGCTGCAAAGCCTATTTCTCAGAGCTTCAGACAGGTTTATTTGGTCTCACCTTGAAGAGAACAGTGCTGTATTGATTTCATTGGTGTGGATTTAAACACGCCATTGGCTTAGAATAGCACCAACTATGCAGCAGAAAATCAGCACCTTAATCCTTGCGATTACTCGTAAGCTACTATGAAAACATTTGGTTCCAGCTGCTTGAAAAATGGAAGCAAATTTTTAGCTTTGAATGTTGAACTTTGTTTAAAGCAAGGCAGTGCTGTGTTGTGTGCTGTGATTAAAAGGAAGAGATGAGGTCAACTGTGTTTTGACTGCATCCAAGAGCAAATGGTTTTAATCCCATATTTGTCTGTTGCATAGTCTGCTCTATCCCAAGATCTCTGAGCGAATTACACAAATATTTAAAATTTCATATTAAAGGGGAACGTAAAAACATTACACTCCTTTCTACCATATATGGTAACTTAATAAATATTTAGCGCAGCCTTTGAGTCTACATTTCCTACTAAACTGTAACCCTGTTTGCTGTTGTTTCCCCTATAGACTGTAAATTCCTTGGGGACTTGTCAGTTTGTTGCTTCATAAAAGCTCCCGCATCTTTAGTGCTATAAGAATAATACATATATAATTTATGGTATTTTTCTTAATTAAGTATTCTGTGTGAATTGTATTAAAATTAGCTACCAATTTCTTGTTAGCCCCTTCTAGCTATTGACTTCAATGCTCACATGGAATCTATGCGAACATTGCAACTCCTGATGTGGGAGGTTCATTATGCCCAGTTGGAAGTCGACAGCTTTTGTAGTCAAGGCTTAGGAACAGGACAAGACGTGCCCAGGGAAACTGTTTAGGGGCCAAGAAGGTAGAGAATGAATAATATTTTTAAGCCCCATAAAATTTGAGAGCAGAAGTCTGCTTGCTGTCAGCTCAGCTTAAAGTTTGTTTTGAAATTTTAAAAACGGATGGTGATCAGACACGATGCTAATCATAATCCTCCAGTAAAGGGTGAACTCCAGCAAACTTCATTGAATGCAGTAAGACATTTAGTTCATATCTAGGAAAAGGAAAAATCTGGTCCTAAACCTCCACTGCCTTGTGGGACATCTTCAAGAGAAGAAGGCATTAAGAAGTAAACCCTACACAAATCTGGAGTAGAGTCCTTAGGATGGTTGGATGGCACCTTGTATGCCTCCTTCCAGCAACTCAGCTGGTGATAAATGTATTGCTCTGCTTTCCTTTTGACCATTTCAGCACGGCCAAGAGCCCAGGACCTCCATTTCCAGGCTTGCACACTAGGGAGGTCACTTAAGTGCTGCTAACTTCACCCTCAGAGGTGACTTCACGCTCAGAGGTGCACTCCGTTGTCTCTTGAGACAGATGGATGCCAACAACGACAAGATGATGATAATAATACTCATCTACCTTATAAGGTTGTTGTAAGGAGTGTGTACATTCACATGTGCTGGATAAACGTTAAGGTAGTACAGTGGTACCTCAGGTTAAGTACTTAATTCACTCCGGAAGTCCGTTCTTAATCTGAAACTGTTCTTAACCTGAAGCACCACTTTAGCTAATGGGACCTCCTGCTGCTGCTGCACGGCCGCCGCGCGATTTCTGTTCTTATCCTGAAGCAAAGTTCTTAACCCGAGGTACTATTTCTTGGTTAGCGGAGTCTGTAACCTGAAGTGTATGTAAGCCGAGGTACCACTGTATTATTCTTTTTACCAAATCATTTCCCTTAAATTGCTTGTTGCTCTACTTCTTTCATTTCGTTTTAATTGCTGCTTTTCTCTTATCCTGTGGTGCTCTTACTTTGCTTTGTGATCCACCCTGGAAGTTATGTCTTGGATCAGAACTCATGGGATTTCATATTTTAAATAAACGGAAGTTCGTTACTACTTAATGTCTTCACAGTCTGAACTGCATAACAGTCTTCACTGTGTTCAACATTTGATGCGCTGTGTCGGTTCTTTCAGCTCATGTGGGAATTCTTGAACAAATATAATATGTTAAGGCAGTTAATATCAACAGAAGAGATTTTGTGGGTAGAATATGGGATATGCAGCAAAGCAGAAATGTTTGTGCCAGAGAGAGAGAGAGAGAGAGAGAGAGAGAGGGAGGGAGGGAGGGAAAGAGAGGCATAGTTGCAATCAATGTTTTGCACATCTTGAGGTGCATCTGAAATTTTTATAAGTACTGTTTGGTGCTCTTCATTCAAGGCACATATAGCTGATGGCCAAGTGTAGTTCTGCCTCAAAAGTGGCACAACAGGAATTTTAACACCTCACAGATGACAACACGGTAAACTTCCAATAGCTCAGGTCAGTAGATGGTGCCACATCTACATGAATTATTAAAGGACAAATAGCAATGCCCGAATATTACAGTTAATGTACCGCATCAGTGACAACACCTTTTCTGCATTTAACGCCTCGTCTGATGCTTCCTAGTATCAAGGAAGGATCAAGACTGAAGAAGGATTTTTTTCTGAAGGACCAAAACTTACATTGACCCCCAATTTACAGAAATATGGGGTCCAGCAGAAAGTCCATCCAGTTTTGCAAGGAATAGGAAGAAACCAAATAAATTAACTAGGATTAAAACATGGAGAGAATATTCAGAGTGTTCCCAGCTTGGTTGACTGTTAAGAACCATAGCTTAAAACCACCAAATAGCAAGAATAAAACGCTGAAACAGTAAAGCATAGCAAGCAATGGTAGCTGTATGAAGCCAAAGCCAGGAGAGTAAAAAGACAAAACACTCGTCAACTGGGCAAATGGTCTTTACGCCAGAACTTAAGTGGTGCCAAATGAGCCTCTCTAGAAAGGGCTTTCCATTGCTCAGCACACTTTATAGGCAGCCCTATATATGAGGCATTCCCAGTATATATATATATATATATATACACACACACACACACTCCCAGTAGTGATGTATGGAAGTGAGAGCTGGACCATAAAGAAGGCTGATCGCCGAAGAATTGATGCTTTTGAATTATGGTGCTGGTGGAGACTCTTGAGAGTCCCATGGACTGCAAGAAGATCAAACCAATCCATTCTGGAGGAAATCAGCCCTGAGTGCTCACTAGAAGGACAGATCCTGAAGCTGAGGCTCCCATACTTTGGCCACCTCATGAGAAGAGAAGACTCCCTGGAAAAGACCCTGATGTTAGGAAAGATGGAGGGCACAAGGAGAAGGGGACAACAGAGGATGAGATGGTTGGACAGTGTTCTCGAAGCTACCAGCATGAGTTTGACCAAACTGCAGGAGGCAGTGGAAAACAGGAATGCCTGGCGTGCTCTGGTCCAGGGGGTCACAAAGAGTTGGACATGACTAAACGACTAAAGAACAACAACAATATATGAGGCATTACAGTAGTCCAAACAAGATGTTATCAGAGCATGAATAATATGGCCGGTCTATCTCTTAAGGCAGGCACGTCCAAAGTCCATTTCGGGGGCCTAATCTGGCCTGCCAGTGAGTTCAATCCGGCCCCAGTGGCAGTTTATTTTTGGGGTAAAATCATAAGAAAGTTCAACAGCTTCAATCCTAAAAAAAAAGGTCAACAACTTTGGTTGGCCCTTTGGTCTGCCTTCATGGTCCTTCACTTCATCAAATCTGGCCCTTTTTGAAAAAAGTTTGGACACCACTATAAGGGTTGCAGTTGTGCCAGGGGTTATGAAAGGATCAGAGGATCAGTAAATTCTGTGGACTGAAACCAAAGAACTCACCTGCTCAGAATTCCAAGACACATTTCTATAATAATAAATTGGTATGGCATTTACCCCTCCAAGTTTTTAATATCTAATACAATAAAAGAGTACCATCATGTGCCTAATAGCAGATATAAAGTATCTGGGGGTAGTCCATCTCCCATAAAATAGCCTTTAGCCTTAATTCAAATCCATTGATTCCTGTTCCAGTTAAACCTGTAGAACTTAATATGTCTTTTAATCCTTTTATTGTAAGATAGGATAAAATTAATTTTACACTAGGACTGTGCAAAGCCAATTAACATGATCTTTAGAGTTATTTAGTAAAGTGCTTCAAACTGCTAAATTTATCCTGACCTCTTGGTTGCACTCCCTGACTGCTTTTTAAATGAAGTAATCAATATCTTGCAACCTTTTAAACAGCTTAAACTTTTTTTCAGATTTTTTTTAACCTATATTTTATTTAAACAGATTAGGGATGAAAAATATACAGCTACAGTTGTTGACCATTTCCTGTAGGGCTGTTGTCTTTTTGGTTTTGGTACTCGGTCAGTGTGCTTGCAAACCTTTGTAAATGTGGAGTCAAAATGTCCGTTTGGCAAATAATGAAGAAATCTGTCACTTCCATTTACTTAGTGCATAGAAAGTGTGCTATCTCTACAACTTAAATGCAGAAACCTTCCTTCTTCCCCAGCGTAGCTTCTTCCCCCCCCCCCCCCACATAGGGCTATTTGAGGTTATTAATTTTCTCACCGTGATAGGGTGATCAACCGTCCTGTCAAGAAAATGGATCTCTGTGTCACCCTTTAGCATGATTAAATGGAGGCACATCGCTGTGAGAAAATACCAAATTTTCACGAGACAAATGAAACTTGTAGCGAGGACAACTTTTATAGACATTATTTCATTTTAAAATCTCCCATTTGGCTGTCAGTTTATTTGTTGGGAAGGGTTGCCATTAATTGCATGTTCCTCCTAATAACTCAAAAGACAGTAAAGGGGGGGGACACACCAGTTTCACACCTAAATCTCTTACACAGAACAAAATGTCAGCTAGTGTCCTCTAGTGAACATAGCTCGGTTTACGTAAACTGAGTTGCTAATCAGCTCCCCAAAACTTCACTTCCACTGCTCTTTCTGGCACTAAAACGCTTGCAGCTTTTAAGCCTGGCTGCAGAACATTGAAATCTCTTGAAAGGGGGTCAGGAGCCTCAGAGTGCTTTCAGACGGGCGCTTCTTGTGAAAGAAACGCATCCGCAGAGCAGAACTGGAAAAGGCAGTCAACACGTTGATATGTTTTCCCCTTGATTCTTGAGGTTTTAACATAGGGTTGGCTTGCTAAACCTGGACTCGCCAGAAAGAAGCATTTGGCCCTAAATGAATCCCGATAAAACGAAGGGTTAACTTGAGCTTGCTTTAATCAAACAAAAGGAAGAGCCAACGAGGGGGCTCCTCTCTCTCCCTTTTTGTTTTCCGAGGGGGGAGTTTGCCAAGTGCCCCTGTTGTTTAATTTCCTACTGGAAGCAGCACATGTGTGGGGCTTTCTCTCCCCCACCCCAGTTCTTTTCTTTAAACAGTGACCATTGCAGAGGCTGAGTGGTTGGGGTCAATGCCTTGCCTATTGATCAGTATCCCTGCAGTCCCCCAGCTCCAGCATCTGCTTCATTGGCTTCTTTCAGTGCTTGCTTCAGTACATTAGAATAGAAATCCATAACCAGAGCTGTGCTCATCCGAGCAGGGGAAGAAACTAAATTAAATGGTATAAAACAATCTTGGATCAGGAGTTTGTGCCAATTCATCTTGATCTAAGATGTCACACCGGGCTCTCTGTCTGAGCACCTGGGCTAGAGGCAGCCATAGTGAAAATAGATGGAGCTGCGATCATTCATTTGTCAGCTAAGGAGCTCGGCAGCGGTTAGCAATTCCCTTCTGCAGAGGTCAGCTGACAGAACAATCAGTGCAACTGCAGAATGGAGCTTTCCTTTGAACTATTGTTATGGAGCATGCTTCTTGGGGTGGGGTGGGGGCTGGAGGGGAGGGGAGCGTGGTGGTTTCCTTCCAGATCATTGTGCTCTGAGTGAAGCGAATTAAAAAATGGATCTGCCTAGGCAGACCCCGGTTGCGGTTTGTGTTGCGTTTAACGGTAGTCATTATATATACAAATTGCAGGTGATTAAAATGGTTACGTATCACTTAGCGTAGAGTCCATTTTCATCTTTCTTTTTTCCATACAAGGTGACTATTGATTTTTATTTTTTTTTAAGCTCCTCTCCTTCTCATTGTTAAAGATCCCCCCCACCCACTCCTTTGGGTGTAAAACTATCAGAACTAGAGCTGAACTGGGAATCGGTTTTCTTAACAGAGGTTCCAGTGCTCTTTTCCCCTTTTCTTTTAAGAGAGAGAGAGAGAGAGAGAGAGAATTCATTTGCTGCAGTTTGGGCATACCGTAGCAGAGCGTTTTTTATTATTAATTCTCACTTTGTTAATCTCCAGACCTTGTAATTCTGTCTGTGAGTACCAAGTGGTCTCCTCTGATTTCTCTCAGAAGAGATTTAACATCACAGTTGTAGCAGGGAAGGGTGAGACTTCTAGTACATTGGCTATAATATACAGAAGTCTGTTTCCTGGTATATTGAAGAAGTTATAGCTATACCTCAAAATGCAGTTGAAGTCATGGGTGATATACGAGCCATAGTCACGAGTAGACCCATTAATATCAGTGGACTTGTCCATTAATTTCCGTGAGTCTCTTCTGAGCGTGACTTAAATAGGTAACATCCAGTGTCCTTAAATTTTGTAAATGCAGCCCTGCATGCTTATAAATATTTCTTATTTCTTTAAGTCATCTCCCGTCCTTCTCTTTAGCTGAAAAGGCTCCCAAAGCAGCTTACAAAAACCAGTACAGTCCCTGCCTTCTTCTGGTGTACAGTCTAAATAGAATGAAACAGAAGGAAAAAGTGATGGTGAGGTAGAAGGGGGAAGAACAAGCTTGGGCCATCCTTTCTTAAAGTTACAGTTCTTATAAGGACCACCTGGGGTGCAGACAGTTCAGATAGCCTGCTAGTGTTGCTGTGTTGTTCATATTCCTTTGCCTACTGCATTCTTGCATTATTTCATTCACTAATGTAAACTGCTTTAGGGTCATCAGCTTAGACTTAAAGTAAGACCCAGAAGCCATGTAAAGTAAGTATTTGAAGGCAGCAAGGGATTGCGTGTGCCAACCCTTCTGTGACCTTGACCCCTAGGCCAGTGTAACCTAGAAAGTGAAACTTAATGCAAGGGAGAGGGAACTCTTCCAGTTGGGTAACTGTCTAGCCTTTCTTGTTATAAATGCCCCCCAGTGTTTATAATGTACTGCCATAACAGACTGCAGGAAAACATAAATCCATATACTTCATTTGGTGAAACAACTACAGTATTTGGCTTTTAGAAGTCATCTTCTAAATGTTTTTAATATTTTGTTGGGAGCCACCCAGAGTGATTGGGTCAATATGATGATGATGATGATGATGATGATGATGATGAATTTATTATATGTACCCTACAATAAAACACAATACATAAAAAATTCCCTATACTTCAGATGTCTAATAATAATAATAATAATAATAATAATAATAATAATAATAATAATAATAATTTTTTATACCCCACCCATCTGGCTGGGCTTCTAAAAGTCATGTAGTTATTTATCTCCTTGACTCTGATGGGAGGGTGTTCCACAGGGTGGGTACCACTACCAAAAAGGCCCTTTGCCTGGTTCCCTATAAATTCACTTCTCACAGTGAGGAAACCACCAAAAGGCCTTTGGAGCTGGACCTCAGTGTCTGGGCTGAACGATGGAGACCTTCCTTCAGGTATACTGGGCTGAGGCCATTTAGGGCTTTAAAGGTCAGCACCAACACTTTGAACTGTGCCTGGAAACATACTGGGAGCCAATGTAGATCCTTTAGGACTAGTGTTTATATGGTCCTGGCAGCCACTCCCAGGCACCAGTCTAACTGTTGCATTCTGGATTAGGATTCCTGTTAGCATATGAGAGATGTCCACTATCTGTACCTTCCAGAAACAGTTGAAAATATTTTTGTTCCAACAGTCTTTCCCAGGTAGATAAATAAGTCTTTGCCACGAGTTACTATTTTGTATGGTTTCAGTTTTGTTTCAAATGTGTTTTCTGTTTTTAAAAACTGCTTTTAATTGTTTTTATTATACATCGCCTTAAGACAACTGTTGGAGCACCACCATAGAGAAAGACCTATACCATGTGTTTCATTGGTTGCACAGCAAGTATTAAGAGAACAAGGCAGTGGCTACTATACCACTTTTAAAAAAATGAATAGTAAAAGGAGCCATAAGGTGTGTATTTAAATTCTTTGCACAGTGAAAGGACCACCAGAGTTGCTGGAGTTAGAACACTTTATGAACCACCTGTCCTAATGCTCTTTGTGTTGTGTTTCAGGTTCTCTGTCTGGCTTTCCGCAAATGAAAAAAATATCTATGTCGTACGAAGAGAGGCGAAAGCAAGCTACTGCTATAGTTCTGCTAGGAGTAATTGGAGCAGAGTTTGGAGCAGAAATTGAACCTCCGAAGTTGCTGACCAGGCCGCGCAGCTCTAGCCAAATTCCCGAAGGGTTTGGCTCAACGAGTGGTGGATCCAACTATTCTTTGGCGAGGCATACTTGTAAGTTTCTCTCTGCCCACTCCCCCTTGATGCAAGCTGTACAGTGAAATATGTAGTGCTATTATATTCTGTTCTATAGCCCATTTCAGTAACAATGGGAAAGCCTGGCTTCCTGCCATGAGAACCAAGATGCAGAGAGCAACTGGTTCACACACACTCCACCACCCCTCTCCTCCTCCATGCACCGGAGGACGAAATCCAAAACGGAAGCTTTTGATTTTAAACTATTTCATCCCAAGGAACTTCCAAGGGTTCTGAAGGGTCACAGGTCTAAGACACTGTTTAATGATCATAGCCCCATATATATGTGTGTGCATATCTGGGAGCTGTTGAAAACCACTCTTTGCTACCCAAACACAGGATCTATTCACATGCTCTTAGTACTCTTAGAACTGATCCAGGAAGACCACTCTAAAATGCCTTAAAAAAACAACAACTAGTTTCCCCCCTAAATTCGTCCCTAGTTTGTCGCCATTAGTTCAGGCAGCACTGTCTTTTCTGGACTATCCCTCCTTTTGTTCATTTACCCCTCCCATGTTTTCATGGAATGCTTTTTCATGTCCTTTTCTGCAGCGATTTTTTCGTGTCCTTTTTCTGCAGCTCTGACTTTGCTCCTTTTATCCTTGGGGGGGGGGGGGAGCTGGATCAAGAATTTACAATCCCACTTTTTTTTTTACTAGCGATGTCTTAATAGCAAAACCGAAATGTAAAGTTAATTATTCAAAAATGCTTTGGGTGACCATCCAAACCTCTGAGAAGTTACTCATTTTTTTAATTCCCCTAGTTTATGAATATTGTAGGTGATTACCAGAATGGTTCCACAAACCAGTGGCCTTGGATGAATTCCTAAAGGTTACAGTAATACCCTTTCATTGCATTGAATCTAATAAGGCTGAGTGCTCTTGGGTCTCGTGTATACTTTCTTTCCAGATATACCTTTGTCTCATGCTTAATTCTTAATGCAGACACCACTTAGCTGAGTTTAAATTCAGCGTTGCGATTCTAATAATCCTTCTGTGTTCTTTGTATGGGCCACACTGTACCCATGACTGCCACACCTCCCTTCTTATCATTGTCAATAAGTGAAGGTGAAAGGTAGGATGGGAACAACTGTTTATAAAGACTATTTCACCGGAAAGTCTTCATTCTGCTTTGTCACCATATTCTGTGCACTCTCACATTCATCCCATGAATTTTAGTATTTTTTAAAAATTTGAAGTGGGAATTTAAATCAGTGCACTTCCTGTTATGATTTTCAAAATATAATATACGACCTGACCTCTTGGAAAAACTTTATTTTACTTTGTTTTATGTTTTGTATCTGAACACCAGTGTATCTTAACGTGCTTTCATTTCAGTATCAGAACCTTTATTTCTGACCATTAGCACCCAAGAAAGGTCTTTTTGGCAGCATCTCCACTGCTGAAAAAAAGAGGCGGTGGAGGTTTAATTCAGAGATTTGCATTTCACTTCCTGCAATTCCATGCTTATTTTCTGGGGCAGGCCTATCATAAGAGCCAAACAGTCTGTTTTGTTGAGGTTTACACACTGCCATCCAGGTTCTTCCTCCACAATGGAAATGCACAAAGAACATCTTGACAGAGTGAGGTTACTTATCATTAATTGTAGTTCTCTGAGAGAACTGAGTGTTGCCTCTCTATAATCACATTTGTTGACCCCTTTGCCTTTTCCCTCGAGTGCTGCTCCCTCATAAGGAGGAGCAGAAGTTCTCTATCTCTCCAACACAACTGCAAATAAATGATACCGCAAGCCCCTTTGGGATTGAAATTATTGGCTGCCCCCTATCTCATGTGAACTTTGGATAATACTTGTAGTAGACCATGTTCATTCTGTAAACGAGTTTCAGCACGCAAACCATAAATACTTGAATGCTTATTCTTATCCCTGAGTACTGCTAAGAATTCAGAAGATGGATTATCATTCTGAACTAGTCTTCATAATCGCTTGACGTTAAAAAAAAAACTTGTAGTGATTAGGCCCTGTTTGAAGAATTAATTAAAGAAGGATTCCTGTGACCTTTTCTCCCGACCCCACCCCAAAATCGTGTTGCTTCTCTTTTGCCACGTGTATACAATCAAGTCATGTGAAGGGATCCCTCATACAGTTGGCTTCATCTTGACTTAGTTGTTTGGCAAACCATGAAGACCTATCCTTGGAATGTGCAGTGAAGAAAATGTGGTATCCTTCCCTATGAACAACTGCCATGTGTATTTCAATACTAGGGTTGTCCCAAGTGGTGATTGTGAACATCTAGCCTGAGCGGGCGCATGTAGTAGACACAAAGTCAAGGGACGAAAGGAGACACATCATTGCTCCAGGCCAGGATCCAATAAACAAGGTCTGGTCAAGCAGAGATGAAGTTAGAGTAAGGCTAAGTAGATAAAGGAGAAAGTAGGTCCAGATAGGCAAAACAAAAGGTGAAAACAGAGGCAGGCTGTGGGGTTACTTCAGCAACCAGGAAACCCAAAATGAACAGTAAGATTGGCAGCTAGCCCTGCCCCTGGGGAGTAGAGCCTCTACTCATAAAGGGTCCCTGCCTGTTTTAGAAGCTTAGCTGAAGTCTTCAGAGCCTGAAGAAGGCAATATGACCTCTTCAGAGAGGTTTTAGCACCACAGACACCTCAGGTGGTGGAATTTCAAGAAGGTGGTAGGTGCTGAACGCTGATTTTGAGGGTACCTTCTCTTGAAGGTTCAAGAAGTCTTCTGTATCATGTCCCCTGGCAACCTCCTCCTCCCAACTTTGCAATTGTCTTTTGATAACTAACACATCACTGGTGGAGGGACTCCACCCCCCTTCTTGTATGGTGCTTAATGCCCCACCTTTCATCAGGGTAATGTCTCTGCCACCACCTGTTTTGTCCTATGATGACCCCTCTCTCAGCCAGTCTGGCCACACTGGGAGATCACTTCAGAACATCTGAAACTGAAGTCATATAATTGATCCTCCTAACTCAGTATTGCCTGTTTTGAACAGCAGCATCTCTCCAGGATCTCGTATAGAACCCCGCTTTTCAAGCATGAGCTCTTCCACTGAGCTGGTCCTCTCTCCCAAGGACCAAATGTAAACCACTTTAAGCTCTTAGGAGGAGGAACAATATGTAATAAACACAAATATTGTGGAAATTCAGATCATCCTCAGTGAAAACACAACCTTAGTATGATCAAGGTGAAGGATGCCTGATCTAAAATAATGAGCAGGGGGGAAGGAGTCTGCAGCCGAACTGTGTGTTGTCCCTCCAGCAGTTTAAATAGCAATAACAATTAGAAAGTAGCTCATTTTGATAAGTATCATTGATTTACTATGATAAGATGTAAAACTCTTACCACATGCTTGTTACTGTTGTTTTTAATGCCAATTAATTGTGATATTTCTGCTCTGTAAGGAAGGATGTGATTCTTTAGGAATTCACACAGTGACCTTGCCTGACATCTCACATTAATCTCTGTTGACCTTACAAATGGTTCATGAGATATTTAATTATAAAATGCCACGTAAAGAATTTCTCATTACAGATTCACCACATCACACCTAAGCAGCAGCTAATGCTATGTTTATAAAGTTAATGGGCTGATAAATCTGAATGACTCTTCTGTCCTGAATATGAAAATACTCTGTTCGGTCATTAAAGCAGTGTATTTTTCCAACCATGTGCCATCAATATACCTATTAATGATGAGCATTTTGCACTTCAACTCAGTCAGTGTCATGTCTCAAAATTTATTATCGGGCAGTGTGGATGTTGAGCTTTTTCCAAATGTGTTGTTTATTTCCAACATGCCTGAGTCGCATGTAATGCAGTTTGAAACACAACAGACGCAACAAATCAGGCACGCCCATTAAAGGTTTAACCCTGGTAACTGACCAAGCCCCAGTGAAAGCTTTGCGGTGTCTCTGAGCAGGGGGAAAGGCCTGTCTGCATTAAGCCCCAATCAACTTGCCCTCCTCATACATTTCCCAATCACAGCCAGATACTCTGCAAGCGCTGAGAAGACAGGAACCAAGGCAGATTAAAAGAGAATTTGGAATTGACACCATCATACATCAGGGACTGGACTTATGCAAATTGAATAGAGCCATACGGAGCCCAAGAGATCTGCAAGGGAGATCCACAACATTAGCTGATAGGATAGCGTTGGTGACAAGTGTGTGAAGTGATGGCGCTACATCATGTGTTTCCATAATTACAAGTTATGGTGAAGATGGGGGATTCTAAACAGTATTTCCACTTTGTGAAGTGATTCCCTATTTGTCATTGTGCCTGTCCCACCTTCAAGGTCAGCTTTGAAACTAATTAGATGGGTTCCCTCGAGGGGGCTTTCTGTACTGACAGGGGCATGCTCCAACAGTGTTTCCATCCTGTATACCTGAAGGAGTGTCTCCACCCCCATCGTTCGGCCCGGACACTGAGATCCAGCACCGAGGGCCTTCTGGCGGTTCACTCACTGCAAGAAGTGAGGTTACAGGGAACCAGACAGAGGGCCTTCTCGGTAGTGGTGCTCGGTGTGGAACCACTGTGCCCTTCAGATGTGAAGGAAATAAGTAGCTGTCTTATCTTTAAAAGACATCTGAAGGCAGCCCTGTTTAGGGCAGTTTTTAATACCGTATTTTTTGCACCATAGCACTCACTTTTTTCCTCCTAGAAAGTAAGGGGAAATGTCTGTGCATCTTATGGAGCGAATGCCTGCGGGTGGCGGGGGGGATCTGCTGCAGTCGTGAGCAGAGGATCCATGGTTCCCCTTCCTTCCCTCCTCCGTGGCTCACTTTGAAACAGCAAAGCAGGAGAAGAGCCGCTTAGTGGGGAGAAGAGAGGGTCAGAGAGCCTGGTTACAAAGCACGGATCCACATGGATCCTCAGGATTTTTGCACAGGGTCACCCCAAATTCACAATCAGATCACATAACATGTCCATGGCTACAGCTTGCACCAAAAAAATCACACACCCACTGTTGCCTGGGGCCGCAGTGGTGCAAAAACGTGGTTACAAAGCATGGATCCACATGGATCCTCAGGATTTTTGCATTGGGCTACCCCAAACTCACCGACAGATCACATGTCTGTGGCCACAGCATGAACCACAAAAATCATACATCCACTGTTTCGTTTAGAATATATTTTTTTCTTGTTTTCCTCATCTAAAAACTAAGTGCATGTTATGGTCGGGTGCGTGTTATAGAGCGAAAAATACGGTATTTAATGCTGTATTGTTTTTAAACACTCGATTGGAAGCCGCCCAGAGTGGCTGGGGAAACTCAGCCAGATGGGCGGGGTATAAATAAATTATTATTATTATTATTATTATTATTATTATTATTAAACCAGGTTCTCCAACACTATGGGCATAAGCATTGTCTACTGTGTTCAAAGCAACTGCATTAGAGCCATTTTAAAGGTTTGCCTTCTGCACGTGCTGTTGAGGGAAGTGGGGGGCAGATGGAGCTTGTCAACCTGGGAAGGTAGGCTGTCTAGGAGAAGGAAAACTCTGACCCTAAACCTCCGCTGCCTTGTGGGATATCTTTGGGAGAAGAAAGGGCTAAGGAGGAAACCCTACACAAATCCTGAGTGGAGTCCCTAAGATGGTTGAACGGCGCCTTGAACACCTCCTTCTGGCAACTCCTGCAGCCAAGCTGGTATCCAACATATTGCTCTGCTTTCCTTTTGGCCATATCAGCAAAGCCGAGAGGGAGGTCTTGCCATCTGGGCAGCCCAGGACTTCCATACACACTGCCCAGGCTTGCGCCCCGGGGAAGTCACTTGGGTGCTGCTGACGCATTGGTTTGACTTCACCCTCAGAGGTGCACTCCATTGTCACTTGAGACAGACAGATGCTAATAACATTGTTTGCTGAATATGAGTTTCTTCTTGTTAAGTGTGATAGCATTGAGAACAGAACTCTGGATTAGGATTCAGACATGTTAGTTTCCATGTAATATAGAATATGGTTGATAGGTGTTAAATATGAGTGGTACAGTTCATATTCTGCTGAAGTCAATAGTAGTTAATTTCTTTATTTCAGTGGTCCATTTTTTCAGCTTGTAACTTACAGTACAAACATTTATATTAATTTGACACGGTAAGATAATTACAGCACACTGAAGTTAATATTCACATGGGGAAATGCTAAATTCTACATTCCTGCTTTTTAACAGGCTATCAGGTTTTGCTGCAGTTCTAATTATATACTGTTTTAAATATTGAGGTAAATGACCATTTTAATAGCCCTGTGAAATTAATTTTAACTAGAAATGCAGATATAAAATCTGATGCATGCTTGGGGGGGGGAGGGTCGCAGTTATTTCCTTCGCATACTTCTAGATTATAAACAAATATAGGTGGAAAATAACAATTGTTTACTGTTTCCATAGCACTTTAATATAGTTTCATAGCTGGGCTAAGAATACACTTAAAGCTGGTATAGTTGGATTCTCTCCATAAATTGAAACAAGACTGAGCTAAAGCTCATTTACTGTCTTGGAACGGAATTGATCTTGCTTTCACATTTGATTCACCCACTGCAGATTTTGAGAGGAAGAAAAATAGCATTGTTAGGTCAGTTTAACTAGGCCAGAGTTAGACGGAGAAGATTGGCAAACCCGTTGTTCTAATTCTTTTCTCTTTCTTTGTGGGCAATTTTATTAGCGATTGGGCTGATTTAAATGCATTTTACTGCCTGTGTAACATAAATGTGCACGTGTATTGTTCTCCCATCCCTGCCCAGAGAGTGATGTTGCTCCTTTCTGCATCTTTGTACAGTGGTGCCCCGCAAGACGAATGCCTCGAAAGATGAAAAACCCGCTAGACGAAAGGGTTTTCCGTTTTTCGATGCGCTTCGCAAGACGAATTTCCCTATGGGCTTGCTTTGCAAGACGAAAACGTCTTGCGAGTCTTGCGATTTTCTTCGCTCCCCCCCCCTTTTTCTAAGCCGCTAAGCCGCTAATAACCACTAATAGTGGCTATTAAAGGCTTAGCCGCTAAGCCTTTAATAGCCGCTAAACCGCTAATAGCGCTAATCCGCTAAGCCGCTAATAGGGTTGCTTCGCAGGACGAAAAAACCTCTAGACGAAGAGACTCGCGGAACGGATTATTTTCGTCTTGCGAGGCACCACTGTATATTTGATTAAGGCATCGACAGGTCTGAAGGAACCATGTGCACCTTAATGCTCTAAAAGATGACACACACAAGTTGATTGCTGCCATCTTACACGTTGAGCCTTCCCATTGCTAACATGTAGAACTATTGATGAAGCAGCTGTGTTCATTCCCACTCCGTCTAGGTCAGCAGCATTACAGCAACATGCTTTGTCGCTAGCCTTAAATTGCTGAATATCTTGATTTCCCATCTACCGGGATCAAATGCATTTCTTTCTTTCTTTTTTTAAAAAAGCTAGAATTATTTTCTTTTTAGCATCTGTGATTGAGAGATCTCACTGACATTTTTATCTAAAAATGCATATGGCTCACTCAAAGGTTCACAAGTAGACGTTTGGGAACATGTTTTTGAAAACCATGAAAATTCTTGGCAGAACTGATTGGCAGAATATTCCTTTTTATCGCTCCAACTCTTTCTTCTTTTAAAAAAACCCAGCTTTATTTACAAACTCTGGCAGATAAGATATATTTTTTTAAAAAAATCATAGTTTGTCAAACAATGAAGTACAATAGTGAGCCTCATCTGGCAGGCTTGTTCCAAAGCCTCGGGGTCTTTGCTGAAAGAGGCCTGTTCCTCTCTGCCAATGTCTTAATCTGCTTAGTGGTGATACCTTGGGCAGAGTGTTTACCAACAATATCAGCTGGCCAGGGAGAAGAGGCAGATCCAAAGATGTAATGCCCTGCTTGTGTGTTTGCTTTCTCAAAGCTAAAAAACGGCACTCGCATATCCTACAACATTCTCAAATGAAAACAGGGACGTCCTAAAATATTCTACCCCACCCATCTGACTGAGTTGCCCCAGCCATTCTGGGTGGCTTCCAACATATATAACAAACATAATAAAACATTAAACTTTTTTGATAAAAATCTTCCCTATACAGGGCTGCCTTCAGATATCTCCTAAATATTGTATAGTTACTTATCTCCTTGGCTCAGGGGTGGCATAACTCCATACCCGCCAACATTTCTCCAATGAAAATAAGGGTGTCCTAAGGAAAAGTGGGACATTCTGGGTCTGGGATCAAATCAGAAACTGGGACGGCTTCTTTAAAACTGGGACTGTCCCTGGAATATACAGGCACTTGGAGGGTCTACACTCATTTCATATTTAAGCACAAATTTCCATTGCCATGTTTCATGGCCATGTGTTTAAATGGGCAGTCCATTCTCTTCTCCCAAGAATTGTTGGTGGACTCCAAAATGTGCATAGGCCGCGACTTGCCGGCATTTTCTTTGCTTTGTTCCCATTCTCTGCTCTTGATTTCTGTACCACTGAAGGCAAATTAGCTCCTCTGGGCAAAGGCTTGTCCCTTGCTTACATTACTGCATATCCTAATTGTGCTGTATAAAAATCATATAAATTTGCCAAACGTATCTGTTCCCTTTCCCTGACCAATATGACTCCCAGCTACCTAAAACTTCCCATGTGCTAATGTCTTTATATAACACAGACATGAGTATTTGCAGAATCTCCTTGGAGATGTAATGAATAAATAGATAAAACACATGGGATGCCCACTTCCGGTTTTCTGATATCCTTGGTCAACATAAGCAAAGAAGGCAGCAGGGCCCATTATTCAGGCTAGCAAGAGTCCTGACAGTCGGAAGGTGAAAGCAGAGCTTGTGTTCAAATCCATTTATACTAGAGCAAGAATGGAGAAGGAATAGAAGTTGCATAAGCCCAGGCTTCTTGAAAAGAGGTGATTTCCAACTCCTTGCTTCTGGCAGTCACTAAGTGGATACTGGGCCTCTTTTATGGCACAGCAGATTCCTGGGCTCGTCTTTGACCTCTCCTGAATATCTGGCTCTCTTTCTGAGAGGCAGGGCCAATTAGTGTTTGGGAAGACTTTCTGATTTGATACATTCCAAGGAATGGTGGATGGAGGCAGGACAGACAACATAAACTAATGCATGTCTCCTTATGCAAAAAATGCTATCTGTGGGTCAGTACTGTGCTACGTGAGGCGGGGCTGGGGGATAAATATTGTATCCCACATCAGACTTAAAATAACTAATTGCCTTGGATCCATTTCATTTAAAGGAGATAAGTTAATACCATGCAGACCGAAGAATTGTGACCAACTTGTCTTCAAGGGTGAAAGTGGACATAGGACAAGAAACATGGCAATAATTTGACATCTCACTTCATGTTTCCACAAACCTCTCCCTTCAGTGGTTGCATGGTCACACAAAGTGCAACAACAGGCAGTGGTCTTCTATTTTCGTTGACAGTTCTGACTCTCCTATAATACCTAGCTCTGCTTTAAAGCTCTCCTCTCAGCCTTAACTCCAGCTAACTTAAACCCCCCTTCTTTTGATCTCCAGTTGAAAGTACAGTGGTACCTCGGGTTACATATGCTTCAGGTTACATACGCTTCAGGTTACAGACTCTGCTAACCCAGAAATATTACCTCGGGTTAAGAACTTTGCTTCAGGATGAGAACAGAAATTGTGCTCCGGCGGCGCGGCAGCGGCGGGAGGCCCCATTAGCTAAAGTGGTGCTTCAGGTTAAGAACAGTTTCAGGTTAAGAACGGACCTCCAGAATGAATTAAGTACGTAACCAGAGGTACTACTGTATCCAGAATCTGCAAGGGGGGGGGGGTGAGACAGCAGCATATGTCATTGTTTGAGTGATGCAGTGGTCATCTTGCACAGTTTCATTTACAAGGATCTCCATTGGAAAGTACAGGAAGCCAAGGCTAACATAGTATTCATATACTTGACAACTTTGTTAATGTTCCCTAGGGCTTGTGGCTTATTTTCTTTCTCTCCTTGAGGAAAATGTTCTAAATCTGGGCTCCTTGTTTGGGTCTAAATGTATTCAGAGTCCCCCCCCCCCCGCTCTGTAAATGAAAGGACTTCTTTAACAGTTAATTGACTACAGTGGTGATTGGAGTTCAACCTTTGCAGGCCTTGCATAACAGCAATCAAAAATTTTTGGACCCATTCACGATACAAGAGCAGGATTAACGGAGCAGGATTTTGAAAAACATATTTCTAGCATCCTATTTGTCTTCATTTTATTCTTCACTGAGCCCCAATATTTGTTTACAGTTTTTTGAGGGGGGAAATGCACCAGAAATCTTCATTTGCAAGCTTGCCCACTAATGCTCTTGTAGCATAGATGGGATAAGCCACCTTTAAAACGTATACCCTTGCTCCTTTTTACAGTAAAGCCATAAAAAGCTGGCAGGCAACTAAAGAGACGGATCTTAAGCCTCTTTTAATAAAACAATTAAAGTAATAAAGTAATCTCTTACTGTTTTATTAATTTCATTGGTAGAACATAAAGGGCTTTGGGTGAAATCTTGAAATCAATTGGAGTCTTCCCCTGGGGTTCAAAAAGTCAAGATTTTATCTCGTATATTTGCACTTATGAGCACATATTTAAGTTTCATTTTAGGTGATAGCAACAAAAATCAGCAAAGGTTAAAGCTAGTTTTCTAGAGGATTATAGGAAATAGGCTGGCTGGGGCTTGGCGAAGCGAGGGAGGTCTTCTCAACTGCAGTTAAAAGACTAGGATTGTGAGCTTTGTTTCCCACAGCCTCTTCCTGGAGTGAGTACCCTCTCACCAGATGTTCCCATGCCTGAGTGATGTTAACCATGGCTAAAGCTAACACAACCAGGCTTTGAACTGCATATTAGGAGAGTTGGTCAGTAGGATATGGTTTTGTGTAAGCTGGTATGAAAGATATCTGATATATGAAGTACAATGGTACCTCAGGTTACAGACACTTCAGGTTACAGACTCCGCTAACCCAGAAATATTACCTCGGGTTAAGAACTTTGCTTCAGGATGAGAACAAAAATCATGCTCCGGCAGTATGGCAGCAGCGGGAGGCCCCATTAGCTAAAGTGGTGCTTCAGGTTAAGAACAGTTTCAGGTTAAGAACG
Source organism: Podarcis liolepis (assembly GCF_965112155.1). NCBI lineage: Eukaryota > Metazoa > Chordata > Lepidosauria > Squamata > Lacertidae > Podarcis > Podarcis liolepis. The sequence continues at coordinate 51,544,553 of NC_139565.1, read as the reverse complement.
GACCTCCAGAATGAATTAAGTTCTTAACCCGAGGTGTTGTTGTTGTTTAGTTGTTTAGTCGTGTCCGACTCTTCGTGACCCCATGGACCAGAGCACGCCAGGCACTCCTGTCTTCCACTGCCTCCCGCAGTTTGGTCAGACTCATGCTGGTAGTTTCGAGACCACTGTCTAACCATCTCGTCCTCTGTTGTCCCCTTCTCCTTGTGCCCTCCATCTTTCCCAACATCAGGGTCTTTTCCAGGGAGTCTTCTGTTCTCATGAGGTGGCCAAAGTATTGGAGCCTCAGCTTCACAATCTGTCCTTCCAGTGAGCACTCAGGGCTGATTTCCTTCAGAATGGAGAGGTTTGATCTTCTTGCAGTCCATGGGACTCTCAAAAGTCTCCTCCAGGACCATAATTCAAAAGCAAACCCGAGGTACCACTGTATATATAACAGGGATGGAGAAACTTATGACACTCCCAGTGTTGGACCGCAACTCCCATCATTCCAGACCATCAGCCGTGCTGGTTAGGGCTGATGTGGTCCAACAGCTTTTGGAGATCGACAAATTTCCCATCCCTTCTATAAAAGTTTGGGTCAGCAGAGAAGAGTTTGACTCAGCATTGTTTCTATATAAAGCTTCTATGATTACAGAGGTTATATGGCTGGGCCAAGAGCAGCAGTTCCTTGTCTCCTTTCTAATTCCCTTCCCTATAATGTCAAACTAAAACATTTGATGTGGAGGCATTGTGTTGCAAGCTTCAGTGTCCCCATTCCAGTTTATTGGCTTCTGTTTACAGGGGTGGAGAAGCTTAACAGCGACATGGCCCTTGGATCACATGCTCTACTTCGCTCCTATATGTGCTGCTTTTGTGCTGCCTATTGTTGTTTTTCCATTTCTGTAGCTTTTTAAAATGTTCTGGCTTTAATTGTTTTGTTTTACTGTTTTTTTGTTTTACTGTAATTTTAACTTTTGGTGAGCCACCTTGGGAATCTCCGCAAGTCATTTAAGCAAATCGGTGGTTTACTAGAAAGGGGGGCAGAGATTCCATGTTTCTGCTATTGCTTTCAGAAGTAGCCATGCAAACACTTCTTGTGTACTTCACCCTCAGATGGCTGAGATATCGGTGGGTGTTTATATATAGAGAAAGAGACTGTGTAGTCAAGTACTGAATCCAGAGGTGTTACAGACTTAGCTTGCTCTCCATAGTTTGATTCATTAAAACTTGGCATACAAGGATAACTGTGATTGACAAGGATAACTGTGACAAGGATAGCTGTGATTTTAAAGATGAATGGGAACCCTTTACAAAGTATTTAAAGAAACAGCAAAATGAACTGGACTCCTTGGCAGGTTTTGAATAAACATTCACAAACTTCTCATTGATAACATCTAGATAGATAAATTAAGGATCTGTAAAGTTTTGTAACATGCAGAAAATAACATACAGTGGTACCTTGGGTTACAGACGCTTCACGTTACGTACGCTTCAGGTTACAGACTCCGTTAACCCAGAAATAGTACCTCAGGTTAAGAATTTTGCTTCAGGATGAGAACAAAAATTGCATCAGCGCCCCATTAGCTAAAGTGGTGCTTCAGGTTAAGAACAGTTTCAGGTTAAGAACGGACCTCCAGAACGAATTAAGTTCTTAACCCGAGGTACCACTGTATGTTGATAAACCAGAGAGAGGAGCTGAGGGAAATCAGGGGGGAGGGGAGGGGGGCTATATTTGGGGGAGGAGGGAGGGGGAAATGGGGGGGATTAAGGATGATATGTTTTTTGATAAAATGTTATGTTGAAATTACTAATATTTTTTTTTAAAAAAAAAACTTGGCATACTGAATTGTTGCTAATAATTTCACTGAAGAAGATAATGACTGAAATCTGTATGCCATGTTCTTAAAGTCGCACTAGTTAAATCTATAGGGGTTAACGCTTCCTTTTACTTTACAGGATTTATAATTAAATTGGGGGCTGTATACAGATCTTTTAACCTAAACATCATTTATTAGTTCTGGGGAAATTCATCTCTCCCCCCCACTCCAAATTCCATTCAGAAAGGAACACTCGGGTATTATTTGGACGTAATCAAAAACCATAGCAAGGAAGACTCAAATTGCCAAAAGTTCCCAAGGATAGTCGGCTCGTTTGGTAAACAGCTGCCAATTAACCAGCTTTATTCTGTGCTGCACCATTATTGTTTGCGTTATTTTGCAGATTCATCGGCACATATAGCATATTGTAATCCTTTGATCTATTATGTAAACTTGTTAATAGACGCTGGGTAAATAGGAAGGCGCCAGCCATCACACGGCCTTGCTAATGCAGTCCTTGGCTACTGTACCAAGGCCAATGTATTGGCAGATTTGCATTAGCATAGACACTGCTCATCCTGCACTAGATAATGGACTCAAAGGTTAAGAGCAAAGGATCGCAACAGCCCCGATCAGCGGAGCTTTTCTAGGGCTAATTACCTCTTCACTGCGCTGACTCTAATGTGACATGTTTATTGCCTTAACTAACAACTCATTAGCTTAGTTGATGTTTTTGTCAATATTAATTCGTTCATTTAAGCCAAGTCAAAGCTTAAACAAAGATGTCCAGACTGAGAAGTGGGCAGCAGAGTGACTTTTGTTTAGTTCATCTTTTTCCCCCTCTCTCTCCCCTTAGCTCAATTTAAACAAGATAAATGTTGACAAGAGAAATATTTAAAGTGTCTGCAGGTAGTAGGTGTTTACTAATGTGCTAGTGTTCAAGGGCCAAGGCGCTTTATTTAAATAAGGGGGGGGGAGGCTTAAATGATTTGAGAGCGGAATGTTTAATAAATTAAAACGCACACTTAATGGGTCCCTGGAAGAGCCATTTGAAAACAACTCTGGCCTCCAATAGGTTAAATTTGGGTCCCTGGGAAGATGTGCGGATTGGCCGGCAACTTCTCGGCTGCTAAATATGGCAGGCAGTTTGTTCAATAAACAAAAATAAGAAGCTGGGTTTTGAGAACTGCCTGTAGGAGGGAAAAAACATAAAAATCAATACTTTATCTCAACCACAGCAATAAGTAGCTAAATGAATGATATTAAAAAGAGCTACTGTATAATAGCATCCCAGTAATGATCAATTACATTTATCTAGGAAAGTTACTTGTTTAGCCCTCATTCACATTTTACTAATGGATGATTGCCGTAGTTCATTATTTCAGCGTCCTTCATTAGAAAAGGAAAATAATCCATTACAAGATTCATTATCACAATTTCAGTATGTATAATCTGGACGTGGGAATAACTATGGCAGAGGCTTTTTCCTTTTTTGTTACACAGGGGCTGCCCAGTGCTATTTTTCTAGAAAAAGAGGTGCCAAAACTCAACAGGAATGGCAATTGCGCCCACAAGAGAGGTGCCGGAACCCATCTGAGAGGTGCCGGAACTGAGTTCCTGTGAGTTCCCCTTGGGGAAAAGCCCTGGGGCTGCCCTTGTGTTTAAAATAGTGGGGGTGAGAGAGGAGACCATATTAATTTTGCATTTAACAGGCTGGAAGCTGATGATGTAGCACAGTATAGATCGGAAGGCTCCCAGTCACTTCTCCTAATTGAATGTAGCTGTTAACTCCAGTGCAGTAAACATAAATGAAAATGTGGGGTTTATTGTGTTATCTGTAGAAAGCCATAAACGCTCAGAGTGCTTTTCACCTCCCTCTCCTTCGTAGGGATGGGGAACCAAAGCAATTGGTGCCCGTAAAGCTGCAGGAATGCAGGAGATCACCAGTGTAGGGCAGACGTAATGGCAATATACTGAAACGGCGACTGTGTGTTATGGCCGTCTGTTGTAAAACTGTGTGAGGTCATGGATAAATCAGGAAATTATTATTATTGTTTTAAAAAATGGACTATTTGGACTGCCAGCAAGCCCCACCCGTAAAGTGGGGGGGGGGGGAGAACGCCACAGAATATAATGTCCCGATTAAAAATAAAGAAATGTGGAAACGTTAGTGCCACACAAATATTTAAGCATAATCTTTAAAAGGCAGTCTAAATAGAAAGCAGCTCAGGCTTCTGAACTTTGGGAAAACATTGCTCTGGAAGCTGCCTACTTTGGCTTAGGTCCTTCTTTGGGTGAGAAAGAAGCTTTTTTACTTCCCTGTTCACCATGGGAATTTTTTTAAAAAATTTATAGCTATAAAAAAAATATTCTTATGATGGGTGAGCTTTGAGGGCATAGTAGCAAGAAATGTTTACTAAATTTCAGATAAATAGGTCCAGGGGTTTTATTGTACTGGGTACCATTAAATTTTCCTTTTCCTTTCCTTTCCTTTTCTTTTTAAAGAACTATTTGTAGCTCTTTCATTTTGGCAAAAGTTTATGAAATTTGCAAATATGGTACCCGCTTCTGAGGAGGATAAACCCTGACACATTTCAGTGGTTTTCATACAAATACTGTCTTTCCAGTTTTGGGGTGGTTCTTTTTTTTAACCAACTGACTTAATTTCCCCTAATTATTTTTTGTGGCAAATCTGTATAAAAATAGCATACACGGGAGAGATGGCATTGACTAAGAAACCTGCCAAATTACAGACAAATCTGTCCAGGTTTTTGTGTGTGCTGTTTTTGGTGGGAGAAGTAAAAAAAAAAAGTTTTTCTTCCCTCCCTGTGATTATGTGAGCAATAACTTTATCGTGAAAATGGGATATATTGTAGAGGTTCCTGAAGGAATGTAACCTGAAAATTTTGGAAGGAGGAGCACAGGGGCCAGAGAGTTGAGTTGTTATGTTCACTAAAGGTTGGGATCAGTTTATGTTGTACTTACGAAAACATTGTAAAGAAGTCAACTCACTAGCAGGGTTTGAATAAACACTTTCAATTAAGAAAACAAGTATCAAAGTTAAGATGCAACAATGGGGAAATAATAAAGGGTAAGATGTAATTTGGGGGGAAATGGTACAAAAAGAATAAGAATATAACAATATTTAATTAAAAGATTATGAAATTAAGGTAGAATAAGACGGGCAGGAGAAGCAAATATTTAAAGATCAGAAGAGGAAGTTGAGGGAAGTCATGGAGGGGTGATTGGAATCCATATATTTTCTTTGTGATAATAATGATTGTGTTGAATATAAAATTGGATAACTCCATAAAATAGAATCAGTTTGATTCCCTCCCCCTCTTTCTTTTTCCTTTCTCCTCCTGTGAAGAGGCTGCATCCTAATGTTTTAATGTTGTATTTTAATCTTGTTTTTAAAATTGTATTTTAATCAACTTGTTTTTATAATTGGTTGTTAGCCGCCCTGAGCCCGGTCTTGGCTGGGGAGGGCGGGGTATAAATAAAAGTTATTATTATTAAAACTATTTAAAAAGAAGAAGGTGTTATGTTCACTCAGTTGGCACCAAATGTGACAGCGCCTGGATCCCTTGGTAGAAATGACTTCTGCTTATGTCTACAACTGGGAACCTTTCCCACATCCAAGTAAGCCGCCCCGTGATCTTCGGATGAGGGGCAATATGGAAATTTATTTATTTTTTTAAAAAAAATACGAGTTCCTTCTCCTGTAAATTTGTGGACAGTGGACAAATTGTGCAGCGTAAAACCCGGCCATTCTGTCTGACCCCAGCAGTGGTGGGAGAGCTTTGTTCACTTAGCAACACTTAAAATAAGTGGCCAGTCATTATTAATTCATCTGGCATTCTTTGTGATAACATAAATCTTAGTGAACTAATTTGGTTTTAAAGTGCTTATAATAAGGAATCTCCAGAGGTTGCAACCATAATTGAGCTACTAATTAATTGCAACGTTATTTTAATGTGGCATTCTTTTCTTCGCTTGACTCTTCATCCGAGGATGTCAGCAGCCGTTTTGGCAACCGTTTCTTCTTTATCTACACTCAGCTCTATTGTGCATGTACGCACAGCGTGGCGGAAAGTTCTTTTTGTCCAGTATTGGTTTGGCAGTGTGGTCATAAAAGAGCCACGCCCACCTTCAAGCCAAAGCCAAGATCTACCATGTATGATCAGCGAAGAAAAGAGTTATAAGGAAGAAAGATCAGGTATTGTAGGTTTCTCTAAACCAGCCCTGTGCTTTGCAAAATCGTAGCAAAAATTAAGGCCCATGGGTGAAGACTATGGATGGGCAATACAGTGGTACCTTGGTTCTCAAACTTAGAAGTCTGTTCCAAAACCAAAGTGTTCCAAAACCAAGGCGTGCTTTCCCATAGAAAGTAATGCAAAATGGATTAATCTGTTCCAGACTTTTAAAAACAGCAATTTAACAAGAATTTTACTATCTAACGAGACCATTGATTCATTAAATGAAAGCAATAAACAATGTACTGCAGTCACACAATCAATCAGTAGCTGAACTGGGTTCCACACAGTCACAAAAACAAAACTAAAAGAGCCGCAAAAACAAAAACGCAAAATAAATAGCAAAACAGACAGACCTCAGCGTAACACTCAAAATGGAAGTATGGCACTCAAAACGGAGCACGTTCGGCTTCCGAAAAAAGTTTGCAAACCGGAACACTTACTTCTGGTGTTGCAATGTTTGGGTTCCAAGTTGTTTGAGTACCAAGGTGTTTGACAACCAAGGTACCACTGTATCTGGTTTTCAGCACTGTGATATATCGCCAGCTAAAAATCATGATATACCAATGTATCACGAATAAGGATGGAACCACGTAGAGTCTTTGGCTGGCTTCATGGTTTTTGCCTGCTCTTGTGATTCACAGCCCCCGGCATGAGGCTGGGGAGAGCGGAACCAACAGAATTAAAAGGAGTTGCGGGAATTGAGAGAAGCATTGGCTGGCTTCACAGTTTTTCCCACATTGTAATTTTTGCATCACAAATCATGATTAGCGATATATTGCCAGTTCAGTTTCATTGAACTTAGTGGCGGGAAAATAAGACGAGCTTCAGTCATTTATTTTAATGTGCATGCAGGCTGGCCTGGATTTAAAGGTTAAAAACAGCAGCATGAACCTGTGTTGGATAAGCCATGAATGTGATGTTAATTGTCAGGTTTTCGTGATCACAAATGAATCCAATTCTCTAGGCGGCTTGTAAAATAAAAGCAATATTTAAAATGCAATAATTAAAACAACAAACAACACAAAACTTTCCCTAGAAGAGGCAGAAGAAAGTAATTTGCAGCTAAGTTCAAAACTAGTTAAAAAGAGCAAGATCAGGGCTTTTCCCCCAACACTAAGTTCAGTGAACAGGCACTGGTGTGAGAGAGGTTTCGCCGATGACTTGCCAGCTGACGCCCCTCCCTAATAAAGCACCACCCTCCTGGTCTTGAAGACCTACTTATTTTCACTGGATTGTTCATTATTCTCTATTCTGATATTTCAACCTTTGGGTTGATAATCATGTAAAAAAAAGGTATCTGGTTTTCTCTTCGATCTGCAAGCATATTTATTATTGCTGCTTTTATTAACGGGAGGTTTTGTATTATTTTCTATTTTATTTTATCATTTGAATTGCATTTTTATCTGTTGTTTTGTAAACCACCTTAAATAAGCTTTAGACAGGAAGGTAACCCATAACTATTATAAATTAATAACATAAACACATTTACAGAAATTCTTTCTACGAGTGTTCTGCTTCCAAGTTTTCGTTATAAGGTCAGGGCTTTGTACTGAGGGGGAGAATACTTGTAATTTTATTATGAATGGACAATGTGATTCAAATGGTTAAAACTTTATAAAGGACATATAGTTCATTGATATACAATGGAACCAAGGAAGGGAATAGGGGGAAGTCAATCTGTTTTGGTTTTGGTTTTATCTTTATTATTGTTTGTTTGTTTTTGGTATTGTTGGAAAATTAATAAAATGTTATAAAAAGGGATTTGTACTGAGAGGGAAACCTCTTAATCTGTCTGCCATTGAAGAAGAAACTGGGGAAGCAGTGTCTCTGAGTAAGAAGTTGTGTTTTGAAGAAAATTAAGTGTGTGGCTGTGCAGCATATTCATCAGACACATTCATGGGGTTAAGATTTAAAGGCTAGCTAGGACATCTTCATCCCACTCCTGCGCCATTACTCACTAGAATTAAATCTCAGATTGCACCATTCATGCAGATTGAAAGCACTGCTAGTGGTTTCTCGGATGATGTCACCGGCATGTTGTTAAGGAGTCATTAAAGACCGTGCATGTATTCTCATTAAAGTCTTGCCTTCTTCCCCTTCCTCCACCGCTGCATTGAAAGCTGATTAAAAAGCAGCAGACATTCCGGCAAGAGCTGTTTTGTCTGTTTCGTTTGCTTATTTTAAAGTTGGGTTTTGCGTAGTGTTGGGCGACCAAGCAACAGGTTCCTTCCCTCACCTCATCTTTAGTTTTTCCAACCGTTCACCGGATATTCTCAAGAACACAGGTCTTCCAGAGTATGTGATTTTTAGGGTGGAGTTGCTTGTTTGGGGAAAGAGGGGGCTAGGGAAAAGTAAACCTCAAGGAATTTGCCCCCATCTTCCCTCTGCCTCTCCTTGCCCCGCCAATTACACACACACCCTTCTGAGGTGGGTTGGAACTGGTGGTGAGAGATTGCTAGGAACAGGAGAGTGCTTACCTGCTTCATCCTTAAGGCTTTGCCATCTTGAACATGCTCAGAAATGCATTTCTTACCAGAATCCATAAAATTTGTAATTTTCCCCATCCACACAATACATCAAAAGCACTGTCATGCTGCCTTAAACAGTCATGGCTTTCTCCAAAGAGTCCTGGGAACTGTAGATTGTTAAGGATGCTGAGAGTTGTTAAGTTTCAATTCCTGAAACGGTTTAATGGTCAATCCCTCTTCCCAGGGGACTCTGGGAATTGTAGATCTCTTGGGCAGGGGGCCTCTCTAGATCATAGTAATCTGTGTTTGATCTCTTTTTCCTGACTCTGGCTTTCTAATGTTTCTTGTGTGGCAGGCAAGGCCTTGACGTATCTTCTGCTGCAGCCTCCCAGCCCAAAACTTCCGCCACACAGCACCATCAGAAGAACTGCCATTGATCTCATAGGACGAGGGTTTACGGTATGGGAGCCTTATATGGATGTCTCTGCAGTGCTGATGGGCCTATTGGAGCTCTGTGCTGATGCTGAGAAGCAACTTGCAAAGTATGTACTTCACCCAATAATTTGGGGCGTGTTGTCGGGGGGTAGTAGTAATTGGTTTTGTTTCACGTGGTTTTCATTGAGATATCCAGTAACACCAAGGTCTAGGGGGCCAGTTACACGTTGCCAGAAAAGTGGGTTTGATTCACACATACAAACACTCACACACAAAAAGAGGATAGCAATTTGCATAAAATCAGCATATGGTAATTTATATAAGGTCGTAGAATTGTATAGTTGGAAGGGGTCCTGAGTGCCAACTAGTCCCAACTCCCTGCAATGCAGGAATCTCAACGGAAGCATCCATGACAGGTGGCCACCCAACCTCTGCTTAAAAATCTCCAAGGAAGGAAAGTTCACAATCTCCCGAGGGAAACTGTTCCAACTGTCTAACCACTCTTGTTGTCAGAAGGTTCTTCTGTTCAGTCAGAATCTCCTTTCCTGTAACTTGAGGCTATTGGTTCAGGTCCTAGCTTTCAGAGCAGGAGAAGAAGAAGAGTTTGGATTTGATATCCCGCTTTATCACTACCCTAAGGAGTCTCAAAGCAGCTAACATTCTTCTTTCCCTTCCTCCCCCACAACAAACACTCTGTGAGCTGAATGGGGCTGAGAGACTTCAGAGAAGTGTGACTTGCCCAAGGTCACCCAGCAGCTGCATGTGAAGGAGCGGGGACGCAAACCCGGTTCACCAGATTACGAGTCTACCGCTCTTTAACCACTACACCACACTGGCTCTTACACTGGCTTACTCCATCTTCCATGCGACAGCCCTTTAGATATTTGTCGACGGCTACCATATCTCCTCTTTTCCAGACTAAACTTCCAAGTTCCATCAACCATTCCTCATAGGACTTGGTTTCCAGGCCCTTGATCAACATGTATAGGTGCAAATTTAGCAACAATTATTAGGATTTTAATAGGAATACATTATATCTCACCATAGTGGGGAAGATACCAGGGCCTTGTGTGCCTGCCCCATCTAGTGACCAAGTGTTGCCCATTGTTGATGGGCAACATCAAAGCTCCTGCTCTTTTATGGTTCAAACACATATTCAAAATTAGTATGTTTTGTTGTGCACTTTTGACGTATTAGGTGTGATCTAGTGTGATCTCTTACGAAACCTGACACCCATCTTTCAAATATGGCTCCATACTGCATGTAAAATGGGAAAGAATCAATACTTTTTATTCCTTGCCTTTTCGTTAATCTCCTCCAATCAATCAGCTTACGCTAAGACAAAAGTCCTCTTCAGGCAGGTACTTGAAGAGGATATGTGTGGGAGACCAAGCTGGATTGTGACTGCTAGGTATGCAGTCACAATCACGCACCCATGTGCACACCAGTCGTGCCCCATGCCACACATTTGCCTTGCACATCTGCATCTGTATGCATATATGGTTTCTTCCGTGTGAACAGCAACTTTGATTGTCCAGGGCTTCTGTTCACATTCATATTGGAGTGAATCCATGGCCAGCAGGGAACACAGTTGGTGTGTGCATTGATATCAAAGGAACATTGCTAGTGGACCGGATCCCACTCGCTTCACATGCATGCCCTCTTCACGCATGTAAGATGCATGAAGAGGGTTGTATTCTCTCTTACTCTTTTAATTTAGTGCTAGGGCAGACTGGCAAGCATAATATTACAGTAAATAAATATTTACTGTAAGGGACGCGGGTGGCGCTGTGGGTAAAACCTCAGTGCCTAGGACTTGCCGATCGTATGGTCGGCGGTTCGAATCCCCGCGGCGGGGTGAGCTCCCGTCTTTCGGTCCCAGCTCCTGCCCACCTAGCAGTTCGAAAGCACTCTTAAGTGCAAGTAGATAAATAGGGACCGCTTTATAGCGGGAAGGTAAACGGCATTTCCGTGTGTGGCACTGGTGCTGGCTCGCCAGTGCAGCTTCGTCACGCTGGCCACGTGACCCCGAAGTGTCTTTGGATGGCGCCGGCTCACGGCCTCTAGAGCGAGATGAGCACGCAACCCTAGAGTCGGACACGACTGGCCCGTACAGGCAGGGGTACCTTTACCTTTAGGGCAGACTGGCAAGCATAATACTACAGTAAATAAATATGAATAGCTAGTTCTATACAGCAGTTCTAAAACTGATAACTCGGTCTTGTTGTGCAGGTTGAAGAAAATGACTTCCTTTATGACCCTTTAAAAAGTACACCATATTTTCTAAAAACAAAAAACAAAAACAAGGTTTTGATTATTATTTTATGTTTCCAGATTACTTTGGGAAAGGGGGATCCACCTGCTGTAGTTTTTAAAGTATAGTAATGCCATATATATATATATATATATATATATATGCTTGCAATCTTCTTGGATGTGTGGGTTTTGTTTTGTTTTTTCCTTGCCTAGGTAAAAAATATTTCAAGACAACCTTTTTCCATAGATAGATAGATAGATAGATAGATGTGGGGGAAATTTCTTAAATGTACACTGTGCTCAATCTCACATTCTTCAGTTCAAATAGATAGCAAATACAGTCAATTAAAATGATGAAATCAGATAATCTGTATAAATGTTTTGAGTTTCATTGCTTAAGACTTGTTTATTTCATGGAAATATGTGAACAAGTTATATCTTATAAACAGATGTATCTGATAAATCCTTGGAGTAAAGGCAATCAATATAACCATGTACTTTTTTATATATAAAAAAGGGAGGTGGGAATATAGTGTCAGTGGGTGTTTTCATTGTGAGCACAACCTTTCCTTGTAAGATGAAATATAAAAAATATTGTTCAGCTATTAGGATGGTCAAGTGCTTTAATTCATAGCTGCTTTCAACTGCCTCTTAAAACCCACAGGGACATTTTCCTGCACTATTGGGCAGGATTGTATTCTCTTATATAGATACATGCCTGCTTTTGTAAAAAGCGTTGATAATTGCTCTTCTGCCCACATCCTCTGTGATGAAAAAGCACGATCTCTGATTACTGTTTTGTTGGCCAGTTAAAATTGTACTTTAACTTGGGGAAAAATCAACACATTTGGGTGTTCACTTCTTCCCTAGCACAACATAAGTTTGCCAGGCAATTTTTGTTATTCTAGGCAGAAGGCCAGAACAACGACAACAAAAATGACACCAAACTACAGACTTGCATTTTTAAAAATTACATTTCATTCCTGTATATGCATGGTTAATCATTTTAACTTACAAACTTTGATTTAGTTGCCCTGATTTTTATAAGCAACTAAAGCAGAGCATGCCAGATCTCTAGTCACAAATAGATTTATGCCACTTAATAAAATCAAAGTGTTCTAAAATCACAAAATATAACATGTAGGTGAAAGCCTATTATTGCTCCTTGCTATTTAAAAATTATATGAAAAGTTTGTTCAGAGCTGACCATTGGTTAATTTTTGCTTCCGATTCAAAGTCTGTTAAGCAAACTTTGTTTCATCTTTTTCTTTAATCCCTTTGTTTGATGCTTGTAGCACAATATGTCACCATTCTTTCTGATAGCGATATTTTTATTAGTATTACTATTAAGAATATTTAATGCCTCTACCCTCTGTCTTCTGCTTGGTGAGTACTCAGAGCAGCTTACAAAAACAGAAATAATACAATAAATAATAATGTACAATACATAAACCACATAATTAAAAAAAAGAACTTGCTAAAAGCAGAAATCATAAAAAAGTTAAGTAGCAGACTATATTTTGGTTGGAAAAAGAACACTCTGGTATTACCCTCTAGTTCTGCTGCAATGTTAGCAATTCATGTGCCTTGCCCAAAGAAAAAGACAATAAAGTCATCTCTGTGACAAGAATGTGTTTTGATCTGTGCACTCCTAGCTCAAAAATTATATTCTGAGGCATGTTCAAGCATCTGAGAATATAAATGTCATGGATGAGACAACACACTCTTGCACGTATGAGAATGACAGTTGCACAGTTTTCTCTCAAGCTCTCAGTATACTTTCCCCCTCTCATACTGCTGATGAATTTTCCATGCATTCATTTTAATTATTTATGGAGCAGATAACAGGCAAAACGAAGAAGATTGAAAAAAACTGCATTTCTGCCTGCAGCCTTGGCACTGCAGTTTGCCATGAAAAGAAATTTAGATGTGCCATCGGGATTTCTTTGTGTACCCCACAGAATCGTTTTGCAGCATACACAACCGATAGTACTTTTGCAGCATACACAACTGATAGTACTTACTCTATAGCATATGTGTAGAATCCTTCAATAAGTCTCCAGTAATTCCAGCTGATTTCAAAGTTTCAACGATTTAGCTGTTTCTTTTAAATTTAGATTATCACTGCACAAAAAGCCCTAACTATCATCTTTTGAAAAGGAATAAACTGTTATTACACATTCTATTAAAAATTAATATATATGAATGTGAAAGATACAAGGTTTAATTCTGATCCTTCCATGCAGTTGGTACTGTGTTTACATTAAACTATTTCTTTTTGCACAGACACACACACACACACACATGCACACCATCTCTCCTATCATTTTGAAATCAACAATTTCCCTTCAATTCTGTAATTATATTACTGTAAGAATAGTAATAGCTACTCTTTCCTTGCATTAAGTTTTTCTTTATAAAAAAAATCCTGTTCAAAATCATGTGATTGAGGTAGATTACCATGTCAATGAAACAGACCTGCACAATTGCTTGCCTTATATGAATATCCCTAGTCATCATTCTGAGTCACCAAATGACTTGGACTTTTTGTGTACCTAGTGCAGAGATGAATATTCAGAGCAACATTTTCAGTGCGTTTTCTGGCAAAGTGAAAGAGGTAATGGATATAAAGTGTTGGTACCAGCTTGAAATGTTTTAAGTAAAATCTTCTTGTCTCTTTGGGGAGTAGGTATGTTTCTGTCTGTATCTTTAAATACAGCTTTCATGAAGACCATTTATAGTTGTTGTTATTGTTATTATTATTAAGGATTCTATTTTCAGCTTCCTAGCGCATCTCTAGCTGTCATAAAGATTAGTATTGCTCCCTGTATACAGAGCTGCTGAATAAATGAATGTATCAGCATGTAGCCTTGAGGAGACCAATGCAATTTTCATCATGATAAATTGCATAATAAGCGAGAAAGTGTTTGCTTATTAATCCATAACAAGATTTAGATTGAAAACGGCCTGTTACATCCGTGACAGGTACAGTACTGGCTTGCAGAAGGACTTAAGATGGAAAGAAATGGAGCAACAAAGTGTGCAGGGGGTTAAGTGTGCATCTTACCCTCCCGGTGCCCTGCTGAGCTGCCCCTTTTTTGTGCCTGATTTACCGTGCACAACAATAAGAGCGCACAGCTGCCTCGCTTCTGTCTGTGATGTTAAGCATGGTTTATAAAGGAGCTTTTATGTCGAGCGTGTGGTTCCGAGGGGGTGGGGGGGAAGGGGGGAAACCACTCCGCATTTATTGACAAAGAAAAACACACGCGGTGTTTATCTTTTTGTGTGTTCGGTGCGCATCTGTGTGTGCGTGCACACTGAATAAAATACATCGCCGAAGCTGCAGTATTCTGCCGAGCTTTGAATTTTCTCCTGCGCGAGGTCTAAACCCATCTCGCTCCCCCTGCCATCTTGTGCCTCTCACCTCCCTCCCCCCCCACACACACACCCTGAAAAAAAGAGAGAGATTAGACTGTGGAAGATATGTTGAGTGGAACTGCACAGGAGGATTAAGAGTATTTTTCTAGCATTAATTAGGCTTTGATTTCTAGGCTTGGACATCTGTAGGGATCTTTGTTGCCCATAATTTCCCTCCTTTGCATTATAAGCTGCAGTTTGATTCAGATTACTCTGTACAGTTTGTTCTTGCACACTTTTGTATAATTAAGCACCGGCTTTTAATTTATTTTTTTTAAGTGGTGGTGGGTTTTTTTTTGAGGGGGTGCAATTTATCAGTACCGTCCCTGCATAGCTCCCATCCATTTTGACGGAAATTGCATCGAAGCAGACCTTGGTGGCAGTGAGAGCCCTTTCTATCTTCAGGCTGCATTAATCGATGATGGCAAGCAACATATAGACTCCGGTCGTACAAAAAATATATATAAGGAAAAATATATCTGATTGTGTGTGAGAACCTGGGAGCCAGTGGAAAGATTGCAGGATATGAACATCAGATACCAAGGCTTAGATATCTTCTACCCAAGGAATTCATGAAGGGCTCGTTTGTCCTTCTGAGTTGAATGGAGTGGTCATATTTTTTTGGGTGGGGAGGGAAATTAGTGATTTCCTCTTAATAAACAGAAAGTTCTACAGCCCAGTTGCCCAGCAATAAAACGTTTGTGCATGTTATGGCGCCATCCTGCACGTGTATTCAGAAATAAGCCGTATTGAGGTCAGGGGGCTTACTCCTGGGTAAGTGGGGCTACAGCCTTTGTGCCTCTGAATTGCTAGCATCAGAAATATATGAACTGGAGTTATTATTTTAAATTCATAAGTGTTTACATACTTATGAACAAGTTGTTTACAAATTAAGTATCTCGTGTGTTGAGACAAATGTGTATATGCTTTGGGTTGTGCCACTGGGTGGTTGTTTAGGGTAGTTGAAAAGAATGTTTCTACCCTTTTATCATCTTTAAGTGACCTTATGAAAACTCTTTTCGTCATAGTGTTTGTAAGTCTTAGTTGTTTTCATATTTTTCAACTAAAAAGAAAGAATCCCCCGTCCCCCAAAATCCCCGGCTTTGTGCCCTTTAAGTACTGGAACCTACTTGTTAACAATATTGGTTGCAGTGAGTGGGGGGGACTTCAGTGTGAAAATACTAATAAGTTAAAGGTTGAGATTATAGCATCATTGATTGAGCTGGGGCAGAGGACAACACATGCCATTTATTTATTTATTTATTTATTTATTTATTTATTTATTTGCTGACTTTATGTCCCACCCTAGGGTGCCAAACAGTCTAAAAACAAGTTACAATTAAAACCATTACTCTACCCAGGGATCTCAGAGTTGCAACGAACAGAGTCCCTCGCCCACCAAAATGTCTAGGGAAATAGGAATGTTTTCAGATTTCTCCTTAAAGTGAATCCTGATGTCAACACACACACCTGAATAGGGATGGCATTTGAAAAAACAGGGAGTCACCACTGAAAATACCCTGTCACACCTGCAGATTGTAGGGTCTGGGTAGTTGATATTGGGGGCGATGCTCTTTTCGGTATTCAGGTTCCAAGCCATTTAGGGCAGGAATAGGCAAACACCGGCGCTCCAGATGTTTTGGGACTCCAGCTCCCATCATCCCTAGCTAGCAGGACCAGTGGTCAGGGATGATAGGAATTGTAGTTCCAAAACATCTGGAGGGCCGGAGTTTGCCTGTGCCTGATTTAGGGCTTTATATACTAGTGCTGGGACGCAGGTGGCGCTGTGGGTTAAGCCACAGAGCATAGGGCTTGCCGATCAGAAGATCGGCAGTTCGAATCCCCATGACGGGGTGAGCTCCTGTTGCTGGGTCCCTGCTCCTGTCAACCTAGCAGTTCTAAAGCACATCAAAGTGCAAGTAGATAAATAGGTACCGCTCCAGCGGGAAGGTAAACGGCGTTTCCGTGCGCTGCTCTGGTTCGCCAGAAGCAGCTTAGTCATGCTGGCCACATGACCCGGAAGCTGTATGCCGGCTCCCTTGGCCAGTAAAGCGAGATGAGCGCCACAACCCCAGAGTCGGCCACAACTGGACCTAATGGTCAGGGGTCCCTTTACCTTTACCTTATACTAGTGCTAACACCTTGAATTGGTCCTGATCGCTCACTGGCAGCCAGTGCAGTGCTTTCAGGACCTGTGCAAAGGCAGGCATTTTAGCAGGGTGTCTTAAAGCTACAAAGTGCTCATTGCACCCCTTCCTTTGATGTGGAGGCATCAAAAACCGGCATCCACTTCCTCTTGGAAGGCTATTCTCTACTATGTTCTTATGGAAGCTCGACTGTGCTATACTCCTCAGCAGAAGTTCCCAACCCACTCGGAACTTGTCAACCTAAGCCTATAATATGGGACACATTTAAATTATTTGGCATGTATTTATCCATCTTCTGTCTTGCTTTTTCAGTGCTAGGAAATGTTCCATTGAAAGACAAATAATGGTTGTACAAATGAGAGAGTTTGGCGGCAGCAGCTCACCCTGAAGGACTGAGAAATTGTGCCTGCTGTATTCTTTGCAACAATAAAAGAACCCTGGCTTTTTCTTGCATTTGGACACCACTCCTCTGTTTTTTATATCTTTCCATACAATCCTTTCTTTAAATGGTGCTGGCCTCACTGGTGTGATCTCTCTTACATCAGGGCGTGTCTCACTTGTGGATCTGAATCACGAGCTGACCAAGTGCTCTGTTGCAGGTGTGAGGAACCTGTGATCCTCAAGGTATTGCTGGACTCAACTCTCATCAGCTCTAGCTCACACAACCAATGGCCAGAGATGCTGGGAGTTGTAGTACAGCAACATCTGTTGGGCCACAGGTTTGCCACCCATGCTCTGTAGTAGAGCTTTCCGAACTTTTCATGTTGGTGACACACTTTTTAGACATGCATCATTTCGTGACACGGTAATTCAGTTTTACTTTCAAACCAGAGGTTAAACTAACCCCTTTCCAGCCCCAGGAGGAGCACGAGGAACGTTCGCACGACACACCTACTCACTGCAGCCGACACACTGTTGTGTTGTGACACATAGTTTGGAAGGCTCTGCTCTATAGCCTTGACAATTAAAGCAAGGTCCAGTTCACTCCAGATCTGTTAAAAGTTTACTCTTTCAAAAGAAAAAAAAGGGGTTGCATGCGTGTTAGCGGAATATGCTGAATATCTAAACTGAAACATTGTCTTCATCTTCATTAAATATCTTCAGTATTCAACTAACTCATTCATTCCATCAGCACAAGGAATTTTGGCTGTGCAATGGACCTCCCCTTCCTTTCTCTCTCCTCTTCCTACACACCTTAAATCTGTTCTGGGACAGATATGGGGGAGGTTTCATGGTGAGAAGGGTGGCTCCATTGCACAAGTGGAAATCCTTGTGCTAAAGGAACGGATGCATTGGATACCACCCTTTTCTTAGTTATTCTATATGGTGAAGGATTCTAATATCTTTGTAACCGTTAGATATTATGGAATTGAGTATTCTAGTATCATAGCATTAACACCAGTAGCAATATCATAGAAACAAAGGGAGCTGTTTTACTGCTTATCCATCCAGCCCACTATAGTCTACCATAACTAGAAGTGGCTCTCCAGAGTCTCCAGCAGAGAAGGTTCTCATACTTGCTGCCTGGTCTTCATAACTGGAGATGCAAAAAATAATAATGAACCTAGGATCTTTTGCAAAGCGTGTCCTGTCGCATCAAGCTTTGGCCCAGTCCCTCCCCAATCAATATCCTATACATGCTACAGATTTATTTTAACAGTAACATCCATAAAAAGGTAAAGGGATCCCTAACCATTAGATCCAGTCGTGGCCGACTCTGGGGTTGCGGCGCTCATCTTGCTTTATTGGCCGAGGGAGTGGGTGTACAGCTTCCGAGTCATGTGGCCAGCATGACTAAGCCGCTTCTGGCGAACCAGAACAGCACACAGAAACGCTGTTTACCTTCCCGCCAGAGTGGTACCTATTTACCTACCTGCACTTTGACGTGCTTTCGAACTGCTAGGTTGGCAGGAGCAGGGACCGAGCAATGGGAGCTCACCCCGTCGCAGGGATCCAAACTGCCGACCTTCTGATCGGCAAGTCCTAGGCTCTGTGGTTTACACCACAGCGCCACCCGCGTCCCTTAGTATTTTATACACCCATAGCATTTTATAAACAGGGCTTCTTGCATAACAGCAATCTGTGCGTAGGTGGCAGTGGTAGGCGCCCCCCCCCCCTTGTAGTGTTAATGATGTGGAAGAGTAAACTCCTCAATAAAATATTAAGCACTGGGACCAGCCTGGCTCTTCCTTGCCCATCTTAGCTTTGCATCTGCCTCTATTTTGGTCTTCTGACTTGGTGCAGTGTGCCTGCTCCCTCATGCAGATTTCTTGCTCTGACAGACCAGCTGGCCCAGCTATAGGAAGAGGTTAATCTCTGGCCACATACTAACACTACAGAGTGTCGTTAATGAATTAACAAGGAGCCTGTTGCTTTTCTGGGGGATGGGGGTGGGAATCCATGCTTTGCCCAACAGGAGGAGGGAGAGTGCTGTTGGCAGAAACACATACAGATCTTTCTTAGGACAGAAATTCTTAGGACTTTGCATGTTACCTTTTTAATACAGCTGCCTCTTTCCAGGGCTGCACTCAGAAGGTTCATAAGTACAACATTTTGCAAGATTATCCCGTGGCAGCAAGGGGGTATGTGTGCAGAAGAAAGAGAGAGGAGGAGGCTTGAGTAGGGCATTGATCTGGGAGGAGCTTCCAGTTTTTCGTGAATCTTTAGACATGTGTGCCGTGTCCAAGGGTACACCATGGCTTTCAGTACAGCTGTTGCCATCAATCAACAGATTAATCCACTAAAGTTTAAGTTGATTGATTTGTGAAGGTGAGTTGTAACTGGTGGCCTGGTAACTCCTTTGTTTGATTCTGAGGTTATTTTGATGACTTTCTAGAAAAACCAATGCGTGAGTTAATTTACGCTTCAGCGTCTCAAAACCTCATCCATGTTAAGGTTTGGGTATTTTTTTATTTATTCATGCAAATGCATTTAAGTGCATCGAATAATTTGAAAGGAAAATACTTGAATTGTTGATAACCCTCTTAAAAATGCTACTTGCTCATTCTGCCTGATCCGAGGCAGTAAAAGGGTCTTGGGTAAATGGGTAAGTGTTGAAGTCACCCAGTCTGATAAGAAGGTACAGGAATTCTGTACCCCCTTTTCCCAAATGTAAAAAAATCATGAGCTCCAACTCTCGTTCTGTCGTCTTTCTAGACTTTTTCTCATCTTTTAAAAAATAGAGAGGGAAGTTTTTGTCTCCTCTTTCTTCATTCCATCACGTTACCTAACAGAATTCTCAGCCAACAATTTTTTTAACTGTAAGCAGCGTTATTCTAAGTGACATTGCAAATGAATGTTTTTGTTTTTTTAAGAAGTGTTAGCTCATAGAACAGGGCTCTTTCCTGCTCATCATCCTTGCTGTTTTCTGTGCCTACACAAAACTGATTCTAAGCATCAATGGTTACATCATTTGTAAATGAAAGGTGAGGAAGAGGTGACACAATAGAAGTTTATAATCTTATGCATGGTGTGGCGAAAGTGGATGGGGAAGTTTTTTCTCCCTGTCTCATAACACCGGAAGTCGTGGGCATCCAACAAAGCCAAATGTTGGGAGATTCAGAACAGATAAAAGCACTTCTTTGTGCAGCAGCACATAGTTTAACTGTGGAACTTGCTGCCACAGGAGGCAGTGATGCCCACCAACTTTGACGGCTTTAAAAAAGGATTAGAGTAAAACCTGGGGGACAAGGCTCTGTGTGTCTCCTAGCCACAATGACGGTGTTATACCTGCACTGTCAGAGACACTATGGTTTGGAACACCAGTTGCAGGGATTCGCAGGTGGGCAAAAGGCCATTGCATTCATGCCCTGCAAATACACAGTGGCATCTGGTTGGTCACCGTGAGAACAGGATGCCGGGCTGGCTGGGCAATTGGCCTGATCCTGTGGGCTCTTCTTATTTGCAGGCAGATGCAAATTGAGGGGGAAGTCAGTGCAAATAGCAACCTGCTTCCTCGGATCCGAGTCCTTGCGATTCAGCTTAACCAAAAAGGTTCTCTCTGCAAATGATTAGAAGAAGGTGGGAAAGATCTTACAGTGATTTAGAGTTACAAATGCCAGCTGAATTTTTAGTGTGTAGTGGAATTGTGAATTACCGTATTTTTCACCCTATAGGACGCACTTTTTCCCCTCCAAAAATGAAGGGGAAATCTGGGTGCGTCCTATGGGGCGAATGCAGGCTTTTGCTGAAGCTTGGAGAGTGAGAGGGGTCGGTGCGCACCGACCCCTCTCGCTCTCCAGGCTTCAGGAACACATCCGCAGCCTAGGCAGCCCTACAGGAGGTCCGGCAGGGATGTCTAGGCTGCGGATAGCAGCCTGCCGCCCGGCGGGCGGGACGCCCTGAAGCAGAGCGCCCCCCTCGCCAGGCAGACATCCGCAGCGTGGGGAGCCTTGCCGGACTTCCCGGATAGCAGCCTGCCGCCCCGCAGGGGGGGGCACCCTGATGCAGAGCGCCCCTCGCGCAGGGCAGACATCGGCCAGCCCCACAAGCTCGGGGGACAGCAGGGAGACGCAGCACCGCCATCCCGCTGTTCCTCGACCTGGTTCTGTTTCCCCGACCTGCTTTTGGGGGGGAAATAAAGGGAAATTTTTTCCCCTTTATTTCCCCCCCAAAAACCTAGGTGCGTCCTATGGGACGGAGCGTCCTATGGGGCGAAAAATACGGTAGTATACGTGCCTGAAGACTCGTCCAGGTCTTCAAGCTACGGACTGGACAGCATTATCAGGCTTCGGAATTTGCTCATTTTCTCCTTACAACTGGACACTTTTAATTCTTCCTTTGCTTCCTGTTTGGAGCAAACCTGAGGTTGCTCAATTTAGACATCTCACAGTGGTTTATTTACACCAGGAGCTGAAGGAGGAAATTGGTGTAATGGAAGCAGCGAGTATGCAAGCTGGAGCCCCGCTCATGATGGCCAGACCATTAACTGGGCCTGTTTCACTGTATTATATTGTATCTGCTTGTCAGTAGATAATAAAGTGCTAGTTACTTAATGGAGTCCAGGTAGTTTTACAAATATTATATAGATAAAGCAGGAAATTCCCACATGGAGATTATCTCCTCCCTTGACAAGGGAGCCTACCAAAACTGCAAAGTACCCTGTATCAAACCACAATTGGCTTAGGTTTGTGTTCCCTCTCTCTGTCAGAGGTGCCAACTTGAATAAAATATTGTGGGGACCAGGTAAACCCCACCCCACATGATCACATGATGCAGTGCACACATACCATTTGAATGGGAATGCCCATCAACTTTGTGGGGGCCTAGCCCCTCAAATATTTTATTATTTTATTGTGGGGGCCAAAGCCCCCAGACCCCCCAGGAGTTGGCTTCTGTGCTCTCTACATTGCTCTCTACTCCACGTAGATTTAGGTTGAGAAATATTGTTAAGTGCTATACTGAGGATGAAGAAAGCTGATACTTAACTTTAACGTTCCAAAGATGGCTCTCCAGCTTACTACACCCATTAACTATATTTTCAAATGTCTAGGAATTAGCCACACATCAAGCCCAGTTGAGGTGTTTACAAATGCCCTACAGTGAGACTAGCAGGAAGGATCTTTTCGCAGTTGTTGGCCAACAAAAGCAACCTAAATTTGAAGTTTTTTTCTGCCGCATAAATTACTGATTGTTCACTGGCTGCTTACTGATTGTTCATCGTCGCATACTAATCCCTGTGCTTTCCAGTATCCTAAAGTCAGTGGTGTTGTTGGCAACAAACAACCAGATATTTTGTGTTTGAATAAATTTTGTCTAGAGCAATGTAAGAAATTCCGCACCTGAACACCATGTTTTTGGTGGTGGCTGGTCTGCTTTTGGAATGGCTGAAGTTGGGAAGAAGCTGACTTAATGCAGCAAGCCCTAATGGAAATGAAGTCAGGATTTCCAGGGCTCTTTGGCCCTGTCAGCCGGGATAAGACAGGGCAGGGTGGAGAGGAAAGAGACACCAACTGTACTTGGCTGATTGCAATAGTAATCGTTGCAGAGTGATCTGCGTATTGCCTCTAAAACTTTTCCCAAGAAATAAAACTGTACAGTTCTTTTGCATGACACTGTACATTTGTGTTGGCCCGGGTTCTTGATATGTATTCAGTACTACGGCTAGATAATTTGTTAACAAGGCCTTTTTAACACTTTGGACAGATGCACATACTGTTTTCAATCTTCACGGTTAATTATTTGATTTTGTATTAGATGCTCGAACACCCTGACTCCTAATCACTCCTCATTGTTGGAAGTCCATTATATTCTAACTGTTTGAGTGCTCCCGTTGACCTTGAACTGACATTATAAGCTGTGTCTAATCTTTTCACTCTATATTTCTAATGCTTCTTTTCTTCCTCTTTTGCCCCCTCCCTTCTCCCTTTGTCTGATCTCTGATTAGCATCACAATGGGGCTGCCTCTGAGTCCAGCAGCTGACTCCGCCCGCTCGGCACGACACGCTCTCTCGCTCATTGCCACGGCCAGACCACCCGCCTTCATAACAACTATTGCCAAGGAGGTGAGCAAAAGAACTTTTCCAGGGCTCGCTGTGCTCCACTTCAGAAGGAACAATCGCTTCCTTGTTTAACAACAAGAAACATCTGGGCATTCACCATATATATATATATATATATATATATATATATATATATATATATATTATATTTTCTTGTGTGCACTGGCATACAAGTGCAATATGTACACTGGTTTTTGCATGTGTGTGTGTTTTGGACACACACATTATATATGTGTATAAAGAGGGGTGGAAAACAACCAGACAGTCCTTCAGTCAGGCTCCGAACCCATAAAGTAATCTGCAGAGTAATTTCATGTGTATATTTATTTGGGCCTCGGGCTCTGAGCTGATGATAATATTGTCAACTGTACTCAGAAACAGAACACTGTCATATATTTAATCATTGCTTTGTAACACTGCATTGTGACTTGGAGCCAAACAAGACATTTGCTTAGTACATAGCATGCAGTTTCATATCTGCTTACCCACCCTGCACATATACTGGTGGAAATGTGGGGGGCGGCATTTTTTACTGGCAAGGCAGCATGCAGGGGGGACGATGCTTTACCCCCCCCCACTGCAGTTGGAATGGAGAGCCCCCCTGCCATCCCTTGCATGGGTCAGAGCCTTAGAAGACAAGTCCCTGTTAAGAAGAAACAGGCTCTCAGGTGGGAGCTGGGAGGGTCTACCTTTCTGAGTAGGAATGAAGGATATGATATTAATGGGATGAAGGGCCTTTGTATATATTCTTTTTCTTTCTTCTTTATCTTTTCTGTCTCTCTGTTGCTTGATTTTTCTTTCGTCTTATTTTGGTTTTTTTGTTATTCTTTGTTTTTAGACTAGTTTGACGTTTATTGTATTTTATGTTGAAAACTTTCAATAAAAAAAGAAGGAATGACCCTATTGGGAGTGAAGGGATAAGCTCTCCTTCCCAGCACACTGCCTTCCCAGTGGCTTTTGCCACTCCATTGCTCATTGTCCCTCTGTACATATTCTCAGAGCCACCCTGTCTGTGTGAGAAAGCTTGCCAGCACACGCAAAGTACCGTATTTTTCCCGTCTATAAGACGCCCCCGTTATATTTTGGGGGACTCCAATTTGAGAAAATGGGGGAGATGGCCCAGAGTTGTGGAGCTCACTAGGCGTGAGAAAGCGTCTGCCCGATAGCCACCAACCGTTGGCAAGCGCAAGCACAATTGACACAGTGGAAGCCAATCCACAGCAGCCCTTGCTGCAGCCACCAATCACCAACACAATTGCCGCAGCATCAGCCAATCCAAAGCAGCCCTTGCCGCAGCTACCAATCACACACCCAATCGCCGCTGACAACCTCCTGCTCGCAGCTGCAACCATTCGCCCGTCCCCCCATTGCACTATCCGTGTACAGGACGAGCCCTGATTTTGAACATTATTTTACAGTAAAAAAAAAGGTAGTTTTATACACGGAAAAGTACGGTATTTACTAATCCATACTGGCTCAGCTTGAGAATTCATCTTGAGTTGCGAGCTGTCATTTTGACCTGGTTGCCAATTATGCACCAAGCATGAGACTTTTTCCTGACCAGTTTATCCAGAGTAAGAACTGTTAGCATTGTGAACATCCTCGTTCGCCCCACGTACTTTGCAAAGGAGGAAGTCATAAGGAAGAACCCACTGATACTCATTATGAGCACTTAGGAGAAATAATCACTACCAATTAGAGCTTCCCTAGTACTTTTTTCTTTAAGAAAGAAAATCAGTAAAGTCCTGTGCTAGTAAACATAGCTGTGACTTTATTGCCAGGAAATAAAGTGAGAATCCAACGGAAAGGGTTAAATGTATTAATTGCTCGAGTTTCATAGACATAATACATATAATCTACAAATACGAGCAGATGTTCTTCATCCCCATTCTCTGTCATTAGTGTTCAGTGGGGATGACTCTGTCCTTCGTTCTGTTACACCTGCCTTCCATTTTAACTCTGATAATTTTAAAGAGAGCGATAGAGTTACTGAATAGAGAATGCTGTGTTTGCCACAGTTTCTAGATCGTTCGCCCCGTCCCCTCTCCCCCAGCTACCAACAGTCCTTGGTGCATGTGGGGATTCACTGAATTACAGTGCATGCAATCCCATTGAGATTTCTTTTTGCATGGTGTTTTAGATCTATGTGCCTTTCTAACCTGTAAGACTTCAGCAAATATCCTGTGATTAGTAGGCAGGGCCAAGGATGGATATAAAAAGGGGAAGACATTGGTGCCCCTTAGCACACAAGGACCAGCAATGTGGAAGCCAAAAATCCAGGGGAAAATTTGAATGTAAGCATCCCTAACAATCCTACTGTTTTTTACAGGTGCACAGGCACACTGCTCTCCAAGCAAATACTCAATCTCAGCAGAATATTCATACCAGTACGTTGGCTCGGGCCAAAGGAGAAATTCTGAGAGTTATTGAAATACTAATTGAAAAAATGCCTATGGATGTTGTGGATCTTATTGTAGAGGTAAGGCCACCTTCTATGAGCCATGTTTGTGTTTCTTGTTGGGCAATTCGATGATCGTGACATTTGCGCAGGCCTTTCAAGGTGCTGAAGGCATTTGTGCCTATGTTTGACCTGGTTATTTTTTTAGAAGAAAAGACAAGTACGTTTTCATTGGCTCACCAGCTGGTAAAATAAATCAAAGCCTTTGCAAAACACTTCGAGGAGGTAGTTCATGATAGAGAAGATGCTTTGCATTCAAGAGATCCCTGATTCAATCTCTGGGTGGGGGTTAGGAAAGACTCACTCAAAAAATTCAGAGAGCCCCAGCCAAAATACTGGCCTAATGTTGACTATGCCTATCACATGAAGACTCCACTTGATAACTTGTCCTTACTGCTGCTATAGCGTGATGAACCCATTCACCTTGCAGTACCTCTAGCATCCTCTGATTCTATCATCAGTCTGGAGAAATCACATTTCCTTGGCAGTCATCACAGTGCTGAATACGAAGCACACACCACTGTCCCCCAAACAGTTCGGTAAAACAAAATAGTGAGCTAGAGAGGAGGGACAAGTCATTTCCTGGAGGCTTCTTCAACTTGTGTTACTCATAGCAATGTGCGCAGGTCGTTTTGCATACACTTCATGAACTAGTTCAGAAGATGGTAAAGGGTGTCCAGAGTAAAATCAACTCAAAAAAAGGGGAGATAGCAGAAAGCAGAGATGGTGGAGAAGAGGGGACAGTAGATGAAGATAATCAATGAACTCAAGCCACAGAAAGGTTATGCAGTGGGGCAAGGAGAAGGTGGCAAGTAAAACGGGCTTTGTAGCTCATTTTTGTTGAGTGGAAGGAGTGACTGGTTATAGTTGGTGACTGAGTGGGAGATGTTGGAGTGATTGGATGGAGGTGTGGCAGTAGAATGGAATGAGTGACACTGAATGAGTAGTAGGTTTTTGTATGATTGTGTAAGGCAGAATCTGGGTGTGACAAATAGTATTTTGTGAGTCAAGAGACTGCCTTCGCAAGAGGGAGACTGTATTCCTGTTTCTAAAGATGTTTCAAAATGTGCTGCTGTATTTTTGATCTGGGGGATTTTATTGTTCCACGAAGGTTCCTGGAGGGCATTTATGGTGCTTGGGTTGGCACCTCCTGCTAGCTGTGCAGGCAAAAGCCTTTCTTCAGATTATCTCCCCAAAGAGGAAAGGGGCCATCCTGCCAACCAGACCAGCCCATTCTAGTGTTGTGGGTAGTGGGGTTGAGCTGAGCTCCTTTTAATAAGTTGGAATCTCTTTTTCTTGTCCATTGGTTCAAATCATACCCTCTGAAGCAGCAGAAAGCAAGCTTGCTCCATATTTTATGTGATAGCCCTTCAGATAGTTGAAGAGGACCATCATACCTCCTCTCAGTTTCTTCTTCTCCAGACTAAACATCCCCAACTCCTTCAACCATTCCTCATAAGGCTTGGTTTCCAGACTCCTAATCGTCTTGGTCACCCACCTCTGCACACATTCCAGCTTGTTAGTTGATCCTTCCTAAGCCTAGTATTTTCCTTACAATTTTTTTTTTTTTGGTATACTTAACATTTGTTTTCAAATTTACTTATAGGTTATGGACATCATCATGTACTGTCTTGAAGGTTCATTAGTCAAGAAAAAAGGACTTCAAGAGTGCTTTCCAGCTATCTGCAGGTAGGGTCACAAATTGAAAAGAGACTGGTGATGAGCAGATTTTGCAGCTGTTATAATTCCTATCCCTTCCTGATACTATAGTTTATTGGCATTAGGCAAATGAATAGTCTGTCCTAGGAATGTTACAGGGTTTGGATCAATTTACATTGACTCCTATCTAAACCAAAATCATGGACAGAAGCTCATGGTTTAACTAAGTTAAAAGTTCTTTGGAATAGCTCATAATGTGCTGGCTTTGTTGGAGGAATGGGACATGCAGGAAGGCGTTAATTTCCTTCATGGGCACAAATCATCCCATGTCTGAGATAAGCCAACAGGTGCATGGTCAGCCAAGCCAGTTGCTATGGAAACAGCCCAGTGCCATCTATGTAAGTGATTAAGGCATGTCAGTTCATTAGTCAGTCAGTGAGTCTTGTGAAGTGAATTGAAGTCTGTGTTACATCTTGGAACCGCTGAAGCAGCAGAAATACTTTGTACTTGTATATATGTGTGTGTGTGTGTGTGTCTGTATCTGCAAAGCCTACAAGCTGTATGTATATATCCATGTCCAGAATGGTATTACTGAAGCCTTATCTTCTGCAGCAGTCAACTGTTTTGGACCTTAAGCTGCCTCTGTGTGGTGACTGGAACTGGGGGCAACTTACGCTGAGGGGGTATCTCACCTCAGATTCCCAACAACTTTTGGGCATGGTGAAGGATCATTTCAGAAAACCATGCCCTCCTTTTTCTACTACCTGTTCTTATGGTTTGGGTAGCAGTGGCTATTATGCCCTCCACATGGCATAATCCAGATTGGAGCGAGTGCAGGAAAAGAAAGCAGGTTTTTCTATCTTCACTCTGGCATCTTCAGGGTAGAAAACATTCAAGAAAAACAGTGCCATCAGTGAGGAAAAGCAATGGCTTCAAGATCGCATCCACAAGAGACATTGATACATGGCCATACAGCCTGCACCTTCCCATGCTATGATCTCCATAGGGCCCATGGCAGGTTTGCTGCCCAACCAGAGTTGATGTGAAGATCCAATTGTAAGGACCATGACGCCATGTGTATGTTGAGTGTTAAAAGTTCTATTGCTCCTGAAGATCTGCTTTAGAAGTTTTGATAGGTACCCATTTGCCAAGACTATCAGGCTGTTGGGCACATAGAGTAGGGTCTTTCGAGCTGTGGTCCCTCAATTGTGGATCTCAATTGCAGGAAGAATCAGACAGGCCTTATCCCTTGATAGTTTCAGACAGCCCTGTCACTTCCTGGAATAGCCAAGATACCTTCCTGGTGAAGTGGTGGGCCATTAAGGAGAGCAAAGGAATTGACTTTGTACGAGCCAGCAAATGGGTGGCCCTCCCTCAACTGGCAGGTAGTTGTTGTTGTTGTTTAGTCGTTTAGTCGTGTCCGACTCTTCATGACCCCATGGGCCAGAGCACGCCAGGCATTTCTGTCTTCCACTGCCTCCCGCAGTTGGTCAAACTCATGCTGCTAGCTTCGAGAACACGGTCCAACCATCTCGTCCTCTGTTGTCCCCTTCTTGTGCCCTCCATCTTTCCCAACATCAGGTTCTTTTCTAGGGAGTCTTCTCTTCTCATGAGGTGGCCAAAGTATTGGAGCCTCAGCTTCACGATCTGTCCTTCCTGTGAGCACTCAGGCAGGTAGTTAGAAGAAGAAAAAGGCAGAGTTGAGAAGAGAGGTTGGACTGATGTGAGCTAGAAGCAAAGCAGCAAACTGGAAAGACAGAGACAGAGCAATGTTTGATTTTTGTTTAAATCCAAGGCTGTGGCTATGGGGGAATAAGGGTTTCTTGGGGCATTAATACTATGGATCCCTCCATCATAGGCTCAGGTTGTATGTATGTGTAAATAAACCAGATATCATGAAGACACCACAGTCTCCGCTGTCCGTCATTTGAAAATGAAACACGAACCCTGGGTAAGCGCCTGGAACCCCTGGAATCTCATACCACTCAGAGTTTGGGGTGGCGTACAGCAATATTTAGGCTATGCTGGGTTCTCATGACAGTGCTAGCTTTTGAGCAGTATTTTAGAGCAGATGATTAGGCTATTATTGTCTGTGTTTTGATGTGTATTTTCTAAGCTGCTTTTGGGAAGATTTTTTAATTTTCAAAGCGGGCTATAGATCTGTTAAATAAAAGAACACAGGTAGTGATTTCAGTGTAGCACGCTGTGAAAGCAAAAAGAGGAACGGCAATTCTTATAGGCTGCGCTACTGAAAATCTGCTCTGCATCACATACTTGAAATGCAAAGGCAAGGACAAGTTGGAATTAATGTGAGAAAACTCTCTATCCTGGAGGCATGTTTAATAGAGACACATTGCCTTTTAAATTGTGTTAAATAGCATGTATTATATCTTATTGTACGTAATTATGGCTTCTATAAAAATGATACAGCATTGTGCTAATGACAGTACAGATTAGCTTTCAGACCAGGAGAGGTTTTTTTTAATATGATTTTGCTTTGTAACTCTGGAAGGAATCCAAGTGGAAACTTTTGACATGATCCTCTTACTAAATATTTTAATATGATAATGATCTTCCTGCTATACTGATTAAATGTTCAATTGCATACCTGTTGTGATCATATAGTGCTGTCAGTTCGAACAATATCAAAGCATATTCCCCCGCCCCCAGCTAAGCTGTTATTTTTTGTTATTATAAGCCATGATAACAGCTGTCTCCTAAGTAAAGTGTGGAGACTAATGACAATTCCATTGTCTTCTTTTCAGCAAGGGAGGGGCGCTGGAGGCAAGAACACTAGAGGCAATACTCCAATAAGAACAAAAGCCATTCCAATAGGATTTGTTGTTAAGATCCACTGTCCTTTTTGCTTTCTGCCACAAAGGCCTGTTGAGGGTCATGGGTGGGATTGACCTATAGTCTTCATGTTAGATTGAGTTGGGGGGGGGTACTTTCATGGTCCTCATGTTCAAAGTAGGTTGGTGGTCACGTGCTCCTCTACTCCCAGACCCTGACATCCCCTTCCCCATCTGTCATGCCCAGTCATCACCTACTTTTGACCCCTCTCTCTGTGACCCCTCATGACAATCTCTGTGTTGAAACATAGATCTTAGAGACTCTCCCCCTTCACACATGGTTCCTACCACAGCTAACAGATCACTCAGTACACAACTTTTAGACTAGGGGTTCCCAAAGTTATTTGGCCTACCACTCCCTTTTCGGGGGAGGGGAATACTCAGCGCCCCCTGGAAATCTACCTTCTTTAAGCAAAGGGGTGGGACCGGCATCGCAACATGCCAGCCATTGGCCAAATAGGCAGGCAAGCTGTGATCCACTTCCTGGGACTGAGTGAAGCCAAAAAGGGTTCATCCAATCCTGGTAAACCTTCCCACCTCCAGCACAACGACCAGATCCAAAGTATTGGCTTAGAATAGGTGTTCCTTCGTGCATGGAGGAAATGTCTCTTCCACAGTGATGCCTAATGTCACCCATGTACAAAATCCAGAAACAAAGAGAATATGCTTTGATCAATACAGCGGTACTCTCACGTGCAGATTTATTAGATCCGTCTGTTATATTAGAACTCACAGATTAAATCAACGAATATTTGTGGCCACCCTGACACTTTGCCTTTCCTCTTCCATTCTTTTATTACAAGTTGGCCTTGGAGGGAGGCAAACTGTTGGAGAAGTAGTTATGGGGGTGAGACGGGACTACTTGGAAGGGATCTCTCCCTTCCCTTCCAAGTAGCCCTCCCCAACCCCCACCCTGCACACACAAAGAAATTACTGGTTTGCAGACTAATCTTCTCCCCTCCTTTTATTTGAAATTTTAATAATCTTTTAGACTTTGCCTTTGTTCTGGTCAACTTCATGTTCAATGAAGATTCCCATGCAATCTTGTTTACCAGAACTCAGGCTGCCCTGGAGCATCCTTTGCAGATCAAAGCAAAAAAAGTTAAATTGCAAAGCAGTTCAGCCGCATTGAGAAGTAAATTAGTTTAAACTCAAGGAAGCTCAATTGCTGGATCTTAATAAGGGCGAGCATCTCATTTTAGCAAGCATAAATTAGGCGCCTTGCTAAAACTGTGGCCTACACCTTATAGTTTTAATAGTCTGCGCATTGCAGACCTGATTTGGAGCATCTACATTTACACTCTGTTTTTGTAACTCATGTATGTATGCTTCAGTGGTAGTGAGCCTCATATTTCATATTAATTGCTATCATTATCCAACTGTGCTTCAGGATTGCAGTGCGCATCAAGAGGACAGTCAGCCAATGTAATCCACATCGGCTTTCCCACAAGTAGCAGTGGGGATGTCCCATTTAATCTGTAACGTAAATCATATAGGGATATGCATCTTCATCAGCTTTCTTGAACCATTTGTTGCACAGAACTCTGTGGGTCAAATCCAGTATCTATTGACTGTGTTTTATTCAGACCGATATCTTCTGATATTTTGGCTAATCTTGTATTCTGACTACTGTATGTGCCATTAAAATGCCAGACAGGGATCCTGCAAGCTGAAACAATAGAATAGTAGTAGAAATTGTGTTAGGCATAGGGTAATGTAGTTTTTGACATTTTGAAAATGTTAGGAGTAGCAAGGCCTCCTCTTGTTTAGGCCTTAATTCAGCAAAATCTTCAATACAATCATTACCATGAGCCTTCCTTTAAAAGGACTGGTATCACTGAAGTGTAGTTGTTTGATATTTGGGATTAAAATTCAGTGAAGAGCTACAGCTGAAGAATCATCGAAAAGAATGGTAACAATATTGATGGAGTATCAGCGGAGGTGTTTATTCTAGTACATCCTTGGTTTCTCCAGACTTTCCCTGAGCTCTGACCTTGATTTATGTTTCTGAACCCCCCAATTTCCTGTTGTTTATTTGTTCCGTATGGTGTTTTATTTTGACTGTTGCATTGGTTTCATGTTGTGTTTTTGTTTTGATGACATTGTTTTTATATTGTACACCGCTTAGAGGTGTGTGGTTTTTTTAAAGTGGCTTATAAATGCTTTGTATATTAACGAAATAAAAATACAAGCGCTATAGTTGTTTCGGGACAGGGAGGGGGAGGCAGATGGAGAGAAAACAGGAAACAAAATGCAACTCAATGAAGAGAGAAAGTCGATTCCTAGGAAACTGAAGTGAGGGGATTGGGAATGCCCATGGTGACAGAGAGGAAGCCAGAGGAGAGGGAAAACCCCAGGAATTCTGACCTAAAGGTCATCATGAAAAAGGCTGTCCATTCAGCCTCAGGTCACAGCGAATCAAACGTAACAGAAGGTGTGCTTCAGGTTTCCACTTATATGCCCAGTTCTTATTGCTTGAATCTTTCAGATCAGGTCTCCAGGATCCAATACCTGAGTTCGGCCAGGCTGCCCAACCTCGTCTCCTAGAGTCAACAAAAGCATCAGCAGCCAGACTGATAGGGAGAATGCAAGTCCACAGCATACCCCCCACCCCATGGAGACCTCCTTCTGACCTCTGTTTTAGAGCTTCAGTTTAACAGGGTGGTGAGAAGAGAGATTTCTGTGTGAGATTCCCTAGGCTTCTTTAGCTGTGTGCACTGATTTCTGCACATCCCCATTTCCTCCTGCCAATGCTTGGCAGCATCTGCAGCCAACAAAAGGCTGCTTCTCGAGGGAGTACAGAAGTGTGAACCTAAGTGTTCACTTATGGTTGCACTCGGGTTATTGTAAATATTTGGAATCCAATCTTATTCACTCTTTAAATAAGCATTGCCTGGTTTCCCCCTCTATTTATTTGTAAAAATAGACAGTGACTTGAAAGAATTACCATAGAATGGCTTGAGTCGTGGCTTATTTTATTCCAGATAAAATAGGTGTTAAGCAAACAGCTTATTTATACCAAAGGAAAGAGTGCCTGTGTCCCAACATCACCTTGAGGTTGATTATTCAAAACAAGTGCAAACCTTGCCCTTCACTATGTGAATTTATTTGTCATGGCCTGTCCTTCTCAAACAGTCATATCATATGTCAACTTTGAAACTGTGACAGTTCACAAAACACAAATTCTATGGAACCTCTTAAGTGTAGATGTATGAATTTCAAATTTATTGCTTAGCCAATTGGCCATTACAATGCAATAATTAGATCACCAATGACTGAACATGACCAAGCATTCACAACGTAATTGGCAATTCCAGATATAATTTAAATCAAATAATTGCATTAACTACAATTACTGATATGACAAATCAGCAATCTATCAAACCTATCAAAATCATTCATGTTAAGATAAAATCTTGTCCAAAATAGACATGTTTAGAATAAGTGAAATTAGCTAAGATAAACTTACTCTGAATGTCTATAACTGGAAAGTTGGCATTATGAGATAAAATCTATCATACTTTAAGAAGACTTAAGATGGAGAGTGGCAAATACGTAAATAGATATTCCACATTTTAGTAAAAGCATGTCAAATAAAATGGATCATCTATTATTAGTACCATTGCATGCACACCATCTGAATGCTTGTAGCAAATATTTTTAAATTCTCTCAAGACAGTGTGTTTTTAATTTATGTATTATATTTTAAGAGTTCTTATAAATTTAGTGGTCAACGAGCTATATATATATATATATATATATATATATATATATATATATATATGTATGTAAGAATGAAATTTTGGGAAACCAGCTAGAAAAATATTTTTGTTCCTGTTCTCTGAGGAATATTCTTCTGTATTGACTCTACTAATATTTTTGTTGTTGTAGTTGTAAACGATTCTGTTTCCCATCTTGATTGTCTGATGTTGGGCAAGCCACATTTCCTTCCCTTCATTATTCTATCAAGAAGCATTTTCAGTTATCTGAAGAAGTGTGCATGCACACGAAAGCTTATACCAAGAACTAACTTAGTTGGTCTTTAAGGTGCTACAGGAAGGAATTTTTTTATTTCAGTTATACTGTTTTCTTACAAAAATAAAAATATTGATATAGAATAACACCAGTAAAAAAAAATACCAGCATGCAAGACCTCAGGGGTGGTGATGCAGAAGAACAGGCCTCTGCACCAGCTATTGCAAATTGTCAGGGGATTGTGCACACAGAAACACAGACTGAATTCATACTAAGCCAGAAATCCTGATTTAATAAGCTGGGAGATTCCTGAGCAGCACGCAGGTCCTTTGCAACCACTTTGCTTCTTCCTTTGTGAAAGTGACTGACAAAGTTAGGATTCATCATTTAACCATAGCTTTCTATTACATGCAAACCCAGCCTGGTTCAAACCAAGCCAGAATATCAAGCCAACTTTAAATCAGGACTTCCTATCCTGGTTTGTTCTGAAGTCACGAACCATAGTTTTTAAGTTCGCACATAATGGAAAGATATGGTTAAGTGCTGGATCCCAGCATGTTCAGCCATGTACATGGAGGGAGGAGCCAGGGGGCTGCATGCTGGTGTGTGCTTTGCTTATTATGCCAGGATGTTTGACTTAGTATTGCATGTGAATATGGCCATACTGTTTTGGAAATCCCATGCAAGTAGCAAAAGCTTTAAGGGGTGTTTATTTCAATTGCGTGAATTGATATTCCACCCTTCAGTATAAATATTTCCAGGATGGTTTAGAACAGGCTTCCTCAACCTCGGCCCTCCAGATGTTTTTGGCCTACAACTCCCATGATCCCTAGTTAGCAGGACCAGTGGTCAGGGATGATGGGAATTGTAGTCTCAAAACATCTGGAGGGCCAAGGTTAAGGAAGCCTGGCTCAGAACAAAATAGAGAATTATAAAATCTTAAGACCTACAGATGCACACAGAAAGATAAAACAACAGATTAAAAAACTAGCACCATTAAAAGACACTCTCCTCAAATTAAACGAGTATGAAACTGGTAGAAACTTGTAGTGCTGATATATCCCGAGTAGATCTCTGTGTGCTGGACCATTTCCATGAAGAAGGATCAGAAATCAAGAACCTCAGTGGTTCTTGGGTGTCACTTTATCGTGTCATCATTAACAACCCACTGCCTTTTTGCGAGAGAAATTGCAAACGTCCAGAATGCAAGGTTAACTGTTAACACAGCCCTACAAAATTGCCCCAGCTTTATATTCCCTTATAGGTTACTCTTCGTTGCATTTAGCTTGGTAGTGTCACAAATTGTGCAAGGCTGCATTAGAGCGAAACTGCATTCCTGTGCACAGAAGTCTTTGCTGGTGCAAACTGTGTATGAAATTATGCTCCCCAAATTCTACTCAATCCCAATCAAGAAAGCACAGAGCCACCTGTTGCTTTCTCCCTAATCTATTGTTGTACAAAAAAACAAACTGCAGCAAAGCAACATCTTAGAATCCTTTTCATTTTTGTTGCCTGTGTTTTGTTCAGCCATATTAAATAATTATGGACAAACCTCAGTGCCTCAGGCATCAGAATTCCTTAGACTAAAACCTCCTTGCTCTTCAGAATCGCCTTTTCAGTACTGCATTGTGTTTTGCCCCCCACTGCAGCAGAAAAATAAAAAATGCCAATATTTGCAGTATAATCTATTCTTTCCTCATCATCTTCCTGTTTTCATCAGGAATTTGTTTCTCCCTCGTACCATCTTTCCTGGAAAGAAGGTTGGTTGGGGCTGTTTGCAATACAGTGGTACCTTGGGTTACATACGCTTCAGGTTACATACGCTTCAGGTTACAGACTCCACTAACCCAGAAATAGTGCTTCAGGTTAAGAACTTTGCTTCAGGATGAGAACAGAAATCGTGCTCTAGCGGTGTGGCAGCAGCGGGAGGCCCCATTAGCTAAAGTGGTGCTTCAGGTTAAGAACAGTTTCAGGTTAAGAACGGACCTCTGGAACAAATTAAGTATTTAACCCGAGGTACCACTGTACTCTTCTGTATCTATCTATCCCTCTTCCAAGAGAAGAGATTTTGGAATGCCAATGTAAGCAGGTGCAGTTAATGTTAGCATCGCCTACGCAGTGCCATGCAGGAACAGATAGAAATCCCCCACCTGCTTCTGTGCTGTGGTGGCAGGAGGGGAAATCCCTTCATATAGTGGCAAATCAGGCCTTCAGTGCAGAAAACTGTAGCAGGCAATCAATAAACCAATGATCAGCATTTGATCACCAGATCACCACCTAGTTAAACCATCAGCAGTAATCCAACTGTTATCAGTTGCATGTGAAAAGAATGAGGGAGGCAAAAAATACTGTATCTAACCTCCATATGGATGCTGTATCCTAGCTCCCATTTCCTCTCACAGTGAAGCCAGAAACACGGAACTGTGTGCTGACACGAATAATGTTTTTTTCCGCGTGCTTGGGTCTTTGGTGCTGCATATGCTTGTTATTCCTCGATTGTAGCCAGAGTTGTGCATATATCCACATTCAAATGGGCTTACCCTTGCAAAAGGAGTGTATCACAGAAAAACAAAAACACACAGGGGTTTTTTTAGCCAGAACTCACAGGAACTCAGTTCCAGCACCTCTCAAGTAGGCGCCATTGCCATTCTAAGAGAACGAGGGAGGTGTTCAAGGTTAGTTCCGGCTCTTCTTTTTCTAGAAAAATAGCACTGCTCCTAATGGTTGCCATTGCAGTGCAGCTTGCAGAGTTTGACCAGAGAAACCTGGGTTCAAATACCTGCCCAGCCCCAAAACTTGCTAGGTGATCTTAGATGAATTAATGTAGTATTATTATTATTATTATTATTATTATTATTATTATTTTATTATATTGCACTTTCAACCGCATGCACCTTACAGGGTTGTTGGTAGGATAAAATGGGATTGTTAAAATGGGAGAATATCGACAATTAAAATGGTAGTCCTCCCCCAATTATTATTTTTTCAAACCATCCCAATTATAAATGGAATTAGTTGCTTTAAAGAATGACATAGGTTCCTGGCGAGGTACATATGGCAAAGCAAGAAACCCAGGATCAAATTCAAATTATTAACAGATTTAAAAGAAAGGGGTAGATTTGCATTGCCAGACTTTAGGTTATACGTTGAAGCTGCATGTTTAGTATGGTTAAAAGACTGGATTCTTTTAAAGAATGCTAACCTATTAGATATAGAAGGATGGGATAACATAGTAGGTTGGCATGGTTATCTGGGTTATGAAAAAGTGAAAATACATAAGGGTTTCAAAAACCATATTGTTAGAAAGGCAATATTCAAGGTGTGGGAGAGAAATAAAAAATGATTAGAGCAAAAAAAAAACAAAACACCCGTGGTGGATATCACCAATGGAGGCAATGGCGGTTAAAAGGAAAAACATGAGTACCAATTGGCTGACATATAAAAATTTATTAGAAGAACGAGATAACCAACTAAGACTAAAGGACTGTGACACATTAAAACATATCGGCGTAAACATATTGGCTGCAATATCAACAACTCAACAGAATTTTCAAACCAGATAAAAGGGAAAATGGGTTTTACAAGATACTTTCTGAACTAGATAAAGAACTCCTCTCAATAATGAAAAAATCTGTCTAAAATGTATAAATTATTATTAAATAGGCACCTAAAAGATGAAGAGGTCAAAGATGTAATGGTAAAATGGGCACAGGATTTTGGACACAAAATAATAATAATAATAATAATAATAATAATAATAATAATAATAAAATTTTATTTATAAGAAAGTAAGAATGGGGTGTTTTTTATAAATTACATGAAAAAAGGAGGTTCCCAGACCATCACATGGCTTAGCGTAGATTAAAA
Organism: Podarcis liolepis; assembly: GCF_965112155.1. Lineage (NCBI taxonomy): Eukaryota > Metazoa > Chordata > Lepidosauria > Squamata > Lacertidae > Podarcis > Podarcis liolepis. The sequence continues at coordinate 51,506,464 of NC_139565.1, read as the reverse complement.
TCCCACTGACAACCAGAATGTTTCTCCACACATTTAACAGCTGATTACAAATATTTAGAATAAGGAACTACTAAGTACGTTCAAGGGTAGCAGGAAGTCATGTTATGAATCAAGGAGTCAAGCCAGTTAGATGTAAAAAGACAGCTTGTACTACTTACGTAGAAGCGTAATTGAAAATGTTTGTTTTGTGGGTACTGTTTTCTTTTTTCCTTTTCCTTTTCTTTTCTATGTATGTGGGTTGTTGTTGTTTTGTTTTGTTTTTTGCATACTCTATGTGTGTATATGTGAAATATTAAAATAAATAATAAAATAAAATAAAATGGGATTATTCGGAGAAGTGTGGGATGAAGAAATAAATTTCCAAAAATTAAATACTATATGTGTTTCAAGAAAAATCTTATCTGGACAGATTGAATAAATATCCTATAGTCTTTAAAAAAGACAGAGAGCTCCAATCAGGTCTATTCAGAGCAGTTTCTATGTTCTGCTAAAAGTCTTTATTCAGTTTAAATTGTTGCATAAGAAGCTGGATAGGTGCATTCATCTGGTAAGGTGCAGAGCTGCAAGACAAGGGTGCCATGGCAGTTAGAACAGCCGTTTGCATATCCCTGGCTAAAGTGGATTTGCAGGACCAGGCTGTGAAATAAAACGTTGGTACTAGCAGTGCTATTAATTACCAGAGTGTAGTTTTAAAAAGAAGAAGTTTTGCATCCCACACCGTCTGATCAAATCTCACTCGTTCCTTCCTCTAATGTTCAATTCAGGTTCTACATGGTCAGCTATTATGAGCGGAGCCACAGAATAGCAGTTGGATCTCGCCATGGTTCAGTGGCCCTCTACGACATCCGGACTGGAAAATGTCAGGTAAATAAATCATTGTGATCTCCTCTCTGTAAACTGTGGAAGTTATTGAAAGGAAAGAGACTAGCTCTGCACCAGTTGACATGCTGAGTCGCTGGAACATTATGGATAATGCTAAGGGGGATCAATAGTTTAATGAAGGACTCAATGTATATAGAGTCTTACTGTTTTCATTTGCTGTAACCGAATGGCCAGCACAGATGGGTTAATAATAGCTGTCCGAAAAAAGCCGTAACTTCTCAAAGGGTATCTTGAGTGTTTTGCTTACTTCAGATACCGTTCCCACCCTGTTAATTCTTCTGTTTGAAGTAGAGCTGTTTTAGTCAGATCATTAAATATATACAAGCCCATATTTCTCAGATATATATCAAGGGTTTTTAAAGCAAGCACGATAGATTAAAAACATTACAAGTAATCATCACCAGAATGTAGTTGAAATTAACCTGCGACCGTAAGCACGATTACTACTAAGTTAATCACACTGTAAATGTACTTAAGATCAAACTGTAAATTTATTCCGCTGGGTCAAAACACACCAGGTTCTTCTACCAAGGCAGAAAAAACAAAAATGTCTAATCTTAAGAGACAGATACCAGCCTTCTCACATTGCTAGGAGCCATAAGTCAGGATCTTCTGATACTTATTTTTCCTTGTGTTCTCAAGACACACACATACAAACCTTACCTTCTTCTTCTTCTCCCTCTCTCTCTATATTTATATATATATATCCTAGCTACTTAGGGAAGAGGCAATCTATTCCAGTTTGCTCTCAGCTGCATTAAAAAATTACAGGCTAAATCTTCAGTTGCTTTTTTCTTAGTTTTTAAAAAATACCCTATTTATTTTAGAACGTGAGCCTCTGTTCTTCCAAAGTGCCATAGTTCTAGTGCTGATTTCTTCAGATCCCAATTACCGGGGAGGGGGGGAGGTGCAGGGAACTGTTTCCAGTCAGTGGCGCTTAGGTCCTGTGACCTCCACAGATCATTTTGGCAGGTCAGCAATGCCTCCCACCTGCCAATCACTCGACCTCACCCTGATGTCAGTGGAAGCATTTCCCCCTTTATTTCAAGCCACGCAGGCAAAGGGACATGTCAGATGGCAGTGATGGTTGCTCGTGAGTAACCAGTCAGGACTCCGACCTGTCTTTTACAGGTTTTATTTTGGTGCAAAACTATTTACGGTGCAGAGCCACAAGTTCATGTCTGCCTCAGTCGCTAGCAGAATCCAGGAGTGGTCGTTTCTGGGTCTTCCCCCAACATAAGAGCTTCATCACCCCCAGCCTTTTCCTTACTTCTTTGCGTTTTACACCTCTGCGCAGGGTGGGCAATGGAAGGGGTCTGCTTCCCTCCTGACAGGCTTGGCCAGGAGCGGTGCTGAGGCTCCCAGCAGCATCCTCTGGTCCTTTCCCCTCTTCCTCACTGGAGGTGTGGCTTTCCCCACCACAGGAAGGGGAACTGCTTCACAAGATTTTCGGAGGTTCCCTGTAACCCATCTGCCCCTCTGCTTCCCTACCCTGTTCCGATGGCAGTACCCTGACAGGACAGATCTTGGTTAGCACCACCAGCCAAGTGATTGCCAGCACTTGCAAAGGCGCTGCCTGCAAACCCCACTTTCAGCAGGGAGCTCCATCTTTACCTGCCCCACACCTGACATCATATATGATGTCAAGTTGAGGGCAGGTGGACGTGGCTTGGGGGAAAGAGCTTCGCTTGGGCCAAATTTGCCTGCAGGCTGGAGACTCCCAGCTGCTGCTCGAGATTATTTGTCTATGTGTTATAAAACACACATCTCATAAGAAGAGCATCTTACTCCCATGCTGTCCTTCACTGAAAGAAAACCCATGGACTGGCAATAAATAGAAGTGCAATTTCACATTCCAATATGGCCGGTACTGACATCTGACAATTAATATCAGAGGAAACACAAATAGCTGGTCGTCTTTTGGCGTCTCAGCTCCTCTTTTGTCAGGCAAAAGAAGGGATTTTATTCTCTTATCAGGAGATACACGTGATTGATCCATCTTGAACTAAGGCTTTTCAAGCATGAATGACCTCAGTGGTCCAGAGGAACCCTCACACATGGTCATGTTCTCACATAACAGTGAGCCAAAAAGCTTCACTTTATAAAGCAAGCTGGTACATACATACAACACAATTGCTTCCACTTCAGTCCTCACCTTGTGCTGACAAGTAAACAAACCAAGATGGGTAGAGCTTAGGAACATGGTTTGTTACTCCCAAAAAAGCCACAACCTGTAAGCCAACAACAAACCATGGTTTAAGACTGGCTAACAAATGATGTTTCTATTCTCATTTGTTTTACTCTCTGTGCCTTCCCCCTTTATTTCAAACAATAGCACAAAGAAGAGTTCATCCTGTGTCCCTCCCTCCCTCCCGCAGTTAGTTTGCTAACATGTCTGCAGGGTAAATACAGTGAGTTTTATTTCCACCACTAGTTCTAGAAAGCATGGCTCCACATTATGGATTCTAAAATGTGCTTTTAAAAATGTGTCTGTGAGTCTAAAGTAGCTAACAAAGGTCAGAGGTGTTGATGGACAGGCTGGGCAAGTGCTTACAGCTACATCTCTGTATGAATGGCTGAATCTGCAATGAAAATCTTCCCTCTGGCTTGGTTTGCCCTTGGTTCAGTAGACATGCTGGAGTATCTTATCTCCCTGACTTTTCCCCCCTTTCCTCCCAGCAACCTTTTAGGATGCATTCTGTGTTTCGGCAACGGGCAGCTTGAAAAAGGCAAATAACTGGCTTATATTTGTACCTTTTAGCCAGAAGTGTTTTGGGTTTTTTGTTGTTGTTTGACATGGCACCATCTTTTAAATGACTACAACTAAATCCAAGCCTTTTTAGGTAATTCGCATGAACAGCTCCATCAGCCGGTTTGGCTATATTCACAGGGAAAGGATGTTTGAGTGGGGAAAAGATGTTCTCGTTGGAAGTACACTCAAGGACAGACTGATTCACACTATTATTATGGTCTGGGGTTGTGTAGGCACAAATGGGCTTGGAGGGAATGCCATGGGAACCACTCCATCTGATCACTCCCCCACCCCAAGTCCTACTCCGTTCCCCCCCCCCAACATTTTCTGGGGGGGGGGGGGAGGTTCAGTACAACTGAAATGGGTCCTCTTGAATTAGTTTGTTTTTACACAGGGTCCAACCAAAAACTTTTAAAGCTTTCGTTGATAGCTTGCAGTGTAAAAATCATCCGGTGATTGACAGCACTACAAAAACATGGATCTAAGTCACAGGTCCTCATGTGCATAGGCAGACAACAAAACTATCAACAAATTATACAACAGAATAAATGGTAGTTTTCTTTTCCATTTTTCAAAAATGCATATCTAACGTTCTCCTTTCGCCATTGACCAGGAAAACTTCTGGTTGCTATGTAAGGGATTTAGGGTGCGCTAGATTTGCTTTTGAGTGTGTGGCAAACAGGAGGGTTGTGTGCAACACTAGCAGATCCTACTAGATAGAATGAAAGTGTCAAGTGAGGCTCCTTGTGATCTTGCCGCTTGGAACAGAATGATATTTCTCTGTCCAGACTTTCTGTACTTCACAGAAAACATGGAAGCAACATGTCTTATTTTGTGCTGGATGGGGGAGAAAGACCCCTATCTTTCCCTGATTTCTCTGGCACCCCAGGCACTTGGGTGGGTCTTTCACTTGTCTCCAGGCTTTGGAGACTCTCAGAAGCAGCAATAAATTAGCTCACAAAGTGAGGGGTTGACTCCCCTAAGTCCTCTGCTCTTGCAAGAAGGCTTAGATGAATGTGTGAGAGTTGTGGCCAGAAATAATGGCTAACTACCACTAGGGTTGCCACGTTTCCTCTCCTTTTTTTCCATCACGTTGCCATACATCCAGGTTTTCCCTGACATTTTGCTGATTCGGGAAAATCCCCCCCCCCCGATGCCATTTTTACACCCGAAAATCATGACATGTCAAGAATTTTCCTGACGTATGGCAAGCGTAACTACCAGAAATCCCCAAACTTAGGAATTCCCTACAGTCAAATGACTTCATGGTGCCTTTAACAACACATTAGGCAAATTCATGGAGGATAGGTCTAGCAGGTTCTATTTCCTTGTTGTTGTTGTAAATTTACCTATTGGGTTTATCTACCTGGTTCACTCAACATTTTCTCAAAGTGACTAATAGCTATGATAGTTAAATGCAACCCACTTATAGAATCATAGAGTTGGAATAGACCACAAGGGCCATCGAGTCCAACCCCCTGCCAAGCAGGAAACACCATCAGAGCACTCCTGACCTCTTAAAGACCTCCAAAGAAGGAGACTCCACCACACTCCTTGGCAGCAAATTCCACTGTCGAACAGCTCTTACTGTCTTACTTATATTCAGAGGTAGGGCACCACTGAAGATCTACTGCAGCAATGGGGATCCTTTGGTCCTCCAGATGTTGCTGGATTCTGATATCCATCCACCCCAGCCAGCATGGTCAGTGATCACTGTAGTTGGTCACAGGTTCCCCCAGCCCTGATCTACTGGAGAGCTCTTGTCTTCATGCCCAGCTTGTGAGTTCCTGGCATGATCCAACTGGTGTCTGTTGGAAACAGAATGCAGGTCTGAATGAGCCTCTTCATGGTCCAATAAGGCATTTTATTATTATTATTAAAAACAATAACACAAAGAGATGTGACAAACATGTATCATAATCTTCATTTTCTGGGAAAAGGTATTTGCAGCATCTGTTGTAAGCTAGGTCCCTGCTGGAAACGTTAGTGTCACTGTAAACTTAACTGCTTATCCACACTGGAATATGGGACGCATCCCTTCCTGTAAATAAAGTTCAGTTTGAAGAAGGGAGTTCTAGCTGCTTCCATTTGACAAATGATTTCAATAGGTTTGTTGTTAATTATTTAGTAAGTTGGCAATTATAGGAGCCCGTTGGAGAACTTGTTAGCTGTTGCTCTCAGGAAACATGTGGTTCTCCTGCTCCTGTTCTTGTAGTCGCTTTTGAAATGTTGTGGCTCCCAGTGGCCACATTGGGTGTCTGTTTGCACCTAATGTAGTGCAGATGTCAGTGGCAGAGCTGGCAACTGCCCCAAATGAAATGTGTAATTCACAGGTCCCCAAAGAATCCAACACTTCCTCTTATAAATATGACACATCTTTGTTGCAAGCGAAGTGCCTTAGTCCCTACGCTGATACTAGATTTCAAGATTTTAAACTTCTCGCCTTACCCTGACGCCAGAGTGCAAGGGAGAACAACTTGTCTGCAGTGCATACAGTAAGCCTGCAACTTCTGCAGAGATTGCATTCCAGGGATCGTGCCTAAAGCCAAACCTGCACAGAGTCAAAACACATTGGGTTCAATGGCAGGTGGGATTGCCAAAGTCATTTTCCCCACCCCCTTTTAATTAATTAATTAATTTTGCCACACATGTAAAACTGAATGCGCTCAAATTAAATGGGCGTAAGTTGCCGGCTTGCTGTACACACATGCCTTAAGGTGAAGCTATACAGTCTATTTGTGCAGCTACGCTGGGTTTGGAAGCAGCAAATTGGGATCCAGTTTATAACCGTGCTTCCTCCTCTGGTTTGTAGCCCACGAATGGAATTGTAATACTGTGTAATGCTCGTGTTGTGTCAGTAGATGTCAGTCTAGTGCAATACGTAGAAACAGAATATATGCATTAGACTCGAGTAACAAAACATGTGTATTAGACCTGTTCTAGCCTATAGAACAGTTGTTCTTTCCATCACTATTTATGGCAGAGAGGTCCTTGGCAGATAAACTTCTTGTGTTCTGCAAGTGATGCTGGAGAAGGCCTGCTGAAATGTTCATGTTCAGCTCTATGCAGACTGTAAAGCCAGTTCTATTTCTGCATGGGAAATCATGCCAAGGAAACAAGCCCACATGAAAGGTTCGTATGTGGGCTAAATTACACTGATTCCAAACCTAGTCACCATGTTTTCAGTAAGGTTTGCATCATGGTGCAAATGTTTGGATACTGCAGTGTTAAAAATTTACAGCAGGGGATGAGAACCTATGTCCCTCTAGATTTTGCTGAACTACAGAGAATCCTGTGCTGTGGGCCTCTTCAAATATGCACTCAGTCCCGGAATGACATCCCCTCACTGTTAATGAAGCCCCATTGAACAGAACTATCATCTCCTAAAAACTCGCCATTCCTCTTGGAGCCCTATGTCTCATGTTCTTCAGTCTCCAAATGTGTTGCTTTCTTTCATTGCAACCAAAAGTGTAAAGCCAATTATTCATATTGCGTCCCAAAAGTCTGCATAGGAAAGAACACTGTTTCAATTTCTCCTCTTATCCCAAAGAAGTCTCAGTATTGTATACCCATTCCCCCGGATATTATTGGAGAATATACCGTATTTTTCTATCTATAAGATACCCCCTATTTTGGGGGACTCAGATTTAAGAAAATGAGGAGAGATGGCCCCGTGTATAAGACGCCCCCTAATTTTCAAAATTATTTTTAGGGAAAAACCCTAAAAAAAAAAATTAGGGAAAAACACAGAAAAATACAGTAATTAGAAATGTAGGTGAAAATAGCCAATGCTGATTTAGGCTGTACCCTTTTCATGTTCTCTAAATTTTAGAAAATGAGAATACTTTGAGATGGTGGGCAAGGGAAAAAGTAGTGACAGCAAGGAGGCAGGGGGGTAACAGCAGGGCCATGAGGCTACAGGAATGTGGGTCTGAGCAAGTGTCCAGCCATGCCTATCCTTAATGCTTGCCCTGTCATCAGGGAATGGATGGGCTTGTGAGTGCTGAACATGTAGGTCACTTGGGGATATTTACAGGTGGGTGAGTCATGGATGAGGGAAGGAAGGCACTTGATTGAAAATCTGGCTTTCTTGTTTTAAAACATTGGAAAGTTATCTGCAGGGAGGGTAGTCCTCGGAAGTCAAATGCGGCGCTCATCTCGCTTTATTGGCCAAGGGAGCCGGCGTACAGCTTCCGGGTCATGTGGCCAGCATGACTAAGCCGCTTCTGGCAAACCAGAGCAGCACACAGAAACGCTGTTTACCTTCCCACCAGAGCAGTACCTATTTATCTACTTGCACTTTGACGTGCTTTCGAACTGCTAGGTTGGCAGGAGCTGGGACCGAGCAACGGGAGCTCACCCCGTCGCGGGGATTCGAACTGCCGACCTTCTGATCAGCAAGCCCTAGGCTCTGTGGTTTAACCCACAGCGCCACCCGCATCCCTCTTAACCTGAGTTTAGTTTAGTTTAATTTTGAACTACATATCCAAGAGTAAACAAACCTATAATCAACTGCCTGGAAATCCATTATATATTCCATAGAAAATTCTGCTGGCACACAGTGTATGAATTCAGAAGCAAAGCCCACTGGGGTTTTTTATTATTATTATTGGGGTGAACTCCTGGGTAAGCGTGCTCAAGATTGCAACTTTACAATAGCACAAGGCTGTTGTTACAAACGGAACATTTTATTGTTATCGTTATTATTTATTAAATTTGTATACTGCCCTATACTAATAAAATACCATTGCATGTCTCAAGATACTTTTGTTTAGCATGATATTCTGTTGATGCAATTAATTAAATTTCTTCTGCATTAAAATAAACATACTGTGTATCCTTTCTCTCACCTCCATGAGGGATGTACCTGCTCTATAGGACTTCTTTTAGTTTTTTATGATTCTGTAAAAAGGCAGGCAATGCCCCAAATCATTATGCTTTTTGCTTCATATTTTAGTGATATAATTTAATGGCATGTAGTGAAAACAGTCTGGTGGGCTTTGCCTATTAGTCATAGCTTCAGTTAACACTCAGTCCTCCATACATTCTTGGACTGTGTATGCATCAATTCTTCTATCAATTTTTCATATACAACCCTCTAAATCATATTCGGCAGTAAGCTGACAGTACATGTGTGTTGTTGTTGTTTTAATTATTCACATCACCTTGGGTTTGTTAGGTTGTTTTCATGTTCTTTACTTTGTATACATATCCCTCCAAAATGCAATGAATTATTTCTGGTGTGTGAAGAAACAAACTTCTGTTGTCTGAACAAAGGGAGACAAAAGGTTACTTTAGCTTGGGTTTTTTAGAAGCAGACCAGTTGTTTCTGTATGCATTCTTCTCCCTTTTCAGCACATTTTTAATCAGGTCCCGAGCAATGATGGCTCTATGTTGCAAACTTGGAGATTGCATCTAGTGATTAATGCCATGATGGATGCAGAGAATCACCTTTTCCTTGAGAAATAATAAATCAACATTTATTTCCAATACATTTTTTGTTTGGTTTTACTGAACGGTTTCGTAAAATTAGCACCACGTATTTAAAAAAAGTAGTCATTTATTAATACTGTGTGCAAAATATTGCCTCTGGCAACAATGATCTGCATTGCAATATTATCCTGTTATGTTGATTCATTAGTTTTGTAACAATCTGTACATATAAATCTATTAACCTAAGACTGTTACTCCCTACTTAATTTTAAAGGCAATTGATCGTTAAGTGTTGTTTTCTAAATGGGCAACTTCAAAAACTTAATATTGTGATTGCCTGGTTGGAATCCAGGTAGCAGCTGGGGGGAGGGATCTTTAAAAGATCTCTCTCTTAAGAGTTCAGCTGCATTCCTTTTGGTATTGCACGATAAGTATTCAGAGTACATACCATTTCCTGTCTTACAGTCATCGCTCACTGTTTAGATCTGTTTCCATTGGACTTTCATGTTCTGTACCTTAGATTTCTTTTCTTTTCTGCTACAAACGTTGGTGTATAAAATGCTTTTAATGGCAGTTGCCTTGTGCTTTGCTGCAGATGAAGTTAGAATTCATTTCATTTTTAGGGTGCTTTCCTGTAGTGGTGGGTAGTGTATTGTGGGAAGTGGAACAAGGCAGTGTCCTTCCCATGGCTGTATTGATTTGCCCTTCAGCTGTTTGCAGTGCATAGAGAACCTAAGGCCTTGTTGTTGATTATCTACACAATGTCTCTGTGAACATTATTGACCCATTGCTGCTTACTGCCTGTGGCTCTTGATTTTTCACACCGTCTCCATGACACTCATAATAAAACATACTATCTTATTGCTACTCGGCTCTGGAAAGCAAGTGATGTAGCTTTAGTACAACTGCTGCATTTCTGGATAACATTTATTATATGTTGGACAGAGACCTATAGCTGCTTTAAGGCTGGACATTGTGTGTTAGATTTTAGCAGATTTCCACACTTTGGAAGAAAAATATTGTCGCGGTTTTGAAGAGGCGAGCTTACGAGTTGTGTCGCTGAAAATGAAAATGAACTGTGTGATTATTGCAAGTGATTGCACAATATCGCTAAATCAACAGGCACTTCATAAGAGCTGAAAACACACGGTACTCAGCCTGGCGTTATTTGCAAGATGATAGTCACTTCAGTGGCAGTGTTTTGGCTTTCACTAATTGGCTGTTGGGCTCTGCTTAAAAAAAGAAATAAAAAGGTTTGCCTCCTACTTTATTCAGTGATTTGTGACGAAACAGCATTAGACTCCTATCCTTACTCGTTTTAAACTGGGATGATCCCGTAGATGTATATAGGAATATGTTAGGAGTACAGGACATGGTTTGATGGGCATGTCTGTTTAGCGCTTTAATTGATCACTGTGGCCCATGGTTTAATTCACACCATGGCAAAAGCATTTCAGTTTATTTGTATGGGATACCCTCCTTAAAATGTTGGGGTGCTTTTTTTTTAAGTAGGTGAGTGCACTGTGCTATTCCTGTTGTTTATTGGCGATGCATTCGAAGCCACACTAGGCCTACAGATCTTTTAATAGAGTTACTGCTGTCATATTAATTTACTTATACATTCTAGAAAAATATGGTTTAAAATTATGGCCTTCAAACGCGGTCATAATTTTGTTCTTTTACAGCATTGTAAAATTGCTTTTACAGCATTGTGGTTTGAGCACTGCTTAAATCATGTATTCCTTCCCTAAATGCATAACATGCTTAGCCTTATCCACTATGAATTTGTCTACCAATGGTTTCCAGTATTGGAGGCAATATGCTTCTGATTACCAGGATCGCAAGCCAGGAGAGGTCTTTTGCCCTCATGTCCTGCTTACAGGCTTCTCATGAGTAGCTGGTTGGCCACAGTGAATATAGGATGCTGAGTTAGGTGGACATTTTCACTGATCCAGCAGGGCTGCTGCTCTTATGCTCTTATTTCAGCTGGCTTTTCGAGTCTACTCAAGATTTGCAGCATAGTAAAATCTCTCCACAAGTGGGAATGAGAAAGCGGGAACCTTGTGTGCTTATGGATCCTTATGCAGTTTATGGATGATTTCTGATGCATGCTAAACCATGTCTTTTATTATTCCTCAGGAGCACTAGTATTTTTCATCAGATCACTGGTACTTTCTTTTGGGTGTGTGCAGAACATCACGCCTTGGCTTAATAAACCAAGAAACGAAGAAGACTCATTTGCCAGATGCAGCTGTTTTGCTTCCCACTTTGTGCAAATGAGCCAACAAAACACGAAAGTATTCAGTCTGAACCTAGAACCTATGGCTAGCATTAGCTTTGGAACAAGCCAGGCTACAAAGCCAATCTCAAACCATAGTTTTATATTCTTGCTTTTTCCAAAGCTGTTAACCATAGTTTCCTGATTTGGCCATAACTAGAAACTATAGTTAATCCAAGAGGTATTGTTTTCCTTGCCAGCTTATGGAAGGAGAGGTTGTAAATTGGGGAGTGGGTGACGCAAGGCTACTTCATATTAAGCCAAGATGTTATCTTCCAAGTGCAGCCACTGAGAGACTGTGATAAACAATTAAATGGACTTCTACACTCCATATGCAGACCCAATGTAGGTTTGTAAACTCTTGTGCTGACCTAACAATGGATAACATTAACATGAGTCCAGATATAATGTGGCACCATTGACTCCAAATGGTAAAGGGAGCAGGGAATGTGTACACAAGAGAGGAGGAGTACAAGACCTTATGGATTTGATCTTTTACACAGATCACAGTGTGAACTGTTTTTACACTTTATTATTCAAGAATTCTGTGGTGTCCTGTGTTTTTGACATTATCTATAGACAACGTTATTGCTTCACATGTGGTATATGCATGTAGACTCTACACCATAAAGAAGCAGCACTAAGGCCAGAGGTTTTAACGAAATACTACCCCCTCTTCTGAATTCACAATACGGGTTGCTCAGTATTTTCCAACTAAAGCAATAAAGAGGCAAGTAAATGAGTTAAATGGACTTTTGAGTGTCCACACTTCCCTCCTAAACGCTTGTCTACTTTGATTATCCCTGTGTGTTTTCGAAAGCACTTATTGCAAATATTTGCATTCCAAGTCCAGTTGGTAAGGAGTTAGCAATCTCAGGTTTCTGTGAATTTACATTTAAAAGAAGCCTGAACAACAACAACAACAAAATCTGTATCGTCAAATGATAATGAGCAGCCTGGATTCTGCCCAAAATCACACCAGCAATTATTGTAACCCTATAAAAGCCTTTAGGGTTTCTATTGACCACAAAATGTGGTCATGTATTCTTCTGCTCATGCTTATGCAAACAGTGTCTTCACATGTTAACGATTCTGCTAAATATTTGAACTACAGCTACCCTGTAGTACATTGCAATGCACCATGTCATATGCTCATGGAGCCATTTCTTGTCCTTCCTGAATAGAGGGTGTTCTCTAATAAGAAGGTGATATGTCGTTGCAACCTTATTTTGAATGGCCAAATGTCTTATGTGTATGCTGGTCTGCTTCTTCTGAGTCATAGTTATCAGGTATTGTAAAGGTTAAACCTTATCATCTGTGCACACACACACACGGACACACACACAAAAAGGTTGAGGTTTCATCAAAAACTTCCATCCTCACAACCTGTCGGCCACAATTTGATGATTATTATTGATTATTTCACAGCCTTTCACTCACTCTCTGCCACTGCGGCCCGCCTTGATATACAGATAGGGCTGCAGTCCAGCTAAAATAAGACTCCATCTTGATAATGGACTGAGATGAGATATTGTTGTTTGATAAAGATAATTGATGTTTCACTGTGAATTGGAAAGCAGTTCCGAATTTACCAGGTCCGCAAGCGTGTTCTATCTGCAAATAGGCCAAGTGTTTACAGAACAGAACAAAAGACCTGGATTTTGACAGACCATGTTCTGTGCGCTTTAAAAGCATTTGCCTATTTTTCAATCACTGACTGCATTTCAGACAGCAAGAAAATATATAGGGGGATGCACCCAACCATCCACTTCTTCCCTTGTACTCCTTTTAATTAAGTACTGGATTATGAGACTCCTTTTTGCCGGATCAGGCTGCCTTTAGGTGCCGGCTGAATATAATGTTTTCCTAAGCACACATTAAATTTCCTTTCCTTTCACAAAACCATTGACAGAACCGACGATTAAGTGTGGGAATTTCCACTCCACATATCAGCTGACGCATTCTTGTATAGCACGTAATTACTGTTAAGTGATTATATGCCTTTTGTTGGCCATGTCTGTTTTCAGCTGCTAGATTTAAGTTGATTAAGGTATCGCTCATCTTAGGTGCTGTTCATCCGATTTCTTTTAGTCTTGTTATCACCTTCATAACCCCTAATTAAGCAATAAGGCTTGACAGGGAGTAGGGTTATCATCAGATAATGACACCCCAAGTGTGTTAGAAGGCGCAAGGTTCAGCTGAGTGCCTTTAATCCTCCAGGGGTGTGATTATCTCATGATAAACATACAGCATCACAGCTCATTGATATTATTGCAGTCCGCTTGTGCCACTCATATTGGTACTGAGTCTCAACATTTTCACCCATTTTTTTTCCTTCTTATTGTGCATATATAAAAGCAATAATTGGTCAGCAGGACTGTGCAAAGGCAGGATGTGAAAAACCGCGTTGGCACTAAAAGTTGAAAGTTTTAGAATTAAATTCAGAAGGGAAAACGAAAGGGAAAACCTTGGCTTTTTAAAGGTAAAGACAAGACATAAAAATGAGGCAACTTGAATGCCAGAGAGCAGGCTGATGTAATACTGAGGTATTCTTTACCTTCAATGGGCAGCCTACTTCATAGGGTATCACAGTACAAGATAGGGTTTCTAAAAGATTCGTCAATTGGACAATAGTAAACATTCAGCTAATCGTGGTTGGAAATTTACATTGTTGCCAGCTGTAACAGTGTTTTATTTGATTGACCAGAATTACTGCTGGAACTGGGGTAGATCCTACAATCTGAATATTGTGGGATTTGGAGATATTTTTCTCTGATTTTCGGAAACATAAAAAATGCTCTCAATTCACTGAGCCTTCAGAACAGAGCACAATACATATCCATTGTTTTTGTTGTGTGTTTTTTTTAATGCCATGGCTTAGAATGTGGAGGTAGCACAGTACTTGGTAAGATCCACCATAAACCTTTATTTGATTACCTGGGTGGGTATTAAAAATTGGTCTGTTGTTTGGCTAAAGTGAGGAAATGTTTTGAGTTGTCAGCCACATTCAGTTAAAGCCTCATCATACATGACATTATTTCTGCAGGTAGAAAAATCACCACAAGTACATGGTTCTGAGTCCTTGCAGCAAAATAGATGTTCAGTCTACATTTCATAGTCACTAACTTTTCAAGTCAAAACATATTTACCAGGTAGTAAGTCCCACTGAGTTCTGGGTGGGATCAGAAATTCCATTGGGATGCATTGAAACAAATAGGAACTTCTCAGGCAAAATACATGCTAATGTTTTAATTTAAAAAAATTCACCATTGTTTCATGCAAATCAAATTTCATTTTTGAGGTGTTCCCATTTTGCAACACTTTTGCCATATCGCTAACTTTGAGGCAACTTAAGAGCACTTACCACTTCAATTGATATGGCTTCCCCTAAAGAATGCCGAGCATTGTAGCTTGGGAAGTATGCTGAGAACTGATGTGAAAGAGGTCCACACCCAGGGCTTTTTTTCAGTTCCTGCACCCCTCAGGTGGACACCATTGCCATTCTAAGAGAACAAGGGATGTGTTCAGACACACACTGATAGACACACACACATGCGCGTGCACGCACACACACACAGACTTGCAGTTCCCAGAATCCCTCAGAAGAGGGAATGTCTGTAAAAATGTGTTTGTTTGTAGTGTATGGAGCAGGCATAGGCAAACTCGGCCCTTCAGATGTTTTGGGACTACAGCTCCCATCATCCCTGACCACTGGTCCTGTTAGCTAGGGATGATGGGAGTTGTAGTCCCAAAACATCTGGAGGGCTGAGTTTGCCTATGCCTGATGTGGAGTATATTAAGGGAGGATTCACCAGTGGCAGCCAGAGGTGAATAATAGTGGCTCCTGCTCCTGCTTATTCCTTTTGTGGTGAAAACCATAACTAGGAAGAGGGTGTGCATGAGGGAGAAAGGGCAAAGGTGGTGAACCAAATTCTAAGGAGTCAGGAATTTGGAAGTGGTTTAGAATAGTCGATAGTTAGAATCGGCGAAACCTTTTGCAATACCAGCAACAGTGTGACCAGAAGCAACAAGTTGAGAGTTTAGGGTTTATTGTCAAGATCATAGATCTTAACAGGTAAAAACAAACTATTGTTATTTCAGTGTTCTATAAAACCAGACGGCGTACACAAACAGCCGACATACTTAGTCATCATTACAGCAGTCAATCACACAACACATGAAAAGTGTTGGCGCACCATTTTAAAGTGCTTAATATTTACAGATCTCTAAAGATTGCATGAAAACAGCAACATAAGAACAATAAAGCAGTATAATAAAAGCAGAAATAACATTATAAAACCCAGTAAAACAATATTGGAAAAACAGGAATCGGATACTAATGGGGGTCAGGGAAAGCCTAGGCAAAAAGATACGTCTTTATAGTTGTTTCTGTTTATAGTGGGCAATTAATGCTTACTTTTCTGTCGAAAAGTAAACTGGGTTGAGTATAGGTCCATGTAACCTTGTGGACCAGTACCAGCGAGAAAAAGGGAAAAAATGCAGATGATGTCTTTCAACGCACTCAGGCCTGGGCAGCACCTAATCTTTTTATAACCGAAGTCTAGTCTGGTGTGGAAAAACTTTACAGCAGAAAGACATTAGCAGAAGTTCACTGGTATTCCTACAAGATTAGGACTATAGCTCAACTGCAAGATTGCATGTAGAAGATTCCAGGTCCAAACCCCAGCAACTCCCAAGGGAAAAGACCTCTATGCAAAACCCCAGTGAGCCACTGCCAATGAGTGTCAGAAATACCAGGTGAGATGGATGAACTTGGTATAAGGCCATTTCCTATGTTCCTAAACTGTATCCTTGCAGCCAATGTGGGATTCACATTTTCAAAAAGAAATGTCTCGATCAACATGGGTTTGTCCCTTATGGCCAGTTGCTTTAAGCATGATTTTCTCCATTTGATTTTCCTCAAATTTATTGTGCTTTAAAAACAGCGTCAGTTAAACATATTCCTTAATCTTTCCAAGGATGACCTATACTCCTAGTCTAGACATGACCTTTGCAAGTTACAACGTTGTTTCCAAGGGGCTTGTCTTCTCTTAAGGCAAAGCAACTGCATGGATTAAAAAAAACCAAATGTTTTGCCTTCTACCTGGACCATAGGAAGATGCTTTATATAATGAGCTAGACTGTTGGTCTGTCCAGCTCAGTATTGCCTCCAGAGTTTCCAGACACAGGTCTTTCCCATCCCTACCTGGAGATGATGGCAATTCAACCTGGGATCTTCTGCATGCAGATCAGATGATCTACCACTGAGCTTTGGTGCTTCCCCATTTTAGGTTGCACTTGCCCAGCTGTTTTGAAACGGATCAGATGTTCCAGCGCTTCTGCTAGCGCAAAGATTTCAAAGGCGCCGATTGTGATTTTGGTTGATTTGGAGGGTTGTTGCAAACAGAATGAACAATGGGAGGAGGGAGAATCATAGAACTGTAAAGTTGGGACCTAGTTGGAAGTGTCACCTGGTCCAACCCTCTGCAATGCAGGAATCTGAACTGAAGCATCCGTGACCGATGGCCATCCAACCTCTGCTTAGAAACCTCCAGTGAAGGACAGTCCACCACCATCTGAAGGAGTCCGTTCCACTGTTGAACAGCTCCTACCATAAGGAAGTTCTTCCTGATGTTTAGTTGTAATCTCCTGTCTTGTAACTTGAAGCCCTCCATCAAAAGATGCCTCCCCACCCCCAAAGGCTGGATCACACTGCTTAATCAAAAGCCTTCTGTAGACAGAAGGAAGTTTTCCGTCCATTAAATCTAGATCAAACACATCATTACATTGTGTAACTTTATAAAATTGGTTTTATATTGTTTTAGTTTACATTTTTTCTCTCTGTAAGCTCCTCTGAATGTATATTAGAGTGGCATGTGATGTGGGTTAATTTAATTATAACGCCACAGTATGTGTGTGTGAAAGTGGGGAGTTGGGGAGCAGATGTGCACAGACCTCAAGAGAAACTGCTATGAATAAACTTGTACGCTTCTGGGAATTGATTATTTCAAACAGTGCAAGGAAGTGTTGGGTGAAGAACTCCCTTACACACTCATAAACACACCAAGACCCTTAGGTATATGTTCGTGAATTCCCTTAGGGTCTTGCTGTGGGGTCTTACAAAATGGCCTTTCAAGAGAGGATATAGGGTCATTTGAAGGCTGCAATGGAACTAAACCTTTTTAATCCCCATATCAAACGATAAACGTTAATCCAAGTAATTTACAGCATGCAAGAAAAATCCCATTTGAAACATTTTGGTAGCATGAAAGTAGAAAATGTGTGGATGCCTTTTGCTGCTTGGACAAATAACTGATGCTAAGCATCATCTTGATGTATTAACTGTTTTTAAAGGCATTTCCTTTCAAAATGCACAGCATTCCTGCCAGGAGATAGCAGGGTGGTGGTGTTGGTCTGACTCTGTTTCTCCCCCCGCTCAGTGCTTTAGTTCCCCATTTAATGTGAGGGGTTGAAACAGTTGTTGTTTCCCCCTCCCGCCTTCCTCTCTCCTTTGCTTTATCCAGTTCATTTGAGGTTTTGCCTTTTGGGGCTATCTTGTATGGATTGTCAAAATGCCTTGGGACACGTTACTGTACGTGAACTGCGCAACGCGAGAGCAGATTGCATGGTATTGACCGGCAATGCGGGAACGTGGATGTGCCTTATGACACAGCTGTTGGAGGGGCTAGCAGTGCAGACAAGCTGAGGTTGCCGGCGTGTGATCGCATCAATTCGGGGGGTGATTAGAGAGAGCATAGATTGTTAAAGCATAGCACCTTAATTCTCCCCCCACCCCCCAAAAAATTCAGCTTGGTAGAGCAAAGTTTGCTTCCAGCTCTTCTTTCCCCCCCCCCATCCCCAATAAAGGCATATGTAGCATTTCAAGAGAGCAAGCACCGAAAAAGCAGGCTAGCATTAATTATCCATAATTGATTTTTAAGCATACTTTTAAAAAGTAGCATATTGTCGTCAGTGTGTGCAGTACTTTAAATAACCAGAAGATGCACAGCTGTCCTCAAAGGTGCTGCAGTGGTTAAACTGTGAGAAATTCGAAAGACAAGCTTCAGACAAAGGAAGTGTTTTTTTAAAGAGAGAGAGAGAGAGAGAGAGAGAAAGAAAGAAAGCAACAAGCTGCAAATATCATCATTCCAGGCTTAAAACTTGATGTCAGTATTTACTGTGCTCCTCTTCCAGCAACACAGTGGCACGCTGTCCCAATGGAGATCATTAGATGTTGGAGAGCACCTTTCTCTTAGACCCCAAGCACCTTATTGGCTTCTGCTTCTGTCATGCCTGGCTCTCCGTGTGCTCTGAGCAGCCTGGGGCCCGATTCTGTAAGGAGCCACTAGCATTTGCTTACTACCACAAGGGAGGCCCGACGTTAACATTTTCCACATTTTGAAATGGGGAGCGTAAACCGCCTTGTGACTTCTGAAACAAAGCCAGCTTTGCCTCTCCTCTTCCTGCCAATGGCCTCCATGTTGGAGACAGCCTTGCCTTCTATGTATGTGGTCGGTGGGAGACCGGCTCGGGGCAGGATCTTCCATATTGTTTTCGTTTCGAGGTAGCAAGATTCAATTAAATAGTTAACTCTGGTTTGACACTTCTAATTCCTTATTCATGTAGCTGCTGTTTGCAGAGTGTTGTCTGGGTTGGAACTGAGCTACACAAGCAGCATAGCAAGCTAGGAGGTGCCAATTTCAATCTTATCAGTCCAATGGGCAGCTATGCATGGGGGGGGGGGGAGCGAACTACCTTATTTATTTCCAGGAGCAGATTCCTGAGTGAATATTTTTGAAGCAGCTTTTAGTGGTAATTGGGTGGCAATCTCTTAATTGATGGCTTTAGGGAAAGAAACAGCCATTATGTGAATAGCTTCTTGGGGGTGGGGTAGCATTTAAGGGTGCATCTCTAGAATGTGCAAGTGCTGTACCAAAAGAAGCCTCTAAAAAAGCCAAATACAACAATATGATAGGTGAGAAACCTGCTCTGCTGTTGTTCTCTGGGGCAGTCAGTTGAGCCGCCTTCATGGGTACCACCATTGCTTCCATCTTCAATCCAGAAAGTACCAGGGCAACATTGAAAGAGTGCAGTTCATCCCCAGATGCTTGAAGAAATAAACCCTGAAGCAGAGAAAACAGCCTGGAAATATTAGTGGTTTTAAGGACTGTGTGGCTTTAAGGATCTCCACTAAGATAGAGATGAGGAACCTGTGACCTTCCCGAAATTGTTGGATTCCAACTCTCATCTGAGAGCCAGTGTGGTGTAGTGGTTAAGAGCGGTAGTCTCGCAATCTGGGAAACCGGGTTCGTGTCTCCGCTCCTCCACCTGCAGCTGCTGGGTGACCTTGGGCCAGTCACACTTCTTTGAAGTCTCTCAGTTCCACTCACCTCACAGAGTGTTTGTTGTGGGGGAGGAAGGGAAAGGAGATTGTTAGCTGCTTTGAGACTCCTTAAAGGGAGTGAAAGGCGGGATATCAAATCCAAACTCTTCTTCTTCATCTCCCCCAGCCAACGTGGTTCTCATTTTCTATGGTTTGTTTTTTCCTACTGGTTTCTCTTCAGATCGTATAAATCTTTCGCCTTTTAATTTGATAATGATTTATTGTAATGGTTGAGAGCGAATTTACGTTTAATTATTATTTGTTGATATTTTGAGAGTTAATTTTAATTTTGTACTATTGTGTTCTACTGGATTATTCCTTTATTAGATAAAGGTTGTTTGTTTTAAGTCATTTTTATCATGACTTATTTGCATTGGATGCATTAAAAGATCGTTAAAAGAAATGAAATGAAATATCCTGAATTCCCCCCCCCCCAAACTAGGAAGCTTGCCACTTGTGTCATATGTAATGATAAAAGAATAGCTACCAACTCCTCTACTATGTGCGATTTTAAAAGATGCTGGCATAGCACTACAATGTACTGAAGGGTGGGTAACTTACATTTAAAATAAATGAACAAAAGTTTCACAAAAGCTGTTTAGGTAAGCTTTTAATGTTTAATAGGTTATTGTATTTTAGTGTTTTGTTGGAAGCCGCCCAGAGTGGCTGGGGGGACCCAGCCAGATGGGCGGGGTATAAATAATAAATTATTATTATTATTATTATTATTATTATTATTATTATTATTATTATTTGTAGCTGCTATCCTAATCCATGCGGGATTGTCACCCATAAATTATAATTATTTGGATAACTGTGTTTCTTTATAAAATTAACTCAAGTGACCAATAACATAACATAATAGTAAAACACAGGGTGGAAAGTCCAAATTTCCCAAATCACATGTGTGCAATAAAGCCAAGAGCATGAGAAAACAATCCAGCAGCAAAATGGGGAAACAGGACATTGACCCGTGCAAACACTGACCCCAGCAAAATTAGAATTTCTTAGCAGATCACCTGAAGCTTACGTTTTGGTGTGTTTTTTTATGTTGGAAGCCACCCAGAGTGACTGGGGCAACTCAGTCAGATGGGCAGGGTGTAAGTAGTAGTAGTAGTAGTAGTAGTAGTAGTAGTAGTAAACCAAGCAAGCTTTTCCAGAGAGGAAGGTCCACAAGCTGGTGGCTGCAGTAGCAAAGGGACTGTTATGAATATGGTTTCCAGTTGGGGTGCGAGTGGTGGGGGGTACTGGGCTGCCTGTCTCCATATGATTCTGCCTGGTTATTAAGATCTTCTTCAGAGGTCTTTTCTCGGGCAAAAGAGAAAAAAGCCGGCAACGAACAGGGATGGGGCCTTTTCTGTGATGTTACCACAGTGATGAAACTCCCTTCACAGATGTGTTTGCATGATGTCAATTTTAAAAGGTTTAAAAGCAAGCAAACAAATGAAAAACACCCAGTCATTTGCTGCTGCTTTTCAGTGGATTGTGGCGATTGTTCTGGCTGCTATTACTGACTTTTACAGCCTTACACTCCGGGAGGAAGGACACTTCTTCTTTTTAATTCTGCACCCCCAAGGCCTTCCCCAGCTGTGCTAGTATATAGCACTAGAGGGCTCAGTCTGAAACCTTAACATTTTATTGCTATAATGCCAGGGAGTGGGTAACTCTGGACAGCAGTGCAGGTGGATAGTGTCCATTTTTCCTTTTCTTCCTCCTTCAAAGTGGTCTTTTTCATCAGGGCATGGATTCCGTTAGCTGATCTGGGCTTCAGCAGACCAATTCTAACTCTCTTCAGTCCTCCCCCGCCCCCACTCTCTACTGACATTCAAAGATTCTGTTTCTCAACTTTCAGACTAAATTAATCGACCCATAACAGTCCGCTAAACATCTGGTTCCTTTAGACCCTTTCTCCCCCTGCCCCTGCCCCCAGGGCAAAACTCAGAGCTTCCTATAGAGTTAGAAAAGCCTTAATAGTTATGACAAGTAGGGTGGTCATATGCCCTACTTTGCAGAGGACAGTTATCTGTTTGAGGGGAACTCCATTCCAGTCCAAGAGGGACTCTCAAAGATTAAGAACTATAAGGAAGAGGAAACCAGGAAGGTCCTTGAAGCTGACCATTGCCAGCACCTGCAAGAGCAAACAAAAGTAACCTTTTTCACAGTTTTCACTATGACGAGAGGTATTTCTATTTGAATGATAATAATTAAACAGAGATCTCCCAATGTAGGGATCACTAGCCTTCCGGGGCTCATGGGCACATATGCAAGATGGAGAAATTGCTGTAGGCACCACATATATACAAACACACACACAACAAGCAAACATAGCAATTTTCAGTGGGGATAGAGAACCCTGTAAGCACCAGAGTCTGGTCCATATGTTCTCCATATGCTGGTCCATATGTTCTCCTAGTGACTCCTGGTATAGAGGCACATTTGCACCAGGCAAAGGATGTTAAGGGGGTGGGGAGTAAGTGGGCACTGGTTTTCTGGCAGTTCCATATTGTTCAGTAAATTCAATATTATTGCAAATTTCATCTTATTTTGGAATTAATAGATTTCTGCACATTTGGTACCCTGGAGTCTGTGACATCAAAGGTTAAGAGTTCCCATTTTAAATATCCAGCCATTTTAGCCCATGGTCAGTTCACATAATTCATTTTTTTAAAAAAAAAAGCCTGCAATGTAAAGTAGAGAAAACCTTAGTTCAGCCAAAAATAATTTAGCGAGAACAGCCTCTTTGCCTTGGCTTATTCAAGTGATACATCCTAGTGCCCTAGTTTGATCCTTGCCTCTAGAGCTCAGAAGAGACCTCAATTAAAATGCTTCCTTCCCCAAGATGAGTTGGAAACAAATAAGATTGATTTTTTTAAGGGCGAAATTTATTGGAATATCTCTTTGAAAACTGATTTGCTCTACGAGATTAATTGCAAACGGTTGGAATTGCTGTCTAAATAAAATGGCATTCTGCTTTATGGGAAAACACTTGACCAGAGCTTATGGGTTAAGTGGTGCTGAACATTTATAGCCAAATACCTCTTTCTCTTATGCCGTGAGCAGTGTCTTCATGAAACATGACAATCTGCAAACTTGATCCTTGAAACAGAAGTTCCCAGAAATGCTTGGATGGTACAAGCAGATGCACAAGTGATTTCCTTTTCGTTTGTTTGTTTGTTTGTTTGTTTCCAGAATAATGTCCACAAGCGGAAGTTTGGCGAGACATTTGGCACTTAGATGCTGAGGACTGGTCATTTACCTTATCTCTTCTTACTTCTCAGGAGATCATAACTTTAATCTTTTGGCCGCACCATTAATATAAAGATTAACTGCATAAATTGCTTGTGTACCAATGTTCCTCATTTCAACACAGTGCCAGCCCCTCAACACCTCCCATTAAAGATTGGCCAATTGAAATGGGGAGCTTTATAAACTTGCAGAATTTCTAAATAACTGGCTTTAGAATTACCTGATACTGGACAACAGGCTGCTTTGAACTTGCACAATTGTGGATAAGGATGAAAGAGCAGTTTTAGGGCACACAAGAGTTTCCCATGTGTCCACCAGAATGCTTTGTTTTTTTAGTGACAGTTTCTCGTATCTCATCACAAGTTCCTTTTGAAAGTCTCACCAGTTTCAAAAGCAGTTTACCATGCAAGCTGGAGTTAACTGCCCAAAGCCTTGAGCGTGTGATAGTAGCTGGGTTGTTCTTTGCATCCGAAACATATTTATTTTGTTTTAGTTCTTCGTTAAATAATCCTCTACAGCTTCTGTTTTATTTTTTGGAGGTTTCTACTCTTAAGGTCCTTGCGGTCCTGAGTCTGGTCACAAAGCCTATTCTAATTAAGCAGAAACTAATGTCTGGCTTTTGTGTTGGAAATGTGGCTTTAAAAATAAACTGTGAAATTATTTTATTGTAACAATGCACATCAAATATATATACCCTTACCTAATAAAAAAAATATTTCGCAGTCCTCAAAGGCCATAGTGAGGCTCTTGAAGTCCTTATAATGCAGAAGATCTTGATTTCAGGAAATAGTTGTATTTTCAACTTAGATGCTTTTTCAGTTTACTGTTATTTCTTACATACCATGACTTCCACAGAATACTCCAAATATATAGTATAATATAAAATGCCTATAGCCCTCTTGAACTCCATCAAAAGATCAAGGTAAATATAGCAACAAATTATCCAGATATGCTCTTTAAGTAAGTTAAACCGTGGTTTAAATTTATATAGAGCATTCTCCAGTCCTGTAAATCACATTGGTTTATATTCTTTTTGAGTCTTATATAAGAAATGGACAATAATAAACTAGGCTTATGGACTAGTGTGCAGACACAAAACTAAAAATCTTACTGCTTCTGAAATACGATTTTATGAGCAATACACTTGGTTGCTTAAGTGGGTTAACATTTCCCCCCCCCCCCTATCTGTTTCCAATAAAGAATAATGTGCTTGAATTATGAAGCCTCATATAAGCATGTATATTGCCATATTTCTGTTCCATGTTTATTATTATTATTTTTAAAAAAGAAAAGAATAAAATGCTCTCGAGCTATTCATTCCAATGAACATCAATTTTGTGGGATTGATGGTTCAAGAAAAAGGAGTCTTTGGTGATTTACAACAGCTAGGGCATGTAAATTCAAGATCATTATCCGTCTGATTAGGAGAATGGGATGCATTTTGCCAGTAAATTGTTTGGGTATTCATTATGGTGATGGTGGTGTTCTGCCAATTCTCAGTATTATATTTTGCAGTGCACAGAACGCTTCCTAAAAAGTTAAAGAGGTGCAAATGTTTTCATGGTTCTCTGTTTGCTTCTGTTTTAAGTGCATGCTGAGTAATATTTCAAAACAGCTTTTTTTAAAAAAAAAAAAGTTTGGAAAACATCACATTAGCCAGTTGTTAATTCTGTTGAATGGTTTCTTTAAATGTAAAGGTTCATCATTGTTCCACTCCATGTGTATGTCTTTAAGGGGCCGGAGCAAGGGCCAGAACTAACGAGACCCAGCTTTACAGCTGTGAAACATAGCAGGTGCTGCTGAGTTGTATTTGATTAAGGTGTGTCAGCATCTGGGTGTAGTATATAAGGAGCAGCACCTAGCTCTCCCATTACCCTGGGGGATGGGTTGGTGGTTGGGTCATGTTTGTTTGTTAATGGATTTAGTGTAAATGGAGTTTTTGTTTTTCTTATTAAAACCTTCTTTAAGTTATTTTTGAGTCCCTTTTTAATGCATGGTCTCCCCAGCAAGCTCTCTGCAGCGCTACCATACTGCAAAAAGTCAACATCTTTGGTTATGGGCCCAGCTGCTGAGTGGATGACTGCATATTTTTGGACTCTGAGAAAGGTTTGAAAACTCCTTCTCCTGTTAGCGTAGTTTTTGTGGGTCTGGAAGAGTTCCAGAATGGTTGACCGGTTTCCTGAAGCTGAGAAGGCTCTGGTCTTCCCACAGCTAACAGATGAGAACTATAGTTTATGGTCTTTTCGGGTGGAGGCGCTTTTGACCTCTAGAGAAGTATGGACCTATGTAACTGATGACCCTCCTGACCCTGTAACTAATGCTTGGTCGAAAGGAGATGCAAAAGCCAGGGCGATAATTAATTTGGCAGTCAGCGACCAGCAAGTAGTCTATATAAGAAATAAGAAAACTGCCAAAGAAATGTGGGACAGTCTTGCAGCAGTGCATGTTAGAAAAGAGTCAGCGTCTGCATTGACCTTTTTCAAGCAGTTGTACCAGACGAAGTTGCAGCCTGGTGGAGATTTGGCAGCACACTTGAGAAGTCTGGAGGCAATACGCGCCGAGTTAATTCGAAGGGACATGGAGATACCTGATATTCAGTATGTTTTTATCATTCTATGTTCCCTTAATGAGGACTTTGATGGTATAGCTAGCCAGATATCTGCTGTTCCGCCAGCACAATTAACTGTGGAAGGGGTAACGGCAAGATTAATGGGCGAGTTGGATAGAAGGGAGGCTTGTGCCATAAGCACTCCTGTTTCCAGAAAGAATGAGGAACGCCATATGCAAACCTGTGGTGATACAACTGCATTTAAAGCTGCAAAGCGTTGTTGGTTCTGCAATAAGCAAGGACATTTTGCAAGGGACTGTGGAGCCAAAAGAAAGCAAAGTACTCCCAAGCCTGTTTCTGTTCGTCAATCACAGTTGTCAGCCCAGCAGCTGGCATCGTATAGTAGAGACAGAAACGAGCCGCGAGCTTTTCACGCTCGGACTAAAGATCGTAAAAGAATTAAAGGTGCCAAGTGGAAGTCTTTTGTTGTCGACTCAGCAGCATCTCAGCATATCTGCAATGATCGAAGCTTGTTTATTTCTTTCGAAGAGGAAATTGGTAATGTACATTTAGCCAATTCACAAGTCTTGCAGTCGCTTGGCAGGGGTACCGTTAAACTTGACTCTTTAAACATAACAATAGCGAACTGCATTTACTGCCCGACAGTGGACAATTTATTGTCAGTAAGGTGCTTTGCCCGTCAAGGCATAACTGTGCGTTTCTTAAAGTCTATGTGTGAGTTTTTCGATGGGAACAAACGTCTATTGTATGCCCGGGAATCTGATGGTTTATATAGACTGTATTTTTGCACCTACTCCCAATCGCCTATAAATTGCAGAGCAGCACAGTTAAGCCAGGGGTTGAGGAATGTAAGACCACATTCTGGGTGTGTCCACATGGCGCACAGAATTCTGGGACACCTGAATTTTGCTGATGTAATTAAGACAAAGAATATTGTCAATGGCCTCAACTTAAAACCATGCAAATTCTTTATGCAATGTCTATCCTGTTGCAAGAATAAGATTAAGGTTGCACGCAAGGGTAGGTGCTCAGATAGGAAAGTAACTGAGCCATTTGAGCGTGTACATTGTGATTTAGTTGGGCCACTCCCACCATCATTAGGAGGTTCAAAGTACTGGCTTACTCTGATAGACCAGTATAGTAGATATTGTTGGACTTATGCAATAGCTGAGAAGTCCCAAGCATTTGAGAAGTACAAGGTTTTTTGCAACTGGGTAAAAACGCACTTTAACAAACCTATTAAGAACCTGTTTTCTGACCGGGGTGGGGAATTTGTTTCTGAAGATTTTGAGAAATTCCTGGAAGCGCAGGGGACTACTCATGAGTTATCTTGCCCCCGAAGTCCCTGGCAAAATGGGCTTGTTGAAGTTGTGCAGCGTGACTTGCAGGCAGGGGTTAAAACTTATCTGCACGATGCTAATCTGCCCAAAGACTTTTGGGCTGAAGCACTCCATGCTTTTTGTTATGTTAGAAATCGCAGTTATCATTCTGGTTTAGATGTCACCCCCTATGAGAAGTTGTTTAAAAAACGCCCTAATCTGAAATACCTACGTATTTGGGGTTCAGATGTAATTATGCATTATCCTGCTAAGCAGAAATTGGGTGAACGTAGTGTTCAGGGAAAATTAATGGGCTACCAGCAGGGGGCGTACAGAATTTACATACCAGCAACTGGCAAATTTCATATTACCAGAAGCATGATACAAACTGTAAATTGGAATGGGGTTGCTGTTTTCCAAGATACTGATGGTATAAATGATACTGAGGAAGAAGAGGAAGCAGCAGCAGCAGGAGGAGGAAATGGTGATTCTGAATTAATAGAAAAAGACAAAAAGCCTGTTGAATCTGATAATTTGTTTGACTTAAAGTCACAGGCACCTGAGGGGAGGTTAGATTCTCTTGAGTTTTCTGACCGTGAGCTTAGCCTACAGGCACCTCTTCAGTCTGACAATGATAATTTACAACCTGAAACTAGTAGTTCATTGAGTCCCATTAAGTCTGAGGAGTCTGACTCTCCTTCCGGACTGAGACGTTCAGATAGAAAGAGGCAGAAGCCACAACGTTTTGCAGATGAACATTTTAATACTGTGTATGCCAATAAGGTGGTTTTTGAGCCAAAAAGCTACAGTGATGTTCAGAATTTACCTAAGCACCAAGCTGTAAATTGGTATAAAGCTATGAACTCTGAGATAGCTTCTTTAAAAGAGCATAACACTTGGTCTCTCGTACCACAAACCCCAGATATGAGACTTATTGATTCAAAATGGGTTTATAGAGTTAAAATGAATGACAAAAATGAAGTTGTAAGGTACAAGGCAAGACTAGTTGCTAGAGGTTTTCAACAAATTCCAGGCGAAGATTATGATTTGTGCTATTCACCAAGTGTAAAATATGAAACAGTTAAGCTTTTGTTAAAAGATGCATCACAACGTGGACATTCTGTTTATCACCTAGATATAAAAACTGCATATTTGTTTGCAGATTTAAAAGAACAAATTTTTATGCGTGTCCCTGAAGGCATAGACGCTGCTGAAGGTTTGGTATGCAAATTAAATAAATCCCTTTATGGTCTGCACCAAAGTGGAAGGAATTGGCACCAAACTTTAGCAAAAGAATTGCTAGATATTGGTTTTTCACAAGGAAAGGCGGACAATTGTGTGTTTATAAAGGAAAGGGCAAACTCTGTAACAAAAATATGTGTGTATGTAGATGACGTATTAATTTCTACAAAAACTAAACAGGAATATGAACAGGTAGTTTCACAGTTACAGAAGAAGTTTGATGTGGTGGAATTAGGCATAGCTAAAAATTACTTATCCATGCAAATTGAGAAAGGCAAAAATGGATCTTTTCTGGTTCATCAAACTGCAAAAATTGATGATCTAGTAGAAATGCTACGTTTAGAAAATGCAAATGGGAAGGAGACACCTATGGTGTGTGGTTTCACCTTTACAGGTGAAGATAAGCCATTTCCTAACAAAACTTTGTATCGTTCTGCTATAGGCAAGCTAAATTTCATTCAAAGAATCTCAAGACCAGATATAACTTATGCTTTTCACTTTCTGGCAAAATTTGTGGAAAAGCCCACTACGCAATGTTTCTCTGCTCTTAAGAGAGTGGTAATGTACCTTAAACATACCAAACATTATAGGTTGCAGTTTACACCCAGTATTGATAAAGGTTTTGAAATTTTCTGCGATGCATCTCATGCAGTGGAACAAAATAATTGCAGGGGTGTGTCTGGTATGGTGTTTTGTTATAACGGTTGTCCATTTGAATGGAAGTCCCAGACACAAACCATTATTTGTCTCTCTACAACAGAGAGTGAATTATGTGCATGCGTTCAGGCCACTCGTGATGTAGAATGGTATCTGCAAGTATTTGCAGACCTACAGATGCAAGTAACACTACCAGTAAGAGTTTACCTTGATTCCCAGAGTGGACTTGCTATCTTGTGTTCAGAGACCAATACGCAGCGCACTAGAGTCTTAAGATTACGTTTAGAATTTGTAAAGAAACTAATTGCTGATGAAATGGTTGTATTTAAATATGTTCCAGGTGATAGTCAAATTGCAGACATTTTTACTAAAGCACTTCCAAAGGTTACACATGAAAAACATGTACAAAGTATGCTTTATGTTTTTGTTCCACAATGATGAACCGCAGGGGAAATGTTGAATGGTTTCTTTAAATGTAAAGGTTCATCATTGTTCCACTCCATGTGTATGTCTTTAAGGGGCCGGAGCAAGGGCCAGAACTAACGAGACCCAGCTTTACAGCTGTGAAACATAGCAGGTGCTGCTGAGTTGTATTTGATTAAGGTGTGTCAGCATCTGGGTGTAGTATATAAGGAGCAGCACCTAGCTCTCCCATTACCCTGGGGGATGGGTTGGTGGTTGGGTCATGTTTGTTTGTTAATGGATTTAGTGTAAATGGAGTTTTTGTTTTTCTTATTAAAACCTTCTTTAAGTTATTTTTGAGTCCCTTTTTAATGCATGGTCTCCCCAGCAAGCTCTCTGCAGCGCTACCATACTGCAAAAAGTCAACAAATTCTTCATAAAATTTAATATTAAGCAATAATATAACAAATTATAAATAGATTAAAATTTCCCCTGGATTGATTCATATTTCATGCTTACAAATAATAATTATACTCCTTGGTAGATTCATATCTCATGCTTGCAAATAATAATTATATTCATTTTAAAATGTGTGGAATGAACTAGTACTGCAGTCTTACTTCTTTGGTAAGGAAATAGTTGTGTGTTATGCCTCACCATGTCTGCTTCTTTAAGCAGATTGATCTCTTTTTACTTTTCTCTGTATTAAGGTTACTTATTAGGCATGGAGGAGGGATTGGTTTCACATTTTTGTGTGAACGTTCCAGATTTGCTTCTCCCAAAATGTGTACAGGAACGGCAACACACAGCTCTTTTCTGAAATGTAAACATTTCCGAATTTTGCCGTTTAGTTCTCGTAACTAGAGAATATGTACCAAAAATGTGTATATTAGTGAGAGGTGCGTAGAAAACTGTATATATATTCACAAAAATAATTTGCAGAAACATATTATTTTGGGGGAGGCCCACTGTTTTTAAAAATGCACGCACTGTGTAAAAATTCCATACAGAAAGGTTAATATTAGGAATACACATGAATGTGTGTGTGAATTTTCATGAAGGTTTTTACCCCCCAAGCCCAAGAAGAAGAAATCTCAAATTTAGACAGAAATGGGGAGAACGGAAATAATGATTTGGGAAATGAGAAAGGGAAACTGACAGATTCACCCATCCCTACTTATTTACGCGTTGCTAGCCTTTTAGGGGAGCAAAGAGTTGTTACAAAAAAAGGATGTTGCATCAGTTTATAAGCACCAGCCATACACTCCTGCATGTTTACACATAGAGGGATATCAGCTGCCCTTGTTCCAATGAAGTATTTTATGCCCCTTACTGTAATCTGTGAGGCAGGCCTTAACTACATCCACTTAGAGGTGAGTGCTCCTAATTAGGAATAACTGTTCAAAATGTGCTGTTGACTTTACTGCCATATTAATTTTTGGCAGTGTCATCTTGAAATATCTGAAACAGAAAAGAAGCGTGAGCCTCTTAAACTGCGAATGTAAATCAAATCTTTGTAAATGTCTGGCGTGCTTGAAAAATAGGCTGCATTGATTTTTTTTTTAAGAGATCAGCGTAAATAACTTAATAAAATGTGATGGGTTTAGAGGATATGGGACACATTTGGTGGTTCTCCTGTTTAGCATCGCGTAACACCGAGGATGTATATAAAACAGTATGTTTTAGATAACGTTTTGTGGAACACACGGTAACACTTGGATGGCTGCAGCTGTTGTCTAATTTTTTCTGGATTAAGTTTGGTCAAGAAAGACGCTGCCTCATTTTCAGCTTGTCATTTGCCCAGGAAGTAAAAGCAAATTGTAATGAGGGAATCACAGCAGGAGAACCTCTGAACAAATGAGAGGCATATATTGACTGACAGCCAGCATGCCATTTCAGTGATAAATGTATTTTTATACACTGCTGTTCAAGGTCACTTTCTGCTCTGTTTGTATGCTGGCTGTCAAATCATGCAGTTTTATGTTTTAATACAAAGTAATTTGTGGTGGCTGATGCAAAATAACAGCATTAGGAAATTATAAAATTAAGATGTATGTCCGCATTAAAAAATGTATCTAGTGTGAATCTAGCTTTTATGGAGAGACATTTTGAGGGGTAGGGGGAAGGTTGAAAACTAATTTCAAAACATAGGCATGTGATTTCCACCATTACCACCCTTTCAAAGCTTAATACTGAGGCAGCAATGCGAAACACAATGGGAAAGGAAGTTCAGCTGAAATAAAAGAGATTTACTTGTAGTAAATGCATGTAGGAGCCATGTGTATTTTTCCGCCTTCAGGAAATGGCACTTTGGGGAGTAGTGCATACTCTGAATTTTCATAATATTCACTTACACTGGGAGAAGCCTCTTGCAGTAGATCTTTGTGAAAATTGTAAAACCATTGTGAATTTATCTTAAATGTAGAATTATCTTAGAGGCTATGTAGATGTTGGCTTTTAATATGCATACCTCACATAAGCATGCAGTGTGAATTGAAGGACATATGCCGGAGTACATGAAAAAGTCTCAGAATTACTGGCTCATACATAAGGCTTTGTTTGTTTTTTACGTACCTCTAAAATTATTAACTGAACATATAGCAAATACATGATTGGCTGCAGTTTCCTGTCTTCTGCGTACTTCTGCCAAACCACATAATGTGTGGAATGCCTTAGTGATCATGTGAAGTATGGAGATGGTCAGGCACACGTTGAACAAAAACAGTTGTGTCCTGCAGCATGGAATGTGTTTTAAAGGTGCATGTAAACATGTTTTGATGTGAAAGCTGCATAACGACCTAATGGTGTCAGATCAGTGGTCCATATTGCCCAGTATCCTGTCTCTGCCAATGGTCGTCAATATAATCTTACTTATTTTTATTATTATTTTATAAGCAAAGATCAAAGACTGAGTTCCAGTTCAATTCTTCTGTTAACCCTAAAGCAAAAGAACCCTAGTTCTAGAGGTCGTGTTTTTAGATTCTGTGCAGAGAGGGGTTGAGAAAGTGGTCTTTGCATGAAGAAATTGCTAATAACATTACTTCGGGATAACGTTTAACCAGGAATTACGGGTGGGAATGTATTGTTTACGTTAAAGAAACTGATGGACTCTCACAACTCTGGAAGGGATTTTGCTGAAAATATTTTGAAGAAAACAAACCATTCAAAGGCAGGATTGGTCCATTGATGATGATGATGTTGATGATTCAAGCTGTGCCCCAAACAATTCCTCCTACTAGTGATCAGGAACGAATTTTGCCTTCAGGTCAGAATGAAACCATATACAACTTAATTACTTTGATTCAGTCTTTTCATATTGGCTCCCCTGAGATATTCCTTACCTTTTGGACACCACTCTTAGCATAAGACTATTAAGAAAGGCTTGCTGGGTCAGACTTAAGGGGCCTCTCTGGTTCAGCATTCTGCTTCCCGCAGTCGCCAGATGGTTCTATGAAACACAGAAGCAGGATATGAAAATAACAGTATTGCCCTATTGTTAGACCTCCTCATCTTGTACTCAGAAGTGTTATTACCTCTGAACATGGAATAGCTAACCACTGTTGCTGGGCCTGTCCTCTGACATAGTGACCAATTGCCACATATTGCGGAAGTGAGTTCCATAAGTTATGTGTTGCCTGAAGAAGCACTTTGTTTTGTCTTATCCTGGATCTGCTTCTGGTAAATATAAAGGATGCTGAAAACAGGGTCCACTCTCTACATCAGGTATAGCCAACATGGTGCTAACGTTGTTGGACCACCTCTTCCATCATTCTCAGCTAGCTTGGCCAGTGGTCAGGATTATGGGAGTTGCAGTCCAAAGCTTTGGGATGAGGGAGTGCCACTTTTGCTACTGGGCTCTGCACTGTCCCTCCTTAGTTGTCTTTCATTGTGTGTTTTTTTACATGCTCTACAAATGCATGCATGAATATTGGGGCCTCTCTGACACAACACATGGGGATGTAGCCATAGAGGAAAATCAGAATTCCTGCTCCATGATTGCAGTCATGGGATTGTTGTCTATCACATGACGGTGTATGTTTTGACTCCACAGAGTGGGAAGCGATAGAGACAGGATGTTTGTGTTACTGTGTTCCGTGAAGTGGGACTATTGTCCTTTGTTCTTTATTTTTGCTGTCTGATACTAGAGAGAGAGGGAGCCATGTTGCAGTGCTCCGTGTGTGTTTATATGTAAATAAAGTAGATTAGCCAAAATGCTGAGTTGCTGAGATCTGTTACACGAGCTGCAAAGACTCTGCAGATCCCTGTATGCCAATGTCTGTTGGCATTGGTCGCTGTGATGTTCGAGCTGAAAAAAGCTTTTGAAGCTCCTGAACAATCGACCAGGAGGGAGAGAACATGCCAGTCGGGCATGTGTCTCTGCCAGGGTCCTACTCGAGAGTAGGACAAGCTCCTGACAAGGATTATGGGAGTTGCAGTCCGAAGCTTTGGGATGGGGGGTTTGCCACTTTGGCTACTGGGCTCTGCACTGTGCATTTTCTAAAACTCTACTGTGTCCCTCCTTAGTTGTCTTTCATCGTTGTTATTTTACATGCTCTACAAATGCATGTATGAATATTGGGGCCTCTCTGACACAACACATGGGGATGTAGCCATAGAGGAAAGTCAGGACAGCTCTGTGTATACATGGAATTACATTAGCTGTGCAGATCTCCTTGATGTCCGCAAATGGTTAGCGTGGTTTTCCAGTTCATTTTGAAAGGTCTGTAATGGCTTGATGGAATTGGTGCGGTGGAGATTGCTTGTCAGTTGCCATATACTTGGATCCTATTAGATGTTAATTGGAGCTACTTGATGAAATGCAGCCTTGATGAACCCCACAAAAGAAAGTCTGTAGCACCTTAAAGACTTGTGTATCATGTTATGGGGTTGTCAATGCAGCAGAGAACCAGGTTACTGGGTGCCGTATAAATCCAGTTAATAAATAATCAGGAGTGCAGTACAGGATCAGCCCACACCTTTCCTTAAAAATAAAAGTGCCCTTGTTAACTGCGCTTTTCGAAAAGCACACTTAACATGGGGTTTGCACCCATGTCTGACAACCCTCTCCCACTGGTATCCAGTGGCAAATTGCCTGCGAACATGGATCTTCCATACAGCTATTATGACCAATAGCCATTGACAGATTTATCCTCCAAGAATCTGTCTAATCCCTTCTTAAACTAGTTGCCACCATTACATCTCACAGCAACGAATTCCGTAAATTATTTCTGTTGTAGGAGTCAAGTCCTGATTTCTTTGCTCCAAGGGTGCCCTAATCTCACATCCCAGCCTTATTATTATACTTATTATTATATCTAATTGTTCACTGTACATAACGTTTTGCCATTTATTCCAGATCTTACATATGTTGTCTCAGTGGCACAAATGCCCCAGGGTCCCATGTGATATCACGATACAACTCTATTTTAAAATCGTTGTGAAACAGTTCAATGGTTGACTTAGCATAGCGCTTGGTATGCAATTATTATTATTATTATTATTATTATTATTATTATTATTTATACCCCACCCATCTGGCTGGGTTTCACCAGTCACTCAGGGCAGCTTCCAACAAAATATTAAGAATGCAAGTAAAGATCCATTGCCTTGGCAATGGATTATCCATACCTGCTGACTGTTGAATAGTGGGTAGACATAGCAGATGACACAGCGATTTCTCCAAAGCAGCTCTTTATTTGTAAGCTGGAACAGAACTGAACAGCAAACAGCTCAGCCGGCCTGCTTTTATAGGCAGCCGGCTGTCAACATTGTAGCAACAACAACCCAGGGTTTCCCACCTAAAATAACTGACGTGGACCTGAGTGAAAACTACATACACAATACTCCTGGTGGCCAGGGTGAGAAGTTCAATACATAACACTGATGGTGCTGTCTGGTGCCTGTTAAGAAGGCAGGAGACTGGTGGCAGGTGGAGCTGGCACCAGCAACAGGCAGAGCCAACTAATTCTCGTTTTGTCGCCATCCTCCCTGCCGAATTGCAGGGACAAAGGAGAAGGAAACTGACAGGCAGTATCACACCCTAGGTAGACTGAGATTGGTGGGGCAGAGCCCTATATGCCCTAATGGACTAGCCTGCCTTGGACTCCCCGTATAGAAGTCAGAACTTGAAGGATCACATCTTCCCACCAAGACTCTGACATCTTTTTTTCTTAAGCCCTCCTTAGAGTACAGCTGCCAAGTGAGCTATCAAATGGCCTCTTCAGTGTTGGCACCCCAGTTGTAGCATGCCATCCCCAGAAAGGCCCGCCTAGTGCTTTCTTTAGTATCTTTTCAGTGCCAAGCAGATTCCGTTTTTATTGTCTCAAGCCTTTTACAATCATGTTGTAGCTTTTAAACTTTATTCTAGCTCTGTTGGTTTTTGAATTCTGTCATCTTTTTTAGCTGATTTTTTTCTCTCACCTTACTGTGTTTTCGTCATATTGTTATATTTTTTAATACTTATTTTTTATTCTGAGAGTTGCTCAGAGAACCTTTTGTTAGGGAGGCTTTCAGATTAAACATAACTAAATAGCAATAAGGAACTTTGGGTCCCGTCCCCCCACTGTAGAGCAATTGGCAGAGCAAAAGGTTTGTTTTCCCTATATTTTCTTTTCTGCTGCTGCTGATTTTTTCTTTTCTGCATTAAATAAACACAAACCTTTCACAGATGCTAAGTGCCAATCATACGTCTTGTAAGCTGCTGCTAAATACATCCTCCCGGACAGGTTTTATTTCAGAAATGCGCTGCCCTTTGCCCACCAAAACCCAGTATATAGAAATGCTTTTGATTCAAATGCAAGGCTTTGTGTGGATGCGTGCACATACTTGTTTATTTGATGAATAAATAAGAGTGAGCCCTGCAAAGTGCACCCTGAATTACACCGAGGAGAGGGAAATCTGTTTTTAAAGGATTAGCATCTGCAAGGAAAGCACATAAATTAAAACATCAAAGCGATTTGGCTCCCTTAAGGATTGTAGTTATTTGGATAAATTGTCAGTGGCCAAGAGTGCAACAAGTTTGCTAGCAGTATTGATTTTCACCTTTGAATTACCCAAACATTTTTCATTGGCAAATATTAATTGCTTGTTAAGTGCTGAGGAATATGATGGCCAAAATATTGAACCCCATAACTAATCGGCCTTTTAGTTTTCCTTATCATTACATAGTGGAGATTACATAAGGCTCTGGGTTTGCTGAAGCCAGTGTGTCTTGTTTGTGAAGTACCGCGGGCAGATACTGGAATTGGTTATCATTGTCTGCTTTTTCCTATTTTAGTGCAGCTTTGCTCTCTGGCAATCAGCCTTGGGGAGTACTTTAAACTGAAGATTTACCCTTTTGGTTTTAGGGATTTCAGGATATTAAACCTGGCCTTGAAAGATCTGAGGGTCTGGCAGGACCATGTTTCTGAAATATTTTGCAGGAAGCATTGTTTTCCTATGATATGAGATATGCGTAAACCCACAATTCTCAAAATCGTAGGTTGTAGACAAGCTATCCAAGAAAAACTGTTTTTCCTCTGTATCCTCCTGCATCTATTTGGATAGCACATAGTGGTGGGGTTTCTGGAGAAGTGAATTGATGTCAGACTTAATCAAGTTCAAGCCTTCGCTACAAACAGAGTGCTGAGGCTCCCCTGGTGTTTCCAAGTAGAGGCCAATTCTCATGATGCTACTGTGGGCTTTTTTAAGCAACCATTTTGTGTGAGGCAGGGACTTATGGATCTGGGTCCCAGCTGCCGCCTTGCAGGCTTATTTTCCAGCTATCTCAAATCATGGGAGTTTTGTTGTCAAAGCTCCGTGAGCTCAGGACACATAATATGGCTGCACTGATAGAGTCTGTGCTCAGAGACAGCTCAGAGGGCTTGTGCGCTTCCATATCTCTTCGATAACACAATGGGAACTGCATTTTATTATTTTACAAACCTTTTTTTGTCAGGGACACACTGTGCAGTTAAGTTTGCTGTTCCAAAACTATGCATGCATTGCATTAGGCAACATGAGTCAGTTGCATTATCATTATTTATTATCATTACCGGTATTTATAGCAGTGGTTCTAATTACCGGTATGTGCCACAGGTTAGCCTTTCCCAGGCTGGTGCAGCTCTGATCAGCCTTAGCCAGAAAGACCAGTGACCAGGGATGGCAGCAGTTGTCATCCAAAACATCTGAAGGGCACCAGGGTTGGGTAAAAGTGCTGCAGCTTATATTGAGTGAACTTGAAATCATAGAATTGTAGAGTTAGAAGGAGTGAAGGAATATTTCACCCAATGTTGGGCTCGAACCCACAGCCCTGGAATTAAGAGTCTACGTAGAATGTTGTGAACTGGCAGCATTCGTTCCAAGAGCTTTTCTGCTGTCGAAGGGGCAAGTAAGGATAAAAGCTCACAAAACAAACTCTACAGACAAAAATATAGATGGGCAGGACAGTTTTCTAGGCAGCAGGAAGGAGGTTAGTTACATATTCTCTCTTATCCCAATCTTCAAAGTGGTTTGCAACAAATTTGCATAACGGGGGTGAGGAGGGGGGAGCCTCAAAGTATATGAAGGCTTCTTCCTAAATCAGTCGTAAGCAGCAGAAATCTCCCCTTTACCTAAAGTTCTAATAAAACGTAACAGCACAAGGCTTGTGAATGTGACAGCCCTAATCAATCCTTCGGTCTGGCTGTTAGGCACAAATTCCTGAAACAAGCCATAGGATGGTGAAGTCTGTCAGAACAATGATAACTAAGTTGCAGCAGTGCTAATGTAGCTTTGCAGAGGTTCTCAACCTGTGGGTCCCCAGATGTTGTTGGACTACAACTCCCATCATCCCTGAGCTCTGGCCTTGCTAGCTAGGGGTGATGGGAGTTGTAGTTCAACAAAATCTGGGGACACACAGGTTGAGAAAGGCTGCTTTAGAGGGAAGGCTGCTCTCTCAGTACTCCAGCACCGGAGTTGCCTGTGTATGAGCCTGACTCTGGCAACTCAAGGAACTGCTGGGGGACAATCTAAATGAGCCAACGGTTCAGCTCCAAATAAGGCAGATTCTTATGTCTGTGTAGCACATGGGTCAGCAAACTAAGGTCCGCAGGCCGGATCAGGCCCAGTTGCCTTCTAGATCTGGCCCATCGACGGACGGTCTGGGAATCCAGGAAGCCAGCATAGCGCACATGCGCGATGGTTTTTGCGACTCAACCAGGCTTGGGGGTCAAAAGTGAGGCAGGCGGCTGCTCAAGACAAGCCCCTTCTCCATCCATCGTGCGTGCAGCAATCTTTTCTTCCGGGGTGGAGAAGAGGGAAAAGGAGCCACAGTTTGGATTTCCACCATGGACCTGCAGGCAACTGACCTCAGGAAGGGCAGTTGTGGCGGCAGGGGCTCAGAGACACCTCAGGAGTGACACCCGCCGGTGTCTGTGGTGGTGGTGCTCCCCGCCAAAGGAAGTGGGGAACGCCTGGGCAGCTGCACTCCAAAGCAGTTCTGCACTCTGCTGGGGAAGCCACTCATTAGCTACACGGTGCAAGCCATGGAACGGGAAATAGCCACCGCCTTGTCTTCCCTCACGCAGGGAAAAGAACGTTTTTGCTTGAGCGGCGCCGGCCTGACTTAGCATGGCCAACGGCTTTTCCCTTCACCCATGCATGCGCACATGCTCTCCAAGGCTGACAGGAATGGCACGCTTACCTCAGCCCCCCACCCCGCCTTACAAGAGAAATAATAACTGTCAATGCGTAAAATGCAAAGGAAGCAGCGTGGGTGTATGGGAGAACACACACCCCCCAAAAAAAACACATTTGGGCAATGTTGGGGTTGGTCCTGGTAAGGGTTTTTACCAAAAATGCGGGTCATAATCATGGCAACATATAGTCCGGCCCCCCACAAGGTCTGAGGGACAGTGGACCGGCCCGCTTCTGAAAAAGTTTGCTGACCCCTGATGTAGCACCTCTATTTCCTTGATGAAATGCGGGGACACACTTACACATAGGCGCACCCTGCACACCAGAATCCGTTGCTGCATTTTTCAAAATGCATGCAAGGAGACACGCAAGTGGTCCATTCAGATGCCCATGTGGTGAAGCCTCCCCAATGCATCTCCAATGTTTGTGCACATGTGGCTTGCGTCTGGCCATATCCACATCCCCTGCTGTCTTTCATTATGCACCTTTAGGCACCTGGCAGAAATGTTCCTCTTTCACCAGGCCTTTGGCAGATTGACATCCAGCGCCCTTCAAACATGTGTTGGGGAGCAGAGAGTTATTGGGTTGTTTTTGTTTTTATTATGTGCTTGTGTTTTTATAGTGAGATTTTATGTTGTAACCGCCCTCAGGCCTGTGGGTATAGGATGGTATACTACTACTACTACTACTACTACTACTAATAATAATAATAATAATAATAATAATGGTGTACTGACAAAGCAGGGAGATCCTGGTTCAAGTCTCCATTCTGTTTCTCAGGCTAAACTACTCCACAGGGTTGTTATTGAAAATAAAACAAGAGGAGAGGAGAGTTAACATATACCACCAGAAGCTCCTTGAAAGATAATAAGCAGGATACAAACTAATTTCCAGTATTGTGTGATAGATAAGATAATGAGCTGGAATGTGTTTGGCTCTCCCTTCAGCCACATGCTCATTGAATATCCTAAGGCAAAGAGTCCTCCCTCCCTCTCTCTCTCTCTCTCTCTCTCTCTCTCTCTCTCTCTCTTCCTCAGCTCTTTATATGGGATAAAGAGATCAAAATGCTGACCTACCTTACAGCCTTGCTGTAAGAATTATTGAGGGGAAATATGTGCGAGTGCTTTGAACATTGGGGAGAATTGCTCCATTTCTTTATTGCTTGTCACTCATTTCCCACATGCACAGACATAGATTAAACCCAACGTCGGTTGCACAGGGCCACACCTGAGGGTGCAACTTTCATGAAGTACAGTCCCTTTCGGCTCTGTTCCGTTTTGTTATTAGCGTTCGCATAAATCTTCTTCCTGGCGTCGCACTTGTTTAAGTAGCCTAGGAAACTCTAGGTATTCATTGTGGGTTAAGAGAGGGATTGCCGTAGGAATATAACTAGCTCTTTGAATCACGCCGTCTGCTGAGAGCCCTACACGGATATTCTCTCCACAGCCAGTTGACCCACTCGGCAGAAAGGTCAGCCTGCAGAATAGGTCAAAAGAACCCTCTGTGCGTCGAGGGAAGACACCATCGTGCATATATTGCTTCCCGACATGTTAGCCTGAATCATCCCTGTGCCCTGCTTAATGAGTGCTGCAGAAGAAGCGAGGGGACTTCCCCTCAGCAGTGCATGAACAGAGCCAATCTTTAATTTCGTTTTTTAAGGAGGAGAGTATAGCAGGTGCATGCATGAGAGAGGGGTGTGGAGCATTCAGAGCTCTGATGAGCTTGGAAGAGGAGCGTGTAGTGCTGCACAGGGCTCAGAATATCTTGCCCTGTCTTACTTGGTGCCAG
The DNA here is from genome assembly GCF_965112155.1 of Podarcis liolepis. Taxonomy (NCBI): domain Eukaryota; kingdom Metazoa; phylum Chordata; class Lepidosauria; order Squamata; family Lacertidae; genus Podarcis; species Podarcis liolepis. Next base: position 51,465,859 of record NC_139565.1, on the reverse strand, counting down.
ACATCACCACCCCCAGTGACAACATTGGATAATTCACCCTGTTCTGTTGTGGGATGCTGTTGATGGTGGTTTTGCATTGCAGCAGTGAAGTGGGAAATGTGGGGTGCTCTCAAAGAGATAGTGATGGGCAGCTATGCTCTCTCTTAAGGCAAGAGTTGGAACACAGAAGGCCGTGGATTCTTTAACCAGCCAGAGGCCTAGTTATACAGGAACACTTTTGCCTAGCTAGCTCTTCCAGCTTAATTTTATTTCAGAAAAGGAAATGGGGCTGATTCTGGCGGAACATGCCTGGGGGGCACATGTAGCCCCCGGAATGAGACAGACCTCTCCGGGCGTCTTCCTGATGAAGCGCAGCCCGGGACGTTCATAAATCAGTCCCAGTGCGCACCAACCTAGAAAGTAAACACTGACATGTGATGTAACAATCACACATCCAGCAACGGAGGAGTGAAATGCTAACAGATTCTTTCCATGGGAAAGTGCTATCGTTGCACATCACAACTATTAGTTTGATCTTCATAAGAGCAACCTCCCTTGGAAATCCAAAGTTATAATGGCCTTCAATCTATATCAGGCATAGGCAAACTCGGCCCTCCAGATGTTTTGGGACTACAACTCCCATCATCCCTGACCACTGGTCCTGTTAGCTGGGGATGATGGGAGTTGTAGTCTCAGAACATCTGGAGGGCCGAGTTTGCCTATGCCTGATCTATATGTTTGGTGTGTATTTGAAATCCTCTTTTAATCCAAATGTTACTATAGTTGGTGCTGGCTGACTAATTTTGTATATCATGGTTCTTTTTGTTCTTTATAGACCATCCACGGCCATAAAGGAGCCATAACAGCCGTGGCTTTTGCTCCCGATGGACGCTATCTTGCCACTTACTCCAACACAGACAGTCACATTTCCTTCTGGCAGGTATGTTTCATGTGTCTTTGTCTCATATTTGAGTAGGGCTGTTTTTCAAAACTGTTATATTCTGAGTCTGCCAGTCTCATATGTGGGTACTGTAGACATAGTCTGAAGTTCCCCATTGTTTGCTATTAAAAAGAAATCCCAGGGTTTTTAAAGCTTGCAGTCTGGGAAAACCTAGTGTTGCTTGGAAGCCTATCAGGTGTTCCCCAGTGAGAACATTAGTAATGGCAGATGAGGCTCCTTATCAGACAGGCAGTCTGCAAGGACCAATATTCCCTTCCAGTGTTATAGCCACAAGGGGACTTTGGATATTTTCAAGAGTACACTCTCAGGTCATACAATGCAGGGGGGAGGTTTAAAAGGCCTTTCAAGAGTACACCCTATAATATGTCTGAGAACCTTCTTCAGTGCGCATGGGTTCAATAGCACACAAGCAAGAGGTTCCTTGGCAGACAAGTCAGTAAAGAGAGCTTCTCAGACCTCTGTAATGAAACATCCAAAGAACACCACAACCACCAAATCCCAAGAATAAATACCAGGAAAGCCTCCTCTGATAGTCTCATGTGCCTCCAAGAATCAGCTGAGCCTCAGCCACTTGAGGGTTTTTTTAAAAAAGATAACTCAAAACCTTTGCTTAGCTTCCACATAGAGAATATTACATAACAGCTTGGCATCCAACGAACGTATCTCCTTTTGCCTCCTCAACTTTTGGTTGTGACACTCAGAATTGGATAAAACAAACTCCCCCTTTTTAATCCGGAAAATACAGGAACAGAGGCAATTCCATGGGAATGTGCAGTTACCAAGTTAACAATATTTATTTTAATATGTATATATACAATTCCTTATTAAAGAAGAAAACCAATTCAAACATGCTGTTTGCAAAAATGCCTGGTGCAGTCTTTCAATGCATCTTCTGATCCAGAGCCTCTGTGTAAACAGAAAGTGCAAAGGGTGTGGGGGTTCCCCATTCACTTCAACAGATGAGGCATACTTTGGGGTCCACTAGTGCTGTAGTTTGGTGGGTAGATTCAACCTAGGAAGCAGCCATTGACCTGCAGCCTCCATCTGTCTCAGCGGAGAGGAGCCGCGACACCACATTCCCTCATGTTTCCAATGCACCCATGGTCAAAAAATATTGTGAATGTTGAATGAGTCTCCTTTCTTGCATATAAGTTTGGGCACAGCCTGCCGGAAAGTTCTCCTGCACACACCCCGCCCCTTGAAATGAATAGGAGCTGCACAGTTGAGCAGGTCCTGTTCATTTGAGTGGTGTACAAGAGTGTCATCTTCCTGGTAAAGGTAAAGGGACCCCTGACCGTTAGGTCCAGTCGTGGATGACTCTGGGGTTGCGGCGCTCATCTCGAGGGAGCCGGCGTACAGCTTCCGGGTCATGTGGCCAGCATGAATAAGCCGCTTCTGGCGAACCAGAGCTGTGCACGGAAATGCCGTTGACCTTCCCGCTAGAGCGGTACCTATTTATCTACTTGCACTTTGACGTGCTTTCGAACTGCTAGGTTGGCAGGAGCAGGGACCGAGCAACGGGAGCTCACCCCGTCGCGGGGATTCGAACCGCCGACCTTCTGATCGGCAAGCCCTAGGCTCTGTTGTTTAGACCACAGTGCCACCCCATCTTCCTGGTAGATGGTCTCTTTTGTTTAGAATTGCCGCCTACGTATGCAGATATCTGTGCCAGGGGGAAAAGAGAGCTGGAGAAAGCTCTGACAGCAGAATGATTGCTTCCTTGCCTTGTAACATTCCTGTAACTATCAGCTATTAGTATATATTTTTAATCTACCATGGCTTTCTGCATGTCATTCAATGATAACTGTATGTGTCATTAAAGAATATTGAATTATTCTCCATCATCATACAGTGTGCGATTTCTGAAGCAGTGAATAAGAACCGTAAAAACGCTCTTCCATCACTTGCATATATTTAGTTGAGTTGCATGGGAAGATCTAGAAAGCAATCAGACGTATTGATTGAGATGTTTTACATGATCATCTAAGATTGCAGGGGGTGGCAGGGACAATATTCCTATACAGGCACGTGCTTCGACATATAAACTGCTCTGTTTAATTCCCACCCCACCCCTTGTTTCTTCCTTTCTTTCTTTTTTACGGAAAGACAGCTTTAACATAAAGAGTTAAGATGAGCCAACACGTTGCATTTTAAAATGTGACCTCGTCCACTAGTGATTCCTCCCCCACCCCCAGTGGTCTATTCAGTACTACTATTAATGCAGGAAAATCAGTAACATTAGTCATCTTAAAAGGGTTATTACTCAAGATGATTTAAATTGTGAAAATGTCAGTGGGGCTTGCATGCTCCCTGCTACAGATGCCATGATTTACACTCTCTGACACCATTCTGCTGCTGAGAAGGTCCAGGGAAAAAGTAATGGCTTCTATGTTGCGCTGATCAGAATTCAGAACATGGTATCGGCAATAGCACATCTTAAAAACGTCCTAGGATGTGCCAAGGTTTTCATATGTCAAAGTCTCAGACACGCAGCTGAGGCCGTCATCTCACCTGTTCTATGCAGATTCAGTTTCTAATGGGTTTAGCAGATTGCACCGATACAGGGCTTTTGCTTTATTTCCGTGTTTTTAAAGCACATCACGGGTAAAACAAAGCAATGCAAATTGACCAGTTATCATGTGAATTAGAAGCTCCAATGTTTAAAGCTTTGTTCCCTTTATATTTTGCCCATGGAATGGATGGAGATATAAAAAGCTGTTGCCTGTTATTGCTTTTTCCCCACCCCCCACCCCAATCAAAATATATAGGGTCAAAAACGCAATTTTTTTTTTATTCAGGAAGTGGCATTCAGCAGAGAGGATTGTCTCCATCACTAGACTGTGCAGCTGCAACAGTTCAAAATGCACACAGTCACAGAAGACGGTCTGAGCTCAATTAATATTGCAATTGCTCATCTTCAAAAACTAGCATTTTAAAACAAAGTTTGAGTCAGCAGTTCTCTCTGGAAATGGGGGTTGGATTTTTCCAGTGAAATACTATTGACCCTGTCCATTGTTAGGCATGGAGGTTCCAGTAAGTATATGCAGCTTCCCTGTCTACAAAAAACTTCCCTCTTTGCATCACTGGAGGGAGGTAGCTTTGCACTGAATTCACAATGCAGGATGCAGAACAGGTTGTGAAATTGCCATCGTTCCATTTTGGCTGCTGAACTTTGCAAGAAATGAAATTGGCATAAAACACAGGCAGGCTTGGGGTTTGTTCTCTTCCATACAGAAGTGTGTTTCTTTCAAGTTGCTGCCAACATTTTCAAATGTAAAATTCTAGATACATCTGTAAAATTGCCCTTAAAATGATTTAGTAAAGGTAAAGGGACCCCTGACCATTAGGTCCAGTCATGGCCGACTCTGGGGTTGCGGCACTCATCTTGCTTTATTGGCCGAGGTCAATAGGTCGTGTGGCCAGCATGACTAAGCCGCTTCTGGTGAACCAGAGCAGCACACGGAAATGCCGTTTACCTTCCCGCCAAAGCGGTACCTATTTATCTACTTGCACTTTGATGTGCTTTCGAACTGCTAGGTTGGCAGGAGCACGGGGATTCGAACGTCATGGGGATTCGAACTGCCGACCTTCTGATCGTCAAGTCCTAGGCTCTGTGGTTTAACCCACAGCGCCACCCGGGAGCTGTAATTAAGTAGCCCTTATGAACCTCTCTTTAAAAAAGCAAATATGAAGGATCAGCCATGTTTTTCATGGTACTCATAATGCAATTTCATCAGGGATGCTCACAACGTTTTTATGGATTCTCAGCGGCTATTGGTTCAGAATGAATGGAAAGAAACTCCAGTTGAAGCCATATTGCTATCACAAGGAAGTATTATCAAACAATTTATCTAAGCTCTTACAGGGTGCTCTGCACATTATACACTGCTGTAAACAAATGTTTGGATTTCGATACTGATTGACTGGTCCTCTTTTTTTTTTATCCCCTAATGGCAGATGAACACCTCTCTTCTGGGAAGTATCGGGATGCTGAACTCTGCACCACAGCTCCGCTGCATTAAAACGTACCAGGTTCCCCCCGTCCAGCCTGCATCGCCCGGCTCCCACAATGCCCTCAGACTGGCCAGGCTCATCTGGACTTCCAATCGCAATGTCATTCTCATGGCCCACGACGGCAAAGAGCACCGATTTGTGGTGTAGAATCAGGCGTTCTGCTTTTCTTTCTTGCTCTCAATACAGTTTTGTTTGGAAACCCCCTGTAAATCTCATCTCCCTCATTGTGATCTTGACACCAGGTGGTCCACGCCAGGGTCCGCACCAGTAACGCAGCGAGATTTGGCCAGGGGAAATTGCTTCCCTACAGCAGAAGCCTTGCTGTTGACCTAGAGGCACACGTACCAAACTCAGCAGCCTTCAGCAGTTATGCCAGCATTGTAAGGTTTTCCCCTTTATCCGTAGGGAGAATAAGAACCATGAGAACGCAGCTGTGCTTCTTCGGGTTGCAACTGCTTCAGTAAGACTCTCTGGAAGATCTTGATTTTATTAAGTTAAAAGGGGGGGGGTCAAATCACAGCATTTAAACCGGGCTTAATCTAATCGCTTTGAGAGTGGCTGAAATGATTCACAGGGTTTTAAGTTAAAACTTTTCTTCTTCTTCCTTTGAAGTATTTAGAATCCTGATGTTTACTGAAAGTATGTTTGTTTACATGGATGCTCCTCCAGCTGTGCTCCTAGCCTAAAATGGGTGGTGGCAGAGAGGTGGGCTTGTAGCATCCACACACAGGTCTTCACATGCATTCTCATGGCACTTCTTGACTTACAGGACAGGGTCAGATGGCTCCCATGTGCATAGGAACTCCCCTGCGTCCACTAGAGATGCTGGTTCACAGCATTAAAGGTTTATTGTACCTGTCAGGCTCAGGATTTCACGGCAAAATATATGGGAAAGAGAATTTTCTACTTCCTTCAAACCGGCGACGCTTCCTTATATACATTCTTGATTGATTTGGAAATGATGGTGTGCTTTAATGAGCAAAGAGGCAATTTTATGTTTCATGTGTCAGGGAAGAGAGAATAATATTGACTGTGATGTTAATTTTTTTTTATTTGAAAAAAATGAAAATTTGCAAGGTTACTGGAGAAAGAGGGTGGCTGTTAGCATTTCCTTTGCTGATAATATGGATATTTGTGCCCACGAGGGTTCGCTCTCCCAGATTTCTCTTGAACTGGACCCAACAAAAATATGACCCCAGGGAATTTTGTTCTGATGTCAGCTTAATCATGATGCAACACATTTTCAGCATTTAGATTTCATTAAAGGACAGGGGTTTTAAGAGGTGGAAATATTTGATGGACTGCATCACTGGTCATTGGTGCAGGAAATTGCTACTATATTTTTAAACATTTTCAATAAGTGAGCAGTGTAAGATGTTCACATATCGCCTGTATTTATTACTGTGTGAATGCACCTGGAGTTTTGTTCCTGGTACGGCAGGGAAAACATTCTGGAGAATGTTTTATTTAAATGGTGGTGCATATAGACATGTGCTTTTCTAGCTTCCATTCTCTTTGCCTTAAATCTAGGGAATATGCAGAGAGAATGCTCTTAGTGTCTTCTAACACATTCAACAGAAATTGAGCCTGTCAGATCCAAAAATAGATTTTGAATGAATAGATAAAAAAAATGATGACTTCTGAGTTGAAAAACTATTGAGTACATTCTTTTAAGCACTGCTTGCATGCAGTCCCCATGGATATGAATGAGAATTGCACAAGAGTAATCCAGTAGTCTTGCTCTCATCTCATACGTTTCAACGGGGCCTGTGCTGAAGCAGTTCCTAGTAGTTTGCATACATTGATTTTTTTTGGGGGGGGGGTTGTTAAACATCTCGGTGGTCTGTTCAATACACTGTACATGTAAGTAGGATTACACAGGCTGCAATCAACATATCTATCTACATGAGATTTTAAAAGCAGAGAAAGAAATTAAAGACCATTAGGAATGTTTATCTCATAGTTGTTGTGAGTTTATATCCTTTTTAACTATGGCAAAGCTTAAATGGAGTTTATCTAATGGTGGTGAAATTCTGTTGTGGATCTTCCGTGTTTTTGAAGTGAACTTACGCAACAGGTACCAGGCAAGAAAGCATACACAAAATATGTACGCTCTTTTCTACCGAATCAGAATGTTAGTATGATATAAACAGAAATGGACCATTTGTGCATTTACCCTTGGGCATTCCAGAGTCATATTTACTTCTCTTACACAGACTTCTTTGTTGTTCATCCATCCTTTTCCCTTTCCTTGTGGTGCCCATGATTCAAAGCTCCACAAGGCTCCCTTGCTCACATGGAGCTCTGCGTGGAAGCTGCCTTGTCTCGTCAGCAGTGGCTAAATGCTTCTTGCATGCAGTGAGACTTGGTGCAAAGATTGCTCCCCATCACTGCAGAAAATGGAAGGAGCCTCTGCTTGCAGAAAGCTCCACAGACCCACTGTGATCAGAACTTTATATTACTCTAAGCAGAGGGCTGATACCCAAAATGGCGCCTCTGTACAGAATTCCTCTCCTCTCCCCTCCTTAATATGTTGCAACAACATCCATGTCCTGACATTGACATAAAAGCAGTAGCCAGCCAAATACAAATGCACATAAGATTTACTTCAAACTACAAGGGGGGCATTCAATCAAGGGGCTGTTGATTTCACATGCCTGCAGCTTCTGTGTGTGTTGCAACATGGAGTTTCACTCTGGGTGTCTACCAGACCTGTTACATTATGCTGAATGAGAGCAAATCTGCCAAGTGGTGCTACACAATTTATGTTCACTTCAGTGGGACCTGTGTGAAGCCCCAGCTTATTTATTTCAAGTGCAGAATCTGGAGCAACTGCACTGCCCTGTTTTTATTTTTATTTTAAATGCTTAACATGTATTTCCTAAATTCCAGCCGCTTTAAATAAAACCATGGAAAAACACGCTACATGCTTTTATCACTAGGAAGTAGTTCAGTGTTGTGAAAGATCTAAGAAAGAAGTTTAAATGCTGTACCTTCTTAAAATTATGTATTCTGCAGATATCTAACACGTGGTGCATTATGTCTATTTAAATTAAAAAAGGGTACTTTTAAACCAATAGGGAAAGCTAGCCTGCAAAAAAAAGAGTAATTTAAACGTGAGAATCAATATTTATGTGCTAGCAGCTACAACAATCCGCTAGGCTTTGAATGGGAACCCACATGACCCTCTCACTGAAATAAATGGAGACTGTGCTGCGGCAGGCAGCGTTCAGTGGATTTTTGGCCTAGAAGTCTTAATTTCCCTCACACGCAAATCAGCACTTGAGTGACTTTCTCAGGCCTCACTGCAAACTTCATCACGGCTTAGACCTTTCAGCACTGCAGTAAAATTTGTATTGTCATTCCAGTGTAAGCTTTTAGTGTTTTATTGATTTGTTTAGTACTGTATTTGGATTTGTCCTTGTAAATGTAGAGACGTACGTGGCTTCATTGGCAGTTTACAAGCAAAAGATGACATGATGAGACACCTGTATGAAAATGTTGTCATGACTAAAGTCGCGGTGTACGGTAACTGATTAAAATGTCTGCCTCAAGAAACGACTGGGCGATTCCACTTATTGGCTGCTGCATGTACCCAATGGCCCTGTGTAGATAATGTCTGTGAAATAAATGCTAAATTGGACCAGAGAGTGCTTTCCCTATATTACAATCATCACATTAATTGCCACACTCAACAATGCCAGGCGGTTACACTAAGCCTGGCTGGACGCGACAGTCATGTTATAGCTTCGTTTGGAAATATATACCACAATTGTAGTTTCAGCCACCCACACTCTATAACACCAAGAAACTAGCAGTAGTAATGTTATAACATTCTGTGGGCACTGTGACCCTCAGTTAGCGATGTGAAACGAGGATAGGGAAATGCAAAATGTTGTAATGTCATGACACTTAAGATGTTAGGGAGGGAATACAGGTGACGTACTTCACAGGACAGCCATGTTTAGCATCAGACGCTGTGCTTACCATATTACCTAGTTTGGCCCTTAGTTTTGTGTATGTGTATAGAGGAGAGACAGTCTGTGTTTCCTTTTGGTGTCTGGGGCATTTCATTTTGGTAGGTAGAGACTCAGCTTCAGAAAGATCCGATTTATTCATAAGGCAAAAGGAATTAGGGAAAGTAATCAATGGGGGAAATACTCAGGCTTGTTATTTTAATTTTAGGGATGATGTGATTACATCCAGAAAGGAAGGCAGGAATTTAATTACTACCCTCCATAGTACAGGAAAATAGGAGGTCTTTTTTTCTTCTCCCCCTCTCTCGAGAAATTGAACGAAGTTATTTGCCGAGACATTAAGACAAGGGCAGCTTCCCACTGGGAATGCTTCAGAATGTGCTGTGTCTCCTTCATCCTGCAGTTTTTCACTTGGATCTACATACCTGTGGTATCACTAGGCTAATTATTCTTCAGAGAGGATCATAACCAATAATTAATTCGGTCCTTTGGGTTGGTGGGGGGTTTTTCCCCCTTGGAAAAGCAGAAGAGTATGGATTGAGGTGGTCATTATGTAACAGAGGGGAGGGTGGGGGACATCAGATAACCACAAGCCTTCATAATTGCAACACTTCAAGAACCTCTTGATTCTCAAGGTGTGTTCCTCTGTTGCAATAATTGATGGCTTAAATATTTTTTTTCCTATAGGTAGAATCTGCTCAGTAAATGTTCTGTTGCTGATCACATAAACTGATCAAACGCAGAAAGGGCACGACATTAATAGGAAGGTAAAGCCAGGCAGTGCTGGATGAACTTTCACCTTTCACCTCTTCAGCTGACAGACAGAGCCGAGTGTTGAAAAAAATCAATACTTAGGAGCCAGGAGGGAAATATTTCCAACCTCTAACTAGAGAATGTATTTTGACAAGGCCAAGATAATCCAAGCTGCAGAGGAGAAAGAGAAAAGAAGACTCATTTTTAAAGCTTGACACTTCAAGGTGTTTTTGTACAATGGTTTAGAGAAAGCATCGATAACGTACAAATACCAAAGGTCAAAAAAGAAAAGCAGGGGAGAATTTCAGAAATTACATGCATTGTCTTTCTTTCTACTTGCTTTACCAAATAACAAGATTGCAGCCAAGCTTTGATTACCAGATACATGTACACGGACATTAAAGAATTATGTGATTCCATGAATTCTCCCCATTTGTGGGGAGTGGCACGAGTGGGGGATTAAAGGCATCGGTGTTCAGCCTGCAGCAATTCCATTATGTAGCACGTCTGCCTCCGCTCTCTGCTGTATCCTGGCACTTCCTTGCAGTAATTGCTTATAATATTATCTAGTAAGTTGTTGAGTATCCTCTTTGTGAAATGGGAGCTACTGTCACATATACGTACCAAAGCGGATGGGAACTGCTGGAGCCCATTCTGCATGCATGCTGACCACTGCCAGAACTGGAAGTGTGAACAGACCCAACACACACACTGTGAGAATTCTGTGTGCCTGTATCTGACTCCCGCACATTAAGTCATCACCTAGCTTTGCGGTCATCAAGTGATGAATATTCACGTGTGAGACAGACCTTAGATTAGCTCTCTCAGATTCTACGTCCAGAGATCGGCATAATTGTTGTTGTTGTTATTACCCCAAGTCAGTAAGTTGGCTAGTTTATTTACCTAGCTATTTATTTCAGAAAATTTATGCAGTGCTTGATGGTAAAAAAACAAAACAACAACACCCTCAAAGCAGGTTACAAAAGATAAAACAGTCAAATTCAGAAAAAAATTACAGCCATGCTGGTCTTGCAGAAAGATAAGCTTCACCTGGGCAGCTCAGCACCTATGTACATCTACTCTGAATTCTGGGTTCAATGAAATGCCCCCCAAGTGAGCGTACCTGGGATTGCAGTTTTGAGGTCTTACCATGAAGTTACAACTTGGGGTTTCCAACCATGGCCTGGTTCACACCCTAGGCAGTCTCCTTGATATCACCAGCCCAGTGGAGTTCATTCTGAAACCATCAACATCTGTATGACAGCTGCAATCACATAAAGAGCATCGGCCATGTGTACATAACTGGTACAGAGGCAGCAATTCATGTTAGTGGTGTCTCCATGCAATCCTCACCAAGTCCAGCAGTCTATATAGTCTTGATGGAAAGTCATTGTTCTGTCATGCTCACTATGGCAGCAGCTACTGTACTAGAGCAACGCTTCCATTGCTTTTCAATGCACATGCAATTGTTCACTGTTACCTGTTGCAAGGTAATCGAGGAAGCTGCCTTATACTCATTGGTCCCTCTCACACAACATTGTCTACACCAGCAGTGGCTCTCCAGAGTCTTTGCTGAGTCAACTCGGAGATGCCAGGGATTGACGCTTGAACTTTCTGCGTCCATGTTCTGTACCATTAATAACCTTATGGTTGTTTCTCAAAATTACACGAGAGTAGCCCATTCAAATCCAGTAAAACAGATAAATGCCCCCTCCATTAGCATAACCACAGTCTCTGGAAGCCAGCCAATATTGTGAAAAGTAATCATGTACCCATTGATCATCTGCGATCAGTTGGCATGTCCAAAGGAAAGAGTCTTTTCAGCCATGACTCCACATCTCTAGAACACATTGCCACCTGCACTGTGACAGCTCCATGATTTCTGGTGTTCAGAAAAGTTCTAAAAGAACCCCATGTTTTCATTTGTTATTATCCTGAGTGTGTTTAGGCTTGATGACAATGTATTATTATTGAAGGCTTATAATGATAATTTTGTTCCTGCATTTATTTTGTTTTGTGTGTTATATGCCACCTTGAGAGGGGTTTTTAAGGTGACCTAAGAATATATCTAAAGGTGACCTAAAAATATAAATAAATGGGAGAGTGTTATTATTGCCGTAAATACATGACAGATCCCTGCCCCAAAAGGCTTACAGTCCTGAAATTCAGCGCAGTGGAGAATTCAACAAAAGGAAGGCAAGGATATATAGGCAAGGGAGATGATGGCTGCTGATGGATCATTTATTTAAAATTTGTTGCTGTTTTGACATTTTCCATGTTAAGCTTGCGGACTGCTTTGAAGACCTTTTTTGAAAAAAACAAACAAACACAAAATATTAAAGGCCAGCCCAGTAGCACTGAGATCAGAATTTTGGGATAGCACAACAAAGGAGACAGCTGGATATTTTTCTTCCTGCCGTTTCCTCTCCTCCCTCCCTCCCACCTCCACCACCCATTTATCAGAAGTAGTTGCAGGGGATTTTCTGTGCGCACCCAGAGAAAAGGCTGAAATAATGGCAAAAAAGAGAAGACAAATAAGAGGTTGAGAATAGGAGTGACGCATTCTTAGCAACAGGAGAGGCGTCTCTCCAAACTGTAGCACAGCAATGAATCTGAACTGGTGCAAATTGCTTAATGGCTATGGCCACCTACTGGCTAATTACTTCAATATCACAGATGATCCTTCACTTGTAAGCTCTGCAACCTCCACTCGGAAAAAGATACCTGCAATGAGAGGGGGGCACTTGAGATCTATAGGGAAAATATTATTACAGGAAATTACAACTGTCTGCTCTTTTGTTGCAGGAAACAGGGCTTCTGAGCATTACAGGGTTTCTAACCGTCAGCACAATGGTGTTTTTCTGAGAGTGTTTCCCCCCCCCCCCAAAGCATATTACCTGCTCCTTGTCTCAAGGTCTTGCAAATTATACATTCCCTGTATGTTTTAATTGAGCGTCATCTTCAAGGTACGCCACTCGTAAGTGGAAGCAAGTTCTGTTTCGAAATGCAGAGGTTTAGCTGCGAGTATAAGCAAAACAGCGAGTATTGATCGAATATTTTTGCCGAGCCTCTAGTAATGGTGCTCTTATTATTGTTAGTGTTTTATACGCTGCATATTTCTTAGGAGACGCAGCCGCTCCTGGTGGTTTACTGAAAAGCCAGTTCGAGAGAACAAATTCATTCTTATCCTTTCAAGGGGTGGGGGGTGGGGGTGGGGTTTAAATCCTCACTGTTAGAGGAGCATCCGTGCAGCCCAATCCTTTGCATTAGCCCCATCACCGGGTAACTTCACTGAAACTCACTGGGCATCACTCCTGCTTCTAGCCCTCATGGTTGAGAACAAAACCTTCGTGAGGTATAAAGCAAGCTCCTCTATAGGCTGTGACACTAGAGGGCGCTCTGGGTGGGGTTTCCAGCAGCCAAGGAGAACGGTGGGTGTTCTTTAAAATTATACACACATGCTGTGTTTGTTCTTTAGAATTATACACACCACTGCTGTGCTGTGCTTTTTGTTTTTGTTTACTTTTAGAGAAATCGGTGCAGAAAATTTTCAGTGGGAAGAAGTTCTCGTAGAAAAGCAAAATTAGCAAATGCTCTGGTGTCACGGGCTCGGTAACCCAGTTTTTTTCAGCTTCTCACACCTCAAGGAAAGCCCAAGAAAAAGCATGATGGGAGCCAGTGTGGTGTAGTGGTTAAGAGCGGTAGACTTGTAATCTGGTGAACCGGGTTTGCGTCTCCGCTCCTCCACATGCAGCTGCTGGGTGACCTTGGGCTAGTCACACTTCTTTGAAGTCTCTCAGCCCCACTCACCTCACAGGGTGTTTGTTGTGGGGGAGGAAGGGAAAGGGTAATGTTAGCCACTTTGAGACTCCTTCAGGTAGTGATAAAGCGGGATATCAAATCCAAACTCTTCTTCTTCCCTCCTCCCATGGGGTTGTCACAGTCCATCAGAGCTTGGGGCAGCTGTTCCTTGCTTCCTTCACTAGCAGACCACCCTTGGGCTTTCCTTCAGACTCAATAAGCCCTGCTCATTTTGGCGGCAGAAACGTCAGCCAACTACTCTCCACCCATTTCTTTGTTGACCCTCAAGAGAGGGCTCCTGGCACCTTCAGGTCTCTCCCATCCTTCCTTCCTCCTCTCTCACTTTCCGAAACAATATCTCACCCGAAACATACAGCTAGCCAGCCTTTGAAAAATTCTCGCTTCTCTGAACTTTGCAATACAGTTCTCCAAGGAACGTGCATGCAAAAAAAATGTGTGCTAGGATACAGCATGTACCTAAAAATGTATATATTAGTGAAGGTGGTGTACAAAAATACAAGTTAGTGGAAATGGCTTAAACTGTGGAATTTGCTTCTGCAAGATGTAGCGATGGTCATCAATTCTGATGGCTTTGAAAGAGTGTTGGGCAAATGTATAGAGGATAAGACTATCTGTGGCTACTGGGCATGATGGGTGTGTACTATCTCCACCAATGGAGGAAGTTTCCCTTGATATTTCCGTTCCTGAGTGCTGTTACACTCAGATCTTGCTTTCAGGCTTCCTGTTGGCATCTTTTTAGCCACTGTGAAGACAGGAAACATGATTAGATGAGCATTTGGTCTGATCCAACTGATTACAGTGGTGTCTGATTACACCAGTGAAGAAGTTGATTGATATCATCACCATCATCACCACCACCATCAACATTGGCATACCACCCTTCAGCCGTAGATCTCAGGACAGTTCACAAAATAAAAAGATAAAAACACACAATACATCATCATCATGCCCTCCCACTCCCACAAACACATTTAAAAGGGCATCAGATGTTAATCAGCCAAAGGCTTGGTTGAAGAGGAAAGCTTTCCCTTCGTGCCTAAATGAAGGCACCAGCCAAACATCCCTGGGGAGAGCATTCCACAAATAGGGAGCCACTGCAGAAAAGGCCCATTCTCGTGTTGCCATCCTCTGAACCTCTGACGGAGGAGGCACATGAAAAAGGGTGTCAGAAGATGATCTCAGGGTCCAGGTTTATTCACATGGAGAGAGGTGGTCCAGCACTTGGAATTGGGCCCAGAAACTAATTGGCATCCTGTGCAATTGGGCCAGGAACAGTGTAAAATGCTCAAACCGCCCTGCGCCGGTGAGCAACCTGGCTGCCAAATTTTGCACCAGCTGAAGTTTCTGAACCATCTTCAGAGGCAGCCCTATGTATAATATATAACGTGTTGCAATAATCTAACCCAGAGGTTATCAGAGCATAGACAACACTAGTTAGGCTAGATAGGGCACAGCTGGGGCCATGGCCGAAGCTGATGGAATTTCTTATACGTGACTATGTGTCTGATGAAGGAAATGTTGATTTGCTCAGAAGACCACCAATAATTGTGGGTATTGCATGTTGGTTTTAGTTTTTGTGCTCATAAAATATGGATTCTTAAGTCCTTCTGTAATTGGTACTTTGCATTTGTTAACAAGCTGGGATAAATAATGGTCTGTTTTCGCTTAATAGACTATTCCCTTGGCACTGCGAATTGCAGTCCTTGGGGTGGGGGATGATGAGCAGATGTTTTCTCTCAGCATCTGCCTGTCAATCTATAGTTCCCACAATTCTTTAGAAGAAGGTATGGCAAAGTGGTTGAAATCTAATCTACCTGCAACGTGGACCCATCGAAACTTGGCCATTCAGCCTTTTGGGACTGAACTACATGTAGCCTAGTCAGCTCAAGAATTGGGGCAGACTGGGGTAGCAGTGTCAAGCAGTGAGGCTTTAGGCCAGGGATAGGAAAGTGTGGTTCTTCAGCTGCTGTTGGAATATAGGTAGCTTCCCTTCTCCTTATTCATTGGCCATGAAGGTGGGAACTGATGGAATTGGACTCCAACAACATCAAAACAGCCCCCAGATTCTCAGTCCTTGCTTTAACCCTTGGGCCTTGTTGTTGTTGTTGTTATTTGGTGACGGTGATGACGGTGGTGGTGATTTAATTTTTAAAAATCAACTATGCAAGGGTAAAATGATTGGCAAATATCATACCTGTTTTGACCTTTAAATAGCTGGGTATTAATGTTTGTGTGTGCCTACGTATAGAGGAAAGAGACAGGCTATAGGAAATGTAAAAAGGTAAAGGTAAAGCAAAGCAAACCCAAATAAATTGAAAAAAAAGTTCTTTTGGAGGGTGGGGTGTAAAATGGTTCCTCCAAAGATATATTGCAATTAATTTCATTGGAGTTTCACTTCAAAGGTTCCGAAAGCCTGTCTGGCCAGCAAGCACAGCTGGTGTTTGCACTGCAGCTATATAAAAAATTTGAACTTAGTTTGTAAACTAAATTAACTGCAGCTAGTCCTGCATCCTCCTAATCACACACACACACACACACACACACACACACACACACACACACACACAGATGCATCATCTCTGGCTTAGAATCATAGAATCATAGAGTTGGAATAGACCACAAGGGCCATCGAGTCCAACCCCCTGCCAAGCAGGAAACACCATCAGAGCACTCCTGACATATGGTTGTCAAGCCTCTGCTTAAAGACCTCCAAAGTAGGAGACTCCACCACACTCCTTGGCAGCAAATTCCACTGTCAAACAGCTCTTACTGTCAGGAAGTTCTTCCTAATGTTTAGGTGGAATCTTCTTTCTTGTAGTTTGGATCCATTGCTCCGTGTCCGCTTCTCTGGAGCAGCAGAAAACAACCTTTCTCCCTCCTCTATGTGACATCCTTTTATATATTTGAACATGGCTATCATATCACCCCTTAACCTCCTCTTCTCCAGGCTAAACATGCCCAGCTCCCTTAGCCGTTCCTCATAAGGCATCGTTTCCAGGCCTTTGACCATTTTGGTTGCCCTCCTCTGGACACGTTCCAGTTTGTCAGTGTCCTTCTTGAATTGTGGTGCCCAGAACTGGACACAGTACTCCAGGTGAGGTCTGACCAGAGCAGAATACAGTGGCACTGAAAAGCCGAGCAATGCAGCTGCCAAATGCGCTGGGATGTTGTAGTGCAACCTGTGCTCTTGTCCGCCCTGATTTCCAGGGTTCCCCCCTTTGTAAAATAGGCCCCGCGTTTCTGGCTAGGGCAAAGGGGAAGAAGGGGAGTTTGACGAACAGTCAGAGGCTTCAAGGGTAACTCATTGAACAGGAGCGATGCCTCCACCCAAGGAAAAGGCCTTTGAAGAGGCAGCTTCATAGGAGACCTTCCCTGATCCCTGATGTCGGCGGATTAAAAATTAATCTGCTATGAAAAATTAAAAGGTGAAACTTTCCTCTGGAGTGGCTCGGCAGCTCGGCTCTCTCTCTCTTGCCGGCAGTTGATTGTATATTAATGTGAAGACTGAAGGAAAGAACTGATCATTCTAAATGAAAATACAGATTTGTGTAAAAATCTGGATTGATTTTTCTTAATGTCAAATGAGAATTGATATAATTGGAGGCATTCCCCTCTGCCTTCTCCATTGGAAGGATGATGTTTATATTTTTAAGAGCTTAATGCGGCAACGCTGCTGGGGAGGCGCGTCCCGTTTTGCCACGAGGTTTAAACACGAAGGGCCGCTTAGCCCTGCCGCCATCACCACTGCTGCTGCTGCTGCCACCACCTACCTGTTCCTGTCGCTGCCACCTGCTCTGTCCCATCCACTGCCTAGAGGAGAAGCGGCACTCTCACCAGTGCTGATTTTGAGTGAAATCTTGCTCCAAATGGATGCAATCTCTTTTTTCCCCATTATTATTTTTTTAATTAAAGATTTTCTTGATTTACAAAAGTATTTGCAATGTCTCTCTCTCGTATTCCCCCCCCCCATGTAACATTTTTACAAATCAGTTTCATTTCATTAGGAAGAAAAGTGGGAAAGAGGTGGAGGTGGTGGAAGATGGGTGGGGGTGGGGTCGGGTGGCGATGTTTCTATTTTACTTACTATATGTAGGGTTTGGTGTCAGCGTTGCATGTGCAGGTTCTTTGCTGTTCACTTGTGTTCCTTTGGTGGTGAGAGAGGTTGGGGTTGGCCTTGTTGTTGTTGTTTAGTCATTTAGTCATGTCCGACTCTTCATGACCCCATGGACCAGAGCACGCCAGGCCCTCCTGTCTTCCACTGCCTCCCGCAGTTTGGTCAAACTCATGCTGGTAGCTTCAGGAACACTGTCCAACCATCTCGTCTTCTGCTGTCCCCTTCTCCTTGTGCCCTCCATCTTTCCCAACATCAGGGTCTTTTCCAGGGAGTCTTCTCTTCTCATGAGGTGGCCAAAGTATTGGAGCCTCAGCTTCACGATCTGTCCTTCCAGCACTCAGGGCTGATTTTCTTCAGAATGGATAGGTTTGATCTTCTTGCAGCCCATGGGACTCTCAAGAGTCTCCTCCAGCACCATAATTCAAAAGCATCAATTCTTCGGCGATCAGCCTTCTTTATGGTCGAGCTCTCACTTCCATACATCACTACAGGGAAAACCATATCTTTAACTATAAGGGCCTTTGTTGGCAAGGTGATGTCTCTGCTTTTTAAGATGCTGCCTAGGTTTGTCTGGGGTTGGCCTAGGGTGTGGTTATTCATTTGTGGTTGGCTGTGGTTAGCTTTGTTTTCATGTGTGAGTTGGGTAGGTGGGTGTTTTGGATCAGGTTAGCCATATAGTTTCATATGCTGTTGGTGGATTTTTGTCGTTGTCTTGTTGGGTTGTGTATGTGATAAAGGGGAGCCATACCGGGGTGAAGGTGTCTTCTTCTATTTGTCCCAGTGTCAGTTTTAGTTTATTGGTTAATTTTTCTAGTAGGGCTGTTTCCCAAATGGATGCAATCTTGCACTGATGGCTGCTGCGTGTCTCCGTTGCTGGTAGAGGTGGGCAGGGAATTCCAGGCAGCTCCTGCCCCCTGAAGCAGTGGCCTTACCCTAACCATGGGGGAGGGGAGAGTGCTCTTGCATTTGGTTCCTGCTTATGGGTTTCAGACAGGCATCCAGTTGGCCACTTTGAGAAGAGGATGCTGGACTTGATGGCCTGATCCAAGAGACTCTTCTTAGGCACATTTCTTGCCTGGGAGCTGATGAAGAGGGCAAATGCATTGTCTGTAATGTTAACGCTCCCTGTCCTAAACTTGTGTGCCTTGTTTTAATCCATTAAAAATAAATAAATCTCAAGATACTTCTGCTCTGTTAGGAATGAGGGACGTGATCTCGGAGGAGGTCTCTCAATACGGATGGCAAATCAGTAAAATCTGAGTGATGGGATGACATTAAAACAATATATTGATAAAGTTGGTATCCTGGCCCCTCAGTGTCCTGGCTAATGCAGCAAAACAGCTATCTTTAGAAATGCTTATACTCATAATTACACAACGGCAGGACAAATTAGTCCAGGAAAACGTGCATGAAATACAGTAAGCCGATTCTGCTCTGCAATGCAAGACCAGTGGTGGTGGTGACATTATAGAAATGGCTGGTTTTGACTTACTGGAAGGCCTTAAGAGATAACCTGGCCATAGCTGTCAACTTTTCCCTTTTCTTGCAAGGAATCCTATTCAGAATAAGGGAATTTCCCTTAAAAAAAAAAGGAAAACGTTGACAGCTATGAACCGGGCAGGGTCGACCATCTAAAAGCATCCCCCCCCCCACTCCAAAATAAAATTTAAAAAGAAGCAAGGGTATAACTGTCTTCAGTCTGTACATCCCAAACTGTGCAGGGGCAAACTAATGTGCTGTGAGTTCAATTGGACTGAATCCCATGTAAGTGTGTAGATGATGGCTGTCTTAATTATTCCCAGGTGAGACAGCAAAAGGAGGCTGCTTTGTACTCGGTCAGATGGTTTGCCCAATTAGCCTAGTATTAGCCTACTAACTGGAAGGGACTCTCCAGTGACTCAGGCAGAGATTCTTCCTGCCACCTGCTGCCTGACCCTTTTAGCTGGAGATGGCACAGAGCGAGCATGGGAAAGAGGCAGAAATTAGTGATTCATGCAGGAACATGGGTGGTGTTTATTTGCATGTTCTAAACCCGCCTTCCCCAGACTGGAGCACAGCGTCTCTCAGTCCAAAACAGAACAGCCAATGGACAGGGATAGTGCGCTTGTAGAGCCACAAAAATAATCCAGGGGTGTTGAAGCAACTCCCCCCTATGAAGAAAGGTTCGGGGTTCCTTAGTTTAGAGGGCAGGCAAGTAAGGGGAGACATGATAGAGGTGTGTAAGATTCTGTATGGTGTGGAGAAAGCAGACAGAGAAAAGCATTGTACAAAAGTCTGGAGCTAACCAAGGAAGTTGAATGGAGGAAGACTTAAAAAAGGACTTATTTGCACACAGAGTATAGTAAATTATTCTGGGACGTGGGTGGCGCTGTGGGTTAAACCACAGAGCCTAGGACTTGCCAATCAGAAGGTTGGCAGTTTGAATCCCCGCAACGGGGTGAGCTCCGGCGGGAAGGTAAATGGTATCTCCATGCGCTGCTCTGGTTTGCCAGAAACGGCTTAGTCATGCTGGCCACATGACCCAGAAGCTGTACGCCGGCTCCCTCGACCAATAAAGTGAGATGAGCGCCGCAACCCCAGAATTGGTCACGACTGGACCTAATGGTCAGGGGTCCCTTTACCTTTACCTATAGTAAATTATAGAATTCATTCCCACAGAAGGCAGCAATGGCCACCAGCTTTGGGTCTAAAACAGGATGAGATGAAGTCGTGGATGATGAGATGATCAGCATGATGGCTGTGTTCCATGATGGCTGTGTTCCATGACCACTGGGAGGGGCAGTAGGCCTCTGGATACCAGTACCATCAAAAGAAAAATGGCAGTTCAAAACTGATGGGCTATGCAGAGATGGCGAAATTGACAGGGAAGATCTGAAACCAGGAAGATCAAGTATTTGGAAAAGACTGGAATAAAATTTACATTACTTAACAACCACTGTGAACATCTAAAACAGACTTCCTCAACGTCGGCCCTCCAGATGTTTTTGGCCTACAACTCCCATGATCCCTAGCTAGCAGGACCAGTGGTCAGGGACGCTGGGAATTGTAGTCTCAAAAAACATCTGGAGAGCCAAGGTTGAGGAAGCCTGATCTAAAATCGCTGGCAGGAATGTGAAGATGCTTGTAATGTGAAATTCTTGTCATATGGTTTTGGGTTTTTTAATGGAAAAATTAGTAACTGGATAATTTAAAATGATGCAGATAACTTTGTATTATAGAACGGACCCTGGGAGGGAAGAAGGGAAGTCCGATGTTTCTAAGGAACCTTTTATTTTTTTGGATGTGCGAAATGGTTAATGTAAAGATATACAAAAATGTGAAAACTAATTATGAGAGAGAGAGAGAGAGAGAGAGAGAGAGAGAGAGAGAGAGAGAGAGAGAAGGCCTCTGAATATCATTTGCTGGTGGGAACAACTCTGCCACGCACTCAGGCTCTGATTGTGGGTCTTCCATGGCTATTGGCTTGGCTGCTGTGAGAACAGAGTGCTGGACTAGAAAGGCCAAGATCTTCTTCTGTTAACAGCTTGAGGACAGCTTTTCAGATGCAGTGCATTTCCATCTTTATTCATAAATGCAAGTATGCATCTGGTATTTGAACTTAAGGAAGCTCTGCTGGCAACAAGCAGGATTGACAGAAAAGCAAATATTTGCACAATTTAAGACTGCGGGCAAGTTTAACAACAACAATTTTATTATTTATATTCCCCCAGCCACTCTGGGCGGCTCCCAACAAAGAATTAAAAACTCAACAAAACATCAACCATTAAAAACTTCCCTATACAGGGCTGCCTTCAGGTGTCTTCTAAAAAGGCATATAGTTGTTTATTTCCTTGAGATCTGATGGGAGGGCGTTCCACAAGGTGGGCGCCACTACCAAGAAGGCCCTCTGCCTGGTTCCTTGTAACTTCACTTCTCACAGCGAGGGAACCACCAGAAGACCCTTGGAACGACTTGGAGACACTCCTTCAGGTATAACAGGGCCAAGGCCATTTAGGGCTTTAAAGGTCAGCACCAGCACTTTGAATTACCTCTTGTTATGTTTGCTTCATGTTGTGCGTTTTCAGGTTGCGTCCTGCGGTGACCCGGAAGTACAGGAAAGGGTTACTTCCGGGTTTCACCGCTTGCGCATGCGCAGGTGCGCAAAATGACGTCGTGCGCATGCGCAGAAGCGGCGAATCGCGACCCACACAGACGCGGGTTGTGTTTTGCTCAAGTTGCGAAAGGGGCTCCAGAATGGATCAAGTTCGCAAAGAGGTACCGCTGTATGTTTAGAAAGGTTTGTTTTTTTAAAGAATGTAAGAGTCTGCTGGATCAGACCAGTTGCCCATCTAGATCTAGACCAGCATTCTGTTCTCACAGTGGCTAACCAGATCCCTGTGGGAAACCTCCAAACAGGACCTGAGCACAAAAGCACCTTCCCTTCCTGTTGTTTCCGGCACCCTGGTGTTCAAAAGCACTGCTGTCTCCAGAACAATAGTGTGTGCGCGTGTGTGTGTGTGTGTGTGTGTGCGCGCGCGTGTGCGTGCGTGTGTAGTTTCTACTTGAAAACAGGAAGTGGAAGTATTTGACACATATGAATATTTCTTCTTATAAATGGTACAGCTTTAGGCACAACACAGTATCCTTGATGCCATACCCCACCACCATCCAAGTACAGTGGTACCTCAGGTTACAGACGCTTCAGGTTACAGATGCTTCAGGTTACAGACTCCACTAACCCAGAAATAATACCTCAGGTTAAGAACTTTGCTTCAGGATGAGAACAGAAATCGTGCTCTGGCGGCGCAGCGGCAGCTGGAGGCCCCATTAGCTAAAGTGGTGCTTCAGGTTAAGAACAGTTTCAGGTTAAGTACGGACCTCTGGAACGAATTAAGTTCTTAACCCGAGGTACCACTGTAACTGCACAGCTTCCATTTCCTTTAATTCAGCCATTTCTGCCTTTCCTCCACCTCATTCTCCAGCGTGGTTGCCAAGGTCAATGCAAATCACTGGCTGAACTTCTACCGAGAGCAGCTTAAGTCTTTCACTGCATTTGTGTTCAGCAAATGAAGCTACCTCAACAGGCTGGAGGAGTTTGATCCCGCTGGGACCCGGTATAGCCTCAGATATAATCTCCCTCTCCAAATCTACCGCATGAATCTTTAAGCACTGAATCCCAAATCAATGAAATTAATGATCTCACCCACTGCTAATTTATACCTGTCTCTAAATGAAGACATAACTTTTATTTTGTCCAACTTGCTTTGCTCGCGCCTGACATTAATACGGAGGCTAAGAGGGATCAAAGGAGACCAGGAGGGAATTTTCTTCACTCCTGCACTGTGCATGCTGAAATATTACATCTCTAATTAAACAATGGCACTTTAAAATCATTTGGCATCCAGGGCCAAAGCCGCAGCTGCTGTAATTACATGGAAAGGGAGGAGATGATTGATAAATTCGAATGGAGGAATAATGTGAATGATTCATTTCAGATGTAGTTTTCATTCAAGGATCAAAGGTTCCCCGGCAGCCCATGTGATCCCAATGAGTGCCTAAATTACATTAACTCAGTTCTCATTAGAATGTTGGCTCCTATAAATACCTCTTTTTATCATTCGTGAATAATTGCTTTTATGGCACTTCTGAAATGACAGAACAAGTGCTCAACATGTTCAGGTTAGGCCCCAGAGATAGTGGGTGAGGATGGGTGGGAGTGTTGAGACCAAAGATTTGCCTCCACTCAGAGGAGAACTGGTCCAGTCTGGATGAGAGATGTTATTTTCTGCGTTGCACGGCTGTTAAAAAGAATTGAGGCGACACGAGAAAATGCAGCGCCTATTTCCCTTGGATGAAGGAGGAGGCCAGATGGAGCTCCTGTGCTTTTAGAAAGTGGTGTGCAAGCAGGACGTCTTGGAGATTGCAGCTTTTCCCACCACTGCAGAAGTAAGTTTTATTATTTTTATATTATTATTATTATTTAGCTGAGATTCCTGCATTGCAGGGGGGTTGGGCTAGATGACCCTTGGAGTGCCCACCAACTCTACAATTTTGTGATCCTATGATTTATAATCATACACTCTCTCACTTCTCTTCTTTTTGCCTTTCCCTCTTGCGTATGAGGAGGGGCAGGCTGCAAAACAGGCCATTGTAATGCAAACAGTACTTTGGCCAATCAACTGATCAAGGAAAGTAAGATTGGGCCGGATCCTAGGTGAGTCGCACTTTGTCCAGCCACCTTTTCATCACGTGGATTTCAATGGGGACCTGTGTGCAGCTCCCTTGGTCTGGCTCTGTTGTAACACAGTTGAACCCAAATGGCTTCCGGCCTCCAGCAAGTGGCCGGCACGGCAGCAGATTAGATTTCAAGGTGATAGTGACCTTTGGCCTTCCCTCAAGTCCCGCACAACTAGTCGTTCATCATACAGCCACTCACCAGGAAACTCTGAGCCATCTTTGCAGCCAGCAAATGCTATTGATTGATTTCATTGATTGAAATCTGCATCTTTCCTGAAGTGAAGGCAACTATTCCCTCCACACCCATTGCCTAGAACTTTTTTTTACTATTTCTCCCATTTCCTGCCTAGTCATTTCACATCTCAAAAAAGGAACAGGGAATCTGAGAGAAGGCAGGAGAAGGGTGTGCAGGAGTCCTCTGATTTTAAAAATATTCTTAGGACTGTCAACTCACTCAATTATTAGTAATAATTTTCTGAGTAAGAACCACACCAGTTGATTAATTGTCCAAACTGACATAAACGTGCACCTTATAATAATAATTATTTATTTATACCTTGCCTTTTCCCCTGAGTCAACACCTCAAAGCAGATGTTCCTCTGAACTACTGAGGACCAAGCACCATGAATTTTATTACATTCTTTTTGTAAATTACACCTAATGAATTCCAAACCTAGGGTTGCCATATTTCAAAAAGTGAAAAACTGAACCCAATGGTTGAGTTTGGGGAGGGGGCAAAGTTGTTGAGCTGCTTTTTTGGAGTGGGATGCAAAGTTGTTGAGCTTTTCTTTCTTTTGCAAAATCTTTTTAAAAATTGAAGTTTTTGAGCTATTTTTAAGGAAATTCGCTAAAATCTTGACTTTTGACATGGGTTGTCCTAATTTTCTCCTGGACATTTCAGCGGACACTGCTTTCGACTACCATATTCTGGCTATGTCTGGGAAATTCCGGACGTTTGGCAACCCTACCCAAAGCTGAGTGGTGATTTAAACTCTGGCCTTCTAGGCCCTAGTCCAACACCCTAACCACTATGCTACACTGCACAGATATGAATGAAACAGAGAATGCAGTGCAGTCCTGTACATGTTTACTGGGAAATAAGGCACAATGAGTTCAGCGGGACTTACTTCTAGGCAAGTGTGTGTAAAATTGTGTCCTAAACAAACAGACAAACCAGCAAACCTGTGTCTGTTTACTCCAGAAGCCATTTTCACTGTGTTCAATGAGGCTTACTTTCAAGATAGGAGTGCACAGGATTGCTTCTTAGTAAGCAATCACTGTCACCCACTGTGAGAAGGAATGGGCCTCAAGTATAAGTCTATGCACACACACACACACACACACACACACACACAGAGAGAGAGAGAGAGAGAGACAGAGAGACAGACAGACAGACAGACAGACAGACAGACAACCTTCATTCCTAGTTAGGATATTGCACCAGAACCACTATAGTCTTGGAAAATAAACTAGTAAAACACATAGTCAGAGATTGCATTACAGTGTATTTGGCATTTCTCTCACCTTTCAAAACAAACAAAGGAAAGGGATTTGAAACGCGAAAGGTCTGAAATGTGAAGAGTTTACACCTCTCTGAATTTTGCAGAGCAGTTCTCCAGTCAAGTGACGGACGCAAAATGTACACATTAGGGTAAAATGTGCATAAGTTCATAGAAAATAACATGCAAAAATGCATTACGTGGGGGAAATTGCTTTGCAGAAATGATTGTGTCAGATAAAATCGCATCTAAAAATGGTTTCACTAGGAGCAGTTCACACCAAAATGAAGTTGAACTGATGTGCAAAGGTGGAGAACCAAGATTGCGTCCATACTATATATGCAGAGCATCTGGCTTCCTCCAGACAATCCTGGAAACTTCAGCTTATGTATCACAGAGCTACAATTCCCAGTATCCTTAACAAAATACAGTTCCTGGGATTATTTACGGGGAGCCATGTGCTTTATATGTGTGTTAGATGTGACCTGATTTGGGGGAATGAGGGAACTGCTGAAATGGAGACACTTG
Source organism: Podarcis liolepis (assembly GCF_965112155.1). Lineage (NCBI taxonomy): Eukaryota > Metazoa > Chordata > Lepidosauria > Squamata > Lacertidae > Podarcis > Podarcis liolepis. Next base: position 51,439,996 of record NC_139565.1, on the reverse strand, counting down.
CCCGTCCTTTCCTGTTGCAACAGCCATTTTGCTAGCCTGTCTTATACCGATATGTACGGCAGGCCACATTGTTTTCTTCTTACTGAATCTGGAAGGTATTTATACAAGGATGTGTCATTGCCCGACTTCCTCTCTCCAGCAGTCAGAGAGAGAGAGAGACGATCGTCTCCAAGGGGCAATGTGTTTCTGCTGGACAGGTAAAGCTCACAGCTGATGCTCTTTCAAAAGGGTTGTCTCGGTCTCCCTCCTGTGTGTCATCACTTTTAAAAATGTCAGTAAGCAAAAAGCTCTTGAGCGTATTGAGAGAGGGAAAGAGAGAGAGAGAGGAGGACGGATGGAAAACGAACACATGATAATACAAGGTTGGCATTTTAGAAAACATGCTTGCTCTCAGGCTACTGAGTGCTCACACCTCAGCTTAGGCCTTGGTGCCGATTTGATGGTGCTGAGTGGCAAGACTCTTCCAGGACAGTACCCCTTCAGGTTGCTGGTGGGGCGGCCATTTGTCTGAAATCTCCCTTCCCACAGAGAGCAAGCGCAAGACCTATGGTATCAGAGCAGAGGGTGAAAGCAAGCGATCCTTTGGTTCAGGAGTGCCAACTTGAATAAACACTTTGGGAGGCAGGTGTGGCGATCACACAGGATCCCTGGACGTTTCACCATCTATTGATCCCTGTGCCACCACTTTATTTCTCGCTGCCACACCCAGGCCCTACCTGGTAGAATACTGAGTCCAGTCAGGGTTAAATTGGAACATAAACTTCTGTTTATTTATTGCAGTTTAACAAGCGTGTGGTTTCATAAACGGTATCGGTCAATTACAATCCTGGGGTGCCTATCCAGACCTATAGCTTCCGCTACCTGCTCTCATTCACTCAACCACCTCTCAGATATTTACTTGTTTTCCTAGCCCCTAACTGTTCCTGACTCAGCTTATTTCGCTACACCAACTCAACCTGGAAGTGAGAGCTGGATGGAAGTGAGAGCTGGACCATAAAGAAGGCTGATCGCTGAAGAATTGATGCTTTTGAATTATGGTGTTGGAGGAGATTCTTGAGAGTCCCATGGACTGCAAGAAGATCAAACGCATCCATTCTTAAGGAAATTAGCCCTGAGTGCTCACTGGAAGGACGGATCGTGAAGCTGAGGCTCCAATACTTTGGCCACCTCATGAGAAGAGAAGACTCCCTGGAAAAGACCCTGATGTTGGGAAAGATTGAGGGCACAAGGAGAAGGGGACGACAGAGGACGAGATGGTTGGACAGTGCTCTCGAAGCTACAAACATGAGTCTGACCAAACTGCGGGAGACAGTGGAAGACAGAAGTGCCTGGCATGCTCTGGTCCATGGGGTCACGAAGAGTCGGACACGACTAAACGACTAAGCAACAACAACAACAACAACTCAACCTACCCACAGACTCCATCCCAATTCACTCCCACTCCAACCACCCACCCAGCTCCCAACGAACTCCTCCTTTCGCCCCTCCCAGAGCTGGTTTTATAGTCCCTCTGACTCCACCCCCTGGGTTCTGATTGGGTAACCTGTTTTAACTATTTCACCTCCAGCACTCTCATATGTTAACGTCACAGCAGGTAAGCCCCATCCCACATAATAGACCACAAGACACAGTGTACGCACACTATTTGAATGGCAATGCCCATCAACTTTGGGAAATCAAATATTTTACTGGGGGCTGAAGGGACCTTGAACCCCAGGAGTTGGCTCTCCCCATGAGTGGATGAGACAAATAATGGGTCCAATAGTCAAGAACACAGTTTCTGCATATGCCTTAAAGGGAAATGAGGGGCAGATGGAGATCGTCAACCTGGGAAGGTAGTCATCTAGGAGAAGGTCCTAAACTTCTGATGCTTTGCGAGAGTAAACCCAGCTTCAGGAATAAGTCCCAAGAAAAAGTCCATCTCCTCTGCCTTGCAGGACATATTCAGGAGAGGAAAATGCCAAGGAGTAAACCCTACACAAATCTGGAGTGGAGTTCCTAAGATGGTTGTATTTTGCTTTGTTGGAAGTTGCCCAGAGTGAATGGGGTAACCCAGTCAGATGGGTGGCATATAAATAAATAACATTACAGTGGTACCTCAGGTTAAGAACTTAATTCGTTCCGGAGGTCTGTTCTTAACCTGAAACTCTTCTTAACCTGAAGCACCACTTTAGCTAATGCGGCCTCCTGCTGCTGCCGTGCCGCCAGAGCACGATTTCTGTTCTCATCCTGAAGCAAAGTTCTTAACCTGAAGTAATATTTCTGGGTTAGCAGAGTCTGTAACCTGAAGTGTATGTAACCCAAGGTACCACTGTTATCATCATCATCACTGTTATTCCGGCAACTCCTGCAGCCAAGCTGGTGCTAAGTGTATTGCTCTACTTCCCTTTGGACCACATCAGTCAGGCCAAGAGGGAGTCTTGTCGTCTGGGCAGCCCAGGACCTCCGTACACATTGCCCAGGCTTGCACCCTGGAGAGGTCACTTCAGTGTGGCTGATGCAGCAAAAACAGCAGAGGAGGCAGCAGATACGAGTTCCCAGCCTCTGCAACCACAGCAGGCGCTGTGTTTCCCCAGCAGTTTGCCTTCACCCCCGGAGGTGATGTTTCTCGAGACAGACGTATGCCAACAACAACAACAAACCCTGACACTTCCGCCAGTGTTGCTGAGACCAGGGCAAGGAGCTGCAGAGAGCTTTGCACCACCACAAAGCCAAATAGGAACCACCGAGGTAATATCTGTCAGTCTGTATGAGACCTTTGCTTGCTGGAGCTACAAATATACCACGTGGCAAAAACAGTTCCTTCGCTTTGTCATCTTGTAAGATTGAGCTTCGACTGTGAATAGTAGATCGCAGTTTCAGGCAGCTTCTGCCTTTTGTGTGCAGATGGCCGAGCCATCAAGACTCTGAAAGTCCCCTTTTGTCTCTTAAATGGTTTCTCTCTTTTCCTTGGTGTGCTTGATGGCTTCAAATGACTCATCTGTGTGAATGTGGATTTATGCCTTCTGGGTGATTGCAAGCTTCCCCCATCATAAAACCTGCCTATGAGATTGGGAAAGCTCTGCTGAGCTTTCTGTAAATACCCAAAACCGGGTACATGGAACAGAGCAGCCAATACAGGCAGAGAATAGATGTTTTGGGAGAACCCGTGTACATCAGACATATCTCTGATCCATCCTTTCCTTTCGACCAATTCTTTGATGGACATTGCAGAAATATTGCTAATGAATGAATCCACGAGAAAAAGAATGTTCCATTGGAATGCAAAATCCATATGGACTTTATGGGGCAGGGGACGGGGGCAGAGGGGGCTTCAGCTCCCCTAATATTTTTTGGCACCCCCCAATATTGAGTAGGCTGCGACCCCCCGCCGCTTTGCGCCCCAGCCCCAGTGAAGCAAAGATTGCCTGCGCTCGTCCCAGACTCCATGCAACTGGGACAAACGCAGGCAATCTTTGCTTCACTCGTCCCAGTCGTAACCTGGCCCCTTGGGCTGCGGCTGGGATGAACAAGCATGGAGATCGCCCTCCACATGTCTTCTCCCGCCTGGCACATGCCAGGAAATATCATGTCCCTGTGCCCCCTCAACGTAAGGGGTAAGTTGGCGCCCCTAGCAGGGGATGAGGAAATTTGTGACCATGAACAAGTGAGGAAATCTAGCACAGGTTTGCACAAACATTTACAATGTCGCAGATGGCTTGGGCCATTTTTCTGTTTGGTTCTGTTATGTTTTGGTCATAGCTTATTTGAGATGGGTGTATTTATTATTAATGGGTTTATTGGTATTTTAGAAGTATTCTGTATTTGTGGGAGTTGCCCGTAGCAAATTTTCCTTTTATGGATGACTATTCAGTGTGTGTGTGTGTGTGTGTGTGTGTGTGTGTGTGTGTGTGTGTTGCTTCTTAGGCTTTTAGGCTGCAATCCTATGCACCTTACTTTGAAGTAAGCCCCACTGAAGCTGGTAGCACCAATCTTTTGAGTAAACCTTGGTTATCAGGGTCACTTGTTAGATTCCCAGCTGCAAGGAGGCTTATGAGAACATTCAAGGGAACATACTTGGAACTTTTTAGCCGACCTTCACACTAAACATGTGGATCATGGAATTGTAGAAACCTCCAAGGAAGGAGAGTCTACCTGACAGGGGTCAGAACCTTTTTCAGCTGTGGGCCAGTCTACCGTCCCTCAGACCATGTGGTGGGCCAGACTATATTTGGGGAGGGGGGAATGAATGAATTCCTATGCCCCACAAACAACCCAGAGATGCATTTAAAATAAAGGCACACATTCTACCCATGTAAAAACACGCTGACTCCTGGACCGTCCGTGGGCTGGATTGAGAAGGCAATTGGGCCGGATGCGGCCCGCGGACCTTAGGTTGCCTACCCGTGGTCTACCACCTCCTGGGGCTGACTTGGCACAGCCAGACACGTTGGGTGGGGGCCAATGCCCATGCCTTTGCGCCCATGATTGCTAACCTCTTTGGGCCCATCTGCAAATCAGGGACTCTCCCACCCACACACCCGGAAGCCTACTTTATTGGGTACCATAAAGCCCGGTTTCATGTGGGAAAGGATCCTGTGGGCACCAGGGAACATTCTGTGGGCATCTCATTGCTCTGTCCACTTCTATTGATTGATTTCGTTGATGTTGTTTCCCATGAAGTGCCTCTAGGTGATTCAGCGACGAAAGCATCAACAACAAAAACACATGCAAGATGTTTCTCACGTATAAAAACAATGTTCGGATTGAATTTGAATACAGGCAGAAAAGGGAATGTATTCAATAGGTGCTGAAAATACGCAGCGTTCATTTCAGAAGCACTGGGCTCCGTCTGTTTGCCCCCCCTCAACATGCCTTCCTTCAGCTGTGTCATAAAATAGGAACAATCAGCCATTCCTCACTTTTCTTTGGGAGTTTGTGTGTGACATCCCCTGCCCTCTTACCCCCTATATCTTACCCCCCCTTCCCCACTCCTATTTTTGGATCCACCTCTGAGATGAGGCTCCGAGTCAAGTCCTCAGCTAGCTTAAATTGGCTCCGTTCCACAGAAGTCAATAGCTTTTGTGTGTTTTCTGTTTTTCACGGGAGCACCATATTGGAGAGGTGAAATTGGATGTCCGGGACGTCCTCGGATCTTAAAAGCATGAGTAATGCCATTTTGGGAGTCTGCGGTGAAGATCTGAAGGTTTTCCTCTGATCTCAGGGTAAGGCTTATTGTCAGAACGCTGCTCCTTGGCACTCTGCCATCCTTCTAGGGATGCAGCAAATTAAAGGTTCATGGCATGAAACCAGATTTGCTCCACTGTGTGCCCTTTTTTCCCTTTCTGAGCAGGTGCGAATCCCCCCAACCACTGGTTTATGCACTTGGCTCCCTCCAAAGGATATGGGGAGGGATGATTTCCTTCTCATTGAAAAATAAAAGGAAGTAGCAAACACCCAACAAGTAATGTGTTCTAAACATGTTTCTTTAATTGGGGGAGAGGAGTGGGGATGGCTCCCAAGAAATAGCTCAAAGTAAATTCTCTTTTTACATACTTCCCATGTTCCCTGACCCCAAGGGGGGGGGGGAGCAGCAAATGCACAGCATTCATCAAAGGCACAGAGTTTAGCAGCTGTTCTTGGCACGGGTGGTGGATACAGCAATTGCCATTTGTAGGGTGAGAGGAGGATTAAGGGAAGAGACAAATTCTATGGGCTGGCCATGTGTCAAACGTGCGGTCAATGGATGCCCCAAAGTGCCACTGTATATTTTTGTTCCTTTCTCCTCGAGTCCTTGAACCAATGTGAAAACAGATAAGGACATAAGAACATAAGAAAAGCCTGCTGGATGAGGCCAATGGCCCATCCAGCGGCCATTCAGATGCTTGTGGGAAACCTGAAAACAGGATCCAAGCCCAAGAGCCCTCTCTTCTCCTGTAGTTTCCAGCAGCTGGTATTCAGAAACATTTCTGTATCCACACATACAGTAGTCATCATGGCCGTTGGCTTATCCTGATAATTCCATGTCATTTTCTAAGTGAGGACTGTTTTATTCCAACAAACGTTTGGGAACTGACTTTTGCTTTTGTTTTTTTTTGTTGAAAAGGAAAGGGTTTGTTTATAGTGCTGTGCTATTTTTCTTATCTGTATTTTAATAGATTTGTTGTTTATATTGTTTTTAATTCTATTACTGACTTTTCAGCAGTTATATTTTATTTATATATTTTGTATTTTATCTCCATTGTTTCAATTGGTGTAAGTCACCTTGAGTCCCAGCCTGGGGTAAAAGCGAGAAATAAATAAATATAATCGTAATAATAATTTCACTTTTTTATTGTACGATCTGTCTGTTTGTCATGTGGTGCGTGTGTGCCTTCCCCTCCACCCACTCGCGCATACACAAGTTTTTATGTACTGTTTCTACACTGAACCATACTAGGCATGCACAGTGGAAGGAAATGATTTTGGCAAAGGACGAGGCAGACAAGTTAAGTTGTGCCCCTCTGTGACACGACAGGCTTTGTGTTCCTTCCCCTCACGCTCATTCTGCAGCGAGCTCAGCTTGAGCCAATGTGAAAGAAAGCTTGGTCTGGCTCAGAGATTACGGGTTGAGGATTGTGGTGGCAGATGGCAGTGTGCTTATAGCTAAAAAGAAGAAGAGGAGTGATCTCTGGCGCTTTTGCGCATCTTGAAAAGACCCCTTTCAGAGTTTAACATGGCTTGAGGAAGTGACAATAATAAAGGTTCGCTTTGGGGGCTTTGAAAAGGTTCCATTTCTTCCTTCAGCCTTCTCTTAGAGAGAAGAGGCCAGCTTCTTGCTATTTCCTCGCTCAATTACTCTGCTGAAACCTTTGCACCGCTGATTGCTTTGTTGCAATGAGCTACAAAAATGACTTTCCAATAGCTAAGAACCGCTGTGTTTGCATGCATAAAGTTGAGTTGATAAAGTTGTGGCAAATGGAAGTCGCTGAGTGCCCTGGATGTCCATTGGTAAAACACACACAAGCATTTTGTTACATTGTTATGACCTGAACTCTCTACAATCCACTCCAATTCCATACCAGACTGGTAAATTTCAGGTACAGTGGAGCCTCGCAAGACGAAATTAATTCGTTCCGCGAGTTTTGTCATCTTGCGATTTTTTTCGTCTTGCGAAGCACGGTGTCAGGAAAGTTTTGGAAAAGCTTCAAAAATCACCAAAGTCTTTAAAAACCTCAAAAAAGGCTACCACACCGCGTTCTATGAGTTGCTCCTCGAAGTCAAGTCGCAACTGTATTAACGGTGTTAAGAAAAAGGAAACAAACTTGCAAGACGTTTCCGTCTTGCGAAGCAAGCCCATAGGGAAAATTGTCTTGCGAAGCAGCTCAAAAAACAAAAAACCCTTTCGTCTAGCGAGTTTTTGTCTTGCGAGGCATTCATCTTGCGGGGCACCACTGTATTGTCCAGCCTCCACAGGACTTGATCTTTAGCAATGTAAACTGATATTTCCAAGCTGATATTTAGCAATGCAATATGGAGCAAGCTGCACTGTTTTCCGCTTCAGAGAATGGATTCCACAGCATAAAGTTTCATTGCATTAAAAAATAAATACTTTCCCACAAATTCCCTGAATGTTACGAAAGCTACTTTCTGACGATAATCACTCTGCTACATCCTGGAATTCATTAATGCTCTCTAAATGAAGAAGTAACCATGCAATCATGGAAGGGATGATTCTGAAGCAACAGAAGATAAAAACTGTAATGTTGTGGTGTTCTGGCCTGCTTTCCTGAGAGTCCCTGTGTAAGCTCCATTGATCATTCATAGAATGTCAGGTGGCTTACAGATGGGAACACAAGGCTATTGATTTTTACTAGCTTGCTAAAAATTGAAGGTGGGGGAGGGAACTTGAAGATCTTGGAACTCGAGCTTTGTTTCCAAAGGGACAATTCCACTCCCCCACCAGAACTTGGTCAGAAGGAAATCTAATGTGTTTGCATATTTGGAAAGATGAATGGTGGACTGCCCCCTAGACCCAACACCTTGCGCACATGGTCTTGATTCTTTTGCAAGCCACTTAAGATGCATGGGGCAGGCGGAGAGAATGAGGGACCAAATATCTTAAAAGCTCCATCAATGAAATGAATTCATCCAACCCTAAATTGGCAACAGTTCCACAACTAAAGATCTAAAGGGTATGTAATCAAAGAGAGGAAGCCTGATAGGTTCCCATCAAGTGCACTGACTTGGAAAATGGGGAAAGTTTAGGGTCAGGCATATGTGTTCTCGAGGGAATCCTTGCTTGCTATGGAAAACTAAAAGCAAAAGAGAGCTTTGGAATACTGCTATTATGATTATTTATTTTGTAGGTATTTCTCTCTCTCTCGCCCTCTCTCTCTGCGTATGTGTGTGTGTGTTTCTGTTTCTGTGTGTGTCTCTGTATGTCTGTGTGTACATATATACAATCTCCCCCTGCATTTACTTAAAATATCCAGTTGCTTATGGAGTGGCAAAGAAGGAACTCTGCAGTCTGGAACAAACCGAAGATGAATTATTAATGTCAGTGCAGTCTCAGCCACAGAGAATGTTTCATCCAGTGGTTAATAAGGAGTGCATAGAAATATCCAGTGCTATATTAAATTAAAGCAAGGCTTGATATTCTCCTCCTTGCTCCTTGCATTGCGGTAATTCGTTTTTACACTTGCATGTGCTGGGCGAGGATGATCCTTGCTCCCAGATCACCTGTCCTTGGGATTGGCACCAGGTAGCCTCTGCCAATAGGAGTCTTAATCTGTGGAAAGGGGTAAAGTGGGGAAACGTCTCACCTTGTTTCCCCCTGCAAGTGATACCTTTGTGTAGATAGGGAAGGAGCCTTCTTTTCAATGCCTGCTCACCTATTCACACCTCAGAGCTTAGGCAGAGACATGCTCAAAATGGTTTTTCACATCAGATAGATTTTATTGCATTAGCCGTGTGGCCATAGCATGATATACATTGAAATAACAACATAAAATGGGGGTGGGGAGGTAAAGGTAGATATCGTCCTGGGCGATTACTTAAAGAAAGAAAGAAAAAAAAACTGCTGAGGCTGGAGGAGGACCGTTAAAGGGTCCTTCAGCTCCTCAGATTTGTCCTAACTCGATTGCAAAAATGGTTTTTGTAGCACCTAAAAGAAGCCACAAGGGACACGAGTGGCGCTGTGGGTCAAACCACAGAGCCTAGGACTTGCCAATTAGAAGGTCGGCAGTTCGAATCCCCGCGATGGGGTGAGCTCCCGTTGCTCAGTCCTTGCTCCTGCCAACCTAGCAGTTCGAAAGCACAAAGTGCAAGTAGATAAATAGGTACCGCTCCAGCAGGAAGGTAAACGGCGTTTCCGTGCGCTGTTCTGGTTCACCAGAAGCGGTTTAGTCATGCTGGCCACATGACCTGGAAGCTGTACGCTGGCTCCCTCGGCCAATAAAGCGAGATGAGCGCCGCAACCCCAGAGTCGGTCACGACTGGACCTGATGGTCAGGGATCCCTTTACCTTACCTAAAAGTAGCCACAAAATTCAGTAGAGGGGCTACAGCGCATCAAAACTGGGAGGGGAACAGGAAGTGGAGATAGAGGAGGGAGCTTTCTGTTTCCGTGTGGAATCGCAACATTTTGAACGGGAACATTCACGGGGTGAGATACAGGAGGCCATTTGTGGGTGTGAGGATTCCATCACGGAAACAAAACCTTCCCTACTGCCTTTCAATGGGGAAGGAGGCAAACGCCATGCTCCAAAAGCAAGTTTAGCTAACCTGGTGCCCTCTGATCCTCAACAGCCCAAGCCAGCGTGGCCTATTGTCATGAATGATGGGAGCTGGAGTTCAGAACCACAAATCCCTCCCACTCCCCCATCATAGAGGGATTTGAGCACTGAGCTGCCCCATCTTCCTCAAGATGAGGATGAATTCCAGACATGCATCAGAGCCTGTACAAAGCTCTGCGATATACAAATTCCTGGACTAGCATATGCACACAGGGTATCTGTGCTCTATTCTCAGGAAGTCATGCAGAAGAAAATAAAGTCCACTAGGTGGCTACCATAAATGTGCACCCTACATTCTTCACATCCTTCCATGAAAACAAAAAAAGAAGACAGGATTTCCTCTTGTTTCAAAAAAAACCCGGTGGTTTATTTAGGGAAACGGGCACTCAGTAGGTTGAGGGGAACTGCACTCTATTCAACAACTCCTGTGCTGAAGTAACTAACGTCAACTTTGGATTAGGTAGAAGGGAGAGATAAATAGAAGTAATTAAAATTGGTGTCAATAATGTGGTGTGTCATATGCCGCAAGCAAGGCACGTGCAGAGCTGTATAATTACCTCCCAAGCTCTTCGCCTGTCAGATCAGAAGCGGGAACTGGCTCCAGCGAGTGTGAAGGCAAAAAACAGGACAACACACAAACACTCTTTCTCTCTCACACACAACCCTATGTATACTTTCCCAGTAATTAATATGGTAGCAGGAACAATGCGTTAGATCAGATTGGAATTGCTAGAAGACAAAGAAGCAGAATTCGTAGCTCGTGCCCACAGAAATATATTCAGGGTCCAGAGGGGAAGATGGAGACGATTCTGATGGCAAAGAGCTCCAGTGTTACACTTGCAAAGATTTATGAAACTATTGTTTGTAAAACAATGGGTCTATATTTAGTTGTGTCCTGTGGGATGGGAGCCCCAAACCCAGGGGTCAGGATGCAGAGGTCAAAGGTCAGAGTCACAAGGGATTAGAGGAGATTAAATATCTTTCTTCTCAAAACTGGAGGTTTTGATAATTAATTGGTCCCCAAACATAAAGGCTTTGAATTATTTCCCCTCTACATGTGCTAATATTTCCAACATCTCCTGCTCAGTTAAACACAGCCCAGAGGTTAGAAGAAGAAGAAAACAGCTTGTTTCAGAATAACAAAATGTGCAAAAGTTTCTTGCGCTTTCCTGTATACAGTGGTACCTTGGGTTAAGAACGTTGCTTCAGGATGAGAAGAGAAATTGTGCTCTGGTGGTGCAGTGGCAACGGGAGGCCCCATTAGCTAAAGTGGTACCTCAGGTTAAGACCAGTTTCAGGTTAAAAACGGACCTCTGGAATGAATTAAGTTCTTAACTCGAGGTACCACTGTATTTCTATAATCCATGTTTAAAATCTAATTTTAATTGGCCACTTCAAAATATATATACAGCAGCATCATTGCAACAGACTGAAAAAGGGCTCCCACAGCTGAAATGATTTTTGTGTGTGTTTGCCCTTAGCACATTTGGCAACAGTGAAGGAAGGATGTCCCTCATTCCAGGCCCTTGCATAGCTCCCATTCATTTCTCTGTGGCTTCTGCAGAGAAATATTCTGGGGAATTGCACCCAAGGTAATTTGCATCGTTGCAATAATTTCTGTACTTTAAAAGAAGCGTAAGTCAGTGTGTGGTGTGTACCCCCAACCAAGCCAGCCTTGAAGTGAGAAGTGTGCATGGGATCTGGTCTACAGCTGTGATCAATACAACCATGTTGCAAAGACCACCATGCATTACAACAGCTTTTGCCTACCAGATGTTTTGAACGACAATTCCCACCAGCCCCAGCCAGAATGGCCAATGAAGAAGTCTGATAGAAAGCATGGCTAGGTAAGCCTTTTCATCCTGAAGGCTGCATTGCCTTCTGGGGTCCCCTGCAGGGTCTGCATGCCAGTGGCCAGAGTGTGGGCATGAACACACACTAGAGTTGTCACGGTTTTCATCCTTCCCATATCTTGACTTTCTTGTGCACACAGGTAGTTGCTTTTGCGTGGACACAAGTTTCCCACCTTTCCCTCTATAACTGCCTATAGAGAATACACATAGAGAACTCCATAGCTGCAAATTATTTCCTTGTTTATTGTCATAAACAAAGTGAAGCAAGTACTCCTTTGTAGGGATGGAGTTACTTCTTCCATGAACAATAAAAACAAAAGCAAAAATTTGCTTGTATTGGAATCACTGCAGGGCAAGAAACAACTGTGTGGTACTACCTTGTTTCAGATGGCAAATTCTGCCCTTAGGTGAAGTGCCACGTTTTTTATCTGGAAGAAGAAGAAGAAGAAGAAGAAGAAGAAGAAGAAGAAGAAGAAGAAGAAGAAGAAGAAGAAGAAGAAGAAGAAGAAGAAGAAGAAGAGTAGTAGTAGTAGTAGTAGTAGTTTGGATTTGATATCCCGCTTTATCACTACCCGAAGGAGTCTCAAAGCGGCTAACATTCTCCTTTCCCTTCTTCCTCCCCCACAACAAACACTCTGTGAGGTGAGTGGGGCTGAGAGACTTCAAAGAAGTGTGACTGGCCCAAGGTCACCCAGCAGCTGCATGTGAAGGAGCGGAGACGCGAACCCGGTTCCCCAGATTACGTGACTACCGCTCTTAACCACTACGCCACACTGGCTCTCAAGGAAGCAAGGTGAAGAACACATTAGCCACCCTAAAGTACCAGCTTGGGACTGTTCTGTGTTCCACTCTTGCGCTCTAGTAGCCTCTTTGGCATCAAGCACTTTTCTCCGGCTGTGGTTGGTGTGCCAACTGCATCTCCTTCATACTCTGATAGTGTTTTGTATTTTGGATGCCACCGCCTTCAATTTCAAGAGTCTCTGTCCTTAGGGTGGGTGCTGATTCCTTAGGAACGCTGGGTAAGTTCTGTCCTGTTGGAGCTAGGAGAGCAACTGATTTCAGCTGATTCCCGCATTGCAGGTGGGTTGAACTACATGTCCCACAGGGTCTCTTGCAACCCTACAGTTCTATGATTCTGTTGTTTCCTGCTCTAGAAAGCCTGTGCGAGGGTGAGCTATTTCTTTATATATAATTTTTTAATTAGTTTTTCAGCGTATCATTTTCCACAGTAATTAAACATACTTTCATATCTTATACCATTTTTTTGACTTCCATCAATCACATCTGAAAAATTTCCAATCTATTCACTAAATATACATTTCTTACTTCCACAATTACATTTAACTCATAACTAATATCTCTATTCTTTCTCTACTTTGCAATGCTTCATACATTTCTCCTTACAAAACTTCTTGTAGTCCTACTAGCGTAATTTGTTGATTACAGTTGCTCTTCAAATAGTTCATATATTTCTTCCAATCTTCTGTAAATCTCTGGTCCCACAGGTTTCGAATCCTTCCTGTCATTTTATCTAATTCTGCATAGTCCATTAATTTTGTCTGCCATTCTCCTTTCATCAGAATTTCTTCTTGCTTCCATTTCTGGGCTAGCAATACCCTTGTAGGGCGAGCTATTTCAGGGCAAATGAACCATGGACTGACATGAGTCTTCTGCAATGTACGACACAGCAGCAGTGCACAACACTGTGTGCAGCTGGGCAAGGATCTCAAGCAGCAGCCGCAGTGTGACAATTGGCTCATTTCAAATACACAAGCATGTCCCTGTTTCCTGAGCCTGTGCAATATTGGTGAGTGTAGCTAAAAAAAAGGTAACCTTAGCAGACCAGCTTTGGGGTAGCAACAGATAACTGGGACTGATTCTTCGTGGGGAAGGGGGTGTAGTTCACTGGTAAAGCATATCTGCTTTGCATGCACTAGGTCCCAGCTTTGATCCCTTGCAGCTTCAGATCTTTGCCCAAAATTTGTCAGTGTAGGGTAGACAATGCTGAGATAAAGGTAAAAGGTAAAGGGACCCCTGACCATTAGGTCCAGTCGTGACCGACTCTGGGGTTGTGACGCTCATCTCGCTTTATTGGCCGAGGGAGCCGGCGTACAGCTTCTGGGTCATGTGGCCAGCATGACTGAGCCGCTTCTGGCGAACCAGAGCAGCGCATGGAAACGCCGTTTACCTTCCTGTCGGAGTGGTACCTATTTATCTACTTGCACTTTGATGTGCTTTCAAACTACTAGTTGGGAGGAGCAGGGACCAAGCAACGGGAGCTCACCCCGTCGTAGGGATTCGAACCGCTGCCCTTCTGATCCTAGGCTCTGTGGTTTAACCCACAGCGCCACCCGCGTCCCTCAATGCTGAGATAGGATGCACCAATGGTCTGAGTTGGTATAAGACAGGTTCCTTTGCCCGAAAACTGATTTGCCAAACCCTGGCTTCTCTGCCTCCCAACTGCTGCCTTGTATTTCTATTCTGTAGTGCCCTATGCAGCACTGATGCTAAATGCAAATTCAGAAGGGGCCTATGGTTTGAGAATGGGTGTGGTGATTCTACATTGCCACTGGCCATTGGTGTGGCTTAATGCCTGTGATCTGCAAGCACAGCAATCCCCGGTTCACTGCTCACTCCAGATGGAAATTCACTGAGTGACTCTATTATTAGGCTTACTGCTATTGTATTGTCCCTCCCCACCCCTTTGCAGAAGTAATAATAGTATTTCTACTTTGCAAAGCTGATATAAGGATTTCGGAGAATACATACATGAATGCTTGAAGGGCGCTATATAAATGCTTGTTGTCGTTTACACATGCTTGAGTGACGCATGTGCAAGCCATGCAGTGGTCAGAATATTTGGGGCTTGAAGTTTAGGGAGATGTTCTCAGATATTCCACTCTCTGATTGCATTGCTTCTGTCCTGACAATGCTAGATCTCCCAGGGAAGTAAAACTCTGCCGTAAGCTCATCTACCTCCTGATGAGTTATCACTCTCTGTTAGACCTCTGACCTCAGGTTGCATATCCCAGCCGTGACCTTCATCAAGAATACATAGAGGTGGAAAAGGTGAAGCCATGCTCAAGCCATCACTATGGCAACCCTCACAAATAGAATGGGGTGGATGGGAAGTGAGCAAAGTTTCTCAGAGAATGAGAGAATTCACAAGAACATTAAATCCCAAGAGGGACCCGCATTTCTCAGGAGGACGACAGCAGACATGGCTAGTGGCTTCAGTGTGTGTGTGTGTGTTTGTGTGTGTTCATGTGCATACATGCATATTTGTGTGGGTCCTGTGCATCGTTATGAAGGTTTGTGTATTTGCTTGGAAGACATACATTGTGGCTTGACCTAGTTAAGCCAATCCTACCTTTTTATGCAAGAGCCCTTGGCTTCTCTCCTTAGCTGGAATGCTCATCCTTTCTGGCAATAGGGAGCAACCAAAAGTGGGTGGAGATGACCATCTTCAACTGGGCAAGATCCAGACAGAGTCTCCTTCAGGGCTGCCCAACAGAGTTGAGCCTCCATCTTAACAAATAGAGTTGCTGCTAGCCTGGATGCAGGTGAGACACTGAGCCCTCCCTAGCTCTGTTGCTAAACTGTGAGCTATGTGACTCATTCCTTCAGGGAGGCAGTGAGGACCATCAACTTGGATGGCTTTAAAAGAGGATTAGACAAATTCATAGAGGAGAGGGGCATCAATGGCTACTAACCAGGATGGCTGTCCCCCACCTCCACAGTTGGAGGCAGCAATGCTTCTGGATACCAGGTGCTGGAAACCATAGGAGGGAACAACAACAACAACAACAAATTATTATTTATACCCCGCCCATCTGGGTGGCTTCCAACAAAATATTAAAATACAGTAATGCATCAAACATTAAAACAGGGCTGCCTTCAGATGTCTTCTAAAAGTCTGGTAGTTGTTGTTTTCTTTGACATCTGGTGGGAGGGCGTTCCACAGGGCGGGTGCCACTACCGAGAAGGCCCTCTGCCTGGTTTCCTGTAACTTGGCTTCTTACAGTGAGGGAACCGCCAGAAGGCCCTTGGTGCTGGACCTCAGTGTCCGGGCAGAACGACGGAGGTGGATACTGGACCGAGGCCATTTAGGGCTTTCAAGGTCAGCACCAACACTTTGAATTGTGCTTGGAAATGTACTGGGAGCCAATGTAGGTCTTTCAAGACCGGTGTTATGTGATCTCGGCGGCCGCTCCCAGTCACCAGTCTAGCTGCGGCATTCTGGATTAGTTGTAGTTTCCAGGTCACCTTCAAAGGTAGCTCCACATAGAGCGCATTGCAGTAGTCCAAGCGAGAGATAGCTAGATCATGCACCACTCTGGCGAGACAGTCCGCGGGCAGGTAGGGTCTCAGCCTGTGTACCAGGTAGAGCTGGTAGACAGCTGCCCTGGACACAGAATTGACCTGTGCCTCCATGGACAGCTGCGAGTCCAAAAGGACTCCCAGGCTGCGCTCCTGGTCCTTCAGGGGCACAGTTACCCCATTCAGGACCAGGGAGTCCTCCACACCTGCCCACCTCCTGTCCCCCCAAAAACAGTACTTCTGTCTTGTCAGGATTCAACCTCAATCTGTTAGCTGCCATCCATCCTCCAACCGCCTCCAGGCACTCACACAGAATGCACTTGTGCTCAGGAGCCAAAAATGCTCTGTCCCCTGGAATTGGCACCCCGATGGCATATGAAAGACCACATAAATGGCAAATGCTATTAGGCAATGAAATGCTGGGGAAATGAAATTAAGTGCTGCCATAGGTTGGTTCCACAAGTACACTAGACTGCAAACATGCCTTTTTAAGGAGACTACTAGCCCATCCAATTTCCAACCTTTCCCCCCAATCAAATATGCAATCTTTTAAAAAAGCATTTTATTTATTTGTTTACTTATCATTGGAGTATGTGTGTGTTTCTAATTATTTTTACAATCCCCTGTGGGAATGCCTGAAAGACAACCCAAGGAACGGTGCTTATTCTGACATTGTGTGTGTGTGTGTGTGTGTGTGTGTGTGTGTGTGTAGTGCTTTTTTTCTGGGAGAACATGGGGGTACGCATACCCCTAAACATTTTGTGAATCTAAGTTTGGCCTCATTGAGGGGCAGTATTTCAATATGAGTAGGAAAATGAGAGTACCCCCTAAACATATTTTTTTTTAAGGAAAAAAAGCACTGTATATCTACATGATGTAACAAATAGACCTTACATTGGTAAATATGATGAGCTATGAGTTCAACTGAGGGTGAAGTTAAATTTCAGCCTTTTTTTGAACCATTTAAATTTTGGAGGGGTGTCTCTGTGTGTTTGTCTGTTGCATCAAATGTGGCTGTTCTAAAGATTTCGCATAACAAAACAAGGGGCTTCCTGGGAAGCACTTCTGAAGAGATAATCACATCCTTCAAGGATTAGTCACACTCCACTGCATCCCTGTGGTGTGAATTATCTAACAAAACAACTCTCCAGGTTGGGTTGCTCTAGCCCAAGATAAAAACCAAATCCTTGTTAACTGTTGCTGTACTGAACTTTCATCGGTGTCCCGTGATAGGAGTTATGAGTCACCAGGAAGACTTAATGGAGTTACGATGACGGTTTGAGAATTGCTGCAACTGTGGCTCTGACTTGAGGTGTGACAAGCCGAAGCCTAGGGGTCTGTGGGCACAGCAGTAGAAAGTCAGTAGAGCACAAGACTCTTAATCCCAGGGTTGTGGGTTTGAGCCCCACGTTGGGCAAAAGATTTCTGTATTGTAGTGGTTGGACTGCATGATCCTCGTGGTGCCTTCCGAATCTATGATTCCAGAACTTTGCATAGACAAGGTTGCAGATCCAACCCCTGACATCAGATAGCCTATCTGAGGTCCAGAAGAACTTCTGCCAGTGAGAGCTAGCGATATTGGCCTGAGTCAGGGGTGGGGGACCTCATTCAGGGGCCTGAATGTTTTGCCATTTTTCTTCTGCTGCTTTTATCTCGAGTCCTGCCCACAATTTCACGTGACTGTAAAAAAATTTAATAGCCCATGAATGGCTTCCATCCTTCTATGAAAAGTTCATCGTCTCTCAATTTTGCTTTCAGTTTTGCCATTTCTGCATTGCTTTCAAAAGCTGCTCCTCCTTTGTTGGAACCTTCCCTTCTTTCCATTTCTGTGCATGTAATATTCTAGCTGCTGTTGTCACATGCATAATGGAGATTTTCTCTGGAACATCTGTCCCTATTACACCTATAAGGAAAGGAAGATGAAGCAAAGGAGGTTAGAACTGTTTACTACCTCATTTCCTCCTAAGGAAGCTTTGGTTTTGTTGACAAAGGAGTCAACTTGTTTCATTTTCTTAACCAGGGTATCCACTTAGTTTTGCAAGCTGCATCAGTCCCCACCACTTCCAAATATTCAGTGAGAAGTTCATGTGAACAGGGGGGAATGTAATTTAACTTGCATCCAAGGTTTCCAGTGGGCCAGTGGTGGTGTGGCCAAAGGAAAAAGGGTTGGGGACAACAACGAGCACTTTTTGTCAGATTCTCAGGCCGCAGTCAGAGGTAACTGGCCACACTCCAGGCATTCGGCTTGAGATCCTTGTTGACCCCCCCCCCCCGTCTGCGTCTCCCGGCAGGATACAGGCAAGGTCACCAATCGGCGATCCCACTCAACGTGAGAGGGACACACCAACTCCTCCCTCCTCCCTGCTTCCCTCAGGGAGGGGAAAAGAGACAGACAGAAATCTATTTACATGTCTTTATTTCTGTCATTGCAGCAGTACAGAGAAACGTGTCTGCACTCTCCAGTCTCCAACAGTAGAGTGAGAAAACTCCACCCCTGTACTTCCAGTACAGGTCAGATGACACTCAGAGCTAACATCCGGTGCTGAGTACAGTGAATAGACTGCCCCTTTGTTCCAATAGTACAGTCCCAAACATCAACATCCTGTTTTGCATTCCAGACACCTGCAGCTCGCTCTCACATTGCTGCTTTTTCCTGACACTTATATCTTGTTCCTCACCGAGGACCTAGATGGGCAAGTTGTCTGAGGACACTTTCATGACATACATTTAAGACAGGCAGGGCTTCCTGCAAAGAATTCTGGGAGCTGTAGTTTGTTAAGAGTGTTGAGAATTGTTTGGAGACCCATTCCCCTCACCTGGCTCCTCCAACAGCCTGGGTTTAAATATGGGGAAGGGTGGTGGTGCATCTGCTTTGCAAGCCATAAGTTCAATCCCCACCATGTCTAGTTAGGGCTGGGACTGTCTGAAACCCTTGAGGCTTCCCATGACTTTCTTCATTGCTGTCACCCACAATTCCAGTGACACCGACCTCCAACCCTGAGCTGGTGCAAGGTCACCAGAGGAGAGAGGAAGGACTGATCCAGAGGCTGAAGCAGCCAGGGAGCTGTCCAGCAAAGAATGAAATATGAGAGCTGTGGGATGCAATCCTTTGGAACAGTCAAGTACAACATTCCTTATTTCCCTAGAATGGGCACAGGCAAGGGGATGTTACTCCAGTCAGTGTAACTTCCTCTTCCACTGGTCTGGAGCATCCTCCCCCTGCATGTGATCTGGGAGATGGGTGTGGCCCTGGCTGACTCCATAAAAGAGTTGAGTCACGAAGGCAATCTCTCTCTTGATCTCCCTCTGTGCTGGTCCAGGGGGGAGGTTACCATGGGGCGAGGTCCTGGACCTGAGTCGAGGGATGGCAGACAGTCCTCCACGGGCGAAGCGGGGTCCACAGCGAGGAGCCGGGCAAGGACAGGAACTCTGGGGAAACTGGACTGGCCGAAACAGCTCTTCAACGACGTTGCTCCCGCAACCTGGGACCGGGCTGACTGGCCTTTATCTTCTCTGAGGCCAGGGGCGGTCCCGGCCCCCAGGAGACCCGCCTCTCCTGGCCTTAAGGCGAGCACTCCTCCTGGGAGAAACCAGTTCCCTCCGCCTCTCTGCCCTGAGCCTCTGCAGTTCAGGAGAGGCTGAAAGGTTACTGGACCCAGGGGGAGACTCACCTGTAGGCACTGAGTCCTCAACCACCTCCGGAGCCAGAGTGGATTCACCTGGTGCCTGCTCCTGAGGATCCGGCACAGGTGCAGGTGCTTCAGAATCAAGTCCCTGCCCCAGTTCAGCCGGCCCTGGAGGCGGGGACTCCTGTGCAGGCTGGGATTCCTCCGGTTCAGCCTCTGAATCGGATTCCCAGGCCATCACACCCTCTTGATCTCATCTCTTGCTTGCTGCTCTCTTGCTCCCATGCTGCTCTTCTGCAGCCATTTTGTTCTCTTAATGTAATTTTGCTGTCTGCTGGTTCTCAGCCAGCAGCACATGAACTCAATCTCCATGTGAGATGAACTCACAGATTGTTACGTCACTACTAAGTAAAGCTTGCCTTTCAGGGATCAAACTGTGAACTGAAATGTGAGTAAACCTTATGTTATTTTTAAGGAAAGACTCTTGTGTCTTTATTCTTTTAAGAGGGATAAAAGAGGACACCAGGAATAATCCATCCAGGCAAGCCAGATTGGATTACTTAACTAAAGAGATTCAAACGAATCTGCAAACCCGCTTCCTGCTATATTGAGGGGAATCTGCTCTGCTACATCACTCACTAGCGTGAGTGAAGGAGGGATAGTACTTATTCAACATATCCTTTTCTACTTTCCTTAACATTCCCACAAGAGCTGTGGTTTTGCTAGGGTGCCTGGACCAGTATGGGAGCTGTCCAGCAAAGTCCAAAGCTAGATGAGGTGCTTCATAGTCCTGCCACTTTCTGTAGTTTAACAGGTCGCTGCTTGGAAGCACATGTTGGTGCTTGTCTCCTGGTCATTTTGTTGTTGTTTAGTTGTTTAGTCATGTCCGACTCTTTGTGACCCCAAAGACCAGAGCATGGCAGGCACTCCTGTCTTTCACTGCCTCCCGCAGTTTAGTCAAACTCATGCTGGTAGCTTCGAGAACACTATCCAATCATCTCATCCTCTGTAGTCCCCTTCTCCTTGTGCACTCCATCTTTCCCAACATCAGGGTCTTTTCCAGGGAGTCTTCTCTTCTCATGAGGTGGCCAAAGTATTGGAGCCTCAGCTTCAAGATCTGTCCTTCCAGTGAGCACTCAGGGCTGATTTCCTTAAGAATGGATACATTTGATCTTCTTGCAGTCCATGGGACTCTCAAGAGTCTCCTCCAGCACCATAATTCAAAAGCATCAATTCTTCAGCGATCAGACTTCTTTATGGTCCAGCTCTCACTTCCATACATCACTATTTGGAAAACCATGGCTTTAACTATACGAACCTTTGTTGGCAAGGTGATGTCTCTGCTTTTTAAGATGCTGTCTAGGTTTGTCATCGCTTTTCTCCCAAGAAGCAGGCGTCTTTTGAATCATTGAATTGTAGAGTTGAAAAGGACCCTGGGGGTCATCTCGTCTAACCACCTGCAATGCAGGAATCTCAACACACAGTTGCCCATCCAATCTGAAATCAGACCAGACCCTGTTTAGCTTTGCTGCACCACTGGGAGACCAATGACCAAACCTGGGGAAGGACATAACTCAGAGGTACAGCACATTCTCTGCAAGCAGAAGGTCCCCGGTTTGATCCCCAGCATCTCTACATGGGGAGTCCTAGCCCTATCTGAGAGCCTGTAGATCTTCTGCCAGTCAGTGTAGGTAATGTTGAGCTAAGTGGACCAGTAGTCTGACTTAGCAAAGAGCAGTTTCCTCTGTTCCTAGGGTTGAGGAAAGAGAGGGCAGAGGCTGCCAAATGGGCAGTGCAGTTCTAGTGCTAGGCTTCAGGGTGAGTGCTGGGCTTTCATTCTGCTTCTGAAACAAAATTGGGCACCTCCTGCCTCTCACCTTCCATGCCAAGTCATTGTTATGCCCTCAGCTCAGCGCCCAATGCAGGTGTGAACCAGTCAGACTTCCTTAAACCCACCTCCTCTGTCAAAATGAGTGTGTTTTCATCTCTTCTCTTTTAGTCCCAAAGATGATGCTGAAGATCAGGAGAAGGGGTTTCATCAAGGGACACGGGTCCCTTGGTGATACAAATTCCTGGGTCAGGATGTCAATCACTATTAACCTTCCTTGGGAAGCTCTCTTCTGTTGGATCATTTCAGCCCTCCACCCTGAATATTTGGCAAAACATCTCTGCTCTTATGGCGGCTCTTGTGTGTTGTTGTTTTGGTGGCATGGCGTGGCGCAAAATGGCTCCTCTGGGGACATGGCGCACCACAAAATGTTAACAAGAAGCAACAGCATTTTCTTCTACCAGCCTAGGTTGCTATCTTTTCTATTGCATCTACTTATCTGTTGTTTATGTTAACCCCTTTTGCCACTGAAACCGTAGGCTTACACAGGAAAAAATAATAATACATACAGTACATACATAATAAAATTCACTCTAGGCAAATAATTATTATTTTTTTTAAAAAAAGTCCTCCAAAAGATGAAAGCACAAATAGTAATAAATGCAGCTCAATTGAATATAATCTTCTAAAATGTTAATGACACTTTGGGATATCTTTTTTTAAAAAAATAAAAAATAAAAGAGTGTTCATCTCATTCTGCTAACCAGAAGCCTATTAAAATATTAAATATTTATCAGGTGGATAAAATCATTTATTAATACTTTCTCATTAATCGACTTTCATCTTCTCATATTCTTTAGGCAAATTAGAATTGAATTAGACCAACTGTGGTTTGCTGGGCTTAATTTTGTGGTTTACTTGCTCATTCCAGCCATTGATGGTGGCCTCGTGAATCTATGAAGGAAAGAGGCTGGAGATTTGCTAAAACCTCCTTGAACTAGAGCAACCTTCTCAAGGCTGATGCCCTTCAGATGTTGCTGGACTGCAATTCCCATCATCCCTGACTATTGACCATGTTGGCTGGGGGATGATGGGAGTTGTAGTTCTGCTCCCGTTGCTCGGTCCCTGCTCCTGCCAACCTAGCAGTTTGAAAGCACATCAAAGTGCAAGTAGGTAAATAGGTACCGCTCCGGTGGGAAGGTAAACGGTGTTTCTGTGCACTGCTCTGGTTCGCCAGAAGTGGCTTAGTCATGCTGGCCACATGACCCCGAAGCTGTACACCGTCTCCCTCGGCCAGTAAAGCGAGATGAGCGCCGCAACCCCAGAGTTGGCCACGACTGGACCTAATGGTCAGGGGTCCCTTTACCTTTACCTGTTCTCACAGTGGCCAACCAGATGCTTGTGGCAAACCTGAAACCCTGCTCCTGTGGTTTTCCCGAACTGGTATTCAGAAGCAAATCTGCTCCTGTCCATGGACAGAGAGCATAGCCATCATGCCTAGTAGCCATCAATAGCCTTAACCTCCATGAATTTGTCTAATCCTCTTTTAAAGCCACCCAAGTCGGTGGCCTTCGCTGCCTCCTATAAGTCCTATAAGCTTGCGCAGCCAACCAGAGCTTCGATTTCCGTAATATACATTGGGAATGAGATGCGTGGGAAGTGTACCCTTTCTGCTTTTTATTCACACAAGCAGGCTGCGTTCTGCTTCTCGAGCCTTCAGAAGATGCCAAGTGGGCATTTTTTTCCTGGCTATTCTCTTCAACTTTTGCTAGAAAGAGAAGTCACAATTCAGCACAAACTTAAAAGCGGGGAGGGGGTGGCTGTGCTGTGCTGGACTGGGTCCAGAATCATTTCAGGACTGTGTCTGCATCTTCTTCTTTGCAGTCCTCCTCACTGCAAGATGCTTCCCACAGTTTGAGATGCTCTGTGGTAAAAAAAAGGGAAATAGCAGGTGCTTAGCATAATCATTGCTTCCTCGGAGCTGAAAGGCAAACTGATCTATCTTGCTGAACGAGGCTCTCCGCTTAAAACTGCGAGTTAAGTGGTTAACCTTCTACGTCCACTGTTTGTTTTTACTAGTGGGCAAATTAATCTGGCCTTTTCCAGAACGTCATTTGGTGAATTAAACCTTCATTTCGGGGCTACCACAGGCCCCAGCACTTCTTAGGTTTCAAGCCCAAGGACTTGAATACCCATTTGCTGCGCTCAGGCTGCGACTGCCGTTTGTTACGCCGCCAAAAATGGCACCGCTCGCAGGCAAAAGAGATGTATTGGGTTCAGCAGACTTGAAAGGAGGTTTGTCCAAGTTCTTTTTTATTTTTAAGGTAAAAACCTGAATAGTGGGGAACCTCCCCAATGCTGACTGTGTGTTGCAGTGGGAGGGGGAATGACTGGGAGGGATATTGTAATGGAGTATCCTGCAGGAGGTCATGGCTGACTTATCTGTAATGCTAAACGGGACCACTCCACACCACTGCTTTCTGTTGTAGGTGCTACTCGTGTAATACAGAATGTTGGACACTGAAATCACCTGGGACAGGTAGTTGGTTTATCCTAGGAATGAGGAACCTCAGGTCCAGGAGTCAACTGTGACACCTCAGGTGGTTTTATCTGGCCCTCAGAACTATCCCTGGGCCACGCCTTCTCTCCTTAGGCCACACCCACTCACTGGCCTTGCTTCTCACCCCAAGGATACAGAAGCGTGTCTTGAAACCGGCCTACTGCACAAATGTAAAATTTATATTTGTTGCTCTAGCCACTTAGGTCTCTGGCCCCACCCTCTCCTGGCATGTGACCCTTGAAAGGTTGCAAAGAAGATTATGTGGCCCTGGAGATGAAACCGTTTCCCCGCTTCTGTCCTAGCCCTGTGGGGGATCCTTCTACTTTCCGCCTGAAAGGTGAATGGCAGGTATTGGTCACTGCCACATCCTACAGCGCAAATTCCATCCACAAATTGCAAGTGATTTTAAAGGAACGACAACCCTGCATTTCTGTCATTTGCATACCAATGGGAGATAGGTGCAAATGTCACGTGCGATATCACTCTCAAGATTCTCCAGAATCTGCTCCGGATGCTGCATTCTGCATCTTGTGCATGTCTGAACTGCGAAATACAGTCATACCTCGGGTTACAGTCACTTCAGGTTGTGTTTTTCCGGGTTATGGACCGCCGAAACCCGGAAGTACCGGAACGGGTTACTTCTGGGTTTTGGTGGTTGCACATGTGCAGAAGTGCCAAATCGCAACCCGCACGTGCACAGACGCAGGGTACGAACGCTGAAGGTTGCGAACGTGCATCCCACACGGATCACGTTCGCAACCCGAGCATCCACTGTAAGTGTTTTTCAAAGACACCACGTTCATTGGAAATGGAGGTATTTCCCCCTCTTATGAGGTTCTTAGAGCAGCCAGTGTTGATGTAAAATGCCATAAATATATATATATAAATAAATGGCGTAAATATTAGGTGACTGCACTGATTAATAAAGCGGTAGTCTTAAGGCTAATGGACATGCCCTCTAACAGCACAGCCCGCCCAGTTGGGCTGTTTATGCTTTCCAGAGGGAGAAAGCCAGAGCACTTGCAACCTTCAGACAAGGCTGCCAACTGTGAATTTCCTAGCCAGGGGCTTGTTCCATTCTGTCCCATTAACATGCCGAGGACATTGCTGAATTAGAAACGCACCAGCTGCAATCCTGTAACCACAAAATCCCACTGCCAACATTTCTCCTTCTTGGGGTCTCTAGCATTTTTCTCTTCCTCTAAAGCAACAGCAAGAGAGAGAGAGAGAGAGAGAGAGAGAGAGAGGGAATGAATTCTATTCCAAAGCAATTAAGGTAAATTAAAGGGAGAAGAAAGGCAAGCGACCCCACCTACTAAAACGCAGCTTTCCCCCTTCAGTTCAGTTAATAACCTGAAATTGTCAAATGCCATTCATATTGTCTATGAAAGGCACATGTTCCTTTCTCTTTTGGTAATTGGTTGATTTAAAAAATAATAATATCTCCTGCCCTTCAACTTTAAGTGTGCACAAGGCAGCGAACAACAAATGGAAAACATTAGCTAATGTAAAGCCAGTTAAGAAAAGCAACCACACGCTCAAATAGCAATAATGAAACAAACCCTCAAAAGTACAATAGGAAAACAAAACGAAACAGGGATGAAGAACAAAGAACAGAAGTGTGTTGTGGTCGTGACTACAGTGTCAGTTTGAGACCAGAGAGCACCAGGTTCAAATCTCTACTCAGTCACAGGGAAGGCTGACAGGGAGGGTCAATGTGGCTGCATTCACAAGGCAGTTTATTCCATTTCCTCGACGCTTCCCTAACCGTTCATTTCCACGTTCCGCTTGAGCTCAGCAAAGCCAGGTAATCATCCGATTGATAATTAGAACAAGGTGGTTTCTCAAGGCACCTCAAGGTAAGATGAGATGGGGCAGTCTAATGTCCCTGGGGAAGCTGTTCAGCATCAAGGGCACCACCTCAAGGAAATCCTCATTAGTGGCCTCTCATTAGACAGTGGGGATGCCTTGAGCACTATCTATTTCAAGCTGTACCATAGCACTATAAACAGTCATGGCTTCCCCCAAGGAATTCTGGGAACTGTAGGTTGTTAAGGATGCTGGGACTTGTTGGGAAACCCTTATTCCCCTCACAGAGCTACAATTCCCAGACTGGCTTAACAACCAGTCTCTTTCCTCAGTGAACTCTCAGAAGAAGGGTTGTAGATTAGTGGTGGAGCTGGGAATGTCCCCTGCTGAAACCCTGGAGGGCAGATGCCTGCCAGTTGTGGTGTAGTGTAGACTCGTAATCTGGTGAACTGGGTTCGATTCCCTGCTCCTCCACATGCAGCTGCTGGGTGACCTTGGGCCAGTCACACTTCTTTGAAGTCTCTCATCCTCACTCACCTCACAGAGTGTTTGTTGTGGGGGAGGAAGGGAAAGGAGAATGTTAGCCACTTTGAGACTCCTTCGGGTAGCGATAAAGCGGGATATCAAATCCAAACTCCTCTTCTTCTAGACAATATGGAGCTTGATGGTTTGACTCAGTTTAAGGTTGCTTCCCAATTCCTTATGGACACGTGCTTTGACACTGAACCTGTTTCTTCCCATTTTCAATATCTATTACAAAATAAATACATGCTCTCTATTTAGAGAGAGGGAATATTTTTCTGCCCCCACAAAACATGATGGAAAGAGTTGTTGCTGAGAATTGTATAGAAGTAAATATAGAGGCCATAGTGTTTATGACTGTTCATTACAGATGTATCCCGCCGTTCCTGCAAGTGACTCAGAGTAGTACAAACATTTCACACACATCCTCCTGTTACGTGCACAGAAATCTAGTGAAGTGGGTCGCTAGGCAGAAGGAGGTGGCAGCCTGAGGCAGCTGATTTTGGGTGTCATGAAAGCACAGCAAATTACTAGTTATTTCATTTATGATTGCTGCATTTTCACAGCTGGGGGGGGGGCTTTGTTTCTTTTCTCATGCCCCAACTTAACTTGGCTGGTCTTGAGTCCAGCACACCTTGACTTTTCTTCTTCTTTTTTTAAGGGGTAGAGGTCACTATTTGCTGTTATGCCTGAGGCAGCAAAATGACTTGAGTTAACCCTGAACCGGAAGATCATGAGCTTCATGTGGAAGGGGGGGGGGATTTGAACCTAGGTGTCAGGGGACTGCCATCGGAACAGGGGAGGGAGGCAGGGGGATACAGAGAGCCTCTGGTGCTCCTGAAGAGCAGCTCCTCGTCCAGCAGTGGTGAAAGCCACACCTCCAGTGGAGAAGAGAGAGAAAGAGCTAGCCAAGCGAGGAGAGGGCTTAAAGATGCTGCTGAGAGCACAAGCGCCTCACCTAGCCCAGCTGGCCAGGAGGCACACATGCCACTTCCGTCGCCCAGCTTGCGCAGAGGAGTGAAATGCAAGGAGCGGAGGCAGAGATTTTGGGTGTCTAAGTTCTTATGTTGGGGGAGAAGCCGGAAGGGGCCACTCCCGGATTCTGCAAGTGACTAAGACGGACATGAACTTTGTGTATCTGCACTATAAATAGTTTGCACAAATAAAACCTGTAAAAGACAGGTTGAAGTCCTGCCTGGTTACTCATGAGCAACCACCACCCAGCGCCTGACACTAGGCCTCTGTGCTCAAAATCCAGCTGTGATTCCACAGTTGAAACAGAGCGTGCTTTCTCATGTGCTACATCTGCTGTCATTCAAAGCTTTACAGACATAAAAAAACATAAGGAGAGCCTGCTGGACACAGGCTAATGGGCCATTGAATCTAGCATCCCATAATCCCAGTGGCCAACCAGTGGCTTGCGGGAAGCCCGCAAACAGGACCTAAACACAAGAGAACTCTTTCCTCCTGTGATTTCCAGCAACTAGTATTCAGAAGTCTTTCTGCCTCCAACCATGCAGGGAAAACACACCCATCCCGGCTAGCAGCCATTGTTAGTCCTCTTCTCCACAAATTTGTCTTTTCAAGCCATCCACGTTGGTGGCCATCACTGCTCCCTGTGGGAATAAGTTCCATAGTAACTACAGTGGCACCTCGAGTTACAGACGCTTCAGTGAGAGCCAGTGTGGTGCAGTGGTTAAGAGCGGTAGACTCGTAATCTGGGGAACCGGGTTCGCTTCCCCGCTCCTCCACATGCAGCTGCTGGGTGACCTTGGGCTAGTCACACTTCTCTGAAGTCTCTCAGCCTCACTCATCTCACAGAGTGTTTGTTGTGGGGGAGGAAGGGAAAGGAGAATGTTAGCCGCTTTGAGACTCCTTCGGGTAGTGATAAAGTGGGATATCAAATCCAAACTCCTTTTCTTCTTCTTCAGGTTACAGACTCTGCTAACCCAGAAATAGTACCTTGGGTTAAGAACTTTGCTTCAGGACGTGAACAGAAATCGCACGGCGGCGGCACAGCGGCAGCAGGAGGCCCCAATAGCTAAAGTGGTACCTCAGGTTAAGAACAGTTTCAGGTTAAGAACAGACCTCCGGAATGAATTAAGTTCTTAACCCAAGGTGCCACTGTATGCAGCGTTTGAAGAAGCACTTTCTTTCATCTGTTCTGAATCTTCCAACATTCAGCTTCATTGAGTTCTAATGTTATGAGACAGGGAGAACAATTTTTCTCCATGCCGTGCATTGTTTCAAACGATCATCTCTCCCCTTTCTCGCCTTTTCCCTAAACTTGAAAGTCTAAAATATTGCATCCTTTCCCACTATCCCATCGATCATTTTTATTGCTCTTTACCAGACCTACAACTGTGCCCTATCCATTGGCATGTGAAGGTGCACCTTTCTAGGAAACATAGGAACCTGCCTTATACTGAATCCTACCCTTGGCCCACTTAGTTCCATACTGCCTACATGGATTGGCAGCGGCTCTCCAAGGTTTCAGGCAGCCGACATTCCCTGGAGACCTTGGGGATTGAACCCAGGATGTTCTGAATGCCAAGCAGTCGCTCTGCCACTGAGCTAAGCCCCTTCTGCTTCCCTCCCTGTTCCTTTTTCCTTTTGCACAGTGCCTGTTAGATTATGCAAGGCCCGTCCTGCCTTTTAACCTATGTGCAATGTTCAGGAAATGAAACATAGGTGTTGCATTACACAGCCATATACAATTATTGCATGTGTAATTTATAACTGAGCTATAATCTCGGCTCCCTGTCAGGCTCCGGCTAAATAATGCCTCCTGACTTCTTAAAGGCAGGCGAGTGTATATGTCATTTCTTACATGAAAGAGTCTTCACCTTGAAGAAATGCACGGATGAGGGGCTGTCTTTTGAAGGGGTTTCCCCTGGAGGAATAGGAAGCTGTTAGTTGCCTCTTCTGCTACTGGGTTAGTAAGGAGTGTGTGTGTGTGTGTGTGTGTGAGAGAGAGAGAGAGAGAGAGAGAGAGAGAGAGAGAGAGAGAGAGATATGCCTGGCGGGCAAAGCTGAAAGCTTTCCTAGCCGTGTGTGCAGGCTCTCTATCTGATACAAGCAACACAGAAGAGGAATCTGTTAGAATTATTGCATTACTGTAGAGGCAGGTGAAACCGGGGGTGGGGTGGGGGTGGGGAGAATCACTTCAGGAGCAGAATGCTGGCAAAAGGGGTGCTCTGTGGAGACAGAGCCGCTGCAAACCTCTTTCATCATGAAAGGAGCCAGGAGCAATTTTCAAAATGGCACAATTGACCCTTGACTGACTGACCGCTTCAGATTGCCAGTAAGCTCCTATAGAAGAGAGGCTCTGTCAAGAACATCAGTTTACAGACCATTCCAGGCACAATTGTGACTCCTTTTGTTGTGGGAACCCAGACGGCTCTTCAATATAAAGTGCTTCTGCGGCAGCGATGTAACATCCCCCGTGCCCCCACCCCGGCTTTCAAGTCTCAATATTTGGCTGCTGAGGAAATCCTTCTTTCATTCCACTTAAGGCGACTCTTGCTGTTTTAAGGGCCGTGTGGAATTGGACAATGTGAGCTTTGCAGGTAGGTATTGGGTAGCATCTGTGGCATCACCCATGGCACACTTGGATGCTGAGGGCTTCACAGAGGGCAATGCGCTCTGCTGGCCTGTGCTGCTATAGGGTTGGAGTGCTTCTGGAGATACTGTATTTTTCGCTCTATAAGATGCACCAGACCATAAGACGCACCTAGTTTTTGGAGGAGGAAAACAAGGAAAAAAATATTTTGAATCCCAGAAGCCAGAACAGCAAGAGGGATCGTTGCGCAGCAAAAGCAGCGATCTCTCTTGCTGTTCTGGCTTCTGGGATAGCTGCGCAGCCTGCATTCGCTCCATAAGACGCGCACACATTTCCCCTTACTTTTTAGGAGGGGAAAAGTGAGTCTTATAGAGCAAAAAATACGGTATGTATAAAATTATAGACTTGGAATGGACCACGAGGATCATCTCTTCCAACCCTCTGCAATCTTTCGCCCAACGTGGGGCGAATTGGCAGTCTCTACCAATTGAGCTATCCCTCGATGGTGTAGCAGAGCAGCTAAAGGCTGAACTAGATGTGACAATGGAGGTGCTTTAATTTAATTTTTTTACAGCTGTCACGAGAGGAGGATTCAATCTGGAGCAAAAGTATGGCACAGCAGGGAGAACGCCTCAGTACTTTTCCCTGTGTTGTTTTCCTTATGCATAGTTGGGGAGCATAAGGCAAGGAGGCCACACGTGGCCTTTCCAGCCACTGTATCTGGCCCTCAGAACTCTCCCCATGCCACTCCCCCTCTCCCCAGGCCCCACCCCTCAGTGGGGTGCTTGCTTCACACCCTCCTTGCAGCCTTAAACTCTCAGAATGCCTCTTCCTTTCCTGGATGGGGGAGGCTCTGAATATGGGGAGAAACTAGGCTACTGTACAAAGGTAACATTTACATTAGTTATTCCACCCACTCTGATGCCAGTCACCACTGGAAAGTGGCCCTCTGGACAGATAGAGAGCTTTGGAGGGCCAGAGTTTGCAAGCAGGCCTGAGGTTCTCTACCCTGAGGCTAAGAACTGCCCTCAACCAGTTCTAAGTTTCGTTTTTGTTTCTCCAACAACTTTTGTGTACCGTATTTTTCGCTCTATAACACGCATCTGACCATAACACGCATGTAGTTTTTAGAGGAGGAAAACGAGGAAAAAATATTCTAAATGAAACAGTGGATGTATGATTTTTATGGTTCATGCTGTGGCCACAGACATGTGATCTGACAGTGAGTTTGGGGTAGCCCAGTGCAAAAATCCTGAGGATCCATGTGGATCCATGCTTTGTAACCACGTTTTAAGTGGGGAGGGAAGGAAAAGAACTCAAGGGACAAGGAGCTTTTCCGCGGGGAGGAGGGAGGGAAAGAGCACTGTTGCTTTAAAGGTATACTTAAGGTATTTGCCCTGTGCCTGGGTTTTTTTTCCATTTAACAGTTTGCAGCCTTTTCCTTCCGCTCCTTGTTTTGAGGCGGAATAGATTTGAGCAAGTGAGGAGGACTTTGATTGCAGGGGATTCGCCATTAGCTGTGTAAAAGCGCTCCTCCTTGCAGCCTGAACGATAAGCAGCCACCAGCAGCAATAGAATGGAGCACAACAAAGCGGTAGGGGCACTAGGACCCAGACATTGCTCAAATCTATCCTGCCTGAAAACAAGCTGCTCCGTCCCAGCCGATCAGCTGAGACGCGGGGATTTACGAAGTTTTCCCCTCTCCCTCATGCCCTCCCCAGCCTTTTTTTTTTACTTCCTGGTTTTCACTGCGCTGGCTCAGAGCTCGAGGTTGGTTTTATTTTGCTGCTGGTTGCTTAAATTTTATCTTTCCTGCCGTCTCTCTGCAGCCTCATTGCTCTGTTTAGAGAGCGCGCAGACCTTTGCTAGCGTCTGTCCCTCCTCCTGTGTAAGCGGCTGCTGCCGGCTTTGCTGCTATGGCTCTCCTTCCCTCCCTCCTTCCTGGCTCCAGGTCGCTTTAAAGAAAGCAAAGTGAGAGCCTTGTAGAGCGTGTAAGTGGCTCCCGCTTTGCCTGACTGATGGCAGCCATCGCTCTGATCCGTGCATTCGCTCCTTAACACGCACAGGCATTTTCCCTTACTTTCTCGGAGCAAAAAAGTGCGTGTTTTGGAGCGAAATTTACGGTATTTATTTATCAGCTACATTTTCTATCCTGCCTTTTCTCCATTGAACTCAGTGCAATGCACACAGTCCTCTCTCGTTTTATCCTCACAACAACCCTGTGGCTGAACCAAGTTTACCCACTGCGTTTTGTGGCTTAAAGGTAAAGGGACCCCTGACCATTAGGTCCAGTTGTGGACGACTCTGGGGTTGCGGCGCTCATCTCGCTTTACTGGACGTGGGAGCCGGTGTACAGCTTCCGGGTCATGTGGCCAGCATGACTAAGCTGCTTCTGGCGAACCAGAGCAGCACACGGAAACACGGTTTACCTTCCCGCTGGAGTGGTACCTATTTATCTACTTGCACTTTGACGTGCTTTCGAACTGCTAGGTTGGCAGGATTGCTAGGTTCGTGGCTTACTGGGGATTTGAACCTGGGTCTCCACAGACAAAGCATTCCAGTCTGTGTCTTTCAGACATCCCCTCCTGCTCACCCAGGCCCAGTTTATACCTGCATGTGCCTCACTTGATTCCCCACCTCTTGCACCCCTTTCAGATGTCATTTCAATATGTTGTGACCGTGGGTTAAACAGGGAAGGCAGCAGAGAAAAGACTTCAGACACGGAAACAGAACCATGGACAGTGCCTGGTAGCGCTGGAAGAAATTCCAACTACAGATTAGGTTAGTTCTGCACCAAAGCATGTTCTCCAGTTTCCTGAAATGTTCCTCCCTCTTTGATAATCTTTGTCTTCTTGATGGCAGCTCCCAGACTCTGGAACTCCCCTTCTAGAGAAGCAAAACTGGCTCCCACCTTGATGCTCTTCCACCAGCAGGTTAAGGCTGTTTTATTCTGATAGGATTTGGGAAATGGATTGTTTTATGGAAATGGCTTTCAACAGTAATGTGCTGCTTTCATTGCCTGTATTTCAGTGTGTGTGTGTGTGTATTTAAAAATTCTATTAGAGTTTAATTGCTTATTACTTATTATATTTTATATGTGTTTAGCTTTTTTACATTTTATCTTTGTGCTTTTAATTTGTGCAAGATACCACGAGTCCTGGTTTGGGGGGAAAGTGGGAAACAAACAAACAAACAAACAAACAAACAAACAAATTGATGGAGATTAGCTAAAAAAAAAAGCAAGAGAAATTGTTAGCACAGAACTAGACACAGGCACCAGAGAGCAGCAGACTAGAATGCCATTTCAGCAGGTAGAATCATAGAATCATAGAATCATAGAATCATAGAATCATAGAATCATAGAATCATAGAGTTGGAAGAGACCACAAGGGCCATCGAGTCCAACCCCCTGCCAAGCAGGAAACACCATCAGAGCACTCCTGACATATGGTTGTCAAGCCTCTGCTTAAAGACCTCCAAAGAAGGAGACTCCACCACACTCCTTGGCAGCAAATTCCACTGTCGAACAGCTCTTACTGTCAGGAAGGTCTTCCTAATGTTTAGGTGGAATCTTCTTTCTTGTAGTTTGGATCCATCGCTCCGTGTCCGCTTCTCTGGAGCAGCAGAAAACAACCTTTCTCCCTCCTCTATGTGACATCCTTTTATATATTTGAACATGGCTATATCACCCCTTAACCTTGTTTAAGCTTGTAGCTTGCTCAGAGTTTAAACAGGGCTGTATGCAGGCCTGTGTTTCTGCCTCTGACCACTCTGGGTAAGCTATCTGGACCTAAAGGGGCCATGCTGGATTCTTCAAATACTGGCTCCAGTGCAGCTTAGGGAGTTGCATGAGAACATAAGAAGAGCCTACTGGATCAGGCCCATCTAATCCAGATCCTGTTCTCAAAGTGGTCACCTGGGTGCCTGTAGGAAACCTGCAAGCAGGACCCATGCACAAGAGCGCTCTCCTCGCCTGTGGTTTCCAGCATGGTATTCAGAAGCCTTGCTGCCTCTGAGGCACAGGCAGATCATAGCCATCTTGACTAGTAGCTATTGCTAGCCCTTTCCTCCTTGAATTTGCCCAGTCCTCTTTTGAAGCCACCCAACTTGGTGGCCATCACTGCCTCCCGGGCCAATGAGTTCCATAGGTTAACGGGGTGGTCTCCTGTTTGGCTGAAGGTTTAGAAGTGGAGTGTTTGGAGTTCGCAGAGAAGGGCAAGCACCTTCTTGTGCCAAGGCCTCCTTCCACCTGCCTTGCCCCACCCTCCGGCCCTGGGACTCCTCATGAGGGAGCTGTTCCTGAAGGAAGAACTGTGAGGGGAGAGACTCCATCAGGCAAGGCCTCCTTCCACCTGCCTTGATCTGCCCTCTAGTCCCTCCTTCTCAATGTGTATTGTATTATTTTATGTACTGTGGTTTGCCGTTGTTTTATTGATTATAGTTCAGATATTATTTATTGTAACTGTTGAGTGGATTTCTGTTTAACTTTTATATGTTGACATTATTATTTTATACTATTCTAATGATTGTTGAATGTTACTTTTTTGATGTAGGTTTCCTATTTAAAAGTTGTGTTTTATTATCACATTTTTGTATTGCATTGGATTGTTATAAGATGTCCATTTTTGTTTCTTCAGCTTGTAAACTGCCTTGAGTATTGTAAGATAGAAATACGGTATACAAATTAAAAATGATGATGATGATGATGATGATGTAGTTGGAAACGATCCTGACTACTGAGGTTCTCCTCTTGCATGTGGAATATTAAAAATTCAACCGAACCAACAATTCATGTTTCGCTAGATAGGCACACGGCAGGAGCTGAAGCTCAAGTAGTTTTCCTGTGAACTTACTAGAGAACTCTGTGAGAGACACTCCCACTGCCAGGGGGAGGTTTTAGATATGTACAGGGTATAGATATGGATCATCTTACCTGCCTGGGCACATCCTCTTTTTTGCCATTTTCCATCAAGCCAGAAATATGAAGAACATCTGCCGTGTCTGAGCTCCAGTGCTCAGACACCATTTTAAATTAGATTAAAGTATGTCTTTGTAACTGAATTACCATTTTAAACTGCCTGGACAAAGCTGCTGTATCTGGTACCCTTGAACCAGAGTGAGTAAACGGTATATTTACCTATTGCAAGGCTGCTTGTGTGGTTACTGTTTTAGGGGGAGGAAGAAACAAACAAACAAACAAACAAACAAACAAACGTGAGGAAGGATAACTTCTAATAAATAGATCCCTATATACGTACAGATACAAACAGAGTTTGACATCATTACTTTATTATGGTTTAATGAAAGATTAGCCAACACCCTCCATTTTTTTAATAATTTTTTTTATTGGTTTTTCACAATTTATATAAACACAAACAATAGACAATACAAACATACAAAAACATAAACAAACATATATAATTTCAAATCCTTTTTTCTTAAACCTTACTTCACCGACTTCCCCATACCTCCCCTTTCTGCATTCCAATTCCAAATTTATTTCAGCAAATCTTCCTAGCCAACACCCTCCAGTTTGTATTGGGAGTTTTCTTCCTTCTACAGTGGTGCCCCGCAAGACGAATGCCTCGTAAGATGGAAAACTCGCTAGACGAAAGAGTTTTCCGTTTTGGAGGTGCTTCGCAAAACAAATTTCCTATGGGCTTGCTTCGCAAGACAAAAATGTCTTGCGAGTTCCTGCGGGGTTTTTTTCCTTCCCCCCCTTTTTCTAAGCCGCTAAGCCGCTTATCAGCTGATCCGATAAGCTGATAAGCCACTAAAAGCCGCTAAAAGCCGCTAATCCGCTAATCCGTCAATGGGCTTGCTTCGCAAGACGAAAAAAACCACTAGACGAAGAGAATCACAGAACGGATTCTTTTCGTCTTGCGAGGCACCACTGTATTCAGTTTGCTGTTGATTCAGCCTTAGAACATAGATAAAGGTAAAGGGACCCTTGACCGTTAGGTCCAGTCGTGGCCGACTCTGGGGTTGCAGCGCTCATCTCGCTTTATTGGCCGAGGGAGCCGGCATACAGCTTTCGGGTCATGTGGCCAGCATGACTAAGCCACTTCTGGTGAACCAGAGCAGCACACAGAAATGCCGTTTACCTTCCCGCTGGAGCAGTACCTATTTATCTACTTGCACTTTGATGTGCTTTCGAACTGCTAGGTTGGCAGTAGCAGGGACCCAGCAACGGGAGCTCACCCCGTCGCGGGGATTCGAACTGCTGATCTTCTGATCGGCAAGTCCTAGGCTCAGTGGTTTAACCCACAGTGCCACCCGTGTCCCTCCTTAGAACATAGGACTATTAAATTTTGGTGCGCGACAAGGATTATCTAAGGTTAAACGATCACGCAAATTCATTTGTATTAACAATTTGCGTAACCACAGCTGGTTACGGTGACAGCTTAAAAAAACACAAATGAAGTGATTGACTTCATTGTGGATAGACTCCTCCTCCCCCCCTCGCCTACACCGTACTATGGTTTCCTGCCATAATTTTTCCGATCATTAAAATTGCATCAAATATAATTATTTGCCGGGGCACCAGGGGCATTGCGCAGGAACTAAAGAACCTGTTAACGGGTCACGGGAGTTGCAAGGAAACACTGCAAAATGATTCCCATTTGGCTCAAGCAAGGAGAAAACATCTCAGCTCTTAGGAAAGCTGCCAGTACAGGAAAGTGGAGACGTGAAACATTTCTGGGAAGGTAAAATTTGAAAGTTTCCATGTGCCAGAAGAAGCACTTTCAGTTTAAGACAGATTTGCTCTTGAATTGTTACAAGTGTGGTCCTGCAACAAAATGTTGCAGTGTGTAGTGCTTCTCTTCATTGTTCTAGCCCCCCACCGCCAAGCACGCTGACTCTGATCACACACGGGGGGGGGGGCTTACACTAACACCACAAGAGATGCTATTTGTGGATTTCCCGTTTTACATCAACTACAGTCCTAAGACACATGCAAGGAATGTGGTTGCAGGGCCTTGAAATGAATGAGAATACTTTAGAGTAAGGAACGGAATTTTGAGAGGCATAGCTGAAAGACTTTATAAAAAAGAGCTCGTAGAGATGCGATTAATATTTAAATATATTTCATAACTTGCAGTATTTAAACATCTGCCTTTCAGGTTTCTCTGTTGGGGTAACATCTTGCAAAGCAGAGCCTTCCTCAGGCTATCTGCGACTATAGTCTACTCACAGTAGACCCATTTAAATTAATGGACCCAAGTGAGCCAAGTCTATTAAATTCAATGGGTCTGCTCTGATTATGACAATATTGGAAAACAACCCATGATTTAGATTTTTATAGCCACCCCATTATGCAACATTCCCATGGCAGTTTCCAGGGGGTAGACAGACATCAAAGGAAAGCAAAGTATATAATAATAATTAAAAACCAACAATAACCAGGGAAGCATGTGAGGGAGATGGGAGGTGTTCTAGTGCTGTGAGCAAAGCAATGTTGGGGACCAGGTGGCAACAAATTACAAGAGACCTCTAAAAGGGGAGAGAGAGAGAGAGAGGGAGGGACGGAGGGAGTTAAAAAAAATAAGCCAATGAAAGAAAAATGGAGCCAGGCAGTTTAAAAAGACAGGAAAGAATGGAAATACAGGAGAATCATACAGGGAAGATGAAAGCAGAGGCCAACAGTACATAAAGATGGAGGGGAGGGAAGAGGAAAGGGAGAGAGAGAATCTGGCAGGATAACTTTAGCCGAATGCAGAGATTATAGTTCCAGGACTGTTAACTCCACGTGGCTCCCTGGGAGATGGGCGTTCTTCATAGCTAGGCTAAATCAGGGGTTGAAGGATTTTCAAAGATCAAAACCTGCCTTAATAGTACTGGTTTGTTTCTCTGTCCCCAAGCGAGGCAGAGAAGTCCAGGGTTGCCTTTGTGGGGTCACTTTCCTTTGGAGGAGAAAATACTCAGTGGTGTATATTCCTTTACAAAGGAAGACACACATGCATGCAACAAAGCAGGGAATGAATGGAGGGAATAAATATATTCCCACAGAATCATAGGAAAGGGGGGGAAATCAAAAGGGAACTTCTACGTAGGGTTTGATGGATCAATCTGCTTCCAATTTGTGTCCATTTTGTTCTCACATGTTCATTCCTAAGTCTGTTCTCCATTCTGCTTCCACATTAATCTGCAATTTATTCATTCACTTAAAGAAATCAGAATGACATTTGCACTGGCACGCATACTTAAATGCATATTTTATCACATCATATGCATATTATCTTAAGGTGTGCATTCCTAATCATCCAGTCAAAGGCAACTATGGGCTTGTGGCGCTCATCTTGCTTTCAGGCCCAGGGAGTCGGTGTTTGTCCACAGACAGCTTTCCATTTCATGTGGCCAGCAAT
This sequence comes from Podarcis liolepis, assembly GCF_965112155.1. Taxonomy (NCBI): domain Eukaryota; kingdom Metazoa; phylum Chordata; class Lepidosauria; order Squamata; family Lacertidae; genus Podarcis; species Podarcis liolepis. The sequence goes on along the minus strand of NC_139565.1, from coordinate 51,401,796 downwards.
GACTAAACCACTTCTGGCGCAATGGAACACCGTGACGGAAACCAGAGTGCACGGAAACACCATTTACCTTCCCGCCATAGTGGTACCTATTTATCTACTTGTACTGGTAGCATGCTTTCAAACTGCTAGGTTGGCAGTTCAGGGCTTTATCTATGTACAGTAATTGTCAGCTTGGCCTGCTAGCACATGGGAAGCCACTGGGTTGCCCATCGTTGCTCTAACCCAGAGCTTTCCAAACTTTTCATGTTGGTGACACACTTTTTAGACATGCCTCATTTTGCGACACAGTAATTCAGTTTTACCGGCAAACTGGAGGTTAAACTAACCCATTTCCACCCCTGGGAGAAGCGCAGGGAACATTCGCGCAACACGCCGGCACACTAATGTGTCGTGACACACAGTTTGGAAAGCTCTGCTCTGACCATTAGATCACAGCAGCTCTTGCTAGTCTTCTTGTCCCCTTCCTTTTTCAGAGTAGCTTTAGCATCAGGAAGAGTATCAGTTAAGATTCAAAGTGACTTGCATTAGATAAACTCCTGTGCACACATCATCGTCTCTGCTCCCAAAAGCATACTGTTTAAGCGCTGACCTCTAAAGCCCTCCGTGGTCTGTTAACTCGGTTAGGCAAGAGGCTGGCTTCCATCTTGTATCCCACCCTGTGGGTTGTGTTCAGCCAGGATGCTACCAAGGTCATTTCTAAGCAAAAAACTTTCTGATATCAGTAGCAGGGTGCCCTACATTTTGACTCACGGCAAAGGCAGGGACATAGTGAAGGCACATGAAATGCAGCCGAGTCCAGTTTTGTTTTCCTAGAATGCTATCTTCACAAGAGATGGGGAGACGGCAGTTTAAAGGCCCATCTTTGGCGTGAACAGGGATGTGGGTGGCGCTGTGGGTTAAACCACAGAGCCTAGGACTTGCTGATCGGAAGGCCAGTGGTTCAAATCCCTGCGACGGGGTGAGCTGCCGTTGCTCGGTCCCTGCTCCTGTTCACCTAGCATTTCAAAAGCATGTCAAAGTGCAAGTAGATAAATAGGTACCACTCTGGTGGGAAGGTAAACGGCATTTTCGTGTGCTGCTCTGGTTTGCCAGAAGCAGCTTAGTCATGCTGGCCACATGACACGGAAGCTGTATGCCAGCTCCCGTGATGAGCGCTGCAACCCCAGAATCGGTCACGACTAGACCTAATGGTCAGGGGTCCCTTTACCTTTACCTTTTCATGAACAGCCTCATATGCACAATATGAAAGAAAAGAGATGGAAGATGTACAAAAAAGAGCGACAGTCTCATTTTGGACGATACTAATGGAAAGCATCCGGCATTGCTTTGGAATTGCAAGAACGCACAAAAATCAGTGCAGTTCTGAAATCAGTGGTTGAAGTCAGTGCAGTTTTGAAAGAATCAGCCCACCACCTAGATTCAAAATGGTGCTGAGTTATATCTAAAATCCAGTCCTTGATCTGGGCACTGTCGGAACATGCCTGGGGGCACAGGCAGCCGCAGGATGAAACAGACCTCTCCGGGCATCTTCCTGATGAAGTGCAGCCCCGGGACGTTCTCCAATCTTCAGTCCCAGTGCGCTGTAGCGACACATATCAGAAGACTATGTGCACGCTCAATCAGCAGAGTATAGCAGAAACGACGTGGAGCCTAGGTGTGTGCATTCTAAGTATTTATCAAGCAATATATACAGGACAAAGCAATCATGGCATCCTCTTACCACTTCTTCTTCAAGAGAGGGAGAGTAAAGAAGTACAAGCGGAAGAGATAGGATTGGCTTCCGTTCTCACACCTTCGAAGCCTGGAAAGTAAACACAGACATGCGATATAGCGATCACACATCCAGCAACGGAGGAGTGAAATGCTGACAGGCACCACCATGCAAAACAGAGAAAGAGACAAACAACATAAAAACATTATCGGGGGGGAGGGGCATGGCTTTCATTTTGATGGAGGATTGTTTGTGTGGCTACCTTAAGCCTTCTTAAACCTGGCGGACTGATTGGGCTTCCAAATGTCAACACAAAGGAACTGTTTGGGTCTCTTAGGACTTAAAGGAACAACATCAAATTGGCTGTTCGGTTTGCAAAGCTGCGGATTGAACTTAGAATCCTCCATTGTGTGGATCCGCCCCATGTCTCTGTATTGAATCTCCCTCTTTGCTCCTCTGGAAGGATTTTTTTGGTGGGGCAGGGGAGGATTTGCACTGGGGAAACAGCCCATAGGCCAAGGGTTAAACACTTGGCAGGAGATGTTGGGGTTTTAATCTGTGACCTTCTGCATGCAAGTCAAGAGCTCTAACCATTGAGCAATGGTCTGTGTTTTGGAGCGGAGGCAGCACAAGTGAGCCTGCGCCCCCACTTCCTTGTGTCCATTGTGACGGCTTTGGTCTACCTCTGAAATATACCAGGGCGTGATGCTTGCTTCTTTTCAATGGGCCAGGCATGCCTGCCTTTCTCCCAACTTTAGCTGCCTGTTTTCTTGCAAGCACGTGTATTTTCACTGCCTTGGACCTAAGTGACTTCAGTACTGAGAAAGGTTAAGATATTTGCAGCCCTGCCGGAGTTAACAGAAGAGTTTTCTCAAGAGCTCTTCAAACTTTGCAGAAGAAGAAGAAGAAGAAGAAGAAGAAGAAGAAGAAGAAGAAGAAGAAGAAGAAGAAGAAGAGAGAAAAGATGCTGATCCACTCCAAGTGACTAAGGGGAAGGCAAAAGAAGAAGAAGAAGAAGAAGAAGAAGAAGAAGAAGAAGAAGAAGAAGAGGAGGAGGAGGAGGAGGAGGAGGAGGAGGAGGAGGAGGAGGAGGAAGGGGACCAGCCATACGCAGCTGGCAAAAGAAAATAATGAACTGTCTGCAACTGTAAAATGTTGCTCTTAAAAAGATCGGCGGGCAGGATGGGGCGGGGGGGGGGGAGAGGATTACAATGGCACTTGGTTGGTGTTGAAGGATAAACTGCTTTGTATGGTGACACTTGTGTTACAGTGTCAATTGGTGAAGGGTGACGCGGTTGCTTCTCTCTCTCTTTTTGCTGTGAATTGCACGATGGAGCGAGAGACATGATTCAAACAAACTGTCGTCAAAAGAAACCTCTGCTCCGTATAAATGGGCCAGCAGTCACCCACTTTAATAGAATGCAAACAACATTGTCATGTACCAGATGAGACAGGTCGCAAGCTGGCCTGTCACATTCTAGGACAATTGAATTGATTTGTGTTTTGCCTTCTTGTTTTGTTCTGAAATGATTCGTACACAGGATACACACACACACACGCCAAGGTTGTAAAATTCTGCAGCGAGTGCTGGATTTTGGAAGTGTCTGAAATGTTATTTGCACTGCAGCCAAGAGGAATATACAGAGTGCAAACATACAAAGACAATTTTAGGACATGGGGTTGTGTTCAAATAAATTATACTCAGTGTAGACCCAATGAGATTAATTAACCTCTGTTAGCCATGCCCATTAACATCACTGGGTGTACTCCATGTAAGAACAGCATAGGAACTACCTATGGTGTTTAACACAATACAATAAATAACTTATCACAAAAACCAAAACACTGTGTTTGTCTGTATCCTAAAGCCCAAAATAAGGAACACAGATTAGCTGGTTAAACAAAAAAGAAAACAGCTATACTAATCAAGTTAATGTATTAACAAAGAATAATAGAGAACAGCCATGAAGATAAATTTATACGATGGTGGAACCTTTTCGTTAATTTTTGGAATGATAGAATTATGGACAACATACAAATTTATAACTCATTTACAACTATATAATCCATTCTTATCATTACCTTAAAAATAAAAAATACTCACTTTGGGGAAATTTTGTAATTATTATTATTAATAATTCCATTTGTATACCACTTTCTATTTTTTGGGGGGGATCTCAAAGCAGTTTACAACCTACATTAAAACATGTAATAAAAGAATCCAGAACAAAACATTACTGAAGAAAATCAAATATAAAATATACATTCTAAACAACATAATTAACAGGAAACTAAAATATTGTCTTTTAAAATTCAAACTAAAACATTACAAATGAGGTCAGCTACAGATTGCATGTTGAAAGGAGCAAAGTTAACAAAAAGATGCACTTTTAAATCAGAATAATTAGGAAGAGAATAACATGTCATCATAAACATAGATTGTATCTGTTGCTGAAGGCCCATATTTTGGTTTTCCCCCCTCATTGCTATGTCTATTTCACTTGCAAATGAACAAAATGCAATGATTTTTTAATAGTTTGACTGGGAATCGTCACTGGGACCATATAACTCTGATCCTAAAGAACCTACATTGGCTCCCAGCATGCTTAGAACACAACTCAAAGTTATGGTGCTGACTTTCAAAGCTCTAAACAGCCTCGGTCCTGAAGGAGCATCTCCACCCCCATCATTCAGCCTGGACACTGAGCTCCAGCGCCGAGGGCCTTCTGGCAGTTCCCTCCCTGTGAGAAGTGAGGTTACAGGGAACAAGGCAGAAGGCCTTCTTGGTAGTGGTGCCCACCCTGTGGAATGCCCTCCCATCAGATGTCAAGGAAATAAACAACTATCTGACTTTTAGAAGATATCTGAAGGCAGCCCTGTATAGGAAAGTTTTTAATGTTTGATGTTTCACTGTGTTTTAATTTATTGGAAATATAACTAACTAACTAACTAACTAACTAACTAACTAACTAACTAACTAAGTGAAATACATTGGAACTTCCAAAGGCCTACCTGGAAATTGTCTGTTTAAGATATAATAGGATATTTTATGAATATTCAGTGAATATCTCCAAGTACCTTATGTTGGCATTTGACATCCAATAATGTTTAAAACTGATACGTCATTTTTCACCTGGGCTGTATTTCGTAGCTGACATGCAATAGTATTGGTATTTGACAACATACAGATGATTTGACAACATACAGATGTGTTTTTGATCGCTAACTGTTTGTGAGATTTTGTATTTGACACCTGCCCAAACAAAGTTCACCAAGAGGTGCCAACATGTATCCCCCCCAATCAAACATCAAAGTCAAATTCTACATTCGGCATTTGAGGTTCAAATTCTATTTTCAACATTTCTTGAAGCTGGAGTATGACATTTTTGGAATTAAGCGGAGATGTGTTTGGGAAGGAGGCCAGAAGACCTTAGGGCACTCTCAAATCTCTCCCACCTCACTCCCAAACCCAGCACCTCACTTTCCCTGCTTTGGAAAAGCAGCGTGAAGGCTGCCAGTGTGGGGGGTGTCAACTGTTGCTGAGGGCCGCAAAAAAGAGCATTAAGGGCCGTGTTTTGTACCACCATGTCTTTTTGCAATGGAGCAGTTAGGCATGTGGTACGAAACATTTCCAACTTTCCATTTTCAGGCCAGAAAAAATGATGGGGTTGCTGTTTGAAGCATTTCCTCCATATTCACCTTTGTCCATCCTTTTTTATTGCTCCTACTCTCCCATGTGCTGCTACTTCAGTGGCGCTAAATCACACACAAACACACCTTGATGACTTTCTGAATTAGCTAACCAGAGATCACATGCTCAACAGGCTGCTGCTGCTAACTAGGCTGTACAGCTAATCAGAGTTGTATGTGTGACGTCACTAATGACATCACTGGGGGGCGGGGACTGGTTGAATTAGCCAACCAGCGGTTACACGTTTGCCAGGATGGAGAGAAGTCTGCTATGTGGCTCATGAAATCTGGCTCTGTTATGACATCATGGGGAAGGTGGAGCTGGAATGAGCAAAAGATGAGCAAACTCAGCCAACAGGTGAACCTTTTTGCAAGCAGCGGGGGGGGGGGGAGGGAATCAACAAGGGAGGGAGAAAGGAGGGGGCATTTTTCAACACTTTTCAAAACATTTTTTTGGGAAAGGTGAATGGCTTTCATTCAGCCCCTAAGCATTGCATAAATTATAAAAAAGGGGCAAAATGAAAATAGTGCCTTCTTGGGTGAGCCTCAGTTAATGATACGTATGCTGGGCAGGGTGCAAGGCAATGTCGCTATTTTCTGAACACCCTTGAAGGCCCAACGGCAAGCTGCGAAGCTGCGAGGCCCAGAGATATATTTTTATTTATTTTTTATTTTTTTGCAGTAAGGATAATAATAATAACCGTGTCAAGGACACTATTCTGGATGCTGCCTGGAGAGCTATTCAGTATAGTCCTATTTACGGCCATTATAAAATGCCTGTGGATAGTTCAACGACCGATTTTCAAGAGTCTTTTTCTGCTGTTTGAAGGATCAGGAAAATCTATCAGCTGCAGAAATTAAGCTATTTTTCTTCAGGGGGAAGAGATGGAGCGGGGAAGCTTCATACATTAGAATGCTGGCTGCAGATTTGAGATGAATGAAAAATTGGCCTGCATATAAATGAGTCCCGGAGATAGATTTTTAAAAAGGCTGAATACCGGCTTGGTTGCAGATGGTGTTTACAGTGGATGGAATTCCAGGCAACCCACAGTTAGATTGTAAAGCCTGCAGGGGGGTTATTCTTGTTGGAATTCTGCCTGGGTCAGAGGAATGTGCCACAGCGTAGGCACCGGCAGATATTCCTGTCTACCTCCCCGCGTCTCCACTCTGCTGATAAGCAGGCGAGGTCTCGGCGATTCATCTCAGATGTGTGAGAGGAACACACCGTTCATCATCTCTCCCCCTTTGGTGTCCCCCAAGAGGGGAAAGAAGCAGACAGAAAACTATTTACATCTTTTATTTCTGTCTCTCATATCAGTACAGAGAAACATGTCTGCACTCGACAACAGCAAGAAGAAACTCCACCCATGTACTTCCAGTACGGGTCATATGACACACACACTGAGCTAACATCCGGTGCTCAGTACAGATTGGACTGCCCCTTTGTTTCCATGGCAACAGTCACAAACATCCTGTCTGGCTTTCCAGCCACAAGCAGCTGACTGAGCTGCTGGAGCCTTTGCTTGCTGCAGCATTGGTGCTTTATGGTAACATCCTCCCCCTAAAGTATCAATGCGTGCCGCGAGCAAAGCGTCATCCAGAGAAGAAAACAAACAGTTGTTATACTTATAACATTCCCCTGTTGTTTCAGTTCCACCCTTGGAACTACCCGTCACTGGTTTAACCAATGTACCTCTCTGGTTGTGTGACTTCGCATTACCTTGGTTAACAACTTTCTGTTGTGCCTTTGTCTCTGACTCAGACACAGCTTCAATCTGTCCTTGATCGTTTACAACAGCAACATATGCAAGGTTAGCAAACTCCTTTGAATACCTCTTGGGTGGTACACCCTTCGTTGCTCTCTCAGACCTACGTAAGAGCTGCTGCTCTTCTCTGCTTTCTGGTTTAGCCTCTGAACTCTCTGAAGAACCAGTACTAAGCTTAATCAGTGGTTTATCCTCCTCTTCTGAGGGTCTAGTCATTATTTGAGATTTCCTCTCAATGACTGTGACAACTGAGCTGTCTGAGCTATCGCTGTCATCATCAGTACCACTGAACTCAATAAGATCAAACTCATCATCATCATCATCAGAATCATCTGTGGGATAAGCGTGAATAATCACTCTCTCCTGTTCAGGAGCACTCTCTAGAAATTTTGTGAGAATCACCTGACCAGATTCAGACAAAATTACTCTGTAGAGACCTTTTTCATAACCCACAAAGATGCCTCTGGCATTCTTTACCCCATTTGGAGCTTCTGTTCTCACATGAGACCCGAAAACCTTAAAATAGGCAACAGAAGGTTTTCTATTAAACAGCTTCTCAAAAGGAGAACATCCCAACTCTGTTGAGACTTTCCTCAACCACACATGAAGATAGGACGCTAAAGATTCGGCCCAATAATCATGTGGTAAATGTGAACTCAGCAATTGCGCATGCATCCCTTTTTGCAATTCTTTGTTCACTCTAACACAGACACATTTCTTCCATGCTTCTTCGGAAGTAGCAAGTTTGTGTCTTATCCCTTTCTCATCCAGGAACCTCTGGAAATCCTGTAAAAGAAAAACTGGCTTGTCATCTGTGAAAAGACAATCAATGTTAGCATCATGCATACTTTTAACCTTTTCACAAAACTCCTGAAACTTTTCTAAAGTTTCCTGCGGTTTCTTCATCAAGTAAACCCAAGAATAATTAGTGTAACAATCGACACACAAAAGGTAATATTTTGCACCGCCTCTGGATGGTTCTAGAGGACCAATCACATCAGCATACACCCGCTGAAAAGCTCTGTGGACCTTTTTAGCCACTTTCTTGGTGCTCACACTGGTCAGACCTGCAAGAGAAAATTCGTTAGAATCAGAAGTATTACATTTCATGTAATCACTTTGATCAAAAGTCAACAAATACAGTCCATCTTTCTCTTTGGCAGTAAGAAACAGTTCTCCATCTTTGTAGATCTTGCATCTTTTAGCATCATAGTACAGTTTTAGTCCCTTCTTTGCAATCTGCGAAGCACTCAGCAGACTAAATTTCAGTTCTGGAACCAGGTAAACATCGTTTATAGTCAAGTTCAGACTCTCAAGATACACAGTTCCAATTCCGGTCGCTTCCAGTTCTTGACCGTTGGCTTGTTTCACAGTGAAGCTTTGCTTCTTCAACGTCGAAAACAGTCCTCTGTGTGGGCAGAGATGCTTCGTGGCGCCGGTATCTATTATGAATGCGTTCCCAACATCTGGCGTGGTTCCTTTCGCCATCATCACCTTTGCAGGTTTCACCTGGCAGTTGGTACGGCTTTTGCTTGATGCCTCAGGCTTCGTAGAGCTGTACTTGGCTCCTTTTGACTGTCGCGGCTTCCTACAGTTCCGCTGTAGATGCCCAGTCTGTCCACAATTGTGGCATCGGACGGCACTCAATGCTATAGCATCACCAGCAGTGGGAAGATTCGAACTCTGTTCTTGCCTCCCTCTGTCTTTCTCTTCCAGTGCAGCAAGTCTGTCGTGTTCGTTCAGGACGACGGCACAGACTCTTTCCGCGGTTAGCTGAGCGGCAGGTAGGGAACCAAGCTGACTGGCAACAACCTTGTAGGTGCGGCTCAGGCTGTTTATCATCATGAAGCAAAACACTTCCTCCTGTAGACGGAAATTGCGTTCCACCATCTGTTGACGCAGATACTTCATCTCTGTCAGGTGCGCTTGAACATCTCCATCAGGCGCTAATCTCAGATTGGTCAACTTCTCAAAATACAGCAACGCTGAAGAACCAGCATCTCTCTGATGCGTTGTACGCAGCGCGTTCCAAACCTCTTGCGCAAATTCCAAATGCTGTATATGCACAAGCTGCGAGTCTGACACACACAGAATTATGGCAGTCCTAGCCTTCACATTCTGTGACTCCCAAGCACGCGTTGGTGCTGCTGGGATGGGATTCTCAATCACCCCAAACAGTCTCTGATTCTGCAGCAGGGCCTTCATCTTTACAGACCAAGATGAATAATTGTCATTGGTCAGGAGGGGTGGAGAAGGCAAACCTCCCCCCTTCTTGGCATCCATTTTGAGTCCTTGCATTGACTCTAAAAACACAAGCCTCTAAAATCCAATAGCTGGCTTGTTTACACTCTTGACACCTGGCAACTCTGACACTGGCTGCGTTGGAAAGTCCCTTCCAGCAGTTCGTGAGGACCTAGTCATAACAAAACTTGTTTTCGCCTCTCTGAAGCATTCTGACTGTCCAGCCCTCTTTAGTAACTTTCCATTTCTCCTCTCTGAGGCACAGCCTTCTGAAGGACGTTGCTAGGCAACAGCGCATTCCTTTCCTGGACAGGAAACCACAAAAATGCCTGGTATGCAGGCCTCTTCTAAGTTGGAGCTGCTTTCCCACACACGCTCTCCGTGAAGCAGAGAATGAATCATTCTGCATTCACTCTTTTAAGCCCTTAAAAGTCTCATACCTTGAGCATTGGCTTGGCTGTCAGCTTCTTCTGGTCAGCTTCTGGCTGCAGAGAATCAGCCTCTCAAATCAGGCTTCCATGGAGCAGAGGAGGACCTTTCACCAGCCTCTCTTCCAGATGTCCGATGGATCGATGAAAACAGCAACCATCCGAAGGCTGCCACTGTTGGAATTCTGCCTGGGTCAGAGGAATGTGCCACAGCGTAGGCACCGGCAGATATTCCTGTCTACCTCCCCGCGTCTCCACTCTGCTGATAAGCAGGCGAGGTCTCGGCGATTCATCTCAGATGTGTGAGAGGAACACACCGTTCATCATCTCTCCCCCTTTGGTGTCCCCCAAGAGGGGAAAGAAGCAGACAGAAAACTATTTACATCTTTTATTTCTGTCTCTCATATCAGTACAGAGAAACATGTCTGCACTCGACAACAGCAAGAAGAAACTCCACCCATGTACTTCCAGTACGGGTCATATGACACACACACTGAGCTAACATCCGGTGCTCAGTACAGATTGGACTGCCCCTTTGTTTCCATGGCAACAGTCACAAACATCCTGTCTGGCTTTCCAGCCACAAGCAGCTGACTGAGCTGCTGGAGCCTTTGCTTGCTGCAGCATTGGTGCTTTATGGTAACATCTCTTACCTCTTTTGTTTCCTCCCCCTGATCTTCCATGTTAAAAATGATACTTTGGATTAGCAGGATGTGACACGCACAGCTTATCATCATCACTTCACGTGGAACAGTGCGGCTCTGAACGTGCAAGGCGCTGTACAAAAGCAGAGAGGTGAGAGGTGAGCCAAATGGCCAATAATAGCATAAGGACTTGAAGAACAGTGAGCATAGAACCATAAAACTGTAGAGTTGGAAGGGAGCCTAAGGATCATCTAGTCCAGGGGTCAGCAAACTTACCATGCCAGAGGCCGGTGTCTCCAGGACCGATTGCGCAGCGTGCCAGAGGGCAGGGGAGCGCGTGCCCATACATGTGCCCACACACACTATTTCCAGCGCACTTCCGGGTCAGAGGAGCACCAGAAATAGCTTGTGCGCATGTGCACAGGCCTCCTCCGACCCGGATGTGCACTGGAAATAATGCATGCACATGCGCACAAGCTATTTTCAGTGCTCCTCCGACCTGGAAGTGGCAGCTGCCCAGTGCAGTGCAGGTAAGAGCGGGCAGTGGCAGCGGGTGGTGGGAGTCGCCGTGGGCTGTTTAAATGAGTCCCTCGGGCCTTACCCGGCCCACGGGCCTTAGTTTGGGGACCCCGATCTAGTCCAACCTCCTGCAATGCAGGCATCTCAACTAAAGCATCCATGACAGATGGCCACCCAACCACTGCTTTAAAACCTCCAAAGAAGGAGAGTCCACAACCTCTCTTTTTTTAAAATAAAATATTTATTAAATTTTTTTGAAATATAACAGTAAAAATGAAAAAGAAAAAAGAAAAATACAAAATAAAAACAGTTAAAAACATGCATTTTTTCTTTTACTTATTTTCTTTTAGCTTATTTCCCGGACCTCCTCATACCTCCCTTTTTTGTATTCCACTTCAATTTATTGGTTCAGCAAATCCTTACCATTAGATTTTAACTCGTTTATAACCCTTTTTTCATATTCTCTTAGATCATTACAGCTGGAAACCCCTTAGTTGCTATCCAACATCATTCTATCATTCATTAATTTTACAATATTTCTGTAGATAGTCTTTAAATTTCTTCCAGTCTTCTTCCACCGACTCTTCTCCCTGGTCTCGGATTCTGCCAGTCATTTCTGCCAAGAGAGTCCACCACCTCTCAAGGGAGTCCATGCCACATTTGAACAGCTCATACTGTCAGGAATTTCTTCCTGGTGTTTTGTCGGGATCTCTTTTCTTGAAACTTGAATCCATTGGATCAGGTCCTACCTTCCAGAGCAGGAGAAAGCAAGCTTGCTCCATCTTCCATGTTCTGTTCCTCATGTGACAGACCTTTAGATATTTGAAGATGGCGATCGGTATCTCCTCTCAGTCTCTTCTTATCCAGGATAAACATGGGGAGATCATGACAACCAAAATGGCTGCTGTGCTCTTGCGATAAAAAACGGGAATATGAAGTTCTGGATTTGGGCTCCAAAGTGTTGGAGGGTACGCATTCCCTGAAGTGGACTTAGAATCCACAATTCAAAGTGTTGGTGCTGACCTTCAAAGCCCTAAACGGCCTCAGTCCAGTACAGTGGTACCTCGGGATGCGAACGGGATCCATTCCGGAGCCCTGTTCGCATCCTGAATGGAACACAAGATGTGATGGCGCGTCTGCACATGCGCGGGTCACGTTTTGCTGCTTCCACGCATGCGCGCGACATCATTTTGAGCGTCTGCGCATGTGCAAGCGACGAAACCCGGAAGTAACGTGCTCCGTTACTTCCGGGTTGCCGTGGAGCGCAACTTGAACGCACTCAACCCGAAGCACATTCAACTTGAGGTATGACTGTATACTTGAAGGAGTGTCTCCACCCCTGTTGTTAACCCAGACACTGAGATCTAGCTCTGAGGGCCTTCTGACACTCTGTCATTGCAAGGTTGCAGGGAACCAGGCAGAGGGCCTTCTTGGTAGTGGTGCCCTCCCTGTAACTATACAACATTTAGAATGCAGCTGAAGGCTGTAATGGGAAGTTTTTCATGTTTGATTTTTTTTAAAAAAACATTTTTATATGTTTGGAAGCTGCCCAGTCATATGGGTGTGGTATAAAGAATACAATTATTATTATTATTATTATTATTATTATTATTATTATTATTATTATTTCAGTGCCAGACTTTTGTTGTATCAGGGGCACAAAAATGTAATATGTGAGTACTATATACACTTGCACAAATGAGTATCATATAGTCACTCTTGCCAGGTAGCCCAAGTTATTTTAATTATTATTCCATCCTTCCTCCATAGAGGTCAAAGACAGCATTTAAATCCAACCTCCTAACCATTACGCCACACTGTCCCTTAGGGCTTTGCCTCTGCAGAGTGCGGGAAAGGTTTCCTGTGCGCTTCCCGTCCTGTAGTCCCTTCCTTTATCTTCTGTGCTGCCCTTTAGATGCACGCCTGTGGCTCCAAACCTGTTGCCCTTGCGCGAATGTTGACAGGAGGCAGCTGCCAAACCCTTCGCAGCAATAAGGCATATTTCACATTATGTGTTTATGATCCAATCAAGCACACTTTGCGTTCGGCAAATGGGATAGAGGTGGCTGTACGGTTGCTGTAATGTGATATGATCTGGGATGTGTCACGGGAAGGATTACGTTTATCCAGTGGCAACATGTGATAGCAAATACGATAGAGGCGCGAGGTAACACAGGGAGAAGAGGGCAACTTCAAGGTAAGAGGGGCGAGTGGAAGGAGGGTGCAAGAGAGAAATCAACTGCAAATTTTAAAAAGGAGGATGAAAAAGTTTCAGGATTCAGTGAAGGGGTAATCATGTGAAGTAGTGATTACCCTTCAGTCAAGTCTCTAAAATCCCCTAAATGTGGGGAGCTGAGCCTTGGTCCATATACCTGAAAGAGCGTCTCCACCCCCATTGTCCAGCCCGGATACTGAGGTCCAGCTCCGAGGGCCTTCTGGCAGTTCCCTCACTGCGAGAAGTGAAGTTGCAGGCAACCAGACAGAGGGCCTACTCAATGGTGGCACCCGCCCTGTGGAATGCCCTCCCATCAGATGTCAAGGAAATAAACAACTATCTGACTTTTAGAAGACATCTGAAAGCAGCCATGTTTAGGGGAGTTGTTAATGTTTGATATTTTATTCTGTTTTAATATTCTGTTGGGAGCTGCCCAGAGTGGCTGGGGAAACCCAGCCAGATGGGCGGGATACACACACACACACACACACACACACACACACACACACACACACACACACTCGCTTCAGGTTACATACTCCAGGTTACAGACTCTGCTAACCCAGAAAGAGTACTTCGGGTTAAGAACTTTGCTTCAGGATGAGAACAGAAATCGTGCTCCGGCGGCGCGGTGGCAGTGGGAGGCCTTGTTAGCTAAAGTGGTGCTTCAGGTTAAGAACAGTTTCAGGTTAAGAACAGACCTCTGGAACGAATTAAGTACTTGACCCGAGGTACCACTGTATATTTCCATTTGAATTCCAGGCTTTTTTCAGGTCCAGTGGCACCCACAAAAATAGCCCTAGAAGTTCAACAACGTTCGATCTAGCCTACCCATCTGGCTGGATCCTCTTCTTCCCACCCCCCAAAATGGTATCTCTGGGATCTTTTGATACAGGGCAGTATATAAATCATAAATCACAATCATAATCATAATCGTAACAACAACAACAACAGCATTCAAAAAGAAGAAATAAGAAATGATTAATAGCAACTCTACTTTAAAGCACATGACTTAACCAAAGGATCATGGGAACTGTAGTTGGCCACTCGGAGAACGACAAGTCCCAGGACACTTAACAAACTACAGTCCCAGGATTCTTTGGGGGGAGATGTCTGCTTTAAATGTGTGGTGTGTGCACAGCCTGAGTCTAAGGAGGACGTTGGCAGCCAGTTGCATCCCTGGAACTGGTTGTAAGTAAGAAGACAGCCAGGTCAGTGTGGGCCGAGGGCAGATTGACGTTGTGGGAAAGGCAGCGTTGCCTAATGGAGCAGCTTCCACTGTGCTTGCTTTTGGCCGGGGAAATGAGATGTAAAACATATGGTATTGGGAAGGAAATCCGAAGCTTCTGTTGCCCCCCCTCTTTTTGTGGGTGTTTTCCGTTAAGCCTTCTTTTCATTCGCCTTAGGAATTGCTTGCATCTCCTTATCTTGAATTGTTTCCTCCATGTCGTAAGGGGCTCGGAACTATTTTATAAAAGGGAGTATTTTCAAGCTAAGTACTGGGCTTGACCAATGTGTCTTAATTACTTGCATTTAAAAAGTTGATCAATACACTGAATAAATGGTTCTCCCAGCCGCCTAAATGGGCTCCAGTCAGGATTTTTGTTATCAAACTCTGTGCTCTTTCACCATCCTGTCTCTATAAATGGAAGTCCATTTTCATTCCCAGTGCCTCCAGTTAAATTTAATTGCATGGGGGAAATATCTATTATTATGTTTTCTCTAAAAAAATAAGAAACTTCCACAAATTCCTTCCGTGGATAACCAGTAAAAAAAGTCTGCTTAGGAGCTTCTGGGGGGAAAGCCAGAGTCTCTGGCATCCGACAGTGACTAGAGATGAGGGGGCAGAAACATCACTCAATTTGCATTTAAAGGTGATCGTAGCAAAGCTATATGCAAACTGAAACACAACCAACCTTCAGAATTTTACACTTCTCTGAATTTTGCAATACAGTTCTTCGGCCAAGTACTGTGGATAAAGTTGCATACAGTAAGCCAAATTGTGAGTGTCTGTACATATATTATTGAAAGTAACATCCCGAATTGCATCACATTAGGGGAAATTGCTTTGCAGAAATTTGTATACAAGGAAAGATTGCAAACAATTTATTTAATCTAAGGGGGGGGGTTGGAAGCCAGGGGCACTGTTATGCAGTAGCTCTGCTCCTTCCTCCTGGGTCCTGTCCAGGAAGTGGTGTGGAGGGTGACTGTTGACCCCTAGGTGCTCACTTGTGGAGTACAAGTTATAAATCATCATCATCATCATTATTATAATCTTGCATTCATATCCTACTTTTTTCTCCTCCTCGTTTAATCCCCACAACGATCCTGTAAGGTAGGTTAGGCTAAGAGGCAGTGACTGAACCAAGTCCACACACATTGCGCTCTATGGGCAAGTAAGATTTGAACCCTGGTGCTGCAGTGGAGCAAGCCGATCGGGTGCCTAGGGTGGCACACATACCCTGTGGGGTGAGGCCAGCTGGGGCAGGATGCTCCACAGGGCCTCCGAGGAGTCTGCCTGCCTCCTCCCACTCAGCTGCCCTACAACTGAGGGGGAGGCAGCAGGCGGACCATTTGGGCAGCATGGAGGCTGCGGGTGCCCAGGCCACCATGTCACTCCCAGGAGAGATGCATCATTTGGGTGCACTTCAGGCCCCATGGTGATAGCCGTCCGGCATTTTGTCACTCCCCTCAGTAGTGACACCTGGGGCAGACTGCCCCAACCACCCCCCTTCCTCTGCCCCTGCCCTGGTGCTAGAGCTCTGATACACTGGCTCTTGTAGACTAAAATGTATATACAGTGGTACCTCGGGTTACAGACACTTCAGGTTACAGACTCCACTAACCCAGAAATAGTACCTCGGGTTAAGAACTTTGCTTCAGGATGAGAACAGAAATCGTGCGGCGGTGGCAGCGGGAGGCCCCATTAGCTAAAGTGGTGTTTCAGGTTAAGAACCATTTCAGGTTAAGAACGGACCTCTGGAACAAATTAAGTTCTTAACCCGAGGTACCACTGTATGAGGAGGAATTCGCCCTAAAACACTGGTGAATTTTCATGATGATTTTTTATTTTAAATGCAAACTGAACTTAAGACTTGGGAGGGAATGCAAAGCTGGGAGGAAAGGGAAATTAACACACCTCTAGCAGTGGCTTTGCTCTCTCAGCAAATCACAAGGCTGAATTTAAAAGGCCAGAGTTCTATAGAGGCAGGTAAGTTGACATCCCTCTGGGTTCTCCTCCCCCGCCTCCCTTTGCTGATATATCTGTCAAGAGGAAGGCAACAACATAGTAATGTATTTAGCTTTAAATGATCTAATAACGCTGCCCTGCTCGCACTTACTGAGTGTGCGCCTTCCATTTTACTTTTATGGTGCATGAGGTCTCAATTGATGGGAATGGATGTACCACAATGGGCCCAGGTCGTAAATTCGCTGCTTTATTATTAAATGTGACTGTCCTGCTGGTGTACAGGAAATCTCTGCTGTACATTTTGCTTCTCGCATGGAAAGTATATCTAAGGGGGAGGCTCAGCCATGCGTGCTAGACGGGGTTCTGCTTTTGCTGGCCGCTGGCAAAAAGTGAGAGCATTGGGTACAAAAGTGCTGGATTTCCATGGATGGTGGAGGTTTCACGGTCGCCAGAATTTCTCCGCATTTTAGGGTGGCCCCTTAAAACTATCATAGTTTTTGCAAAAGAGATTCCAGAAATTTTGGCTTGCACAAATTAAAGCGGCTCAAAGAGCTCTAACACCTTATCCCATTATAAAAAAAGAAGACTGTTTGCTGTTAGGAAACTGAGAAGGAAAGGTACAAATTGTGGAATGAACATATGACCGATAGGAAGAACCTTGCAAGTGAATTGGGATGAATGCTCATTGCCATATATATATGACAATGAACCAGTGTGGTGTAGTGGTTAAGAGCAGTAGACTCGTAATCTGGGGAACCGGGTTCGCGTCTCCGCTCCTCCACGTGCAGCTGCTGGGTGACCTTGGGCCAGTCACACTTCTCTGAAGTCTCTCAGCCCCACTCACCTCACAGAGTGTTTGTTGTGGGGGAGGAAGGGAAAGGAGAATGTTAGCTGCTTTGAGACTCCTTTGGGTAGTGATAAAGCGGGATATCAAATCCAAACTCTTCTTCTATATATGCCCAGCAAACAAATCAGACCAAACGCTTCCTAAAAACCAGACCTAGTCTAACTTCCTTGCAAGCTTTGTGCAAGCAAATCAAGAGGAATGCTCAATAGACAGGTAGTCTGGAGGAGCCCTTAAACACATTCAGAATGTAATTGGGGTGGAAAGCCCAAATGCTCAGCTGTTTTGTAAAGCTCCTGGTTTCCCCACACCCTTCATGTTGTTTTCTTTGGATTCTGTGAAATGTCCAAATTTAAGGAGCACCCCCAAATCCAGGAGAGCTTTCTTCTTACCTGAGTACTTGAAGTCATGACTGTTCAGTGTGACGCCTCAGGTGTCCATGTCTGGTTTTGGCCTGGGAAACCCAGCTTCAAAGATCTGCTCGGTCATGAGTCTCACTGAGTAACTCAGACAAATCGCTGTTTATGAGGGGCTAAATATACATTGCATTAAACTCAGGGGTTGGTATCCTTTCCTCGTTCCCTCTCTGCATCTCCCCCAATACAGTGGTACCTCGGGTTACAGATGCTACAGGTTACATACCCTTCAGGTTACAGACTCCACTAACCCAGAAATAGTACCTCGGGTTAAGAACATTGCTTCAGGACCAGAACAGAAATTGTGCTCCGGTGGCGCGGTGGCAGCAGGAGGCCCCATGAGCTAAAGTGGTGCTTCAGGTTAAGTACAGTTTCAGGTTAAGAACAGACCTCCGGAACGAATTAAGTACTTAACCCAAGGTACCACTGTTTTTAACTCAAGCAGATGCATGTTTTGACATCACATTGCTCAGCAATTTCAATGTCACAAGTCACATCCAACAAAGACAGATGGCTCGGTATAAGATTTCAATACTCTGGTTCCTGATTGCATGCCTGCGTCTTTCAATAAGCAAAAATCGGTATATAGTAAAAGCTAATAAACAATGATACCTTGCTGTGGAAGATTTTATTTTATTTGCTTTACTTCAGCTTTTTGTGTTTTCCACTTTTGCATTTTATTTTCCACTGCTTTTGTTTCCTGCTAGGCTGTGTCTAGGAAACAATTTCAAGGCATTCCTGTGGGACAATAGCTTGGATGGTGAATTTCCACAACTGACATTATGAAATAAGTGCTGCAAGACCCTCCAGGCTGGTCTTCTTTTTGCTCTGCTGAGAGAGCTCTGACTACCAATGCAAGACTGGATAAAATGTTGTTCTGCAAATTCTCTCTGTCTCTCTCTGTGCTCATAACATATTCATGCACAGTTAAGCAGCAACAGTTCTTAAATCTTAACCATCCCATAGTAGTAGAATTGGGAAAATGCTGCATGCATCCTAGTGTGCTCCTGTTCAGTGTTCCAGCCAGCCATGCCCTTTTTATGTTACTCCATTGAAGTCCACGTCCCCTCTGATTTTCCGTTACTCAGCAGTTCATGGCGACTTAGTTATCATTGAAATGCAGATGTTTTCTGCTTCTGCAAACCTCCAGGTTCCCTTGGTCATCCTGGAGAATTTCATTGCTTTTCATAAATAAAATAAAAGCAGATATGTTATTGCCTCCATCTTAGCGTCTCCTCTTGTGCTCTCCTTAAAAAAAACCCAGCCCTCACCCAGAGCTAAGATGGAGGCAATAACATATCTGTTCTGCCCTGGGGGTTCCCCCAATCCTACGGAGCAGATTTGTACACAGGAGGGGGAGAGGGGTGAAATCCTGTTGCACTAGGGCAAGGATTTCATGGACTATTACCCAAAGATATTTTTTCAGCAGTGTCAAAAACATTCTTGGGAAACAGCGAGTTTGGCCCTTGTTTCCTGCTATCATAGTTGCAAAGGAGGAGTAATAATAATAATAATAATAATAATAATAATAATAATAATAATAATAATATAAAAAGAATGGATGCAATTCAATTGAAGACATGAATAAAAGGACCCAGCCGCATAATTTTAAAGCTCCTGATTTTTGTTCAGCCATGGATTGGCATGCCTGCATAAGATGAGAGAGTTGATAACAGACTGCAGCATCTTAGACTACCCAAAGCTATCTGCTGTCTGTGCAATGACAAGAGATTTGTGCTGTCTGTGCAGCAAAGGAGGAAGAGAATTGCTTGAAAGTTTTCCTTTGTAGCTGAGATAGCAGCATGTGCTCCCACACAGAACAAGGGAACAGAGTGTCTTATATCTCTTTTGTGCTGTGTGGGCTCTGCTAACTGTGCTGCAGCAAGAAAAAGGTTGCTTGTCTCAGATTCTTAACTCTTTCTTGGGCTTTGCAGTTGCATCCCGGAGGATGCAGCCTTGTTGCTTTCTATGGGCCTCGATCAGTTCCAAGGATCGGCCTCTTGTAATCAACTTACAGTAGATGCTGTTCTGTTGTACAAAACAAGTTGATGAACATCGGTCTTAAGGCTGCTGGGTTTGTTTGTTTTTAAATAGCTTGGTGATCCGATTTGCTTGCTTGATGTTCCTGAGACATGGCTCACCTTCTCACAAAGTAGATGCTTTCTTCTCACAAGGAAATGGACCTCGTTCAAGAACCGTGGTGGGATGCCCATTGCTCAGTAGCTGAGCACCTTGGCTTGCATGCACAAGGTCACCAGGTTCAATCTTCAGAATCTCCAGGTATGGCTTGGAATATCCCCTTCCTAAAACCCTGGTGAACTGCTGGTGGTCAGAGCAGGCAGTACTGAGTGAGATGGAGTGATAGCCTGACTCAATATAAGGCAGCTTCCTCTGTTCCTATGATGCTTCCAAGGGACCAGGCTGAAGCAAGCACATCCCAGCAGCAATTCCGCTTGCACACTGCCCAGCTGATGGCTGGCCTGCTGGCGGGGAAAGTGAGTGGGGCATCCTGGGGTTTGATGCCTTCTCAGCAAGTTGCCTTTGGAAGCTCAGGAGCATGGACACAGTGTGATAGCCACCTGCCACCTGTTGGATGAAAAAGGTCAAGGTACACTGCCTCTAATTGTGGAAGCCTCAGTCATCAGGCAGTGTCTAATAGCCAGCAATGGTGATGTATGGAAGTGAGAGCTAGACCATAAAGAAGGCTCATCACCGAAGAATTGATGCTTTTGAATTATGGTGCTGGAGAAGACTCTTGAGAGTCCCATGGACTGCAAGAAGATCAAACCTCTCCATTCTGAAGGAAATCAGCCCTGAGTGCTCACTGGAAGGACAGATCCTGAAGCTGAGGCTCCAATACTTTGGCCACTTCATGAGAAGAGAAGACTCCCTGGAAAAGACCCTGACATTGGGAAAGATGGAGGGCACAAGGAGAAGGGGATGACAGAGGATGAGATGGTTGGATAGTGTTCTCGAAGCTACCAGCATGAGTTTGACCAAACTGCGGGAGGCGTGCTCTGGTCCATGGGGTCACGAAGAGTCGGACACGACTAAACGACTAAACAACAACAACAATCGCCAGCAACAAGTCTAACTTTCAGTGGATATTTGTGCTGAGCCCAGGGGTTAACCCGAACAACATGGTCCAGGTCTGGTCCCAAATCCAAGGATTCCATGAGGAGTCAGTCCGACAGGGCCAAGGCAGGAAACCAGGCTAGGTAAGGCACAGGGTCTCAGGAAGGTTCTAGCAAATAGCATTGTTGCGCCTGCAACCTGGGGCGGGGTCCGATAGCCTTTTATCGTTGTTGGGGTAATGGGCAGTCCTGATCCCCCAGCAAATCACCTCCCTTTCTTGCCCAAAGGTGAGCACTCCTCCTGCGAGTACTCAGGTCTCTCCTTCTCTCAGACCTTAGTCTCTGCAGCTCAGGAGATATTGGTGGGTTGCTAGACCTAGAGGCCGTCTCAGCCTCTCCTGACCCAACTGTTAGTGGAGCAGCTGTAAGTGATGGCCCAGCTGAAGGCAACGAGGTAATCCCTGCATCTGGAGCCAGGGCAGGCTCAGGCCCCTGACTCAGCCCAGCTGGTGCTTGTTGCAGGGGAACCTGTGCAGACTGGGGCTCTTCAGAATCAGGCCCCAGACCTGGTTCAGATGCTGCCTGAGGCAAAGGATCCGATGCAGACTGAGTCTCCTCTGGTTCTGAGTCCGAGCCCGAGTCCCAGGCCATCACAATATTGGCAGGAACAATTTCTATGAGTGTTTAAAAACTCATTGAACAGTAGTGTTAACATACATCATCTGATGATGCCTTGAGCAAAGAAATGCTTCCCTTTGTCTGTTCCTTTGAAATTTAGGGAAGGCGAGGAGTAGGGAATGAACATGGCCCTTCAGGTCTCTCTCTGTGGCCCTCAGAACACCCACAGGCCACACCCTCTCTCTCCCCCACCTTGAGAACACCTATTGATTACCTTGATGAGTGTGTGTGTTCTTATCAGCAGGCTCAAAACTTGGAAACATTTTCTCCTCCTCCTAGCTTTCCCCCGCTTCCACTTCCTCTTAGTAGGAATTCACTTTTCCTAACCAGGTTTATTAACCAGCCCGCAGTGAGCTTTTCTCCAGCAATGCAGCCAGTGCAGCAAATTGACATATTGAAACCATTAGGACCAGAAAATTAACATCACTTTGCTAACTGTCTATAGCAAGCTGGTCACATGCATTACCTTCTTTAACCCGTGCACTTTCTCCTGATCACTGAAGCTTTCCATGTAACGCAGCTCAATTGTGTGTTTGTCTTGTTGCCCGACCAATTTACCTGTCTCGCTCCTCTCTCTTGGACCGGATAATGTGAGCTAATTAAGGCAGGAGGCTGTGACTGTGGATGGGAGAGTTTAATTCTATGCCAGCAAATTGCGTTGAGAGGTTCTACTTGGGAGAGTTAAGGATTCCGCCGCCTTAAGAAAAGCTACGCGTGTGCCTTTATTTGCACCATTCTCCAGACCGGTATATGCGTGTTGACTTGTGGTCAGAGAAGTCTGGAAGAAGTACATACTGCTTTCCACAGAACTACATGCCTGATGCAGCAGAAGGTGGCCAATAGGCCCAGGATTGTTACCTTTGAAGCTGCTATTCCTAGGTCTGGCACTGTGGCTTGTTCTCCCTATGTCAGCGGTGTGCATGCCTCCCAGTGTATAATGGTTTCCTTGTTTCCTAGGATATGGGAGACTTCCTGGAGAGTGGTGTTTTTAATATGCCATTTGCACAGTTTTAAGATGCTGGAGGAGACTGGCAACTCTGACAACAGTGTCGGCATCTTTGCAGGAACAGAAAGCCGAGGGCTGTGCTCTCCACTGTCTGCTTGTGTGAGCTCAGTGCAAGAGGCAGACAAGGTATACAGCTAAGGAAGATCTCAACAGGCCTTGGGATACCAGCAGGACATTGCTGGGGCATGCTGCTGGTGGCCAGAAGGCTTCTGCAATGGTTGCTGTCTGCACAGTGTGGATCAAGCCCTCACCTCAATAGAGACAACCATGGGGTGAACCACAGGACTTACCAAAGAATAAGCCAAGACTAGAAGTCAAAGGGGAAGATAGGAGCAAGGAACGAGCCAGACATCAGGACCAAATAATAGAGCTGTGATGGAGAATCTCTAGCCCACGTGCCTAAATACATCTTCACATCCTCTGATATTGGCATGACATGCTGTTTGGGGTGAACCTGACATCATTTGACACCAGGCGCAGGGAAGTTTAAAATAGAAACTCAAACTGCAAAGGAGGAATATGGACAGAAGAAACTCACATGAAAAAGCAAGAAATTTAGGCCAGGGTTGCAAAAGAAAACCTTTTTATTTGCAGCTACAGCCTGAAGTGTCAATCACCTGACATCATGTCCTGCCAAGTGATTGGCACATGGGCAGTCCCGCCTCAATGCCAAAGTGGCCTGCATACATTTGGGTCTGGCTCTTCGGATGAGTTCACTTCACCACTCTAGGAATACAGTGGTACCTCAGGTTAAGAACTTAATTCATTCTGGAGGTCTGTTCTTAACCTGAAACTGTTCTTAACCTGAGGTACCACTTTAGCTAATGGGGCCTCCCACTGCTGCCGCGCGATTTCTGTTCTCATCCTGAAGCAAAGTTCTTAACCCGAGGTACTATTTCTGGGTTAGCGGAGTCTGTAACCTGAAGCGTCTGTAACCTGAAGTGTCTGTAACCTGAGGTACCGCTGTACAGGAAAATGGCGGGGCTCAAGAAGCCCTTGTTCCTCGAGGAAAGCTCAGCTGAGAACGGGAAGACTTTTATGCAGATCTTGATCAGCAAATGTTTCCTCACCCTCTGCGGCCCCATTCTCAGGTTGTGAGCTGGGGAGGCACTTTCTACTCATAGAGGGGCAGGCTGAAGAAGATGCCATTTCCGTGGGACAGTTTAGCAGGCCATGAATCAGTTGTAAAGGATTCTCTCCTTTTTTGCTGGTCTAGGAAAGTGGTTGCAGTGACTTTTGCCTCACAGGACTTTTGCATCAGGATGCAGCCTCCATGAGGGGAAACCTGGATGCCCTCACTGCCACACAGGCAGGGGCAGAGGAAGGGGTGTGTGGTAGGGGTGGTCCGCCCCGGGTGTCACCACTGAGGGGGGTGAGAAAATGCCAGGTGGCACTCACCGCGGGGCCTGCAGCACGCCCGATCCACGTGTCTCTCCTGAGAGTGACACGGTGGCTTGGGTGCCCGCAGGCTCCGCGCTGCCCCAAATGGTCTGCCCACTGCCTCCCCCTCAGCTGTAGGGTGGCTGAGAGGGAGAAGGCAGGCAGACTCCTTGGAGGCCCTGCGGAGTGTCCTGCCCCGACTCACCCCGCCCTGCGGGTGACTGGCCCCACCCCTGGGTGCAGGGCTAGCGCGCCGCCCCATGTGCCCGATCAGCTTGCTCCACCCCTGCATACAGGAGTAGGGGCAGCCATGTTTTCTTCCCACAATGCACCTGTAGTGACATTGCACCTTCCCTTCGGATGCAAGGGTGACCCCAGAGCAGGAACGACCTATCACTTTCTTACAGCAGCTAAATCTGAGTAGTACAGTGGTACCTAAGGTTACAGATGCTTCAGGTTACAGGCGCTTCAGGTTACAGACTCCGCTAACCCAGAAATAGTACCTCGGGTTAAGAACTTTGCTTCAGGATGAGAACAGAAATTGTGCTCCGGCGGTGCGGCAGCAGCAGGAGGCCCCATTAGCTAAAGTGGTACCTCAGGTTAAGAACAGTTTCAGGTTAAGAACGGACCTCCGGAACGAATTAAGTTCTTAACCTGAGGTACCACTGTATTTTTATTTTTTAAAAGATTTAAGAAAGCTCACAATCTATATCCCACTTTTCTTCACCAGGGAGCTCAGGTTAGTATACCTGTTTCTCCCTCCATCCTTATTTAATCCCCACAACAACCCTGTGAGGGAGGTTAGACTGAGAGACAGCGACTGTCCCTAAGTTGCTCAGTGGGCTTCATGGCCGAGTACGGATTTGAACCCTAGTCTTCCAGTTCCTAATCCAAAAACTCTAACCACTACACACTGGCTGGAGGGCCATGTGGAGAACTTGTTTTCTAGTTTGAGAAGAGGCCAAAATCTGCTAAAAACTGATAGGGTGTCAGCCACAAACTTAAATATTCCTGAAAAGCAGAAAACAAAGGGGGAGGGGAGTGTGGAAGGGGTGTGTATCTAGATAGGGAAAGTGATTTACTAGAGACATATGTGAGAAATAAGGATTGTCCCTGGATAATATGGTGACATTTGGCGTCTACGTTGAAGCTCTTCTTTTCCTGCTCTCTGCTGTGATAACAATCGCAGGCCTTGCATTGCTTTCTATCATGTCAGTTTTAGGAAGACTGCAGCACTCTGCACACTAACCTGGGAATGAGTCCAATTGAACACAGTGGGGATTATTTCCAAGTAAACATGCATAGGACCCTGCTGTCGAGAATGTTTAATTACACAATTGATCCGGTTGTGCCTGTTATAGAATAGCTGCAACTCAAAACACATTTACAGCATTTACTGTCCGGATAAGTGCTTATTAGGAAGAGGAGGGTGGCTGGGGAAATAATAGACATGTCTGCACACAGTGGGGTTTTTTGTTTTTGTTTTGTTTTTGTTTTAATCCCATCCAAAAGGCAAAATAAGGACAGTGTTAATCAAGGCTATGCACCACAAACGGAGACGATCCTGGGTCAACAAGGACTGCCAGAGCATATTATAAAGCCAATATAGGATTTTGCAATAGATATGTCCTGAAGGGATGAGAAGAGCAGTTCAGGCGACTGCTTATGCATGGCAAAAGACACAGAACTGCATAAAATGTGCAAGTACAAAGTTATATGTATAGATGCAAGATTAGAATTACCATGGTTTAACTAGAAATCCAGCGCATTGTGGGGAAGACTGTGTGTCCGGGTGACCTCTAAATGGTTTGATTGATTTGACCAATTTCTTAGACTTGTACAGTGGTACCTTGCTTCTCAAACGCCTTGGTACTCAAACAACTTGGAACCCAAACACTGCAAGCCCAGAAGTAAGTGCTCTGGTTTGCAAACTTTTTTCAGAAGCCAAACATGCTCCATTTTGAGTGCCACACTTCCGTTTTGAGTGTTCCACTGAAGTCTGCCTGTTTTTGATATTTATTTTGCGTTTTTGATTTTGCAACTTTTTTGTTTTGTTTTTGTGACTGTGTGGAACCCAGTTCAGCTACTGATTGATTGATTGATTGTGTGACTGCAGTACATTATTGCTTTCATTTTATGGATCAATGGTCCTGTTAGATAGTAAAATTCATGTTAAATTGCTGTTTTAGGGGTTGTTTTTAAAAGTCCGGAATGGATTAATCCATTTTGCATTACTTTCTATGGGAAAGCACACCTTGGTTTCAGAAAGCTTTGGTTTTGGAACGGAGTTCTGGAACGGATTAAGTTTGAGAACCAAGGTACCACTGTATATCACTTTCTGCTAATTCCCCTCCCCCCAGTGTATATAATACAATAAAGCATAATAAAGCAATGCACATTATTAGCACAACCACCTTTGTAAACACACACACACACACACACACACACACACACACACACACACACACACAAAGCTGGCCATCTGCTTTAATGATAATGTTTTAACCTGGTGCTGAAGTGATAGTAAAACTGGTGTCAAGTCTGCCTCCCTAGGGAGAGTGTTCCAAAGGTATGACAAAGGTATGATCATCAGCCTTGTTGCTTCTTCTGGAGGTGTGGCACAGAGGTGAGCCTCAATTGCTGAACACAGGACTTGAGCAGGTTTCTTTAGGTAGTGGGGTCCTGAACCATACAGTTTTCAAGGTCGATGCCACCACACCGAATTGAGCCCAGAGACACTAATGGGCAGCCAGTGTAGATAGATGGAGCAGAACTGGCATTATCTGCCCCACACTTTCCTGTCTTTTCTAAAAGTCGGACTGCCACCTTCTGCACTCACTGAACTGCTAAGGCAGCCCCATGTGCGCAGCACATTGCAGTAACCCAGCCTAGAGGTGACCAGGACACAGACAACTGAAGCAAACCTTCCTCCCTGCTCAGGTGCGGACAATTGCCAGCCACTTTCAAGGTCCCTGGTTTTGTTTCTCGGACCAAACAGCCCTCCGAGTGGCTGACTGTCCCTCTGTAACGTAGGACCCATGTCTTCCCCCAAAGAATCCTGGAAAATGTAGATTCTTCAGGGTGTTGGGAATTGTTGTTTTGTGGTGGGCAAACTACATTTCCCATGATTCCTCGGGGGGGGGGGGAGCCAGGCACTTCATATATGTACTAAATGTGTACTAATGGGTGTGACCCTAGTTGAACGTTCTACGAAAGAAGTACACTGAGAGTACCTGGCTTTCCCCCAGATAAACATGGGAACTGTCATTTCTTTGGGGTGCTGGGAACTGTAGTTCGGTGAGGTGTAAGCTACTGTTTTCCAGGATTCTTTGGAGGGGAGGGCACGTGCCAGTGGCGTAGCGTGGGTTGTCAGCACCCGGGGCAAGGCAAGTAATTTGTGCCCCCTAACCCGTGGATTTGCGCCCCCTAACCCGTGGATTTGCGCCCCCTAACCCGTGGATAACCCCCAGATGTTGCGCCCGGTGCGGCCGGCCCCCCCTGCACCCCCCACGCTACGCCACTGGCACGTGCTTTAAATGTATGGCATGGATGTGACCCTAGTTGCAAGTTCTCCCAAGAGGATGGCATTTCTCTGCCTGTGTGGAGATGTGAGCCTCAATCTTCTTCCATCTTCTGTTCTCCCTCTCCTCTCCCTCCCTCTCCCTTCCTTCCTCCCTCCCACCCACCCACCCCACTTCATGACTTTGTTCTCTGTCAAAAGGCGCAGTGTCGAGGAGAAACTGCTGCTCTTTTGTGCCAGAGATTTGAATTTGACCCCCTCCAACCTTAAAAAAATCAATATTCCCAGGGAGAAGCAGTGGGCACAGCTTTCCAAGTCCTGCTCTCAGCAGAGCAGTCCTTTTAGACTGATGTTATCTGACTCGGAGACTTCTGAATACTTGAGCGAGGTTGGGTGGTGCTGTGCTGCCGGTGGTCGTGGTTTTATTTTTATTTTTTTTCCATATATCTACCCCCTTTCCATTTTCTTTAACAAAACGCTCTCAGCGTTTAATGTCACTGTTATCTTTAGCTGCCTCTTGAGAGCCACCGCAGGTTTAAAATAAATAGATCCAGTTCGGGAATATATAAAATAAATACACTTGCCTCTCTGGCTAGGCAGAGAGAGAGAGAGAGAGAGAGGGTTGGAGGGAAGCGAGCCCAGGCCGCATTTACATTGAGGGAAGCAGTGGCGTGTGACAGAGGTCATCAGCTGCTGCTGTGGACCCTCAGTCGGAATGAAAAATATATGAAGCAGAGCCATATTGCTTGGGGGTAGGAAGAGGAGGAAAAAGGAAAGGGAAAAAAGGAGTGGGCGGTGGAAGTCTGTTGGGCCTCTCCCCCCCCCCCGCCCTGGTGAGATTGCTGGCCGTTTGCTCCGGGCTCCAGAGCTGCTTTCAAAGGAGATCTTACGGTGAGCCTTAACCCTGTGCAGTTGTGAGTCTCTGGCTTTAGAGGAACACAGGTAACCGAAGTCATGTTTGCATCATACATTTGAAGCGCTTTGATGCCACTTCAAAAAGTCAAAGCTTTTCCCCCCGAAGAATTCTGGGAGCTGCCGTTTGTCCCTACTCTCTGCACAGGGCTGCAATTCCCAGAGCTCCTGATGGTTAAACCACCCTGGGAACTGTGTCTCCGGGATGGGAATAGGGGTCTCCTAACAATTCTCAGCACCCTTAAAAAGCTATAGTTCCCAGAATTCCACAACTGTTTAACATGGTATCATAGTGCTTCAAATCTATTCTGTGAATGTGGCCTTCAGACCACTGACCTCTGTATCTCAGCATTGCATCCACTCAGAGTGTGGTGTCCGTATGTCAGACCCTGCAAGTGTCCCTATTTCCCAGGAATAGTTCCAGATTTATAGAAGCCAAGTGGGGTTCTGATTTGATCCCAGAATGTCCCTTAGGACTCCCCTGTTTTCATCGGACGGAATGGAGTTATGAGACCCCCGAACCAAGGAGATAAGTAACTATACAACCTTTAGAAGACATCAGAAGGCAGTCCTGTATAGGGATTTTTTAATTATTGTTTAATGTTTTACTATGTTTTTATATATGTTGGAAGCCACCCAGAGTGGCTGGAACAATCCAGTCAGATGGGTAGGGTATAAATTAAAAAAAACACATAGTATTATTATTATTGAATAAAAGGTAAAGGGACCCCTGACCATTAGGTCCAGTTGTGGTCGACTCTGGGGTTGCGGTGCTCATCTCGCTTTATTGGCCAAGGGAGCCGGCATACAGCTTCCGGGTCATGTGGCCAGCATGACTAAGCTGCTTCTGGCGAACCAGAGCAGCGCACGGAAACGCCGTTTACCTTCCCTATTTATCGTTTACTGTTTACGGTCCCTATTTATCTACTTGCACTTTGACGTGCTTTCGAACTGCTAGGTTGGCAGGAGCAGGGACTGAGCAATGGGAGCTCACCCCATCGCAGGGATTCGAACCGCCGACCTTCTGATCGGCAAGCCCTAGGCTCTGTGGTTTAACCCACAGCGCCACCCGTGTCCTATTATTGAATAGGATGTCCCTATTTTCATAGGAGAAATGTTGGAGGGTATGGAGTGCAGCTATTCATGCCCCTCTGCCTGGTCCACAGGACTCTCCCCAGGCCGCGCCCACTCTTCTGAGGCCACACCCCCACACTGGTCTTGCTTCCAACATCAGAATGTTCCTTCCTGGCTGGGTGGAGGAGAAAGAAAGGTATTTGCATGTAGAAACTAGCCCCAGTGCAAAGAGCTCCACTCTATTTTATCTCTGGCCTCACTCACCATTGGCATGCGGCCCCTGGAAGGCTGCTCATAAGAGAATGTGGCCCTCAGTCTGAAAAATGTTCCCCACTTCTGGTTCCTGGATTCATCCTGGAAACCATTTTCCATTGCAAAGTAGGTGCTGCAACAATGTCCTTCACTCACATTCTCAAATGGTGTGTGCAATCTTCAAAGAGTTTCATTTGATGCTCCTCCATGCAAAAATAAATATATTCTCCATGCATGCAAAAGCGAACTTGTCAGGGCAAAGGATTTTAGCATAGCCTTTACACACACACACACACACACATACACACACACACACCCTCTCTCTGCCTGCTGGCTTTCTATAAGCAGGGACCGGTGAGCATTCCACCCCATTAGCTCCAATCTGCAATCTAAAGGATGTGGTACAGTCTGGAGCTAGGTTTGCCACATCGCCCGCTGCTGTTTGCAAGGACTCGAAGCTTCAATTTTTAATGTGTGGTTTTCCACCGTTCAGGACAAGATCCATAACTATTTAGGGATTCTCGAAGGCCTGTCTTTGCTGGTCTGCTGAGCATTTGGTGGTCAGGTGCAGCTGCAGGCTTCAAAGCGATCCTGTTGTTGCAGAAAAGAAAGGAGAGAGAGAAAGGCAAACAAACAGAGACTCCTAAACAGGTTGTCTAGAGGAGAATCTCCAGGGCAGGCAATATCGGTGTGGAATTTTCATCCCGGCCTGGAGATGACAGTAATATGTAATAGGGTTTCCCTCCCATCCAGTCCCAGCCCCACAATATTCTCTAGGATGTTTTGCAAATGAAATTTCAAGAGCTCCTCTTATCTGAAATGCTGTACTCCAGTTGTTGCCCTCAAACATAAAATGTGCATGCCTCGAATCATTTATGGAGAGTACATACATACTGCAAAGCTGTGATTTCTGCATTGCAAGGGAGTTGGACTAGATGGCCAGTGTGGTGTAGCAGTTAAGAGCGCTGGACTCGTAATCTGGTGAACCGGGTTCACTTCCCCGCTCCTCCACATGCAGCTGCTGGGTGACCTTGGGCTAGTCACACTTCTTTGAAGTCTCTCAGCCTCACTCACCTCACAGAGTGTTTGTTGTGGGGGAGGAAGGGAAAGGATATTGATAGCTGCTTTGAGACTCCTTAGGGTAGTGATAAAGCGGGATATCAAATCCAAACTACTACTACTACTACTACTACTACTACTACTACTCTTCTTCTTCTTCTTCTCCTCCTCCTCCAACCCTACAATTCTGTGATTCTGTATCATATGTTTCCCTCTCCCAAATAACACCCAAATGCATTCTCATATTAATTTGGAAGAACCCCCCCCCCCAAATTACATATGACCCCTGACCATTAGGTCCAGTTGTGACCAACTCTGGGGTTGCAGTGCTCACCTCGCTTTATTGGCCGAGGGAGCCGGCATACAGCTTCCGGGTCACGTGGCCAGCATGACTAAGCCGCTTCTCGTGAACCAAAGCAGTGCACGGAAACACCGTTTACCTTCCCGCCTATTTATCTACTTGCACTTTGACATACTTTCAAACTGCTATGTTGGCAGAAGCAGGGACCGAGCAACGGGAGCTCATCCCTTCGCGGGGATTCGAACCGCCGACCTTCTGATCAGCAAGCCCTAGGCTCTGTGCATCCCTATTATTTTTGTTACTCTTGCGTTATTCACTTTGTTTGTTATTCCATCCATAATACAGTGGTACCTCGGGTTACATACGCTTCAGGTTACATACGCTTCAGGGTACAGACTCCGCTAACCCAGAAATAGTGCCTCTGGTTAAGAACTTTGCTTCAGGATGGGAACAGAAATTGTGGTGGCAGCAGGAGGCCCCATTAGCTAAAGTGGTGCTTCAGGTTAAGAACAGTTTCAGGTTAAGAACGGACCTCCAGAACGAATTAAGTACTTAACCCGAGGTACCACTGTATATTATTATCCTATCTCTTTGCGCCTTTTAGAAGAAGAAGAAGAAGAGTTTGGATTTGATATCCCGCCTTTCACTCCCCTTCAGGAGTCTCAAAGCGGCTAACATTCTCCTTTCCCTTCCTCCCCCACAACAAACACTCTGTGAGGTGAGTGGGGCTGAGAGACTTCACAGAAGTGTGACTGGCCCAAGGTCACCCAGCAGCTGCATGTGGAGGAGCGGGGACGCGAACCCGGTTACCCAGATTACGTGACTACCGCTCTTAACCACTACACCACACTGGCTCTCTTTTAAACCTTTGCATGCATATATATATATATATATATATATATATATATATATATATATATGTAAATCTTATTCTCCTCCCCCGTCCTCCTCCAATGTTAGTCAGAGGAGACCCATTGCATTCCCTGGACATGACTAGCTTAAATCCATTTGCAGAGGGTTGGGCTAGATAACCCTCAACATCCTTTCCATCTCTATCATTCTGTGGTTTTGTTATTCATTCCCAAGGGACTACCCTGAGTAGAACATGGTTGGCAGCCATCTTCAGAGACCACCAGCCCCCTGCCGCCTGAGGACAGCCTGCTAACAAGAAGCGCTTAGGTGCAAGTCTGTGGTGATGTCAGGGGCCCAGCCCCCTTCCCTGTACTTCTGAGGGAGCATCTATTCATAATGACTCCAGCCAACAAGATTAATCATTATAAGTACTTTCCCCATTTGTAATGCTTTTAGGTCCTGAAAGTTGCTAGGAGTCCAAGGACAAAGGTTACTCGGAGGTTAAAAGATAAAGTACAAAGATGTGTTTACCATCCCACAGGGTTTTGGTGACAAAGCGGAGGGCCGAATAGGAATGAGTCAGATAAGACTAATAAAAGTATTAATGAAACCTAAGGGAATGCGGACATTTAATTTGTGTTTGAGCATGTGTTTCTTTTAAAGGGGGAAAAATGAATCCATTTGACTTGATTTGTTGTCACGCTTGAGCAGGAGAGAAAGTGGGGCGGGGGCGTTGTTCCTTTGGCTCGGTCATTCATATTCCAGGTCGGAATGATTTAAGCTTGATCAAACAGCCTTTGAGGGAGCTGGAAGCCTCTGCAATGGATAGTAAAATTCAGTTGATGTCTATTTTCTGTCTTTCAGCAGTAAGGATATATCTCTTGAGAGATGGAGGGGTGCACATTTTGTGTTGATGATGATGATAACTACATTGGTAGAGCTCGTCCTGGAGTAATCCTCACAACAGCCTGGCAAGGCAGATCAGTATTCCGTTCCCCTCTAGGAAATGCAGGAACTCCTGGTTAGAGGCTCAGAAGTAGCTTGATGAGTTGTCTAGGAGTGTGTGTATATGAACCTCAGAGTTCTCTCTAAACATGGAAGTGAATGTTGTTGTTGTTTAGTCATTTAGTCGTGTCTGACTCTTCGTGACCCCATGGACCAGGCACTCCTGTCTTCCACTGCTTCCCGCAGTTTGGTCAAACTCATGCTGGTAGCTTCGAGAACACTGTCCAACCACCTCGTCCTCTGTCATCCCCTTCTCCTTGTGCCCTCCATCTTCCCCAACTTCAGGGTCTTTTCCAGGGAGTCTTCTCTTCTCATGAGGTGGCCAAGATATTGGCGTCTCAGCTTCACGATCTGTCCTTCCAGTGAGCACTCAGGGCTGATTTCCTTCAGAATGGATAGGTTTGATCTTCTTGCAGTCCATGGGACTCTTGAGTCTCCTCCAGCACCAATGGAAGTGAATAGGGTGTGCAAAATTAGCCTCTACCCCTGCAAGGCAGTGCGAAGCCCCTGCACTGGCCAGTCCTGGCATGAGGACTAGGAGCTTGGCTGCCTTTCAAATGGGCAATCCCTGCTGCAGTCCAGGCCTCAGCTTCTTGGTACTTTTCCACTTTCTCTAGGGCAGCCTTCACCACCCTGAGGTCCTCAAATGATGCTCAATTAGAAATACAATCATCCTTGGTCACTGGTTGTGCTGGTTGGGGATTTGTAGTCCAACACAAGCTGAGGAGTCAAGGCTGGGGAAAGCTACTTGAGGTATATTAGGGGTTGGCTTCCTATTTCTACGCAAGGCTGGGTCTTGGCTTGCAGGCTTGTTTGAATGTCCCACTGGTCCCAGGGACACTGACAACTGGAATAACAAGATGCAATTGAACCCAACAAAAACATTCAGTCTTCATTCAGCCCAGGACTCCCCGATAGGCTCCTTGCATAGTTTTGCAAAGCAGTGCTCCTCTTCTGATCAGAGCTGGTCAGGGCTGCTAATTTAAATTCCCACAATGCCCCAGAGCAGAAAATTCCCTTCGGTAACCTTCCACAGACCACATGGCAGCTCTGGGTGAGGTCAGAAGGAAAAGTGATCGGAGCAATGAATGCATATTTTGCATTTCTACTGCAGGCTAGTTTCACACCCATGGACAGCCCCCTCTCTGTGGCAACTGAGAGCCACAGAGTTCAAGGATACATCCCACCCAGGCAAAAAAAAAAAAAAAAAAAAGGTCCAGCAGGGGTGTGGGGAGTAGCCTAGGGAGAGTCCTGAAGTATTCCCCCTCCCCATCTGGCAACAATTGTATGTTGGTATATTTTAATTAAATTTATTTTTAAGAAATTTTTATTGGGTTTTACAAAATATAGAAACAGTACAAAGACAAGGACAAGAAAAAGATAAAAACACAAATACATACTACAAAATACTACAATACACACATTTAGCACAAAAATACACAAAAATACAAAATAGAAAAATACATACATTAAAGACTAATAATAAAAAGAAAAAACACATATAAGAAAAACACAAAAATTCCTTCTTTCTTAATTTTAGAACTTAAATTCACATATTCTCCTGACTTCCTCGCATCCCCCAATCTTGTATCCCTTTTCAAAGTTAGTTCAGCAAATTCATAGCCCGTTAATTTACCTATTGTTGGTCTAATCTTAGTTTTTATCTTGTTGCTAGAACCCCCACAATTCATTTCAATGTCATCAACATTCAGAAATTTTACAGTATTTCTGCAAATAGATTTTGAATTTCCCCCAATCTTCTTCCACTGAGTCTTCTCCCTGGTCTCAGATTCTGCCAGTCATCTCCGGTATGTTGGTACATTTTAAATGGTGTTTTGTACTATCCACCACCAAGGTGGGTCTTGCTGGGGCTCATGACCCTGGCAGCTGTCCAAGGTGCTGAAGTCAACAGTGCTGGCACAGGTCCTTAAGCCTGTGAAAGCCCTGTACATTTATAGCTCATCTATAAAGCTCAGGACTTCCTCAAAAGAATCCTGGGGACTTTAGGTTACCCTCCACTGATCTGCAATTCCCAGCACTCTCAGCAAACTACAGCTCCCAAGATTCTTTGGGGGGAAGTCATGTGCTTTTAATGTGTGACGTTTATGCAGCCTAAGTTGAGAGATAATGGCAGCCTAAGGCTGCTTTGTAAGTTCATGGATGGAGCGAGATTGGAACCTGGTATTTCTCAGTTCTTTGCCACTGCATCAGCTACCAAATTAAGGCTTGTCAATCTACTCTTTAACATACAGTTGCACAAATGGATGGGAGAAATGGATTGCTTCATCTCACGTTCAGAACCCTTGAGACCAGAATTTGTCACTTCTTGGATTTATCTTCTAAGATGGCCCTTGCATTTTGAGCTCTGGCCCAAGTATGGGTATAAAGGTGACTTTGCACACAATGTTTTTCTTGCACATCACAATGTTTGCACTTTGCACACAGTGTTTTTCTTGCTCATTAACTGTTTCCCTGTAATATAAAAGAATGCACCTGTGCACATCACAATGTTTGGAAACTTTAAGATATGCCAGTGGTAATGTTTATTCAGGGTAAGAACCAAATTCTTTTCCTGAAAATGAGTGGGTGGTGCTTGGAATGCCAATTTCTCAATCTGGCTTCAAATGTGTATGCTGGGTATAAAATTATATCAGAACTGTCCATACTTGGCTCTGAGAGTTGATTAATCTTTGTGGCCCAATTCTAACTGAGCAAGGGCATGGAGGAGCTAATTGCAAACCTGCTTATTTTCTGAGGCTACCTTAGGTCTGCTGTGTTACTGTAATATGGAATTAAAAGGGAAATATGAAAGACAGAGTCTTTTCATTTCCTTTGTATCTGATGTTCAGGTTGTGAAAGCTGTTGCTTCTGTAAATAAAACTGCACACAGACCCAGTGCGCAGGAGAGAATTATCTGAAGACCAGTGGGAACCTCAAAGTCAGGAATACAAACTTTTCTTTTAAAAAAAAAGTGTGAACCTCAACAAATTACTCAGTGAGATCTGAGCATGCTTAGTTGATGGAATGGAATTGTGCATTTTTCTTTACTGACTGAGACACTGAAAAGAAGCACTCTGCACTGCAACATTTTGCTGCAGTCTCCCCTTCTTTTACCTACGATTTCTGAACTGAAAGGATATAGCAAACATTTGGTCAGAAATTCTGGGCAGATGTTTGTTTTATCTCCCTCACCCCTTTACTGCTCACAGGCCTAAATATCCTCCCCTGAGAGAAGCATGCTCTGTTGTTGTGCCATGATGTGCCTGGCATATCATGAGAACTGCAAAGTGTTTGGAGAGTCTCTGATGGCAAAGGCCCATTAAAGTGCAGGGTTAGATTCCTGGAATTAGTAGTAGTTAGATTAAGAAATGCAGCGCTGGAATTAGCAGAAATGTCTAACGATGCCAAGGTAAGGGACAAAATATCAGGGTAATTACTCCCTGGGGCATCAAGCGAAAACAAGACAGAGGAAATGACTAAGCGTCTGTATGCCATTAAAACAAGAGCATGGCACTGCCTGGATTAATTGTGAGCACTCAAATGTTGAGGCAGGCTTTTAGATGGGAGAGGACTCTGTCTTCTAAAGGGTATATTGATGAGAATCAGCTCTATATAACCAGATTTTCTCTGCAAAAGGCCACCCCCCCACACACACCCCAGTCGCCTGGCCAAGTGGCAAGTTAGCTGGAAACTGCCAAACACATTCTCTGCTTTTAGCGTGGATTTCATTTGCCAATGTGTTCTGAATCTGTACATCCCTATGTCAGAACTTTCCTTCCCAACCTCACCTCGGGTCTTACTCCATTTCCAAAGCCAAGGCGCTGGTGCTGTTTTGAAGCCTTCACACACACACACACACACCAACTCTGATTTAGGAATGCTTAAGAGATGCAGGTGGTGCTATGGGTTAAACCACAGAGCCTAGGACTTGCCGATCGGAAGGTTGGCGGTTCGACTCCCCGTGACAGGGTGAGCTCCCGTTGCTTAGTCCCTGCTCCTGCCAACCTAGCAGTTCAAAAGCATGTCAAAGTGCAAGTAGATAAATAGGTACCGCTCTGGTGGGAAGGTAAACGGCGTTTCCGTGTGCTGCTCTGGTTCGCCAGAAGCGGCTTAGTCATGCTGGCCACATGACCCGGAAGCTGTACGCCGGCTCCCTCAGCCAATAAAGCAAGATGAGCACCGCAACCCCAGAGTCAGTCATGACTGGACCTAATGGTCAGGGGTCCCTTAACCTTTAAGGGATGTGATCCCCATGAATGCCAACATGAGCTGACCTGATCTTTACCTAACATGCACAATGGAAGATAGTTATCCTTTGCGCTTTGTGCAAAATTCAATTTCTTTGAATTTTGCAATGCAGTTCCCAGCTACGTAGACAGGCAGGTGGGGGCTGGCTGAGGTCAGGCGAAATTTGGCAAGGCAGTGCCCCAGTTCCCCTTATGGGCCACAGATAAGGTCCCTTCCTATGTAAGGCACAGTAGAATTCTCTGGCGCAAAACCCACACAGCAGGGAGATCCCAGAAGCATCACCTTTGCTCCAAAAGCACATACCTAGGCCAGTCTGAGTAGGGGAATTTTACCTACCTTTCTCATCATCATGATGATTCATGCTCAAAAGTTTGGAATCTGATTGAGAAAATATATGCTTCAAAAACAACAACAACAACTGAAGAATGAAATGTGCCTCTGATTTGAATCTAGGAAAAAAATGTGTGCCACGTTCCAAGAATTTATAGTGGCTTCCATTGCTTACTCTTGTTAATCTTTCAAATATATTATGTTGTTGTTGTTTTTGGAAGCATTGGGGGGGGGGGAGGCTGGAAAGTAAATAACCGAAAGCCCCTAACTTGGAGGGACAGCAAATATGATGCTACAGGGCCCCCGACAATGGCATTGCTGCACAAGTTTTAAATAATAAGACCTGACAACCCAGCCTCCGACATTAGTCTTTGTTTTAATCCTGCTGCCCAGCAAGGAAATGCTGTAAATCTGAGGTACTGACCCATGTCTACACATTTACCAGATAGTCACTGATCAAAGATTTATTTATTAGCCCAGGCATGATTGATTTATATGAGTTTTGTTTGAGCAAGTTAATTGCAAACGGCAACTTGGGATGCACACATTACAATGTGAAGGAACCAGGTTACTAACCTCCTCCTGCTCACCCCACCCCCAACCCGCTTACTGTTAGGGGCAGTGATAACGTCACGGCAGCGATAACATGTTGACTTGAGTCTGGATCAACAGTGTGACTCTTTTGGATGCCTTACCCAGGAGAGATTAAATGGTCCCTGCCATTAATAATCTACTCAGCAAGGAGCCAGGGGTTTTAGCAATGTCAGGTGAGAAGAGATATTTCCCTTCCTGGGAAAGTCTAATATTTAAACTGTTGTTTAAACTGGGAAGGGGGGGGGGGAGAATCGCTATGCAACCATGATCTCAGGAAGAATTTTCTCAGTGGCCTTCGGGATTTGATGAGATTTGTGAGGTTCTAAACTCCAGCGACTGACTTGTTGAGTGCCCATCTTCTGCTTACGGTTACAAAGCTAATGGAATTCCTTCCAGTAGCACCTTAAAGACCAACTAAGTTAGTTCTTGGTATGAGCTTTCGTGTGCATGCACACTTCTTCAGATACCTAATGGAGTTTGGCACGCATTATTTCAAAGAGTTCTGATGAGTTCCTTCATGTTCATCGTGTCTATGTTGAAAGCAGGGGAGCCAGTAGCTTTCCAGATGTTGCTGGATCACAACTCCCATCAGTCTGATCAATGTTCAGGAATGATGGGAGCTGTAGTCCAGCAATTTCTAGGTGGCTACAGGTTCCACACTCCTGGGTTAAGCTATACAAAAAGCTATTGAAGAAGCAATAAGCTTTTAGGCATCCCTTGACAGTAAACTGTCAGTAGGCCACTATTACATTTCACGTAAGTTAAGAATAATGACAATATTCATTTCTATTTGTGCTTAGGAGCAGACGGGGGCGGGAAGCTAGAGGGGGAAATGATTGGAGCAACAAATGTAAATTTTACCTGTACCCTAGGCTAGTTTTTGCACACACACACAAACCTCTTTATATTTGTCACAAAGACCAGCAGGAAGCGTTGAGTACAAGGAGACATTCCAGCCAGGCAAAAACTCTCAAGAAGGCTTCAAAGTTGGGATAGTGAGTGGGTGGTCTGGGAAGAGTCTCAAGGGCCAGACGGAGTGGCTGGGGGGGGCTGCATGTGGCCCCCAGACCCACCATTGGCTTAAAGTGATAAAGAATCTTCAGATACATTTTCTCAGTGCAATCCTGTAAGGTAAAAGTGCTGCTCTCAATCACAGTGGCAGCCTCCACACTGCTCACACCACTAAGGGACAACCTAGCCAGATGGGCAGGGTTTAAATAAAATTACTATTATTATTATTATTATTATTATTATTATTATTATTATTATTATTATTATTTATATTAGCCTGATGCATCAATGAGTAACAGGCAGCTGCCATTACTCATACAATCCCCTGTAGAAACATAGTCTTTTCTGCCACCATCCTTCTCGAGGAAACCTACCTGCCCATCTCCAGGTCTACTGGAGAGAAATAGGGAGGGAGACAGGGCCATCCACTGACATACGACTTAATTTGCACTTCTCGAGAACCAAAACACAGGTATCCTTCAAAACTCACACTTCTGCAATGCAGTTCTCCCACCAAACAATATGCACATATTGCGGGAAAACACACATCTTAGGCCGCATCTAGACACATCCAAGAAGCATTTAATTTTAAATCG
Source organism: Podarcis liolepis (assembly GCF_965112155.1). Classification (NCBI taxonomy): domain Eukaryota; kingdom Metazoa; phylum Chordata; class Lepidosauria; order Squamata; family Lacertidae; genus Podarcis; species Podarcis liolepis. The sequence continues at coordinate 51,362,240 of NC_139565.1, read as the reverse complement.
TTGTAAATTTAAACAGGGAAAACTGGTAGAGAAAAGCAGAACTCCACTTCGCCATCTGGTGGCACAATGTTGCATCGCACATACAATGCATATAAACCGCTTTTTCTTTACCAGTCTAAGCTGAGCGCTTAGTGAAAATAACATACATAAAATGCATTATATCAGAGAAAATTGCTTTTCAGGGATGGGTTTGTCATTCAGATTTTCACAAGGATTTCTCAGAACAAGCACATTGGCAATCGCTACAGAAGTGGGGAGAACTGAACTGAACACTGGGGAAAAGAGAAACTGAAATTGGCAGGTCTGTGCATCCCTATATCCGAGCCAAATTAATCTGAAAAACTATGCATGTGTTTATCCCACGCAATGAAGATTCTGGGAAGGATTTCTAAGATTCAGGGAAGGACTTGCAAAGGCAAGCGGACGTTGAAGGCCCAACGCATGCACAAACACACCCTGAAATTAATCAGGAGAATGGCACCGAGATGCCTGAGGATCCCTTTGGAAGTCCCAGCCTTGTTAGGAAAGGATTTCAAAACGAAACAAGACCCAGAGCCATAGTAGAGCTCCACTAATTACCGCTAAGAACCGACCACTTTGGAGAGCCACACACTGCGGCTTTTCTCCTGGCTGACAGACAACTGTCAGCTGGGCAAGAGCTACTAATTAGTAATTGATAAATATAAGTGCGCTGTCTTCCCGGAGTAGAGTACCACTTGATGATAGTAATTAATTGTTCATTGATTCCCATAGGCTGACGTGAGGTCTGCTCAGCTGCTTCTGCGCCTTTCCCATTTGTAGATAGAGGTGAGCATGCCTGGCACGGATGCTCCTGGCTCCCAAAGTTTCTTTGGGGGGGGGGAGAGACTTTGCACAGGAGATCATTCTAAATGGAATTTAATTAAACACAGGAAGCATGTTTGATGCTGATTCTCCATGGGTGAATGTCAGGGGTGCCAACTTGTATAAAATATTGAGGGGCGGGGGGCCAGGTAAGCCCTGCCACACATAATCAATCACAAGATGCGGTGTGCACTCACCACTTGAATAGCAGTACTCATGAACTGGGGGGGCAGCCCCCTCAAATATTTTATGGAGGGGCCAAAGGGACCTCGGCCCCTAGGAGTGGGCTCCTATGGTAGAACCTTTCTTCCATGTGTGGGGTTCCTCAAAATCTCCTGGGGGAGGTGAGTGAAAAGACAGAACCTGCTTAAAAGAGAGCTCTAACTAGAATTTTGTTAGGGACGCGGGGTGGCGCTGTGGTCTAAACCACTGAGCCTCTTGGGCTTGCCGATTGGAAGGTCGGCAGTTCGAATCCCTGTGACGGGGTGAGCTCCCGTTGCTCGGTCCCAGCTCCTGACAACCTAACAGTTCGAAAGCACACCAGTGCAAGTAGATAAATAGGTACCGCTCCAGCAGGAAGGTAAACGGCATTTCCATGCGCTGCTCTGGTACGCCAGAAGTGGCTTAGTCATGCTGGCCACATGACTGGCTGTACGCCGGCTCCCTCAGCCAATAAAGTGAGATGAGCGCCGCAACCCCAGAGTCATCCGGGTCCTTTACCTTTAAACTAGAATTTAAATAAATACAGGAATCATGTTTGATCTTGGTCCTTCATGGGCCAATGTCAAGGTTACTCTTCCTGACATGCGAGTTTTCTGTGTGCAGGGTTTCCCAAAGTTTGCCAGAGGAGGGAAGTAAAACGGGAGACCCTGCACAGGAGAACCTACATAAATATGAGCCTGAAGGTGGCTCAGCTGGTTGGAGCATGGTGCTGATAATGCCAAGGTCGTGGGTTTGTTCCCCGTATGGGACAGCTGCATATTCCTACATTGAAGGAGTTGATCTATATGATCCTCAGGGTATCTTCCAACTCTATAATTCTATTCTTATATGTGGAAATTAATTTAATACAGGAAGCATGTGTGATGTTGACTCCCCCACTCAAGGTTAGGCTGGAAACCTTCTTCCTGACATGCTATTTTTCCATGTTCCAGTCTCCTCCAACCTTCTGGGGGAGGCAGGCAAGAGGGGAGAAACTTCATAGGAGTTCACTGTAAATGGAATTACCGTGAATCACAAGAACCACAAATGCTGGGCATCCATGGGTTTAATGGTTCTAGGGCTATGGGGTTCTTCCAGCAGGAAACCTCTTAAACGTTAAGCCCCCTTAACCTAGGAGAGTAGAGAAGTGCACACGAAGAATTATGTCACGCTGCTCTCTGATTTCCATTTTCAGTCTGGGGACGCTAGCAAGTTCCTGGCACTGCCACCTTCTGCCACCTGCTTTTGTGCCCATGCAACTAAAGAAGATCAGCAAAAACAAGATCACTGTCTGTTGACATCCTCAATATATCTTTGGTGATGCTCTCTTTTTTTCTTGGCAAGATTCACAAGCAGAGTCATTGCAGGTATTGCCAAATATATGTATATATATATACCCAAGGCTACAATCCTTCTCTCTCCAGGCACAGAGAGTCCCATGAGGATATTCTGTGGTTTGAACACTTTATTGATTTAGGATATGTTTGTTGCTGGGCCAAAATTCCTCCTTCCCAATTTTGCAGTCCAATCACAGTCGGAAAAAGGGGGCATTTTGTGGAATTTTCTCCTCTCTCCTTTTAGCCCTGGGGCCAGTCTACCATCCCTCAGACCATGTGGAGGGCCGGGCTATATCTTGGGGGAAAAAATATGAATGAATTCCTGTGCCCCACAAATAACCCAGAGATGTATTTTAAATAAAAGGACACATTCTACTCATGTAAAAACACGCTGATTCCCGGACCGTCCACTCTCCCTCTGGGTTGCCTTCTGGGTTGGGAAGCCAAGAACGCAGCCGACCCCCATCCTGCCAACCTCACCTGCTACAGGTGAAATGGCCAAATGGCCAAACTGCAATCTTCAAAAACCATGCCTAACTCCTGAAATAAAGTTCTTTTATCGCTTGTGCCATATACTGCAGCGAGACAATAAGAATGGCTTGAGCAACTCGCCACAGCTCTTACACGTATTTTCAGGAGGAGCTGAGACTATCCATCTATTTTCACTTAACAATTAAATTTGCCTGCAGAAGGGTTTCTGAGGGCACATACCAGTGTGTCCATTATGTTATTACTGCTAATTTCCACTGAACAAGCCAAAATTAGAGGCCACTTGCCACCAGAAATGACTGAAATGTTATGGAAAAACTGAATCAGAGTGAAGCAGGTAAGTAAAATGCTCTAAAACAATCCATCGGAGTGTGTGTGTGTGTGTGTGTGTGTGTGTGTGTGTGTGTGTGTGTTTATGTATAAAAAAACATCTACCTTTCCAGTGGAACTATTTTGAGCTCTCTTGCTCAGAAGCACGGGGGAAAGCCAAACTTCTGTACTTGCTAAAAAGGAAAGCTGTGGTCAGGTCTGTACATTATTGCTGAGAGAAAGCTCGGTATAGCCTTTCTAGGTTATTGCTGTAACATGAAGCAATGACAGTTGCTCCAGCGGTCGTCAGGAACGACACTTTATCTAACCAGGAACATGCAAATTCCTTCTGTGAAATGTTACTCTTATCAAGACTGCCGTGACCTCCCTTGGAACTCTTCAGCACGTTCATCTGAGAAACAATCTCCAGAGTTTGCTCTGAGTTTTGTTTTCATCAGGAAGATCTCACCCCAATGGCTACATGCATACACAAGCACACACACACCTGACCTTATTTCAGACTTACTCGGCTTTTGTTTGGCTTCCCTTCCAAATTCGTTAGATGTGTTCATCCAAAATTTGCTTCAAATTTCACAATAAGGCTTTGTGTGCTACCAGCGTGCCAGATAGATGGGGAGAGGGGAGAGATAATGTTTTCCTGCTTCCCTCTTCTCACTGCTGCCACTGCCCAAGCCAGGTAAATGTTGTTGAAAACAGGGGTAACCCACACAATTGCAGATTGTGCCTTGCAGGAGTTGTTGTTGGCACCCGTCCATCTCAAGAGACAATGCGCCTCCAGGGGTGAAGTCAAACTGCTGCTAAATTAAATCTCACCTGTTTCTATTTACGCATCCCCACTTTAGATTAGTTGGGATTCTAAATAATGAGCCCATACTCAGATAAATTCTTGCAAATTTCCTCATTTTGGAATTATCCCCACATTTCAGAAGCATATCTACCATTCTTCTGCTCAACTCAAAGAAACTAAAGAGGACCAGAGGCAGCAGAAGAGAACGGCATGATCCCTCGTTTTTTACACCATGGTAGGTAGGTAGAGAGAAACTGAACACCTCTTTTAGGATAGTTCCCAAGTAGTGGCACACCAGTCTTGCGGTGGCAAAATCCACCCCACATTTCCTTTTTATTTGTATTGGAGTAAGTCATGTGAAACAGTGTCAAAGGCCTTACTTTGTCAATTTAATAAAGTCAATTTATGGTGCCTATAAATCTTCTAACCAGCTGGGATGAGGAGGGAAGGCGGAAGGCTGAGTGGATGGTGATAAAGTCGTGACATGGTGGCAAATCTTCTGCTTGGCACCCCCAGGGAATTGAATCGTCGCCTGCAGTATACCCCCTCCCTATGTGAACCATGCACAACCTGTGGTTCTGTGTGGCCTTCCCAGTCCATGTGAACTGTGCTCAGTTGACCTGTGATTTGCTGTGATGAAATCCTTTATCTCTGGGAGAAAACGCCCTTCAGAATGGTTGTTGGAGGCCAAAAATGCCTTTTACCCAACTTAGACTGTTACACCAACTATGCCCCTGTCTAGAGCTCTCAGACTGGGCTTTAGTTATTCATACACCAATAACACACAAGCTTGGCTGCCGTAAAGCATTTGCTCCCTCCCTTTTTAAAAAAAATATTTTTATTCGGTTCTACATTTAACATTTGCATTCACGTGTAAATCATAATCATATACACATAGGATTCTCTGAATCCCTAGACTTTCCTCCATCCCTCCATGGGTTCCATAGTTATTCTTATCCAGCTGCATCGTATAATGTTCTTAATATTTCCTTAAATCCAGAATGTGGCAGCTAGACTGGTGACTGGAGGTGGCTGCTGAGACCACATAACACCAGTCTTGAAAGACCTACATTGGCTCCCAGTACGTTTCCGAGCACAATTCAAAGTGTTGGTGCTGACCTTGAAAGCCCTAAACGGCCTCGGTCCTGTATACCTGAAGGAGCATCTGCCCAGACACTGAGATCCAGCTCCAAGGGCCTTCTGACGGTTCCCTCACTGCGAGAAGCAAAGTTACAGGGAACCAGGCAGAGGGCCTTCTCGGTAGTGGCACCCGCCCTGTGGAACGCCCTCCCACCAGATGTCAAAGAGATAAACAACTACCTGACATTTAGAAGACATCTGAAGGCAGCCCTGTTTAGGGAAGTTTTTAACGTGTGACATTTTGATGTATTTTTAATCTTTGCTGGAAGCCACCTAGGGTGGCTGGGGAAACAAATAAATAAATTATTATTATTATTATTATTATTATTATTATTATTATTATTATTATTACTACTACTACTACTACTACTACTACTTCTACTACTACTACTACTACTACTACTAAATTTTTACCATAGTTTGCCATGAAGCATTTTCAATATGATTCATTCAGCGAAACCTGTGACTAGGACTAGGCAATATCTGGTTTTCAACATTGTGTTATATTGCCAGCTAAACATTGCAGCATACTGACATATAATAATAATAATAATAATAATAATAATAATAATAATAATAATAATAATAATAATAATTTTTTATTTATACCCCGCCCTCCCCAGCCAAGGCCGGGCTCAGAGCGGCTTACAAGCAATAATAAAAACAAGATGAGTGATTACAACTTAAAAACAAAAATAAAATACAACATTAAAATAATGGAACATTAAAATATTAAAATGAAGCCTCATTGCAGGAGAAGGAAAAGAAAAAAGAAAAAAGGGGGGGAGGGAATCAAATTGGCTCCAATCCAAAGGCCAGGCGGAACAACTCTGTCTTACAGGCCCTGCGGAAAGAAATCAGATCCTGCAGGGCCCTGGTCTCATGAGACAGAGCGTTCCACCAAGTTGGGGCCAGTGCTGAAAAGGCCCTGGCTCTGGTTGAAGCCAATCTAACTTCCTTAGGGCCTGGGACCACTAGGGTGTTGTTATTTATGGACCTTGAGGCTCTCCGTGGGGCATACCAGGCGAGGCGGTCCCGTAGGTACGAGGGTCCTAGGCCGTGAAGGGCTTTAAAGGTCAAAAGCAGCACCTTAAATCTGACCCTGTAATCCACCGGGAGCCAGTGCAGCTTGAAAAGCACTGGATGAATATGCTCCCATGGCAGAGACCCTGTGAGGAGCCTCGCTGCAGCATTCTGTACCCGCTGGAGTTTCTGGGACAGCTTCAAGGGCAGCCCCGCGTAGAGCGAATTACAGTAGTCAAGCCTGGAAATGACTGTCGCATGGATCACTGTGGCCAGGTCGGGGCGGGAAAGGTAAGGGACCAACTGCTTGATGCGGCGAAGGTGGAAAAATGTCGCCTTGGCTGTTGCTGTGACTTGGGCCTCCATGGAAAGGGAGGCGTCAAGGATTACACCCAAACTCTTAACGGAAGGCAATGGCACTAATTGGGCCCCCGCAAGAGAAGGGAGTTGGTCCCTCATCCCCATGCTATCCCGACCTAGCCATAGGACCTCTGTCTTCGAAGGATTTAGTTTCAATCGGCTCCCCCGAAACCATCCAGCTACAGCTTCCAAGCATCTGGTCAGTGTGTAAGGGGCCGAGTTGGTGTGGCCATCCATCAGCAGATAGAGCTGAGTGTCATCAGCATATTGATGACAGCCCAGCCCAAAGCTCCGGATAATCTGGGCAAGGGGGCGCATAAAGATGTTAAAAAGCATTGGGGAGAGAATTGCGCCCTGCGGCACTCCACACACCAAGGAGTGGCGTGACGACATTTCCCTCCCCAGTGCCACCCTCTGTCCCCGACCAGAGATAAAAGAGCACAACCAGTTACGGGCTATGCCCTGTATCCCCACGTCTGCAAGGCGATGGTCCAGAAGATCATGATCGACCATGTCAAAGGCTGCTGACAAATCTAAAAGGATCAGCAGTCCTGACCCGCCTCGGTCCAGTTGTCTACGGATATCATCTGTTAGGGCAACCAGAGCCGTCTCCGTCCCAAAACCAGGACGGAAACCGGACTGAAATGGATCTAATGCCGATGTTTCCTCCAGAAACCTACCAAGCTGTTCAGCAACCGCTCTCTCAATTACCTTACCCAGGTATGGAAGATTTGAAACTGGGCGGTAATTGGATAGGTCTAAGGGATCTAATGAAGTTTTCTTTAAGAGTGGACGCACCACTGCTTCCTTCAGTTCCCCTGGGAATGTCCCCGTGTCAAGGGACAAATTGATAATTTCAACCAGGGGGGTCCGCGCAACATCTGGACACTCCCTAATCAGCCAAGACGGGCACGGATCAAGGAGGCAGGTGGTGGGCCTACCAACTTGGAGGAATCTATCCACATCAGTAGGGAGTATCCGATCGAAATGGTCCAACACTGGACCTGAAGTCAGTCGAGGGGCCTCCAGTTCAGTCACTGTATCTAAATTGGCAGGGAGGTCACGGCGGAGCAACAGGACTTTCTCCGCAAAAAAGCTCGCGAATGCCTCACAGCTGTGGGTCGAATTTGTGCTTAAATTTGGTTGTCCTCCTAAGGACGTTATTGACCTAATTATTCTAAAAAGTTGTGCCGGGCGACAGCTAGCGGATGCAATGGAAGCTGCAAAGTAAGATTTCTTAGCAGCTTTCATAGCCATCTCATAGGCTTTCATAAGCGTCCTATAAGATGTTCTTGAGGCTCCGTCACGAGTCCGTCGCCATACTCGCTCTAGCCGTCTAAGATCCCGCTTCATTTTCCGGAGCTCCTCAGTAAACCAAGGGGCCCGGTTTCGACGGGGTCGCAGAGGGCGCTTAGGCGCGATCTCATCAATGGCTGCCAAGAGCCGGTTATTCCAGTCCTCAACAAGGTCATCTAATGAGTCGCCAGGAGGAGCAGGGTTCCGCAAGGCTTGTCGGAATCTATCAGGATCCATCAGTTTTCGCGGACGAGCCCAAATAGGTTCGCCACCTGAGCCGGGGAGTAGCGGGAAGTCAATCTTGGCTTTTAAAGCGTAGTGATCAGACCATGGCACTTTCACAGCGGGGAGCATGATCACATCTATGCCAGCCCCAAAGATCAGATCCAGCGTGTGGCCTGCTTGATGAGTGGGGCCCAAAACAAACTGGGAGAGCCCTAGTGTTGCCATGGAAGTCACTAGGTCCAGAGCCTGTGAGGAGGGAGTGGTATCGGCATGGACGTTGAAGTCTCCCAAAACCAGTAGGTTTGGGAACTCCAAGGCCCAGCCCGCCACCACCTCCAGCAGATCTGACAGGGTGGCTGCCGGTGTGCTGGGTGGTCGGTACACCAGCCAGACAGCCAAGCTCTCCTTGGTGCCCCACACGAGACCAACACATTCAATGCCGGAGATCGCCGGTGATGGCAGAGCTCTGAAAGAGCAATCCTCCCGGAATAACAACGCTACTCCTCCCCCCCGACCCACAGTCCGCGATTGATGGAGGACAGAGAAACCTGGGGGTGTTATCTCATGTAGGGAGACTACTTCGCCTTCCCGTACCCAGGTCTCCGTCACGCAAGCCAGGTCAATCTCCTGCGAGACAAAAAAGTCACGCATGGTGGCAGTTTTGTTGCCTATGGACCTGGCATTGCACAGCACCAATGACGGAGGTGTGTAATCCTTGCTCTCCCTACCCTCATCCCTTGGGATGGGGCGTAGATTGGAAGGGTTTCGAGGATCACTGCATCTCGAAACCCTTCGCCGATAGAGATATCTAGCCCTACCGCCATTCCTCCCTAGCCCTTCAATTGTGGAAATCCCAGATCCCATACTAGCCTCCCTAATAGATGGGTAACATCTCCTCAATAACAAGTCATCCTTGGGCCAGGACTCCTGGGTCAAAATGGTATGGGAAAGAGGTGGAGGTCTGATAGGGTAATTATCCCTAGAAGATAAAACCCAACCAACCGCACCCCAAGCGGGGGGGACAGTCCCATGGTGTTTCATTAACTGTCAATCCCCCTCTCCCTCCTGGGTTAATTGGAGGATTGTTGGTTCTATCTGTGGCTGTGGAAGTATTAATGAGGTATGTGTTATAAAATGTGGATCACTGGCTAACAAAGAGCCAGATTCGAATTCGGAAGATCTGTCCATCCTGTCTCGCCAGGAGTACAGTAGAGAAGGCTGATCATTCTGATAAGTTTTGGGAACATTAGGCAAAGGTCCAGATGTAGAGTTGGTGCTGGATATCTCCAGATTGACAATATCTGAAATAAGGATGGAACTATGTAGAGGCATTGGTGGGCTTTACAGCTTTCCCCACATTGTGATTTTTGCATTGCACACACACACATGCCATGATTCGCGATACATTGCCAGGTCAAAAATTATGAAACTGGTATCATGATATGGACTTCAAACTGGTTTTGGACGATATATCACCCAGCCCTAACATGCACATCAACATATCATGATTTGTGATCAATTTCCAGGTCTAAATTTAAGAAGACTGATATCATGTTATGGATTTCAAATCGCTTTTGGACACTATATCAATATATCGCCCAGCCCTACATGTGACTCTTTGGATACTAGTGGGAGCCAGGAAGTCAGTTTTTATTTCTGCATGTAAACACTCAAAATGTATTTCTGAGGGTTTACTAGCCATAATAATAATAATAGTTTATTTATACCCCACCCATCTGGCTGGGTTTCCCCAGCCACTCTGGGTGGCTTCCAACAGAATATTAAAATACAATAGTCTATTAAACATTAAAAGCTTCCCTAAACAGGGCTGCCTTCAGGTGTCTTCTAAAAGTCTGGTAGTTGTTTTTCTCTTTGGCATCTGGTGGGAGGGCGTTCCAGAGGGCGGGTGCCACTACCAGGAAGGCCCTCTGCCTGGTTCCCTGTAACTTGGCTTCTCACAGGGAGGGAACCGCCAGAAGACCCTCGGCGCTGGACCTCAGTGTCCGGGCAGAACGATGGGGATGGAGATGCTCCTTCAGGTATACTGGACCGAGGCAACAACCTTGATTGTGGATACAGTGATATCTGCACACAACAGGCTGGTCACATACCCAGAGCTGTAGCTAGGTGATCTTGCGCCTCTGGCAGAACCGTCCAGATTGCGCCCCCTAGCCATGGACAAATTAGCTCTTTTTTCCACCTCTCCTCCAACCCCACCCTCCACCCATTCAATCCACCCTCTATTTAAAACCTTTTCTTATGAGGCAATAATTTTATTTATAGACATATTTATGGGCATATTTTTAGCCGATTTTGCACCCCCCCCCTTGCCTGTACCCCTGGTGGGGGACCACATCTCCACCCACTAGCTATGGCCCTGTACACACCCCTTGTGTGTGGATGCACAAGTTTTGTACTCAGAATGTGTTAGGGTCATACACAACAGCTTTGAGCCGCTTTGAGACTCCTTAAAGGGAGTGAAAGGCGGGATATCAAATCCAAACTCTTCTTCTTCTTCTTCTACAGGCCCTGATGGATTGGCCATCAGACACCTATACAGTTCAAGTGCCATGAATGCAAGGCGTGTTCTCTTGCGAGGGCTTTTATATATATATATAGGCATTCTCTCCTCAGGTATTCTTGGGCATTCGCAACATGGCTTGATAGGCTCGCTCTGTCCCGCCGCAGAAATGTCAGATATAATGGGAAAGAAAAAAGGATAATAAGAAAGAAACTTGGCTGAAGCCACCGATATGGACCTCATTCTCCTAGTCACTTCAGGATGTTCCAGTTCATTAAGCAAGCTTGAATGCGAAGGGCACAACCTCTGCTTCTGCTGTTCTGCCACCGTCCCCTGGGTACTTTCCATCAAAAGAAGACCTCGGAGAGAACAATGCGTTGTCAGTGAGGATATCAGCCGCCTTCACATTTGGCAGCTGACTTGTCCTCACGTCCTATCTGTTCTTCAAATATCTGAAACAGAAACCCCCAGGTCATAAAGGTAAAGCTAGATTTGGGGAGGCATTTATTATTACAGTCATACCTCGGGTTACAGCCACTTCAGGTTGCGTTTTCTCGGGTTGCGAACCACCAAAACCTGGAAGTACCAGAACGGGTTACTTCCGGGTTTCGGTGGTTGCACATGCGCAGAAGCGCTAAACGGCGCTTTGTGCATGCGCAGAAGCGCCGAATCACAACCCGCACGTGCGCAGACGCGGGTTGCGAACGCTGCGGGTTGCGAATGTGCATTCTGCTCAGATCACGTTCACAACCCAAGTGTCCATCGTAGTATTATTACAGTAGTACCTCAGGTTACATATGCTTCAGGTTACATACGCTTCAGGTTACAGACTCCACTAACCCAGAAATAGTACCTCGGGTTAAGAACTTTGCTTCAGAATGAGAACAGAAATTATGTGGCGGCGGCACAGTGGCAATCTGTAACCCGAGGTACCACTGTACCTAGTCATGTCTGGATTCTTATTTTTACAATTTTCATTCTGGAATTTGCAACCCCATTATTCTTCTCTTTTTTCCTCTTTGCTAGGTAGGTCAGCAAGTTTAGGGGTAACTTACCTCTTGTTAGACAAAGTTCCTGGAGTTTCATTTGTGGCAGAAAAACTGAAATCAGAAAATTGAGGCAGAGAGGGAAACCATCAAGCAGAGAGTGAAAGGACACCCTGATTTTATTGTTCCAGGTATTGTCCTTGGGGTGGAGGAGGCATAAGTTTTGTGGTTACTTACTATTGTAATTTATTTGTATGCTGCTCTTCTATATAGTAATTGTATCCGTATCCGTAATGTTCCTAATTTTGATCTATAGACTGCACTAGTAAATCGATCAGTAGGCAAAAATCACATAATTATTTGCTGTTGATGGGGACAGAGAAACATGAGGAACCTATGCATATAAGTTTGATGGAGTGTTACAAGGAGAAGGAGGAGACCAGCTCAAGACATTTTGCTACCTGAAGCGAAGCGCAAGATAATAATAATAAATAATAATTTTTTTATTTATACCCCGCCCTCCCCAGCTAAGACCGGGCTCAGGGCGGCTAACAACCAATAATAAAAACAAGTTGATTAAAATACAATTTTTAAAAAAGATTAAAATACAACATTAAAACATTAGGGTGCCGCCTCTTCACAGGAGGAGAAAAGAAAGAAAGAGAAAGAGAAAGAGAAAGAGAAAGAGAAAGAGGGGGAGGGAATCAAACTGATTCTAAGCCAAAGGCCAGGTGGAACAACTCTGTCTTACTGGCCCTGCGGAAAGAAATCAGATCCCACAGGGCCATGGTCTCATGAGAGAGAGCGTTCCACCAGGCCGGAGCCAGTGTTGAAAAGGCCCTGGCTCTGGTTGAGGCTAATCTAACTTCCTTAGGGCCCGGGACCTCTAGGGTGTTGCTATATATGGACCTTAAGGTCCTCCGTGGGGCATACCAGGAGAGGCGGTCCCGTACGTATGAGGGTCCTAGGCCGTGAAGGGCTTTAAAGGTCAAAAGCAACACCTTAAATCTGACCCTGTACTCCACCGGGAGCCAGTGCAGCTGGAAAAGCACTGGGTGAATATGCTCCCATGGCAGAGACCCTGTGAGGAGCCTCGCTGCAGCATTCTGCACCCGCTGCAGTTTCTGGGACAGCTTCAAGGGCAGCCCCGCGTAGAGCAAATTACAGTAGTCAAGCCTGGAGGTGACCATCGTCACCTGTGTCAGCAACCTTTAGGGGTTGAGATGCCAACTGGCTAGCCCTCAGCTGGATCATGCCCTTCCAAGCCGTGACGATCCCCCGATCTCTGGTGTGATGTAAATCAGCGACTCAGACTTCAAAGCCTGAGCACACTATATTAGCAGAGCATACTGCGCAAACAGAAGTGGTGTGAGGCTTGCGGAAGCGTACTAACAAGCTACAGATTTATTAAGTCTAAATCAGGACAAAGAAAACATGTCGTCTCTCTTTCGTCTCGTCAGAGAGAGAAGCAAAAGCAAAAGCTATACACAAACGGAAGTTCCCAGCAGACTGTGCTGGGATGTAAACAGACATGTGACACGCAACAGTTCCATGTCTGTAACTAAAGGTGGAATGGAATTTTCCAACATCCTGTCCCAATTCCATGTACAGAGCAGATGGATCCCTTCAGCAATAGGGATAGTGCAACATCTTCTACTGCACTTGAGGGCTGCACGGCTAGCTTATGGAGTGAGCTGGCTACCTCACTTGACCCAGGGGTATCTGCTTTCCCTAATGATAGAGCTGGAGCTGAATTGCAAACTTATAAGGCAGACCCATGTCTGATATTGAAGTTAGTGTTGTGCTTAAAAACTGTCCTGGTGGATTTTTTCTTTGCCTTGCTCCTGAAGCAGCAAAGGTGTGTTTGCGGGTGTCCTTTCTAAGTATCACCTAAACACAGGAAGCACTCCAACCACTGTACCATACTGTCTCCACAGGAGGTTAGTGAGTGAGTGCCTCTGGCATTCAGGAATGGGAAGCCGGACTGAATCGACTTGCTATTTCCCTTTCAAACTCCCTTGTTCCCTGTACATGTGAGTTCATCATTCTCAAGGATTGGAAGGCGTATCAGCAGCTGGTTTTAAGCTGATGTGAATAGGATTTCATTAATTCACTCCTCCTGTAACTTTTGCTTTAAATTTTCTAAGGAATTTGAGAAAAGGAGAAGGGGGTGCGCCGATATATACAACCCACAACATATTCTTGGTGTCACTTCAGTTTTTCATCAAGATATGCTTGGGGCAATATTGTATTTCACCAGATCAGCTGGAACAGGCTGGGGGATGGAGTCAGAGTACCAATTTCATTTCTTTGTCATGGAAAATGAACATGCTTCTTTCTCCCCCTTTTTCTTTCTCTCCCTCCCGCTGCCCCGCAACCTCCCAATACTGCTTCTTATCTTCAAGATACCAGTAGAGGCCATGTTTGTGTAATTAAATTAGGGTTAATGGGCAGCCCAAAATCGTAATAAAGAAGATTTTAGAATTGTGCATCCTTTCCCACAACATTAATTTTATATCATGCTTTTATGTCTGTACGAGTAATTAAGTTAGGGAACATGTAAGGAACTCTGAAGAGACAAGCTTTGTGGAACCACACAAGTCGGGCTGTAGCCAGACCACATTGTCATGGGAGTCACGGAAACAGAGCTCTTAAACCATCTTCTATGATTGCTGTAGTTTCAGCAATCCTGATGTCATTTTATCCTCGCTCGGCAGTTGAGGAGGTTATAGGCAGGTGCAATCGCTGGAAGGATTGGGAAGGTACAGAAAGCTAAACATCTTTTAAATGTGGGAGCTGACAAGCAACTAGCTAGAAGATTATACGCCCGTCGATTCCTTGCGGTTTGGAAACACACACACAACACACACACACACACACACACACACAGTCCCTCCACCACCAAGTTTAGAGAAAGTGAACAGGAAAACAGTTCCTAAGCACATAGAAAAGAAGAGTTTGGATTTGATATCCCGCTTTATCACTACCCGAAGGAGTCTCAAAGCGGCTAACATTCTCCTTTCCCTTCCTCCCCCACAACAAACACTCTGTGAGGTGAGTGAGGCTGAGAGGCTTCAGAGAAGTGTGACTGGCCCAAGGTCACCCAGCAGCTGCAGGTGGAGGAGCGGAGACACGAACCCAGTTCACCAGATTACGAGTCTACCGCTCTTAACCACTACACCACAGTGTACTGCAGCAGAACTTTACAAAGGGCTGTCACCAATGCATAAATGCCGTGGATGGCAGGATTTGGGCTTGCATACTCTAAAGCATTTCCCCGATGAAAATAGGAATGTTAATAATAATATATTTATACCCTGCCCATCTGACTGGGTTGCCCCAGCCACTCTTAGCCAGTGTTGCTGCTTCCAGAAAATGGGACAACTCCACAACTAAATGAGTCATAGAGGAGACTGTCCCCATGCAGCTGTGGATGTCTGATTCTATAAATCAGAGAGGGAAGGAAGCACAGTGTAGCAACTCCCAGGTTGCTAAAAGCATAAAATACAGTCCTAGGAGTTGGAGACTGCAGAGGGATTTTTTAAAAAATATATATATAATTCAAATGGCTTCTCTGAGGCCAAGTTTCCCACCTACCCCCCTTCCATTATATGGCCTTTATCTCTGATGGACTTTTCTTGTTCGGTGGATGCAGTTTTTAGTGTGGTAGGATGTAGGTCACATTTGACAAAGAGTTGTGCTGTGACCTGAATGCACGAGCAGGGACTTCTAAAAGTGAGTCTGCTAATGTGCAAACTTGCAAGCTTAGTCATCAGTGGCATTTGGCAAAAGGCAGGCGGCAAAAGTCCAACTGCCGAAAGAAAAGAGATCCTGGTTTGGTTTGGGTTTTTTAAAGAAAGCTGCCAATGGCCAGCAAATGAAATGAAACGGCCAGTTAATGAAAACCAGCTCTTTCATTTCTGCTTCCAGACAGCGATAAACAGGCAGACAAAATAATGCGGGGAGCAGGCGAAGGGAAGAGAGACCATTATTTCTCCTTATCTCAAATACAGTGGTACCTCGGGTTACATATGCTTCAGGTTACATACGCTTCAGGTTACAGACTCCACTAACCCAGAAATAGTAGGTAAAGGGACCCCTGACCATTAGGTGCGGTCGTGGCTGACTCTGGGGTTGCGGCGCTCATCTCGCTTTATTGGCCGAGGGAGCCGGCGTACAGTTTCTGGGTCATGTGGCCAGCAGGACTAAGCCGCTTCTGGCGAACCAGAGCAGCACACGGAAATGCCGTTTACCTTCCCGCCGGAGCGGTACCTATTTATCTACTTGCACTTTGACGTGCTTTCGAACTGCTAGGTTGGCAGGAGCTGGGACCGAGCAACAGGAGCGGATTAAGAACTTTGCTACAGCCGCGAACAGAGGATCCTCCAAAGGCAGCTGTGGTGGCGCGATGGCTGCTCGCACTGCCGCGAGCCCCTGCAGGGTGACTTCTTGTCACCCCCGCAAACATGGAACCTGGTGCGTACTGCCCCCCACGCCCATTGTGACGCCACTGTATTCCACCCCTGTGAAAAGCCTGGCTGCTGTGTGAGTAGCCTTCCAAACCATCTTCAAGGGCTGCCCCACACCAAGCACATTACAGTAGTCAAGATAAGTTGCAGTGTCAGTCTGGATCGTTGTTACTGGATCAGAAGGTTTCAGCTTAATCCTGCAAAGGTGCTCCTGAAGATCCAGGTTTAAGGCCAGATCCAAGAGGTCGTAGGAAAACTAAAATTGAGTTATTAGTTATCAGAAGTAGCGCAGTCCCTTCTGACACATGGTGAACATCCAAACTGAAAGGCTTCCCACTGATCAGAAAAACCTCTGTCTTGTCCAGATTTAGCTTCAGCTTGTCAGCCCTCATATAGTCTATTACTGTCATCAAGCATTATTGATTAACTATTTAATAATTTTATATTGAAATGTCATTGTGCATATATTGAGTGTCGGCATGGATAACAGTAATTTTAGCTGACACATTCTGGACAGGAAGCAGGGTAGAAATGCAAATAACAAAGGGATGATAGGTTTTATTATTTGTTTATTTAACAGCATCCACATATCGCACATCACCTTGGGCTCCTTGGAGATATGAACATAATCACGAATAAATAAAAATAAATAAACCAGCAGTGCTCTTCTTAGCAAGATCTCTGGACAACTTCAGAGAGCGAATCAGAACAAGCAATCCATCCCAAGGAATGCGAAGCCCAGAGTGGTGATGGCACCGCTGAGAGACAGAATCAGGTAACAGGAATTCATCTGATCCTGAACTGAGTCGAGGTGAAATTACTTCAGTTGAGGAGAGTCTGTTACAAACTGAGCTGGGGTATGCCCCTTACGCTGCTTCTGGGATTACTGGGGGGCGCGTGAGACTTCAGAAGTTGCAGGCAGAATCTGACTTTACCTCAGGGGACAGGCTGAAGATTGTTTTCAGCGCCCGCATCTCCCCTCCACTGTGGCAACACCTCGATTCTTCTGAAGAGGAAAAAGCTCCGCCAGGCTTAAGTCTGGCCGGTTCTCAATGAAGGCAGCCGCAGTATTTATAATTTATAGGTGGTCTATTAAAGTTTCTCCGTTTTTAAGTTCAAAGGAGTGAATGTCTTCATTCTGAACCATATAAAAATAGCCTGATTAATTGACTGTCTGGGAAAAATATAGGCTGCTCTTTTTTATTCGGCATGAAAATATCATCTCATTATTATGTCTTGAGTTAGTGGATATTGAAATAATTCATTATGATTATAATTAATGCTTGTGCTGAATCCAATATTTCCTCCCCCGCCCCCCCACCTTTCCTTCTTCCCTCGGTCTGTGTAGGTTGGAAGCTCTGTGGAGAAAGATTGGCTTGAAAGGGTTGAAGGCCCAGCAACCTTCCAGACTCCAGGTGTAGGCTCATACGGTCAATGGCTCCTCATGAAACCAAGAACAGAGACTTTGGCCCAGTGGCGTAGCGTGGGGGGTGCCAGGGGTGCCGGCCGCACCGGGCGCAACATCTGGGGGGCGCGAGTCCAGAGGGAAGGGACAAACAATCGAGGCTTGGTTGGGGTGGGGGTCGTCGTCTCCGTTTGGCCGGCCCCCCTCGAGGAAGCGGGAACCTCTCCAAGGCACAGCGCGCTGTCGGTGGAGGGAAAAGAGCCGCGCAGCAGCAACAGCAAAGCCGGGAGGAGGTGGAGGTGGAGGCGCCGCCTGCCGCAGGATCCGATCCGAGCCTGCTAATCGCTTGCTGGGAATTAAGCGGCTCAAAGAGGCAAAGGAAGAGGTGGAGCCGCTGGCCCGGCCGGGAGGAAGCTGGAGAGAGCAGCGCGCCTGGGCGCGGCGAGGTTGGGTAGGTGCGCCCTGGCTGGCTACCCGCCTCCTGGGCTCAGTGCCTCCATGACCCCTCCAGCGGCGATGGGAGAGATGGGGGGGTCTGGAGCAGCCCCGGCTGGCTTGCTCCTGCTTCTCCCCTGCCTCCTTCCCGTTGCCGGCGCCTTGATCTCATCCGGATCAGGGACGAAACACGCCCATCCTTTGCTACTCCTCGTGAGGTCACTGCTTCATTTCTCCAGGGAGAGAGAGAGGAGAGGAGAGGTGCCGGGGATTGCCAAGCGCGCGAGACGCAAAGGGCCTGCCCACGCGCAGGCTGAGCTCCGCGTGGCGGGGGCGGAGGGAGGCGCTCTGCACATGCTTAGGAGGCGCTCGTGAGTGGCGTAGCATGGGGGTGCAGGGGGGCGGCTGCACCGGGGGCAACATCTGGGGGTTAGGGGGCACAAATCCATGGGTTAGAGGGCGCAAATTACTTGCCTTGACCCGGGTGCTGACAACCCACGCTATGCCACTGCTTTGGCCTAGTTTCCCTCATGACATAGGAGTCTATGAAGACGACCGTGGTTAGACTGAAGAAGGCTGGCAAAGACAGTGCCAGACAGTCTGCCCCCTCCCGTCTACAGTACTAATGGACACCATCTCGCTGTGTCAGAAGGACAAAGAGAGGGAGGCAGGCAGGCAGGCATAGCAACGGGACCTCCTCCAGTTGGATTTGATGTAGGAAAGAAGCAACACTGACTCCATTTTGGTTTAGGACTAACCACATTTGTATGTAACTATGCAGTGAATGAGGGACGTGGGTGGCGCTGTGGGTTAAACCGCAGAGCCTAGGACTTGCCGATCAGAAGGTCGGCGGTTTGAATCCCCGCGACGGGGTGAGCTCCCATTGCTCGGTCCCTGTTCCTGCCAACCTAGTAGTTTGAAAGCACACCAGTGCAAGTAGATAAATAGGTACCGCTCCGGCGGGAAGGTAAACGGCATTTCCATGCGCTGCTCTGGTTCGTCAGAAGCGGCTTTGTTATGCTGGCCACATGACCCGGAAGCTGTCCACCGGCTCCCTCGACCAATAAAGCGAGATGAGCGCTGCAACCCCAGAGTCGGCCACGACTGGACCTAATGGTCAGGGGTCCCTTTACCTTTACCTATGCAGTTAATGCACGCTTAAAGCATGAGCAAGACAAAGCTGTTTGCAGAGTTAAGCAGCTAAAAGGGGGGGGGGGACTTACATAACCTTTAGATAAAGAAATATACATTGTGGTTAATGTGACCTTTGCACATAGGTATTGTGGTTTCTATGGCAGTTAGGGCTGGCAGCTAGGGTCCTGTTCACCTGGGGTTTAATTTATGTTGTTTACTCAGTGGTATAAAAGTCTGCTTCCGAATGTAATTGGGGGTTCAGCTTCTGATCTATGCTAAACCTTTCTCATCCGGGTTTGAAATAAAACTATCCGATGGTAATTCTCTTGGTTTTCTAGTGAGTAAAACAGACTCAGCTGGGCAACACATTTTGGGTGGGGTTTTCCCCCCGCCACCCCATCCGACTTTGGATTTCATATTATTTATTTGTTTCAGTATTTTAACGTTGTAAACCTTGGTGGGTACATTGGTAGGAAGGTGTTGTTTAAATGCAACCAATGCTTTATAATAATATTATTATTCAGCATTGCATTTCAGGAGCCAACCTGGACAGTCTATAGTGTAGAGGCCAGACAGGTTTGGTACCTCAGGGAGAAGTAGGCCTCCTCTTCACATCAGCAGGGTCCTCCTAAAGTGCTCTCCTCATGTCTAGTGCACCTGTCACAGGTGGTAAAAGCACAGGCCGTTTTTTGACATTTTTTGGGCAGGGTGGTGAAATTGAGAGCCTACAATGGCAGTGGTGGCAGGTCTCCTGCCAATTTCCACACACACATACATGTCAGCATGTAGCGGCATTCAGACGAGAATAGTAGGCAAAATAAAAATGGCGGTCAAAATACAATTTTGAAAAGTATCTCAAAATAGACATTTCGAAATTAATCTTGTCTCAAAACTCATAATCTTTTTTTTTTTATCTGTGTTCTCGGACAGTACAGAATCTGAAGGATAACTATGCCCTGATCTGCAAATTAGTTAGTGCCGATCAGGTCAGTTCATATCAAGATTGGCAAATTCCTCTAGTTTTTGTTTTTAATTACTATTATTAATGCTTATCAGATTTCTCAATCACTTCCCACAACTGGGAGAAGTCCCAAAGTAATTTACAGAACAGAAAATAAAATACAAACTATTTTATTTGGGTGGAGTTGGTGTTAGCTGGTTTTAGCAGTACTGTTTGATTTTGTATATGTCTATCCTTGGACTTTCAGGTGAAGGGCACCCTATAAATATGGTAAATAAGTAAGCAAAATAAACATGTCTTCACCTGGAGCTGTTGTCAGTATTTTCATCCCTCCCATTGCAAGGATCACCAGAATTTTTTTACTTTCTGTCTGTGAGAAAGGAGGGGGCGGATCTACTCTTCCAGACTTCTGTCCCTAGTACTGTGTTGGTTTTTCTTTGATCTGTCTAAAGACAAGATGGCAGTATGAGAGAGCTGTATCTCTCGTACATGTTTGTTATGTTCTTTTATTTGTTTTATCAGTAGAAATATATTAGGTACGCAACAAAACCTCCACAGTTTTGCTTCCGTTACTCTGCTGCTTTTGAGGTGCTCACATCAGCAAATGTGAGTCCACTGCACCAGGACCTATTCCTCGGGAATGCTGTGCTGCTGTTCCTACGTTCTTGTGATCAGAAGGTCAGAGACGGTGCTCCTGACACTCAGCCCATGCAAGAGCTGAAGACATGGGCTGTACATGGGTGTAAGGAAAGCTGTAAAGATGACAATGTCTGTACCAGGTGAGCTTTCCTGGGGAGAGCATTCCATCATCCGGGAGCTACCACAGAAAAGTCCCGCTCTATCATTGTCCACCCTCCGTTTATGTCTCAACAGGTGCACACTTGATTTTGCCGAACACAGAAATTGGATTGGTGCTCATTGAGTGCTCCTGCGCATTTTTCTTCCTGCCACCCCATGTAGCTGGCAGGAACCAGCAAGAAGCTGTGCATGGCTTTTTGTAACAAACACTGCAGGAAATGGTACTTGGCAAAGAATTGATGCTTTTGAATTATGGTGCTGGAGGAGACTCTTGAGAGTCCCGTGGACTGCAAGAAGATCAAACCGATCCATTCTGAAGGAAATCAGCCTGAGTTCTCACTGGAAGGACAGATCCTGAAGCTGAGGCTCCAATACTTTGGCCACCTCATGAGAAGAGAAGACTCCCTGGGAAAGACCCTGATGTTGGGAAAGATTGAGGGCACAAGGAGAAGGGGACGACAGAGGACAAGATGGTTGGATAGTGTTCTCAAAGCTGCCAGCATAAGTTTGACCAAACTGTGGGAGGCGGGAAGACAGGAGTGCCTGGTGTGCTCTAGTCCATGTGGTCATGAAGAGTCGGACATGACTAAATGACTAAACAACAACAACAACAAATCCCGCAGTCTTGGCTGGTCACTGCAGCGCCGCGCAGGGTGCAAGGAAAAAGCTCCACCAGGATGGGTCTTTTGTCTATCAGAACTTGATGAAAGAAAGGGGGGGGGGGGGAGGAAACCACAGTTAGGCGTCAGTGATGGGGGAATCTGCTCTGGAGCTTGCCATCCCCTTTTAGGCTGCTAAATCCTGAGAGCAGCATTTTTAACTCTCTCCGTGCCTGAATCGGCTTCGTTGCCCCAGAAATCAAAGCGGAGATATTCCACCGCCACCCCACAGCCTGTTTTTAATTAATTGACATTCTATTTTTATCCCTGTTTGGGTCAGACGCCTAAACGTCTATCCGTTTGATAGCACCCGAGGGAGTCTTTTGTTCCAAAGAGGTGAAAAATTGTACCCACAAAAAGAGTTTCCTCATCCGATCAATTCCCTCTAACAACTTTATTGATTAGCTGCAGCAACATTTTTCATTTATTAATTATGAAGAAGATGTTCGGGGGGGGGGGAGGTTCTTTAAGTTAACTATCCTGATAGCCCTCAACCCTCTTGCCCCACCTGCCTCTGTCTGTATTAGCAACCCCGGCCTCAAGCTCCTGCTCCAAAAGGAAGCTGGAACTATTAGTAATTTATAGGAGGTCTATTAAAGTTTCTCTGTTTTAAATGTGGTCAGCAAGAGGATCTTCAGTCAGAGCCACTTTTTTTTTTTTTAAGGCCTGATTAATTGACTGCCTGGGAAAATCTACTGCTTGGTGCATGCTTATGTAATATACCATTATTAATTTCCATGTGGAAATATATGCTGTATTCCCGTGATGTCATAAATCCCCACGCTGTTTCCTGAGACATGATTAATTTGTTAATTTATTTTGCACCGGTGAGCGCAAAGCATCCATCCACAGAGGAGGCTGCCCGCTGTCTCTCTGGGTGAGTCTCTCCCCTGGATTTGCCTCCTTCCAGTCAGCAGGCTGTTTTGTAAGTGTGGGCGTACAGTCCAACAGGGTGCAGCGGTACCTCGGGTTACATACGCTTCAGGTTACATACGCTTCAGGTTACAGACTCCGCTAACCCAGAAATAGTACCTCAGGTTAAGAACTTTGCTTCAGGATGAGAACAGAAATCGTGTTCTGGCGACGCAGCAGCAGCAGGAGGCCCCAATAGCTAAAGTGGTGCTTCAGGTTAAGAACAGTTTCAGGTTAAGAACGGACCTCCAGAACGAATTAAGTACTTAACCTGAGGTACCACTGTATATGCAGGGAGAGACAGAGGGACAGGGCTGGTCCATAGTTCTGAAGAAGCACAAGGCTCTGAAACAACAACAACAATAATAACAACAACAAGTTATTACTTATACCCTGCCCATTAGGCTGGGCCACCCCAGCCACTCTGAGCAGCTTCAAACAGGATATTAAAAACACAATAAAACAACAAACATTGAAAACTTCCCTAAACAGAGCTGCCTTCAGATGTCATCTAAAAGTCAGATAGTTGTTTATTTCCTAGAAATCAGGTGGGAGAGCGTTCAACAGGGTGGGTGCCACTACCGAGAAGGCCCTCTGCCTGGTTCCCTGTAACCTCACATCTCACAGTGAGGAAACTGCCAGAAGGCCCTCAGCACTGGACCTCAGTGTCCGGGCTGAACAATGGGGGTGGAGATGTTCCTTCAGGTATACTGGGCTGAGGCCGTTTAGGGCTTTAAAGGTCAGCACCAACACTTTGAGTTATGCTTTGAAACGTAGTGAGAGCCAATGTAGGCCTTTCAGGAGCAGTGTTACATATAACAGTCTTGGTGGCTGCTCCCAGTCACCAGTCTAACTGCCACATTCTGAATTAATTGTAGTTTCCAGGTCACCTTCAAAGGTAACCCCACATAGAGTGCATTGCAGTAGTCCAAGTGAGAGAGCATGTACCACAAGGCTTAAAAGACCATACAGAGATCAACTATGTCCCAAGTGATGCCTCATCTACCTTCAGGCTGTAGCAGATGGTGAGATGGCACAGGTGAGACTCCATTGCTCTCATGGCTTCCTAGCCTAGAAGGTCTGTGGCCCACTGTGTTGGGAAGTCAGGGGAGCAACAACGCCTCACCTGTTCCTTCTCTCCAGCTGCTAGTGGAACAGGATATGCAAGGGCTGAAGACCCAGAAGAAGGCCTTCTCTGCTGTGGCCCCCAAATGACAAAACTCCCTCCCTAGAGGGCTGCATCATGCACCATCTCAGTATTATTAGTATTAGTATTAGTATTAGTATTAGTATTAGTATTAGTATTAGTATTAGTATTACTGGCATACCGTGCTTTGTCCACAGATCTCAGGGTGATTCACAACATAAAAATACAATATAAAAGCACAAAATACATGATACTAACGAGAACCAACCAACCAACCAGTCATTGAAGATGCACCTCTTATCCTTCGTCTTCGGCAATTTGACAATTGACTGTCATTGTCAGTGTCCCCCATCTGGTTTGTTGATATATTGTATGGTATTTTGGAATGGGTTTGTTTTGTTGTATTATCTTTTAAAGATGTGACCTGACATAGCATCTTACAGTGAAGGATGAGTAGAAAATGTAATATATAGTAGAAAATGTCTGAATTAGTAGATATTTTGTGGCGAATGACAAGTGAAGAAGAAGAAGAAGAAGAAGAAGAAGAAGAAGAAGAAGAAGAATGGATTAATAGATATTTAATTAATTAATTAATTAATTAATCTCTCCTGCTGAAAGTTGGTTTTGAACATTTCTTAAAATCAATTTAAGGATTAGCTGAAAATGTATTATTATCATTATTTGCATTTGTTGTTGTTGTTGTTTAGTTGTTTAGTCTTGTCCGACTCTTCATGACCCCATGGACCAGAGCACACCAGGCACTTCTGTCCTCCACTGCCTCCCACAGTTTGATCAAACTCATGCTTCAAGAACACCATCCAACCATCTCATCCTCTGTCGTCCCCTTCTCCTTGTGCCCTATTTGCATTTATTCACCATTTAAAATCTCTTGAAGTGGCTGGCAGCTGTAATAGCATACAGAATGCAAAATGTAAAAAGACATAAAAATGGCTTAGATTCATGACTTAGGTTGAAGGGCACAAGCTCCCCCTCCCACACTGAGGGGAAATACTGGCCTTTTAGCATTAGAAGCAGCTGAAATCAAGAACCTTATTCAGCAGAATAATAATAATACTAACCTTAAAAAACAAAACACAGAAGCCCAAAGGCTGCTTGTACCCTGGGCATCTATTCAAGGTCAGGGAGCTTGCTCCCTGCCTTAACTTTCCAAGTTATTCAGCAGAAAATTTGGCTGGGTAGCAGAGCTGTCCTCAGCCAGCTCCATGACTCTCCACAACATCACCAAGGACTGTGACTCTTAGTCGCTATTCAGAAGTGCATTTCACAGCTCTAGCAACATGCTGCGCATGGGGCTAGTAATCCGAAGTCAACGGCTCGTCCTCAAGGGCAGCCACATGTTGAGTGAGTTACAGTAATCCAGTCGGGAGGTTACTATTGCAAGGATAACTGTCCAGGAACTGCAATAGTTGGTGAATCAGCCAGAGCTAGAAAATGACACTCCATGCTATTGATACACCTGGGTCTCCAGGGACTTTCACCAGACTATACACCTGCTCTTGTGCAACCCTACTTAGACCAGGCCACCTTCCTATTTCTGGGAATGGGGAACCATTGAACCATAGTACCCCTGTCTCATTCAGCTTCTGTTTATTCCCCTACATCTGCCAGCCAATTACTGGGGGGGGGGGGTGGATGCACAGCCGCTGCCCTCATTCATTCCAGAGGTCCAATTTGTGTACCCAGGTTCAGGCAGATCAGGGACCACCCACCTGCATGGACCCCTTATTCCACCCTGGGTCTGTTCCAAAGAACGTATCTGGGCAGGGCTAAGGCTTTTTGAAAACCCTATTTTAAACTTAAAAATACATTTGGGAGGAGCACTAAGCAGGATTGTATCCTCCTGTTTACCACCTGGTAAGCTACACAATCTGATCCTGTGTGGGGCCCTCCTTTGCAAGTTGCTTCCCTGCATGCAAGGGAAGCAAGATGTTTGCAAAGGAGCAGTGACCAGCACCCCTCAGGATTGGATCCCTTCATTTCAAAGCTGGGAAGTGGGAGGATCAGGTCCTGTGTGATGGCGCTTTGGGGGCATGGTTTTGCCCCAAACAGCCTGACAGGTTAAGCTCTGAAGACTGGCCAGCCTAACTTTGCAAACTGAGGAGACCGGTGAAACAGCACCTGCACCCCACAAGATTGGTGCCTCTGCCCAACGGCATTGATCCTACAGAGGGGGAATCAGGAAGGAATGAGAGCTGTGGCATTGTGCCTACTACTTCCTCTTGGAATGATACAGCAGTCAATCAGGTAGGTCTCAGCCTCTTTGTACAGATTTCCTGCCCTGCCTGCCTCTCCTTCCTGCTTGATGCCTTGCCTGTTGATAGCCATGGGTTGCATTGGGCCATGCAACCCAAACTGCAGCTTTCTCTGGCTATCTGCACCTCTGCCCAAGTACCTACAAATACGTCATCTTTTGCACATGCCTTGGACCTCAGCTTCACCTGGTCTAGGGTCTCAACTGGGGGCTGGCTGGGAAATTCTCCAGAGCATTCACTCCATAAATGATTTCCATAAATCTCTGGGTGCACACCTTCTTAACCGGTCCAATCCCTGAAGGGGGTTATCCTACTATCAGATCAAATCTTCCCAAGAAATGAACATAGCAACCCATGAGGCTGCTTTAAATCAAGTCAGACCACTGGTTCATCTAGCACAGTACTGTCCTCACTGACTTTCAAGGGCTCTTCAGGGTTTGACATCTTCCCATCCCTACCTGGAGATGCCAGCAATTCTACTTAGACCTTCTGCATGCAAAGCAGATGCTCTCCCACTGAGTTATGACCCTCCCCACGACACTGGTGTAACAACTGCCCTACCTACAGATCCATCAACAAGGTATCCAATTAAAAAACAAACAGAGATTGAGGATCTGCCTCATGAGGACAGCCCCATGTCTGTTGAGGAGGCCAGGAAGTCCTCAGTTGATTCTACCAAGTTGATTCTACCAAGTTGGCCTAAGCATGAATATTGAAATCCTCCAGGACTATCACCATCCCAGCTTTCTAGCACTTCCTCAGAGACCATCTCTCTGGGACACTTTTGAACCATATTCAACAGAATCCCCACCTTGCTTCTTGACTGAAGGCCAAGTACAAACCCTCTGATCTAGATCTGGATCCCAAGCACCCTGGTTTCCTAGCAAGGGAGATCAAATCCTTATTGTTGGGGAACTGCCATCAGCTCAGAGGCGAGAGGTGGAAGGGCAGTTGTGTTACAGGGAGCCTCCAAAGATCTTGCGAAGCAGTTCTTCCTCTGGCGAGGAGGGAAGCCCTGCCTCCAGTGGGGAAGGGGCGCAGGGATCAGAAGATGCTAGGGAGAGCCTCAACACCAAGCTTGAGCAAAGGGGAGGGGAGGCAAGTCCCTCGTTGCGCAGTAGGTTTGCACGCAGAGAGAGGAGGAGAAGGATGGGGGTCACATGACTGTTATGCTGGGGAAGGTATAAGGACCGTCCACTCCCAGATTCTGCTAGCAACTGAGCAGACATGGACTTGCGACACTCTGCACTGTAAAATAGTTTGTACAGATAATAAATCCTGGAAAAGACAGGCTGGAGTCTTGTCTGTTTGCTCTCGAGCAACCACACCACCACTTGACACCTATGGATGACAGGAACTCCTCACCCCTGCATCCTCCAACCTAAACTGGTGTTGAACCAAGTGACCAGGTCCATATATATATAGACCACCCAGCTCATTCTCCCAGGTCTTGATGATGAATACCAGTTCAGCATCTTTCTCCACAAGCAAAGCATGGATGAGTGATGACCTGGTATTACAGACCTTTGCATTCTTGCCTTCAACACACCAAAGTAAGAAGCAGCAGCAACAACAGAGAGGAAGACAAGCAGGAGGGGATGCTTATAAGATTTCTGAACCTCAAATTTGGGGCTCAGTTTGGCTTTTTGTTTGTTCAAAGGATCAGGTCATTGTGCATTTAACTTAAACTGGTTTGCTCATCCCTGGGGTAAATACAGATGCACACAGAGATAAATATATGGGCTCTGCCCCTAGATAAATATATAGTCCCTGCCCCTGCTCCCTGTAGAGTTGATAACAAAACTCCCATTCATTTCAGCCTCATTATGGGCTTATCTTTTTCTTCTTCTTGTTGTATAAATCTAAGTCGTGCTAAGAGAGCATTAGCAGACCTTGTGGGAGGCTCTTGGCTTCCAAGATGGGCTTATCATTTTATTATTTGGCTTGTTTCTTTAACACTGTAATTATATGACAGGGAAAAGGTTTGAAGTTGTGTCTTTTCTTTCTTTTTTAAATCTGTTGCTCAACTTGAACAAAAATACCTGGTTCTGAGTATATGCCACAACCCCTTCCAAAATAAAATGGAAGTGTCAACAGCTTTTGCAGAAAGTTCCTGGCTTTTCCAGTGTGCCAACTTGAAAGAGTCAACTTCACCATGAGAGGGAAAACTGCCCTAAGATTCAGCTTCCAGGTCTTTCCTCCCCCCCCCTCCCAATATTGCTGTTCCTCTGCTTTATAAAAAGCAATTCTCTCCCTGCAGCTTTGAGATGTGTAAAGACAGAGTGAAAGGAGGAACTCCTCTTGGTTAACAAGGAAGCCAAAAAAAGGCACCGTAGGAAATAATAATAACAAAAAATCTTCAGTCGATGTGAAGCCAGCAAATATTCTGATGAGTTAGATATTGCAGTTTAATGGTAAACTGGGTACACCATGGAGGAGCAGTATGAAACTCTGGGTGGCTGAATGCTATTAATTTTCAAAGTGTATTACAATTACAGGGACACCTGTACTGCAGAACTCTGAGCTGCGCCACTGAGAAACTCCACAGTTCATAATAGCCCTCAAAATAGCTAATTTCATGCTCGCAGTGGGCCATCCACCATCTGCACGTCCAACGGTGGCAGAGAGGTAAAAAGGAAAATGCTTCTTTGGTTTCAAGGCCCTCTGATAGGAGGTGCACTTTGTTGGCAATGTTTTTAACTCTGTCTCTGCTGCTGTTGCTGTTACTTTTGGTTATTTCTTCTCCCTCTAATGCTTTCACCAGCCAGGGAATTTTGACCCCAATTAATTTAGAGGGGATGCAAGAAGAGATCTGTAAATTCATCTCTACAAACTGAAATGCCTGTATGCACAATCGTAATTGTTGCATTGCTTTGTAAGTTCTTTTAATAATTTTTTCTACCTTATCCATAACCCATCACACAAGCACTTGATGAAATGATAAGCTTTACATATGAAGCTGAACAGCAAAGATTCTCACTTCACAGCTGAGTCGAAGGGGAGAGGTCATCAAAGAACGATGATGCCCCAAGGGCTATATTCAAAAAGCAGTCACTCCACGCATTTATAAATAAATACAGTAAGTGAGGAAGCAGATCAAGAGTGGGAAGATTTCTTGGTGAGTCATCAGGATAAGATCCACTTGATTAGAATAAGTTAATATTTGCAAGAGGAGATGAGCAGGAACAGCAAAGCCTTGAAAAACCACCAACTCAAAGACAGAAGAGGGAGCGATTCCTATATGTTTCAGAACTACAGATGGGAACTTGGCAAGTCTTATGAATATTTTGTACTTTAGCAGAGGAGGGTGTCAAAGGCATTCACGTCAATTTCCTATGTTCCTTATAGCTTCAGAACCTCCAGGCGCAGCACAGCTGACTCTTGGCAGAGGAAGGGGCTACGCAGACGGACCTTTAAAGAGTTTGCACTTATCAAAAGACGTCAAGCTCCATGTCCCTGTGGGATTATCCACCCACCATCTCATGTCAAATTACGTGGCATAATTCTCATTTCCCAAATTGAACCATTCAAGAACTAAGGTCTTGAATCTCCCATGAATGAACGGGGGGGGGGGGAGAGAATGTATGGCATCACAAGGAGGGTCCATCCACTGTTGTGCCTCCAAACATATAAAGTTGTTTCATCTACATTGGAAGCTGCCTTCTATTCAGTCGGACCATCTAGCTCAGTAGTGCTACTCTGACTTTAAGTGGCTCTCCGGTGTTCCAGGCAGGGGATGTTTGCAGCCCTACCTGGAGATGCAGGATTGAACCTTGGTCCTTTTGCATGCAAGGCAGATGCTCTACCACTGAGCTACAGTCATCCTAGCCCAACGGTGTCAATCCTGGCAGTAGCTCTCCAGGCTCTCAAGCAGAAACCCACCAAAGCCCTGCTATATTTGAAACCCTTCAACAGGAGAAGCCAGGCATTGAATACTGGGTGCTATGTTGAGATATGAATAGATTCTAGGAGAGGATATATTTAGCAGATATTATCCCCCCCCCTCACATTTCCCATTCCTTTGCATCTTAACCTACATTGGCTCCCAGTATGTTTCCGAGCACAATTCAAAGTGTTGGTGTTGACCTTTAAAGCCCTCAACGGCCTCAGCCCAGTATACCTGAAGGAACATCTCCACCCCCATTGTTTTGCCCGGACACTGACGTCCAGTGCCGAGGGCCTTCTGGCGGTTCCCTCACTTTGAGAAGCAAAGCTAGAGGGAACCAGGCAGAGGGCCTTTTCGGTAGTGGCGCCCGCCCTGTGGAACGCCCTCCCATCAGATGTCAAAGAGATAAACAACTACCTGACATTTAGAAGACATCTGAAGGCAGCCCTGTTTAGGGAAGTTTTTAATGTGTGACATTTTAATGTATTTTTAATCTCTGTTGGAAGCCGCCCAGGAGTGGCTGGGGAAAACCCAGCCAGATGGGCTGGGTACAAATAATTTATTATTATTATTATTATTATTATTATTATTATTATTATTAAGCTTAGATTACCGTAGCTAGTTTTAGTCTTTAAGTTATCCAGGTTGCTCCAGGCTGCGTGGCATCTCCCAAGGTAGCAGAGGACAGGGGACAAAGGTAGGAGGGGGTAGGGGGTGGGCAAGGAAGGGTTCAGCCTCCTCTGGCCCCTCAGGTTTGGGGGGCTCAGCCCTGTCTCAACAGACATGGGGGGGAGGGGAACTGAAGACACCTCAGCCCTATACAGTTTGCGCCTATACAGTACTGGGCTGTTTGAGGAGGACCCTCTCTGTATTATGTGTTTTCTTTCTAAAGTGGTCTTGTACTTCTGCAAAGTAGTGCCACCAAACATTTTGATACCTCCAGCTTCCATGTGGGTGATGCTGTTTCGGTTCAGCAATTCAGGGAATGAGTTTGGTATATGGCCCATGCGAACAGCAGGATAGTTCAGAAGTAGCTTTCTAGGAATGGACCGTGATTATGCACGAATGGGTCTGCTAAATACATCTTCTCCTTGTGATGAGTTGCAAACCAGCTGTATTGCCGAATTATTCACTGACCTTCTGGAGCGTGGTAAGAGCAGCTATGAAAATGGGGGAAAAGAATGGGGGACGTCTGTGCAAAATGTTTCTAAATGGTTTGTGTCTAGGCTTCCGGGGCTAAGTAGTGTAAGGAATAAATAGCATGGCATCAAAGTCTGTGATGGTGAGTTATGCATAGAACCTAGTGAGTAGCTTTGATCCATTTATTTTCTCTTGCATACCCAGGTCTGTGAGTGCCAGGGCATGTGGGTGGCCTCTGTTGTAGGCAGAATGCTGGATTAGATAGACCTTAGTCTGATCTACCAAGACAATTATTAGGTTCTTATTGTTTTCCAGAGTGTCTGAGGATGACACACAGTTCAATCCAATGCATGTTTACTCTTTACAATGAAGGTTGCCGCCAGTAAGTGAGATTAGGAATGCAGACTGAATTGCTCTTCCCGACACAGATCGTAATCGCACTGTCAGAAACAGCACATACTTTGAAATTTTTGAGGAGTAGCGCACATCTCCCTTCCTATCAGGCACACAGATTAAGAATGCACTGCATCTCCTTGATTTTTCAGACCTGAATTAATGCCATTTGCAACATCGTTCAGATTTTGCAAAAGAATATTCTTATTGCGAGTGACATGGATATCTGTTTGTTGGGAAATTGTGTAAAGGGAGTCTAAAAGGGTGGAGAAAGGATTATGCAGGAGACAGAAACATTAAAAGACCTATGGATATTGGGGTGGAGAAACAGCTCTCCAGGGTTTCAGGCAGGAAGCATCTCCCACCACTACCTGGAGATGCCAAGAATTGAGTCTGTGTCCTCCTGCATACAAGGCAGATGTGTTATGGTCCTCCCTGAAGACTGGAGACTGGCAGAAAGAACCGGGGCCTCCATATTGGCTCTGTTGGATCAACTGGGGCTAACTACTATTTGGTGGTTCATCTCCCAAAACTATTAATAGTCACCCTACCTGGCTGTACCTAACTGAGAAGTGAGACAACATGGTCCACTCCATCATCCAGGCTGTGACCACAAGCTCTTTGGCTCTTACCCTCCTGGAAGTGTCCCTCTTTGTGGCCAGCTGGTCATGGAACATTGATGAAACTACCGTATTTTTCCGTGTATAAAACGTCCCCTATTTTGGGGGACTCAAATTTAAGGAAATGGGGGGAGATGGACAAAGTCATTGAGCTTTTTTGGGGGGAGGATTGCCCAGAGTTGTGGAGCTTTTCGGGGGGGGATGACCAAAATTGTTGAGGGGAACTGCAGTAAATCACTAACCCTATGGACAAATGCTGACAATCGATCGCATCACAAAAGTAAACAAGCGCCTGCCCACTCACCAACAGCAGCCACATGTATGTTTGCGGAAGGGAAAAGACGAAATCCTCAAGCCATTCATGCTAGCAGGCAGCAGCCACTGCTTAGCACTCTAACAGAAGGCAGAACCATGCTTGTGAGCTGTTTGGTGGAAGGGAAGGAATGGGGGAACTGAATCGAGCCCCTGTTTCCCCTCTTCAAAGCACCTGATCAGTGTAATTCCAGCTTCTTTTACAGGGCTAATGCATGCACAATCCCAGTCCACTGGAAAAGGCTATGGGGATCATGTGTGTGTGGTGTACAGTGGCTTGGGTCTATGCAAATTCCCCCGACAGCTAGAAATACTCACACGGAAACCTGATTCTGCTCACGTTGAGCCCTTAGCTGGATCAGGGCGAAAGGGAACGAGAAAATTGATTTTTTTTCCTCCTCAGGTGAAGGAATACTGTGGGAAAAACTGCAGCAAGAAATGTTTTCCCCTAAATGCATTTCTTTCTTCTATTTCCTCTCTGGAATTAATCTGAATTTATTTCCCTTCCAAATTCTGAAACTTGTTCCATTTCTAAATTCTCAAGTATAGGTGAAACCTCATTTTATTTGTTGTTGCTGCTGTTGTTATTTCTGTTGCTGTTGCTGTTGCTATCTCTCTCAGCCCTCTGGTGCAGCTGCCCAGGCTGCAGTGATTTCAGCAAATCATTAGCAACTCCCTTCTCTCTGCAATAACTTGCACTGGAGCCATCCATCTCCTCAAAAATTTATT
This sequence comes from Podarcis liolepis, assembly GCF_965112155.1. Classification (NCBI taxonomy): domain Eukaryota; kingdom Metazoa; phylum Chordata; class Lepidosauria; order Squamata; family Lacertidae; genus Podarcis; species Podarcis liolepis. Next base: position 51,329,429 of record NC_139565.1, on the reverse strand, counting down.
ACAGCATATTGAGGTTTTCTCTTGGACTGTTCGTAGCCAATTCCATTTGAAGGCAATCAAATCTCAGTGGAAGACCCCCACTCCGTATTGATGTTGCTTTGAAATGTTTTTTCCCCTTATTTCATTCTTTTCCCTTCATTTTTCATCCTTTGGGTGTGTTGCTCTGCTTTCTCTTGACTCTGTTTGGCGAGCTCCATGCAGTCCAAACTAAGCACCTGATAATCAGTCCTCCCTATACCAGCCACTTATCGAAGGATACCAGTGAGCCATGGACCTTTTTAAAAGGTTGCGTCTGTTAAGGCCGTAGGAAGAGATGGTCTAGACAATATACTTGCCATGGGGACCAGCATCTCTTTAATGATGTTGCTGAAATTCGTATTATATGGATTTGTCCGGCTTGCAATGCTCAGTTGTATTATGAACTGATTACAATCCACCTAAAGATCTTCAATGGTTCAGATTGCGTGCCACTCTCCCCACCATGGTAGCATCCCAGGCACAAAAGAGCTGTAGAAACATTGGGAGCCAGGTTGCCTAATGTCCATCCCATGGCATTTCCCTGCCAAACTAGGTAATGCTGGGGGGAAAGAGGAAGTGAGGCAGAGTCTAGGAGGTTGTTGGCTCAAGAAAAATGCAACTTGTTTGTTTATTTATTTATTTATTTATTTATTTATTTATTTATTTTATTTATTTATTTAGCAAAAAGTTATACAGTGGTACCTCTGGTTGCAAACGGGATCCGTTCCAGAGGCCTGTTCGCAACATGAGCAGAGTGCAACCCGCGTCTGTGTGTGTGATGATTTGCCGCTTCTGTGCATGCGCGTGACATCGTTTTGCACGTCTGCGCATGCACTAGTGGTGAAACCGGGATGTAACCCTTTCCAGTACTTCTGGATCGCCGCAGGATACGACCTGAAAATGCTCAACCTGAAGCTAACGTAACAAGAGGTATGACTGTATATCACTTGATGGTTTTTAAAAAAACAACAAGGCAAAACACACACAACCCACACCCTCTAAGTAGTTTGCAAAACTATAAAACAAAACATTAGCATTCCCGATTTAAGAACAGTTAAAACAGATATTTAAAAACAGTCAAAAGAATATGAGAGTAAAGAGAGATAAAACACACGTGGATACACTTGCCTGAACAAAAATGTTTTAAGCAGACACCAGAAAGAAAACAATGAAGGTGCTATCCTGGTGTCAATAGGCAGGGAGTTCCGACGCGTAAGTGCTGCCCCGCTAAAAGATCCGTTTCTTACAAATCTGGAATGAGTGTGCAATGTGATATTTGGATGAAGAAGCAGCTCTTTTTCACTTGACCAGGACAGGGAAGCTCCATTGGCCAAGCTCAGTTGCATAGGAAGCCCCCTCATACTAGTTCAGTGCTGTTGTCTACACTGCTGGCAGCTGCTCTCTGTTGTTAAGACAGGTAACTTTTGCTGACCTAGCTAGAGAGGCTAACCTGGGACCTTCTTGCATGCAAATCGTGTACTCTGCCCCTGAACTATGGCCATCCATATTCTCTAGCCATTTGCTAGAAAGCACCGCATGAGTCCCACCTGCAATCAAGACCACGTATCACCTAGACCAGCGGTTCTCAACCTGTGGGTCCCCAGATGTTGTTGGACTACAACTCCCATCATCCTTGAGCTCCGGTCTTGCTAGCTAGGGGTGATGGGAGTTCAACAACATCTGGGGACCCACAGGTTGAGAAAGGCTGACCTAGACCATTGTTCTGTCAGTGGGGCAGAAGGTATACAGGACTGCTCACAGCAGCTGGAGACTTGTGTTGTGATCTTAGTTACCCAGCATGAAGTTCAAGATGTGAATGCTCCCAGCATGCCAGGTATTCAGCAGCACATCAACCCATGGCATGGCAACCCTCAAAGCATCCATTAATTGAGACCAGGCACATGAGAGCTATTCCTGGGAACTGTTAAGCCCCATGTTGGCTGTTCAGTGCCTCATGAGCAGTAGGAGAGAGGAGTGTGCTGTTTGTTCAGTATTAGCCTTCTCACCCTTCTTTGCTTTATGGTTTCCACTAGTCCTCGTGATGTATCAAGTAGTTGCCCTTCTCCCAGATAAAGGTGAAGGGACCCCTGACCATTAGGTCCAGTCGTGGCTGACTCTGGGGTTGTGGCGCTCATCTCGCTTTATTGGCCGAGGGAGCCGGCATACAGCTTCCGGGTCATGTGGCCAGCATGACTAAGCCACTTCTGGTGAACCAGAGCAGCGCACGGAAACGCTGTTTACCTTCCCGCCGGAGCAGTACCTATTTATCTACTTGCACTTTGACATGCTTTCGAACTGCTAGGTTGGCAGGAGCAGGGACTGAGCAATGGGAGCTCACCCCGTCGCGGGGATTCGAACCGCCGACCTTCTGATCAGCAAGTCCTAGGCTCTGTGGTTTAACCCACAGTGCCATCCGCGTCCCTCCCAGTCTCCCAGATACTGCACACCAATAAGTTATTGCTGCATGTGACCTTCCCTGTCTAGAAAAGTACCTACCTTCTTTATGCTTTCAGACTCGTTCATTTTGGTTTTGTAGCTGCATTGCTTGTAGGGGGAGATGAGAAATGCTGTAAGAGTAACCGGTCTCCTTCCCTAAGGGGAAGGAGGCAACAAAAACCTCTAGGCCGCTGTTGTGAGGGAGCTGTTCGTGGTGCTGAAATTTTGATTTTGAGAGCAGAGCTGGAGAAGTGTGTTTGGTCTGAAGGCTTATTGACAGTTTAAAATTGGCAAGTGGAATGCACTCTCCAGATTTCTCTCATTTTCCCCCAGCAGCATACATATAAGTGTACGGGCATGGGATGCAATATTTGACGGTATATCATACTTGATATATAACAGCATTACTGTGTTACAGGATTTTAGCAGCTGACATGCAATGCTGTTTAGTATCGGACAGCATTTGATAGGTAGCATGGATTGGCAGCATCTGACAGTGTTTGAACTCTGATCCCTGCCAAGATTATCAAGAGATGTCAAGAAGTCTAAAGCACTCACCTTTTGAGGTGAAACTTGTGGGAATGTTCAGGGAGGCAGGAGAGGATATATTGCTTATTAATATCCTTCCTAACTTGCTCTAGCAAGTTCTGTAACTTAGTAGAGTTTTACATTCACCTTTTAAACACACAGCAGATAGCTGGATGCAGGTTTGCTTAAGCCTCTCAATATTAGATTGCTGGTAAGTTCCCTTATATCCCTCTTAAAAGAATAAACACGCCACAATCCTGTGTAAAGTATATAAAAGAGGTTTACTCACATCATCAGTTCACAGTTGGATCCCTGAAGGCAGACTTAGTTACAAAGTATATACATGTGGATCTATTTCACATGGAGATAGTCCCAGTGTCCTCTGTTGGCTGAGAGCCAAAAAAGCAATTCTAGCTAAAAGCTGCTCCAACAATGGAGGAAGTCAAAGAGAGAGGATGTGCTGCGTGCCTTGTCCTTTTGTTACCTGGACAGGTAAGGTCACGCCCACCTCTAGTCACATGCAAAGGAAGTATCTCCCAGTCAAGAGGAAACAGAAAGTTTTCGAGTGACTGGACCAAACATTCCCCTGCATGTCCACTCTAGGGAAACAAGGAATGTTGTACTTGACTGCTACTTACACATCACATCCCACAAAACTTCCCATTCAAAATTTGAACTTTCACTTTAAAAATAAAAAAGCAAAACTGGAGAATGGGGAAACATGCAAATACCTGTTCCAGCTCTGTTCACCAATGCATAAAACCACTTTTGGACATTAAGTGGCATCCCATCCAATGGATGGAGATGGTGCCTCTGGCTTCCATTTTATGAATGTCACCTGCAACATCTAAACTGGAACTCATGGCATGTGGAAGGAATGTGTGAGCTTAAGAAACCTTTATACCAGGAGTGGGAAATCTATGGCTCTCAGCCTGATTACAAAGGCCCTCTGTAAGAAGAGTCAGTTCAGAGCTATGGCAAAGTGATCCTCAGCAGCTCTCTGGATACAGAAGGAAGGGAGGCTGAGAGAGAAGGAGGTGGATGGGGGGGGGAGGGAATCACAGAAAGAAAGAGGGAGATGGGGGAATGGAGAGACAGAGAGAGAGAGGAGGAGGAGGTGGTAGAAAGAGAGAGAAGGGGGTGACCACGCATACTCTGGCCTCTGGCTTCACCCACCACCAGCTTAAGTCCCTCCCACAATTTGTCATGTGCTTATCCCCCCCCCCAAAAAAAGTTACCTGTCTGTGTTGTACAAGCCTACACCAAACAAATTCCCTCTGGGGCATTGCTGTGGATGTGCACAGAACATCAACAGTCAGCATTCTGTGCCCATTGAGCATGCTCAGTCTACATTGGGCTGGGATAAATTGTAAGGCTGTTGTCATACTGCAGTTTCTGGGGCCGCAGCCAACAGGGTGGGAGGCAGCCCTCCTCAGCTGTTAAAATCAGAGTAGGGGGAGCTTCAGAGAGCCGTTTGGCAAACGGCTCTCTGAAGCGCCTCCCACCCTCATTTAAAAGGGGTTGGGGTGTGGAGAGCTGTGGTTCAGAGGGGCTTGTGGTGAACTGTGCGAGAAGAGGGAGGGGTTTTGGGGAGAGGGGTGAGGGGAAGGGGAGGGGAGCTGTGATTGCGAGGGGTGGAATGGGGAGAGCTGTGAGAGCAGTGTTATTAAAACTTTTTGGTACTTCTGCAAAATCGGAGCTCCCCATCTTGTGTGAGGATGGTGCTGTTTTGACTACATACAGTGAAAGAGTTCATTATTAGTTATATATGCCGAACAGATGGTGTTTCCCAATTAGCCATTCATTATTTGGGAGACAGTGTCTGGGGGGGGGGGCGGCATTTGGATCTGAATTAAGCTTAGCACTTAATGCTTAAGTGTCTTGTTGAACAAGAGCCTGGAAAAGGAGTTGGGGGTGTGAGGAATATACGTCACCATAAATAAAGAAAATGTAGCTGCGGTGGACAGAAAACTCCCCAAAGCAAGGTGATGGGAAGGACAAGGAGGCAAAGGAGAAGGTCAGAAGAAGGGTAATTAAGGAAATGCACCAAAGAGGAATTATAGAAGAGAGGATTAGAAAAGTACAATAGGTGTCAGTTCGTGGGCAGATAAATCACAGGTAGTTGTAAAGGAGATAGCAAGGATGTGATAGGAAACTCTGGGATGAGAGTATAGTGCAGGCGGCATCTGAGCTTGAAATATGGCATGTCGGCAAAAAATAATAATAATAAAAAATAGCTGGGGTGATTTATATGCTGTCATGTGCTGTGTTGGGGAAGTGGCAGTTCCACTCTAGGCTGCTCTTGGGAGACTATAACTGGAATGCTGTATTCCGGCCCGAACACATCAATAGCTGAAAAATAGCAGCAAATAACAGAAAGAGCCACGAGGCAACACTGCCCGGCATTACAGGGGTGCTTGAAAATACATAAAAGGGGTCATTAGTATGGCAAAAATGAACATGGCTGAGGGTGTACACAGTGTAATTGACAGAAAAGCATTCCAACCCCAACCCCCCTCCAGGCGAATTTATTTAAGAGGCGTCTCCCTCCCTCTGTTCTGGGCAGAATGCGTGTAATGTGGGAGCTTACATGCCGTTGCTTGCTTCCCGCCACACAAGCCCTCTTCAGGCTTTCAGCTGGCTAGAAATGAAGGAACGGAGGGTGGGTCGGGGATCCCACTTGCTGGCCCTGCTCCCGATCCTCACGTGGATCTGGCCCATTGCTTCATTTCATCTGTCCCGCAGCTTGCCTGATCCTTTTTACAGCTTCCCATCTGACCAGAGTACTAAAAATGCAGAATTGGTTCGGCTGACAGCCAACCTGATTGCGGCTTCCAGAGACATCCCTCTGGCTATGGATCCATAGGGGGGAAACGGGAACCTGGTTGGTTGGTTGGTTGGTTGGTTGGTTGGTTGGTTGTGTGGACCCCAATCATTCCCTACCTCCATGGGACAATGGCCTGATATAGATGGTTCCCCCACTTCTGAATTCATGGGTCCTGCGGGCATTAGAACCTATACATGTGCACTCATGTGCGTGATCCATGCCCTGGGAAAAATGGAATTCCATGAAACAGTGGGTATATCTGGAATCACTGTTCACAACGTCTGTTTGCGAACTACTTCGGCAGCGTTGGACGCCATAAACAAAGCTTTACAGCCTGTTTGCACCAGATAAGAATCTGATACATTGCTTCTTTCAGAGACTTGCATAGTCTTCAAAGACCTTCAGAGACTTATAAGGCTTATGTTTCTTTGGTTTTATGTTTTCAAGAGAATCCATTAAGAGTGCATATTTTGTGACTTTCAGAGATTTATAAGTTTTCTGTTTATGTGATATCATATATTTCATATTATATAAAGAGTGTATATTGATATCGTATCATTGTATTTGGTCATCATGTTGCCTTGGATATTACTGGGGGAAATGGAAGCAGAGGCCATGCATAAGAGCGCCTGGCTGTATGTGTTTGAGGTCTAGGCAAATTGACCATTGAATGCATGAAGATCAGTGGCAGGGTGAGAAGTTCCAGTGCCATCCCTACCCACTTCCTACCCACTCAAATATTTGCACGACAGCTACTGTCATGTTGCACTCAAGAACTGGATTCCCGATTTTTTGCTTGTATACACTGAACACTTCCATGTTCCAGGTAGGAGATATTAGGGGGAGTATTTTTCTGTTGTGCCAAAACAAACTCTTCTTTCACCACTTTGTTGGGAAGGTGGGGGTTGAAACAGAACCCTATTGATAGATCAGGTGAAGATATTTCTCTGGCATTTGGGGAAGGTGGCTACCGTGCTACCTCAGCTAACTTCACAACATGGAGTTCTTGTTTTTCTATTGCTTCTTAACTATAAAAAAAATAGCACCATGCCACTCACAGTGGTGCCAGACTCCCTGTCCAAAGTTTCCCACCAACCAGAATGCCTTGGGAGTGATGCCATGTGACATCACATCAAGTTGTTCCCAAGGCATTCTGAGAAATATAGCTGGTAAGAAACAACACGAGCCTCTCCTCCATAGCTTCCCACTGGCCACACTTCCTGGTGAGACCCAGTGATGTTAACAGTAAACGACAACTGAAATTTTCAGATAAATTTCTCATATGCACCCCAAGAAAACAGAAGAAAATTAGCCCGTTTCTACAGAGGATGAATGTTTTGGGGAAACCAGGGGTTGGATTTTCAGCCAGCTTGAGTGCAAGTCAACACTTGACGTTGCACGCATGAAGAGATGGAGATACATACCTTAGCTACCCATTATATTTACATGGGGAGATGGCCAATATATTGGTGTCTGCCTATGACAGCTCCCTTCACTTCTGACGATTGGCAGCATGGGCAAGGGATGATGAGTTGTACTTAGCAAACATCTGGCAGGCTGTCCTTTGCCCTATTGCCTTACCTTGAAGCTTGAGCCCAACTCCTGAAACAGATCGCTCGAAGGATAAGGAATACTGTGCAGAGAAGTACAATACATATATGTGGGGGGAAAGGACAAAAGGAGTAGAAAATGTGTCTTATATAAAGGGACTGAGATGAACACAAAGGAGATCTCAAAGCACAATCGGCACGCTCTACGGTAGATACATGAGAGAGAAAAGAGATATGGACAGGGATTTCAGCTTTGCTGAGACAGGGAGAATTGACTTGGAGAGAATTGTCAAGAGAATTGTTGGTCAGCGTGCAATTCCATTGTTTGAGGGTAATTGGCATAGTTTTGGGGGGAACAGGTCAAAATGGCTAGAAAACGGGGAGGCTGCAGAGTACACAAACAAAGAGAGGTGGAAAGCGGGGTATTATATGGCATGTAGCGGGGTTTAGTTACAGAACTGGGGGTGGGGGCTTTAAGAAGAAGAAGCTTGCAAGGAAGATATGCCAAAAATAAATGGGGATAAAGGAGAAAAACAGAAAGTGGATAAATGGGGGCGGCGTTGGAGTGGGAATGAACAAAGATGATCAATACTTGAAGGAAGAGAAGAGAATATTTTTTTTGTTACTGATCCAGGCAGTTTTTGCTGCAGGATGACTGAAGCACACAGTATCTAGAGAAACGGAGTCCTAGAAGGAATGGAGGGAAAGGCTGCATTTTGTTGCAGTTCATTTAAAATTAATTTAGTGCTCATTAAAAGTTAAGTTTGGACCTTGGAAATTGGACATCCAGAGGTGTACGTTTCCTGGCCAAGGAAAGAGATGCTGGAGATGCATCAGTATATAGACTCATGGCAGCCGTATCTGAAAGAAACGGATGGGTGGTGCCACAAGCAATGTTACCTTGAAGTGATATTGTCCCAATGAAATCTATCATTTAAATCAGGAACAGGGAATGTTGTAACTGTTGAGAGCTGCAATCCCCCATGGGTAATCTCTCAGAGGCAGCATGTGCTGGAGGGAATCCCAAAGTCCAAAGTGGACATGCCCTTCTTTCTGTGTGTATATCTCTGTGTATCTCTCCCCGCCCCCTTTTCCTCTTGCTTCCCCACATTTTGCCACCCACATTAAATTGGCGCAAAGGCCACAAATGGTCCTGAAGCCACAGGTTGTCCACTCCTGACTTAAATCAACCTCAGGCAGCTACTAAGCTTGCTTTTCACCATCCCGAACCCATTTCTGAAACCACTTCTCTCTTCTATTCTTCAGCCTCACCCATTTTCACCTTCACACACCCCCTATGTCCATGTCCCCTGCATCCTTCTGTGCCACCCCCCTAGTAACTTTCTGCATCTCCCTCCTCCCACACATTGCAACTACCAAGCACCATTTTCATGGTGTGGTGTAGTGGTTAAGAGCGGTGGACTCGTAATCTGGTGAACCGGGTTCGCTTCCCCACTCCTCCACATGCAGCTGCTGGGTGACCTTGGCTAGTCACACTTCTTTGAAGTCTCTCAGTCCCACTCACCTCACAGAGTGTTTGTTGTGGGGAAGGAAGGGGAAGGAGATTGTTAGCCGCTTTGAGATTCCTTCAGGTAGTGATAAAGTGGGATATCAAATCCAAACTCTTCTTCTTCTTCATTTCCCACCCAGTTGAGAAGCCACCATCTTCTCCTGTTCTTCATACCCTTTCACGCCTCTGCTTCCCTTTTTCAACCACATTCCCATGTCTCTTCTCCTTCTTTGTACCCTCATTTCCACCTTCATTCCTCCCCACCCCACCCCCTACATTTAATATTCATTCTATTGTTGTAATATATGCCCTGGGACCTTATGGTGATGGGTTGGTAAGGAATCTTAGAGCAAAAACAAAATAAATAATGGTGAGGTCAGCCCTGTATAACAGTAAACTATGGTCTGTTTGTGCAATTGTCAATGATGTATCTTCCAACTGAGCACATGCTTGAACCAAAGCTGTATAAGATGGGATAAACTTTATCCGCATTAGCCAATGGCCATGGCAACATAAAACAAGCAATATATTTATATATACTTGTACCAAAGTATGAAACATACAAAACTCCCTGCACTCTGTTTTGCTGGTGGCCCTGCATTTATTTGGTAAAGTCGGTATGCAGAAGAAGTAAGAAGAGTGACCCCACAAAGGCCCTTTACAAAAATAAAAACCGGCAGCTACTACTGCTGAGAACAGCTGGCCTCTGTTTTATTTTTGATCCAGCTGGGCCTTTTCTGACCACCTTTAGTATTGTCATCATGATCTCCTTTGGGTTTTGTGCTGATGAAACAAATACATGGAGCCATCAGCAAAAAAGAAAGAAAAATAAAAGCTACCCCCAAACAAAACCTCTTTTCAGGCGTCCTCTAAAGTCACCTTGGATAATGGAGAACTGGAAAATGAAAAAAAATGCAGCCAGAGTTCCTATATCTGGTAGAATGTTTTCGGGCAACTTAAGATCAATTCATGGAGGCTGAACAACAGAGGCACTGCTTGTAGCTTGGTTGATTACAACACCCAAGGAAAAACCAGGATCTGCAAAGGAGTGTCAGGCCTAATGAGCAAAGCAACTCTTTGGTAGGTCTCACCCCTGTGAATCGCTTGGAGAGTCTGAAGGTCCCCACCTTCCCACAGCTGCTTAAGTCCCCTCCTCTCTAGGGTTTTTCCCAAGCTCTCCCCTGCCTGTAAGCCTTCTTCCATTGGTGGTTCCCCAGCTGGTTCCTCCTACCATTCCTCTGCGTCCAACCAGTCCCTGGCAATATCCTGTGCTCCAGTGTGGTGTAGTGGTTAAGAGCGGGAGACCTGTAATCTGGTGAACCGGGTTCGCGTCTCCGCTCCTCCACATACAGCTGCTGGGTGACCTTGGGCTAGTTACACTTCTCTGAAGTCTCTCAGCCTCACTCACCTCACAGAGTGTTTGCTGTGGGGGAGGAAGGGAAAGGAGAATGTTAGCCGCTTTGAGACTCCTTCGGGTAGTGATAAAGCAGGATATCAAATCCAAACTCTTCTTCTTCTTCTTCTCTTCCTCCTCCTCTTCCTCCATACCTCCTCCTTCTTCACTAACATTATTCTTTAATGCTCCATGTACATTGGTGGCAAGGGGACGCGGGTGGTGCTGTGGGTTAAACCACAGAGCCTAGGGCTTGCCGATCAGAAGGTCGGCGGTTCGAATCCCCGTGATGGGGTGAGCTCCCGTTGCTCGGTCCCTGCTCCTGCCCACCTAGCAGTTTGAAAGCACGTCAAAGTGCAAGTAGATAAATAGGTACCACTCCGGCGGGAAGGTAAACGGTGTTTCCGTGCGCTGCTCTGGTTCGCCAGAAGCTGCTTACTCATGCTGGCCACATGACCCGGAAGCTGTACGCCGGCTCCCTCGGCCAATAAAGCGAGATGAGCGGTGCAACCCCAGAGTCGGCCACGACTGGACCTAACGGACCCTTTACTTTACATTGGTAGCAAGGGACTCATTAAGAGAGTTTGCAAGAGGAGTTAGAGGCATAAGTTGTAGTCATTTCTGAAAGCCCTGCACACTTTTAGGTTTTCCTCTCACTCCCCCAGATTCTCTCTCATATCAGGAAAGAACATTGCTTTGTCATTTCTCATTCCAGGCCAGCTTAGTGGGAAATGCCATGTCTTGTTGTTCAGGATGTCCTACTTTTAGTCTGGCTTTATCTGGGTTTGAGCAGTTACAAAGAGGTCAAGCAACAGACTTGTTTGCTGTTCACACTGAGTGACTCAGTGGTCACAGCTGGGATTAGAATCTAGGGCTCTCTTACGGGCCCCGGCCGTTTGCGCTAACGGCTGTATTTCAGGCATCCTGCCCTAAACAGATGATGAAGGGGGGGAATGATTGGAAAAGATTAATAATCATCATCATAAGGATGGAAAGCTAAAGCCCAGGAGGGTCAGGGCACTGTAAGGACAATTATTTTACTTTGGGGACAAATGCTGCCTTCAATTGAGGGATTAGGAGCCTCCGCTCAAAAGGATAATGACAAATACAGCAAATGATTATTGAAATGTTCATCACTGTGGCAACAAAAAAATGAAACAGATTACCATTAGAAACACACAGGATTTTGTGGGGATCTTAGGTGGGGGAGAAGCAGTACACATGCTTTGTCGGTTCGGAAAGGTACCATGAAGCCTAGATTATCTTTTGCTCTAGGTGCACCTACAACACAGATGTAAACCGTTTTTATAGTAGGGGTGGGGGAATCAGTCGATTTCTGTGTTTCTCAGTTTTCCAGTCCTACATTCAGTTCTCCATCTCACATCAGTTTGCAATTGTTGTAATAAAAAATGCAATAAGAGGAGATCAAGAGGCGACATGACAGAAGTTTATATGGCATGAATAAAGTGGATAGAGAAATGTTTGTATGCAATTTTGCCTAATGTACACAATTTTGCAAATCAATTCCCCCCCAAAGAGATACATTTTTGTATGTTATTTCCACTAATGTATGCTGCAATATATTCATTTTCCTACATGTTAACTGACTGGGGAACTGCATTGCAAAATTCAGAGAAGTGTGAATTCTGAAGGATGGCTGTGTATTGGTTCTTGTATTGTTTCAGAAGCGGCAAATGAGGTGAGTTTGTCTTTAAATGCAAACAGAATGGAGTAACTTCCCCTTCATCCCTATGAAATAACGCCTCCCTCTTATCAGAAAAAAACCACATCAGGCGTGGTGGCTTTCTGCAAGGGGTGCTAGGCATCCCCTAGAGCAACCTTCCTCAACCTGTGGGTCCCCGATGTTGTTGAACTACAACTCCCATCACCCCTAGCTAACAAGGCCAGAGCTCAGGGATGATGGGAGTTGTAGTCCTACAACATCTGGGGACCCACAGGTTGAGAACCGCTGCCCTAGAGGGAAGTCTCGATGCTACCACCAGATTCTAGTTCCCCACATTCTTGGAGGGAAGCAATGGCAGTTCCAAAAATGGCCACTATGGCACCACTTTAAGCAGTCATGGCTAGGAAGAAAAGGCTCAGGAATAAACCCTACACAAATCTGGAGTCCCTAAGGCAGTTGGATGGAGCCTTGCACACCTCCTTCTGGGATTTCCTACAGCAAAGCTGGTGCTCTGCTTTCCTTTGGACCACACCATCAAGGCCAAGAGTGGGGGGTCTTGTTGTCTGGGCAGCCAAGGACCTCCATACACACTGCCCAGGCTTGCGCCCCAGACAAATCACTTCGGTGCTTCTAACAGCAGCGGTGTGACTTCACCCTTGGAGGTGCACTCCATTGTCTCTTGAGACAGATGGATGCCAACAGTGGTCCTCCAGCCTCTGCGTCAGGGGTGGAGAACCTTTTCCATCTCGAGGGGCTACAAGCAAGTGGCCAAAGGCAAAAGTGGGCAGTTCAAAGGACATGGCTTCCATTTGGTTCAGCAGGCTACATTCCAACCACGCAAAGCTCTGAGGTTTCCTTGTTCCCACAGAGCTCTTCATCCTCCTTCAAGGCAATAAATATCCTGGCTTTCCAGCTGGTTGAGTTCACTCATGGAGGGCATGAAGCAAGGTATGTGGGCAGCATCACGGGGGGAGAGAAGGTGTGCCTGGGAATGGTGTGTGGTCTGAGGAGGGTTCCAAGAGCCACATAGAGAATCCTGGAGGGCCACATTTAGATAGGAATGAGATGGGAGGAGGGCACAGCAGCCAGTGTGGTGTAGTGGTTAACATGCTGGACTAAGACCTGAGAGACCAGGGTTCTAGTCCCCACTCAGCCAGGAATTTTCCTGGGTGACCTTGGGTCAGACCCTGCGCCTCAGCCTAACCTAACCTCCCAGGGTTGTTAGCGAGGATAAACCAGGGAGAGGGAGAACCACAAACACAACCCCCTGAGAGCTCTTGGAGGAAAGGCGGGCTACCAATGCCCTAAATAATAAATAAAAGCGCTTTGCGAGAGAGGAATCTTCTCTTTGCACACAAATATCTAAAAACTATTAATTTTGGGTCAGCAGCTAGGAAGAAATACATGAAAGGAAAATTGATTTCTATTTAAATGGTATGTTTTCATCACCTTTTTTCCAAGCCTGAACATTCATCTCAGAGCACCTGTGCTAATTGATTTCAAGTGGAATTCGACGCCATCGCTGTAAGAATAATAAATCTAAGCCCAAGGAGTCCAGAGGAAGAATATCAGCTAATGCTGGAAGGGCTGGAGAACAATGACTAGGAAGGAAGGGGGAAAATGAGTTTTAACACGGGAGCTGTTTTGAGGTTTCTCTATCTGTACAGCAGGGGCTAGTGGAGAAGGGGTTATAGGAGTGTCAGCAGAGCCAGGTCAGATTTTTGGCTCAATCCTGCACTTCTGTATGTCCACGGAAACTCTAATTGCCCTTTGGGGTGACTCAGTATAAAACAACTTGAGCGCTATCATTTCTTGCAGGCATAAAGTCAAACGGTGCAGAGGAGCGTTTTAATTTACAGAAATAAATTCCACAGGCAGTGTAATTAAAAGGGCTTATAGTTAATATGAAAGCTGCCATCAATCTAAGTAATGTTCTCCAAGCAGGAGGGAATCTGGAGGAGGGAATCTTGAGGGACAGAGAGAGAGAGAGAGAGAGAGAGAGAGAGAGAGAGAGAGAGAGAGAAGGAAAGTGGGGGCAGAATTGTTGCAATGAGAACTGAGGGGCTGTAGGGTTGTAAGGCTATGATCACATTTGAAAGGGCAAGCAAACTCCAGAAAGTAGATTCAACCCAGCCTAGCTAACCCCCATAATCCACATTTTTGAAATGTTATTTTACTTACTTGATTCTTGAGTTATTCCCCTCTTTTCTTTCCCTAATGAAAAAATGAGGGGAGGGGAGAAGTGCTGGATCTCAGTGGATGGGTGGAAGTACAGCTCAGTTTGCATTTTAATATAAACCTACCTAATTCCCGCTTCTTGAAACAATATGAGAACCACGATGCAGCTGTCTTTCAACATTTGCACTTGCCCATCATTTGCCATGCAGTCCTCCAACCAAGCAAAAATGCATATGATAAGGGAACATGGGCCTTAATTGGGGAACACAACATATGAAACTTCAATATATTACAGAAATGTTGCTTTCAAAAAAGAAAAGGAAAATGTACATATTAGGGAACATAGCATACACAAATGTGTATATTAGAAGAAATGTGAACTAGAATGTTGGTAGTTTTTTTTTAAAAAAATTACAAACTGATGTGGAAATGTGGGAGCTAAAATGAAATAAAAATAGGAAACTGGAATTGGGCTGCAATTGAATAGTAGAGCATCTAGATCAAGGGAAGTAATAGTGCCACTGTATTCTGCTCTGGTCAGACCTCACCTGGAGTACTGTGTCCAGTTCTGGGCACCACAGTTCAAGAAGGACACTGACAAACTGGATCGTGTCCAGAGGAGGGCAACCAAAATGGTCAAAGGCCTGGAAACGATGCCTTATGAGGAACGGCTAAGGGAACTGGGCATGTTTAGCCTGGAGAAGAGAAGGTTAAGGGGTGATATGATAGCCATGTTCAAATATATAAAAGGATGTCACATAGAGGAGGGAGAAAGGTTGTTTTCTGCTGCTCCAGAGAAGCAGACACGGAGCAATGGATCCAAACTACAAGAAAGAAGATTCCACCTAAACATTAGGAAGACCTTCCTGACAGTAAGAGCTGTTTGACAGTGGAATTTGCTGCCAAGGAGCGTGGTGGAGTCTCCTTCTTTGGAGGTTTTTAAGCAGAGGCTTGACAACCATATGTCAGGAGTGCTCTGATGGTGTTTCCTGCTTGGCAGGGGGTTGGACTCGATGGCCCTTGTGGTCTATTCCAACTCTATGATTCTATGATTCTAAGATTTGTCCTTCCCTAGTGGGGTAAACCCATATCCTTGGTAAGCAGGAGTCCCTAGTACAGTTCTACACATGCCCACTTAAAAAGATCAGCTGAGTCTTACAGATGTAAAATGTCATTAATGTAAAATTTAAAAGCATTTTCTCTAATACAGCTTTATGTTGATTTTAGTGCAGTGGGGTTTTTTTAATCCATATACTATTCCAATCTGCTTCTTCAATTTTGATACCAAAGTCCTTTCTCCAAATTTGTTTAATAGCTGAACATTGGCTAGGTCAGGTAAATATTTTGTATAAAATTTATAATTTGGGTGGGCTGTTCATATTCAAAATCAGGTTTTCAAATGGTGTCAATGGTCTAATTGCTTGAGATTTAACTGTTGAATTTGAAATAAAGTGTTTTACCTGATAAGAGTCATCTATATAGACAAAACATTCTCTGCAGAATGTTGGAAAGGGTGAAAGGTAATTGGCATGACTTTCCAAAAATGGTGGACAATGTGAACTAGTGCAGTCATTTTCAAAAAGGGTATTTGCAGAAATAAGCAAAATTACAAAATAGCACGTCCCATGCAACACATGCCTAGGTTTCTTAACAACTTTTAAAGATACTCAACTTAAATTATTGTACAAGGAACCTACCACTTATCACTTTTCTTCTTGTAGCAGCATGATTGCTCAAAGCAAAAAATTGTAAAGGACTTGGTCATCTACATTTCACACAATGGAAAGAAGAAGTATGGAAAATTGCTTTATCTGAGAAACTAAGTAAGAGAGTACATGTCCTGAATGATACAATTGATATGAACGACTTTGCTAAAATTGCCTTGGTAATGTTATGCTTTTGCTAATACCCTGTTTCTTGAAATTTAATAAAATAAAATAAAAAGAAGGAACGATGTCTGCTGAGCTAGAACAGGCCCCTCTTCCCAGAAGGCCACTGTTAGTTGGAGAAGGCAGCACTTGAGTCTATATACTCTGTATATACACTATATACACAGGTCTATATAATCTGACTCTGTATATAACACAGGGGAACCAGTGGTCCTTCAGATGTTGTAGGACTCCAACTCCCATCCATCCCATCCAACATAGCTGATGGTCAGGGATAATAGGAGTTGTAATCCATCAAATATCTTGAGGGCCTCTGCTTCCCCACTACTGTAATACTGCTACACTGAAGAGGAATCACAACTTTGTGACAGAACTTCGAACACAGAAGGCCCCAGGTTCAATCTGCTGTTAGGAGGACCTTGACTAGCAGGGTTGGCCAAACCACTTGCCTGAGACCTTAGAGACCCATTGTCAGTCACATAAGGCATCACCAGACTAGAGAGACCAATCGTCTGACTCAGAATGCGCTCAAGCACAACTTGCAAGACCATTGAAGGAGGACATTTTAAACGTCCAGTGATGAAGACCAAAAGGCTGTCGTTTACCCTTTAAAAGCCCACTGGAGCAGCAAAATTGTATTCTCTTTCTGCGATCTGTTTGGGGTGTAGTAAAAAGTAGGTGACTTGCATATTAGAGTGTGAGCCGTGACCAATGTCACCATGAATTCACATGGGCACCTTTATTGGCTTCAAGCCCCTGTCTGCAGTATCTTCTATAATGCTGTCCAACACATTTGCAGATCTGTCTGTCTGCTTGCTGCTGTCACCATGCACACTATTTTGCCAGCAGCTCTAAGGACTCGCACTGCCTCCTCCTTCCTTAGGAGACCATTAAAGCCTTTGTAACTTAAGTTGCCTTTACTCCAGTCCCCGTGCTCTCAGATCTATTGCCAAGCCTAGCAATCCAAACACCTACGAAATTCCCAAAGATTGCCTTGCTTAATCGCTTATTCCTCTTCCCCTCAATTTTGATTGCATATTTTATTTATTTTTTACAGCCAGGGTAATACAGTGGTATCTCAGGTTAAGTACTTAATTCGTTCCAGAGGTCCGTTCTTAACCTGAAACTGTTCTTAACCTGAAGCACCACTTTAGCTAATGGGGCCTCCTGCTGCCGCTGCACCGCCGGAGCACGATTTCTGTTCTCATGAAGCAAAGTTCTTAACCTGAAACACTATTTCTGGGTTAGCAGAGTCTGTAACCTGTAGCGTATGTAACCTGAGGTACCACTGTAACACTGACCTAACTTTCAGAACACTTGTTAGGACTGGTGAGATAAGGCGAGTGATCTACTTGAAATGCGCTCTGTAGAATGCAAAGGGTGTTGACAATGGTAAAGTTCTTTAGACATGACAGAAGCACAGGGGATCAGATGTCCTTATTGAAGGTTCATTCTGATTGGTTTGCCAGGAAGTTATGCAACAAGAAGCATTGGCCTTGATTTGCTTGCAGGATGTTTTATACGTCTTCCCATTATTCATTCATCCTATACTTTTTAAAGCTTTTTTCTGTTGCTTTTGTAACTGCCAGAAGTCATTTTAAAAAATATTGTATTAGTTGCACTAGCCGTCAGCAAACTTTTTCAGCAGGGGGCTGGTCCACCGTCCCTCAGATCCTGTGGGGGGCCGGACTATATTTTTTTGGTGGGGAAATGAACAAATTCCTATGCCCCACAAATAACCCAGAGATGCATTTTAAATAAAAGAAGACATTCTACTCATGTAAAAACATGCTGATTCACGGACTGTCTGCGGGCCGGATTTAGAAGGCAATTGGGCTGGATCTGGCCCCCAGGCCTTAGTTTGCCTACCCATGCACTAGGGTGATAGAGCGTTTTGATCCACTTGAATTACACAAACCTAAATTTCCAGGACACACTTGAATCTCCCACCC
Source organism: Podarcis liolepis (assembly GCF_965112155.1). NCBI lineage: Eukaryota > Metazoa > Chordata > Lepidosauria > Squamata > Lacertidae > Podarcis > Podarcis liolepis. The sequence continues at coordinate 51,311,464 of NC_139565.1, read as the reverse complement.
CACATCAAAGTCCCTGGAAGCATCCCTTTTTTGTCCACTTGCACCAGCGTACCAGAGTTGCCAAGCCACAAAACACCCCCAAGTATGTAATTTATTAAGTTCGCACTTATGCACAATCATCTTTTTTTAAAAAAATACACATCCTTAAAATGGTGGCCAGCTGAGTTTGGGAGTGAGGGTTAGCTTACTGGTGTTCCTAAACACTTTGAACACACATCTTGTGCCACAGAACAGTGTTTAAAAATTGCAACAAGGAAGTCAAGTTGAACTTACGGAAATGTAATCAAGCTTGATACTTGCTGCAGAATCTCTCCCTCCTATATTATTATTATTATTATTATTATTATTATTATTATTATTATTATTATATACCCCAGTGAACAGTGCCCAGCTGGAAACGCTCCAGGAACTTTTGATTTAAAGAATTTTGTTCCCCACTTGACTGAACTTATATCTGTTGTCACTTACAAAAGAGAAAAGCCAGGTGGTTATTCTTTACACAGATGGAGCTTGCAAGAAACGAAGAAGCCAGAAGTGCCAGGAAGTGCCGAGCAGATGGCAGTTCTAGCAAATCTTTCTTTTATTTGGGATTTTGCATGTTCCCGTGTTCTCTTCGGCCCCACTGCCTCGCTTCACGCCGATTTCCAGCATGCTGTGATGTAAAATAACACACCTCAATGTAATCCGGTGTAACGCAGACAAAGTGGGAAGAAAAGGCCTCTGGGTCTCACGCAGGGCTCTCCTCCTTCTTGGGCTCGCTGTCAGGCCCTGCAAAAAAAAAGCCCGAATTAAATTTATTGCAAGAGATATTGGCTACAGTGTCCCTTTGTATTTGGGAGGGTGGGAGGGAAGGGAGCAAGAAGGGAATAAATAAAATTTCCTTGAGGCACATTGATTTTCACTGCCAGCCATCTGATAGTTAGAGAGAGAGAGGGAGAGATCTTGGGGATATAAACCCTGCAGGAAAAAGAGCTTCATCACGACTATTTAACTCACATCTGGGGAAGGGCTCTTTGTCTCTTTAAAGAAAGGCAAGACACACACACACACACAAAAGGTGGAAGTTTTGTATATTCTGCCTCCAGTTCACAGTGAAATCCAAGCAGTGGAATGAGACTAATGATGGGGCAGACAGGACAACCAACAGTAAGATGAAGAGAGGCTGTATTAAAAATTTATTGTTTGCCTGGGATACACTTATTAAGGGGATGCAAGCTGGCTGCACTAATTGGGACCAACAACAGCTTTCACCCTAAGCCAGCATCAAGCCCAAGCTCTCTTTGTTCTTGCTGCGGTGAAAACACCAACATGGACCACATTAGCTTCAACAGAGGCAGAGGACCGGTTGATGCCAGTGGACCAGAGAGCAGGTTCTAACACACACACTAACTGCCCCCACTTAAGCAGGGAGTCATTTACTTCACTGCAGGGGCCAAGAATCGCCTCGGGGGTCTTTGTCTACACAGGAGTGAACCCAAGGCTTTGTCACAAAGATAATCAGACCTCCCACCCAAACAGCCAGGAGCTAGGAAGATTAGCCTCTCCTCAGGTGCTGTTGACCTGATTCTATCTACGGCTTCTCCTACTTGTTGCTAATTGGCATGCACACACACACCAATATATATTGCAGGCAGCTCGAGAGCTTTTGGGTTTGATACTTGGACATGAGAAAATAGGATGGAGTGTCTGTTGTGCCAAGTAGTGGTTTGTCATGGGGAAGGGCCACATCTCAGTGGTAGGGCATCAGACTTGCAAGCAGAAGGTCCACGGTTCAACCTCTGCCAGAATCCCTGGAGAGTCACTGCTTGTAGACCAGTGTTTTCCCAACTGTTGGACTACAGCTCCCATCATCCCTAGCTAGCAGGACCAGTGGTCAAGGATGATGGGAATTGCAGTCTGAACACAGCTAGAGACCCATGTTTTGGAAACCCTGGTGTAGACAGTACTGAACTACACAAATCAATCTGTCTTGGTCTAAGGCATGTGTCATGAGCCCCACAGCACTGTTGGGGTCAGGTTTGGCTGGCCAGCTCAGTCAGAGGAGGAAGAAACAGAGTGGGCTGCTGAATCATGGCTATGAGGAGGGGGTTTCTCCCCATTCTTCCCTGACTCTGGCTGTGTCTGAGCCAGTGTGGTGTAGTGGTTAAGAACGGTGGACTCGTAATCTGGTGAACCAAGTTCGCGTCCCCGCTCCTCCACATGCAGCTGCTGGGTGACCTTGGGCTAGTCACATTTCTCTGAAGTCTCTCAGCCTCACTCACCTCACAGAGTGTTTGTTGTGGGGGAGGAAGGGAAAGGAGATTGTTAGCCGCTTTGAGACTCCTTAGGGTAGTGATAAAGCGGGATATCAAATCCAAACTCTTCTTCTTCTTCTCTACCCTCCTGCAGAGGAGAAAGCCTGAGTGGTGGATGCCCCCTAGGGCATTTGATCAGCTGATGAGTGATGTTGAACAGGCGACAGAACAGGAAGGTGCAGCTTTTTTTGCCTGGCGTATACACTTGAAAGCTCAACATTCCCACCAGGCAATAGAGCCTCACAAGCAAATACAGTGGTACCTTGGGTTACAGAGGATGAGAACAGATATTGTGTGGTGATGGCGCGGCGGCAGCAGGAGTCCCATTAGCTAAAGTGGTGCTTCAGGTTAAGAACAGTTTCAGATTAAGAACGGATCTCTGGAACAAATTAAGTACTTAATCCGAGGTACCACTGTATGGTCTTCAAAAGCTTGGTGGGAAAGGTAAGGAAACTTGTTGGGACATCTTCGTTGCTTCTGTCCAGTTCTGAACCTCTTGCCCTGCTCCTGAATAATCACACCTGAGCATTGGGTCCGTGGCTGATCTCTTTCTCACAAGAAAGAGCCTCTGCGTGAGTTAGGACGTATGCAGGGTAACAGCAAACATCCTGCTTTCTGGGATGTCACCCAAGTAAAAAGTAAGTCCACCTGGGGTGTCAATCAGGTCAGTAGCTGAATCCAAAGGACTCTGGCACGTGGGGCAACAATAACAAGAGAAAAATAAAACCTTTTCCAGGCTAGTCTGTGGGTGGGGGATTAATTCAATTTTGCTTGCGTTTTAGTGAGAAACTACCTAATTCACACTTTCTGACCCAAAACACAACTATCCTTCAAAATTCACATTCCTCTGAATTTTTGCAATGCAGTTCCATAACCAAACAATGTGTACAATTCCTAGAGTGGTTTAACAAGCCCTCCTCATGGGGAATTCTGGGGATTGTAGTCCCATGAAGGGAACAGGGGTCTTATGACAACTCTCAGCACCTTAACAAACTACAGCTCCCAGAGTTCTTTGGGAGAGGCCATGGCTGTTAAAGCAATATAACAGGGCTTTAAATGTATGGTGTGTCACACAGGGCCACTTGAGGAAGAGCTGATGTGCTATATTTTTGTATGTGGGGAGTTTTTAGCATATGCAAGCAATCAAGACTGTGGAATCCCTTGCCTGCACAGTGGTACCTCAGGTTAAGAACTTAATTCGTTCCGGAGGTCTGTTCTTAACCTGAGGTACCATTTTAGCTAATGGGGCCTCCCACTGCTGTCGCACTGCCGCTGCGTGATTTCTGTTCTCATCCTGAAGCAAAGTTCTTAACCTGAGGTACTATTTCTGGGTTAGTGGAGTCTGTAACCTGAAGCGTCTGTAACCTGAAGCATCTGTAACCTGGGGTACTACTGTATTCTGTCCTTCCACCTTCTCCCTGCATTATTCACATGACAGAGCCTCCACCAACACAGCGAGTGGGTGCTAGAATGGTTCTCGCTGATGTGCTAGATTTCCACATGCAGGCAGTTTTTGCCACATTCAGGCATCCAGGAGTGTAGAATTGCTCATCTGTATTCTGCTCTCCCACCTCATTCTGCTGCATCTGTAGATCAAGCCTGAGCTATGACCTCCTCCCCTGCCTTTCAAGATAGAACAGTTCAGAACAGCCCAAAATTGAGTGGGTAGATATTATTGGCATTTCTTTTCTTCCTGTTGCTTCATGTCTCAAGCTTAATGGCTGCTAAATGTACCTTCTGAATCCCGCAATAATTATATAAGCCTAACAAATCCTCCCCTGTGTGTACGCCTCTGTCTTTATGCCCGGGAATAATGCACAGAAGCTGAGAAGGGGTGGGAATGGGCTTGCATGTGTGGGTGTCGCCGCATTGAAAAGAATAATGCGCTCTCAGACCGAAGTGGCTCATGACAGCATATTCCTTTCTCTGTAACTCGGGACTGTGTAACCTTGCCAGCCAGAGTGGTAGACCTGGGGGAAAGAAAGGGGGGGGAATCTGATTATAGCTACTACAATTAGGCCTACGAGCAGTTTGAATGTATTGATGCAGCTGAAACTGCTAAGCAAAATAAAACCAGGAAAAAAAATAATAGCCAGTGGACAAGCAGAAACCATGGAAAATGTATTGATTTCAACAGGGGCTCGCCGCTACATGGCAAAGGGATCTCAGAAGAGCTGAGCTTTGTGGGTAATTTCTGGCAGACAATGCACTGTAAGCCTTCATTTGCAGAACCTGAAAGTTGAACCAAAGCTTCCAGGTCTCTCTTGTATATGCTTATTTAGCATCCCGGTAACAAGCAGCCAGCCCCTGTCAAAAGATATCATTTTGCTTCTCTCCAGGTACAGAAAAATGTACTTTGTTTTGTTTGTCTCATAGGCTGATTGTGGAGGGAAGGCTCTCTCCAGCAATATCAAGGTGGTTTTCCTACAGCGGCTTGAAAATGCTGGCCAACTGCCCTGAAACTCCAATCCCTGGTATGAATGGGGCTAAAGTTAATGAAAGGACCTCTTGGGTTGGGTTCCTTTTCCATTGCAAAAGCCATGCATTTGAGCACTAAAAGGGGTGAATGGAAAATATTTTAATATTTATGAGGAGAGTATCTGAAGTATCTGAAGAAGTGTGCATGCACACGAAAGCTTATACCAGAACAAATTTAGTTGGTCTATAAGGTGCTACTAGACAATTTTATTATTATTATTATTATTATTATTATTATTATTATTATTATTTGACTGCGTCATACTAACGCAGAAGAAGAATTACCAACAAAAGAAGAATGGAGGATGAAACTGATGGACTATGTAGAATTAGATAAACTAACAGGAAGGATTCGAAACCTGCTGGACCAGAGATTCTCAGAAGATTGGAGTAAATTTACGGACTATTTGAAAAGTAATTGTGATGAACAGATTCCGCTAGTAGGTTTGCAAGAAGTTATGTAAGCTGTATTCTTTGAAATATTGCAAAAAAAGATAATGAAGAGAATTGTTAGTTAAAGATAATTAAAGGTAATATGAAATTAAGAAATGCATAATAAGTGATAAGAACAGAAAATCATCAGAGGTGTTGACGGAAGTCCAAAAAATATTGTATAAGATGAGAAGTTCTGTTGTATGAATGTTAATTAATATGTTAAAAACTATAGAAATGTATTTTAAAAAAGGAAACAAAGCCGTATGAGGAATGGTTGAGGGAGCTGGTGTCCACCCAAATCATGGATGAAGGAGGGAACAAATATATATACTACTTCCATAGGCTAATATTATACAGAGATGCAAATTGAGAAATAATTGGTATAATTTCCACAGGAAAAAATAATGCTATGCACTGTTCAAGTAGGGTTTGGTTATGTGAGCAGAAGAAAAGCCTGATGGACCAGGCCAAAGGCCAGCCAAATCCACCATTTTGTTGTCAAGCAGAGGCCAACCAGTGCTTATGGGAATCCCACAAGGATGTGGTAACAGTGCTCTCCCCACCTTAGACTCCCAGAAACTGGCATTCAGAAGAATGTTGTTGTTCTTTAGTCGTTTAGTCGTGTCCGACTCTTCGTGACCCCATGGACCAGAGCACGCCAGGCACTCCTGTCTTCCACTGCCTCCTGCAGTTTGGTCAAACTCATGTTGGTAGCTTCGAGAACACTGTCCAACCATCTTGTCCTCTGTCGTCCCTTCTCCTTGTGCCCTCCATTTTTCCCAACATCAGGATCTTTTCCAGGGAGTCTTCTCTTCTCATGAGGTGGCCAAAGTATTGGAGCCTCAGCTTCAGGATCTGTTCTTCCAGTGAGCACTCAGGGCTGATTTCCTTCAGAATGGATAGGTTTGATCTTCTTGCAGTCCTTGGGACTCTCAAGAGTCTCCTCCAGCACCATAATTCAAAAGCATCCATTGGGCATTGTGTGGCACCACAACGAACGTCAGTGAGGAACATCGCTAGTCCCCCACTACTTCCACACATGTATGCTTCTGTTCCCCTGTGAATTCCCCACGAAAACAGCAGGAAATAATGGTATAAAGTCCCAGATTTTGTCACTTTACTCCTGTGATTTTTCTGGGTTAAAGGGGCTGCAAGTGGATTATTTCTGCAATCAGATAACAGAGAAATGAGTGTTAAACTTGTGCTATATTCCATTAGATTTCCAGAAATGTATTGTACGTCATGCTATAGCTCAGATATAATGCAGAAATTAACAGGGAAACAGAGAAATGGAATAAACCACCATGTCACTGCAGCTTGTATATCACAACCTTGACTCAAAACTTAAAAGAAGCATCCATCTTTCTTCTCTCTCTCTCTCTCTCTCTCTCTCCTTCATTTTCTTCCTTTTTTTATATCGAACTGGGGGGGGGGGATAGGTCAGGAAGACTGCAACGAGAGGAAAAAAATGCAATCATCTATAGATGTGATTGCAGTGAGCCTCCTACATATAACCAAGGCCTCAGTCATTACTTGTCTGACATGAACTGAAACAAATAATAAAAAAAGATTGTACATTGTGTGCTTTGCATACACATTGGGATAAAGACATATTACGTTCAAGGGGTGCTTCACACATTCTGGGACAGCGGTGTGTGTGTGTGTGTGTGTGTGTGTGTGTGTGTGTTGTAAAGGCAGGTGTGTGCAGATGGACAAGTCTAAGAACATTAGAACATTTTTTTAAAAAAGTTTTGATCAGACACAGATTTCTCTAGCCTAGAATTCTGTTGCTGACAGCAGCCAGCTAAATGTCTTGGTCAAGATGATAAGCTAAGAAGGTGGCAGCCTTCCCCTGTTGTCTGTCTCAGACAACTTGGCATAAGGTCTTCTGCTGCTGTAGGCAGAGGTATCATTGTACTCTAATGATGGTGATGGTTTAATTTATATACCGCTTAATGTATTTTAAACTATCTCTAAGGGGTGAACAGAAAACTTAATGTATTTTAAACTATCTCTAAGGGGTGAACAGAAAACTGAAGCCACAACAGACAACTTAAACACAAATATTTCAAAAGCTACATGGTTACATATAAAAATGTCGCATTAATGCAAAGTCAAGGAAATAAAAAACAAAGCAGCCCTGTTTAGAGAAGTTTTTGATGTTTGACCTTTTACTGTGTTTTTAATATCCTGTTGGAAGCCGCCCAGAGTGGCTGGGGAGGCCCAGCCATATGGGTGGGGTATAAGTAATAAATATTATTATTATTAAAGTTACTGATAACCATTCATTTTCCTTCTGACACACGCTCCCTCTCAGCCTCCAGATTCTCACCCAGGGTCCAAGCAAACTCTCAGCACACTCACTACGAGAAGAGTTCCTGATAACAGCAGGCATCACCCTAGTCTCTTATGCCTGAGTTGCATTTTATGGGCTGGTCCACAGTGGATGGTACGTCCTCAAGCTACTCACAGCTGTGTCCCATTCAACTTCTCTCTCCACATCCAGTTCCAGGTGCAGCAGGTTTGTTGCGTTTCCCAGGGGACCCAGAGAATGGGGAAAGGACCCTCTCCACTCACAGCTCTTTCTTCCCATTCTGTCCTTGTCTTCTCCAGCTTCCCTGGAGTGCCTTCTACATCAGTAAAGGTAAAGGTAAAGCTTTATTGGCCGAGGGAGCCGGCGTACAGCTTCCGGGTCATGAGGCCAGCATGACTAAGCCGCTTCTGGCAAACCAGAGCAGTGCACGGAAACGCCGTTTACCTTCCCGCCAGAGCGGTACCTATTGATCTACTTGCACTTTGACGTGCTTTCAAACTGCTAGGTGGATGGAAACGCCGTTTACCTTCCGACCGGAGTGGTACCTATTTATCTACTTGCACTTTGACGTGCTTTCAAACTGCAAGGTTGGCAGGAGCAGGGACCGAGCAATGGGAGCTCACCCCGTCGCGGGGATTCGAACCACCAACCTTCTGATCGGCAAGTCCTAGGCTCTGTGGTTTAACCCACAGCGCCACCCTGATTTGATCCTGGAATGTCCCTATTTCCCCCATTGCTGCCTCCTGAGGGAATGAGTTCCATAGTTCCATAGCACTGAGCGAAGGCGTGCTTCCTTTTATCTGCCCTGAATTTCCCACAATGCATTTGTGTGACTGTTTTTTATACTTTGCTGGCCGCTTAGAAGTCTAGCAGGGCATAAATTTAAGCAACAGCTTTTGCTGTGGTGCAGGAGGATGCCAGAACGAGGCCTGGCGAACTTACAGGTTAGGAAACACAAACATGCCAGCATGGATGGAGTCCGAATAATTTCCTCTTTTATAACACTTTGCTCTACCTTGGTGGCAATTTGGACCAATTTTTTTGCCTTGCTCTCTCTCTCCCATGGCCTGTCAGTGCTATATGGCCCTCGTAAAGCAGAAAGGCAATTGCTGCGTACACTCACCCAGCTTGTACGGCCATAAATATTAGGGGATCCACTTGACACTCACTGCATGTTCTGTAATGACCTTGATTATTGCTGGCTGACCAAGGCTCAATTACTGTCTCTGCAGATTTCCTTCAAGCTCTATGCTTTTATGGGTCCCAGTTCTCCCATTTCATGGGTGCTCTCCCCACCCCCTGGGACGGCCATTAGCTTTGCAAATATTGCTCATGCAGTTTAGGCAATTGATAGAACTTTTACGGGACAGGACCGTTTTAGGCAAAGGGATGCATTTTGTTTTTTAATCCATTCCCCTTCTCAGAACGACCCCCTCTGTGCAAATAAAACTAGCAGGTCAAACTGACCCCAAGTATGTATTTTCTATGGGACGCGGGTGGTGCTGTGGGTTAAACAACAGAGCCTAGGACTTGCCGATCAGAAGGCCGGCGGCTCGAATCCCCGCGACGGGGTGCGCTCCCATTGCTCGGTCCCTGCTCCTGCCAACCTTGCAGTTTGAAAGCACGTCAAAGTGCAAGTAGATAAATAGGTACCACTCCGGTGGGAAGGTAAACGGTGTTTCCATGCACTGCTCTGGTTCGCCAAAAGCATCTTAGTCATGCTGGCCACATGACCCAGAAGCTGTACACCAGCTCCCTCGGCCAATAAAGCGAGATGAGCGCCGCAACCCCAGAGTTGGTCACGACTGGACCTAATGGTCAGGGGTCCCTTTACCTTTACCTTTATGCAATTTCTATAGATCATGAGAGTAATAGAATTGAGCAGGATGGGAGCCTGAGGGTCATCTAGTCCAACCCTTTTCTCAATGCAGGGTGCAACTGCATCAGCCCAGACAGAAAGCCATCTAGCTTCACCTCCAATATCGCCAGTGAAGATGAGAGCATCACCTTCCAGTGTAGTCTGTTCCCTTGCCTAACAACATTTACCATTATAAAGTTTCTCCTATTGTCGAGCTAAAATCTGCTTCTCTGCAATTTCCACCCATTGGTTCCCATCCTGCACTCTGGAGCAAAAGAGGATAGGGCTGCCAGCCAGCTCTTTCAGTAGTTGAAGAACTCTGTCATGTAAGACTACCAGGTGCCTCCAGATAAGACTGGGAGATAGCCTTGCCCCAAACCCTGGAGAGTTGCTGCCAGCCAGTGTAGACATTACTGGGCTAGATATGCCATGACTTGGTAAATTGCAGCTTCTTGGGTCCCTATGTCTTCCTTTAATCTTCCCTTCCCCAGCCTGAATATATCCATCACTTTCAATAGCCCCTCATAGGACTTGGTCTCCAAAACCCCACCTCTAATTTTCATTGCTAGGGGGTGAATGTCTGGGGTGGGAAGGAGGCAGGGGCCAGGATCAGATTTTTGAATGAAAAGATTTGTGGACTTGGTTCTGGGGCTGATTAGAAATCCCTGGACTGGGCATGCTCTCAGAGGCGCATGTTCCGACCGCACATCTGCCCACCTGAGCCACTGTTTTGCACTTGGCTCTCTGGTTAGTGCATCTGAATGTTTCAGAAAAAAAGAGAAATGAGATCCCACAAGCCTGAAAACCGCTCACCCTGGATCTGGTCCTGCCAGTACAAAAATAAAAATAAAAATGGGAATCAGCTTTGGATTTTCCACATGGAACACCATAAACATTTTTCTTTTCTTCATGCAGCATCATAAAAGGGTTCCTTCTCATGAACGTGCAAGAAACAGTTTCTCTTGCAAACAATTGCCCCTCTGCTTCACCCTTTTAAATTAAAAGAGGAGAAAGGGCCTCTATGCCGTCCGAGAAGTCTTTTGGGTTGTGTGTACAGTACTTACACATCAGAAATCTAATTCACTTGAAAGGTTTCAGCAAGAATGAGCCTTTTTATGGTTTTCCCCTTCAGGTTACCTAGGAAATTTCTCGAGGGTTAAAGGAAGAGGAGTGGGGGCAGTGGGGGGATGATTTGACCTGCCTTGGTTAGGCTAATTGCCAAATTGTCTTGCTGTCCTCTGGCTTCTCTGTTGTCTGGCTAATTGGATGGACTCGAGCGCTGGCTGCAAGGCAGCTCTGAAATGAGGCAGGTCACTGCTGATACGAAGCTTTGGTCATAAATAATTTGAAGTGGCATCATCCCACTCTTCATTCATAATGTGCCAGAGGGAAGCTGAGCTACTGGGAAAGGCAGAATCTCTCATTCTCCACGCCAGGGAAGAATCAGGGGCAGGTCAAAAGTGGGTGTGCAGGATCCGCTCTGGACCTCTCCGGGACCATCTTGGCTTCTGAAATAAGCGCATTACACATGCATGAAACTGGGGTGGACAATATCAAACAGTTCACTGGGATATCTGTAGCGGAGAAAAGAGCCTGCCTGAAATTTCTGCAGTGTTGCCTTCTAGAGCAAATGTACAATGAAGGAAAAACAGCAATACTTATTGCTTATTGCTAACAGCAAGGTTATCTTTATTTACAAAGGAGGTGCCAAGCAACCCCCCCCCCACTTTCCCATTTTTGTTGGTGGGGGGAGCAAGTTTCTTTTTGTGCTATATAGAAGCATAGAGGGACCCTGAGGATCATCTAGTCCAACCCCCTGCAATGCAAATACAGCTGTCCCACATGGGGATCAAACCTGTGGCCTTCGTATTATCGGCAATGTGCTCTAACCAACTGAGCTATCCAGTTGCCCCTGGATTATGCAAACATTTCCAAGCAGTTGACTAAGAGTCAAGAAGGGAAACATGAAATGAACTTGAATCAAGAACCAAACTCAACGGCCCCGTAATGGCAGAAATGAAGAGAAGACTGAGAAACATGAGGGTGGCATTGGCATGCTTTTTGTGGTATGAAGAGGAAGAGAGGAAGAGTTTGGATTTGATATCCCGCTTTATCACTACCCTAAGGAGTCTCAAAGCGGCTAACATTCTCCTTTCCCTTCTTCCTCCCCCACAACAAACACTCTGTGAGGTGAATGGGGCTGAGAGACTTCAAAGAAGTGTGACTGGCCCAAGGTCACCCATCATCTGCATGTGGAGGAGCGGGGAAGCGAACCCGGTTCACCAGATTATGAGTCTACCACTCTTAACCACTACACCACACTGGCTCTCTATGCAGAAGTACCCCAAAATTCTAGGGAACTGTGGACAATTATACACTAGAGCACCACAGATTTTGCTGTGAGACCAACCAAGCATTGGTTAAACCTTGGCCCTCCAGATGTTTTTGGCCTACAACTCCCATGATCCCTAGCTAGCAAGACCAGTGGTCAGGGATGATGGCAATTGTAGTCTCAAAACATCTGGAGGGCTGAGGTTGAGGACGCCTGGGTTATAGCACATAACTGCAACTACCATGGGGCAATAGGAACAGCAAAAGAGTCCTACTTCACTGCCTATAGTGTTTTGAGTACAGAGTAGCTTTATCTGGGTCATCCAAAACCTGGTCCTACCTGCTGGTGGAGACAGACCCATGCAGGCAGCACAGGCTTGCTGTGACCATTCAACCCATCCTTTAGAGGATGAAGTCACTCAGTTCCATCGTGATTTAGATGCTACTGTTATGTGGTCTGAAGCATTGAGCCTCTTGGGTTTGCCAAGTGTAAGGTTCACAGTTCGAATCCGTGCAGCAGATTTGACTGGAATTAACCGTCCAGGGATCCTTTACCTTTTTTTTTTTAAAAAAAAGATATTTATTACAGTTTTTTCACCAAACATAAAAAATACCATCACCATATAACACACAAAGAAAACAAAGTAAGATTGTAAGATATAGAAAGAATGAAAAAAGAAAATACAGATAAAGTAAAATTATTCATAAATCATATTTTCATAATCTTTGGACTTCCTCACATCACCCTTCCCTGCGTTCTGAATCATATAGTTGTATACAGCAATTTGTTACCTTACTTCCATTCTTATTTTATAAAACTCAAATATTATGTTCCAACTTTAAATCAATTTTATCATAAATTAAACTGCTTAGCTTGAACATAATACTGCTTCAAATTTCATCATTTCCTTAAACATCACTTATTCTCATATTTCTTACAATAAAATTACTGCTGCCGTGTTTCTTTCAATCGTGCATTCTCCTAACATTCATGCAATTTATAGTGTTTTTGTAAATAGTTTTTAAACTTTTTCCAGTCCTCTTCCACCGTCTCTTCTCCCAGGTGGGATCCTTTACCTTTTTACCTCACTGTTATGGTAGCAGTTCTAGCTGTGATGTCCAATTCTGCGCCATCTTGCTCTTTGTGAGGACATGGGGAATGCTTCTTTGCATGAGTTATAGGATTGTAGAGATGGAAGGGGTCCCAATGGTCATTCGGTTCAACCACCCACAAGGTAGTATTCTCAATTAAAGTCCTACCTGTTCTACCTGGTCAGCTTGCATACATGGAATGGGAAGAGGCAACATCTTGTTCTTTGCCTCAGGCTACAAAGTGTGTTGAGCAGGCCCTGCACATAATAATAATAATAATAATAATAATAATAATAATAATAATAATAATAATAATATATTTATACCCCACCCATCTGGCTGGGTTTCCCCAGTCATTCTGGGCAGCTTCCAACTGAATATTAAAAACAATACAGCATCAGACATTAAAAACTTCCCTAAACAGGGCCACCTCCATTTGTCTTTTAAAAGTAAAATAGTTGTTTATTCCTTGACATCTGCTGGGAGGGCATTCCACAGGGCAGGTGCCACTACCGAGAAGGCCTTCTGCCTGGTTCCCTGTAACTTGGCTTCTCTCAGTGAGGGTACCGCCAGAAGGCCCTCAGCGCTGGACTTCAGTGTCCGGGCAGAACGATGGGGGTGGAGACGCTCCTTCAGGTATACAGGACCGAGGCCATTTAGGACTTAAAATTTCAGCACCAACACTTTGAATTGTGCTCGGAAACGTACTGGGAGCCAATGAAGATCTTTGAGGACCGGTGTTATATGGTCTCGGTGGCCACTCCCAGTCACCGGTCTAGCTGCCGCATTCTGAATTAATTGCAGTTTCCAAGCTTCAAAGGGAGCCCCACGTAGAGCGCATTGCAGTAGTCCAAGCAGGAGATAACTAGAGCATGCACCACCCTGGCAAGACAGTCTGCAGGAAGGCGGGGTCTCAGCCAGGGGGTTGGGAAGGCAAGTGAGGAGATACTGAGCAAGCTGTGGGGCTGAGACCCACTGAAAGTAGCTGAGGATACACTGGTGGGTCATAGCCAACTGTTTCAGAAACACTGTTCTATCTATATCACCCCTGTCCTTGCTCCCCCTCAAAAAACTCTCTCCGTTCCAAAGTGCCTTAACAGAAACTTTCAGCAACAACATCCATGGGATATTGTCTTGTGGGTTTTCTTCCCCACGGCCAATAAGGCTTCTTAAATGAGAGAAATCAGTGATGGAAAGAAACTTGTTAGACCATACTAGTATTACAGTTCACACTCGCTTCCAGATCATTAACACTGGATCGAGCCCAAATTCCCCGCGGTCTCCAGGCCAGACAGCTCCCCACAACTTGATACATTGCTAATAATAATTATCGACTGTTTACAGTGTTTCAACCACTTTCTCGGCTTCATGACAGTTCTCATGCCCAGGCCAATTTGAAATAATTTTCCCCCTCCCCCCACAAAGATTTCACAATCCACATCTGTTCTACAGCAATCTGTTTTCAGATGATAAAGGAGGCTCCATTCCCCCTGGAAATGGCTTTCCTTCCTTCTCATATTTCTAGAGTTCCTTGCAAGAAAAGGAGAAAAATAAGAGATAATAAGAATAACAATAGAATTCGCTTCACCCTTTTCATGCTGCTTTACACGAACAGGGCCTTTGCAGTTCTTACTAACATCCCATAAGGAGAACGCTGTGCTTTGAGCGTTGGACTAGCATCTAGGAGGGACCAGGGTTCAAAACCCCCTCCTTGGCTGTAAATCCCATTTGGTGACCTTGGGCTTGTTGTCACCAGCTCTCACGCTAGCCTGCCTCGCAGGGTTGTTGTGAGGATAAAATGAGGAGAGCTAGGGAGAGATGTATGGAAGTGAGAGCTGGACCATCAAGAAGGCTGATCGCCAAAGAATGGATGCTTTTGAATTCTGGTGCTGGAGGAGACTCTTGAGAGTCCCATGGACTGCAAGAAGATCAAACGTATCCATTCTTAAGGAAATTAGCCCTGAGTGCTCACTGGAAGGACAGATCCTGAAGTTGAGGCTCCAATACTTTGGCCACCTCATGAGAAGAGAAGACTCCCTGGAAAAGACCCTGATGTTGGGAAAGATGGAGGGCACAAGGAGAAGGGGACGACAGAGGACGAGATGGTTGGACAGTGTTCTCAAAGCTACCAACATGAGTTTGACCAAACTGAGGGAGGCAGTGGAAGACAGGATTGCCTGGCGTGCTCTGGTCCATGGGGTCACGAAGAGTCGGACACGACTAAACGACCAAACAACAACAAGGGAGAACTATATGTGCCACCTTGAGCTCCTGGGAGGAAAGGTGGGATAAGAATTCATTGACTGATTGATTGATTGAACAAACCCATATCATAGAACCATAGAATTGTAGAGCTGGAAGGGACCACAAGGGTCATCTAAGACAGATCGGGAGATAGACTCTAAGAGATAACAGCTTGTTGAAGATGACCCTGTCAGCTCAAAGCAGAGCTGAAGTTTGATGCAGGAATTTCCAGCTCACACCTCATGGTCTCAGTAGCAATTCTTATACTAACACACACACACACACACCCTCTCAAAGTAGCAAATGGGTGAAAGCATCACTTTTGGAAAACGAATAACCATTTTTCCGGGCTGATATTTGCTCTTGTTTTTCAGAACTGACAGAGAATGAATTATATGCTGCCTTGATAGCACATCAAAGTCCATCAATGGTGTGGTCTCTTAACTCCTCATCTACACCCTTGGTATGAAGGCCTTCCAAATTTGTTGGGGAGGATGTGGAGTGTCAAAGTCCTTTCTCTAACCCCATTACCCCAGTCGCTTCTGCTGTGCCCTAGACTTCTGTCCATTTCCTCCATCCCAAAGAAGTCACTTGGAGCCATTGAGAATCCAGATGACACCTATCTGCAAAGCTTCTTTCTTTCCTTCATTTACATAGCCAGGCCTGTGTTTTTCTGGGCGTACTCACGGAATTGCAGAGTTGGAGGTGATCTTGTAGGTTATCGAGTCCAACTCCCTAGTCAATGCATGATCATAAATGAAAGTATGTTGTGAGAGTGAGATGGACTGTTTGAAATTGACATGGATAGACAGATGCTGCAGTTGCAACATTCCACTATTGCCCTCCAACTCTAAAATTCTATGATTCTGGGATTGATGGAAACTGGGTGGATGTGTGTCCAGATCTGACTTAGAGGCCACTTGTCGCTGACCATCATTCTACAGAGTATAGCTGAATGAACACAAGAAAGAAGTTCTTAAGCAGAAGCATTTATGAGATCCATTCTTGCTCCTTGAAGAGAAAAAGTTTCCAGTCATTCATTAATTCCTTTGCATCCTCCGCATTTCCTGGCGATGAATATTGTAAGCAGATGGTGCCATTCCGTATCAGAATAGCTGTCAAGAAATATCAATAACCCACAGAAACTGAGATCAAACACCAGGGTGTTCTGTTTCTCTCTGTGGGGGTTGGGCTTTTTGTTTTCTTTTGAGGGGTGTTTCCCCCACCCTTTCAGATTCGTGTGCCGGGATAGAAGCAGGACACCTTAATTTCCAATCTACCTTTGGAGGGGAGTTTACAGGGGAAGAGGTTTTTTTCCTTGCTTGTCCAGGACAAAAGAGACTTCACGGTGGGGGCAGTTTAAGAGATAGTGAATTTGATAAACCGTCTCATATTTTTAAATGGAAAAAAAATGATACTTCATCTCTCTAACGACAGAAAGGTTTGGGGATAGTTTACAGTAATATATGCCTTTTTTTAGTACATGGCTCGCAGACCCAGCCCAACGGCTACATGAAGAATGGAGTTGCTGGCAAAAGGTTAATAGAGCATTGGTCCTTTTTTAATTGAAAAAATGACGGAGGGACCCATGTAGCTGGCTGAGCCGTAATATTATTACAGGCTGTAAGTATTGTTCCATAGACGTACTGTTCATTTGGGAGCACAGTAATGAACATCAAGCTATGTTTCTCAGCTTCAACAAGAAAGTGAACTTATTCTCAAATAGGTTAATAACCATCTCCTTGTGTCGGGTGGGTTTTTTTTTGTTTTTTGTTCGTTTTTAAACTCCACAATAAATTCCCTCCTTAAAAAATAATATTTATCTCCCTTTTCACATTACATTTGCCACCCCAACCTTGTAATCAGAATCACTGGCAGCATTAGAAAATACCCTTGTCTTTGCACCAGTGTTACTAAGTACTCACTTTACTTGTTATGTTTTTAATTTGTTTCTTTATAGCAATCCCCCCCCCCCCGACTCTTCAGCCAAACGTTACTACAGAAGCTTACAAATGTCCGTGATAAGTTCTCTTCGGCTTACAATATAAAAAGCATGGCACAAGAGGAAATTAGATTGGGAGGGAAGAGGAAAAATGAAGACTCTGGCACTGTTTCTTAGTTGTAGAGTTCTTGCGATGGCCAGTTGGAATGAAAAAAGTTCATGGAAAGGAGAAGCCAAGTTTTTCTGGTTTTTTCATTGAGCTGACTGAGAGGCCTTGCAATCCCATCTCTCCCAATCCCCGTAGCCTGATGGAATATTCGGCTGCTGATTTTATCTTACCCTTCCTCTGCATATACTTTATCCTCACAACAACCCTGTGAGGTAGGTAGATTAAGCTGAAAAAGTGTGACTGACCCAAGGTAACTTTAAGATCTTCAAGGCTGAACAGGGCTTTGAAGCTGGAGCTCCTCATCCCAAGAGGTACGATTGGGAGATAGCCTTGCTCCCAAACCCTGGAGAGCTGCTGCCAGCCAGTGTAGACATTGCTGGGCTAGATGTGCCATGACAAGTCACATCCCAGTGTTGTGATCAAGAATTACTGGCTGATGCAGAAATGTGGAGAACTGAATTTAAGATGGAAGAATCAGAAAACTGGGAGCATTCGGAACTAGCAGATTCACTTCATCCCTGCTCAAAAGTAAGTCCCTCTGAATTCACAGTCCTAAGCCTATTTACTCAAAAGTCCTGATGCATGTCATTAAGGTAAAGGGACCCCTGACAGTTAAGTCCAGTTGGGAACGACTCTGGGGTTGTGGCGCTCATCTTGCTTTATAGGCCGAGGCAGCTGGCGTTTGTCCGCTTCCGCAAAGTTTTTCCGGGTCATGTGGCCAGCATGATTAAGCCGGAGTGGGACCTTCCCACCGGAGCGGTACCTATTTATCTACTTGCACTGTGTGCTTTCGAACTGCTAGGTTGGCAGGAACTGGGACCGAACAACAGGAGCTCACCCCATCATGGGGCCTCGAACCCCTGACCTTCCAATTGGCAAGTCCAAGCGTCACAGTGGCTTTAAACCACAGCACCACCCACGTCCCGATGTATTTCATTAGACATTTGCTAATAAGTGTGTTTATGGCTGTAGGATACAGTGCATATCCTTTAAATGTCTGTTCAGAGATAATCCCCATTGAGTTCAATGGGACATATGCTAGCAAAGGTGTTGAGGACTGCATCGTAATGTTTGTTCATACACTGCACTGAACCCAGGTACAAGCTGTGATTCCAGCAATGCCTGCAATTCCTGATGCCTACTATGAATCTGATATAGGCCAATACAACAGCTCAGGGAAAAGGATTAAATCCATCTCCGACCCCACATCCAAGTCCTGACTGGCGAGGCCCCATACATACTCTTTAAAATATATATACCGGTATTTAGAAATCCATGACATCACAGCATCATACAATGCAAAATTATACAGTGGTACATCGGGTTACATACGCTTCAGGTTACATATGTTTCAGGTTACAGACTCCGCTAACCCAGAAATAGTACCTTGGGTTAAGAACTTTGCTTCAGGGTGAGAACAGAAATCGTGCTCTGGTGGCGTGGTGGCAGCAGGAGGCCCCATTAGCTAAAGTGGTGCTTCAAGTTAAGAACAGTTTAGGTTAAGAACAGACCTCCGGAACGAATTAAGTACTTAACCCGAGGTAAAAGGTAAAGGAACCCCTGACCATTAAATTCACTCGCAGACGACTCTGGGGTTGCGGTGCTCATCTCGCTTTACAGGCCGAGGGAGCCAGCGTTTGTCTGCAGACAGCTTCTGCATCACGTGGCCAGCATGACTAAGCCGCTTCTGGCAAACCAGAGCAGCACACGGAAATGCCGTTTACCTTCCCACTGGAGTGGTACCTATTTATCTACTTGCACTTTAACATGCTTTCGAACTGCTAGGTTGGCAGGAGCAGGGACTGAGCAACGGGAGCTCACCCCGTCACGGGGATTCGAACCGCTGACCTGCTGATCGGCAAGCCCTAGGCTCTGTGGTTTAGACCACAGCACCACCCGCGTCCTTTATAACCCGAGGTACCGCTGTACAAAAGAACTTTAACATAACTTTAACAGTACAATACAATGCAAAATTTAACATGTGTAAAAAGAGAAGATTCGCAAAGCCCTTAAATACATTTGCTTAGCAAAACCCATCTGGGACCTCTTAGCCAGGTAACCAGAAATAATAATAAAATTCTGGAGAAGCAGTGGTTGTATGACACCTCTCTCTGACCAGCCACATAATGCAAGAAAGGGTTCCATGGATCTGAAAACTCGTTTCTCCTGTTTATACTATTTTTTTAAAAAAACCGTCTGTACAATTGCTAGTTGCAGCAATGGTCCCCCATTTAGTTAGTCCCATAGAGCTGTCTCTTGAAGTGCCATGGAGGGGGAAAACTTTATATCCACCCGTAGAGGAAATACATAAAGCTAATAAATGGAGCCAGTAAGGCACACCGAGCCTGCGATAGAGAATACAAAAGGCCTTGGGACTCAAAAGTAGCTGGAAAAAAACCTGAAGGGGAGAATCTGGTTCAAATAATAAATAAAAGATACAACATGTATAAATTATAGCTGTAAAGTGTGATGTTGGGGGATGAAGAAAAAGCTGCAAGGATGCAAAGGAAAGGAAGCGACCTTGATGGCTGTTGTTTCCTCAGCTTCCTCTAAGCCGGGGGTATTTTCAAAGGTTGGGGGGGGGAGGGATAGAAGCCCAAGGGAGGGCTGAGAATTGGGTGGAAGAGAACAAAGGCGCTTGCCACTGCTATTCCTGCTCAAGCTGCCTCAGAATTCCGGCCAAAAGGAAGCATTCCCTTGGTTAAAACAAGGGAGGGGGTTCAAAATGGCTTGCTGTTAAGCTGAGGGCCTCCTTATAATCAAGGCTGCCCCCCAAAAAACCGTTCCTCTGTCTAAGGTGGCAATGGAGACACACACAAGCATCCTTGGTCAAGATGCATGGTATCCAACAGTGCCGGCCCATCCATGAGGCAGAATGAAGCAGCCCGCCTCAGGCAGCAGAATCCTGTGGCTTCCAGCAAGATCTTGTGAGAGTTTCACAAGATCTCACAAAATCTCAGCGGAAGCTGCCACCGCAGCCGCAAAAAATGAAGCTCTGGCGGGGAGAGACACTTTCCTGACCTGCCTCAGGCGGCAAAACAGGATGGACCACCCCTGGTATTCAGGTTGCTTTGGCACCTGAGACGGGAAATCCAGCAAGCACCTCTCTCTGGGCATAAAAGTACAATAAATTACATACCTTATGATGTGCTGCCCTTTTGTGACACTCAGAAACAGCTGCCTGAAGCACTTGCTTCATTCTGCCTAATGGTAGGGCCAGCCCTGCCCATCCTCTTTTCAGGTCAGCATTTAAAGCAGAGTAGGCGAGACATGGCTTCACCATCTTTCTGAGGGACAGTGGCTTCCAGACATTGCTGGACTCCAGTTCCCACCATCCCTGGCCACTGGACTCCATCTTAGAGGACCACCCCTGCCCAGCCATGGTGGGAAACAAGATGGTGGACTAAGTAGGCATTTGGTCTGACCCAACAGGATTCTTCTTGTGTTTTGATAAGTAAACTAAGCACATCTACACTTTGAAATAATTGTCATCAATACCTTGAGAACAGGGTGCTGAACTAGATGGGCCATTGACCTGATTTAGTAGGCTTTTCTTATGGTCTAATAATCCTGGGCTAGATAGACCCAGGGTTCAACTCATTTCAAGGCATCTTCCTAAGTCTAGATTTAGTCTATATGTGAATAGGAACACTGGAAGTTGCCTTGTCAGACAAGTCAGTCCATTGGTCCATTGACTGGCAGTGGCTCTCCAGGGCTTCAGGAAGGGGACATTCCCAGCCCTACTTGGAGATGCTGTGGAATGAACCAGTGGCTTTCTACATGCAGATGTCAGGGACTGGGCAGAGGAGGAATGGTGGAGACCACCTCCCCAGCCTGACCCTTCCAGAGAAGAAGGAGACAGTTCACAATTACAACAGGGGTTTGAGGGAGGTCACAGCTCAGAGGCAGATGAGGGGGAAAGTTGGGAAATAATGGGAAAGGAGGAGGAGGAAGAAGAAGACCAGTGGAGAGACCGCTGACGGATTCAGTGTCTTTATAGGGTCCCCCTCCCAGAACACAGTGGGCCTTGAAAGTAGGAGAGCAAAGTTAGTGGAAGAGATTCATAAAGATCAAGCAGGCTTTCTCCCGGGTAGACACTTGTCTGACAATATGAGAAACATAATCAATATTTTAGAAAAATTACAAGTGAATATTGATACCAAGGCAGTTTTGATATTTGTGGACGCGGAGAAAGCTTTTGACAACATTTCTTGGAGTTTTATGAAGAAGAATCTACAGGGGATGGGGGTAGGTCAAGGCTTTGGAAATGGTATAAGTGCAATTTATTCAGAACAAAAGGCTAAATTAATTGTTAATAACGTGGTGACGGAGGAATTTAAGATAGAAAAAGGGACACGACAAGGTTGCCCAATCTCCCCATTGCTTTTTATATCGGTCCTGGAGGTCCTGCTGAATATGATTAGAAGGGAGCAATTGGTTAAAGGTATACAAGTCGGAGCTAAACAGTACAAATTGAGAGCATTTGCAGATGACTTAGTATTGACATTACAGGAGCCAGAATCTAGTACCAAAAGAGTTTTGGAACTGATTCAAGAATTTGGTCAGGTTGCAGGATTTAAACTTAATAAGCTAAAAACAAAGGTCTTAGAGAAAAATTTAACAGAGATTGAGAGAGAGAGGTTTCAGAATGAGACAGGATTAGCACTGGTTAAGAAAGTGAAATACCTGGGGATTAACATGACAGCTAAAAATGGGAATCTATTTAAAGACAATTATGAAAAATGCTGGACTGAAGTGAAAAAAGATTTAGAAATCTGGTCAAATTTGAAGCTTTCACTGCTAGGCCGTATTGCTGCGATAAAAATGAATGTATTGCCTAGAATGTTGTTTCTGTTTCAAACATTGCAAATTTTGGATAAGAAGTGGCAGAGAGATATTTCTAGATTTGTCTGGCAGGGCAAGAAGCCTAGAATAAAATTTAAAATACTAACGGATGCAAAGGAAAGAGGTGGATTTGTCCCGCCAGACCTTAAACTTTATTATGAATCAGCAGCTTTTTGCTGGCTGAAAGATTGGCTGCTTCTTGAAAACACAGACATTTTGGATTTAGAAGGTTTTAATAATGTATTTGGATGGCATGCATATTTGTGGTATGATAAGGTCAAAGCACATAAAGCATTTAAAAACCATATTGTCAGGAAAGCATTGTTTAATGTCTGGATAAGATATAAGGACCTACTTGAAAATAAAACCCCAAGGTGGTTGTTACCGATGGAAACGAAGGCTCAGAAAAAGCTCAATATGGAGGCCAAATGGCCGAAATACTGGGAAATTTTGGAACAAGAGGGAGACAGATTGAAATTGCAGAGTTTTGAAAAAATAAAAAATAAAGTGCGAGATTGGCTTCATTATTATCAGATAATGGAGGCATATAATTTGGACAAGAAAATTGGCTTCCAGGTGGAAAAATCAAAATTGGAAACAGAACTGTTAGAACCCAAAACCAAGATTTTGTCAAAGATGTATAACTTGCTGTTGAAATGGAATACTCAGGATGAAACGGTGAAATCTGCTATGATTAAATGGGCACAAGATGTTGGACATAACATAATGATGGCTGACTGGGAACAGTTATGGACCACAGGTATGAAATTTACAGCATGTAATGCCTTAAGAGAGAATATTATGAAAATGATTTACAGGTGGCACATGACACCAGTCAAGCTTGCAAAAATCTATCATTTGCCCGATAATAAATGTTGGAAATGTAAAGAAACTGAAGGTACATTCTTTCACCTTTGGTGGATGTGCCCAAGGATTAAGGCTTTCTGGGAGATGATTTATAATGAAATGAAAAGGGTATTTAAATATACCTTTCTGAAGAAACCAGAGGCCTTTCTCCTGGGCATGGTTGGCCAATTGGTGCTAAAGAAGGATAGAACTTTCTTTATGTATGCTACAACAGCAGCAAGAATACTTATTGCAAAGTATTGGAAGACACAAGATTTACCCACTCTGGAAGAATGGCAGATGAAGGTGATGGACTATATGGAACTGGCGGAAATGACTGGCAGAATCCGAGACCAGGGAGAAGAGTCGGTGGAAGAAGATTGGAAGAAATTTAAAGACTATTTACAGAAATACTGCAAAATTAATGAATGTTGGAATGATGTTGGATTGAAGTTAAGTGGTTTTTAGCAGCAATGTTAAAAGGAATATGTAAAAATGGGTTGTTAACAGGTGAAAATTTAAAGTTATTATATTTTAAGATAAGAGATTAAGATAAAATTAAAGAGGGAAAGGATTTGCTGAACTAACTAATTTGAACTGGAATACAAAAAGGGAGGTGTGAGGAGGTCAGGGAAACAAGCAAATGAAAGATAAGACATGGAAAGACTAATCTGGTTTTTTAAAATTGTTTTTATCTTGTATTTTCATTTTTCATTTTTTTCTCTTTATTTCCTTTTTCTTTTTTTGCATATTTTGTAATATGTTGAAATTTTAATAAATATCTTTTAAAAAGAAAGAAAGTAGGAGAGCAAAGAGCTCAAAGACAGAGGGCACTTCCTCAGCACCTGTAGCGATGACTCATGAGGAAGTGGGAAAGACAGGGGGTGGGGTTTCACTCAGAGCAACACCATTGCTCCAGGCAGCTGCATTTCTAAGCCGCTCTCTGTGAATATTAAATAAAAAGAATTAGTAAGAACTTTCATTGTCTTATCCATTCCTGACAACCTACTGTCGGAGGTTGGAGCCTCTGATGCCTGGCAGCAGATCAGATGCTTTACGTTTCCCCATTAGGCCATGGGGCGCCTGTAGTCTTGACTCAAAGGTTCTTCCCCACGCAGGTCTAAGCTAAGGCTGCTCAGAAAGTCCGTAGCAAAGCAAGGACCTGTACCCAGAACTCAGCTACCCACCCACCATATTTCTTACTGTCCGCCATATTTCTTACTGTCCAAAGTCGCCTCAGATTGCAGGATTCCAGTTCAGAGTAGCAGCCTCTTCCAAAATACAGGAAGAGGGGTATAATCCATCCTGATTTTCCTAGGGGAATTCTGGCTGCACCTCTGGGAGACGCACAATGCAATCTGGCATGCCTAATGCAGCGGCTCTCCCGCTTTTGAGTGACAGTTTTCGCTGTGCTCTTCAAACATGGAGCTTTCAACCTGCTGGGAGACCACGTTAAGAAATCACTGGGGAACCGGCCCTTCTGTGGGGTGGGGGGTGGGGCACAGCCTGCACCGAAGCTGCCGCGGAAAATGCCCGAGCCTTTTCTGGAGCTGTGTTCCCATTATGAGGGCTTAAGAGGTGGGCAAATATTGAATAATTACTCATAGGGGTAGGTGGCCCTCCATGATTAATTACGGCGGTGAATGTTTCAACCACAATTACATGCGGCCCTGATGAAATGTAGCGTTGCAAAGGAATCCAGAGGAGGGAGCTTCGCATCCTCCTGACATCCAATAAAGCTGCGTGACCCTGAGGATATTGTCTTTCCCAGAGGTCAGAAATATGAATAAATTATACTTCTGACAACCTTGAAACCGAATAAAGGAGGAGAGGATGAAAGAGGGAGAGAGAGAAATTCTCTCACCTCTCATGAAAAATCTGACATGTGTACATGAGAGGAAAACTGTTCAAATTAGACAGAACAGACGTGTGAGACATGGAGGACAGAGAGGGGGTGGGGGCGGGGGCAAGGTTGTCTCCTGGTTTCATTTCATCCAGAATTGAGCACATGAAGATTCGTGTCAGCCTCGGAAGTAGGCTGCGAAACAGCCAATTCCTGCTTTTGGATGTCAAAAAAGGGCCACAGCTGAAAACCTAGATTGCATCTGCCAGTCAGCGCATGCACTATTGAGTTAGATAGACCAATGGTCGCACTCAGTATAAGGCCATTTCCTATGTTCAGTCCCCAGCATCTCCAGGTGGGCATGTCCCATGTCTGAATCCCTGGAGAGGCAATGCTGAGCTAACAATCTTTTGAAAGCCAGGGGGGTCATTTTGCCTGCACCCAATGAATGGTCAAAACAGAATTTTGCCAAAGTTTTGGTACATCTGTAGTCTCTCTGTGGTTGAGGGGCTTTGTACATTCTGGTGGGATCTTAACGTTTCGCTCCTTTATAATGAAGGAGATTGCATTTACGGTGGTACCCCAGGTTACATACACTTCAGGTTACATACGCTTCAGGTTACAGACTCCACTAACCCAGAAATAGTGCTTCAGGTTAAGAACTTTGCTTCAGGATGAGAACAGAAATCGTGCTCTGGCGGTGTGGCAGCAGCAGGAGGCCCCTTAGCTAAAGTGGTACTTCAGGTTAAGAGCAGTTTCAGGTTAAGAACGGACCTCCGGAATGAATTAAATACTTAACCCGAGGTACCACTGTATATCCCATCTTTCTTCTGCGATGAGGCAGCCGACCTCACATTCAGAAGTAGGGCCTTATTCAGGTACTAACAAAGCATGATGCAAATCAATTAAACACTGTAGGGTGCAATGCTAAGTGTGGAAACGGGTGCTGTAGCTCTGCCCCCAGTGTCGGATGGGGATATCCATTATATGACATGGCTCCCAGAGCCATAGGATTGCATCCCAAAAGACTAAGGATTATTATTCAACTTTAAAGATGTAGTTGGCTAATGGTCATACAGTTTCACAATTTGACATTTATCAGATCATGAGGTTTCCTGGTGATCGTCCCCACCCCCCCTAACAACCAGAAAGAAGCAGCATGAATGGTGGAATACATAAATAAAAGCTGTAAGTCAGTCAGGGGATCTATCTACTTTTATATTTGCAGAGGTGATGTGGTGATTATGCAGCAGAGCTGATTGGATGATGAACAAGATTTGTGCAGAACTCAGCATACCTGGCTGCTGATTACTGCGCCCTGAAAAATGGATCGGATCAGAAAGCTCTGAATTATTGCCTTAGCGCACGTCAGAAAATTCGCAAGATCTGTTTGTGATGCTTGGGGGGGGGGGGAACCACCCGAAAAAGGCATCTTGCAATGACTTCACGGCATAAACTGTCTCAGTAAAAACAAACACCAGGAGTGGTTGCTGTGACTTGGCCCAGAGACTGCCTTGCTCTCAGCCTTTGTTGCAAAACATAATCCTGGAAGATTTCAGGCCGAGCTGCAATCCTAATTCATTAAAAATGATCCGTGAGGGGACAATGTCATCCAAAGGAGTTGAACTTTTGCTTGGCTGAGAAGCAAAATTGTTAAATAGTTTGCGGCAGGTACTTGGGAGTTAGCTGAAGATTTATGTTTTGAGGGAAAGGCACTATCTGTCATCTGTGAAAAGCCTCATTTACAGAGAGACAACATGAGAAAAGGCAATCAGCTCGAAATCTGCTAAGCTGTGAATTTATAACTGCGCTGCAAAGGAAAAAGGTTGTCTCTTGTTTCAGGTCTTGTCAGCAGGAGCTGGAGAGACTCAAATCAAGGCAAGGGAGAGCAGAAATGAATTACGCAGCTGGCCTTGGGAGGGCAGGCCTCCTGGATGAAGGGTAGGGGTCAATGTAAGGGGGTTTCAGAACCATCCATTCCACATCTGGAGCGCGCCGTGAGCCAGCGTCAATGGGCATACCTAGCAAATTTGTAATTTAAGTTGCAGGTGACCAGTCTGGAGCAAAATCTCTACATCGACAAAAAAGGGAAGAGCAAGATTAATGGAGGCGAGGGATAAAGAATTTCCTGCTGTCCACTTATGGTGACCTTGAACATTACGGATCATGTGGTCCTCTCCCAAAGGGAAAGGTCACCGTCCTCCCAATTAGCAACACAGGGGAATATTATATTGTCGCTGGCCCATGTGGAAAATCTATGCAGTCTATGGGGCAGGGGGAGACCTCCAAGAATCAATCCCTTAGTATTTGCATAAGTGGTTTCAAGAGCTCAGGTCCCAAGATCTTTGTAACATCCCTGTATGGTAGGCCTGTATCATGTTCCCCAATGCAGAAGGCAGGCTGAAAGAATATTCACTTGCATCAGACCAGCTAGTTCAGGGGTAGGGAATGTGTGGTGCTCCAGAGGACGTTAGACTCCATTTCCCATCAACCCTAGCCAGCACGCCCAATGGTCAGAGATGATGGAAGTTGCAGTTCAGCAATCTCTGGAGAGATGTTCCCTACCTCTAGTCTACGCAATTGCTGGTCAAAGCAATATTTGAACCAGATACTTCCTGGTCTTGGTCATTTATCAGCTACACACCATGGCTGAGGAACCTTTTCCAACCAAGGCCCACATTTCATTCTGGGCACCCTTCCAGGAACCACATGTTCTCTGATAAGGAAAGTGATGGGGAAAGTGTGGGATAGCTTTGATGTAGTGTCATGTAATCTCCCCTCAAACAAATCACAATGAAGGTTCATTCGATAGCCAATGTCGCCTAACCTCCCTACAAACAAATCAGGGTGAATGTTCAATAAACAGGTCAGCTGGAAGCAAGGCAAGGGACGGGTCTGTCATTTTTGCTTTCTCTCATTTCCTCATTTTTCAAGGTCTCCGCATTTCCGCAGCGATTTGCGGTTATTATTTTTAAACCCTCTTGACAATTTGTCGGCATTTTAGCACAGATTTCTCCTCATGTGCATATTTGCAAAGCAATCTTCCTTAGAAGAATGCATTCATGTTTGTTATTTTCACGAACGTATGCATTCATATGCAGAGTTTACCCTCATATATACATACATTTCCATTCCTCGGCTCGAGAGCTCCTTTGCAAAATTCACAGAAGTGCAGATTTCAAAGGAAGGAAGGCTATCTGTCAGATCACATCCTGTTTTGGAAATCTGGCAGGTTGAAATGAAAACTTAACCAAATTTCTCCCCCTATCCCTCACTGGAAGCTCCCCTTATTACATTTTGATAGGAAGCAAAATGTTTTTGCAGAGGAAAAGATCGTTTCTTTTCCAATTTCAAGAACAGGGGAAGAAAAACTGCCCTGGAATTACAGTCCACCGCTTCCAGCACATTCCTTTTTGCTGCTCGCTGTCTCCCCGCTCTGTTTCTCTCTCCCTCTCTGGTGTCTTGCTGTCACTCAAGCAAGTTCTTTCCCTGTTAGGGGAGTGTGAATGCTGTTCGTCATGGAAGTATTGATCCCTTTCACAAAATCTTGGAGTAGCTGGGAGAGTTTACACTCTGACCTTCATCTTACCCTTCCAAAGTATGTACACAACACTCAGAGACTTTAATTTTTTTTCCTCCCAGAAAAAGAAAAGAACTATAGCCAAAGAAATGCAATTTCTTCCCTTGAAAGGTACCGATCACACTTTCTTTTCAGAGGAGGAAGTCCATGAGCTGTAATTCCAGACCACTTTTGAATCTCTGCAACCTCACGGAAGATCACTGCACACACACGCGCGCGCACACACACACACACACACACGCACACACACACACACATCCTTTCTTAAGGTTTCCTAAATAAAGAAGCGAGATGAGCTATGCAAGAGTCAAACTGCAGGATCAGAAGGCACAAGATAAGCTGTACAAGAGTCAAGCTGCACAATCAGACCTCAGCTCCTCCTTGCAAGACCAAGAGCTTTGACACTGTGGGAAATGAAAGCAGTTGGCCCGAGTCTTAGGAAGCTTGCTATGTTTTTTCCTTTGTTTGTTTGCTTAAAAAACAAAACATTGTGGCAGAAATGGAGAGAAAGAGAAGTGGAGAGTGGGCTGCATTTAAGAATGCTACTGTTTTCGTAAATGCCCTGGAAACTCTGTTGAAGGAAGCAAATAAACATTTTAAAGAAAATAAAAAATATCGCTTTGCTGAAATTACAATCTGCTTCTGCGACTCCTTCTGTGTTCCAGCAAATGTTGCATAGTCTGCACTTTTGAAAATATGTAGAATCTGTCTCAGGCTCAAGCTGGCAAAAGTTAGTTCTGACAATGCAAAGGGACTTACGGTACTTTTGCTCAGCTGTTCCCTCTTTGAAGGCAAGGCGCTTAGAAGACACTACGCTCTCTCTAGGCTGTATGATGATGATGATGATGATGATGATGATGATGATGCACACCAAGGTGGCTTCTAGTGTAAATTAATGTACAACTAATTACAAAAAAAAAACCATCACTACTTCTATGCAAGAGTTGTGCATGGGGCTGTGCATGTTTATGTGAACCCCAATGGCATTATTTATTGTTATTGTCTTGATAGCATGTCCTTCCTTAAATCCCTGTGCCATGCGATGTCTGCTGGATCTTGCAGTGGGTGATGGAAAATCAGCAGGTGGTGGTTGGCATCTGACTGTCTCAGGAGAAAGTGGAGGGATGCACCTTTGGGCAGGTCAAACTGCTGTAAGGTTATGGCACCTGTTGTGATCTGGCAGGAAGAGTGGGTTAGGATGCAGTGGATCTCCAGCTCAACTGGCTAATTCCAAGGCTTAGTGTGCAGTAAGTCCCTAACTTCAGTTCAACCAAAGATATGCCAGCGTAACTTGCTCATCCCAGCTCAGCCAGGGCTGGCTAAGACAAGGCTGGTACAAATCCCCAAACTGGGGGTTCTGGGTGTGTGACAGGGGCTGAAATAGAGACGGGGAACATAGGCTGGATCCTAAGAGCACCAGCTCAGTCATGTGACCTGACGACCTGGCATAAAACACTATTTTTAAAGGTTTATTTTCCCCGTGCCAGGCTTGGGCAGAGCAGCAGCCACAGCCTCATGGCTGAACGGCGTTTGGATCTGGTGTAAATTTACACCAGCTTAACCTACAGTACAGGGACTTGGGTGACGCTGTGGGTTAAACCACTGAGCCTCTTGGGCTTGCCAATCAGAAGGTCGGTGGTTCGAATCCCCACGATGGGGTGAGCTCCCGTTGCTCGGTCCCTGCTCCTGCCAACCTAGCAGTTTGAAAGCACATCAAAGTGCAATTAGATAAATAGGTACCACTCTGGCGGGAAGGTAAACGGCGTTTCCGTGCACTGCTCTGGTTCACCAGAAGTGGCTTAGTCATGCTGGCCACATGACCCGGAAGCTGTACGCCGGATCCCTTGGCCAGTAAAGCGAGATGAGTGCCGCAACCCCAGAGTTGGCCACAACTTGACCTAATGGTCAGGGGTCCCTTTACCTTTTAACCTACAGTAGCTTGTTTTACACCAGCTTCTTGTGAATAGGATTGCGCTCTCTCTCTCTCTCTCTCATATCCAATGGAAACCAAACCTTGGGAAAGTGGGGAGCATTTGATACAATCGATCAACAAACCATCCTCAAGAGCACCTGTTTTATCAGGAAAGATGGAAGGAGAAAGAAAGGAGTTGTGGAGAGAGAAAGCGCTGATGGCCTAGGTCTTGAGAGAAGTCAGGAGAGGAGGTGACACTGACAGCAGAGGAGAAAAATTCAATTGTCCCACAAGAGAAGACTGAAATAGAATCGCAAAAAGCATAGTAAGCTTCTTCCCTTTTATTTAAATTCACTGCTGAAGCTTCTCTAAGAACTCTTGGAGCAGCGGTACTTTAAAGTGATTACAATAATGGATTTTTGCATTCTGCAACACAATAGAATTAGGAGGAGGATTTAGTAAATGTATTAAATCTGTTAAGAGAAGTATGGAAGCAGGCAGTTTCTTCAATTAATTGCATTTGATTTTAACTACTTGTTACAGCTTTACTGCAAAGTGGTCCCTTAATAATCCAGTCATTGTTTGCCTTGGCATATTGCATGACGCACACGCTGGAGAGATGCTTTTGCAAAGTGGAAACAAGAGGTACAGCTTGGATGATGCTCCCGACCCAAATGTCTGGTGTCCTCGTTGCAGCGAGGTGCCTCTTGCATGAAATCTAAACAATATAATGCATCACTATTGCAGAGAGTGTCATACCTGACAACTGGCATGATTTTAAGTGTCGTGCAGCGGCATCTAATTATTGGAGACATGGATGTAATAGCATTTGTGTCACAGGAGTGAACAGCAGTACAGATGCTAAACACTCTCCTACTTCTCCAAGTGGAAAGAAGGCAGCCAGGGTTTATTTTCCTTTGAAAGAGAGAGCGCTGGAGCTATGGTGCCTTTGCAATTGGACAGTTGTGATCAGACCCAGTAATAAAGAGGCAAGACACAAGTGAAAGGCCCATTTAGTCGAGCATCCTCTTTTCAAAGCGGCCAGCCAGGGGGGTCCGTAAGTCAGACCTGAGCACTCTCTT
Source organism: Podarcis liolepis (assembly GCF_965112155.1). Taxonomy (NCBI): domain Eukaryota; kingdom Metazoa; phylum Chordata; class Lepidosauria; order Squamata; family Lacertidae; genus Podarcis; species Podarcis liolepis. The sequence goes on along the minus strand of NC_139565.1, from coordinate 51,280,199 downwards.
CTGGTGCCCAGCACCTGCTAGGCAAAAGCAGTCCTGCCTCCCAATTGTGGCGAAACTGGGAGTTGAACGAGGGCGACATTTCTCAATAGCATGTGCAGAGAAATTACCGTTTTGTGTGTGTGTGTGTGTATAACATGCCCCTGTGTATAAGACATCCCCTGTTTTGGGGGACTCGTAATTAAGAAAATGGGGGGGGGGACGCGGACTTGAGACAAGGACAACTGTGACTTTAAAGAATGGGAACCTTTTACAAACTACTTTTAAAAAAACCAACAAAATGAATTGGACTCCTTGGCAGGCTTTGAATAAGCATACACAAATTTATTTATTAATAGACAATTTAAGGATCTTTACAATTTTACAGTATGCAGAGAACAACATGTGCTGAAAAATCAGAGAGAGGAACTGAGGGAAGTCTTGGGGGGAGGGAGGCAGGGTTTTCTGGGGGGGGGGAATTGGGGGGGTGACAAAGATGGTATGTTATGATAATTTGTTATATTGAAACTATTAATAAAAATTATTTTAAAAGGAAAAAGAAAATGGGGGGGGTTGCCCAGAGTTGTGGAGCTTTATTTTAAGGGGGAATGCCGAAAATCAACAATGATGCTCACACGCATGGCAAAAGCAGCCTATCCCCTGTCTCCTCGCCAACAAAAGCAGCGAATCGCCTGTTCAATCGTTTCAGCGACAGCCTATCAACACCAGCCACCAATAACAATCTCTGACTCGTGGCAGCAACCAATCCCACATACCCGCAATGCACTATCCATGTACAATTTTTTACATTAGTTTTGAATACTAAAACCTAGTCTTATACATGGAAAAATACTGTAAAAGTGCAGGAAACTCACTTTAACCTCAACCTTGGGTGAGCTGAACCCAGCCCATTCCAAATCCACTTTTTGGTGAGTAGGGCACCACAACTCTGGGCAGGTACAATAGGTGAGCCTCAAGAATGTTCCATGTCCAGGCTTAGAGACCCAGAGCCCAGAGCAGCTGACCTCTGAAACTCCCTCTACTTTCAAAGGTGCCCAAAGTTGTTCCCATAACTTACAGGTATGGCAGCCTGTTCCCATATCTTATCAGAACGTTCCCCTCACTGTCCTACAAACAATGTGGCCATATTAATCACGTAACCTGTTTCACTGCGGCCGACTGGACACCCCTCAAATCCAGTAAAGAGTTGATGGGGAAACCTGCCAGCTCAGCTACTTTGCAGTCAGGCCAAAATTCCTACTCAGCCCCATAGTAACTGGAACTCCTATCCTGGGCAGACGTGGAATAATGGCCAAAGAGGTCCCATAATTTTAAAAAGCTGCCAGAAAGCTGCCAAGCCCCACAAAGCAGCGTAGCATGCTGTGTTTTTATTATGTTGGAAGCCACCGAGAGTAACTAGGGCAATCTAGTCAGATGGGTGGGGTATTACTGCTGTGGTTACTATTATTACTACTACTACTATAGATGGAAAAGCCTGGGGAACTAAAATGGTCTTCACATTCTATCTTTGGAGTGTCACCACGGTGTAGGCCCTCTTCTCTGTAGCTGTCTGCCATAGCTCAGAGGGCAGGGGCATTCAGATAAGGGCTCCTGTTGAAGACCTTTGTGTATGGAAAGGCACACAGGTAGCACATGGAATAATGGCCAGTTTACAGACATTCCCTGCTTCATAAACCAGTCCAGTGCCAGCACTAAGAGCAAGAGTGGGTAAAACTTTTGGCCTCCACAGAACTACAATTCCCAGAGTTCCCTGGGAAGAGGGGGTGGTTGTTAAACCATTCTGGAAACTGCTGTTTTCGAGGGGACTAGAGGTATCCTAGCAACTCACAGGACCCTTAACAAACTGCATTTCCCATCATTCCTTGGGAGAGCCATGGTTGTTTAAAGTGGTATGATACTGCTTTAAATGTATAGTGCAGATGTGTCTTCAAAGAATATAATGTACAGCAGACAAGGAAAGGGAGTAGGGAAATGTATTCAGGCAGTTATCTCTGGTGTGATAATGGGTGTTACAAGGTTTTCTTCTGCCCAGCTCTGGGTGTTCCCCTAATCCAATAAAATTACACAGGCTAAAAATATGCATGCTACTCCACGCCAACCAAAAGCACATTAATAATGTTGTAAATTTTATCAGACTCGTTATAAAAGAGGAGCCTATTTCACCTCTAATCTCTCCTAGGAATCTTAGCCATTATCCAGACATCAGGGGGAAAGGTAGATTTCTTTCTGTGTGGGATTGCTGGTACACAGCCTCTACATATAATAGATTACATATAAAAGACATTTATAATAATTACTCAAAACAAGCGACAGTTGAAACAATAAGGAGGCTTAGTTCCAAAGTTCCTTGACCGACAATGTTTGCTTTGACTTGCTGCCATTAACACTCTAATCTCAACGTGGCGCTAACCGGTACAATAAAGGGGGGGGAGAGAAAGAAAGAAACCCTGGCTGAAATACTAATTTGCAAAAATATACAGAGTGCTATAATTTTTTATGGCAGTGATATTAACTCCACTTTGTGGGCCGACATGTCTGGGTTAAGCAGGATGTACGTAGGAAGATGGGTTTTCTGCCAAACTGAGTCTTGAGGAGGTCTGGTCTCTGTTACCAAAGCTCTGTTCATTTCATCCGAAACCCTGGAGCAGCCTGCCAGTCAGTGCAGACAGTACTAGGCTATATGGATGGATGCTTTGGCTCAGCCTATTTCCCTAAGAGCCTCTTGGGCAGTTTTTGCACTCTTAGGGAATGCTCTGGTTCGGGATAATATCAAGAGAAGAGCGAAGGGCTATACAGTGGTGCCTCGCAAGACGAAAAGAATCCGTTCTGTGATTCTCTTCGTCTAGCGGTTTTTTCGTCTTGCGAAGCAAGCCCATTGACGGATTAGCGGATTAGCGCTATTAGCGGCTTATCTGCTTATCGGATCAGCTGATAAGCGGCTTAGAAAAAGGAGGGGGAGGAAAAATAACCCGCAGGAACTCGCAAGACATTGTCGTCTTGCGAAGCAAGCCCATAGGAGATTCGTTTTGCGAAGCAACTCCAAAATGGAAAACTCTTTCGTCTAGCGAGTTTTCCGTCTTGCGAGGCATTCGTCTTGCAGTGCACCACTGTACTATAGTTGCCAATTTAGAAACCCCAGTGGCAATGTCATAGTCAAGAGCAGGGGTCAGCAACCTTTTTCAGCTGTCCCTCAGGTCCACCATCCCTCAGACCATGTGGGGGGCCGGGCTATATTTTGAAGAAGAAAAAAATGAACGAATTCCTGTGCCCCACAAATAACCCAGAGATACATTTAAAATAAAAGCACATGTTCTACTCATGCAAAAACACCAGGCAGGCCCCACAAATGACTCAGAGATGCATTTTAAATAAAAGGACACATTCTACTCATGTAAAAACACGCTGCTTCCCGGACCATCCGTGGGCCGGATTGAGAAGGCGATTGGGCCCCATCCGGCCCCTGGGCCTTAGGTTACCTACGCCTGGTCAAGAGTAACCTGACAGTTACCAGACCTTCCAAGTGCCCCTATTTTCAAGGGACAGTCCCGGATTTGCAGAAGCCATCCCAGTTTCTGATTTGATCCCAGAATGCCGCACTTTTCCTCAGGATGCCTCTATTTTCATTGGAGAAATGCTGGAGGGTATTGAGTTATGTGACCCACCCACCCTAAGCCAGGGAGATAAGTAACTATACAACCTTTAGAACACATCTGAAGGCAGCCCTGTATAAGGAAGTTTTTTTAAAATGTTTGATGTTTTATTATGTTTTTATATGTGCTGGAAGCTACCCAGAGTGGCTGAAATCAGATGGGTGGGGGTATATATAGGAAATACTGTATTTTTCCATGTATAGGACACCCCCATGTATAAGACCACCCCTATTTTTTTGAACCCAAAATTAAGAAAATGAAACCCTCATGGTTGTGGGTGTGTATCAACATCATCATCATCATAGAATAGGACATTCCTATTTTCGTCAGAGAAATGTTGGAAGGTATGCAGTTATTGAGCTTCCCATTTTTTTGTCAGAGCACAGGTGGTATTTTGCGTGAGGATTGGGGGGGGGGGGAGGCATTGATCACAGGTTCCAGCCATGTGAAATAAACAGAAAGGGGAAAAGAGAGGAAGAAAGAATTCTCCAGCTGACTTGTTGCTAAGCAACCGTGGTCTGCCTGAGCTGTCTTCCGACTGACAGAGGCCTTGCCCATGGCTTCTGTCGTCCCCCCCCCCACACACACACTCCACCAGCAAGCCGCCAGCCCCAAGACCTGCCACCTTCCATTTATAATATATACCAGAATATTTATCCTCTTGTAAATACCCACTGTATGAAAGCGATAATGGGCCTTTAGTAAAGCAATCTTAACTTCTAAATGCTGCTGCCCCCGCGCAGGGTGTGATTGACAACCCAAATCCCTTGAGCTTTTCATTTGTACATCTCTCTCTCCATAGTCCCCCCCCCCCCACCTTCCAACCTCACCTCTTATGTAGCTCTTTTGTGTGTGAGGAAGAGGGGGGGAGGAGAAAGAAAGAAAGAAAACGCAGAAGGAGCTTTTAAAAATGCATTATTAAATCTTGCATTTTACCCCGGCTCCTCTCTTTCCAAAAGGGCTGCCTTAGCTCTTTTGTTGCAGCTTCTGTGTCCTTTTAAACGTCACCCCCCCCCTTCTCCCCCACAACCCCTCGAAATTAGCCGGTTCGGGCCTGACTTCTTAAGTCTTCAAGCCATTGAAAGTTTCCATGTTTTGGCCCTGCTTGTAATTATCTGGATGTGAAGGGGAGGAAGCAATTTGTACTTGTGAAGGAGGCACTGCTGCTTAATGCCGCCACCACAGGGATAATCCACTGCCTTCCTAGAGTATCTGTCCCCTGCTATGAAGGACAGTGATTTTATTGGCAGAGTAGATGGAGGTCAAAGCGCTCCTAGCCCAATTAGAGGCTTGGTGAATGAAATTGACTGAAACTTAGCCAGCAGAAGACACTGCCTTTGTACCCTGTAGTAGCACAGATCCTCTGCCACACATTGTAGAAGTAAATGCCTCTCGGTGAGGGAGCAAGTCCATTTCCCTCCCCTTCAGGCAAAAGTAACACAGAGCTGGTTCATTCTCATTCTCTCTCTCTCTCTCTCTCTCTCTCTCTCTCTCTCTCTCTCACACACACACACACACACACACAGTGTCCACAGTGTCCCAGATTTACAGAAGCCATCCCGGTTTCTGATTGGATCCCGGAATGTCCCACTTTCCCTTAAAGGTAAAGGGACCCCTGACCATTAGGTCCAGTCGTGACCGACTCTGGGGTTGCGGCGCTCATCTCGCTTTATTGGCCGAGGGAGCCGGCGTAAGGCTTCCGGGTCATGTGGCCAGCATGACTAAGCCGCTTCTGGCGAACCAGAGCAGCGCACGGAAATGCCGTTTACCTTCCTGCCAGAGCGGTACCTATTTATCTACTTGCACTTTGACGTGCTTTCAAACTGCTAGGTTGGCAGGAGCAGGGACTGAGCAACAGGAGCTCACCCCATCGCGGGGATTCGAACCGCCGACCTTCTGATCAGCAAGCCCTAGGCTTTGTGGTTTAACCCACAGTGCCACCCGCGTCCCCTCCACTTTCCCTTAGGAAGTCCCTATTTTCATTGGAGAAATGTTGGAGGGTATGGAGTTATCCGACCCCCGAGCTATCTGAAGGCTCTGTCTAGGGAAGCTTTTTAATTTTCAATGTTTTATTATGTTTTTATATATGTTGGAAGCCACCCAGAATGGCTGGGGCAACCCAGTCAGGTGGGCTGGTTACAAATAGTAAAATTATTGTTATGAAATTTGTTGTTGTTTAGTCATGGGGATACATGAATCTTCATTGTTCTCAGTCAACAAAAGCCAGCTTAAATACTACTGCTTTGTTGTTGTTGTTGTTTAGTCATTTAGTCGTGTCCGACTCTTCGTGACCCCATGGACCAGAGCACGCCAGAAACTTCTGTCCTCCACTGCCTCCTGCAGTTTGATCAAACTCATGCTGGTAGCTTCGAGAACACTGTCCAACCATCTTGTCCTGTCGTCCCCTTCTCCTTGTGCCCTCCATCTTTCCCAACATCATAGTCTTTTCCAAGGAGTCTTCTCTTCTCATAGAATCATAGAATCATAGAGTTGGAAGAGACCACAAGGGCCATCGAGTCCAACCCCCTGCCAAGCAGGAAACACCATCAGAGCACTCCTGACATATGGTTGTCAAGCCTCTGCTTAAAGACCTCCAAAGTAGGAGACTCCACCACACTCCTTGGCAGCAAATTCCACTGTCGAACAGCTCTTACTGTCAGGAAGTTCTTCCTAATGTTTAGGTGGAATCTTCTTTCTTGTAGTTTGGATCCATTGCTCCGTGTCCGCTTCTCTGGAGCAGCAGAAAACAACCTTTCTCCCTCCTCTATGTGACATCCTTTTATGAGGTGGCCAAAGTACTGGAGCCTCAGCTTCACGATCTGTTCACGATTGTTATGAAATAGGACGTCCCTATTTTCATCAGGGAAATGTTGGAGGGTATGCACACACATACACCAGCCTTTCTGTCTCCAAACCATGCCCTGTCCCCACTCACAGCCTTTACTGACCATGTTTTAAGTGTTTTTGCCTGACTGGAACGTGTCCTGGAATTCTTCCCCGGGGGCAGGGGGGAGGTGGCTGCATGTGTGTATGTTTCTGAGCACAATTCAAAGTGTTGGTGCTGACCTTTAAAGCCCTTGGCCCGGCATACCTGAAGGAATGTCTCCACCCCTATCGTTCAGACCGGACACTGAGGTCCAGTTACAGGAAACTAGGCACAGGGCCTTCTCGGTAATGGCACCCTCCCTGTAGAACACTTTCCCTTTAGAAGACATCTGAAGGCAGCCCTGTATAGGGAAGCTTTTTAAGGTTTGATGTTTTACTGTGCTCAATGTTTTAATTTGCTGGAAGCCACCCAGAGTGGATGGGGCAACCCATCAGTCATATTGGCGGCATATAAATTTGTTGTTATTTACTAATAACTAGCCCATGGGTAGGCAAAATAAGGCCCAGGGGCCGGATCCGGCCCAATCGCCTTCTCAATTTGGCCCACGAACGGTCCAGGAATCAGCGTGTTTTTACATGAGTACAATGTGTCCTTTTATTTAAAATGCATCTCTGGGTAATTTGTGGGACATAGGAATTCATTCTTTTTTCTTCTTTTTTCAAAATATAGTCCGGCCCCCTGCAGGTCTGCAGGACAGTGGACCGGCCCCCTGCTGAAAAAGTTTGCTGACCCCTGAATTAGCCTCCTGTGATAATTACGAAAAATTATCAGACATGTTGATGGAAGTCTAAAAGAAAAAAAGATGTGTGGTGAGTTTTTGATGTTTAATGATGTTATAAATTTGTTTTTATTGGAAAATTAATAAAAATCATATTAAAAAAAAAGAATTAGCCTCCTGTGCAAAAGTGACATTTGCATTTGTCGCTTCACCCAATTTTGCCTCTAGCCCTGCTCACCACTGACATGGGAGAGGTTCCTTACCTCTGCCCAAAGGAGCGATGTGGACTGGCTATGGAATTCGCTCTCACAGTGGCAGTGATGGCCACCAATGGAGATGGCTTTAAAAGAGGCTTGGGGACATTCATGGAGGAGAGAGCTATCCGTGACTGCTAGCCAAGATGGCTATGCCACACCTGGAGGTAGCGATGCCTCTGAAAAACAGCTGCTGGAAACCGCAAGAGGAGAGCGTGCTCTTGTGCTCAAATCCTGTTTGTGGGTTTCCCACAAGCCTCTGGTTGGCCACAGTGACAACAGGATGCTGGAATAGACAAGCCCTGATCCAGCACGACTTGTCTTATGTTCAGGAGCTGGGTAATAGGAAGGCAACCTATTCCAAGGGTTGCCATATTTCAAAAAGTGAAAATAATCTGGACACAAAAGTTGTTGGGCTTTTGAGGGCAAAGTTGTTGAGGTATTTTAAAGGAAATTCACCAAAATATAGACTTCCGACAGGGCCCGGACACTGTTTGAGACAGCCAAATCCTGGCTATGTCCAGGAAATTTCAGACATATGGCAACATATTCTTCTTTGAGTAACTTCCTGTAGATTATTTCTCTTCAGACTTTACTTCCTCCCTGCTTCTTCTCCAAGTTTGTTAGTGTCAGTGTTAACTTCTTGACTCCATGTTGACCACATACATGATGGTATCCAGAATGGCTCTGCTTGCCACGAGCAAGAAACCTTAAATTTCTTTATTCTTTCAACCAGCAGTCTTGTAGTTGTTGTTTAGTCATTTAGTTGTGTCTGACTCTGCGTGACCCCATGGACCAGAGCACGCCAGGCACTCCTGTCTTCCACTGCCTCCCGCAGTTTGGTCAAACTCATGTTGGTAGCTTCGAGAACACTATCCAACCATCTCATTCTCTGTCGTCCCCTTCTCCTTGTGCCCTCCATCTTTCCTAACATCAGGGTCTTTTCCAGGGAGTCTTCTCTTCTCATGAGGTGGCCAAAGTATTGGAGCCTCAGCTTCATGATCTGTCCTTCCAGTGAGCACTCAGGGCTGATTTCCTTCAGAATGGATAGGTTTGATCTTCTTGCAGTCCATGGGAGTCTCAAGAGTCTCCTCCAGCACCATAATTCAAAAGCATCAATTCTTCAGCGATCAGCCTTCTTTATGGCCCAGCTCTCACTTCCATACATCACTAATGGGAAAACCATAGCTTTAACTATACGGACCTTTGTTAGCAAGGTGATGTCTCTGCTTTTTAAGATGCTGTCTAGGTTTGTCATTGCAGTCTTACCGGGCTGTTTATATCTGCACTCCACTGCTATTTGCCATGGTTGTGTTAGCATGTGCAGCTGCTGACTGGCACATGTACATCAGATACAAAAATCCCTTCTGTACAAAGTTCTGTGTTCGCCGTCAGCTTCCTATGGCAGCCCCAGACCCAGATAGTGCAGAGCAGGGGCACGGCAGGAAGGAAGGAAAACTAGGCAGGCACCTGAACAACATGGCTTTGAAAGAGCTGGCTTGGCCAAGATTTCCAAATCCCTTGCTGCTGCTCCACTCCTCCTCCCCAAATTGATCTCATCCCCCAGAGATTAATTTTTGCACAATTATCCCGGAGTCTGTGATAATCGCTCCATAAAAAAATGAAGAGATTTGGGGGGCTTTGAATGTGGAGGATTAGGCTTTAATACAAGTAATCTGTAGGAGGCTTGGCTGAATGTATGCCACTAATCACCCCTGCACCAATTGCAGCTTCAGCCTTTCATCAGTGTGTGTGTGTGTGTGTGTGTAAACTTCATAACAGAAAATGCATACAAGCCATCCGCTGACAGGTCAAGCCGAAATGCAATGCATTTTCAGGCTGACTCAGGAATAGGAAATTTCTGAGGTGATGCCATGTTGAAAGAGTTTAAGCTGGAGGTTCATATTGCTTCATGCATCCCACTCCCACAGGTGATGGAATCATAGAATGGGGCTACCTTTGAAGGTGACTCAGAAACTACAACTAATCCAGAATGCAGCAGCTAGATTGGTGACTGGGAGCAGCCACCAGGATCTATACTGGCTCCCAGTACATTTCCCAGCTCAATTCAAAGTGCTGACCTTTAAAGCCCTAAATGGCCTCGGCCCTATGCACTTGAAGAACTGTCTCCACCTGTATCATCCACTGAGGTCTCGCTCCGAAGGCTTTCTAGTGGTTCCCTAATTGTGAAAAGTGAAGTTACAGGGACCCAGGCAGATGCCTCTCATCAGATGTCAAAGAGAGCCACCCAAAGTGACTGGGGCAATCCAGTTGTTGTTGTTTCTATTGTTGTTGTTGTTGTTGTTGTTGAAACTTGAACCTTCTGCATGCAAAGTAGTTGCTCCAACACTGAACTATGGCCTTTTCCCAGATGAGCATGGAGAAACAAGTTAGCAGGGCAGGTCTCTCCAACAGCATCCGTTTCACAGGAGGAACAAAAATTTGGCTGGATCATACCAGTGGCCCATCCTGTTCTCATGGTGGCCAACCAGGTGCCTGTGGGCAGGATCTGAGAGCAAGAGCCAAGTCTCCTCCTGCAGTTTCCAGTAACTAGTTTTCAGAAGCATTGTTGCTCCAACAATGCGGGCAGAGCATAGCCATCTTGCTTAGCATATGGTTACCAGACATCCTCGTTTCCCGGGGACAGTCCCTGGATTTACAAATCTGTCCCCAGACAAAATCCATCCCCAGAATGTCCCTGGATTTCATTTAATGTCCCCGGATTTATATTTTAAGTGTTGTAGATTTATTAGTAGGGAATGAATGTTGTGTGATGGGTTGAACTGCAGAAGACACATCATATGGGGACTTCCAGCGAGACAAAATGGCAGGTGCCGCAGCAGCGAGCAGCTCCTGAAGCCAGCCAGAGCCAACTGTGCTACCAGGCTGGCTCTGGGCTGCTGAGACTTACACTGCCGCCGCAACTGCCAAAGGGAACCGGGGATGCCCAGTGCGTCAACTGGGGGAACCGCTGACACACACACACACCCGCCACCCAAATCAAGCTGGGAGCGAGAGTGCCCAGCCACCTGACCGACTGCCCAGCGGTGCTCCAGGGCCTGGAAAACCCCGGAGCCAACGCAGGGAGAAGGAGGAGAGGAGAAGGAGAAGGAAGAGAGAGAAAGTAGAAGGAGAAAAAAGAGGGGAGCCCCAACCTCGCCACGCCGCTGAGGAGGAGAGGTTGGAGAGCACCACTCCCAGCAAGGACACGTGGCCGAGCCCAGGTCTGACCTGAGCCTACTCCACAGCAGATAGCGCTCCAAGAGAGCAGGCTGGGGCCCAGAAGAAGGCCGCGCGACAGAGGAGACCACAGAAGAGAAGATGTTACTTCTTAATTATTATTTTTAAATAACCTTTTTTAAATAACTTTTTTTTCTCTTAAAAAAAAAAGTGTCCCCGGATTCTTTGGAAAAAAATCTGGTAGCCTTAGCTTAGCAGCCATGATTAGCTCTCTTCTCCATAGATTTGTCCAGTCCTCTTTCGAGGCTCTCCAGGTTGGTGCCCATCGCTGTTTAACTGCTGCAAGAAGAGGTACTTTATCTGCCCTGAATCCTCTAATATTCATCTTCCATGGGTGCCCACCAGTCCCAGCGTTCATGAGAGAGAGAAGCTTTTCTCCATCCACTTTCTCTATGCCGTCCAAACTTCTATGATGCCACTTCTTAAGTTGCCTTTTATCTGAACCAAAAAGCCTGTGGGGTGTGGCCTAATGAGGGGTGTGTGGCCCAATGAGAGGGGCGTGGCCTACAGGGAGGTTTGAAGGCCAGGTAGAAGGGTCTGGAGGGCCACATCAGGTCCCCATGCCTGAGGTTCCTCAAACCATAGTAATACACCTACTGGAAGCATTTAAAGGTAGTAGCAGTAGTATTAAGGTCCGTATAGTAAAAGCTATGGTTTTCCCAGTAGTGATGTATGGAAGTGAAAGCTGGACCATAAAGAAAGCTGATCGCCGAAGAATTGATGCTTTTGAATTATGGTGCTGGAGGAGACTCTTGAGACTCCCATGGACTGCAAGAAGATCAAACCTCTCCATTCTTAAGGAAATCAGCCCTGAGTGCTCACTGGAAGGACAGATCATGAAGCTGAGGCTCCAATACTTTGGCCACCTCATGAGAAGAGAAGACTCCCTGGAAAAGACCCTGATGTTGGGAAAGATGGAGGGCACAAGGAGAAGGGGACGACAGAGGACGAGATGGTTGGACAGTGTTCTCGAAGCTACCAGCATGAGTTTGACCAAACTGCGGGAGGCAGTGGAAGACAGAAGTGGCTGGCGTGCTCTGGTCCATGGGGTCACGAAGAGTCAGACACAAATAAACGACTAAACAACAACAACAACAAAGCAGTAGTATTTAAGCTGGCTTTTGTTGACTGAGAACAAGGAAGATTCATGTATCCCCATTAACACATTGCTTTGTCCTTCCTTAGGACACCAGAAGACACCAGAACGGAGCATAGATGAGCAGGTTCTAAAAATACAACTTGATTTGATCATTCACCTAACATCCATTGTCTGGGCTTTTCATTTTCTCGGAACAAAAGAGTCAGAAAAATCCTTCCTCTGCATTCGCTCCATCCCAGGAGGACTCTCTTTTTGACAGCGCTGCTGCTCTGGGGCTTCTGCAGCCACCGGCAAACAAGGAACTGTCTGCCCCCTACGCCCTGACCAGGAACGCTTGCGCAAAACTTGCAGCCACCGCCTCTCACCGCAGACTTCCTGCTTATCTTGCATTTGCTCCCCGCCAGCCAACATTTGAGAAACCCAAAGAACAGATGCGTCCCTCTCTACCCCTGCAACCCCAAGGTTTTCCTCCTCTCTAAACCATCTCGAAAGTGAAGCCCGTACAACTATATTGGGTGTGTTCTAAAGAGAGAGAGAGGACTAAATTTGGACCACTTCTGAAAAAGGCACATTAAAGCAAAATTATTAAGATGCTCCATATTAAGCACAGTTCTTTGTTTATTACCTGCATTATTTATAGGCCCCCTTTCAGAGCAAGCCCTTCCAAGGCACAGTACAGTTAGCTGGTTTTTTTAAAGTGCTACATTACGTTACTGAAGGCAGCAGCCTTTAGTAATGTTGTCGCTCTGTGATAGGGCGCCTGATGCGCATGCAGAAGGTCACAAGTTCAATTCCTGACATCTCCAGGTAGGGCTGGGTCGGAATAACCCTTGCCTGCAACCCCAGAGAGCATCTGCCAGTTAGTGTCGGCAGTGCTGATTCTATGAGGCCACTTCCTGTCTATGTAAGAGATGAAAGCGAGCAAGGAACGCTATTTATTTAACCATATACTGTGTCACCTGGCAACAGCTGCTATATTAGGCTGTCATAAAGGAGGGAAGAGGGGTGAGGCAAGGCCATCACCAGCTCTGCTAAGAAGCCATCAGCTGTCAGTTATCAGAAGTAGCCAGGTACAGCAGACGAAAGCAAAGGGATTTAGGGCCCGTCTACATATTTGCCTAGCTGAGAGACCAGCAGCTTTTGGTACCTCCTCTCCTTAAACTTTTCCACTCCAGATGATCATTGGAACCATGTGTATCTAATAATTTGAACCTGAGTGTGTTTATTTCCTCCTCCCTCCTGATCCATTTTCCTTTGGTGTCACGTCTTTTTAACAATAACAAACTTAGTTGGTCTCTAAGGTGCTACTGGAATGAATTTTTTTATTATTTTTTTTGTCTATGGCAGACCAACACGGCTACCTACCTGTAATCGGATGTTAGAAGACAGGGGAAAATTATGGAAGGATGGAATAAACTTTACAGCATGCAGTTTGCTTAAAGAAAATGTAATGAAAATGATATACAGGTGGTATATAACGCCAGTGAAAGTAGCAAAAATGTACAGATCAAGTAATCAATGTTGGAGATGTAAAGAAAAAGATGGTACCTTTTATCATATGTGGTGGGTATGTAGGGAAGTGAAGGCCTGCTGGGAAATTATATATAATGAACTTTAAGAAATGTTGAAATATACATTTGTAAAAAAAACAAACCAGGAGCCTTCCTATTAGGAAATGTGGGTAGAGAAATACACAGGCAGGATTATTTTTATATGCTACAACTGCAGCGAGAATATTACTAGCCCAATGATAGAAGCAAGAAGAGATACCATCGAAAGAGTGGCAGATGAAATTAATGGACTATGTCAAATTGGCGAAATTGGGAAAATTCAGAACCAGCAGGACCAGAATTTCTTGAAAGACTGGAATAGATTTATGTTGTACCTGAAAAACAACTGACATCGCTAATAGGGTTACAAGAAGTTTTGTAGTCTTAAATTATCATTTATTACTAAATGCAATTTACAAATTGTTTATTTGAGATCATGATTTAATAGTAATATTAATAAGAATAAAATGCATATTAAAGATTAAGTTGGAAAACCATTATTTGAGGATGAGGGAAGTTCCAGGCTTATACAGTGGTACCTCGGGTTAAGTACTTAATTCGTTCCGGAGGTCCATTCTTAACCTGAAACTGTTCTTAACCTGAAGCACCACTTTAGCTCATGGGGCCTCCCGCTGCCGCCGCGCTGCCGCCGCACGATTTCTGTTCTCATCCTGAAGCAAAGTTCTTAACCTGAGGTACTATTTCTGGGTTAGCGGAGTCTGTAACCCGAAGCGTATGTAACCCGAGGTACCACTGTATAGCAAATGTTTCTTTGTTTTATTTATAAAATTGATGTCATGGTGGAAAATATTTGGAAAAACCAATAAAAATTATTGTTATAAAAAAAAGAACTCGGATGTTGTTTTCTGCCCAAATCTTTAATGCTCAAGCCAGCACAGTGCATTGGCAAGGCAAGGGTGAAAAGGAGCGGCAGGTGGACTGGGAAGGATTAGGCCAGATAAGATGTTGATCTAGCAAGGACCGTGCACCTGCCTCTTGCTTTGGAAGAGTGGGACAGGTCACTGGACTGGGCAAGGAAATGGTCACTCCTTCAATGGGCCCCAATGGTCTGTTTATGCCAGTGCTGGCATCTCCATGTCCTTGTAGACTTAGGGGAAGATAGCACTAAATCAGCACCTGGCTTGTCATCAAGGGCTTCATCTGAAACTGGAGGCTTGCAGGAGGTTTCCAGAGACACAGGAGCAAGGCTTTCCCCTTGTCAACCCACTCAGCTTCTCCCTAGGATCAGGTTCTGAAGTCTCCCATTCACTGGCTTCCTCCTCTGCCCCCAATGTTTCTTGGGGTCCTGAGGTCTGTTGGAAGGGAAATTGGAAGGAGGAAGAAGAAAGGGAGAAGCTAGATGCCATTACATTAAGCAAATGAGAGGAGGACAGGAGCAGTGGCGTAGCATGGGTTGTCAGCACCCGGGGCAAGGCAAGTAATTTGCGCCCCCAACCCGTGGATTTGCGCCCCCTAACCCTAACCCCCAGATGTTGCGCCCAGTGAGGCCAGCCCCTACTGCACCCCCCACTGGACAGGAGTGGAGAAATATGCTAACCTAAAAAGTCTGACACCAGACAGAAAGGACAGGAGAGAGAGGCAGCTTCAGTGGAACTACCAGCCTTGCAAGACGTTATATGGTGTTTCAGCACCTCAGTTCTTGCAAAGCTTTCCTTATGCACATTGCATTGGTTCTTACATTCATTCAAAGCTGCCTGTGTGGATCTAGATGCTCAGTTTTTGTAAAGTTTGTCTTATTGTAATCTGGTGAACCGGGTTCACTTCCCCGCTCCTCCACATGCAGCTGCTGGGTGACCTTGGGCCAGTCACACTTCTCTGAAGTCTCTCAGCCCCACTCACCTCACAGAGTGTTTGCTGTGGGGGAGGAAGGGAAAGGAGAATGTTAGCCGCTTTGAGACTCCTTTGGGTAGTGATAAAGCAGGATATCAAATCCAAACTCTTCTCTTCTTCTATCAGTTTTCAGTTTCTGTATATAGCCTTCACTTCTCTGTTTGATGTAATTCTTCTTCACAAAACTGAGATTCAGATCCAGCCATCTTCCCTGCTGTATGCCTTAAATTCCTTTAGCCTCTTTGCAACTTCCCTCTTTCTTCCCAGTCGTCTTTCATCACCTTCAAAATCTACCCAGCACTCAACCTCTCTCGCAGGCTAGTTTCCTGCTTCTGATATTTTTATTAGGGCTTTTATGTTTTCAGCAGATGTGTCCCTCAGAATCCTTCTTGTTGCTGTGTTGGTCCTGATAGAACTGGTCCTCTTTATTTGATTTTTTTTTTTCATTGCCACTTGACTCTATGATTTAACCATGCTGGTATCCTTTTAGACTTGTAGAGTTGGAAGGCACCCAAGGGTCATCTAATCCAACCCAATGCAGGAAATTCAAATTCAAATTCAAATCCAGCCTCTGCTTAAAAACCCCAAATGAAGAAGATTATGCCTCCTGCAGTCTTTCGGCAGAACTCCTCTTATAGGTACTGTAACCCATGAGGACCCATTATACTATCTTCCTCCTAGCATTTGTTTTTTCATTAGCAATTTTTGTTTTTCTATGTGAGCATATTCATTATCATATGTTGCTTGTCTGGCCCCATTTCATTATCATTAACCTTTACTGCAATGTGATATAAAATGTGAGAAAAGCAACCGACTGTGGGCAGCATTACTACTCCTACAAAAACTGGCATTTCTCTCCGATACATTTTTCCGGCCCGCGCACATCTCAGATTGCATCTCTGTACAGAAATATGGTGAGCTGAAAACAATAGATGCCTTATGGGATGGCCCTTAATTGGGTTGTTTTGTGGCACGACATTATGAAGCTGTTAAGGCCATTAGAGAAGTCAAAATAAGTGGATCGAAGGAACTGCTACACATTGCAAAGCCTTCAGCTGAGAGGTAGCCTTTGTTTCTCTGTAATTACAGCCATTGGTCACTTAAATAGAGGGTGGGCAACTGGTGGCTGTCAAGACAGATAGAACCTTGATTTTTGCCCCCCTCCCTTAGGCCATATCAAAGGTTTGACAAATGCAGGAAAGGATGCAAGTTTAACTGATACAGGGATGGAGGTTTAACTGCCAAATGAATACAATTAAAATGCTTTCCCCCTTTTTTTCTTTTTGCAATGTGATTAACAGTGCAGTGGGCTGGAGGAAAGACAGGGCAGTTTGGGGACAACAGCAAGTGGGGAGGGTAACCTTCACCTTTCCTATCCCCTACTGCAGACATGTTCAACCGGTTGACCGTGATTGACAGGTAGATCTCCAGGGTGCTCCAGGTCGATCACGGGATTAAAAAAAGCTCAACAGCTCTTGGCAATGACAATGGGTAGATCACTGCCAGTTTTATTATACTGGGAGTAGATCGCAGTCTCTAGAGAGTTAGACGTGCCTGCCCTACTGGATCTTATTGTGCTGGCTCCTGCAGCTCCACCTATTTAATTGGACGTGGCCCAGTGGAACTTACTTATGAGTAAGCTTGTGATCATCCTCACAGCTCCATGCTCACTGTAGAACTTAGGCTGCTCCACGCTTTGCAAGACCAAATGACTTGAAGATTCTTGAGAGAAGGCCATTAATTGAGGACTGCCTGCTCCCCAAGAGAAGGCATGTTTGCTGAGTTTACAAAAGAAGCAAAGTTCACAATCACAACTGCAGAAGTTGGAGGATGAATAAAACTGCTAAAGCTTTACACCCTGGCAGAGACAGAAAAGTGTCTATTTTTAAAGACATTCTTTTCATTATATATATATTTTTTAAAGCCACACTATTTCAAGCATTGCTACTTTGAGGTTCTATCGTGAGCATCAAAGGGAAATCTAGTCCTAAAAGGGCTCGCTTTGGTAGGTGCAAATCTTCAAAGCACAACGTTCCTCTGGAGTTAAAAGGGTTGTCCTGTTTTTTTATGAATAAGTCAAAATACGAGAACTTTTCCTAAGTGTACACTTGGCTCAATTGGTTTTTTTGGTTTTGTTTTTTAAGATCTATCCTGGCCAGCTTCAAAGTGAATAAGCATGAATGGCTTCTTTTATGTACGGTGTATGTCTGCATTTCTGTCTCCATGGGGGGAGGGGAATATTGCTGCTTTAACCCCCCCCCCCAATGATCCTTACCACATAGTGGCAAATCCAAGGCATGGACACATTTGGTTCTCCAGATGTTGTTGGTGATGGGAGTTTTAGTTCAGCAACATCTGGAAGGCCAAGCTTCCCCACACCTGGTATATACCCAAGAACTTTGTTCTGACCTTCTGTCTAATCTTGCTATGAAAAACATAAAACACACCCCTTTGACTTGTATTTTGATGATTCAGGTTAGTGGACCTACAACCTGTGCTGGCCTGATACGCAACTACTGAGATCATTTTACACTGCCTAGGATTTAAAGGACAACTTCCTCCCATGCTATTCAGCTCGCGGACTGATGCGGATGGCACTGTGGTCTAAACCACTGAGCCTTTTGGGCTTGCTGATCAGAAGGTCGGCGGTTTGAATCCCTGCAACAGGGTGAGCTCCCATTGCTCTATCCCAGCTCCTGCCAACCTAGCAGTTTGAAAGTACGCCAGTGCAAGTAGATAAATAGGTACCGCTGCAGTGGGAAGGTAAATGGTGTTTCCTTGGACTCTGGTTTTCCTCACGGTGTTCCATTGCACCAGAAGCAGTTTAGTCATGCTTGCCACATGACCTGGAAAGCTGTTTACGAAAGAGGACTTGCATCCTGTCCAGCTTGCATTTTAATACCTTTTGCTGTTTAAGTGCTTATAAGACAAAAAAGGTATGATTCCTTTGTGGCAAACACAGATCAGATGCTATGTCAATGTGGAACAGAATGACTTTTTTATTTACAAAAATATTTATATACTGCTAGTCAAGGGACGTGGGTGGCACTGTGGGTTAAACCACAGAGCCTAGGACTTGCCAATCAGAAGGTCGGTGGTTCGAATCCCCGCGACGGGGTGAGCTCCCATTGCTCGGTCCCAGCTCCTGCCAACCTAGCAGTTTGAAAGCATGTCAAAGTGCAAGTAGATAAATAGGTACCGCTCCAGCGGGAAGGTAAACGGCGTTTCCGTGCGCTGCTCTGGTTCTCCAGAAGCGGCTTAGTCATGCTGGCCACATGACCCAGAAGCTGTACGCCGGCTCCCTCAGCCAATAAAGCGAGATGAGCGTCGCAACCCCAGAGTCGGTCACAACTGGACCTAATGGTCAGGGGTCCCTTTACCTTTACCTTTAGTCATTTAAAAACAACAAGCCCAGAGCAGTTTCCAACAATAGTAAGTAAAACCATACAACGAAAATCACACAAAGACAAATTAAAACCAGAAATCAGATAACCACTGTGAAGAGTTAGATTCTCTAGAAAAGTTTTCAGCAAGTGTTTGAAAGCTGAAACAAAAGGTGCCTGATGTATTGGCCAGTTTCCTGTTGTTGTCAAATGAGCCTTGCCAATTTGAAGAATGACCAATGGTGTTTCTGCAGATGATCTCAGTGATCAAACTGGGATATAAGGCTTCAGGTTCCATGGACCAAAGTTGCTCAGGGCTTTGTAATTTTTTTTTTACAAGTGATAGTAGTAGATGGTAGTAGTAGTAGTCAGTGCAGATGTTTTAAAGATGGTGTCACATGTTGTCGGGTATGTGCCCCCATCATCAGTCTGGCCACTGCATTCTGCATCTGCTGGAACTTCTGAACCAGGATCAAGGGCAGCCCCAGAAAGAGCGGATTGCAATAATCCATCTTCGACGTTACCAACACATGGACTATAGTGGTCCAGCTATCTCTGTCCATGAATGGCTGTAGCTGGTGAACCAGATGGGGCTGGCAAAACCTATTCCCTGTACAGTATAGCATTTCTACAGTGTTGCACTTTGTGGATGGTTCAGAGAGCTGCTGTTTTGTTTATCCATAAATGATCTGGCTGTACACACACGAATGAGCATGAGAGGATGGGCAATAGAAGGCAAATAAAATGATTTTTGCAGGTATTTTATTCTATTCTATGAAATGCCCTCCCCCCCCCTTTAACTTATAGAATTCAGATTTATTTTTCCAAACCAACCTTAAGCTCAGTGCAGTGGAATCATGCAACAGAATAATGTTCCAAAACAATACCAACTGATAGGGAAAAAGCACCAGCAGAAGAAGCAGCAAATATCACCCCAGACCGAAAGAAAAGAAACCCAGACATGTCTTTGCTTTGCTCTTCATTAACTTGGTGAGGCAGACAATATTTGGGCCACCTGGGGCCTTCCTCGGTGCAAAAGATCTGATATGACCTGTGCAGTCATTGAGATGCCCATGCAATTTATTTTAAATGGGGGGGGGGGGGGTAAGGTGGGGGGAGAGACACACACAGCACAATGGAACTCCCGGAAGAAGTCTCCCAATGTGATCTGCACCAGTTGAAGTCAGCTTGTGTTTTAGAATTTACACTGGAGGGAATGCAGTACAGAGAAATTGCCACCTTTTGTGGATATAACCGAGTTTCTGCACCTATTAGGGTTTTAATATATCCATCACTGAAACAAGTGCGGGGGTGAAGAGATGTGATTTGGTAGTTTCATCACCTCCAGATCTCCTAACCCAATAGGCAAATTTAACACATCCAGGAGCGCACAAACATATATGAGAGAGAAATTCTGTTTTGAAAGAATTTTGCAATCAGAAAATCTGGAAAGAAGCTATTTTAATTTCAGCGTACGTGCAACTTTGGTGTCATTTTCAAATGGAAGCAGAAAATTACACTTGAGATTGTGGTCATGGTTCTCGCATGTAACAGGGTCTTGCCTGTGGTGGCCACACACCTCAATTCAGAAGCTGGGGATGCCAGAATCAGGCTTCCAAAAGGCAAGCTGAATAGGGTAAAAAAGGTAAAAGGTAAAGGACCCCAGGATGGTTAAGTCCTATCAAAGGCAAATGGGGTTGTGGTGCTCATCTCACTTCCAGGCCAAGGGAGCCGGCGTTTGTCCACAGAAAGAGGTGGGTATGTATAAGCAAGCAATAATTAGGCCCCGAATGGACAACCTATGTTAGTATTGAAGAAGAAGAAGAGTTTGGATTTGATATCCCGCCTTTCACTCCCTTTAAGGAGTCTCAAAGCGGCTAACATTCTCCTTTCCCTTCCTCCCCCACAACAAACACTCTGTGAGGTGAGTGGGGCTGAGAGACTTCAAAGAAGTATGACTGGCCCAAGGTCACCCAGCAGCTGCATGTGGAGGAGCGGAGACAAGAACCCGGTTCCCCAGATTAAGAGACTACTGCTCTTAACCTCTACACCACACTGGCTGGAGGGGGAGAATGCATTGCTTTTTCAGGGATTCTTCAGCTGTGATTCCTGCATTGCAGAGACTAGCTGAGCCTTTGGGGCCTTTCCAATGCTATTGTTCTATGATTTTATGAACAGGAAAGCCACAGACCACCTATGACATGTGCACCCATTGACAAAGTTACCTTTACCAAGACATTTTCACATCTATCCATGAAACATCTTTGGTGTACACCTAAGCAAGGCAGGATTAAGGTGGTTGAGGGTCCTTGTGCAGTTCCTCTTCCCCCACACTCATGGAGGAACCCATGGAGTTGAAGGTGACACCTCTCAGGAGACAATGGAGGAGGTGAAGTCAAACCATTGGAGAGTTACAGCACCTGCTGTGCCTCTAGAGACCAATAAGGGAGAGACATGTTTTGTTGCAGCTGGGGCAGAGGAAGGCGTCCAGTTGTGCTGCTGCAGGTGCATCATGTCATTTTCTCTCTGCACTCCTACCAGTGGTCATTTCTCCTCTGGTCGCTGCTGTGGATACATGACCTGTCTGTCTGCAGGCAAAGTACCACAAAGTAAGTTTGCTTCAATGCTAAACACTGAATTAAGCCTCCATTGTACTTCTACTAATGCACTGAATAGGCTGTGGGAAAATCTGTCTATTTACCAGCCTTTAAGCAGCCTGATTTGTGAGTATGACTAGGGATTCAAAGTAATTTGAAAGGGCAACCATTTGGTGTCAACTACTTTTGAAGATGTTCCTGAGGGACTCACCTATCCCCAGCCAGCCAGTCAAGCCTTAAGTCTTTGGAGGATGTTCAAAACATCACTTTTCTTTCTTTCCTTCTTTCTTTTGCATTCCACTCACCCTGCCCCTCCTTCTGTCCTTACAATCATTAAAACAAATTGAAGTTACAGCTCTCCATGCACCCGGGATCATGAGCTGAGATTAGCAACCTTATGAGCTCTCCATTAGGCTGGTTAAAGGATGGGGGGAATTGTAGATTTCTTCCCCGTTTCCAGCGCATTCTTGTGGTTGGTTTTCAAGGAGCTCTCATAAAAGCATGTGTATCAGTGCCAGATTTACGTATAAGCTAAACAAGCTATAGCTTAGGGCCCCACTCTCTTGGGGGGGGGGCAAAAAAATTAAAGGGAAAAAACTGGATGTACATTTCCAAAATAAAAGATAAAAAACAAATAAAATAAAACCTACATACAGCAACAGTGTTTTGTGCTGTGTAGGCTCCTATGATGTAAGTACAGTGGTACCTCAGGTTACATACGCTTCAAGTTACAGACTCCGCTAACCCAGAAATAGTACCTGGGGTTAAGAACTTTGCTTCAGGATGAGAACAGAAATCGTGCTGCAGCCGCGCGGCGGCAGTGGGAGGTCCCATTAGCTAAAGTGGTGCTTCAGGTTAAGAACAGTTTTAGGTTAAGAACGGACCCCCAGAACGAATTAAGTACTTAACCCGAGGTACCACTGTAATGGGCCCTGCCTGCTAGGCTGCTCCCTAAAATATCACTGGTTTGCTCATTTCTATATATAGGGCGCCTACATTCTGCATGTACAAATGGCTTTAGATACCTATTAGGTCCATAAATTACCATCTTCAGCGCACAAAAAACAGCGACAATTTGTTGTTAACAAAGGACAGCTGGACATGTAAAGGGCCCCACCTTCAATAGCTTAGGGCCTCATCAAACCTAAATCTGGCCCTGGGGTGTGTGTGTATGTGTTTGATATTCTGTGTTTTTAATCGCAGAGTTGGGGCATCTCCACACTCACACCCATACATTTAGGAGCAGGCAGGAAAATTCTGCATTTTGGGTATGTGCCAACTCCAGACTGTCACAGCAGAGAGCCTGGATCAGGACTGTGGCAGCAAGTCCTCGGGAACTGAACCAGCTAAAGATTCAATGGCTCCTTAGCTGGCACAGATCCACTCCCATGCTGCCCTCTCCACACTCTCAGATACCCTGTTTGTTATGCACCAGCTACTGCCACTTTGCCCGTGGTTTAAGTGGGCACAGTCAAGAGTTCCACATCAGGTTTGCTGGTTGGACAGAGATTGCTGGATGGACAGAGATCTCCGTCTCATTTAAACCCTCTCCAGTGTGGTGGATCAGGGGTTTAGAATTGCTCTGTTATTTCAAAAGGTAATGATACTTTATTTAACAAGATTTGCAGACCACTTAAAAATCACTAAGCAGTTTACATAAAACAATATAAGATAATCATAAGAAAACACTGATAAAATCAGCAGGCTTTAGAAGTGAGTAGATATAATGAAACTATCAAAGCCAGGTGGAATCATCAGAGTTTAAGAAGAAGTATGCAGAATGAGAAGGGACGCGGGTGGCGCTGTGGGTTAAACCACAGAGCCTAGGACTTGCCGATCAGAAGGTTGGCGTGCGAATCCCCGTGATGGGGTGAGCTCCCGTTGCTCGGTCCCAACTTCTGCCCACCTAGCAGTTCGAAAGCACGTCAAAGTGCAAGTAGATAAATAGGTACCGCTCCGGCAGGAAGGTAAATGGTGTTTCTGTGCGCTGCTCTGGTTCTCCAGAAGTGGCTTAGTCATGCTGTCCACATGACCCGGAAGCTGTACGCCGGCTCCCTCGGCCAATAAAGCGACATGAGTGCTGCAACCCCAGAGTCGGTCATGACTGGACCTAATGGTCAGGGGTCCCTTTACCTTTTTATGCAGAATGAAATGACATGTCTGCATATCCTGGCCTAAAAATGGAGGAGGTGGGGAGTGTTTGTAAGCATCAAAAACACCTCCAGCAAGCCTGCTCTGCTCCTTTTATTAAGTGGGACCCTAGACGTCTTCTCCAGGGTCCTGTCTTCATGGTACCGAAGTTGTTCTGTACAGTATATGAGGAATCCAGCCCAATAATATATCAGAGTAGGCTAAATTAAGGGCATAAAAAGTCCTGCTGGATCAGGCCATTGGCCCGTCTAGTCCAGCATCCTGTTCTCACAGTGGCCAGCCTGTGGGAACACCGAAAGTGGAACCTGGGTGCAACAGTGCTCTCCGCACTTGTGATTCCCAACTCTTCAGAGGCATGCTATCTATTTCCAACAGTGGAGAGAAAACATAGTCAACAAGGCTGGTGTTCATTTATTAGTCTTCTATTCCATGAATGTTTTGAATCGTCTTTTAAAGCCATCTAAGTTGGTGGTCATCGCTACATATTGTGGGAGCAGATTCCATAGTGCAAAGAATTGCTTTCTTTTGTCTGTCCTTAACCTTATAGATCATTCTTAACTTCTTAAAGGTACACTCCAGTACCCATTATTACTCATGTGTTTGTGCAAGCAAGCTTGTCACTGAAATAACATATCCATAAATGAATGCCCAGTTCTCCGTTGGCTGTGAATTCTTCAGCAATGCTACCTAACAATGAGGGCTGCTTGATTCTCTTTAATGAAGCACAGGAATGGAAGGCTTATCAAACCAGACACTTGTCCGGAGCATGACTGCATTAAAAAAAAAAAAGACAACTAATTGAGGTGCAATTTTGCACTGGTTGTGGCAAAAAGCAGCTTCCTGGACATGGGTCTCCCCACATCTTTAGTTTAGAAGCCCTAAGGCAAACCAAGCTTCTTTGTCAATTATAGAAAAATCAATGAAGATACTGTTTGGGACTCCTTTTCACCATTCAGCACGGATGATATCCTTCAGTTTCGAGCAATGATTCATTTACTTCCACCCTCTCTTGGGGGCTACTGACATCCTGCTATCTCTAAAGAATGTGAAGCCAAAAACACCCTATTCTTTGTTTCTTTCTACAACATGGGTCCCCCCACCTGCCTCCCCAGTGCACAGGACATTCACCTGGACTTGGGGGCTGCTTCAGTGGGGCACTTCACACCTTTTTTACCTGCAAACTTTGGGAGGAGGGGGGCAAACCCCTGGAAGTGACACATTCCATGTTACTGTACAGCTATGGCCTCATTCGCACAACATCTCAAGGGAGAAAATTGTTCCTGGACCTCAAAGTGCAGGTGGAAGGTTGCGTTTTACCCTCTCCTCCATATTAAAATAAGACCCCAGCACTATCAGTTTGTGGGGTGCCTGGACTCCCGCTTCTAATTCCGGTGTGCCAGACACTGAATTTAGCATGTTAAAATATAAACCATGTTAAAAGAAGAAGAAGAAGCCAGGCTTGCTGGCTGATGAAGTAATCACCTGAAGACATGGGCCATTAAGAGAATGCAAGACAGGATGGTGTCCATTAAGAAATCTGTCAACAAGGCAAAGGTTGTCTACTAGATGCAGAGGGGTAGAGCCCCACCCTGGGCTATGGGTAGTTAGCAAGACAGAAGGGAGAGTGCAGAGGGCTGATGTAAGCAAGAGGGAAAATAGTCCTGTTTTGGGAAGCAGTTTGCAAACTGGAGAAAGTCTGCAAAATGGGGAGCACTGCCCACCAGGTCAGATTTGGCCCATGAAGCTGCTTCTAATAAGGACCTGGCCCATGGAGCCAAAACGGTTCTCCACCCCAGCATTGTCCCATCCCTTGTGATTGAGTTAGGCTTCTGGCAAACATGCACAACAGCTCCAATCAGAAAGCCAGGATGGGCTGCAGTGCCTGTTGATTGGAGGATCAGTCCAGGTTTGCAGACAGAAAGCTTTAATCAATTCCAATTGGTTAGTTTAAACCATGGGTAGGCGAACTAAGGCCCGGGGGCCGGATCTGGCCCAATCACCTTCTATATCTGGCCTGCGGACAGTCCAGGAATCAGCGTGTTTTTACATGAGTAGAATGTGCCCTTTTATTTAAAATGCATCTCTGGGTTATTTGTGGGGCTTGGGAATTCGTTCATTTTCTTTTCCTTCAAAATATAGTCCAGCCCCCCCACAAAGTCTGAGGGACAGTGGACTGGCCCCGTGCTGAAAAAGTTTGCTGACCCCTGGTTTAAACCATTTAAAAACTTTTGGTTGGTTAAAAAGCAACAGCAGATCTTTCCTGGATAGTTAAAGAAATAAATGCCTTTGCAAAGTTACATTTCCAATTGCTATACAGTATAATAGGAAATATAGAAGTAGTTATAAAATATAATAAATATATAACCATTAGGTAAAGGTAAAGGGACCCCTGACCAATATAAGCATTAATACTATATAAATATCATATAATTATATAAAATAAAAACTGCAGAGCATCCTCTTAGAAGAGGCACTATCCTTTCACGCTGGCACAGGTGAGGATGCCTGTGTCAAGACTGTTGTTGCAGGGGGATGTTTTCCTGTTAATGTTTTTTTGGGGGGGGCAATACGCTGGTTTATGCAACTGTAATCACACAATAAAGGATTTTTCAGAAGAGATTCTGCAGATGAGTATCAGAAGCTCAAAAATGCGCTAATTACTCAGCAACTTCGGGGGTGGGTTTGTTCAGGGTTGGCAATCACTTGCTTTCTCAGAGGGGTGGGAGGCACAGTGTTTGTATTTTACCACCCAGACCCTATTTTCCATGGACAGTCCCAGATTTACAGAAGATGTCCCAGTTTCTGATTTGATCCTGGAATGTCCCACTCTTCCTTAGGACATCCCTATTTTCATCAGAGAAATGTTGGAGGGTATGAAATAGGATGTCCCCATGGCTTATTTTTCTCCCAGACAGAACTCGCCAGAACTTTTCCGAGCACAATTCAAAGTGTTGGTGCTCACCTTTAAAGCCCTGAAAGGCCTTTGTTCTGTATACCTGAAGGAGTGTCTCCACCCCCACCATTCAGCCCGGACACTGAGGTCCAGCGCCGAGGGCCTTCTGGCGGTTCCCTCGCTGTGAGAAGTGAGGTTACAGGGAACCAGGCAGAGGGCCTTCTCGGTAGTGGCACCTGCCCTTTGGAACGCCCTCCCAGCAGATGTCAAGGCAATAAACAACTATTTTACTTTTAAAAGACAACTGAAGGTGGCCCTGTTTTTAATGTCTGATGCTGTATTGTTTTTAATATTTGGTTGGAAGCCACCCAGAGTGGCTGGGGAAACCCAGCCAGATGGGCGGGGTATAAATAAATTATTATTATTATTATTATTATTATTATTATTATTATTATTATCCTCATCATTGTTGTTGTTTAGTCATTTAGTCGTGTCCAACTCTTTGTGAGCCCATGGACCAGAGCACGCCAGGCACCCCTGTCTTCCACTGCCTCCCGCAGCTTGGTCAGACTCATGTTTGTCGCTTCAAGAACATTGTCCAACCAATTATCATTATTATTATTATGAATTCAGTTCCAGTACCTCTCAGGTGGGTGCCATTGCCATGATAAGAGAACAAAGGAGGTGTGTTCATTGTGAGTTCTGGCACCTCTTTTTCCTAGAAAAATAGCACTGGACATCTCTATTTTCATCAGAGAAATATTGTGGGGTATGGAATAGGACGTCCCTATTTTCATCAGAGAAATATTGGGGAGTACGTAATGCACCAGCAGTCATGGAAACTGACTAGTTTTTTTAAAAAACAACAATAGAGAGACTGCTAACTTTTCAACTTCTTTGTTTTTTCAGCGGTTGACTTCTGGATTTTACTAGTTCTTTTTTTAAAAAAAAATGTTAACTTTAAGATGTGTTGTTGTTTAAAAACTAGAAGTTAAACATTTGGTTGCTGGGAAAGGGCAGTTGAAATCCAGGTTTTCCAGAGGTTTGCTTGACATGGGCGTAGCCAGGGGGGCAAAGGAGGCAGCAGCACCCACCCACCCTCAACCAAGTAAACACAGTGGTACCTCGGGTTACAGACGCTTCAGGTTACAGACTCCACTAAACCAGAAATATTACCTCAGGTTAAGAACTTTGCTTCAGGATGAGAACAGAAATTGTGCAGCGGCGGTGTGGTGGCAGCAGGAGGCCCCATTAGCTAAAGTGGAACCTCAGGTTAAGAACGAGCTTCAGGTTAAGAACAGACCTCCAGAACGAATTAAGTTCTTAACCCGAGGTACCACTGTAAATAAAAACACTTTACTAAAAGTGGAAATAATCAGAACATTTGAAATGTTTTGACAGATTTTTCCCCCCTGAGCACCTGGGGTCAAAAGAAAGTAATTTAAAACAACTGTCTTTGAGACATTTCATTCTGAATCTGCTGGACAGAGCCAGACAGAGGATGGTAACAGGAGGGGTGTCCTGCCCCCACCCCCAAAAAAAATCCTGGCTATGTCCATGTTGCTTGGCACACTCAATAGAGATCTCTGCATTGAATGTGCAGTACAGTAGAGTGGTACCTCAGGTTAAGTACTTAATTCGTTCTGGAGGTCCGTTCTTAACCTGAAGCACCACTTTAGCTAATGGGGCCTCCCGCTGCCGCCGTGCAGTTTCTGTTCTCATCCTGAAGCAAAGTTCTTAACCCGAGGTACTATTTCTGGGTTAGCAGAGTCTGTAACCTGAAGCGTTTGTAACCTGAAGCATATGTAACCCGAGGTACCACTGTATTGCCTTAGTGAAGGACTAGGACTTCTTGTTTGCGCGACAGGGAGTGCTGTGCCTTCTTGTGGGTTTTAAGAACTACAATTCCCAGAGTTCCTTAGTCTATGCTGACCTTCTTCTGTGCATCAGGGTTGCAGATTAACTGCATGAGAGGGAACAATTCCCCGGGAGAGAGGCCTTTATGCAAGAGCAGATGGAGCCATTTCCACAACTAAATTTGAAGGCCCCAGAAAGCTGGATGTGTGAGTAAATAGCCTAACCTTAATTTATAGGTTTAGAGGAATGCCATAGGTTTATTTATGTCTGAGGGGTTTTGTGCTTGAACGTTCTTCCTCAGAATTCTGGGCATCTATCGCGATTATTTTATTGTTTCCAGCATTTAGGCCTCGCTTTCTTAAAACAAGAACAAAAAAACACCCTAAAACGTGCCTCAAAGCGACTTTAAACTATATAAAATCTGAACAGTGTGTGTGTAAATCATTTGAAATCAGATACGTACGATGAAAATGCTATAGGACAGAAATTTCTATAGCCCCTTGGAATAGCAGTAAGCGTTTTGTTTTAAAATACGCGTGTATCGCGACATTTTTTTGTTCAGAAGTAAACATGCATTTTTTTCAAATTGGTGTTAAAAAGGTGCCTCTTTGTGCAGGGTGAGTCCTTTAAAAGAGGCCCCGTGGATACAGAGTACAGTGGTACCTCGGGTTACATATGCTTCAGGTTACAGACTCCGCTAACCCAGAAATATTGCTTCAGGTTAAGAACTTTGCTTCAGGATGAGAACAGAAATCGTGCTGTGGTGGCGTGGCAGCAGCAGCAGGAGGCCCCATTAGCTAAAGTGGTGCTTCAGGTTAAGAACAGTTTCAGGTTAAGTACGGACCTCCGGAACGAATTAAGTACTTAACCCGAGGTACCACTGTACACATGTTCCATGGGGCCTCTTTTAAAAGACTCACCCTGTACAAGACATGAAAAGGCCCCTTTGAGTTTACCGTCGCTGCCAGCGAAAAGGGATCCTTTAAAAATGTCCCATGCCATCTCTTAGCTCAGGCAGACTAGTCCTCAAAGTACCCACCCCCCAGTCCATGCTGCAAAGCCCCACAGCTTTCTGCACATGCTCAGAACCACTCTTTTCTTCTGTAGTCCTTCAGTATAGTCCAGGGACTGTTTCAAAAAATTAAATAACATGATGAGTGTTCACCAGCGGTGGCCTAACTTGGAGGGGTTTTCACAGTGACAACAAGTTCTAACAAAGGTAGACATAAATTGTTTTCCTGAAAACTGTACAGTGGTGCCTCTAGTTACAAACTTAATTCATTCCAGTGGTCCGTTCTTAACCTGAAACTGTTCTTAACCTGAGGTACCACTTTAGCTAATGGGGCCTCCCGCTGCCGCCGCACGATTTTTGTTCTCATCCTCAGGTAAAGTTCTTCACTTTGCTACTTCTGAGTTAGTGGAGTCTGTAACCTGAAGTGTTTGTAACCTGAAGCATTTGTAACCCGAGGTACCACTGTATAACATTGCTCCTGGCCTTTCAGATGCTATCAGACTACAACTTCCATCATCCCTGGCCATTGGACATGTTGGCTAACAGTTGGAGTCTAACACCATCTGTCATCTGGGCCTTGTCCAGAAAGTGGCGGTGGGGTATGAGTGTTCAGACCCCTGGGTCCCCACTTGTGGGGTGCCTCAGGGTTCCATCCTCTCCCCCATGCTTTTTAATATTTATATGAAGCCGCCAGGAGAGATCATCAGGGGGTTTGGGCTGGGTGTTCATCAGTATGCGGATGATACCCAGCTCTACCTCTCTTTCAAATCGGAACCAGTGAAGGCAGTGAAGGTCCTGTGTGAGTGCCTGTAGGCGGTTGGAGGATGGATGGCGGCTAACAGATTGAGGTTGAATCCTGACAAGACAGAAGTACTGTTTTGGGGGGACAGCGGGCAGGTGTGGGGGACTTCCTGGTCCTGCATGGGACAACTGTACCCCTGAAGGAGCAGGTGCGCAGCCTGGGAGTCATTTTGGACTCACAGCTGTGCATGGAGGCACAGGTCAAATCTGTATCCAGGGCAGCTGTCTGCCAGCTCCATCTGGTACGTAGGCTGAGACCCTATCTGCCCGCGGACTGTCTTGCCAGAGTGGTGCATGCTCTGGTTATTACTGGATTACTGTATTTTAATTTTTTGTTGGAAGCCGCCCAGAGTGGCTGGGGAAACCCAAGCAGATGGGAGGGGTATAAATAAATTGTTGTTATTATTATTATTATTATTATTATTATCTGGATAGCAATCTATCATGGATGCTTTAGTTGGGATTCCTGCATTGCAGAGGGTTGGAGTAGATGTCCTCTGGGTTCCCTTCCAACTCTATAATTCTATGATTCTATAAGTCTAAAAGGATGCCAGCATGGTTAAATCATAGAGTCTAGTGACTATGAAAAAACAAATAAAGAGGAGCAGTTCCAGAGGGCCAAAGGTTCCTCAACCCTGCATAAGAATAAGAATAATTAGAATAATAATGATTAGAATAATTAGAATAATATTAATATGCCACCCAGCTGATTGCGTTGCCCTAGCCACTCTGTGTGGCTCCCAACAAGATATTTAAATAATATTAAAAGAACAGTTTTTAAAAACCCACAAACACAAAGGAAAGGGTCCCCAGCTACACACACAGACACACAAAGAGAAAATGAAACTTGTAAAAAATATAAGAAATAATTGAGAGTAATGGAAATAGCAATACAATACATACAAGTGCTGCTTACCAAATACAATGCATTGTCTGGAAGTCGTTCATTAGGCAAGCGTTCACATAACGAGCCTAGAATTTCCGTGGATTCCTATGGATACATTTCTCATCAGGGATTTGCCCAGTCTCTCCGCACAGTCCTTCTCTCCGTGGTTTCTTCCCGCAATGGCTACAGCCAGCAAAAGAGAGAAACAGGAAAAACTAAATTGCCCCACGCATCTCTCCTGCATTCTGATTTGTCCAATCTCACTCTCTTCCTGCTTGCGTGGTTTCTGCCCAAAAATGCTTGCTTCCAACCAGCAAAGCACAAACAAACAAGAAGTCAGGAAGTGGAAAAACTCTGGATGCTCAGATTTCGGAATCTGTGGAGTGTGCAGCAGGGTTTGGGCACAATTCTTTATGTTTGGATAAGTAACTTTTTGCAGAGCCAGCTGGCAGATAGCAGGATCTGTGTGTACATAACAACAGTGAGGCATGAAAACATACAAAATGAACTAATATATTGCAATGATAATACATAAGAGACTGTAGCTCAAAAAAACCACTGAGCAAACTCAAAATTCCCATTCTCCTGTTTATTATTGTTTATTTAATGTCTTTTTATATGTGTTTTCATGCTTTTGTTGTTATGTATTGCAATCGTATTTCCACTGGCAACATTAATTGTTTCTCAGATTGTTTCATCCTCTGAGTCCAACATGTTGTGATTGCTACAGTTGCATTTTAGAGCATCTGCAAAGAAAAAAACAACAACAAAAATAATCAGGGTCTGAAAAACACAGGAGGAAGAAGGTGGAAAACAGTGCGATGCAACAGTTTCATAACTACGTTGTCATGAGGATCACCTGTAAAAAGTGAACAAACGAGGAATGGCAATTGCAAGAGTTGGTGCAGAACAGCAAACTAGATTGCATCTATTGTCAAATGCCCTTGAAAAGGTTGTCCTCCAATGTTCAAACTGTCACAGCAGAGTTGAACATTTTGGCAATGCCTTGCTCCTGGTGGATCTACAAGGAAGACAATTCATCTAACATCAGAAGCCACTTACGGTTGATCTCAGCTGGGAAGCTGTTTTACAGATTGTCAAGAAAGGAAGTGTGAGAGCAATATGATTTGCTGGTGTTTCGGAGTGCACTGAAAATGGACAGTTTTGCTAATACCTCGGCTTGGCCCATTTCCTTCTTCCTGGCCACATAATTTGAACATGGGAGGAAACATGCGCCATCCATGTTTTATCCGCCATTCCCTCATTGGGTCCTCAATTTGAGGGGAAAGCCATTGCAGTTTGTGGGCCATTGCAAACACGGGAACATTGTAGGCAAGGCAGAAGACACAGCCCCAGATCAATTAAAGCTACTTTGGCTGAGCCACAAATCCTATGTCAAGTCTTTTCATGTTTTCTACTTGACTTGTGATAAACCACATCTGATTCATTCATAACTTTCACTTGAACTCCAGCAACTACAAGGTGGGGGACCTCTTGCAGGTAGCTGGAGGCATTTTTGTGGCTCTTGCTGTAAAAGCAGGCAGTGTCGTTTCTAGTAATGGGAAAAGGGAGTTTTTATATAAAAATCAAAGTGGCCCCTATCAATCAATCAATTGACAAAACTTTATTGCCTTAGCCATCGGGCATAGCAATCAGTCATACACATCAATAACTATAAACAATACAGAGGGATAATAAAATAGCGCTATTACATGTAAGATTCCACATAACAGCCCACAACTTTGGCTCCAGGAAACTTTTCCAGCAACAGAAACCAACAGAACACTCTAATCTCTTACATCTGCTTGGTGGCGGTATGAATTTCATGGTTTTTTAAAAAATAATTGATTTTATTGAAAGTTTTCAACATAAGAGGCAATAAAACTATTGTATTTTTCCGTGTATAACACGCCCCCATGTATAAGACAACCCCTATTTTGGGGGACTCAAATTTAAGAAAATGGGGGGAGATGGCCCGGAGTGGTTGAGCTTTTTTGGGGGGGGGGGAATGCCAAAAATCACTAACCAGACTGACACAGGCTGACAACCGCTCTCGCGTCGCACCAGCCAACATGCGTCTGCCCGCTCACCAACAGCAGTTGCACGCCTAATTGCCAAAGCAGCAGCCAATCTACAGCAAACCTTGCCACAGCAACCAATCACCACCCTATTACCGCAGCAGCAGTAGCAAACCCAAAGCGGCACTTGACGCAGCCAAAAATCACCCACAATATCACTGCTGACAAACTCCTACTCGCGGACACAACCTATCTCTCGTCCATTCCCTAAGACGACCCCTATTTTTTAACATTATTTTAGAGTAAAAAAAAACTCGTCTTGTGCATGGAACAGTTCGGTAATCTAAAAAATAATAATAAAGGGCACGGCAGTAAAGAGAAAAGAAAGATAAACGGAAGGGAAAGAAAGAGAAGGGGAGGGAAATATTATTTTTTAAAAAAAGCAATAAAATACAAAACCATATGCATAATAGCCCTCTGTCACAACTGTATCTTAATTCTTCATCCATGCATAAAAGAGTTGATCTTCCCAGCTCTCAACATTAAGTAGGCCAATAAGAAATTCTGGATAAGGGGTGAAATCTCTTCCCTAGCAGGCTTATACAGTGTGCAGTAAAGGAAATAAAGCATAACCCTCACTACTCTGTCCTCTCCTGTTCTACCATTTCTATATAAGGCCTCCAAGACTACGATTCTATGATTTCTATTGTCGGAGGGTCCAATGAGATCCTGCCAGAGCCATGACTCATCTACCAGATGCCTTCATTTGCCAAATTGAGGTGAGGGTTTCCAATGCAAGCAGTATCCGTTGCTTGGTGAACCACACATACACATCCAGCTCTAATTGGTCATCTAAATTATAGCCTGATTTGGCTACGTGGCTGTGCATGGACTATGCTGGTGTAGATTGTAGAAGTTCACCGAAAGCTATTGCAGAATACTGCCACTAGGCTGTTGGAGCGAGTACCCAGTCACTCCTGTGTTGAAAGAGCTGCTCATATGCTACCAGGACAGTTTTATGGTCTTGCTATGGGCATGTATACAAAACAATTGGGGACCAGGGACCTCTGAGGAATGTCTTACCTTGTATACCACTGCCTAGTCACTTCAATCATAGACTCTCTTAGTAATGGCCTATTCTCCCAAGGCCTTTAGCCACCTGGCAGCTGCCCTTCGGAATGTGCTTCCAGTGAACATCAGGCAGGCCTCTACCTGACGCTGGCTTCAAGCTCATCTTTTCACCCAAGTTTTCTTTGAGATCTACTGATTTGTGATGTATTTTGTATTTGTGTTATGATTCTCTTGTTGGCTATATGCTGGGCATCCATTTAATATTAAGAAATTGTGCAGAAAAAACCCATTCTAGGAGTTTCAGTCCTTGAGGGTTAACTTTCTTATCCATGGAAGTACGAGTAAAGGGGAAAATATCATGCAGGTCTATTCCACTGGATGTTAGGCTTCCCTCTGGGCTGTCGCCAATGTGGGCATTAAATTCCCTACATAGTAGGATTCGGGCATCTGAATATTTCACCTTTATCTGCTCTATAACGCTTGTTAGATCGGTCCAGATCTTAACCTCCACAGCTAGGGTATGTGCTGGTGGAAAGTAGATGTTGATACAGAAAAATGGGTCTCCTGAGCCTGAACTGAACTGTAGTGGCAAGAAATATTCATAGATGAGATCCGACTCCCCAACACTGATTTCCCCAGCCAAATCCAGTGAGGTAAAGGTGGTCACCCCCCCCCCCACTTCCTCGTCCTTTTTGATGTCTCTTGGCTGCAGGGAGGCTATGCTGAGAGTATCCCTGCAAGTGTGGAAGGTTAGCATCTTGCAGCCAGGTTTCCTGTCGGAAGATGATGTCAAAATTCTGCAGAAATGTAGTAATATCTTTATCTCCTTTCTTGCTCCAAGTTCCAGGTGAGGATGTTGAGATCTTTCTTGGCTCTACTGAGTCAACAGTAAGAGCTCTCAGGTGGTCTCACTGTGGCACCGGCTCCAGTGTGGGTGCCTGTATCACTGACATTTAATCTTAGGGATGCGAGGTTTTTTGATGCTAGGCTCTTATAGAAATGACTAAATGTCAATTCCCCTTCCCTAGGTGGAGGCTTCTTCCATCTAGGGTGAGAGATCCTGTCGTAGGGTTTTGGGCGTGATGCTGGAATAAGGGTATCATCTCTGGGGAGAGGTTTTTCTTGTCACCCATGTCTCTCCCTACGCACAGGGATGTTATTGGGGTAGGTTATGTATGGGGATGCTGTATTCCTACTAGTGCTATCGTTATGTGTGAGACCACTTGGCTGATACCTTTTGAGAACTTGATACAGGGTTTCTTAGCAATTGGTGCCTGTTGGCGGGATTGTTGTGGTCTATATGTAAATTGAGATTTTTTTCCCTAGGAAGTGGTTATCCCACTTAAATGACACTTTGGGGATTGGATTGTTTGAAGTTGGGTCACTGTTTCTTTGGTCGCAGTTTGGCCTTAGATCCAGGCTGGTGTGGATTCTTGCTAGATCAGCTTGATCTGTTTTATCTGTTTCCCCTCTGGAGCATTTTGCCAGTCATCGAAGACCAGCAAGTCAAGGTTGGATAAACTGAGATGGGAACTTTCCAACCAGTTCTTCTGGTAGTCTTCTGTAGCTATTTGATTTTGAGGGGGCGAATCCTTTCTTGCCCAGACTTGTAAAAGGGCATCTGACTGTCTCTCTGAATCCCATTCTTTGTTAAAGGGCATATTGGTTAGGATCTCGGGATTGTTTGAATTATTGTTTAAATTAGCAGATTTGTTATTGGTGCAGTCTTGGTTAGGTTTATTGGGTTGTGCCAGCAGAGGTGGGGGGGACTGTTGTTAGGATCCCCCAGCTCAATTAGCCCTAACAAGACAAGCATGTTAGCCTTGATGCCAGATAGTTCCTTTCTTAAGCAGTCCCAGCTCTGAAATTTCCCCCCGTTAATTTAGGCATTAAGGAGACAATGGTCTCGGAAGTATCCATACAAATCTTCCTTGCTCTGCCCTATCGGTTCCTTTGGCTGTGGACTGAGCCTGTTGATTAGGGGTAGAGCTTGTGTTGAACTGCATGTTGTTATGATCCATGTGTGTAATATAAGAATTTTCACATACTAGTGCTGGGTCAGGAGACAAGTTACCCAACTGTTCATGGTCGGAGGAGTTTTGCCAACCTTCTGTTTGTTGGTTATGGTCATTAATGCTGCTTAAGGTTGCTAGATTTAGTGACTCTTGGGCAGGGCCAGGGTTAGCCCTTAGGGTATCTTCAGTACCTATATGGCTAGTTACCACTGGATGGCAGTAGTCTAGGATGGTCTTTTGTAGGAGAAGCGGGGCTGTTTCTTTATTGTTCTGCTTCCTCTCTTGGGCTCTAGTTAGCACCATGGTGGGTTTATTGCACGTTTGTTCTGGGTATCTCCGAAGGCTTAGTGGCTCTCAGTGACAAACAAATGGAGCTAGGTATAGTGGGCAGGCTCGCTAACAGGGAATTTCCTCTGAGCCAGGGGGAGGCAGGCAAATAGAGTGGTCGGCCACAAGAGTTCAGCTGAACTAGCACAAAGTGGGCTGAGATAGTTTCCTCGCCACCACCTCTGCCTCAAAAGCAACAACAGTCTCGTTTCTCGTGCTTTGCCAGGACTCAGAAGAAAGGAGGAGAAGGGAAACTAAGGGGTGAAGCAGCTCACAGTAATTAGAGTAGATTGCAGTCGTTCTGTAATTCCTCACCGACAGGGCCGGGCCCTGGAGTTGGTGGTATCATCTGGTGTTCCTTCTCTGTGAAGCCTGTTGGCTGCATGCTGTTCACCACCATTTTTTTTCCCTTAATGTTGATGGGCTTGGAAATTTTGACAAATAAATAAATTCAATATTAGATGTCCCTAACCCTAGTGGCACCTTGGAGATGAGCACATGGTTCTTGTGGCATAAACTCTGGGAGGCCAGAGCCCATTTCATCCAATGCACCTGACACAGTGGCCTCTGTTTTGTGGAAGGTTGTGACTGAATAGTTATAGCATTTGGCTCTTTTTGCCAGATCAGACTAATGCAGAAACTCTTCTGGAATCTACAGAATTCCCTAGGAAGAGCGAATAACTGCCAGACTAATTTTCATCTGTAGGATAGGTCTGTCCATTGGGTATTTTCTGGCTTGGACTTTGGATCTGATTTGGAGTTTTAACCTTGCTTTTAGCCACATATTTATCTTCCTGGTGTATAGTTCCTTTGTTATGGCTGTGGCTAAGATAATAAAGTTTGGTGACTGATTTAGCCTCTTATCTAACAATTCTCCAGGTAGCCACAGGTGAGTGGGTGGATTTCTATGCAGAGATGAGCAAACAAGCTGGCAGATGGTGCTCCAACCCTCTTCCACTAGCTTGCTTGATTTCAGCACTAACTGCAAAGGAAGGGACTGGCAGAGGGAGAATGGACCACTCCACCCTCCTTAGGAACATAGGGAGATGCCTTTTACAGAATCAAGTCATTGGCCCGTCTTGTTCCCATGTTGTCTTCATTGACCTACAGCATCTCTCCAGGATTTCAGACTTTCTCAGCCTGACTTGGAGATGCCGGGAATTGAACCAGGGACCTAATGCATGCAAAGCAGATGCTGTACCACTGAGCTGTGGCCCTTCCCCAATTCCACTTGTCCCCTTGGTAGAGGAAGGCCACTTTCCCTTCTTCCACCAGTCCATTTGGAAGAAAGCAATTTTATTTAATTTTTACTAGCCATCTAAGAGACTAATAGCTTGCATTTGCATGCTGACTGCAGAGTCATCTCCCAGTTTAGCCTTTTAGCAGGCTCGTAACTTTTGTGATATTGACTGACTGAATTGATTGACTGGTTTACTGATTGATTGATTGATTGATTGATTGATTGTAAAGACTACACTTTTATTTATCAGTTGTTGTTGCTGCTGCTGCTGTTTTAAAAAAACCTCCTTCCTTAGGAGCAATAATCAAATTATTTGGTTTTCAACAGCCACCACAACAATCAACACACACATCTCATTAAGATGGCAAACAGGGCTCTGAGCAGACTTTCTCTCTTAGGAACAATTATTCTAAGCTTTATTTCATTTTT
Source organism: Podarcis liolepis (assembly GCF_965112155.1). Lineage (NCBI taxonomy): Eukaryota > Metazoa > Chordata > Lepidosauria > Squamata > Lacertidae > Podarcis > Podarcis liolepis. Next base: position 51,242,273 of record NC_139565.1, on the reverse strand, counting down.
AAAAAATTATAGCTATATTATTGCTTTCTTCCATGATGCTAAATGCAGATCACGTGAGACCTTCAGCTGGTCTCTCATCCAGACCCTGCTTATCTTCTGCATAACTGTTGCATCATATGGCTTTCAGCCATACCTTAAGACTTGCATATAGACTACAATGAGAATCTAGGCCAAACTACAAGACAAATCCTGACATGCATCTGTTTGGAAAATTATGCATGGATGGGCTGTGACTCCAACAGACAGGGTCTAATTTGATTCATCTAGTCAGCTCCGGCTTGTACCTCTGCCAGCCAGGACCTGCCAAGGAGGTCAAAAAGCTGTGCTCATCACTGTACTGTACTAAGATACCTCTTGGTCATCTTACAACCTATGCATAATTTTAAAATCGATAAGGTTGTTTGGAATCAGGTCTATATTTGTACTTTTCCGGGCTGCAAATGCAATACATTGGAGTCTATTAGCAAACAGTGATGATGTGCTGACTTCAAGGGCCAGCCTAGATAAGACGAATGAGAATTCATTTTGAAACACACATTCCATACCTACAATTCAAGAAGTTGTATCCTACATTGTCCAAGTGTGTCCAAGTTCTTGTAACTTATATACAACTATACTTTAGTATATAACATTCTGTGTCCATTTCGTGTGGATAAAGTGGATAGGGTAAGTGGCACATCTAGTTCATCCTGTTATCACAGTGATCAACCAGATGCCTGTGGGATACCCTGGAACAGAACCCAAACACAAGAGCCCTCTTCCCTCCTGTGGTTTCCAGCAACTTGTATTCAGAAACATTACTACTTCCAGCCATGGAGGCAGAACATAACCATCCTGGCTAGCAGCCTTCTCCTCTATGAATGGGTCCAGTCCTTCCAGGTTGGTGGCCATCAGTGCCTCCTTTGGGAGTAATAATAATAATAATAATAATAATAATAATTTATTTATACCCCGCCCGTCTGGCTGAGTTTCCCCAGCCACTCTGGGCAGCTCCCAATCAAGTGTTAAAAACAATACAGCATTAAATAAACAGGGCTGCCTTCAGATGTCTTTTAAAGATAAGATAGCTGCTTATTTCCTTCACATCTGATGGGAGGGCGTTCCACAGGGCGGGCGCCACTACCGAGAAGGCCCTCTGTCTGGTTCCCTGTAACCTCACTTCTCACAATGAGGGAACCGCCAGAAGGCCCTCGGCGCTGGATCTCAGTGTCCGGGCTGAACGATGGGGGTGGAGACGCTCCTTCAGGTATACAGGACTGAGGCCGTTTAGGGCTTTAAAGGTCAGCACCAACACTTTGAATTGTGCTCGGAAACGTACTGGGAGCCAATGCAGATCGCTCAGGACCAGTGTTATTTCGTTTCATTTTGCTTCCCTATTAATTTGTAATCCGCCACTCTAAATTGCCATGCACAAGGCGGTTTACAGCAACAAAATATGCAACAAAGAAAGCACACCTTTATATAGTAAACTGACCCAATACAAAAAGTCATAATAAAACATAACTTTAAAATGGAACTACTTATACCAGATAAAAGTAATTTTCAGTAATCTATTAGAATATAATAAAATTAACTCTCAAAACATCAGCAAATAGTAATTAAACAGAAATTCACTCTTAACAATTACAATAAATAATTACTAAACTATGATCAGTTAAAAATAACTGCAAGTCACAATGCATAAAATACCACAATACATACAAAACTATGCAATGCATGAAGAGGTATTATTTTTTAAAAAAAACTTTTCTGAATCTTGCAACATTCAGCTTCACTGGGGGTCCACATGTTCTATTGTTACATATTTTTTTTTAGAATACCAGCAACTTCACATACCAGCTCTTTAAGGAGCAACAAATATCTATAATAATATTGCAAAAAAAATCAGTTCCACTTGTAATCCAAACACATAAACCAGTTTAAAAGGTCTTTCACCTTCACTTACTGGTAAATATTTCTGCAGGGCTGAACCAAATTTCACCTGGGGGGGAAGTTCCATAAGTGGGGTGCCAACACAGAGAATGCCCTGCCATGCTAATTATTATTATTATTATTTATCATTTCTACCCCGCCCATCTGGCTGGGTTTTGGTACTTGGGTCCCAAATTGTTTAGGGCTTTACATGCCCTTGGCTTGGACTCAGTGAGTTGCCAATAACCAGAGTTGGGTATCCTTCCTGGTTTTCCTTTCAAGGTAGATGGCACGGGTCTCATATTGGGGGAAACTCTTGACAGCTCTCTTTAAAATAAAATAAAAATGAAGCATCACCTGCACTTCCCTTGATAACATGCTCTTAAAAAAAATAAAAATATACAACACCTGAATCATAGAAACTTAGAGTTGGAAGGGACCCAAAGCCATCAGGTCCAACCCCCTGTGGCCTTCCAGATGTTGTTGGACTCCCAATTCCCATCAGCCCCAGGCAGCACCGCAAATGTCAGGGATGATGGGAGTTGTAGTCCAGCAACATCTGGCGAGCCCTGGCTTCCTCGTTCCTGTGCTAAGCCTTGCCACTGCATACTGTACCTGAAAGTGTCCACTCATTTTCACAGCTGCCCCATGTGTGTTCTGGGATACAGGCCCAGAGCTGGAGAGCTGTGCACACTGACCACAAAGCTCTTGGTTGTCTCAGCTCCAAACCGCCTCCCAAAGGCTTTGCTCGCCACAAAGTTCTCTGCTGTACCAGCTCCAAACCACCAACTCATGTCCGTCTGTAGGCAGTGATGTTTTTAAGGCAGTCTGGAGCATCTTCTATTGTACCGATGGCATTTGGGCAGGAAAACAGGTGCTATCCCGTCTCAATCAGACCCAGAACCGCAATTCAGTGATACAACGCCTAGCTAGCATGCACAAGTTCCCAAATCCAGTCCCCTCTCTCCAGGCAGGCCTGGGAAACCCCTGTCTGAAACACTGGGTAGAGTAGACCATACCGAACTGAACTGGGATGGTTCAACTCAATGCAAGGCGTTTTCCTTATGTTCAGAGAGCAAATCTCCAGAATATTCCAGGGTGGTGTGTGTTTGCCACCCCCTGAGTGCTTTTGAATGGGACACCTATTTAAGGCAATAGGATCCACAGCTTCCTGCACAAAGGAAGCAGGCAGGATCAGGCAGCTTTCCATAATTTCCGGCAGGATCTTTTTTTTTTTTAACCCACCCCCATCCGCTGCCATTACAACGCTGCAGAGCTCATACCCTCCATTTTTTTTGTATTATTATTTTTTAATTCTTCATCCTCTCCGCGCTTAGCTCCCCTGTGTGCGCGTGTGCTTTGAATTAATCCTTTGGAGTGTTTTGTGTATGTTTTCCCTCCCCCGCTCCTTAGCCACACCGCTCTCCCCCCACCCCCCACACACATACAAGCTCCATCCCTGATTTCTGAGTGTGTTAACTCCAATGTAGCTCTTTCAGCTCCGTGTGTGTGGGGTGTGTGTGTGTGTGTGTTCTCTCTTTCACCACCCCCCCTCCACCTTCTCCGCCCCCAGGCATGAGAAGCTGCAAGATGGTCCGGGTGGTTAGTGTTCTGGGTCTGGTGATGCTCAGCGTAGCTCTGCTGATTTTGTCCTTCATCAGCTACGTGTCTCTGAAAAAAGACAATATCTTCACCACTCCCAAATACGCCAACACGGGAGTGCCACGAATGTACATGTTCCACACTGGATTTAGGTGAGTGCTTGAAATACATATATGTATATATTTAAATGTACATATATCATCTTCCAGGGGAGAAAAGAGCAAATGAGCTGGGTGGAGAGGGTATGCATGCTGGAGAGGAAGGGATAGAGGAGGGAAGGGTGTGTGTTGCGCGGGGGGGGGGGGCAGATATTACTATTATTATGATCATTATTGGATCAACGCTCCGGGACACCCGCATTCCCCACCTCTTCGCTTTTTGTGCCAGCAGTAAACCAAGCCCCCACCCCTCCCTTTTAAAAATCGATCAGATCGTTCCGAGGTGGGGGGGGGTTGCCTCAGTGGCCAGAGGAAGGTGGGAGGTGAGGAACCCCCGGCTCCTATAGATATAGATAAAATATGATGCGGGTCTCTGACGAGAATCATGGTGGCTCCCTGCCCGGTTCATGTATATTCCATCATGGGGCGAGCTGATGGCGCAGGCGCCCTCTTTCCCCGGCTGGGGATGGGGGAAGACATCGGCGCGGCTTCCCCACCGTTTTGGGGGCGGGTTGACAGATGCACAAACGCTCTTTAAACGCGCAGGGGGGCTAGGAAGGGTCTCCGATCGCTCCCTTCCACCATTCCTTGTCTTCCCCCATCCCCACCCCGTGTTCTGCGCTGCCCCGCAGGTCTGGTGATGGAAGCGGGGAGGGGAGTCCTTTGTGTGATTGTGGCTTTCTTAATTTTATTTTAAAATGCATTTTTTTAAAAAAAAAATCTGCTTGGAAGCGCTGCGCTCCCCACCATCCCAAAGAAGGGCAGATTGACTCCCCATTTTAGCGCCGGCAGATTAGAGGCACCCTCCTCTCTGCGCGCAGAGATCGGGCCCGGAGAATTAGGGGAGGGGAATTGCAGGAGGAAGGTGGATTTTCCAGGCAGGCGTGAGGCGGAAGTCGTGGAGACGATTCGCTGGGTCTTCCTCCTCCTCCTCTGCTGGTCCAGAGGCCGGGAAATGCCCCACGCTGTGCAGACGTGGCGTTGCATTGGCTCTTTGCAAAAAATAAGCCCCTTCCCAGCGCCCACACAAATGCTTTTGGTGGGGGGGGGGGCGTTGCTTGAAATGGCCTCCTCCCTCTCAGAGTAAGAAGAGTTTTAAAAGTGAATGGGAACTTGAGGCTCCGAGGTTGTATCTTTCGGAGGTCGCTGTCCACGGTGCTGAATTTGCATCCGCTCCCGTTCTGCGCCCCTGAGCCTTCACTCCCTTCCAAGCTTACGCTTCACTAATGAACCGCCCAGGTGCTAACGGCTCTGGCTGTTCAGAATGGGGGGAGGGGGGTCAAAATCAGCGTTTGGAAGGGACCTCAAATGCCATCTAGTCCGACCTCGTGCTGATGCAGGAAATCCTGCAGCGTCCCTGTTCGGTGCCCGTCCACCCTCTGCTTCTAATTAAGGAGAACTCTCAGATCACAACATTTGAAAGGGCGGACCATTCTGTTTGTTTTCTACTTTTGTGCGTAGGTGCTGCCTACCAGAGGAAGCAGAACTGGGCTAAATGGCCCAGAGGTTTCGACTCAGTAAAAGGCAGCTGGATACCTTAATCTATATTCTATGCATGGGTCCTACTTGCAATGGCTTTTGCATGTTGTCTTCTCCATGCTGCCACTTTAATAAATATAGTGTTATGTAACCATAATGCTGAGGCTGCTTCTGGTGGCATCGTCTGCTGTCTAGACTAATGTGTAGGCTGGCTTTTAATCATTAGAAAATTTGAAGTATTGGGGAAAATTAGAGGCTAGCAGCAAAATCAGATACATGTCTTCTCAGAGTTAAGTCTTCCTGAGTTCAGTGGGACTTACTGTTGTTTAGAGTTGCAGCCTAAAAGATGCTTTACATCAGGGATTGAGAATCTGCTGTTAGATTCCAACTCCCATTAGCCCCAGCTAGCATGAGTGATGGGAGCTGATGTCCAACCAAATCTGGAGGGCACTATAGGCTCCTCACCCATTCTTTACATGTTACATTTGTTCTAGTCACATGTAGATAGAAAGTATGATGTACAGCCCATCAGGTGAGAAGAATGTACACACTGGCACATTTGCAAAGCTAAGCAGGGTCCGGTATGGTTTCAAATTGGGTGGGGGACTGCATGTTGAGATTCCTGCATTGCAGGGGGTTGGCCTAGATGACCCTTAGGGTCCCTTTCAATTCTATGACTCCCTGTATGCATGCAGCAAAATGCTTAGGAAGGACTCTAGCTCATTGGTAGAGTAGCTGCTTTGTTAAATCCCTGGCTTCTCCAAGTAGAGAATGGAAGATACTTCCATCTGAACAACCCTGGAAAGCAACAGTCAATCAGCGTAGATAATACTGAGTTAGATAGACCAGTGGTCTGGCTTAGTATGAGGTAGCTCCCTAAAGTATGTTCAGGTGAGAACACACAAAGAATGATCTACACACAGGTTCCAAGCATTTTCATCAATGGATCCCCCCCCTCTCTTTTTAATTCCATAAAATTTATACACTGCCTGAGTGTAGAAAAAGCCACCTCACAATGGTTTGCAAAAGATAAACAGAAAATTTGGGGGGGGGTGGATTACAACTGTACTTACAAAAAGTTAAAAACTTAGCAAAAGTACAGAGAGGAAGAAGGGCCAGTCTGCAGGGGAGTTTCTCTTACAGGTTCTAAAGATCTCAGAAATCTGCTCTGCAGTTCCCGGGTTCAATCCCTGTATGGACCAGATGCACATTCCTGCATTGCAGGGGGTTGGACTAGATGATCCTCAGGGTCCCTTCCAACTCTACAGTTCTGTGATTCTGTGATTCTGTGGAGTAGGGCTTTTTGCATGTGGCTTCCTCTCTTCTGTGGAATAGCATTTGCTGCCATGATATGACAGACAACCACTTTCCGGAAACAGCCGGAGACCTTTTTGTTCTGACAGGCTTTTCCAGCTGGATAAATGGGCCTTTATTTTGTTTGGTTTTAGTTTCTTTTTAGATGCATTTGCTGTTTTTCACTTTTTAATTATCTTTCATGTGCATCAGCTTGAGATTGTTTTGAAGGCAAATAATAATAATAATAATAATAATAATAATAATAATAATAATAATAGGTGGGGCAGAAGAAGCAGTAGAGAAATAGGAGAGCATGAAGCACATGAATTCCTGGGGACAAGGAGAAGGCCAAAAAGAGTCTAAAGGAAGATGATTAAAAGTGGTAGCAAGCATAGTTTCAGGTCTCTAGCTTGCCTGTAGCATTCCATAGCATATTTTCCTCCCCACAACATATTAAGTGCAAGATTACATATGTAGCAGGATCTAATAGATCCATCATTTTGGGCAACAGCAGCAATGCTTTCGAACCCTCTTCCTGTGGGGGAAGCGTCTCCCAGCACACGTATGAATAGCATGTCAGGGAGAATGAACAACTTGCCCTTTCTCCAGGTTCTCATCTGGACTGGGATTTGGTGAGATACGTACAACCGAGCATGTTTAGATTCCAAGTGTAATGTGTCACAGAACATATCTTGTCTATTTGATGGTGGGGTGTCCTTGAAGACTGGTTTGCACTTCATTCTAGACTGTAATAGAATAGTTAATTTACTCCTTCATGCTTTGAGTGAATTCACTGACGGTGTGGATATGTGATCCCTTTCAGGTCCCAGTTTGCACTGAAGTTCCTTGACCCTTCCTTTGTACCCAATCCAAACGCCTTGAACCATGAGTTGCAGGATAAGGCTCCCAAATGGACATTCAACAGAACGGCATTTTTGCAGCAAAGGTGAGTGAGAACGAGACAAACCTAAGCCATCAAGCCAAAAGCATGTTGTCATGTTTCTTTAAAAAAACAAAGCAATCGCAGTTGTTATTTAACTAATTATTTGGCAACAGGTAGTGTGCGCTCTTGGGAGTTTTAAAGATCAACCAGCCATAACAGTGATCTATGAATGAACGAGCAGTGCTTTGAGATGGGCTTCTGTGTTCAAAATCAGAACTTCTGCTTTTCCCAAATGTTTGAAAACAGTGGTTATACCAATAAACACTAAGCCCTTCCTATTTTGAGAAGGCATGTTTTTACCACAGACCTGTCACTGAAGATGTGACTTGTTTCTGATCAGTATGTGAAAGTTGTATTCTACTTCTTTCTCACCTCCATGGCCTCCTGGCAATCCTGGCTCCAGTGGCAGGTAGCGTGGTGGTGAAGAGGTGCTTACCTGACCTCCAGTCCCAGCAAATGAGTTTATACCGCTTGCTGGGAGGGAGAGTGCCATGGCTGCAGAAAGGGCAGCTGGTACATACACGCCAGCAGGTGCATCAGATTGGCACAGCCAGGGCGTTTGCATTGCACCAGGTTTGTCGCAGCCTCACCCCAGCCCTCCCAGTAAGCAGCGACAACTCACCTGCCAGGAGGTCAGGTAAGCACCAACTCCCCACCATGCCATCTTCTTGTCACTCTGACCCCCGTTACACTCTCAATGTGAGACCACAACAAAACTGTGCTTGCTGAGAATTCTGAAGTCAACAAAGAAAGTTGAAGGAGGATAGAAATCAATTGCGCACTGCAGGATCTGACTGCTTTCTCCATCCAGCGATGTGGGGTATAAAATTTCCCAGGGCTTTCTTTTTCTGTGGGAAATTTTCCCTTCCCGAAATTCATTAGTATCAATGAATCGATTCCAGATGCGAATAGAATATTAAGCAAGCTCGGCAGTTTCAAAGATGTAATTAATATTTGCCCGGTGATTATCCCCAGCGAGTATGTGAGTCAGCGTATATCGTGCGCAGTTCTTTGGGTTTCTAACATTTATTAGTGCGTCAACAGTTTTCAATAACTTCGGGTTGGTCCCTTAGTTTTAAATGATGTAAGAGAAGCACATGATCTTGTCTTTGCAATTTTTACAAGTATTCAAATAATACATAATTTAAGCCGTGCCTTATTTCTTCCCTTCAAATTTTTGTGGGGAATTGGGACAAAAATTAACATGGGGTACTTTTTTGAGGGTGGGGGCTTTGTTTACTAAATTGGGGGGGGGGATAACATCCTAAATTAAATCACTTGCTCGCACATCAGAAAACTGTCAGGTACAAATTACCCTGTGCAAGTTAGCTTAATATCCACAGGAAACATTTCCAGAAACGTTTTCCCATATTAAATTTTTGCAAAAACCCACATTGCTATATCCATTCATAGTTTGCCTCTCCTTATTTCTCTCTGTCCACTAATTTCCCCAAGGAGCTTAGAGGGGTTAAAAGGAGAGAGGGCAGAGGAGATAACCATTGATGAAGAAAGGTATCCAGGTGCTTCTCCTTTCCAATATATATGAAATGGGTCTCCACCCCAACTTTCTCTTATCTTTTGGCCCAGGAACCTTCAGAATTCTTAGCAGGCAGAGCCCTCACATTATTGGGAATGACCTTGCTCCGTTGTAGAGCATCTGCTCTCCATGCAGAAGGTCTCAAGGTTCAATCCCTGGCATATCCAGGCTAGGAAATACCTCTGTCTAAATCCTGGAGAGCTACTGCCAGTCATTGTAGACAATACTGAGCTAGATATGCCAATGGTCTGACTCTGTATAAGGCAGCTTCTTGTGATCCTATCTAAACCATCTTTCCTCTATGCCAAGAGCACACAACCGGTTATTGCATGAAAAAACAAAATAATGAAAATGCTCTTTATTCCTCCTGTCTTTTATTAGTTTTGTTCCAAGTTTGTTCCGAGTTTTACCAAAGCGGGCACTGTTGTCTAATAGCTACCTGTTCTGTCTGAAATATAGACTGGGATGATACAGCTGTGCTGCAGTGTTAAAAAACCCCCCAAAAACTACAAATATATTGGACCAACTGAATGGGCCAGTGCAGGCAGAATGTAGGCTTAATCCACAGTTAAGTAATTGGGGGGGCAGCTATGAGATCAATTTATGATGTTATGTTTGCAGTTATATTTTGTTTTATTCATTCTTGGAAATAATCTTGGAAATATGATTGAAGGGCAATATACGTGTGTGTGTGTGTGTGTGTGTGTGTGTGTGTGTGTGTGTATACAAAGCTGCATGCTTCCTCCTCCCAACTCCTATGTAGGAACATAAGAAAAGCTCTGCAGGATCAGGCCAAATGCCCATCTTGTCTAGCATCCTATTCTCACAGTATCCATCCAGATGGCTATAGATGGGTTGGTGGATACAGAGGAGTGGTAGGAGGCACTAGCTGGGGAACTCCCCCAAGGAACCCCCCAGGGAAGAGGACTCAGAGCCAGGGGATCAGTGTTGGGGCGATGATGAGTGGTCAGAGGAAGAAGAGGGAGGAGGCTGGCAGGGGGAGGTGTCGGAAGCTGAAGAGGCAACAGGGTTTAGTGAGCAGGAAGAAGCTGGGGCAGAGAGCAGTCCAGAATCAGAGGCAGAAGTGGAGGCTGGAGAGGAGTGGGGGCAGGCTGCTGAAGACGCCAGGGACTCTCCCCCTCCTGTTGTGACCAGTTCCTCTCCCCACTGGTCTCCCAGAACATACAGAGGGATGAAGAGGGCAGAGCAAAGAGAGACAAGGTGAAGGCACCTCAGGTTGCTGGAGAAGGAACCAAGAGAGGATCCTTAGAGAACAGTGGGACATTCAGTCCTCACAACTGCCTCTTTGGGGCAAGACCTACTGGGAAGAGTTCCTGTGACCACTAGGCATGCACTATTTTTGGTTTTTTTGAATAAAGAGTTAACTTCACTGACGCCAGGTGTTTTGTTGCTGACCTTCTCCTGATAAAAGCCTGCAAGCAAGACGGTGTTTCATCAGTGCATCTTGTGGGAGAAAACCCCATATCTTAACTAGCTTACGTTATGTGAAAAAGTCTCTTTCCTGGAGTAGCCGGTGGATGGGTGGATCCCCTGGACCACCCTCTGTCAGGGTAGAAAGTGTGGAGATCTTTGGGCAAAGAAGACCTGCCCTCAAAGCCGTCTTTATTGCAACTGTGGAAAGTTTTGTTGTGAGGGGCTGAAAAGGGGTGTGTCTCATGGGTATATCAGGGGTGGATCAGAAGAGGCCTCGGATCCACAGGATCCCAAGCCCTCCTGTTCCCTTGACATGCCCCCAACAAGGGAGACAAACTGTGCCAGTCCTGGAGCAGGCACAGTTATTTTCCCTCCCCTGGAAACCAGTGGATTGAAGGGCAGAGGGGGAAACCTTCCAGTATGGCCAACACAAGCCCAGCAGGGTTTAGTAAGGGTCTACCAAGGACTCTTCCTCCTACCCACTTCTCTGTAGCATTGCTCTATTAAGAATTACATTGGCACCGACCTTAACCCCAGTTAATGCCAAACCAGATTTCCAGTGTAACCAGTGTGGCGATCACACAGGGTCCCTGAACGTTTAACGGTCTATTGATCCCTGTTCCACCACTGTGCTCGCTTCCCCGCTGCCACCAACCCGTTACTCTTGGGTAAAACACTGAGTCCAGACAGCTGTTAAAATTGAACCAAATAAACAAGTTTATTTTACAAACATTAAAAAGTTTATGGTTTCTCAGATAATATTCCTGTCAGTTTATTAACTTTAGTTTCTATACCTTCCTAATACCTTCTGATTGATTGTTTCAACTGTTTGACTGACTCCTCTTAACAAATTCTCTCACTCTCTCACATCAGACTAGCCCAACCCACAGACTTACCCTCTCTGTCTCTTCTAACTCCAGACTGACTTCTCAAACACCCTAACTCTTAACTCCTCCCCTTGGGTTCCCATTGGTTAGTCATTTTACAATTAGTTAACCCTTTCCTTATGAACCCAGTATGATGTCACACACGGGCAAACGCCACACCAGTAACCAAATTATGGTTAACAGGACTTTGTTCACAGTTGCTGCAGATGGATTTCTTAACTGGTTAAGGCAAGAGGGGAGGATTTGTGCAGACTGAAAAGGGGGCTGCAGGAAATATCTGCAGCGTTACAGCTCGCTATTGATCCCTTAACCTTGTTTCAGAGGGATCCGGCGCTTACAACTGCATGAGCCCAGCAAGCAACATAGAATAACCTGGAATCACATAATTTACTCAACCAACAGGCTGTTCAAACGTGTTGCATGCTTTCAAATCCAAGAGCTTTCTTCTATGGGAGTGGACATCTAGCATCAAGTAAAATAAAATAAGATGGAATAAGGCACGGTGCTCTGAGGTCAATGTAGGTATGTTGACTGTTGATTGGATTATAGTTTATTTGATCCTGCAGGGAGAAGAGGCTAGAAGTTGGATTACATAGCTTTTAAAATAGGGATGGCAAAAGGAAGCACAACAGCTTTGGGTTTGGAGTGTCATCAGCTCGGCTTCCGTTTTGACGTACCTTTGTAAGGCAGGCAATGTACAAGGCACAATACGAAATTTCATTAAGTGGGCAAGAGTCTATTCAGTTTCAATTTGATTGCAGACTCTTCTTGTCAATGGGGTCAAGAATATGCTGCGTTATTTCCATGGAACCTTTCTTCAACTTTCTATATATACTGTCGCGCTGGCAAATCCAAGGCAATTTTCTGTCAGATAAGCAAGTTCTAGATCTTATTAAGCTTTAAACATTTCAGGCCAGCAAGTCTGTAGGTTGCTCTGAGGGCCATCAGAACAGAGCAAAGTGAGATCTGCCTAAGTGAGATGCCAGTAGGAAGGCAAAGCCGGTATACGCAAGGGAAACTTACCAACAAGCTGGTTTCCAGATTCCCCAATGTGTTGCAAACATAAGTGCTTTTCAGGGGAAAGGCTCTGCGCCTAGATTGTGGAATGGCAAGATGTGCAAAGCCTTTGACTCAGTCGCTCCTGAGTACCTTCACCATCACTGTGGAGTGCATAGGTTGTTTTATTGTATTTTAAATACCGTATTTTTTGCTCTATAAGACTCACTTTTTCCCTCCTAAAAAGTAAGGGGAAATGTGTGTGCGTCTTATGGAGCGAATGCAGGCTGCGCAGCTATCCCAGAAGCCAGAACAGCAAGAGGGATCGCTGCTTTCGCTGCGCAGCGATCCTTCTTGTTGTTCTGGCTTCTGAGATTCAGAATATTTTTTTTCTTGTTTTCCTCCTCCAAAAACTAGGTGCGTCTTATGGTCTGGTGCGTGTTATAGAGCGAAAAATACGGTATTTTGTTGGAAGCCATCCAGAGTGGCTGGGGAAACCCAGACAGATGGGCGGGGTATTATTATTATTATTATTATTATTATTATTATTATTATTATTATTATTAAATGAAGCAGGAGACTTGCCAGCTAGAGGGCAGGAGGTGGTATAAATATTGATCTTTGGGGTCAGCCTAATTGCTATGCAATGAGTTTGTGTAACTGGCTTCTATGCTGCTTATCACGATTTGGAAAATAGTTTTGGTTTGAAAATTTGAACATACAGTTGCACACCACACCAGTCTCTGAACGGTGCAGAATTCCAGGCGCTTACCCAGGGTTTATGTTTCCTTTGGAATGAGGGACAATGGAGACTGTGATGTCTTTATGATACATGGTTTATTTACACATATATACAGCCTGAGCCTACAATGGAGGAGTTCACTGCATTTAACATCCCAATGGGATCTTGTTTCACCCATAGCCATAGCCTTGGATGCAAGCAGAAATCAGGCATGCCTCTCCCTCACAGGATTCCGCCTGCTTCTTCCTCCAGTTTCTAGCTTACACACACAACTAAGCTCTGGCCTTTGCTTTTTCCAACTATCAGCAAGTTGAGGAAGGGGGCCCGCCCATTTGCCGTCTGGCATAGAGCCACTTCCTTTGTACCCTTGATAGTCCATTACCTAGGCTGTCACCACTCACCAGGAAGCTAACCTAGCTATTCCAGAAATTTGAATTCTTGCTTAAGTTTTACAACTTGCTGGATCAAGGAATTAGAAGGCTCTCGGCGTACAGCCTGCAAACCCCTTCTCAACTCATAAGAGTGCGTATGCTCTGCTTGTCAACCACTTTGCCAGCCCTACTTTCCCCACACCTGACCCACCCCCTTGACTATCCCCGCACAGCCTGCTCCAAGCCCCAGCTTTAGAGAGCAGTTTCTGAAGTGCCTCCATTATATCATGCTCCAGCTGTTTTTAAAGCCCTATACGGCCTAGGACCCTTGTACCTACAGGGCCGCCTTTCCTGGTATGTCCCATGGAGGACCTTACGGTCTTCAAACAAAAACATCTTGGAGGTCCCGGGACACAGGAAGGTTAGGCTGGCCTCAACCAGAGCCAGGGCTTTTTCGGCTGTGGCCCCGATCTGGTGGAACACTCTGTCACAAGATACTAGGGCCCTGCGGGACTTGACATCTTTCCGCAGGGCCTGCAAGACAGAGCTGTTCCACCAGGCCTTTGGCCAAGGCACAGTCTGACCCCCTCCTTTGGTAGTCCTCACAGAACTCTAGCCCAATGGTTGCCATGAATTTGATTTTGAATTGATTTTAAAATGAATTGATTTTTGAATGCTGTGTTACTTTTATTGTTGTTAGCCGCTCTGAGCCCGGCTTCGGCTGGGGAGGGCGGGATATAAATAAATATTATTATTATTATTATTATTATTATTATTATTATTATTATTAATATTAATATTATTATTAAAGGGGCAAGGTGCTTCACAGAACATTTTCCCCCATGCAATGCTTGCTCCCTTATCTGCCTGTCATTCTATCATCTTGCTGAAATTAGCATGGCCACCTATTAGCAGCCATGCAAACTGCAGCGTGACGACAGACTTACATTTTTATGTATATAGGAAGATACTGTTTGGTTTTTAGAATGTTGTAAGCCACCTTGTGGTCTCTGATGAAAGGTGGTCAATAAATGGAATAAGTAAATAAATGATTTCGTTGGTGGCTGGAAGAGGCAGGGCAAATTGCAACGTGATGCCATTACCAGATGGGTAAGAGATGTTAAACTTTCCAGGGAAGATGGGATGAACTCAACAGAAGAATGCTGTTTTCAGTAGTATTCATCTTTGGAGGAAGAGCAGCATATGCCAGTAGCAAATAAGTAATGAAATAGACCAGGTTGTTTAGTTTTCTCTTGATGATGAGTAAATGGAAACCATAATGGTATTTTTATTAGCCTTATTCGCTTTAGGAGAAATTTTAATATTTGCAAATTGACCTTATGATTCCCCAAATAGAATATTAAGAAGCTGTGTGTCTGCAAAGGGGAGACAGCTGAATGTTGCTTCGAGATGCCAAATGAGGATACTGGAAGCACTCACTTCAAAACTTTGAGCGCATTATCGTTAATGACATTTAAGGATGACTTGAGAGTTCTGTGCTGATGATACAGGGAATGCGCAGTAATGTTTCTTTGCAAAGCTCTTTCCTTCCCCCTGCAAGGTAATAATATAAGATACCTTCGCAGTTTATTTCCCTTTGAAAGACTTATATAAACTGTATTGCAATCAGGTAGCAGTCCCAAACCAAAATGCATTATCTTTGTGGTCTAGTAGAGGTTGACAAGCGTCGGTTGTCAGAGTCTCAATTACGTTCAATTACACTGGGCACAATTTTTAAGAAACCTTTTTTCTTTCTTTCTTTGCTGAAATGCATTTCTTAAAATAAAAAAGTCTCTAATCCTGGAAGCTTTTTCATTATATGAGACAGTGAAAGAGAGTCTTTGCAGCACCTTCTTCATAAGGTCTAGAGCAGAAGTCAGGTAACCTCAGGCCCAGAGGCAAGATGTGGCTCTCCAGACCTCTCTGTCTGGCCTCCAGGACTCTTCCCAGGTCACACCCCCTCACCGAAGCTGCTTCACACACTCCTTTAGTGTTTTTGCCTGACTGGACCATGTTCTTAAGCCCTCACAATGCTTCTTGGCTGCCTGTAAAGGGACCCCTGACCATTAGATCCAGTCGTGGCCGACTCTGGGGTTGTGGAGCTCATCTCGCTTTATTGGCCGAGGGAGCCAGCATACAGCTTCTGAGTCATGTGGCCAGCATGACTAAGCCGCTTCTGGCAAACCAGAGCAGCACACGGAAACATCATTTACCTTCCCACTGGAGCGGTACCTATTTATCTACTTCCACTTTGACATGCTTTCGAACTGCTAAGTTGGCAGGAGTGGCTGCCCATATGGAGGAGGAAAAAAGGGGTGTGTGAGTTTATGTAGTGGGAGATTAGCAGACAAACCTAACAAATACATATTCTTGCTAGTTAGCATAAGAATAATAATAATAATTTATTATTTATACCCCACCCATCTGGCTGAGTTTCCCCAGCCACTCTGGGTAGCTCCCAATCGAGTGTTAAAAACAATACAGCATTAAATATTAAAAACTTCCCTAAACAGGGCTGCCTTCAGATGTCTTTTAAACAGACATCTTTTAGAAGAGGCTAAGTCCACAGAGCTACAGTGGTACCTTGGTTCACGAATGGCTTGCCTCCCGAACGCCACAAACCCAGAAGTAAGTGTTCTGGTTTGCAAATGTTTTTCGGAAGCCGAACGTCTGGCGCGGCTTCCGCTTGAGTTCAGGAAGCTCCTGCAGCCAATCGGAAGCTGTGCCTTGGTTTTTGAACTATTTCAGGAGTTGAACAGACTCCCAGAACAGATTAAGTTCGAGAATCAAGGTACCACTGCATATTGCTGAGAGACAGATACTCAGACCATAGAAATGCAGTTGGTAGAGAGGGTTCTGTGTGATGTCATTTCCCATCATCTCCTGGAGAGGAAGGAGCATATAGTACTTCCTGTTCCTCTCTCTCTCTCTCTCTCTCTGCCCTGTGCCTGTTTGCCTGAGATTGGTTATACTGTAAATATAAGTATTTTGCTTGCATAGTTTTTACTGCTACTGTTTCTGTGAACCAATGCAAGATTATAAAGTAAGTAAATCTTATTTTTATACATAACTTTATACATTGCTGCCTGGTTCGTTGTTACGCAGGCTAAGAAGGGGGAAGCCAGCTTACAAAGTGAGTCTTTGCAGCCCAGTTCCTATGCTTCCAATTTCACTGCCAATAATGGGATTTAAAAACTCTGTTTAATGCACACATGCGGGCAGCTGGAGGGATAAATTGCAATTAACATATCCTCTCCTACCCATTAAAACCCTTCCCACACAAACTAGCCTAGTGCACATTGCTCCACTCACTTTTGTCTCTGTCACTCTCATGTAGCCCCTGGAAGGTTCTGAAAAAGGTTCCCCACCCACCTGGTCCACAGATATTAGGTTGGATCTAGAGATCACTCCTGCCAACAAGGGGAGAAGTCAGCCAAAGTTGCTTCTCCCACTTTGCCAATGGGATCACTAGCCTTCCTTTGTGGGAAGCAGCCTTCCTTTGCGAATGGCAAAGTCTGGATCCAGCCCATTGTTTTTGAAGAAGGGATCAGACCGACAGTATTTTTGTTGCTTCTTAGCACAGGATGGAAAGTATCTGATACTGGTGAATTATTTATCTTAATTTATAAATAGAAATCCTAGCCCACATTCCTCCAAAGCAGCTTACAGATAAGTCTTATGCAGAGTAGATCCATTGAAATGAATGGGCCGAACTCATTAATTTCAGTGGGTCTACTCTGTGTAAACCCTATTTGAATACCACTCTATTAAATCACGCACGCATATATCCCATAATAAAAACTAAAATACACACACGTGTATATATCACATTACACAAAGCATCCAATTTTCTTTAAAGCAGCAATGTTAGAAGTAGTAATGGAATATAAGCACATCCCCACAAATAACAGATCCATTTATGATATTCACTTTATTTCTCTTCCATTGTGTTCCTCCTCGTCGTCATCTTCAATTTATTAATTGTCTCCTTAATAACTTTGTCAGTGCGATATACACTAATAATACAGTGGTACCTTGGTTCTCAAACAGCTTGGTTCTCAAACGCTTTGGTTCTCAAACTCTGAAAACATGGAAGTAAGTGTTCTGGTTTTCGAACGATTTTTGGAAGCAAATGTCCGATGCAGTTGTCGGCTATTGTTTCCGGGGTGCCTGCACCAATCAGAAGTTGCAACTTGGTTTTTGAACATTTCAGAAGTCAAACGGACTTCCGGAACGGATTAAGTTTGGCGCTTTTGTTTTTACTATTTATTTTGTGTTTTTGTTTTTGAGGCTTTTTTGGTTGATTTGTTTTTGTGACTGTGTGGAACCCAGTTCAGCTACTGATTGATAGATAGATAGATTGATTGATTGATTGTGTAACTGCAGAAATGGATAAAAGCCCCCCATCCAAACAATGACTATCATCAGTGCAGGGAAGAAGAAAAAATAAATGTTAATTTTTAACATCTACAGTACTGTCTTACTTATTTTATAGTACAGTACATTGAATATTGCTTTCATTTTATGGATCATTGGTCTCGTTAGATAGTAAAATTCATGTTAAATAGCTGTTTTAGGGGTTGTTTTTAAAAGTCTGGAATGGATTAATTTGTTTTGCATTGCTTTCTATGGAAAAGCATACCTTGGTTTTGGAACAGACTTCCGGAACGGATTAAGTTTGAGAACGGAGGTACCACTGTAATTAAAAACTGTTAAAAACACAAAACAGCAAATACATTTAAAACAAAACTAAAACCACACAAAGGCGATACTTGTGATTCCAAAACCACATGCCTTCATAGGACTATGGATAAACAAAGCTCTAATTCTCCCCTTGGATTCCCATCCCAAAGAATCCCTTAATACTGTCAACTAAACTAGTGGCTTCCAAATACTATACTCTGGAGGAACCCAGGAATGACATTTTCTGTCCCTTTGCTATAATTAATAAAGTTATGCCAGCAAAGTACGTAAGCACTTTGCAAGCCGTAGCGGTGTGGTGGGAGGGACTTCTTGGTTGATCTGGCTTCCCATTGCTGTGCATCACTGCCAGTTACTGAGAAGAGGAGCAGCAAAGTAGCGAGGATGGAAGTGCAGTGGAACCCATCCAATGCTCTCACTGCTGTGCCATTACCAGAAGTATGGAGAAGCTTTGGCTCCCCAGACGTTGGTGAACTGCAACTCCCATCAGCCCCAGCAATGGCAAGTGGTGATGGGAGTTGTGGTTTCCATCTGCAGAGCCAGCAGTTCCCCAGACTGCATTACAGCATCTGAAGCTCCTACAGGCTGTGAGAAACAGTGTGCAGTCATACACCTCTATCATATGGAAATTAACACTCAAGAGAGAAGGATTTATTAGTGTCATAGTTGTACCCGCCCTGAAACCTGCGGATATAGGGCGATATATAAATTATGATGGTGATGTAAGAGCCCTGCAACATCAGATGAAAGGTCCATCTCTAGCCCACCATCCTGCTTCCCACAGGTGGACAAGTAAGCAGATGTCTTCAAAAAGCCAATGAGTACGGTCTGAAGACCTTAGCCGTCTCCCACTGGTGCCCCACATGGAGTGGTGTTTAGTGTTGTGCTGCCCCTAAAAAACAGAGGTTCCAGATAGCCTTCGTGCCTAATGATAGATCCCTCTAATCCTCTTCTAAATCTGTGTAAAGCTACTGGCCATCAGCACATCCTCTGGTAGCAAATTCCATAAATTTAAGTGTTACTTAGTTAATTAAACCTGTGCTAGCCGTATGTTTAATTTTGATGATAAGTGGACACACACACACACACACACACATTTCAGAATTAATCCACAGGAAAAGGGTTGATTGGTTTAATCCACTAGACATCCTAAAACTAATTCACTTTTGCAGATGAATCCTAGATTGGAAAGGCTTTAGAGCCCAGTTTGCGAATGCCCAATGTCTTCGTTGGAAGCTTGTGCCCATTCTAGGCACATCGCCGGGAAAGTGGAAGTGCAGCACACACATACACACCCAGGGGGAAAAAGTGGAGGAAACGGAGGGTGCAGATTTGCATATACTTTGTATATGCTAATTTAGATGCAATTTTAGAAATAATTGGTGGTCGTCAGCTGAACGTTACTCAGAGTAGACCTGTTAAAATCAATGGACCTAGCTTAGTCCTCATTAATTTCAGTGGGTTTACTCTGAGACAAACTTAGTTAAACACAACCCAGTGACTATAATTTAATTAGAAATATAGTATTGTTGTGGGAAAGACTGTGACCAGTTGACCTGTCTGCCAGATCTGTCTGCTGTCCAGGTACTCACTGTTGATGTAAAAAAAATTCCTTCCAGTAGCACCTTAAAGACCAACTAAGTTAGTTCTTGGTATGAGCTTTCGTGTGCATGCACACTTCTTCAGATACCATATCTGTATCTGATCATATACCGTATCTGAAGAAGTGTGCATGCACACGAAAGCTCATACCAAGAACTAACTTAGTTGGTCTTTAAGGTGCTACTGGAAGGAATTTTTTTATTTTGACTATGGCAGACCAACACGGCTACCTATCTGTCACTGTTGATGGTTAGCTTCAAGGCTCCTTCTCTTCTTTCTTATCATTATCTATCTTTAAACCAGACCTGAATAGCTCTTCAGGTTGAGGACTCCCATCGTGAAGCAGTGTTATTCAACCTCCGGTCCCCAGATGCTGTTGAACTGCAGCCCCCATCATCTTGAATACTGGCTAAGCTAGCTGAGAATGTTGGGAGTTGTAGGCCCCCCCAAAAAAACAACAACTGGGGACCCAAAGGTTGAATAATAATAATAATTATAATTATAATTATAATTATAATTATAATTATAATTATAATTATAATTATAATTATAATTATAATTATAATTATAATTATAACCTGCCCATTTGGCTGGGTTTCCCCAGCTACTCTGGGCGGCTTCCAACTGAATATTAAAAACACAATACAGCATTAAACAATAAAAACTTCCCTAAACAGGGCCACCTTCAGATGTCTTTTAAAAGTCAGAGAGTTGTTCATTTCCTTGACATCTGGTGGGAGGGCGTTCCACAGGGTAGGCACCACTACCGAGAAGGCCCTTTGCCTGGTTCCCTGTAACCTCACTTCTTGCAGTGAGGGAACTGCCAGAAGGTCCTCGGCGCTGGACCTCAGTGTCCGGGCAGAACTATGGGGGTGGAGACACTCCTTCAGGTACACTGGGCCGAGGCTGTTTAGGGCTTTAAAGGTCAGCACCAACACTTTGAATTGTGCTCGGAAACGTACTGGGAGCCAATGTAGGTCTTTCAAAACCGGTGTTATGTGGTCTCGGCGGCCGCCCCCAGTCACCAGTCTAGCTGCTGCATTCTGGATTAGTTGTAGTTTCCAGGTCACCTTCAAAGGTAGCCCCACGTAGAGCGCATTGCAGTAGTCCAAGCAGGAGATAACCAGAGCATGCACCACTCTGGCGAGACAGTCCGCGGGCAGGTAGGGTCTCAGCCTGCGTGAAGAAGTGACCTGCGCCTCCATGGACAGCTGTGAGTCCAAAATGACTCCCAGGCTGCCCACCTGGTCCTTCAGGGGCACAGTTGTCCCATGCAGGACCAGGGAGTCCCCCACACCTGCCCGTTGTTCCCCAAAACAATACTTCTGTCTTGTCAGGATTCAACCTCAATCCATTAGCTGCCATCCATTCTCCAACCGTCTCCAGGCACTCGCACAGGACGTTCACCGCCTTCACTGGTTCTGATATGAAAGAGAGGTAGAGCTGCTATCATCTGCATATTGATGGACACTCAGTCCAGACCCCCTGGTGATCTCTGGGCAGAAGTTTCATAACCTGGTTAAAATGTCAGGGACAACCCAGGCGCATGGAAGCCCATATCGGAAGTGTTGATTTATTGGCGGTTTTCCTTTAAAAAAAAAAAAAAGGTTTAAAATGTCATTTTATTTGGAGATTTAAAAAAAAATTAAAAAGCTTTTGTGTCCAGATTTTCACTTTTTGAAATATGGCAACCCTAAGCCCAAGTGTGCTTCCACTTACATCCTAGGCAGTTGTGCATTATAGATCTTACGGAGCTTGGTTCTCCAAAGATAGCATAAAATGTTCTAAAGGAAGGATGACAGAACTCATTCTGATGAAGAGTCTCCTTGTTGACTGTCATTGTGGTTGCCAGTTATGCTAATACTTTGGCGAAATTTTAGGAAATGGATGCAGAGTCAGTGTGGGGGTTGTGAGGAGATTTGACAAAGAGCATCAGAGATGGCGATAAGGGCCCATTTCGGCCAATACTGTCCCCAAACTTTTCCCAGGTGCAATAGAAGAATGAGCTTCTACCTTCCCATAGCTAACCCGAACCCTTGGGCACCAAGGGGGTATCTGAGAACACCATGATGTTGCACAGGGTGGCATTTGCCAGGAAAACTAGTTATGATATAAGTGTGCTACAGACCTTAATTAATCTATTAATCATAGCATCCAAGAGGGAAGCGTGTGACTAAATAAGGTCACAGAACAAAATGAGGTTCCGTATCAAGTTATGGGCTGTACATAATAGATGGTCGGTACTTTGGCATACTGATGGTTTCTATTGATACGCCAGATACTACAGTGGTACCTCAGGTTACATATGCTTCAGGTTACAGACTCCACTAACCCAGAAATAGTACCTCGGGTTAAGTACTTTGCTTCAGGATAAGAACAGAAATTGTGTGGCAGCAGCAGGAGGCCCCATTAGCTAAAGTGGTGCTTCAGGTTAAGAACAGTTTCAGGTTAAGAACAGACCTCCGGAACGAACTTAACGCGAGATACCATTGTATTGGATCAACCTGCAACAGGAGTGGGGTTTTTTAGATACACCTGGATATTAGATATGGTGTGATATGTTAATTGGATAGGTGTGTGGCAGTTAAGTAATGTACAATCAATAGTCAATGTTCCTTAAGTATGGTTAATAGGTTTATAAGTTCAGGCATACTCATATTGTTAAGGATATTATGTACTTCTTAGCTTAATGTACTTGGTTGATTAAGCATTAAGAATGAGGACTCAACCAGGCCACATTCACACCATACATTTAAAGTACTTCAAACTGTTGTTTGGGCCCATAGGATTCTGGGAGCTGTAGTTCACTAAGGGTGCTGAGAGCTGATAGTAGACCCCTGTTCACCTTCCAGAGCTACAATTCCCAGAGTTCCCTGGGAAGAGGGGTTGGTTTTCAAACCACTCTTGAGAATTGTAGCTTTGGGATGGAAATGGAGAATGAACGTCCCCTTTGGGGGTCTTCTTTGCCTGGAGTTTTCCCCAATGTGGCGTCCATCAACATCATAGTGTTCTCAGATACCCCCTTGGTGCCCTTCAGGGCCCCCTGCCGCTCCCAATTATTTTTAAGGAGGTTTCTTGGGCAGTCTGTATGTTTTTGGGTGGGGGGGGGGCTGTTCGTTTGTTTTATCTGTGTTTCATTTCTTTGGTGGCATGCAGATGTTTTGCCTGGTGTTTGGAAAGGGGGCATCACCAGTTTTTCTTCTATGAAGTAGGTATTTTGTAGTGCCCTCAGCAGTTCCTTAGATTTCCAAATGCGCCCTCAGGCTCAGAAAGGTGGGGTGGTGGCTGCTGCTGCTGTAGTTTTTCCCTCTTGATTCACTTTGTGGAGAAGAACTTCCTTGTTTGTTCTGAAGGGAATTCCTGATTCATTATGAAGTTATTTTTTTGAAATCTTGCCGGGTAGACAAGTGATAATAATAATAATAATAATAATAATAATAATAATAATAATAATAATAATAATTTATTTATACCCCACCCTTCCCTGTTCAGAAAACCGGGCTCAGGGCGGCTAACCACAAATTTAAAACACTTAATTGATGCAACAAAAACAGCATAAAATACAGTATAAAACGTAAATAACAATAAATTCGGAATTCAAAAATCAATTTAGGGGGGAAATCCATCCAATAAACATTAGATGGTCACCAGGGCTAGCTGGCTAAATTAGTCCTATTTGGGCCGGCGAGGAGGCCAGGGGAGAATTAGCTGTGGGATCCCAGAGCGGGCAATCTTCATAAAAAAGGGGAGAGGGGGAAGGAAGGGGGATAAAAGATCAGGCTAAGTTCAAATAATTGAAAGCCAGGCAGAATAGCTCTGTCTTACAGGCCCTGTAGAAGGAAGTTAAATCCTGCAGGGCTTTGGTCTCATGAGACAGAGCATTCCACCAGGTCGGAGCCATCACTGAGAAGGCCCTGGCCCTGGTGGAGGATAATCTGACTTCCTTAGGGCCCAGGACCTCTAAACTATGATTATTCATGTACCTTAAGGCCCTCTGCGGGGCATACCAGGAGAGGCGGTCCCGTAGATACAAGTTCATTTACGATTTTGTAAATCACGAGTTAAGAGTTCATGGGAGTCCAAGATTTTAGGGTAGCTGTGACTACCCATCCAAAATGTGATCATACTCTGAAGCCCTGTTTCATGTGCCTCCTCCGTGATAGGTTCTCTTTGTGGAATGCTTTCCCCAGGGAGACTTGTCTGACTCCTTTAGGTGCCAGGCAAAAACATTCCTCTGTCTTTTAAACTGTGGTAGGGTATTTTTTTGTTTGTTAGTGGGTTACGTGTTTTTGTGTTCTCATATTGTAAACAGCCCTGTGATCCTCGGATGAAAGGCAGTATAGAAATTTAATAAATAAAAGCAAAAGCAGCAAAGACCTACCCTTTTATTCCCTTTCTGACTCAGGATTAATTTCATGCCACAGAACAAATTCTCAGTAGGTGAATATTATTATTATTTTAATTACCCCGCTAATACAAATAAATGAGTGAAATGAATGCCTTTTATTTCACAAAACATTTAGACCACTTGATTTTAAGGGGAGAGAGAAACCCTTGAAGCGGTTCTGTTACGTGCAATGGGAATTCAAGGAGAACGCAACTTAAATCACTCTGAAAGAAGCTATTGGAGTAGTCCAAATCATTTGCCCATGCATGTGCACAGAAAATAGTAGATCTAGCTGAAAGGAAACACATGGAGCTGTGCATTGATTACTGCAATGCATCCCTAATTATAATTATTATATAAGTGTTGTGTAATCAAGAAGGTTCTGTAATCGTAGAGGGGAGGGTGGCTGTGAGGAGACATGCCTCTGTCTATCATGAAGGGAGACTGTATTCATGAATCTGCCATTACACTACTTACTGCCTGATAGTCATAGGGAAGGTAAGTTAATGTAGGCCCAGATTATGCGATCTATTTTCAGATGGGGGGGGCGCTGATATTGACTGTGCAATTTGGGCATGTGTGCATTAGATTTTATAAGCATGTACAGAAGCCTGTGGGGTGAGCAGCTAGAATAATGGAGAGTATTGTCTGAACCAAGCCCAAATGTACTCTGTTCTTGGTAAATCAGGAGCGACAGACCTTTGGTCTTCCTAGTACTGTTGGACTTCAACTCCCATCAACCCCAGCATAGAAAATGGCCAAGGATCATGGGAGTTGCAGTCTTAGCAACTTCTGGATGGCCAATAGCTCTGCATCTCTGTTGTAAATATTAGTATTATTCCCTGCCCTTCTTCAAATGACAGGTTAAAATTAAAATATAGTATTAAAAACAAAAGCACACCACGAAGCAAAATGGAATAATCCTCAGTAGTATCACCCCTGTTATGCTCCCAAAGTCTGCTGAAACAAATAGGTTGGAAGCTGCCTCCTGAATAAATATAGTGTGGAGATAATCTGATCTTTACAGGGAGGGAATTCCATAGCCAGGGTGTCACCACTGAGAAGGCCCTGCTTCTTTTGGTGAAAGGTGCCATATTCTCCGTGGGCACCACAAGCAGTTCAAAAAAAAACAGGTTGGCTGGAATGGAGGAAGGTGCTCCTTCAATTACATAATTGTGGAATTAGCCCCTTCCTTCCTGTTTCCTCAAGGCAAAGATAACAGTTCAACATAAGAAGGAAGAACCATCATGTTCATGAAATGCATGTTCTTTTATTGTTCTAGGCGAGAAATTCTTCAGCATGTTGACGTGATCAAAAACTTCTCCTTGACGAAGAATATGGTTCGGATTGGGCAGCTGATGCATTACGATTACTCCAGCCACAAATATGTCTTCTCCATTAGCAACAGCTTCCGCTTGCTGCTTCCGGATGTCTCTCCTATTCAGAACAAGCACTACAATATCTGTGCTGTCGTCGGAAATAGCGGCATCCTTGTGGGAAGTCAGTGCGGGCAAGAAATAGATAAATACGATTTTGTTTTCCGTTGCAATTTTGCCCCGACTGAGGCATTCCAGAAGGATGTCGGGAGGAAAACCAATCTCACCACCTTCAACCCCAGCATTCTGGAGAAGTACTACAACAACCTGTTGACCATTCAAGATCGAAATAACTTTTTCCTAAGCCTGAAGAAGCTTGACGGCGCCATTCTCTGGATCCCAGCCTTTTTCTTCCATACTTCAGCAACTATTACAAGAACATTGGTTGACTTCTTTATCGAGCATCGTGGGCAGCTGAAAGTCCAGCTGGCTTGGCCAGGAAATATCATGCAACATCTCAATAGGTGCATTTAACTCACTCCTTTATGTTGTTTGCTTTCGTTGTGGTTTGCAGCATAGTTGAGGAGCAGCAGTCAAGAATCGAGGGATTTTTAAGAAAGGCAGTGGGTTGTTTATAAATGTGTTCATTAAATTTGTAGCCTACTTTTCTTTAGCAAAAAAAAAAAAAAAAACAAAGAAGAAATCATGATACAGTGGCCCAGTAACTACATAATGCTAAGCCAAGCCATTACTTACAGTAGCACAAGCCAACATGCAGGTAGCTGGAGAGCAGATCAAGGGCACTTTGATCCTCTGGTCTTGCTGCTACCCAAAGCTAAGCCATGGTTTGGCTTATTGCTATGTGCAAACCCTGGCTTGTAGCTTATCTCCCCCCAACAAACCATGAGTGGTAAACCCAAGAACAAACCTTGGTTACAGATAATGGTTTGCCTCGAGTTTGACAAACCATGAGCCCAAGTTCGGGTGTAGCACTAAGACAAACCATGACTTAACCCCTGTGGTAGGGGCAGGGAAGGAGTGCGGCAGCTGCCACCTTTGCTCCTGGAAGCCGTACGTTTGCTCATTCGCACTCAACATTTGTGAACCATTGTAGCTAATCAAATTCTTATTAAGATAAGATTGTCAGGTCTTTGCCGGTTTAGGTTGCTGGGTAAATGAACAAGGTCCACAAACTCTCAGGAACTTGTGGTGGTGTGAGTAGAGAAGTGTAGAGTAAATAGAAATTGCCACCAGGAGCTAAAAAACATATCTAAACAAGATGGGGGGAAAGACAACTAGACTCAGGATCAGGAATAGCCAAGGTGCAGCTGGGGCAGAGAGGAACCTACAGATCTTTAGATGTTGCTGAACTACAACTTCCATCATCCCTGTCCATTAGCTACGCTGGCTGGAGCTGACAGGTGTTGGAATCCAGCAACCTCTATCAGACCACAGGAACCCCATCCCAGATCTAGAGGGAAGCTTAGCCATGTACGCTGAGCTCCCCCAGAAGCTAAGACTTGACCATTCTTTACAGTATCAGGGAATGATCATTGGGGAAACATAGGAAAGCTGCCACACTCCAAGGCATCCAGATCCTGTCATTATCAGTCAAAACAGAAGTCTAGATAGCCACGTTGGCCCATGAGAAATAGTCCCTCTTGGGGCAGCCCCTTAATTGGGCCAACCAAAATATCACTGAATACTGAACAAGCTCTTATATTGTCGAGATCCATCAGGCTAAGTGGGAAACAGAGCAGTCGTGTGGCTTATATTCAAGCCATGAAGTCTGCATCTGGCCACGGTTTTA
The DNA here is from genome assembly GCF_965112155.1 of Podarcis liolepis. NCBI lineage: Eukaryota > Metazoa > Chordata > Lepidosauria > Squamata > Lacertidae > Podarcis > Podarcis liolepis. Next base: position 51,215,101 of record NC_139565.1, on the reverse strand, counting down.
ATATGGAACATATTAAAGTAGCCAGCACTGGGTAATGCACTTTAAGTTGCTGTGCACATATCAGGGTTGCCCCAAAAGGTGAAGGAAGACCCTTAAGCTTACCAGTAAAGGAATCTTTGAAAAGAAGCACAGAAGACAAGAGCTATCAGTACATGACGGCCTTGGTTGGCCAAGGTTTCCATTTAGTACTGGCACACACGTCATCTTTCTGTGAACTTCTTTTCAAACACTCTCTTACATTTTGTGCAGTTCAAATGCAAATGTATGGGCAGAGTTTGAGCTCCTGAAGGAGCAGTCCTTGTGCTCTGAGACACATGGAGCTATAATAAAGATTTCCTTTGCCCCAGGTATCAGCTGAGTCTCTCCCCTTTGGAGGGGAGGGGGTTTTGTTCATTTAAGGTGCTCTTTCCCCTGTTTTGCTTGTGCCATAGATATCACGTTGCACCAAGTGCTTGCTAGGAACAAGAAGTACAGCAGCAGCTGACTCCTCGTCTCTGAAAAGATGAGAACAGTCAAGAACAGCTAGTCTTTTCATCTTTTCAGAAATGAGATTCATCGCTAGAGCACTCAGAAAAGCAGGCATAGGCAAACTCGGCCCTCCAGATGTTTTGGGACTACAACTCCCATCATCCCTAGCTAACGGCCAGTGGTCGGAGTAATGGGAGTTGTAGTCCCAAAACATCTGGAGGGCTGAGTTTGCCTATGCCTGCACAAAAGCTTACACATTGTTTTTTGATGTCGTGGTTGGCCTAGAAAAGGTGTTGCCCTAAAAGGGATTTCAAAATGACATTATTATGCATTTCCAGAACATTTCCATTCAATATATATATATATAATCCATTTCCCATGTCATGTTTTCTTTTTATTTCACAGGTATTGGAAAAACAAGCACTTGGCACCTAAACGGCTCAGTACAGGTATTCTCATGTACACGCTGGCATCTGCAATTTGTGACGAAATCCACCTATACGGGTTCTGGCCTTTTGGATTTAATCCGAACAACCGGGAAGACCTTCCGTACCATTACTATGATAAAAAAGGAACAAAGTTTACGACCAAGTGGCAAGAGTCCCACCAGCTTCCTGCCGAATTCCAGCAACTCTTTCGAATTCACGGCGAAGGTCTAGCAAAGCTGACTTTGTCCCAGTGTGCCTAAGGATTTAACACTTGAAGTGCCAAATGATTGTCGTTGTTTTTTAAGTAAAAAAAAAAAAGTGCCCAAAATGAATTCACCGTTTTTTTCAAAACAGAATTCTAAGTGGAGAGGGGAAAAAAAGAATTTATGGGCAGGGATTTCCTTTGATTCAGAGATGCTCTGAAAGCACCCTTTGATTGCCATCTTTTCATGCATTGGAGGGTGTCTTTAGCATATTTAGCAATGCAGAAGGATTTATTCTATTTGTGCAGTAGGAAAGTCAAAGCTGTTTACAGCAGAAAGTTTTGCATTTCTGGTTATGCTGCCAAGATGGCTCTCTAAAGTATTTTCATAGTCACGTATTTTTCACATTCCGCAAAATGTCTCAAAACGTTGAATGTTAAAAAAACACCTGTGTTTGCTTATTAAGATTCTTGGCTTGTTTTCTTGGCTAACTTGCACAACTCCTCTTAGTAGCTGAAAAACAGTTTGAGGACCGCTCCTGAATGTTCTGACCGAATGACCATTTGCACCAGTATTAACTCCTTTAAGGTCAATGGGAATATATCACTGTAAGTGGCCATTGCATTATTCCAAAGATCTTTCGTTAGCATAACAAGCCCAATGGGGAGTGAAATATACTTTCCTTGCAGGCATGCAGAGATGGGCCTTTGGATACCCAAGGGATGCATTTGACCCTTGTCACAGTCTTTTGTGGACTCCTATTTCCCTCCCACTCAAGCTTGTCCCAACCACTATGGCTAAGTAGAGCAGCTCTGGAGAGGGCCAGGCAGTCTCTGACTTGACCTGTGCCACTCCCAGTGTTAAACGAAACACTTCTCCCTTCACAGTGTGCTTCTCAAGTGAGAGAGACTTAGCAAATGCCCTTTGTAAAGAAAGAGTATGCCACCAGAAGTCTCTGTGGCAATACAGAAACTTCTGTAGCTCCCAGTCATATCTCAAAGGGCATATGTGAAAGCAAGAATTGCCACATCCTGTCCTAGGCCAATTTATTCAACCAAGGGGGCTACCGAACCAACCAACCAAGGAGGTTGCAGCCTCTCCCCAGCCAAAGGGCACAGGCATGACTCCATAGGAGTTCGTTCATCAAAGAACTCAGTCTGGGACAGTCTGGCCCCTGAGGCTGAAGATATTGTCCGTAACTGCTCTACAGTTTTGAATAGACCACGAACGCAATGCTAAAATGCTAGGCTGTGTTGAGACTAGTTAGAAAAGCTACAGACAAGTTTGAGCCATAGTTTCTGATGAGTTTGAAGTTCTTGGATCAGGGATGAGAAAGCTCTGTTGCTGTCAACATGGTGCCCTGCCATGTCCCGTCCTGGTCTTCACGGGGGGGGGGGGGCAGGGCAGTGGCAACACCTCACCTCGTGTCCCAGAGTGTCCCCATCCTTGCTGTAAATTGAGAGGATTCATGAGAGTTCCAGACTAAGGTCTCCATCTCTCCTCGTCTAATATCGCCCAAGTATTTGTTCTGACATGACTAATGGAGGAATGCCATTGTTTTCACACCAGGGCTGGGAATGTTGGTTTTTTATTTCCCTCTAGAAATCTACTTCACTTCTAAACTTCACTGTTGCTATAATGCACTGCTTTCCAGGAGTTTAAACCCCAAGCTACATCATGGTGTGTGGGTGTGGGTGTGTGTGGGTGTGTGTATTATTGGGAGTTTGAGGGTCTTCCCTAACTATACATTTTTGGCATTGTCCCTTAGGGTCGAATCAGTTACTTAACTTTCTGTTGTTTACAGTTGGTAGTTATGTCAAAACTGGCACCTGGAGAAGTTTCAACTCTCTTTGACTGCCTCTTTGCGAAGACATTACTCCCTGGATTTTGCAGTGTTGAAAATTCCTTAGCTAGACTCATTTATTAAACAGTTTTAAATTACCTTTTAAAAAACTCTCCCAGTTTAGTCAAGCAGCAAGGGTGGGTTTTTTTGTCTGTTTTTAAAACAAACTTTAACACAAGCATTAAAGTACCGTCATAAAACAGGCACACGCACCCCCTCCTTTGTTCTCATGCAGGAGATAATTCCTCTTTTAAAAGAGACAAACATACAACAACCGCAAAAACGATGATTTTGCTTCAAAATTATTTTGCCCATCTGAAGATTTTTGCAGATTTAAAGCAATAGATTGATCAGAGTAGTCAACTAAAATATGTATGATTAATCAAGCATGGGTCTTCTGGGGGGTGGAATGGGATGGACCATCTTTCAAGTCCTTCCACTTTCCAAAATTTAAGTCTCAGAAACAATTAAACTTGCAACGTATACCATAATCCTGCAGAACTTGCTTTTTCAAAAGGAAATAAATAAATAGTGATTTCAGCTTCGTTGAGTGTGCCATGAGCTTTGCTAAAGACTTCAAAGGATCTGATCTTTAAGGTCCTCTACTGAAATAACAGCCCATTGACATTAATGGTCTATCACTGGAGCACCTTGGGGATCAAAGCTATTCAGCCTATATTTCAATATAATCTTGATTGTTTGTTTTAACCTCAAGCTTTGATATTATTGATGTATGGTTCAAAAGCTTCATTGGTGTTAGCTGAGCTGGTTCAGATGGCCATATCCTGTCCTTAAAAACATGCTTCTTCTCTTCCCCTCCTCAAAAAATGTATAGGAACTGATTTGCACTTCCATTATTCCACCATGATATTCCACTGAAGAAGACCCTGCACTTAGCATATGTTTCCCGGTGATATCATTGACATCAATAACCGTTTGCCATTGTGTGCTGTATTGGAGGCAGATAGTGGAAGAACAGTGCAACAAAAAGTAGTAGCCTGATCCTGTATTTGATACATGTGTACTTGGGGAGAAGCAGATAGGAGTTATTAGATGTGGGAAATGAAACAGAAGCCTCCTGACTTGGCATTTTTGCAGATGGGACCCTGAGGATAGTAAGCTCCTAAACAGAACCTATCTCATTGTGTTAGTTACCCTAGATTGCTGAGGTTTTTGTTTTGTTTTGTTTTGTTGTGGTTTTTTAATACATGTTAATGTAAGATAACATATAGTTATCCAAGCTAAGTCCTAAATTAAGAACTTGATCAGAAGCCAGCCTTGTTATTCTATTTGAATTATAATTGTCATCCTTGACGACAATTCAGGGAAGGCATTCATTGAATGTTTGAACAGCACTGATCTCTAATTATTGATATGTTGTTGCATTAATAGGGACATAGTAATAGTGTTTGTGTTACCCACAGACCAATGTGCTTTGTGAGTATCTCTCTCTCTCTTTTCTCAATTTCTAGTTGATGACGGTAAGAAATTGCACTGACCACTTATGTGCTCCTTATTGTATAGCTACTGTTGTTACCAAGTCACAAAGTTGGCCATCAATCCAGCTAAGATGAATTGCTGGGTATAATGGCCTGCAGTCTTTGAACCTCTTTAACAAGAGCAATCCATTGACCGCAGTAGAAATCCACCCAAGAAAACATTGTGCAGGTTAACACTTATGGCTCTGTAAAAAGAGAGGAGAGAAAGAGATCCAAGAAAGAAAACAAATTATTCAGACATTAGTAATTGGAATTCAGAAAGGTATTGACAACGAAAGGGTCATATCATAGTCATTGATTTTCATGTGGAATTCACCATTGATATTTCATAACCTCATTGAATATTTCAGAGCCATAGATTCCATCAGGGAGTCCAACTTCAAAATCAACAGCTCAATATCATCCAAAGCAAATTACTTTTTTTGACGTATCAATACACTTGGTTTCAGGGCAGAAGTCTCTCCTTAAAGCAAAGTGTATGATTCACGACCATGTATTTCCTATATGTTGCTTTAATCCTGCTTTTGAAAACTGGTGTGATCCTACAGTTGTTGGCCAAAACTGTAAATAGCTTTTATTTTTCTGCTGGCATCAGTTGAAAGGACTTCCACTGTGTTTGTCCATTGCCGAGCCCAAGAGAGGCTGTTCAACAATCGTATAAATGCTTGAGTACCATCAGTCCTGAAATGGTATGTAACACTCATGCAACATAGATTTTTAAATGAGTTGTGAATTCTAGGGTGACACAACTCCTTGAGTAGCATGGCTTCTAGAGTAGCGTGGGTCCTTGACTAAGAGATTCAAGAGATAGATAGACGCAGCAGAAATGTAAATATAGGGCAGGACTTAAATAAGATGTCTATCAAAACAAACAAACATTAATCCAATTATTCTAGGACCTCTTTTCACCACTGTACCAAGTGATCTGTTCTGGGCATGAGTGTTCTGGTATGTGCACACAGCTTTCCCACCTGGAAGGTTACGCAATTCATTTTAGTGGAAGGAACCAGCTAAGCCGTGTAGCTTGGCTCCCTTCATTGAAATTAATGGCGGGGCACATTCCATGTGCACAAGAGGTCCATGTGTGCATCTTGGCAGACAGTAGACGTTTAGACTGGGGTGCTTGACATCTTTGCTGTTCTTGACAGCATCGTGCATGAAGACCTACCTTGCATTCACTGAAATTAAATGAGAAACTTGCACTGCCTGTGGTGGAAGGAAGCTCACATCCAAACGTATGTGTTCAAGATGCATGCGTATTCCATTGTCCACGTATGTAACATGCCTTCATTCTCACCTGCAGAAGGCCCGCAATGGCATCAAAGAGATATGCATGTGCAAACACTCCGAATGGCAGTCCCCAGTGCATGGGGACTGTACCCCATGCTGGTACACACTGCTGTTTACAACATGTGTTGTTAAGCTCTTGATTTGATTAGGCATCAGTAGATAGGCCTTGGTCAAAATAATCAAAACTACCTGTGAGGATCTGATGACTGGGCTGGTGATTGAGACACACAATATTTCCAGATCTATGTACTCTGGCTTACATGATCGTCCATTGTCAATTGGTCTATATAAAATATAGAACAGGCATGCAGAAGGGAGATTGAGATCTACTAGTAGATCTCTGAGTGACTGGCAGTAGATCAACAAATATTTCTGATTCCCTAATTTCATGGACTTACGCGCAGGTGTGTACTTCTTAGTATCCATCCATTTAAAATGGGCCTGCACAACTTTTGATAGAGGGAGCCAAAGGCAGACAGTTGTCCAAGCATGGTCAAAGCATAGGAGGTCCAAGGAAGATGGAGGGGGGAAACTTGCCTGGAGCTACACAGCCAGGGGGAGAGGGCACCTGACAGACCATAATATGGTGAGTATGTTGAGTGCAGGCCCAATCAGATACCAACAGGTCTTCTGCTCCCATTTCTTTCCTTTAAGCATCCAAAATCCCCAAAAAGCCAAGCATAGGTAATGTGAATGGAGGTTGCAAGCAGAGGACAGGATCCTGTAAATAAGTGTGGACTACTCTAAGGAGCTTGCTGTTCCTTGCTGAGTGGCATCATCTTTACACAGAAATCGCATTTTTCAGAAATTCTGCCATGGTCATCAAAACCAACCATTTGTTCTTAAATAGCCATATTAGAAAGTCTTTATTTTTCAGGTAGCAAATGTACACTAGAGTCAGGATTTAATCTCAGGTGAAATGGTGTGGAAAGCTGCACAATGTTTCAAAACGTTTGGCATGGGGGAGGGAAAAACCTGGAGGTTGTTCTAGTGAAGTCAGTGGAGATTTCACTGGTGGGGGAACCAGTCAACAAGCAAGCGCCATTAAATGAATGAAGCGTTGCCCTGATACAGAACTTAATTCATTTTTGATGGAGGAGTTGTTCCCAATAGCTTGTGTAGAACTCGGTTCAGCTCCAGGATAATAAGTATGAAAGATGTATGAAACAGGGCCACACCTCTGAGATTGGAATGTGATCTGTACAATGTAATGTACATGTAAATATTTCGTCTGACTTGTTCATTGCCAGCTAGTTCATCCAGCCAAAATTAAGATGTTTCAACCTTACCAGTTTCAGTGGGAGCATCAGAAACCTCCTCTGAAATCAAAGAGGCTGAAAGGTTGGATCCAGTTTGGTTGGATTGTACACCTTGGTGTGTGTATTTTCTTTTCTTTATTGTTTCCTTGTAGATGAATTCTGCATAGTTATTGTGATTGAAAATTATTGGGGGTGGGGTGCGGGAGATTTGCGACGATTCCTTTTGAATATTTCAACAACGTTATTGTTGGGTGTGGATGTGCCTGCCACATTGACTCATGTGCCAAAACATGATATTGAATGCATTGTTTTTAAATAAAATGTTTTATTGTGCACTGGAAACCCCCCAGGCCTTCTCTATCTCTTTGTCCTCGCCTGACTTTGTAGGATCTGTTAGTTGTTCTGGATGCTCTGCAGATGTTCACATCAACATAGCAAAGCAGAAGACTCTAACTCAACAGTGTATACAATGGTACCTCTGGTTACGTACTTAATTCGATCCGGTGGTCCATTCTTAACCTATAACTGTTCTTAACCTGAAGCACCACTTTAGCTAATGGGGCCTCCTGCTGCCGCTGCGCCGCCGCTACACGATTTCTGTTCTCATCCTGAAGCAAAGTTCTTAACCCGAGGTACTAGTTCTGGGTTAGCGGAGTCTGTAACCTGAAGCGTATGTAACTTGAAGTGTATGTAGCCCGAGGTAAATGCAACAGCCTAATCATGCTAACTTGCATATTTATGTAAAGGTTGCCCCAAAATTGGATGTTCCCTTCTTTCTTATTTAAATAAGTACGTAATCTCCACTTTTATTACTTTGTGACCATGGTTTCAAATTTCCATTAAGTACCACCATAACAGTTCAATGTATGATACAGATATCAACCGGAACCCATCAGGAAATTAAAAAAAAACCGTGTGTGTGTGTGTGTGTGTGTGTGTGAATGAATGAAAGAGAAGAAGAGTTTTGGATTTGATATCCTGCTTTATCACTACCCTAAGGAGTCAGGCTGAGAGACTTCAGAGAAGTGTGACTAGCCCAAGGTCACCCAGCAGCTGCATGTGGAGGAGCAGGGAAGCGAACCCGGTTCACCAGATTACGAGTCCACCACTCTTGACCACTACACCACCTTGCCAAGACAGGAGACCACTGGAACCTCTATGTTAAGTTGGCACCAGTGTGTCCACCAGGACCTTCTGTGGCACCCGTAAAAGGACTCAGTAAATATCCCCTCAAAAATCCACAGTGGACAGGAGACTGAGCTTCCTACTTAGCTCCTGTTTGCTCCTGCTTAGCCAGTCCTGCAGTAAAACATTCACTTAAATATGCCCACATTTCACTGGATGCCAGGACTGGACACGCTCCCTTCTGTTCTAGACAGAGGATGGATGCAAAGGGTATCTCTCTCTGAGTGAGTTTGGTATTGCCTAGCTTAGGTGCCTTTCTCCCTATTTGGCAGACAGGTGGCCCTGATATATGAGTCTGCTTGCCCTGTTTTGTGCTCTTGTCTTTCAAATAATAATTATTATTATTTATACCCCAGCCACTCTGGGTAGCTCCCAACAGAATATTAAACACACAGTAAAACATCAAACATTAAAAACTTACCCACTCTTCGCCACAAGTTCCTAGGACAGGTTACAATAATAAAATGTAAAATTATAAAATAAATAGAGCAGGGTTTTTTAGGGGGAGAAAGGTGACGGTACTCACCATGAAGTTGTTACAGTAAGCGCCATATTTTTAACATTTGAGTACCCCCAGAAAAAAGCACTGGTCGCAACCATAAAACAAGTGGGGAGGGAGGGGATTACAAGTATAGAAACAATTCTGTCCGGTGCTATTTTTCTCGAAAAAGAGGTGCCGGAACTCACCATGAACTTCTTCCTTGTTGTCTTAGAACAGCTATGGCGCCCACCTGAGAAGACTGGGGCTGGGGGGGGGGGAGCCCTGATTATGTCACACCCTTACAGCAGCCATTTTCTGCTATAACACAGACTCCCCCGCCACAGCAGCCATCTTGTAGCAGGCAACCAGGGTAATGTGCAGGCCCAAAAAAAGACCAATGTCTCTGGGTTAGGTCCTGCTGGCTACTGGGTGCTCTCCCATGCCATACTATTTCATATCACAAAAGCACAATCATTTATGGTATATCCTGAACATATCTGCACCACACAGCAAGCACTTTTATTTAAATATTTCTACTCCAGCATTCCAAAATTGTGTAAGCAGATTATATATATATAAAAACTGTAAGACAGAGCTATTCAGCATGGCCTTTAATTTGAATTCAGCCTGATCCTTTATTTCCCTTCTCCTTCCCTTTTATGAAGATTACCCACTCTGAGACCCCACAGCTAATTCTCCCCTGGTCTCCTCACTGGCCCAAGTAGGACTAATTCAGCCAGCTAGCCCTGGTGACTATCTAATGCTTATTAGATGGATTTCCCCCAAATTGATTTCTGAACTTTGAATTTTATTGTTATTCATGTTTTTATACTGTATTTTATGCTGCTTCTACCATTAAGTGTTTTAAATTTGTTGTTAGCAACCCTGAGCCCGGTTTTCTGAATAAATAAAAAAAAATTTATTATTATTATTATTAACCCTCAAATATTCCACAATCCAATTTCAAAAATCCAGTCCAAAATCCACAATCCAGTCCAAAATCAATGAATCTGTAAGCAAGCAGCTTCACACATTTTCACCCCATCTTCTGCAGGTGCTTCCTCATAGCCTGGAACAGATGCTCTTCCAAAAAGAAAAGAGGTGTCAAAGACAGGTAGTGAGGGGGGGTCATCCCTCACAGGAGGACAAAAAGGAGACTATGAGGAAGGTGTGGATGGAAGGTCAAGCAGAGACCTTCCAGCTCTGAAGCATTCTTCCCTAACCCAGTTTTGCTTGGATGAAAGAATTGAGGGGATGCTCATCAAATTTGAGGTTACACCAAACTGGGAGGAATAGCTAATGCCGCAGAAGACAGAATCAGAATTCAAAATGACCTTAACAGATTGGAGAACTGGGCACAAGCTAACAAAATGAATTTCAATAGGGACAAATGTAAGGTTCTGCGCTTAGGCAGGAAGAGCCAGATGCACAAATGTAGAATGGGGGGCACCTGGCTTACTAGCAGTACATGTGAAAAGGATCTAGGAGTCTTGGTGGACCATAAGCTTAATGTGAGTCAAAAGTGTGGTGCAGCAAAAGAAAGCTAATGTTATTCTAGGCTGCATCAACAGAAGTATAGTGACCGGATCAAGGGAAGTAATAGTACCATTCTATTCTGCCTTGGTCAAACCACACCTGGAATACTGTGTCCAATTCTGGGCACCACAATTGTAAGCAGAATATAAGCAGAGGGGGGCAACCAGTGGCGTAGCGTGGGTTGTCAGCACCCGGGGCAAGGCAAGTAATTTGCGCCCTCTAACCCGTGGATTTGCACCCCATAACCCGTGGATTTGTGCCCCCTAACCCTAACCCCCAGATGTTGCGCCCGGTGCGGCCGGCCCCCCCCTGCACCCCCCATGCTACGCCACTGGGGGCAACCAAGATGATCAAGAGTCTAGAAACTAATCCTTATGAGGAGCGCTTGAAGGAGCATGGTGTTCTATTTTGTCAAAAGGGTTATATGGTTAAGTTCAGTAATAATAATAATTCCCCCAAAGCAAAAGTGCTAGAATTGCTGAGTTTGGGCATAATTGTGTGAATTTTAAATGAGTTGTATTTGGCTACAAAAGAAGAGGTCGTTCATCAGGACTGTGATATGAAGAAAAACATTAAAGCTATATGGAAGAAATGAATGGAGATGCAGCACTGTAAAATAGAATAGATCGTGATCAAGGAGAGATCATCCCATGTAGATGAAGAAGAGTTTGGATTTGATATTCCGCTCTATATCACTACCCGAAGGAGTCTCAAAGCGGCTAACATTCTCCTTTCCCTTCCTCCCCCACAACAAACACTCTGTGAGGTGAGTGGGGCTGAGAGACTTCAAAGAAGTGTGACTAGCCCAAGGTCACCCAGCAGCTGCATGTGGAGGAGCAGGGAAGCGAACCCGGTTCACCAGATTACGAGTCCACCACTCTTAACCACTACACCACTATGCCAAGACAGGATAGTGCACAGGGTGGACGTTTGATTGGTTGCTGCCACGGCTGTCAGCGGCTATTGGGCGTGTTATTGGTTGCTGCATCAAGGGCTGGTGTTGATTGGCTGATGTTGCGGCAATTGGGTGAGGGGACATACGAGAGACAGATTTTGCGCTGTGTGCCACTGAGCGATTTTCGGCAATCCCACCTTTAAAAAGCTCAATAGGGGGCGTCTTATACATGGTGGCATCTTATACACAGAAAAATATTTACACTAGGGTTGGTGTGATTTTAATGAACAGCGTGCATCAACATGGACAAATGGGCACATTTGCACAGAGACATAGGGAACCCACACACTCCACAGCGGATTACAATTACTGCCCCGTCGATATGGAGAATTACAGTACCAACTGATAGCAGACAATGTGAAGACTGAAGAAGTTTCGTGCATCACATGACCAGTATGCATACTCCCTAAGTCGGGGATCCAAACAGTGACCAGACCATATACACATGCGCCAATTTTTGTTGTTAACTTGTGCACATTCTTCAACATCACATGGAAACTCTGCATTTTATCATTAGTTATTGTGTTTATTTGTGTCCCAGTATGTTTCCGAGCACAATTCAAAGTGTTGGTGCTGACCTTTAAAGCCCTAAATGGCCTCAGCCCAGTATGCCTGAAGGAGCGTCTCCACCCCCATCGTTCTGCCTGGACACTGAGATCCAGCACCAAGGGCCTTCTGGCGGTTCCCTCACTGCAAGAAGCCAAGTTACAGGGAACCAGGCAGAGGGCCTTCTCGGTAGTGGCACCTGCCCTGTGGAACGCCCTCCCACCAGATGTCAAAGAGAACAACTACTACCAGACTTTTAGAAGACATCTGAAGGCAGCCCTGTTCAGGGAATCTTTTAATGTTTGATGTATTACATTATTTTAATGTTTTTGGAAGCCGCCCAGAGTGGCTGCGGAAGCCCAGCCAGATGGGCGGGGTATAAATAATAAAATTATTATTATTATTATTATTATTATTATTATTATTATTATTATTATTAATGAACCACTGTGCAACAGAGTCCTCTGAGCAAATCACAAAATATATCGGTTTAGCACAATTATAGAATGCAATCAAACAAGCACTGAAAGCCAATGACCAAGGCAGCTTCGTGACCAGGAAGTGTGCAAAATTCTCCGTTTGTGCTGTCAGTTTGTGTGCGTTCTCTGTTCCTTCGATAGAACGCACACCACTATTAGTGTCCTTTTACCATTGATTGCAATGCGTGCATGAATGTGCATGCGTCCGGGAGAATCCCTGCCTTCGCTCGCCCTGAATTAGATCACACCATTTCCTTTCTTTCGACCCACTGGTCTTCGAAACGAAAAGGCCTATGCTAATAGAAAGGACCTCGCTTGGCCAGGCCTGAAGGTGCTGACCTTTGCTTGCCTGTGCCCTGGGAGGCAAAGGGTGGGGTGAAATCAGGCTGTCTATGGATAAAGGCAGCTCATTAGATCATCACCTCTGAGATGCTGCATTGAAAGTGCAGCAGGCTGTATCGAGGACTTCCTAATGCCAGCCTCCTTAAGGCAGAAGCCATTTGTATCCGGTGACAGTGGGGCAATCTCATATAAAAGGTCAGCCTCAAGTAGAGTTACCAAGTGACCAGGAAGTCAGGGGAGGGGGGGTGGCATCCTGAGCCCTTAAATGCAGAAATAAGCAGGTGAATATTTTTTTTCCCAGCAGGGAGAAATAGACACGTCCCCTTGTTAATACTTGCCTGTTGAAGTCACAAGTACCATGGGCCGCAGAAAAACTGGCAATTTTCAAACTGCCATCTGTGCAGCACAAGTCCAGTTCTGCTGGGAAGATTTTTGAACAGTGAAGAATATCTGTATTTGGTCTTGTGATCAGTTGATTTTCTGATTGTGGCAGCTTTAACGTGGGACAGCCTGCTAACAGGCTAGCAAAACTCTGGCCTAGGAACCATGGTTTTCATAATATGTCACTGGTTTTCATGAAATGCACCAAAAAAGTATGGGATTTCTCTTTTGGAATTATAGAAACAAAATCCAAAAACTAATGGACAGGATATTTTTGGAGAAGGAAGCCAGGTGGATTCTGAGGTTGACATCGTGGCTCCTATAGGCTTTAATAAGATTCTGGGGTGATTACCATAACTTTGAGATACAGCTATTTGGAATTTGGAGTAGTTGGGGAGGTATATTTGGCCCTAGCTGCTTGGTTTAGTATAACATAACAATACAACACATTTAAATGTTGAATCATTATTTCACCAAGCAAGTAATCAGTCTTAACATTCATTTTCAATCTAGTATAATAAGTATTAGAATACTTTTTCTTGATCACTGTGTATTTCGCTTTCTGAAAAAGATCAATGTAGGGTGTTAGTTTCTCATGTGCTCCTTTTAAAGTCAATTATGGTTTTATATACTTTACATCGTATCTATAGACTTATATCATAGGACACTATTCAGCTCTGAAGTTTAATATAGATTCTTAAGACAGATTTTGGATTTCCCTGTCGAAGAACCAGCGGGGTCTGAAACGTGCTAAATTAGCGTGTTTTGTCTACCTGCTGGTTTTTGTTCCTGCTTCCAACTAGTTTTGATGATGATGGAAAAACAAGTTTATTAAATGCTAAACCAGGACCCACAGCAATTCTCAAGGAATACACACACACAAATCACTTGAGGACCCTGCTCTGGTTTGAAGGAACAGGCAGGGAGCAGGAGATAGCATGTATGGGCACAACCTTTTTCAAATATCTCACATTGTCATGCCACAGAAAATGCCCATGTGCAGACACATAGGTTTTGGGTGATTTCTTCCACTGTAAGAAAACTGTAAGATATGAAATGGTTATAGCTTTCTCCTCAACCAGCTCCTGGAAATCTTGTGGAATCGATCAGAAAATAACCCTTGCAGGGCACCTTGTTCCAGGACTTCAACTGGGTGAATGGACAGAATGGGAGGGAAGTAATCTGACCAGACTGCTGCGATCAGTTCAATAAACCAATAGAGAAAAATCTGGATTCACACAAGCCAGCACTAGATAGATGGCCACAGCATTCCACATTTACATAGCAAGCATTGAGTGTTGTAATCATTTCACATATATTATCTTGGCTAAACTTATGACAGTCCCATAAAGTGGGCCAGTATTGTTGCCTACGTACAGGTAACTCGCGACTTACCCACATTTAACTTGTGTGCATTCAGCTTTACATCCTTGTCAATCAAAAATTAAAAAGGGGTCAGAAGAGGGGTGGGCGTCAGGGGGAAAAAGACTTCGGCAAGCCCACCCACCATAGACCCCAATGCTTTTTGACACTGTGTGTTAATGGCTTTACGCACTAACCCAGCATAAGTTGAGCGTTGCCTGTATTGCAAGTGAGGACTGAGGGACAGTGATTTGTCCAGAGCCCTCCTCTTTAAATTCCTGACATGGGAAATAAATAAAATAAAAAAATTGTAAAGTTGGCATGGGCAAAATTTAACCCAAGAACTTCCTGGCCATTGTGCTCTAGATAAACTGATTGTTTGGGAGTAACATAGATTTTAATTGAGGGCCATGCTGTATCTCAACAACAACAGTCTAGTCCACAACTGGATCTTAGTTTGGTTGGGATATTTCATTCCAGTGGACAACTCCACTTCTCTTTGGGACGTATTATGAACAGTGTGGTTCCATGGAGAGCAAGTTGCCGCAAAGCCCTTGCTATCTGCAGCCTTGGGAAGACCAAATATAAACCTGCAGTCCAGAAAGTTTTAGGTTATCTCTCTGTAACTCAACATATTTATATGTACCTATCCAACTGAAGTGTTTGGTTATATTATCTACCCAGGCAGAAACAAAGACAAAGATAAAAGTTCAAACTCTGTAGAAACATTTAGGCAGTCATTCTGCTCCATTGAAACCAAGGGGGAGTTTTGCTGATGACTCCAGCAGCAAAAGGATTTCAGCACTGCAACACTCCCACCTGTTTATACTCCGAAGCAGGCAAGGCTCAGTGCAACGGGACTCTGAACCCCTATCTGAGTGCAGAAAGGAGGCCTAATGTTGTTTGCTCAGAAGTAAATTCTACTGAGTTCAGCTTGGCTTAGTCCAGGCAAAGTATGCAGAGGAGGACTACATCTTAAATTATGGGAGCAGGGAGGTATATGAAAGGATCGTGTTTTCCAGAGCGTGTTTATTGCACTGACCTAAACTTCCTGCTAGATTCTTCCTCCTCAAGTTGAAAAGCTAAAACAGCCAAGAACCTTAAATAAACAGATTTATTGTGACATTCGCTTTGCTGGACTGCGGTTCCTCCTCCTTTCTCAGTTTCTCCCGAAGCCGCTTGTCAGAGAATCCCAAGGATGAAGAATCTTCCGCAGGGAGGGTCTCCTTTTCCGTGGCTGCTTCAGGGGGCTGGGGCTCCGCGGGAAGAGAGAAAGAGGTGGGAACTGGGGTCCCAAATTTGCCCTCGGGTCTCCTTCGCCCATTGCTTGCAGCCGAGATGAAAACCTTTCCTTGGGAAATGCCAATTGTGTACTGTTAGGAGGGGGTCCCTTATTTGGCATAGGAGCTCTCCCTCCTCCTGGCCGATTCCGGGTATTCCTGAAGAGTTTTAAACTATACATTTGCCTGCAAAAATAGCACCTTCCGAACGGATGGAAGGGCGCCACAAAAATCACAATTCTGGATGGGTTGTTTCTTTTTTGACACCTCCCCTCCTTTTTTCCTTTCAGCTTCTCATCTCCATGACACTTCTTTTCTAACATTTCTGACACTCTTAGTAAACAGCTAGAACTCTCTTAAAACCAGAAATTTCCAGGAAAAGTTGGGACAGCCATAAATATATTTATATGGCTTGTCTTTTGTGTAATTAATAAATGTCAAAGAAATGAGAGATAGATATACACATTTTAATCTATGTGTAAACATAAAGCATGCATGAAGTATATTTCTTATTATTCATATTGCACCCTCCTCAACGCAGGCTGGCAGATTTAATATATACCTCATGAAGTCCACTACAAACCGATCTTTTACAAACCTCTTTCAGTATGAGTATAGCGTGGATTTCTCCTACTCTGAGCTGTAGGATCTTACACAGTTATATATATATATTTAAGTCAGCTAATGGAAAACGAAGAATTTGACTCTGCTAAGTCACCACATCAAAAATAAGAAGTTTTCCTCTCTTTTCCATATCGCCGACCACGCCGGGGTCCAAATCCAGCCGGAATTGCCGAGTAGGTTCATTGTGCGTTGGATTTAGATGGATCTCTGAGCCGATTTGAACTGAATTCCGCTCGAGTGCTTTCCGGATCGAGCTGCAGGAAAGCTCACGAGCCGGTTTACAAGGCTTTGATTTGCTCGCTTAATTGGAAGTTTACTGCTTTCAACAAAAGTTACTACCGAGGAGTTGAGGGAAGTGCTTTCGGGATCTTAGGCAGGTGTTTGCGTGGAGCGCGAAGCCGTGAAGAAATTTGTTGGATGTCAGGAAAACTCTTCAAGCAAACACCCGAGAGTTAAAAAATATATATATACAAATTTCCTTTGTTCCCATACTGGCTTAGAAAGGTATTTCCAAAAATATAGTTTTTCGGGCACCTTCCACCGAAAAGAGCTGAAACCTAGTAAATTTTTCATGCTATTCTTAAAGTTTCCAAAGACCTCAGATCGAAGCAGGCTTTCCTATAGCTCAGAACAGTCGCTGCCTGCCTGTAGATTTATCGTTTCCAACAAGTGGGAAACTTTCCCCTAAAGTAAAAAAGAAAGAAAGAAAATTATTTATAGCTCAAACTTTTCAGGTTTTAAATTCGTATGTCCTCCTCCTCCTCTCCCTCTCCTTCCCTTAAACTTCAGAAAGAGAGACGTCGGCTGCATTTCTCTTTTGGATTTCTCACAAGTAAACGTGAAATGTCCTCGACCAGCGAGAGAGTCCACCCAAAAGTGGCGATAAATTAAAAAATCGCGGCCCGAGTTTCTCCTCCGAAGCCAGCTTCCGCTTTCGGAGAGTTAAATTTGTCCCTTTGACAATCAACAGCAACTTTTGCCTTCCTTTTGAAAGCGCAACAAAAAGATTTCACGCCCAACTTGAGCGGAACAAAGAGACCTCGCGCCGCTTTGCTTCGGGACCCCCCCCCCGCCGCCGCCCCGCCCGCCTCCTCCTCCCGTGTTAAACGGAGGGTGAGTCGCTTGTTAGGGGGGATGAGAGGAGAAGACTCAATTTTATACATACTTTCTTATTTGAGAGAAGGGTGTCCCTGAGTTGGAATCACGAGAGGACTGCAGGTTTGAAAGGGAAATTCGGGATCTCTCCATAAAGGACGTTAAAAGCTTTCAGTCTCATTGGATTTTTTTATTTAATTTTTTTTACTAAAATGTTAAAGAAAGAAATAAAGAAAGAGTATAAAATAAGCCACGTAGATAAAGAAAGTATATTTAAATAATCCATATGCAGAAAGTATATAGGAAAAAAAATGTAGACAGAGGTATGTATATGAATATATAAAAGGGGGTATAAATCTACACATATAAAGTCTAGTTGTACAGTCTCACAAATAAAGCATGCGTAAGATAAAATTGGGCATGTTTAAGAAAGGTACTGCGTAAGATGTAAGAATGGGAAGGTTCTATAGCTGGGTTAAAGTGGCCTTTGAATTTAAATAACTAAAACGCATTGTATTGCATTGTACTGTATTGTACTGTATTGTATCGTATTGCTACCACCAACTTGCGTGTGCTCCTGGGGAGTCTGGTGTATGAATGCATACATGCAGGTCAGCACAGGGGTACACACACCTCGCGTACACAAGCCTCACACGGTGAAGTCAGTCAGCATCCCAGTTAAACCGAATTCTTTGGCGTTCAGCCGGATGGAGTCCTCTTGGAAATACAAATAGCACCGGAATCGAATCAAGAGGGCGATGGAAACGGCAGCCTGCTGAACTCCTGGGGTGTCTTCAGTTTAATGGGAGGGACAGGGGTAAAATGTCACCTCTCTTTCACCATACACCCCCTCCCATTCCCCCCTTTGAGGCTTTCAATTGGGAAGTTTTCCTCTGTTCATAAAGGGAGGCTGCTCCCCCCAACACAAGTGCTCTTGCGCCCAAGCGGCAATCGTATTAGCCATCAGTACTGTAAATCGCATTCTTCCCTTTCCAAAGGTCTACGGAGTTGACGCCAGACTTAAGGTCATACTTCGAATTAGACTCGTGGGTTTTAATGGGACTTAAGTAAGCCATGCCTAACTTACTTTATGTGCGATTAAGTCTGGATCCAGCCCTAGAGCTTTCCTCTGCTTTCAAAGAAACCTGTGGCCTTTTCTTTCTTTTTTTTCTCCTTCCACGCTCAAAACCCAAAATAGTATAATTGAGCTATCTTGATGCAAGGATTTGGAAGGCTGCGCGCTCTCCCTTCTTTCTTTTTCCCTTCTTTATTTCTTTTCTGTCGTATTTGAAACTCTCCCTGATGTCCTCCTCGGTGGGTTAGAATAGAAACAGGATTAACTTTCTCTGACCTTAAAAGAAGGTGACGTTTCCATCTAGCGATTCCCAGCAGCAAGAAACAGATTCCTGGAGGAGGGGGGGGCGGGTTGGTGGGGTTGGTTGGAGGGGTTGAAAGGGGTGGAGAGGGTGAATTGAAAAGAGGGCAGCTTTAACAAAACAAAAGATGGCCACAGGGTTGCCAGAGATAAGATTGTCCCGCCAAACAAGGAGAGAGAGAGACAGAGAGAGAGAACTCCTTTCGAAGTTACTGATTAAAAACTGGGAGGTGGGAAATAAGGGGGTGTTGGACGGAGAGAAAGGAGACCCTCACACACATACGAAAAAATAAGCCCTTTCAAACTCGAAGTGAAAAACGTGGTAAATTCAACAGTGGTAGCTATGTTAGTCTGTGGCTATCATTATATCATCATCATCATCATTATTATTCAAAATAAAAAAAATCCTTCCAGTAGCACCTTAAAGACCAACTAAGTTAGTTCTTGGTATGAGCTTTCGTGTGCATGCACACTTCTTCAGATACACATATAATAATAATAATAATAATAATAATAATAATAATAATAATAATAATACATTGGTCAACTGTACGGACATTTTCCTGGACTGGAGCCTCAGCTCCCTTACAGGAAAAGCTGGTGGTGACTGACTGCACAGTAATGTGTTAGCCTTGCAGGTGTCACAGGACTCTTGGATTGAGTTTCATCCCCCGAAATGTGCGATCTTTCCTGGCTAACTGACTTGACTTGCCAGCCTGTGAGTCAAGGAACTTCGAAGCTTTTGGGGGAGGTGACTCTGTCCTCCCTTTTCTCTTGCGCCCATCTCGGTTCTTTGCACCCCCTCTTCTTCCCCGCATCCATTTCTTCCTCTCCTCAGCCCCAAGCTTTTTGGAGTGGAGAGAGAGGGGGGGAGATGGAGAGAGGAGGGCACCGTACCCCAAATCCCGACAGGTGGCTAGTCTTAAGACTCACCAGTTTCAAGGCCACCATTGCCTTGCTCATACCTTGAGGCCAGATTTCCAGACCACCTCATTTTGCACCAAGAAAAAAAGCTCCACCCAAAAAAGCGCTTCGGACTACCAGTCCTGCCTCTCTCTCTCCAACCCCAACTGCATTCGCCTTCAGTAGGAGCAGAATCCCTCCCTTGTCCAATCGCTTTCTTCCTTTCCTTTCTCCTTTTTGTTCCTCTGGCATTTACAGCCGCATAAATCTTGCAATTCGCACCCAAGTCTTTCTGGCCCCATCTCCCCCGCCTTTCTCCAACCAAGAAAGCTATGAAACTCTCAAACTCCACTTCGGACACATTGCAAAACTTCTCCCTCTTGCCAGAAGAAGCGAGGCTCTTCCTCACTTCCTTACCTAGATCATCTCCTAACGTTGACCCCTAGGGTGATGGGCGGAAGTAATAGGATTTTAAATTCATTCCCTTTGAATTGGCACCCAAGATCTCAGCGCCTCTTTGGAGTCTTTCCAGTGGCCTGGCGTGGGGGTGCAGGGGGGGCCGGCCGCACCGGCCGCAACATCTGGGGGTTAGGGTTAGGGGGCGCAAATCCACGGGTTAGGGGGCGCAAATTACTTGCCTTGCCCCGGGTGCTGACAACCCACGCTACGCCACTGAGTCTTTCTAAAGGGGCAAGCTCATTTCACCGGCCAAACCCTTCTCCCCTTCGCGTTCACCGTCCGGATATTTCCCTGAGGTGCCTCTGCTTTAAATACAACCACAGAGAAAGCGAGTCCACCTCCTCTTCCAGATGTTAAACGCAGCGCCAGGTCTGGGCGGCATCTCCCTAGGCCTTCCTGCAAACTCCTTCCTGCTATTAATTCGCCAGTATTATTATTATTATTCATGTTCCACGAAGGCAAATCGGAGAAGCTCGCCAAATGCAGGAAATTTCGGTCCTTTGTCGCCCCGCCAGCTCCCACCTCCCCAAAACAAAATGTGAAGAAAAAGAGAGAGAGATTGAGAGAGAGAGCGCGCGCATGACTTACCCCTGAATGGAGGTTGGAGTTGGGGCAAAGGGGAACCTGAAGGAAGGATCAGAGCACTGTTTGGGAGCGGAACAGGGCAGGCAGATGCGCTTCCTAAGCAAAACTGATGGCCAGCAACGCTATAGATTAGCATGGGGTCACCAGCACACACGGATTTGATCAATACCCCCGCACTCACGTGCCAGATGGTTTTGGAAGAAGAGAAAGAAAAGGAAGAGAAGGAGGGGAGGGGGACAGGAAAAAAAACCTTCCAAACTAAAAAAAAAGAGAGACTTCAGGTCCACCCAACGCCTGCCTCCCTAGTATCCCACAGACCTGTGGAAGGGTTTTAAAAATAAATATAAAGACATTTCACCGACAAAAAATATCACTGGCACGTTATTCTTTGCTTCTTCACCTCCTAGAAAAAAAATTACTGCCCCTGCCCCCCCCCATTAAATGTTGAGATTTCACCCTCTCCCCCACCCCCTCTGTAGCAAATACAAACTCGCTTAAAATATCTATTGCGTGCGTGTATCTATTGGGTGGCGTGTTTAAACACGTGTACCCGAGGATTTAGTTTGTTTCAGAGGAGACCAAGGGGTTAAAAAAAATCAGAGGGCACCGATGGACCTTCACAGAGAATCATCCAGCACACCGTGTACAATTAGGTTGTTCCCAAAAGGAATGAAGGTTTTGCACACGAGGACACAGCCATTCGTGCTGCACACGTGCACACGTGTGTGTGAGAGAGAGAGCGGGGGGCGGGGTTCAGCCTGAGATCTTTCCACAAACCTCGCTCAGGACGCGAGCAAAAATACTGCTAGATGCCTGAATGGCTATCAGATAAAAACATATACAATGTATGTCAACACATTTATCGAAAAGCATTAAATTGTGTGTGTGTGTGTGTGTGTGTGTGTGTGTGTGTGTGTGTTTAAACATTTCATTGTTTTCAATGGGGAGGGGGGATGATGAATTGGTGGTTAAATCTCCCTCACTGGAATGAATGGGACTTGAGTGCTCAAATTTGACTTCAATCTGCCCACGATTGCTCCTCGAATATTGCACGCTGGTGTCATGATGACATAGATTTTATTTTTTATTTTTTATTTTATTTTTTGAGAGAGAGAGAGAGAGAAAGGTTAAGTATATTTGGAGAACACACACACACCTTTTAATATAAAGGACTGAAGAGGAGAAAGGTTAAATTCTGGCACAAGCATGCAGGATTCCTCTTACAATTATAGAAAGACGCTGAGAATATTTGATATCAAAACAGTATTTGATATCCTTCCCCACGCTTGCTATTGGGTGCGTAAAAACAGCTGTCTGCAAACCCACGTCTCCTATCATTGGGGTGCGGGCAATTTTTCTCACATATTAATGGGGGGGCAATTCCTGAGTCACTCTTATTTACTGCTTTTTTGGGGGGGAGAAAGAAATTAAAATAGCACGGTAAAAAGCAAAACACTTATGCAGATCCAAGAGCACGTTTCCCTTTTTTAAACGAATATTATTATTGCTGATAATAAAGGCATATATATATGGTGACGCTTCCAGCTGAGGTTCCCAGGACTCCTGCGAGCAAGGCGTTTTATGTGTGTTTGTCAGTCATTTAAAGCCCTGGATAGGAAACGATCCTAATCTGAAATAATCCTGTGTCTTGTGCCTCTTTCCCTACAAAAGGGGTGTTGGAGACTTGTTTTCATTTCGCCTTCGAGACGCTCAGCGTGGAAATCCAGAGCCGAGTCAAAGGCATATTCAGCACACAAAGAGCCGCTTGTCTGCCTGATTCCATACAGAAAGCAGAGTATTGATCCGGAGGTGGGAACACGCAACACCTCACCTTTAAACTCTGACCCACGTGACCAGGGAGCTCAGCAGCCAGAAAACAGGTTTATTTTTCCAGGTTGATCTTCTCCCACCCTAGAGAACCTCAACCCGCCATGCCCACCCCCCAGGTTAAGAGAATAGGGGCACTCACTGCTCCCCGTTTTCCCTACAGGAAAATGTAGGTGAAAAAGGCCGCAGAGATCTTCAAAAATCCAGCCTTGGGGGTTCCTGGGTGCCGCATGTTTACGCTTTGCTCCAAATAGGGGTTCTCTTCCCCCTCAAACCTTACAAACGGATGGATCCTGATTTTGACAGAGATTGGAAGCTGGCAGCGCAGTCTAAGTCATGCCTACTTAGAAGTAAGTCCTATTGAATGCAGTGGAGCTTACTCCCGGGTAAATTGGCGTTGGGGTTGCGGCCTGAGTGGCACAAAAGAGCAGGTGGAGCGATCTGCTGGGGCTTCGTCCGATTTAGCGCAGCGTCACGTGTGAATGGAGGCACCTTTTCGAGTAAGTCGGCTGGAGATCAGTTGGACTTAGCTTTCCGGGAAACGGGTTTAGGAGCGCGGAGTGCTGCTAATCCCAGCTAATCGTTTCGATGTGCGGTGGATCCCCCTGTTCTGAGGCGAGTCAGAGAGGCTTTCTTTCAGGAGCAAAGCGGATTCGCACCCAGGAATTGCGATTGGCTCCTCTGGAGTCCGCTGTGAAAACACCTCCTTCATAGTTGAAAACTGACACGTGGATGGATTTTCCTATTTCTACCAAACAGGAGATTCTCCCTCTCAAGCCCCAAACTGAGCACGTTTCAAAAGTGTTCCTCCCACCCACTTTTTATAGGATTTATATTGTTGTCAGGATTAAGATTTTAATGGGGAGGGAGTTGAAATAATTCCAATGGCTTTTTATTCTGCTGTGACATACCAAAACCAAACAAAAAAACTAGAATTTTTTTTGGCAAGAAATGTAGATGCGTGCCCATAAATTAATACACATTCCCTATCTAAAAATGTTTATGGTGACGTTTCTATTCTTTCCTCGCTCCTTGGAGAAATCCCCTTT
This sequence comes from Podarcis liolepis, assembly GCF_965112155.1. Taxonomy (NCBI): domain Eukaryota; kingdom Metazoa; phylum Chordata; class Lepidosauria; order Squamata; family Lacertidae; genus Podarcis; species Podarcis liolepis. Next base: position 51,191,647 of record NC_139565.1, on the reverse strand, counting down.
CCATCCTCTGTTTAACCTCATAATAACCGTGTGAGGTAGACTGGGCTGAGAGACGGTGCTCCACCAACAATTAAAAAATGCAGCAGGATGATTGGGTAAGGAACTGGACTCCTGACCCCCTGAACCCAGCTCAGAAAGGTTGCATCTCAAAGTGACTTCCTTCAGTTTAATCCCTATTATTATTATTATTATTATTATTATTATTATTATTATTATTATTATATTTTATGGAAGGGGTTATACTACCCACATCAAGATACAGGTAATATTAGAGAGATTTATTTTAGCACAAAATATAATGTGTTTGTTTGTTTGCAAGCCTAATCCTATTTGATCATTTAATACCACAGAAATTTTAAGAAGGCTATCCGGAAGGACTGATACCCCAACGTCTATTGAGTTAACCTTGTTGCTTTACCTGAGAAGCTGGGACTTTCCTCCCACCGCTGTCTAGGACTCTTGCACCCACGTAGGGCTTCAATTCTGAAAGCGACTGAACCTCTCTCTCCTCAAATTATCCACTTATCATCATCTTCATTATTCCTATCACTACCGTTGTTAGCCTACATTCAAGAGGACTACTCCAAAAGTGAGTGGTTTGAGAATTTACCGCTCCCGAGGCCAATACTGAATCAATTTCAGGTCCTTGTAGTCTTGATCCTAGGCATGTTTACTCAGGAATTAACCTCGTTGGGCTCAGTGGAGCCGCCTCCTAAGTAAGCGTGCATAGAGTTGCAGCCTATGGCTTCCATTTCCAGCGAATTTACGTGGGAGACAGTCCCAATCCACGCAGGGTTTACTTCAGAATAAAGACGCTTGGGCTCAGGCCATATGTATTCATACTAAGGGCTTTACGTACGAGTAACCCGCCCTCTCCCATACTCAAACCTTACTTAGGGGCAAGTCCCATTCAAATGATAATACCAATGAAATCCTATTGAGTTCAGTGGCTATTATTATTATTATTATTATTATTATTATTATTATTAACTTTTGAGTAATCACGTCTCGTTCGAAGTCCAGTTTTTTGTTTTAGCATGAGGGTCTCAAGCGTCCTCGAGATTTGGGGGAGGGGCGCTACTATTCCCCCCCCTCCGTGTCTCCCCCCCTCCGTGTCTCCCCCCCTCAAAAAGCCCCACAAGACCATGTCACTGGTCCAAAGATTTATTTTGCAAGCTTTTCTCAAGTTGTTTTTTTTTTTAAGTGGGGCTTCTCTTTCTCCACGCCCCCCCCCCGCAGCCCACCATTGTTTTCCGAGCCAAGTTTTCTCTAACAGCTGGAAGTGGTTGGAAGGGACTGTCTTAAGAGACCCCCCGCTCTTCTTTTGACAGCTGATCAAAAGAAAATAGGTCACGCTTTTCAAACTTATGTCCCTCCTGCCCTTAATTACTGTCTCTTTAAACAAAGGCAACATCTGCGCAGCCTCAACCTGCTCTCTCGTCCCCCCCCCCCCCTTGTAGAAGCTGTTACTTCTGGAAGGGGCTGCGCGCGCTCTCGTTCTCTCTCTCGGCGGCTGGCTAGTCCAAGGAGGCTGGCACAGAAAATGCGAGGGATGGATGTGTACTAGTGGGCGGGTAGGCAAGGCCTCTGGGAGGACCCCAAAGCTGTAATCCTAAATAAGCATCGCGACTGGAGCAAAAATCCCAGGGCACTGAATGGGGTCTTAACTGGTGGATCAATGCGCGTGGGATGTGACTGCAAGCAGCCTTGCTAGGGAGTAACCCTCGCCATGTCCAGTGAGGGAGGAAACATGCATAGGATCCCACTGCGACGACGCTAGCTAGCCGAGCTGGATAGGGTTTACTTCCGAGTAAGCACGCTTAGGGCTGCACCTTCTCAGGTCCGGAATTGGCCCAACCCAATTCAGCGGAAGCCCTCAATTTCTGAATTTGGGGGGGGAATGATTTGGGGCTGGGCCGCTTTCAAGATCGACTCCTTACTCAGGAGTAAATTCCTTAGACATCAATTTTACTTGATGTGGGTGATCTACAGGAACACTTCCCTTGGGTCAGCTTGCAAGCGCCATCCTATATGTTTACTCAGAAGTAAGTCCGACTGCGTCCAATGGGCCTTACAGTAGGTATACAGTATAGGACTGCAGTCTTCATTTATGTTTGAGTCTCGGTCCTTTCAATGGCCTTTTATTTCTCTTGTTTGAAGGCATGCTTACTCAAAAACTGAGTTCCATGATGCTTACTCGCAAGTGAATGTACATTGGACGGTTTAAAAAAAAAAGTTCGGTGTAGAACGTGCAGCAGGATCTTAGACATATTTGCACTCAGAATGGCAACCCACGAGCTTATTAGGGCTTACTCCAAAGTAAGTCTGTAAAGGATTTGCTTGCACGAAGTCAATTTCCTCCTTGCAACCCTGGGCGAAGTAACCAGAGGAGGAAGCTATGTCGAACTTAGGGAGAATTTGCTTGGGAGTAAATAAGCTAAGGTAAAGGTTCCATGTCTTGATTATGAATCGGGCCAACTGCATCCCTTGGGGTTAATCTTCTGGAGTCTCTGTGTTTCTGGTTATTAAGAGCTGTTTGGAAAGTAACCACCAAAAGTACAGGTTTTTAATAATCATAATCACCATACATTTGTATTTTCTTTATTATCTGCTAATTAAACTCGAGGGTGTTCAAGAGCAGGCCTTTGGCATTTGTTTCGACTCTCTCTCTCTCTCTCTCTCTCTCTCTCTCTCTCTCTCTCTCTCTCACACACACACACACACACACGAAATCTCATTAAGCTTCCTGAAAGCACAACTACTGCAAAGCTTCTGCCGTGTTGGGGGTTCCTAACACAAGACTGCCAAGCGTCTCCTTGGATATTCTCACATTAGTGAGGTTTACATTCGAGGAAACCGTGCTCTTTATAAGCTTGCCATCCTATCCTACTTCCGAAGGAGGGTGTGTGTGGAGCTGAGCTCCACTAAAATCAAGGGTCTTGCTTCCATGGACAGCTGAGCGCATTGGCCACGATCCGCCCTAAATTAAATGCCTTATAAGTCCCCATTGCAGGCGCTGAACTTTCCCATTGAAATCAATGGGCGTTTTAGCAGCGGCGCCTAGCTGCGGCCGAATCTTGGCCGTTGGCTTCGTAACTGGATTGCCCTTGCAATACACGTCGATGTAAGTGCGCAGCTCCGACGTGTTCAGGAGCCGGTGTGCATGCATAGGATTGCGATACTTGCGCGCAAAAAGGCGACCTGGAAAATTTGTAAATGTAATGCTTCGTGCCCTCGGGGCAGAGACCTCTCTATTCCTTGCGTCAGTCTGCTTAAGCTCCATGCGCCCTAACAGTTTAAGGATCGAGATGCCAGTTTCATAGTCCATAATTGCAGGACTCATTCGGCGCAGACTTCCACCGAAGCCTCTTTTTGGAAAGAGGCGAGGAGGAGGAGGAGACTGGGATGGAATGGCGAAGCAGCCCAGCTAGAGGCATTCTTAGGACTGCCGAGATCTCCATAAAGGGCCATCCCCTCTCCATAAATAGCGCATATATTATGCATATTCACACACACACCCCTTGTTGTTGTTTGTGGTTGCAACGAGGCAGGCGCCGCCGCTGCCGTCTACCTAGCGGGGAGCTGCAGCCTCGGCCGCCACGCTCCTCAGCAAAGATCAACCCGCCGCTAATCAGCGTGGCTGCTGCATAATGAAGCCAAGTTTGGCTAAGTTCTGTCGCGCTCCAGGAAGGCGGCGCAGGGTGAAGGGAGAGAGAAGGCTGAAAGATTCTCCGGATCCAAAGGCGATCGGCTAGGATCACAAGCTCTGTTCTCTCCCCCGCCTCTTCCTCCCCAAGAGACAGTCGGTTTTATGCATTTTTTATTATTATTTACGATTTTTATTTTTATTTTCTAAAAACCAGCCATCCAGCAAAGCCAGCCCAAATATTCCCAGTAAAAAAACAACACAGAACATCACCTTTGAGGGACTTTGAGCTGGTGTAGAAAGGCAAAGCTTGGGTAGGGGGCTGGGTGTTTGGTGAGGAAGAGCCGGATCCGCTGCCTGTCTTACTCGAAGGAAACCCCACAGGACTCCAGGGAGGCTCGCTTTCAGGCAGGCGCGCAGAGGCGTTGCAGCCCCGGATACCTGGGTTGGCGGTGGACGGGCTCCCTAAATAAAGACCGACCATGAAAATGCGCGCGGGGGGGGGGCAATCACTAACAGTGGGGCGCTACATAGACATTTGTGTGTGTGTCTTTGTGTGTGTGTGTTGTAGCCTTTAACGTTGACTAGCTGGTGCCTGTGCCTAACAGAAAGGAGAGCTGGAAAAGAGATTTCTGCTGGGCATCGCCACCCCTTTTAGGTACCCACTTAACCGCCTCTGATTACTGCCTTGGCGGTACCCCGTTATTTTATTTTTATTTCCGAGAAGGGAGGCAGCTCCCGGGCGTGGCTCTCCTCTCTCTCCCCCCCCCCCCCATCTTCAGAAGCTCCCTCTCCCGCGTTCCCTTTGTGCGCGCCGTGCGCCCTGCTTGCGCCTGGGCGCGGAGAGAGAGAAAGAGAAGAGCAGGGCTGGCCAGCTCCGTCTCGATACCCAAGGCAGGAGGACGCTGCATCTTTAAATTCTCTCTCTCTCTTTCATTCTCTCTCTCTGCCTCTCTCCTTGGCGTTTGATTCCAGTGCCTGGGAATCTTCAGGCAAGCTTGAAGCCTCCCGGCGCGTCGCTCCTCCTCCTCGCCTCTGCCATTGGCCGGGCTCCCGCAGACCTTGAGCCGGCTGGCTCGGCGAGGCGTCCTGAGTGGGCGATCTCCTCGTCCATCCGTCCGCAGAGCCCGCCTTTTCCCCGGGGCTGGGCTAGGTTGATGGGAGGCGAGCCTCGATCGCAACTCTGGACAGCTCCAGCTACCCAAACAGACGACGTAAGAGCAGGAAAGGGCTCGGACATGGCGAGGCGGCTGCAGCGGCGCTGGCCAGGCTGACGGAGAGGCTGGTGGCTGCCCTCCCTTCTCTCTCTCTCTCTTTCTCTCCCCCACCCCCCCTTCTCTCTCTCTCGGCTCCCCTCCCGCCCCCCACACGCACTCACCACACAATTCACACACGCACACAACTGAGAGGCCTTATATCGACACCCCCCCGTCCAAAAAAAAAGACAGGAAAACCCAACACAGCAGAAACGTCGGCAGCAGCAGCATCCAGCATCTTCCTCTGGCGAAGCGCCGCGGCTGGAGCTTTTGATCCCCCCCACCTCCTCCCCTTCCCCAGAGCCAAGCGACCCCCGGAGCTCCGTCTGCCTACCTGCCTGCCTTCCCCCTCTGCACCCACCCCCGCGAAGCCCCCTGGTGCCGACCACCCCTCTCCATGGACTGAATGAAGACTGCGTGCACCTCCTATCGATGCCTAACCAAAGAGCTGGACAGCTGCGCCATGAACCCGGAGATGACAATGGAGACGCTGGGCCCCTTGCACGGGCCCTCGAGCCATGAGCAGGAGCTGATGGGCAGCCCCAGCCCCCACCACCACCCCAGCAGCCGGAGCGCCGGATCGCTCCGGGTCCACCCGCCGCCGCCGCCGCCGCCTCCAGGCCCTCCGCCGCCGCCGCCTTCCCACCAGGACTTGGCGTCCGCCTCGTCGCGTTCAGCCATGGTGACCAGCATGGCCTCGTTGCTGGACGGCGCGGGGGACTACCGCGCGGAGCTGTCCATCCCGTTGCACCACGCCATGAGCATGCCGTGCGACTCGTCTCCTCCGGGCATGAGCATGACCAGCACCTACACCACGCTGACGCCGCTGCAGCCCTTGCCCCCCATCTCCACCGTGTCGGATAAGTTCCACCACCCGCACGCGCACCACCACCCGCACCACCACCACCACCACCCGCACCACCACCCGCACGCGCACCACCACCACCACCAGCGCCTGTCGGGCAACGTGAGCGGCAGCTTCACCCTCATGCGCGACGAGAGGGGCCTCCCGGCCATGAACAACCTCTACAGCCCGTACAAGGAGATGCCCGGCATGGGCCAGAGCTTGTCCCCCTTGGGCGGCAGCCCTCTGGGCAACGGGCTGGGCTCCATCCACAACACCCAGCAGGGCCTGCAGAGCTACGGCCCCGCGGGCCACGAGAAGATGCTGAGCCCCAACTTCGACGCGCACACTGCCATGCTGGCCCGCGGGGAGCAGCACCTGTCGCGGGGCCTGGGCACCCCTCCGGCGCCTATGATGTCTCACCTCAACGGGATGCACCACCCCAGCCACCCCGGAGGCCACCCTCAGTCTCACGGGCCGGTCTTGGCCTCCGGCAGGGAGAGGCCCCCGTCTTCTTCCTCGGGAACCCAGGTCAACAACTCCGGGCAGCTGGAAGAGATCAACACCAAAGAAGTGGCGCAGAGAATCACGGCCGAGCTGAAGCGCTACAGCATCCCGCAGGCCATTTTCGCCCAGAGGGTGCTGTGCCGTTCTCAGGGGACCCTTTCAGACCTTCTAAGGAACCCTAAACCTTGGAGTAAACTGAAATCGGGCAGGGAGACCTTCAGGAGAATGTGGAAATGGCTGCAGGAACCCGAGTTCCAGAGGATGTCAGCCTTAAGACTTGCTGGTAAGCCTTCCCACCCGTCCCTCTAGCTCTCCCCGGTCTTTCCTTGTGTCACGGGGGGTCACCAGAATATTCGCTCTCCCAGGGAGTCAGCGGCCAAGTCTGTTGGTCCTCGGGTCAAAAGAGGTTGGAGGCTAGGGAGAGAGGTTACTTCGCCTACGTGTGTGTGTGTGTGTGTGTGTGTGTGTGTGTGTGTGTGTGTGTGTGTAGGGCCTGAGTGCTGCACAGGCTTTTGAACTTGGCTGATGGGTTGTCCCAAGAACCAACCGCCTTGGTTTTCGGGAGAGGATGTTCGGGAGACAATGCCCAGGCCCTTTGGTCTCCTTCCCGCCTCCCTCCGCGCCCTTGCCGCCTTATTATTATTATTATTATTATTATTATTATTATTATTATTAATTCGGTGGTCTCGGTTTGGGTCTCTGTGGTACTTCTGGATGGCGACACCTATAAACAATCCCCGATGTTTCCATCTTCCGAGCAGGAATGCTCCAAAATTAGACATCTTCTTGGGAGAGGGTTGTGTTGTTGTTGTGGTGGTGGTGATGGTGGTGGTGGTGTTGTGCCCCTTCTCTCTCAGGAAAGTTCCCTGGAAGATGGAGAAAAGGGAGCAGCTCTTCTCCCCTGACCAGCTTTTAGGATGCGCGGGGAGCGGGCGCGGGAGAAGACAGCTACAGCTTTGTGTATGCTGTGAAACAGGGGTCGCCAACCTAGTGCCCCTTCGCCAGGTGATGCTGGACTTCATTGCTGACCCACTGACCATGCTGTCTGGGGCTAAGGGGAGTGCAGAAAGCATCTGGCGAGCGCCACGTTGACTATCCCAGCTTTGGGAAAGGACAGTGCCTTTCTCAGTTCCTATCTCTGAGTGCTGTTTGTGAATTCTTTCGTCTATTTATTACATTCGAAATGGAGCACAAAACCAAAGCCTTTCTTTTTGGAGTCTGCTATGGTGCCTGCAAGATAAATAAAAGCGTGTGTGGTTGTGTCGAGGTGGAAATCTTCCACCCTCGTCTACCCCCACCCCCACCTTTACCTTCAGATATGTGTGTGTATCATTTAAAAGTAATCATGAGTGGAAATGGAGAATTAAAACCCGCGTTCGCTCTGCGAAAAAGGAGGCGCTGAGATTGAAAGCTACCAGATGAACGCATCAGAAAGCTTGGGGACTCTTTTGGGAGGGAGGGAAGGAAGCAGGGGAAAGGGCGCTATTTTCTGCAGAACAGATTGGATATATTTGAGCGTGGGGGGAGGGGGAAGGAGAGAGAACAATCACATTTTTTGGTATATTGTTCTTTTGATGTGTGCCGAGTTGTTTGCGGGCGCCCTCTAGTGGCAGCTAAGGGAAGCCTTCTACCCCTTCTATTGTTCTAAAGATGGCAAGGAATTTCGTCCATTTGTGCGTAATGAAAAAATATTACAGTACGGATTGTTGACAAATGAATCAGCTGGATAAAGGTGGGCAGGGGGATCTGGTCGGCAGATCTTACTATGAAAATCACGCTGAATGGGCTGAAACTGGGAGACGCCAGAAGGGAATGTGTATAAATATATATATTTCCATCCCATATAATGTATGCATCAGTAGGGGAAACTGATTGCACCATGGTTTTGACAGCTATTTTGCGGTGCAGCCTCGGGTATGGAAAGATAACCCTGCGCGGGGATTCGCCTCTCCTCCTTTCATCACCCTTCATCACAAGGTAGTTAGATGCCCAAGGCTAGAGTCACAGAGGAGCGTGTTGATTTCTGGTACATTGAGATCTATTGTTTCCTAGGCTTGCTCCAGCTGGGCATATTTAAACATTCTCACACAGTCTAACGCCCCCGTCCAATGTTTACAACCGCGTTTAATAAAAGGAATCCCTCCTCCTCTATCCTTGACAATTGCCTCATTCACCTGTAGTTTGATTGATTCTGGTCTGTTGCAATTAATCGTTGGCTGGTATTGATTAGCAGAGGGGAAAACTACTACATAGGGATACCCCCCCCAAGAGATGACTTCGCTTCCAAATTCTTCTCACCTCACCCCAATTTCCCACCCCACCCCATCTCCAAAATTACCCTTGCCTTTTACTATAGATATACCAAAGGACTGATCGATCCTTTGCAGGAGATTTCAAATCCCTCTCCTTTGGGGAGGGGGCGCTAGGAGGGTGGGGAGTGGGGTTTCTTTTCCTGACGCGTCTCCAGCGATTTATTAATAATTAGCATTCCTGCTCTCTTAATTATGAGCCGCGTTACCAGCTCGTGGGAAACTAAGGCAGGAGAGGAAATTGAATGTGTGAATGTTTTGCTCTCCTGGCGAGGCTGGGTGTGTGGCTACATCCTTTGTTCGTGTGTGTGTGTTGTCACGTCACTCTTTCCCTAACAAGACAGTTTGTGAACACCTCGTCTCCAAAGATGAGCTCCGCTTCCACCCGCTCCTTCCCTCCCTCTCGGCCCCCCTCCCCTTTCTCATTGGGTCTTACTGATGATAATTAACGTGAGAACCGTCTGAATTGGTCTATCGACCCGCCTTTTGCATGGTATTCCCCCTTTTAATAGCAAGGTTGTTTGCGGTAATAAAGCAAAGCGTTGGGAACGAAGGGAGGGGGCCCGGAGAGAGTCTTACGGTGGTGTTTTCCTCTTGGTTTAACGCGGCGTTATTTTAGACTGGGGTGATGAGGGGGTCCCATATTTCTTTCTGATTTTTTCTGATTTACGCAGAGCCGAAGGAATTTCAGAATGGGGGGGAAGCGCTGGAATGCACCCCCAAGTCTCTTGCTTTTTAGGATTCAAGTCCTCAACGCCCTTCTTTGGAAGTAAACCCTATGGATTCCAATGGGACCGCACGCACACCTTGTGTCTAGAAGCTCATATTTCAAAGCATTAAAAAATATGCTGACCTTCAAAGCTGCCCGATTATAATCCAAAATCAGAGGTGCAAGGGTGACAATAGGTGGGAAATACTTTCCTGTCCTGTCTATTATATATCAGTAGGCTAAGATACTATTATGAACGTTTTTGGCGTCGCGATCCCATTTAGGTTGCACTTTTAACTCCACAGCGACACTTACTTCCGAGTAAACATATAGAGGCTTGTGCTCTTAGGCTGCTTCCTTGCAGCTCCCCTCTGAATGCGCTACGCGTAAGTAGGGCCCATTGAAATCAACGAGCTTTCCTTCCTGCAGGTGCGTTGAAGGTGCGGCTAGGAGTCAGTTAAAGAGGAGGAAAAACTTGATTGTTTGATAAGGTTTCTAGTACAGCCACAATCTCGTTCCCTTGTTACTTTCAACAGTATGCGGGTTGCACCTTTTGAAAAACCGCGTGTAGATGCGCTCCGGCTCCGTTTTGGATGTTGACCCGCCGTTTTATTCCGAGTAGCCCTGGCACACTTGTTGCAACGCAGCCTAAGGAGTTCTCCACGGTGCGGGGATGGCCAATATTGCCACATTCACCACCGCAGCTTGTCTATTGGAGAAGCAGCTGGCATTGCTGGAAGGATCCAACGGAGAGAGGAGATATTACCATGGATTTTACGCGTAGCTGCAGACACCAGCAAAAGCGCGGGGGACGTGCGCAGAGAAAAAGAACAAAAGCCCTCTTTCTATGAATTATTAAACTAAATCTGGGTGCTTATGGAGAGCGGGGGGAAATGGGGAACGCCTGTGGGGTGGGGGTGGATTGCGAAGGGCAATCCGGTTTGGGTTGAGGAGTCACAGAACTGGAGCCTAGGCAGCAAACCGAGGATGGAGGTTTCTGCGCATTTCAAGGGAGTGACAACCCACCGTTTGGTCCAGTCAATTTCACAGCTGCAACAGCAGCGACCTGTGCAGAGGGGTGGGGGAAGGTCTGGCCAATTTCAAGAGCCGCGTTTGAGTGATGATGGAAGGTGACTTGGTATAGTCTCTCCATCTCTCTCTCTCTGAGCTATTAAAAATTCATGCTCAAGCCCCACAGGGCGAGATGGGCCGCTGTGCCGGGGTGATTTCTTTACATATTTAATGTCTGTTTAGGCTGTTTGCTCAAGCAGAAAGCAGCCTGCAATAATAATAATAATAATAATAATAATAATAATAATAATAATAATAATAATAATAATAGGCAGCCACTCGAAAAAGCAGCAGCAGGAAGAGCCGACGGGTTTCACTGGTTTACCATTAAAATTTATCCACACAGAGAGAGAGATGCAGAAGGCAGACGTTTCTCCTAACAGCCTTTTCTGGGCTGGGCTGGTAGTGGTGGTCTCTTCCCCTTAGCCGCGCGTAACCATCGCCAGGCCGGCCTGCCCTCGCTGGCAGAAGCTCTGAACACGCTAGTTAATTGTTTTCACCTTTGCGATAAATATCACTTATGCAAAAGTCGCCCCGCCACTCTCTCCATCCACTTCCTCGGCGCCCCCTCCCCATCCCTAAATTTAACGATTTTCAATTAAGAGGAAGAAACATAACAGGAAGAGGGAGGGAGGGAGGGACAGAGGGGGAGAGAGGCCAGATAATCACTATAACGCATGCATTGATTATATTTGTGTATCTGTGTGTATCTACGCATATAACACATGCACACATTTCGCTGGCTGGCCAGCAGTGCAAGCGGGAGACATTCCGAGGGATTTTATCTGCTCCACGCATATATATTCCTTTTCCATTGCTGTGCGGCGCTGGTTATTAATGAGCGCCCACATTTTCCTCGAACGGCTAATATTAGTGCTATCAGGAAGCTATCGTTTCGATTAACACCCGGTGTTCCTTTAATTACCATTCCCTCATTTGCCCTCCCCGCCTCTCTCTGGGGAGGATTGCGGGGGTGGAGTGTGGGGGGGGGGGGAGAGAGAGAAGACCTTCAGCCCCCGGCTGACATTTTCTCCTCTTGTTATGGCGAGTTCTGAATGCGCAATGGCCGTTGCGCAATTCCAGAGCATCAGATGTGCGCCTAATTGGCATAGGAGCACATGGTCAGGTTCCCACTCAGATCAATGCAAATGCTTCTGTTTGCAAACAGGAGGACTCTGTCCTCCGCCGCCGCGCCTCCCTTCCCAGAAGACACCTATTTCGCACAGAACATTTCCCTCCTTTAAAAAACACACAACAGCATTTATTTGTGTGAGTATTTTAGGTTTTAGATTTCCCTTGCTGTCCTAAAGACCTGTTAAATGATAATTTGTGGCTAGGGTAAATAAGCACACTCATGGAGGGAAAACAAATCAAAAAACAATGGAATTTTGACTTCTGCCAGATGTTCCAAGCCGCCCTAATGCCAAAGGAATAAGGGCATTGGCAGATGATTTAAGGGTGGTTAATTGTGGGATATGCAGATCGTGGAGTAATAGAGGGCACACAATTATATGTGGCAATTAAGCACCTCTGAAGTCTCACTGAAATCGGTGAGAGAGAGAAAGAGAGCGCCTTTGTGTGCTTCAGTATCGCACATAGGAATCAATGGGATCTGAGAGTGCTTAACAGTGGCTGAATCAGCCCTGTGTCTGCTTCGTTGAACACATGCTTGTTTATAGATCTCTGCTATTTGCTTTATTCATTCATTTGTTTTGCTTGCTTGCTTTAATTGCAATTTTTGTGTTGCCTTGCGCTTTCATGCCATGAGCTGGCTGAAGAGTCTTTGGCCTCTGAATATGGGGTGTATATATTATATAAGAGAGGAGAGGCAGAGCAGACTGGGATTTTCTCCAGTGCAGACTGGGAACTGCACAAGAGTGGTGCAAGCACATTCATTATGAACCATGCAGAGTAGTGAATACAGCTGTAATCGGTCAGTGAAATGGGGAACGACTTCGGCCTAATCACCATTGAAAGAATTACACACCCCTTACACAGCTCTGGCTTATTTCTATGGAGCTTTTGCAGGACCATCTACCAGTGGATTATGTTCATACATTGTGCATGATAGTTACAAAATAGGCTTACTCCCAATAATATATACCTGATTTCTGCAACCTGGTTGAATTATTCCCCCCTCCAGTTTAAACTGCAATGTACACACTACAAACCAATGACCAAAACCCCCATTAAATTGTTGTGAAATTCACCCTGTACTAAGGAAACAGACCTATACAGACTTGCTTTGGAGTCAGCCCTGTTAAATTCATTGATACTTATTTCTGACCAATTTTTAATTATCCTTAAATACTCCTTAAACTTATATCAATAGACACAACCCAAGAGAGTTTGGAGCATATTTAAAACCAGTGAACTTAAGCATGTGTAAGAGTTATTGTTCAGCAATATGTTTAGAAGCAGAGTGCTATTATAATATACCATTGCCAAAAGAATACAGTGTCAGTAATAATAACCCAAGAATAATGTAATGCAAACCACTCCGTTAGTTGAATACTGCACGTTTTGGCTAATCTTTTAAAAACAAATTTAATTATCACAATGTGCACATGTGTTGTGCTATCCTGGTGTAAAAATGGTGATGCACATGTGGAAAGAAGATTCTGCAATCAAATAATCATTTGGGATCCTGCGCATGAAATAATGTGTTGTGCAGAAGGAGGGGGATAAACACTGAGTCATATTGCCATTGTCGAACAGATCATCAGTACTAATCTCCAGGGCTGGGAAAGACATTTGTTTGGTCATGCCTATGGAGTGAACACTTCCTGAACAAACTGAAATACATATTTTCTTCAATATTTGCACTCACCCAAACTTAGCAATGTAGCTCTCCACCCCAAAAATGCATACAAAACTGTACATATTAAGGGGTGATTGCACAAAAAATGCCTATATTCACAAAAATAACGTACAAAAAAGATGGGTGTGTATCTAAGTGGAAACTACTAGCAAAAATATCTATATTAGACAAGGTTGCATACAATAATGCGTGCAAGTGTTCATGCAAACTATTTTTTAAAGATAATAATAAAAAAATTGCAAATGGATATGGAAATGGGGAGACATGCCCTTAAGGCTGAAGAAATGAGAAATAGAAATTGACCAATCCATCCATTTTTACTTATCACATATAGATTCTATCTCTAGACTCAGAAGGTGGTGAGACCTGTCCAAAATACAGAACATAGTTTTGAATGTTACGGTTTGAGGGATTTTGAATGCTATGGTTTATACAATCTTTAATTCTATGGTTTGTGCAATATGGTTTGTGGGGAGACAGGGAGCTGTGTCAGTACTTATATATAAAGCCCTGCTTAGTGGTGGGCTTTTTGTGTTCAGCAGTGTGTATGCAATATCTCTGATTGGTGCCTGCATGTATATTACATGTATTTTGCTTTAGGCATTCATATTCCCACACTTTTTAGCAATTTCAATTAGTACCTTCCAAAATTTGCCTGGGTTTGTTTACACATCCCTCTCTGTTTATTCTGTAGCCTGTCATTGCAACATGCAGATATAAATAACGAAAACATTATGAGAGTGAGAAAAGATTTGGAGCACCTATTCATATCAAAGCCTTTATAACAAAACACAGTTTCCCCTCTTCCAAAACAAGCCATCTTGCAAAACCATAACATTCAATACTATGTTTTGTATTTTAGACAGGTTGTTACAATGCAATCTCTTTATATTCATAGATATTGGTGGGCAAAATATTTGTGTGCACAGATACATTACAGAATATGCAGCGGTAGAGAATATGCAGCCAAGAATCATTTGACCCAAATCAAGATGCAAAATTCTGTCCCACACCTTTTCCCTCCATTTTCCCACAGCCTAGCACACAAAGGCCACCTCTGTCCTTGGAGTGTATGACAGCTTTTACTTCTAGCCAGACCAACAATTTCTTGTTCCCTTACAGAAGCTGGACAGGGACTGTAAACATTCTGACAGTTTTTGAGTGACTGGAATGTTTATGAGCATTCTTGGTCATAATAACAACCCAATCAATTGGTGTTAGAAAATTCCCGGTCACACGTGGAATAATGATACTTAGCCACTGCTGTGTTTGAAACACGTGCATACATGATAACGATCATGTATTAATAATCTGCCTTTTAACCAATTTGTTGAATAAAATTTAAATAACTTACATACTACAAAAACGGAATATGTGCTTATTTTTTAGACCTTGAAATAACTTGCAATTTACAGGGTAATCTATACACATCTACTCAACTAAACTCCACCGATTTCAATAGGAATTACTCCTAGATAAGTGTGCGCAGGGTTGCAGCCTCGAGAAACAAAAGCTGCTTCCCATTGTTAGTACCATGGACTTACTTAATGTTATAATTTCCTTTGCTTGTTGCAGTAACACAGCAGAATTTTTAAAAAGGTGTATGGAAGGATAAGCAGACACACCAACTCAAAAATTGGCCTCACCCTTTAAAATTAGCCCATTCCCAATCAATCAACTAGGGTCCAATCCAAGCACATTCACTTGCAGAGAAACTAGTACACCTAAGGCTTGCTTCTGACTAAATAGACATGGAATTGGTCTATAAAGGCTTGGTTGATTAATCTAATGATCAGACTGATTAAAGCTTATATACCAACTTTTACCTAACTGAAAAAGTTTTGATTTACTGGATGTTGGCATCCTTTCTCAGGAGGCAATGGAAAGGTGTCTCCCATTTGGGGGTGAAGTCAAACTGTTGGAAGGTTGCAGCCCCTGCTGTGGCCGCAGAGACTGATACAGGAGAGACATGTGTTGTTGCAGCTGGGGCAGATGAAGTTTCTCCTCCGATCACGGCTATGAATGCATGACCTATCTGTCTGTCTCCAGGCACTATAACCAAATCATATGTGTATGTATTATTCTGTCTTGCCTACCACTGTGAGTACTTTCTGAAATGCAGTCTCTTGAGTCTCTGGTATGTTTCTGCATCAGGCTATGCCATGACATGTATATGCACAGAACTACAGAGGGGCCATAACTTAGAAGGTATTTTGCATACAGGAAGTTTGAATTTTTATCCTTGGCATGTTCACTTAGAAAGGTCAGAAGTGTGGTAAGACTCAGAACAACTTATCCCTGAGATCTTGGAAAGCCACAGGCAGCAGTAGGCTTAGAAGAACCAATAGCCTAATTTGATTTTTTTAAAATAAATAAATAAAAGCTTTATGTTACACTCCTGTGTTATGATAAGTCACGACATAGTGCTTCCATAAAATTCACTTTAAAAATATGAGCATCCTTTTTTCCCCCCTCTAAGTAATCGCCCAGGACGATATCTACCTTTACCTCCCCACCCCCATTTTATGTTGTTATTTTAATGTATATCATGCTATGGCCACATGGCTAATGCAATATATAAATAAATATCTATCTATGAGCATCCTAAGCTCAAGAGAGTGTGGTTCAAGAGAAAAACGGGTGTTCTAGATTCAAATTCTAATTCGGGAACTTGTTAGTCAGGACTGGGCCTGTTGTTGTTTATAGGTTTGGGCAAGTTGTTCTTTTGACTTGCCCATCTGTAAAAT
This sequence comes from Podarcis liolepis, assembly GCF_965112155.1. NCBI lineage: Eukaryota > Metazoa > Chordata > Lepidosauria > Squamata > Lacertidae > Podarcis > Podarcis liolepis. The sequence continues at coordinate 51,175,737 of NC_139565.1, read as the reverse complement.
GGGAGCAGTAATGAACTACCTAGAGGAGTCGTTGTGTGGCTCAAGAAGCAGTGTTTGTGTGTGTGCATCATGCTTGCTTTAATATGAATTTTCTTTCAAATAAAACAGTGTCACTTCGCTTGTACTAAATTCATGTCCTCATTGAACCCCTTACATGCCACCAAATTTTACACTGGAACCACAACACGAATGATTTCAATGTGTGGGGCTCAGCCCAGACAAATCTAAGCACAATTAATCCTCAATTACTTTAAATGGAAGAAATGTAAGCACATATAACAGGTAAGGACACGAGTGGCACTGTGGTCTAAACCACTGAGCCTAGGACTTGCCGAACAGAAGGTCGGCGGTTCAAATCCCTGCAACAGGGTGAGCTCCCATTGCTCAGTCCCAGCTCCTGCCAACCTAGCAGTTCGAAAGCATGCAGTGCAAGTAGATAAATAGGTACCGCTCCAGCGGAAAGGTAAACGGTGTTTCCGTGTGCTGCTCTGGTTTGCCAGAAGCGGCTTAGTCATGCTGGCTACATGACCCAGAAGCTGTTTGCCGGCTCCCTCGGCCAGTAAAGCGAGATGAGCACCACAGCCCCAGAGTCGTCCGTGACTGGACCTAATGGTCAGGGGTCCCTTTACCTTTAACAGGTAAGGACTCTACTCTACACCCCATGCACAAAAAAGCAATCAAGACACATGTAGTAGGAGCAGACCTTATCACTAACCTATAGCAGTGCCCATGTAACTTCCTTAAAAGGAATATGAATGAAGTGGCTCTATGGAAGTAAGTTTATGCAGCTCTATGGAAGTACGTTTATGCACAGCCTAAACTCTGTCATTCACTGCATGAGCAGAAGTCTCAGATCCCAAGCAGTAATGGCACGGCTTCATTCTGCTTTGGTTAGATACCTCCTTGTTTGGAGATCTGTCTCCAGTCCTGGGCCCTTCAGTTTAAAGGACATTGGCCAAGTGTGTCTGGAGGAGGGCAACAGTGCATTGCAGGGGAAAGAAAGCAGCTATTGTGCTTATTTTACACCAGAGTATCCAGATAAGGCAGTCTCTAGTCTCATAAAACCAAAGGGGACAGACCACCTAATTGAGTAGTATGGAACCAGGTGTTCTTGGGCTACAGCTCTCTGCCCACTGGCCATTCCAGCTGGGGCTGATGGGAGATGGAACCCAACAACAGCTTGGGCACCAGAGACTTCCCACCCCCAATCCCTGCGCCTTGAGTTTCTCCAAGTCCCACAGCCAAATGAAAGGATGGAGCTCAGTGCTAGAGTATCTGGAAGCAAGAGCTCCTGCCAGTCCGTGCAGGCAGTACTGAACTAGATGGGCCAATGGTCTGACTTCATATGAAGCAGCTTTCTATGTTCAGTTCCACTGTTCTCCTCAGCCTCTGGATTGAATGTTGGAAAGTTGGATAATAAATTGGTGGGGGTCTTTCAGTTCCTGATCCATATGCTATGAACCATAGAGTCATAGAATCGTAGAGTTGGAAGGGATCGCAAGGATCCTCTTTGTCCAACCCCCTGCAACACAGGAATCTCAATTTAAGCATCCATGACAGGTGACCATCCAACCTCTGCTTAAAAACCTCCAAGGATGGAGAGTCCACCACCTCCTGAAGGAGACCATTCCACTGTCAAACAGCTCTTAATTTCAGAAAGTTCCTCCTGATGTTCAGTCGGAATCTCCTTTCTTGTAACTTGAAGCCACTGGTTCGAGTCCTACCCTCCAGAGCGGGAGAAAACAAGCTTGCTCCATCTCCCATGTGACAGCCCTTGAGATATTTGAAGAATATTATGCACTCGCTGCTCTCCATGTTTCCTTTTTAGAGGGAATTCAGGCCCTTCTTCCACATTCTTTAGTGTGGTATACAACCAACCAGTTACTCTAGCATGACGTGGTGTGCAGTTTCACCTCCCTACCCTACCCTATCCCTGTGTGCTCTCAGAGCACCCCTCTGCTCCTGAGGACTGAGGAGAAACACAGCAGATCTAGAGGGGACAGGGCAGTGTGGGGAGAAGAGGGAGGAGGAGGAGGTTTAATTGCGCAACTCAAAGGCATTGCACTAACATAACTGCCCAGTCTGTCATTCTTGTGTTTGCCTTGTTCCCTGGGTCTTTGTCCCTCAACATAAATTTACTCATTTGAAATATCTGCATGCATTACTATATTATACTCAAACGAATGACCAGGAGGGCTGCCTTATGGCAGTTTGATACAGTGGTACCTCGGGTTACATATGCTTCAGGTTACAGACTCCACTAACCCAGAAATAGTACCTCGGGTTAAGAACTTTGCTTCAGGATGAGAACAGTAATCATGCTCCGGCGGCGTGGCAGCGGCAGTGGGAGGCCTCATTAGCTAAAGTGGTGCTTCAGGTTAAGAACAGTTTCAGGTTAAGAATGGATCTCCAGAACGAATTAAGTACTTAACCGAGGTACCACTGTATTAGTGAAGTGATACACACGGTTCTCTTTAGAGGACAGAGGCCCTGTTAAGACTGTTTGGTCCAAAGTCTAAAATTACCTAACTTCACCTCTAAAGCAAATGGCCAAAAAACAACCACCACATCCTTGTCCATGCCAGTTTCATCCTTCGGTGTGACTGCCACTTCTGTCCCCACAGTCTGTTCATAGGTGGGTCTTGTAATTGCAGAGGGGCATGTGGGAACTGGAAAATGAGGCGCCAGCGAATTGCTCCATACATGTTTCCAGGAAAAGCTGTTGTCTGAATGCAGGCCATAGGTCGGTGGCAGAGCACATCTGTACACAGAAGGCCCCTGTGATCCAGCTGTGCAGGGAAGGGCCATAACTCAGTGGTAGAGCAGCCGCTTTGCATGCAGAAGGTCCCGGGTTCAATCCCCAGCAACTCCCGTTATGGCTGGGAACGATTCCCAGTCTGGAAACCTGGAGAGCTGCTGCCAGTCAGTGTACGCAGTGCTGGGCAAGATGGGCCAGTGGTCAAAAGCAATTTCATATGAGTGTGTTTTCTTGCGATGCTAATTGTATGTTATTTAAGTATGTTATTTCCCCAGTGGGAAACATCTTATCTGGAAGTAAATCTGGCTGGTTGCAGTAGGACTTTGCTTTTGTATAACTTAACCTGACCCAGCCAAGAGTGTTTGTATTGGCTCCTGTTCTTGCCTGGTTTTTCTGGATGCTGTTTAGAAGCCATAAACCACTTTCCGTTCTGTAGGCCAAGCTGAACTCATTACAGTACCTGGCCTTAGGCAAGCTGTTAGATCTTTGCTTGCAGCAACACGGGGTAGGGGGGATAACAGCAATGACCCATCCCATAGGATCCTAGAAAGGACAAATAGAAGCACTTAATTTGAGCACTTAATGAAAGCCGTCTACAAATACCAGAGCATGAATGGGAAGGACTGGGACTGATGGAAGTCCAACCACAGAATAGCCATAGCTGGTGCGCAGGGTTGCAGCCTTATTGACTAAGAAACCCTCTTAGATCTAAGTAAGCATGCACAAGACCGGGTTGAAAATTTAATGGAACATACCTAACACCCATGAACTTTTGATTGCTTTGCAATTGGTGCAGCAATAAAGCACATTTGCAAAGCTAAGCACGATTTCAAATTGGATGGGGGACACCATGTCCTGGACTGGTTGGGCGCAGAGGAATGGTGGGAAGAACCAGCTGGGGAACCATCAAAGGAGCCCGGCGAGTGGTGGTGGGTTGACAATGGGCGGTCAGAGGGAGATGACTGGGAAGACCAGGTGGTGAGCTGGGAGAGTCTGCGGCAGAAAGAAGTCAAGAATCGGAAGCTGAAGCTGGTGAGTGGGAGGAGAGAGACCAAAAGGCAGAGATTATTCAGGCCGGTGAAGAATCATGGGTATCTCTCCCTCCGGCTGTGACAATCTCCTCTCCCCACTGTATCCCAGAACCAGGAGAGGCATGCAAAGGGCGGAGGAGAGATTGGCTGCCCCTATGTAGGCATAGTCTCCGATTGCTTGGCAAAAAGGAGATATAGACAGCTGGGGGGGGGAGGGAGCTTTAGTCTCATTAACTGATTTCCCCACCAGGAATGAACTGCTGTGCTAATAAAAGGTTAGCTCCAGCTTTGGACTGCGTACTGACCAGCGTGCTTTGTGACACCTCATGTTGAGATTCCTGCATTTCAGGGGGTTGGACTAGATGACCCTTGGGATCCCTTCCAACTCTGAAATTCTGGGATTCTATGGTTCATCAATCCAGCCAAAGTTAAGCCTCCTAAGGATGCACCCTTCTGAACTTCCTAGTACGTGTGGACCAAATGTGGCAGCACTTCATTGATTTTATAGGTTGATATTTTTAGAAGTGTGTTTTTAATTCTCCCTTTGAGTAAATGAGGCCAGGTGAGTCATGCTCATCATTTATTCTGATTCTCCACATTCTCAGTGCTTTGACAGCCTTGAGTCGGGAGCTAGGAGAGGAGAGTGTAACTCAGTGACAGAGCACTAAGGTCCTGGGTTCAGCTCTTGCCTTCTAAACAGTGGTACCTTGGGTTAAGTTCTTAATTCGTTCCGGAGGTCCGTTCTTAACCTGAAACTGTTCTTAACCTGAAGCACCACTTTAGCTAATGGAGCCTTCTGCTGCCGCTGCGCCGCTGGAGCACGATATCTGTTCTCATCCTGATGCAAAGTTCTTAACCTGAGGTAATATTTCTGGGTTAGCGGAGTCTGTAACCTGAAGCGTATGTAACCCGAGGTACCACTGTAGTTGGGAATAGCCTGGTGATGTGAACAACCTCTATGCCTGGGACCTGTCCTCTGATCTTTGTGTGTGCCAGTCTGCAGGCCGGATTAAGACCTTAGGAGGTCATAAACAGGGGAAAGATTATGGTGCGCTCCCTGCTTGTCCCATTCAAAACAAAAAAGAACACTAGATTGTAAAAGAAAATATTATTTTAAAAAGTGACACAAAACTTCTATGCATGCAGACATTAGAACAGTTTGCCCCCCTAGGTTTTCTGATTGCAAACTTATTTCCAAGAGAGATCCATCCTTCCTTCCTTTTGGTGCCCCTGCTTCGCTTGCCTACTGGCTGCTACTCCAGCGCTGCCAGTCTGAGCAGGCAGCAGGAGGCTACCTAGGCGAGCAGCCTGGCGGCCAGGTCTTCCAGGCAGCTTTTGCATGGGCCAAGCAGCTTTGTACGAGCGAGCACCTTGTCAACAAACCAACGGAGGTGTTCGATTTGGCGCAGGGCCATTGCAGACCCCCTCCTCCTCCTTCCCTCTGTACTTGGCGGCTCTTGCTTCCTCCCCCCTCCCCCTCCCCTCTATTTGTTTCTATTTATTCCCGCCTGCCTTCTCGCTCGCCCCTGTGGTTGTGTCACTTTCTCGAGCCGATGTGTATATGGAGCCGGATCGATGCTGATAATGTTGCGAAGATTAAAAGCGCATTAATGCTGCCAACGACGGCAGAGCGTGCGCGCCCGACTCGCCATTGATTGGCCCGGCAACTCGAGCCGGCGCCTTTCCAGGAACTGCGAGCTGGCGGCGCGCGCCTTTCCCAGCAGAGGCATCAAAGGCTGCCGCCCCCCCAACCCAGCAACCCCCCCCCCCTGCGCCCACACCCCAGACTTTCCCAGCCTGGGTGGGTTTCTCGTCTGGCTCGGGCTGGCCCCCTCCCTCCCCTCTGGCTTCCCTACCTCCCCCCCACCAGGGCATCGCCCCCTCCCCTCCACTGCCTTTCCCAGTCTGGGTGAGTTTTCTTGTCTGGCTTCCGCTCGCCCCGTCCCCACCCCCGGGCATCGCCCACCACTCTTTCCCCGAAGTCTGGGCCGTTGGTGGGGGTGGGAGGAGAGAGAGAGAGACAGAAGCTGGAACTGACAATGTGGACGGCAAGGAAAGAGGGAGAGAGACCAAGCGAGCGTTCACTCCGAATTAATCGCCCGCGCCGAACCCGAATTGGTCCCCAGTGTTTCCCAAATTTAGGTGTCCAGCTATTTTTTGACTAGTTAGCAGGACCGGTAGTCAGGGATTATAGGAACTGTAGTCCAAAAACAGCTGGAGACCCAAAATTGGAAAACACTGCTCCAAAGCCCCAATCATTTTGCAATTCGATCTCAAACCTACTTGGAACTCTATGGGAAGTATTTGCCGCCGCTTACTCGGAAGCAAGCCTCCCTGCATTGACCAAGGACCTTTTTCGGGCGCGTAGAATTGCAGTCTTGTTGCTTTTATTCGTTTGGGCTTTCTCTTAACCGGGAGACAGAGTTAAGGCGCTAGTCCCTTTGAAGTGGATGGGCAGCCGATGGGAATTTCGTCGATCCGGGTGTGGTTTGCCTTTACAAAATCCAGCGCCTCAATCGCCAACCGGTTTCCTTGGAAATAAATCCCCTTGGTTTCAGTGCAACAGGTTTCTAAGTTCACGTGTTTTGAACGGTGGCAGTTGGCATAGCTGCCTTCTGGATCGCACCTGAAATCCAAGCATGGTGAACGGTGGCAGGCAAGGCAAAATAGGGAGCAGAATCCGTGAGCCTTTTCCTCGGTTACCCATTTCCAGCCTAAGCGCTGAGATGCAGAAATATGTATATATCGCTACAGTTCTATTTTCCCTTGCAAGCCAGGTCCAGAGCGTCGTTGCTGCTCTTAATCCAAGCCCACCAATCTATGCTCATCCCGATCCTATGTATGTTTGACTCGGAAGCAAAGTTGTGACCCCGATGATCAATCGCTTAGATGCGTTCATTAAAAACCTCTCGGTCTGTTAAAAAGCATCACCCGCTTAATCGAGCAACCGATTCCCCCTCCCCTTTAAAGAATTTTAAGTAGAAATAAAATTGCAGATGGCAAAGTGTCAATTTAGAGGAGACCTCACCCCTTTAAAAAAAATCCTGCGCATCTATTCAATTGTTTGCCACCAAGCGGTTTACACAATACTCAATAATAAACCATCAAAATTGGGGGGGGGGGGTGTTGAGGGAACGCCCCTTCTAAAATGGTGCTGGTTGTGACAGATCTGAGCATCCTAAAAATAAAATAAAAACTCACCCACCCATAATATATGCCATTTCCTTCAAAACCTGCTTTTTCCACAGGCAGATCTATTTATTAATTTACTTGCAGTTGAAAACGCATACAGTTAATCGACTGAAGCCGCAATCCTATGCGCACAAGGAGACCTACTTTTGCGTAAACAAGCCTAAGATTGGGCTGTTCGGTGTTTTTTAGTCCGATGATGCTCGGAAGTAAATCCCACTAGGCTCAGCGGGGCTTACCTTCAAGTAAACGCCGTGTACAAAGACCTCGACCCTTTCTTGCGCCTTAACTGAATTGATTCTTTAGGCAGGTTTCAAACCTCAGCAGCACCCATCGGAGCGCAATGAGGTTTACTTCTGAGTAAAAGCACCTAGGATCAGGATGTTAAACCCCACCGGGTGAATATAATAAAATCCTTCCTTAGGTGGTGACTTCCTGCTTGGTCTGGTGTGTTTGGACTGTACTAAGGCAACTTACCTAAGGACGCTTACTTGGGAGTAAGCCCCATTGAACTCTGTGTGCAGATTTAAAGAAACCCTGCGGTCCCATCCTGTGCGTATTTTCTGTGCACACATCGTATATTTAAGTCTTACCCCCTCCCCTCCCCCCAAAAGAATCATTGGAATTATATTTTCTTAAAGGTGCTGGGAATTGTAGCTCAGTGAGAGGTAAACTAAAGTTCCCACGATTCTTTTTTTTGGGGGGGTGCGGGTAAAGAAATGTGCTTTCAATACATGGGATGTATTGAAAAGTGATGATTCCCAATGCATGGGAATCACTTTCACCCTGTTCTTCTTAACAAATCCCTATCAAATCGCTTCAATGGAATGCAACTCTCGGTTTGTGAGTTTGAGGTCGCACCGCAAATTTAAATACCTACCTAAATAAAGACTGAAGGAATTAATAGAAGAGGCCCCCGCCTGCAAAAGCCGGTCGCCGTCCACTTTAACGCTCAGCAGCGGACAATTCGGATTGCCCTGCGCCGAAAGACAGGGTCTAGGCTTGAAGCTATGGGGACTCCGTCACTCTTATTTGCCAACACGCCGCTCCGATCCCTAAACTAAGGCTCAGCCCCCTCATCCCCCTCCCCCACCCGCACGAAGGGAAGAGAGTCTCAGGGCATGCACAGAGCGCAGCTCACTGAAAACCGCACCACCACAACCTTTATGGGGGACACATCCCGGCTTCCAAGGGGAGTTGGGTCTCATTTTAGCAAGCAAATGTATGGACACCACCAGCCCGTCCTCAAGAGTGCTTTAGATGTTTAAATAAGTTAAATGCAAACTGCGCGGGTGTATATTAAGAGAATAAGGCTAGAGATTTCCAGTCCAACGTGCCACCTACTTTTTAAATTCCGCCTCCTCCTAAATGCAACCGCCGTTATCTCCTAATTGCTGCTTAAGAATTGCAGTGCGCTGCTTTACCAAGAGGACGGTAGCAAGCCCGTTCCCCTACCCCCCCCCGCGTGCCTCCCCCCCCCCCGTTAGCCCCTCCGGCCCCGCAACCCTTTGGAAGGTCAAATAGGTTGAGAAAGAGGAGCAGAGCGAGCGAGAGCTTTTGTAAATTTCATACTGCCCTTAGGAATTGATTTTTTGGGGGTGGGGTGGGGGGAGGTTGTCACGTGACGTGACCGAGCCCAGTTAAGCATTCAGGTTTCCAGCCTTTGTTTCTGTTTGCTTTCTGGATCCACACAGCCCCGAGCTGCGGGCTTGGATTTTGAAAATCGGTCGCCACACCAGTTGCTAAGGCTTCAAGAGAGGGAGTAAGCCCCCGAGGCTCTTATTCATGAGCAAACATGGGGCAGGGAAGGGTATTGAAAAGGCCTTTTGGTGGAAACGTAAGCACACGGCTTATTTCCGTGGGATTTCCCATTTATTTATATAGAGATTTCTGCTCTGCCCTTTTTGGGGTGGCTTAGGACAGATAACGCCGCAATAACACAACCTAATAACAGTATTGGATAAATTGCATTGGGGTTCTGCTAAAAGGAGGTACTTCTTCGCATAGCTTGGAGTTAACCTATGGAATTGTTTATATGCAGTTATTAAAAAACACCCAAGCCGCTTGAGTTATATGAAGGACTGACACATTGAATCATAGAGCTGTAGGAACCACAAGAGTCATCTAGCCCCAATTCCCTGCGATGCAAGAATCTTTCGCCCAACATGGATGGTGGAAGCATATTTGCCTTCTCTTTTGCATCCAAACTAATTGGCAAGGAAGGAATTGTTGACTATTGGTTTGTGGCACAGTGTTGAGAGTACTGGACTAGGATCTGGGTGACCAGGGTTCAAACCTTAACCCCATAAGGCTCACTGGGTGACTTTGGACCAGCCATGAGAATGAACATTCTTCTGGATTAGGCCAGCAGCCCATTTAGTCCAACATCCTGTTCTCACTTTGGCCAACCCAAGGTTGCCAAATTGAATAAAATATTGGGCAGGGGGACAGGTAAGCCCTGCCCCAAATAATCTATCACAAGACAAGGTACACACACACCATTTGAATGGCATCGCCTATCAACTTTGGGGGCCCCAGACTCCTCTCACATATTTTATTGGGGGGTCCAAAGGGACCTCGACCCCTAGGAGTTGACTTATATGGGCCAATTAGATGGCCATGGGAAGTCTTCAAGCAAGACCTGAGCTCAACAGCATTCTCATCTCCTGTGGCTTCCAGCAACTGGTATTCAGAAGCATTAGTCTGCAAAGGTGGAAGGAGAACGCAGCCATCAGGTTTAGTAGCCGTCCAGAGTTTTATCCTCCATGAATTTGTCCAATCATCTTTTAAAGTTGGTGGCCAGGGACGCGGGTGGCGCTGTGGGTTAAACCACAGAGCCTAGGACTTGCCTATCAGAAGGTCGGCAGTTTGAATCCCTGCAATGGAGTCAGGTCCCATTGCTCCGTCCCTGCTCCTGCCAACCTAGCAGTTCGAAAACACGTCAAACTGCAAGTAGATAAATAGGTACCGCTCTGGCGGGAAGGTAAACGGCGTTTCCGTGTGCTGCTCTGGTTTGCCAGAAGCTGCTTAGTCCTGCTGGCCACATGACCCGGAAGCTGTACGCCGGCTCCTTCGGCCAATAAAGCGAGATGAGCGCCACAACCCCAGAGTTGGCCACAACTGGACCTAATGGTCAGGGGTTCCTTTACCTTTACTTTAAGTTGGTGGCCATAATGATGCCCAACTGAGAGAGCCCTTTTCTCTCTGCCTAAACCTGGTCTCTTGGGATGTTGCGAGGACAAAATGAAAAGGGGGAGAACCACGGTTGTTACTTTGTGTTCATTGGAGAAGCTGGGATATGAATGTAGTTGTCATAGTAGCAGTGGCATAGCGTGGGGGGTGCAGGGGGGCCGGCCGCACCGGGCGCAACATCTGGGGGTTAGGGTTAGGGGGCGCAAATCCACGGGTTAGGGGCCGCAAATTACTTGCCTTGCCCCGGGTGCTGACAACCCACGCTACGCCACTGCATAGTAGTAGCAGTTCCACAGTGCAAGTTTGACTGCCTTAGTTGTGGCGTCTCCACCTATCAGGGAACTGTAATATTAGTAGATTTCCTGCTTCAGCAGAGGGCTGAGCTAGATGATTTTTGCAGTCCCTTCCAATGCTATGACGATGTGATGCCCTGTGACCGGGGTGCAATGATTAGGACCCGAGAACATCTTTTAAAATCTACAGCCTTAAGCACACTTACTTGAGGGAGGGAGTCTCATTGTAGCATTTCCATCAGGGCGCACTTGCTTAGGAGAAGTAAATTAGTAACACAAACTCTCTTTGAACCCGTGAGTAAGAGGGGGGAAATCTCATCAGGAGTGATATAATATCTCTTCTAAATTGTAGTAAAATCTCTTGATTGCTCATAACTCAGCAGTGATTTGCTTTGTTGTTGTTTTATTATTTTTTTAAAAACCCACATGCAGTATTTCTTACTTCTAATGGGGAGATAAGAAGCTCCCTCTATTACGCAAGAGATTTGTTTAGCCCTATGCGCATAGTTAAAACCCTTCCTTGGTTTTTAGCAGCATCCATTTCATGGGACCCCCTCATACTACAGTATCAGTTGTCATGGCAGTTGCAGCAGGACGAGGACCACTTGCTATAGCGGTGACAAACATGCATTTTGATAACTGTATGTTAAGGACAGAGGAGGAAACTCAGGGAGGTCTTGCTGTTTTCAGCAACTACTTACGATGTTCCTTGTCTGCCCTAAGGCAAATGTCTCAAGAATTCACAAAATAATGTGTGGAAACCAGACTGTTCAATGCACTTAGTTCCTGCTGATTTCAATGCAACTAATGAGTGATGGATGGCATAAGAAAATGAACTTAATGGTCCTTAATGGTCTGGAATCTCTCTCTCTGCCTTTGGGATGTCACACTCACCAGAGTTTCAGAAAAGGACCGAAAAATAGATAGAAAAAGTTTCATCACAGAGAATTGGAAATGTTACACTGGAGTCGGGTGCGTGCAGGATTATTAGCACATGTGCTGCCTACAACAAGAGTCTGTTTGCTTCCATTATGTTCTCCTAATGCCCTCTCATCCAACAGAAACTAAACTCTATAGTGTTGTCCTTGACTCATCTACACTCACCCTGGTCCCCTGCCAGGAAAGTGGGAAGCCCAGAACAGCAATGCCATGTGAACATGCAGCATGTAGCATGTTCACATGTTCATGTTGTGCCAAGAAGATATCTGGAGAAAATTAAGCATCATCCTAATGCCCTCCAGATATTTCAGATGACAAGTGTGATCCATAAATTGCAGTAGCACCAATGAGAACGCTGAGCTATAACACAAACTATTTTTTCCTACTGTTTTAAGGTAGGGATAGGGGGTGAAATCGGATTCAGTTCTCATTGAATGGCAGACTTACCCAGTTTTCATATTCCAAACTGAAACAAAGGCATCTTTCAAAATTGGTGCTTCTCCAAATTTTGCAGTGCAGCCTTCCAGCCAAGCAATGTGTACAAAAATGCACAACTAGGCTAAAGTATGCATATAAATATACATATACCTACATACACACCAGTGACAATAGCAAACAAAACTGCATTATGTTGGAGAAATTTGCTTTGCAAAAGTGTGTACATTAGAAAAAAATCTACTCCAAAATGCTGATAAATTTCCGGATGTGGAAATCTGGAAAACTGAACATAAGATTGAAAAAACGAGAATCCAGAATTGACATATTCACCCAACCCTACTAAGGCATGAGGCACAGTGAGACGTGGCTGTCTCTATGGAGATATGAATAGATGTTAGCAAAATATGCCATGGAACATCAAGTCAATTCCCATCCCTGCCCTGCCATTGGTTGTCCTAATCAGTCCCCAGGGATGCAGGAGGTTAATGGGAACACATTTCCTTTTCCCCTTAATGGTATAGCACACTGAAGGCTGCCTTTGACCTCTAGCCCAATATTGTCCACTCTGGATGGCAGAGGCTTTTCACATCATCCGCTGCCTGAGAGAGAGATCCTTGTTTAACTGGAGATGCAAGAGACTGAACCAAGGGACCTTCTGCATTCAAAGCAGCTGCTCTACCACTAAGCTGTCACCCTTTGCCTAAGACTGTGGTCCCCTCCTTACTGTACCCAAAGCCTAGTAGGTGGCTTTAGTAATCTGGAGCCACGTGCAATGCCAAATTCAATGCCTTGCATTACTGCAGCCCTCAGTCTGTGGCACATTGTGGCGTGGGTTATTTATGGGGAATGCATGTGTGAATGGTGGAGACATCACATCAGTCCCTTGAAAGTCCATAGGTCCCATCTTACAATACATGGAGGAATGCCTATGAATGCAGTAGCGCTCAGGAGGTCTTCCCCTGGCATCCATAAAGCACCTGAACCCCCGTTCCACACTGCCTCTTTTCCCTCCCTTGAAAAACACATAGAGCTGAGAGAGGAAGTCGGAAGAGCAGCACTCTTTCTCACTTCCTCTTTCAGCTCTATGTGCCTTTCAAGGCTCAGATTATAATGCACCTGACATTTTCCTTTGGAAAAGAGAGGTGTCCATGTGCACTTTCTGTCTCTTAGTGGGTAGCTGGTCTGATCGAGGGTGGGGCAAAAAGTAATTGGGTGGGGAGAAATTGTGTCCACAGTGCCCCCTCAAAAATCTGAATGTGTCTGTAAGTCTAAAAAGGTCGACAACCCCTGTAGTGCACTATAATAACATATTTTATCCAAAATAAAAAAATTCCTTCCAGTAGCACCTTAAAGACCAACTAAGTTAGTTCTTGGTATGAGCTTTCATGTATCTGAAGAAGTGTGCATGCACACGAAAGCTCATACCAAGAACTAACTTAGTTGGTCTTTAAGGTGCTACTGGAAGGAATTTTTTTATTTTGACTATGGCAGACCAACACGGCTACCTATCTGTAACTAGAATCTTTTATCCAGTCTTACTTTTACTTTTCAGTCTTTACTTTTATTCAGTCTACTTTTATTATCAAAAATGCATTTGATGTCTGTAGGCACCAACCAGAAGATAACCCCACAACTCCTCAGTCAGCCACTCCTGGTGTGGAATTTCAGGGCCGATCCAAACCAGGTCTCAGGTGCAGTGTGGTAAATGATGAAGATAAAGGAACAGGGAGAGAAAAGGGTTGCCTAGGGGGAGAGAAAGAGAGGGAGAAAGTGAAATGAGCACTGGAAGAATATTATATATCTGGGATATACTTCTTCACCTGGCAGGTGAGTTAATTTATGGAATTCAGGGCCACAGATGTGGTATGGCAGGGCTTTAGATAGATTTAGGTAAAGATCTTGTTAGAGACATTTCAATGCTCCGGTGGTCTGTTGGGAAAGGATCTTGTGACTCAGTGGTAGTGCTCTGCATGTAGAAAGTTCTGGAATCAAATTCAGGGATCTCCAGGCAGGACTTGGAAAACACCTGCCTGAAATATTCGAGAAATGCCACCAGTCATTGCAGACAACGCAAAGCCAGAAGGACCAATGGTCTGATTTAACTTCCTGTGTTTCTCTGTACAGATGAAGGACACATTGGTCCCAAGATGGCTGTGAGAACCTTGTAGGAAACAAGCAAGGTATCCTCACTGGGGATACTGTGCCTATTGTCTCTTCCAAAACACCTGATAAGTGCTTCACTTAAGTGGCTATCATTAAGGAAGATTGCTGTAGGATTGCACAAGTCTCACCTTGGTGCAGGATTTAAATGCAGGGTACAGCTATCCCCAAGACTTGGCCATCTATCCTCTACTTAAATACCTTCACTGAAAGGCAGCCCACTACCTCCCAAGGCAATTTCTTTCATCATTGGATAGCTTTTACAGTTAGAAAGTTTCTCCAGTGTTCAGCCAAACAGTGCTTCCTTGCAATTTCCATCCATTAGTTCTAGCTCTTGCCCTCTGCGGTAAAAGGGTGGAGAAGTTGACTCCATTTTCTGCATGACAGCCCTTCAGGCGATTGAAGTTAGCTGTCAGCCCTCTCCTTAATCTTTGCTTCTCCAGACATGCCAAGCTACTTCAACTGTTCTTCACCGGTCTGCTTCCAAACCTTTTGCCATTTCGTCTTGGCCGCTCTTCTCAGTCAATGTCCTCCTTAAAATATGGTGCTCAGAGATGGATATAGTACCGTCCTGATATTCCATTCTCCACACCATTTGCATTTAGGAATTAAGAAAACACTGGATGGGCCCGTTTCAAAGCTAACATCTCCATTAGTTGGCCCCAGATTCTCAAGCCTCAGTGGCTAGGTTTGGTTGGTCAAAAGTCCAGAAGCAAATTCTGCATTCAAAACATCTCACTTTGAAAAAAACACATGAGGTATTTCCTATTGGTGGGGGTGTGGGAGAGGAGAGAGTGTGTGTAAAAGAAATGCTATTGGTCATGTTTCACATTACAACGGCAGGGCTTTCCTTCAAACTTCAGGGATGGCTGTATCATTAGCAAGAGTGAGGCAGGTGCCCCAGGTAGCAGAACCTGGAGAACTTGCAGTGGCAAGATGCTGGAGGAAAAAGCCATCTGAGTCATGTAGCCTGACCTTCACCATCACCCCATTGCCCTCAGGAGCAGTAGAAGATATTGCTGCAGCCAGGGTTGAAGTATGATTCATCTGCCACTCTGGCCAGCTTTCATCCATGGACCGGTGCACTATTTTATCCTTTGCCTCAGACAGCAGAATGTCTGCTCAGATTCTTTTGAAGTGCATTGGCAAGGCAGCTAGGCAATGGCTCGTCTCTCCCAAAGGGTGTGGGAGAATGTGATGCTAATGTCCAATACCAAGATGAAGGTCTCCGAGGCTTGTGTGTTGAGCACACTGCTTTATGGAAGTGAGTCACGGGCAACTTACAACCACCAGGAGCAATGCCTCAATGCCTTGCACATACGCTGTTTCAGGAAGATTTTGGGCATCACACAACAGGACAGAGTCTCAAACAGAGATGTGCTCTCGCAAGCCCTCATTCCCAGCATGTTCACACTCCTGTCTCAGTGATATCTACGCTGGCTTGGCCATGTCCACAAAATGGAAGATGGCAGGACCCTCAAGGATGTGCTCTATGGGAAGCTGGCTTCAGGCACCAGGCGAGTTGGCAGACCAACTCTGTGTTGCAAAGATGTCTGCAAACGTGACATTGTTGGAATGTTCAGGGTGGCAGGAGAGGATATATTGAATATCCTTCCTAACTTGCGCTAGCAAGTTCCTTTACTTGTTGCATTCCCCTTTTACATGCACAGCTGGTTGCAGGCTTGTGTGAGCCTCTCACTAATATACAATTCAGTCTGTCTTCAGATTGAATTGTACGTTCCTGGTAAGTTCCCTTGAATCCCTCTTAAGAAGAATAAAGACGCCACAATCTTATTCAAAGTCAATAAAAGAAGTTTACTTACACCAGTTCACAGTTGGATTCCTGAAGGCAGACTTAGTTACAAATATGTACATGGGGATCTACCCCATGTGGGGGAATAATCCCAGTGCTTCTGCTAGCTGCTAGCAGAGCAGTCCTAGCTAAAAGCTAGTCAAACGAAGAAGGAAGTCAAAAAGAGAATGGTTGCTGTGTGACTCGTCCTTTTGTTACCTGGACAGGTTAGGTCACACCCACCTTCTATCACATGAAAAAGGAAGGATGCTCCAGCCAGGAGGAACAGGAAGTTTTGACTGGCTGGACCGAACATTCCCTCACATGTCTTCTCTAGCATTTCAAGGAATGTTGTACTTGACTGCCTCTCATGGATCACATCCCACAGACATGAAGGCTGGCAGCATCAAACCCACCATGTGGGAATCCCTTGCAGACAACAGCAGTGCCTGGAGACAATTCAGTCAGGTTGTGTATCCACAGCAGTGACAAGAGGAGGAATCACTGCTGGGAGGAGCGCAGAAAGAAGAAACGCCCTGGTGCATCTGCAACAGCACAACTGGACGCTTTCATCTGCCACAGCTGCAATAAAACATGTCTCTCCTGCATTGGTCTCTACAGCCACAGCAGGTGCTGTAACTCTCCAAGGGTTTGATTTCACCCTCAAAGGCACACTCCTCAATTATCTCATTAGACAGACGGATGCCAGCAGCATATATAATTATGGTGGGTGGCGCTGTGGTCTAAACCACTGAGCCTCTTGGGCTTGCTGATCGGAAGGTCGGCAGTTCAAATCCCCACAACGGGGTGAGCTCCCGTTGCTCTGTCCCAGCTCCTGCCAGCCTAGCAGTTTGAAAGCACGCCAGTGCAAGTAGATAAATAGGTACCACTCTGGCGGGAAGGTAAGGGGCATTTCCGTGCGCTCTGGTTTCTGTCACAGTGTTCCGTTGTGCCAGAAGCAGTTTAGTCATGCTGGCCACATGACCCAGAAAGCTGTCTGTGGACAAACGCTGGCTCTCTCGGCCTGAAAGCAAGATGAGCGCCACAGCCCCATAGCCCCATAGTGACTGGACTTAGCCGTCCAGGGGTCCTTTACCTTTACCTTTACCTTTTTACCTTATAATTATGATTGTGGTAATTACAGAAGAGCACAAGGGGGGTTGGTTCCAAATGATGATCTAATGGAAGTCCTGCAAACCCTCTAATGTTTCATAAAATACAACATGCACAACCCGAGCCAAATATTACTGTATTCAATAGTAGCATTTTCCCCAGGCACTGGAGCCATAGGCCAAAATACTAATACAGGCAGGGGAAATATTAGCATTCATTCCTTGCTGCACTGTATCATTTTAAAGATGAATTATTCTCATAGAAACAGGTTGGCTTTGTCGGGGTTATAAGCATACCTCGACCGTAATTTAATCACATTTGGACTTTGGCTCCAGTAATCGAATATACATACACATTCTCCTTCAGGAAGAGAATAATTTAAATGTATATAGCCAGTATTGACTTTGGAGCATGTCGTAAGTACTAATCATATGAAATCAGGATGGAGCAAAGTTACATTAAGAGGAACGAATAATTAAAGACATTTGGTAGAGGACAAATGGTATATATATATATATATATATATATATATATATATATATATACACACACACACACACACACACTTCCTAGAACATCTCCTCCAAACAACCTAGACCAGAATCTCTCTCATCCTTTGCATTCTAGGTGTTTAAAATGAAAACAATAATGCCTGGTGTATATTCCAAAAAAAGAATACAAACCAAAACACAGCTATCCTTTGAAACTCACACTTATTGGAATTTTGCAAAGCAGTTCTCCAGACAGTGTTTACAAAAATGCATATATTAGAGGAATGTGCCCATAAAAATTAATATATCACAGTAAAAATAACATTGGAATGCATTAGATTGGGGGGAATTGCTTGCAAAAATGTGTACGCTAATCAAAACTGTGTATAAATATGTGTCTAGTATGATAAATTCACGCTAAAATGCTGATGAATTTTCACAAAGTTTTGTGTGTTTTTTAAATTGCAAATTGCTGCAAAATGTGGAGAACTGAACTGATTTATAGGATGAGAGACTGAGAGCACCGGAATTGACAGATCCTTCCATCCACCCCTGGTGCTTACAGCCTTAAAAATCAAAATGCTTGGTTCAACCAAGGCTCTGCTTCCCACTTCTGGCACGTTATACTTCCTCGTCCCACAATGCAACAGCATCATCCATTGTTTTGTGTGCTGAGAAGCTCAAGAGATATTCTTTTCTGGGAATAAAACCAAAATGGGAAATAAACTCCTGGAAATGTCTGGGGGAAATGAGTGCCCATTGACTAACGAATTCCCTAGTAAGTTTTCACAAATGAATATTCTCCCCCCAATGTGTCTATCTTTATTGTTTTAAAATAGATACATTTATGCCAGGAAAGCAAACCAAACCAACAGACAAACATACAATCAAATAAACAAACTACAAATTGACAAACAGACAGTAGCAATATATGAAACAACACAATTCTTATAACCAATATCCAATGATGTGAACGATTGTAAAACCTGTAAAACAAGAAATTAAAAATAACTTCCAAAGAAGACTTTGAACCAGTGCACACTGAAAATAATAATACAAGTGAGCAAATGCCCCCTTTTCATCATGAGCTGATCAGTGGGTGGGTGGGTGAAATAAAGTCAAACAACATCGGGGGAATAAATAAAGGCAGCACCCCCACCCTAGGGGAGCGGGGTTGTATAATATGAGTGGGAAATGCAGTGAGGGGCAAAATAAAATGTGACAAAGGGTATTGATGTGCAGACAGCCTAAGGCAGAAAATCCCCACTCTGGTTGAACCACTGGGAATCTTGTTCAGCCAAACACAGCAGGATAAGGTCTGTTTAATAATTAAGGATCCATTTACATGGCGGGAGCTTTTCTTGCAAGACCTGACTGGCATGTTATCCTGGACAGCCAGATTGCTGACCGCTGCTTGCGTCTCGTCAATGTCATTCTCCTTCCATCAGGTTGGACGCTCTAGAAACACCAGCCGCTGGGTTTGAAAAGTAGGGTGAGTGGATGAAACCTGCCAAGGGGACCCCGTGGCCTTTTCAGTACTGGCCCCGACTTGGTGGCACGCTCTGTCACAAGAGACTAGGGCCCTGCGGGACTGGACATCCTGGCCTTTGGTTTGGACTCAGTTTGACCCTTATGTTTCCCTCCCCTTATGGTTTTGATCTATGGGCTACTTTTAAAATGAGGCTGCATTTTAAATTGCATTTAACCTGTATTTTAAATTGGGTTGTCCCCCCCCCCCAATTATGATTTTACTGTAATTTTACTGGTGTTAGCCGCCCTGAGCCCGGCTCTGGCCAGGGAGGGCAGAGTATAAATAAAATTTATTACTATTATTATTATGGGGCATGCAATATGCTTGCCACAGGGATGCCACTGGTTCCCCTTGATGACTGATCTCCGCCCTGGACCTAGCGGCGGAGCAAGCCAATCAGGAACCTGGGGCGGTGTGTGTGCCCTGTGCCCAGGGGCGGGGCCAGCTGTCCACGGGGGCGAGGCCAGCCATCCATGGGATAGGGCCAGCCAGGGTAGGATGCTCTGCGGGGCCTCTGAGGAGTCTGCCTGCCTCCTCCCACTCAGCCGCCCTACAGCTGAGGGGGAGGCAGAGAGCGGACCATTTGGGCAGCGTGGAGCCTGCAGGTGCCCAAGCCACCGTGTCACTCCCAGGAGAGATGTGTGGCTCGGGCGCACTGCAGGACCCACGATGAGTGCCGCCCTGCATTTTGTCACCCCCCTCAGTGGTGACACCCAGGGCGGTCCGCCCCCACTGCAGCCCCCTTCCTCCACCCCTGCCTGGACCATAATGCTTGCAAGTTCTCACCATATGGATTTGGGGGCAGAGTTGCCATATTTTATTTCAACAAGAAAGAAAAGCAGAAGGTGTCTAAGAGACCGGCGTGGCTGTGCAAGGAGCTTTCAGAAGAGCTGGGGTTTTAAAGGGGGAATAAAGAAGTGGAAGATATATAAGAAATATAAGAAGTATAAGAAATGGAAGAAGGGGGCAAATCAAAAAGGAAGAGTATAAATGAGTAGCCAACACTTTCAGAGAGAAGGTCAGGTGCGATAAAACTCTGAACAAGCTCAGGCTTGCGAAAGAAGTTTAAAATGGCTTTCCCCCCAGCTATGTTTGAAGCGGGACGCGGGTGGCGCTGTGGGTTAAACCACAGAGACTAGGGCTTGCCGATCAGAAGGTCGGCGGTTCGAATCCCCGCAGTGGGGTTAGCTCCCGTTGCTCGGTCCCTGCTCCTGCCAATCTGGCAGTTCAAAACCATGTCAAAGTGCAAGTAGATAAATAGGTACCGCTCTGGCGGGAAGGTAAACGGCGTTTCCGTGCGCTGCTCTGGTTCGCCAGAAGCGGATTAGTCATGCTGGCCACATGACCCGGAAGCTGTACGCCAGCTCCCTCGGCCAGTAAAGCGAGATGAGCACCACAACCTCAGAGTCGTCCGCGACTGGACCTAATGGTCAGGGGTCCCTCTACCTTTACCTTTATGTTTGAAGCAAGAAGAGGAACAAGGAAGCAATAGGACCTCTGCATGGAGAAGACTGAGAAATGCTATTGGGTGGCAGACGGAAATACTCAAAGCCTGTGTCTTAACCCAAAAGGAAAGCAGCGCTCAACTTGGTTATAATAGAACAGGTGATGATGCAGAGACAGAGCTGTAGCTCAGGAAAAGGATCTGAAAGGGCTGTCACATTTAAGATGGAGCAAGCTTATTTTCTATTGCTTCAGAGGGTAGAACCTGAACCAATGGATTTAAGTTGCAAGAAAGGAGATTACGACTAAGCAGCGGGAAAAACATTCTGATAGCAAGAGCTGTTCAACAGTGGAATGGTCTGTCTTGGAAGCAGTGGCGTAGCGTGGGTTGTCAGCACCCGGGGCAAGGCAAGTAATTTGCGCCCCCTAACCCGTGGATTTGCGCCCCCTAACCTGTGGATTTGCACCCCCAACCCTAACCCCCAGATGTTGCACCTGGTGCGGCCGCCCCCCCCTGCACCCCCCACGCTACGCCACTGCTTGGAAGCCCTTGGAGGTTATTGCACATAGGTTCAATGGCCATCTGTCAGGGATTCTTTAGCTGTGATTCCTTCATTGCTGCGGGTTGGGAATCCTTTCCAACCTACAATTCTATGATTCTGTGAGAGCCACATGTTCCCCATTCTGTCCTAGACCACTGTAATTTTCTCGGCCCTCACTGTAGGCTTTTGAGAATGCACAGGCAAAAGCTCTACCTCTGTCCCCATCTTAGCTGTAATTCTGGACTGAAACTTGCAGTCCTGATTAGATGCAAAGAAGAGTTACTAAATGTAGTGGGAAATAGATCGCAATACACAATTAGTACGTGGCACCATGCGTCTATTTGAAAATTCGGCATCTCCTGTTTTCTTACTCTGCCGTGTGGTGGTTCGTGGGGAGCTATGTTCTGTTGTGTGCAGAGGTGATATATGCAAAATGTATGCAAAATTATAAGGTCCCCACCACTGACACCGCACAGCCTATTCTTCATTTACAGGTGCTGTGGATTCAAGGCTCCCCTGCCTGCTTTGGCTGCTCTGTAAAGTTCTGTGTACATTGATGGTGTTGCATAAATTATTGCAAGCATCTTTTTTTTAAATCTAATTTGAATCTGTTGCCTGCCTAAGGTTTAGAAGATGGGTCGGGAGGCCTGTGCAGTGTTTAGCCTGCATCGTTCCTGCCGAATCCCCAGAGCCTATTTCCATGTTAAACGTAAGGGCACCTTCAATGTTTTCCATTTTATGTAAATTGGCCGTGACCCAGGGGTCTTTTGGCAGCTGTCCAGTACCATTGTCTTTGCTGGGTCTTGTCTTGTCTTGTCTTTTCTTTTCTTTCTTTCTTTCTTTCTTTCTTTCTTTCTTTCTTTCTTTCTTTCCATTGGCTTAAGTGATGGCATCCCCCAAGTCCAGTCTGTTAGCGGAATCTGTTGTAAACACACATCCATTGATTTGCATTTGTCAGGGAGGGAAGTTAAACCATCGAGAAAAGAAGGCTTCCGCCCGTTGTGTGTGTGTGTGCGTGTGCATGCTTTATGCAGAGCCAGGGAAACCTTTTCTATTGATCCTATTGATCCAATCTTTCCCTTTAAGGAAACCGCATAGTTAAAAGGCACCCTTCCCCCCCCCCCACTCCCGCCACCCAACACACCCATTCGATAGATTTATCCTTTATGTGCCTGCAACATTCTTTTAAGTGGTTTCGTCTGGGTAACAGCGGATGGTATTAAACAAGCGGACGAAATGGAAAGCGAGCTACTTCCGCCGAAGAAAGAGATCTCGGAATTATTAGCGGAAGCTCCCCGAAGATGCCCGTGCAATGGCCGGCTGCTATCAAAAATGCAGCAAGTTGTGTCACAAAAGGCATGGTAAAAAAAGAAGAAGCAAGAATGAACATAATGCCTTTTGCCCTGGCTCTAGAATTAGCTAACCTCCAGCCACTGACCAAGGTTGATGGGAACTGGAGTCATAGACTTGCAGGAATCTTTTGCCCAACATGGGGCTCAAACCTAGGACCTTGAGACTAAGGTCTGCCCCCCTTAATATTTAATTCAAGTTAGCACCCCTGCTTCCAGGCCTCACACCCACACTGGTCCCAGGTTTGTGGGAGGAGAATTATTGGTTTGCTTTTGTATTTATGATGTATTTTGGGTTCTCATTTCATATTTTTATGCTGTGAACTGCCCTGTGATCTTTGGATGAAGGGTGGTATATGAATTTAAACGGCAACACCAACTCCAGATAGGGCTGGAAATTACTCTCCGCCTTAAATCCAGGGAGCCACTGCCAGTCAGTACAGAGCTAGATGGATCAATGGTCTGAGTTGACATAAGGCAGCTCCCTGCATTCCTATGATTTTATCAGAACTTGGATTATCTGAACATACTTCAGGCCAGAGTTACTCAGTCTTGGGTCTTGATGTTGTTGGTCACCAGGTCCCATCAGCACCATCTTTGCCAATGGTCAGGAATGATAGGCATCGATGTCCAACAATATCTGAAGATCCAAGGTTGAAGAAGGTTGCCTCAGGCTATTTACACAACGAGGCATTCTGGATTACGCTCTCTTTCGAGTTCCTGTGCTCACATGCACCCCATCCTGGCACCTGGGCCTACATTGCAAATGTCTGCAAGGAAGGAGACTTCACACATATGCATCTAGTCTCCTTCCTTATGAATGTCCAGATGTGGGGCCAGGTGGCATGTCCTCTCGTGGTGAGGGGGTTACTCGGCGCAGGTGCACTTATGGGTTGGGACCTGAATGAAACATCTGTTGTGCATTTTTAGAACCTCTCAGCTGATCTCATGAGCAGGAGGAGGGGTGGTGGTGGTTAGATTCAGCAGTGTCTGAGGGAAAAATATTTTAGGAACAGATAATTAAACAGTTGGCCTGTGAGCACATAGAAAAGGATGCTGTGATTACTAAGAGCCAACATGGGCTGGACGAAGGGCTGTCTTAAGCATATCCGGCGCCGTGGTGCAAAGCTCCCTCCACCCCCAGTTTCCCAGAGTTTTTTAGGGAGGACGGCGCTGTCGGCGAGGCTGGAAGAGGTGGGCAGTGGCTGGAGGGCAGCTCCTCCAGTGGGGAAGAGGTGGAGGCTGGACGCGGCACCTCCCTGCTTCGTGCTGCCATGACCACAGCACACGGAGGCTCTGGGCACAGCGCTGCTTTGGCGCAGCATGGTGGCGGCGAGCTGGTGCCAGGGGGCACCGTGTCCAGCCTCTGCCTCTTCCCTGGTGCCCTCCAGAACTTGATGCCCTGGCGCCCCGCACCACTAGCCTCTATGGGTAAGATGCCCCTGGCTGGATGAGTTAACTGTTTGGCTGATTTGTAGCTGGTTGACTGACCGAACCCAAAGAGTGCTCACTAATAGTTCCTCGTCATCCTGGGGGAAAAGTGACAAGTGTTCTGTCCTGGGCCACTTGTTGTTCAACATCTGTATAAACAAATTGGATGCAGGTACTGAGAGGATGCTCATCAGATTTGCAGATGACACCAAACTGGGACGGGTAGCCAATGATGCTGAAGACATCTTTCTCGGACCAGATTCAGAGCACCAAAGGCAATGACAAACAGAAACCCTTATGAACAGGGCAGCACAGCCAGTGGCTCTCTCAGTAGCCCATGACAGGCAGGCCACTGAGCTAGCCTTCACCAGAAGATCCTAGACCCCTGCCACCTCTTCCTGTTTTGGGATCTTTCCACAAACTGCACGGCTTTTTAGTTGATGCAACATTTTTTGGAAATCTGGGATAATTACTTTGGAAATTCTGGGATAATTCTCATGGAAGGAAACATTAAGCTGGCTCCAGCTTTGGCTTTGCAGAGGCACCCTTACCTTGTTAGGCTGAAGGTCCTTTAGTTGGATGAGAAGCAAGCAAGGAAGTGGGAGGGATGAAATTGTCAGGAAATGGTTCTACTGTCTGGTTAACATGGCTGGCGTTTTTTTTTTTTTTTTTTGTTTTAAAACCCAGCAAAACCAGTTCAACCAGGAACAGAAGAGCGGCAGTCCTGGGGCTGATGGGAATTGTAGTCCAAAGTAGCTGGAAGACACCAGTTTGGGGAAAGCTGAGCAAAATCACCATTCTGAAGAGTTCAAAGGGCAGAGTTCAAACGTGGTTCAGGTTAATTGCACACAAAGCCAGGTTCCTAGGGTCTGTGTGCTCCTGCAAAGCAAGTAAAAAAAAATTCAGACAGAGGTGCTGTATCAAATCCAGGGTAGGAAAACAGCTGCATTTCTGGGGCAGTGCCAGAAGGAATTCTGTTTACAGAAATGGAAGTGGTAAGACAGGCTCACGCTACTTGGTTATAAAATTTTGGGTTTTTTTGTAAAATACTTCTTATTCTTGTGGGTTTGAACCCCACATTGAGCAAAATATCCCTGCATTGCAGGGGGTTGGACTAGATGACCATTGTGGTCCTTTCCAATTCTACAGTTCTATGACTATGAATAAGAAGCAGTTTTTTCTTTTGCCACTGGATAATTGGTATACTGGAATGACTGACGTGCAGAAGAGAGGCAGAAGCTGGAGAGAGAGGACAGGCAGGGGGATACTCAGACCGATGAATAATAAAAAGTGGTTCTATTAGAATGGAGAGAGCCTTTTGTTTATGCAATTAGGGATTCCAGCAAGTGTCATTAACCTGTTTCTCATTTGGTGGCTATTTGCAGAAGCCAGGGGTCAAGGGTCAAGTAGGCCTACTGTATAAACAATGATAGTCCATCGAAAGAGTCAAAGGCAGCAAGACCCTCTTCTGCAATCTACAAACATTGCTGTCTTTCTGCATTTTCCCTCCCCTCAAGGTTGATGAGCAAAATGCTTGCATAAGTTGAATATGGATCCCAGTTGCTGAACCATGTGCTTTTAAAGTACATCTCAATAGATCGGGAAAGGGGAATTTGTGGCTCTGCAGGTTATCTGGATTCTCATCCACCTGCAGCCAGCTTGGCCAATAGGAATTATGAAAGGCATGCTCCAACAGCATTGGACAGGTAGAGATGGGGGAGAAAGAAATGTGTTCAGGTTGCAGGTTCATGCAAACCTACCCGATTCCTGAGTCAACAAGCAAACCGAAATGCAGTCATCCTGTGCGTATTGCACTCCTCCAAATTTTGTGATGCATTTCTTCAGCAAAAAGTGTGCACAAGGATGCATGCATTAGTGAAAATAATGTGTCAAGCTACATTCTAGTAGACCCAGATGCGTGCAAAACTGCACTTATGATTTGTGCGTTCTGTGCAAAAATGTATATGGATCTTTCTCGGAATTTGTAAGAGAAAATGTTACAAATGGATGCAGAAATGGGGGAAACTGAAAGTTCGCAAAATGAGAAATTGAAGTGGGTTGATTTGTCCACAGGTCCCTCACCCCTGCTGACAGAAAAAGCTGGTACAGCATCATGCCTAAGAATGGGAGCCAGGCAACTCCATGCCAAACACTACTAATAGTTTAGGAACAAAGTTATGTTTATTTTCGGTGCGTTGCAACAAGATTTAGCAAGGTCCAAATTCCTGCTTTTAGAGATGTTCAAGGTTAAACTGCAAGGGGGAGCGGTTAAGAGTATCATTGTGTGCCCATGTGTATGTTTGTGTATGCCGCAATAACCGTTGCAGCGTTATTTACACAGCGCTCCCACTTTTGGTTTTGAGTCGTTGTTGGGCTGTCTATGTTTTTAAGCAATGGGATGGGTGGTTTTGGTGTGGCTAAACAAAAGCAAACAGCTCTGCTTCACAGTTTTCCTGTTGTATGCAAACCATGGCATTCAGTTCTTAAGTCTGATTAGCGCAAACCACGGTGGATCTGATGTCTTCCTTGAGCCCAGTAATCAAACCATCGTTGTAGGTGCTCTGGCCAAAGCCACACAAGAGTTCCCCACCGCCTTAAAGACTATAATTGTGACAAAAGCTTTCATGGAGTGGAACCCACTTATTCAGGTGTCTTTCATACCTTTAAAGCCCTAAACGGCCTCGGTCCAGTATACCTGAAGGAGCATCTCCACCTCCATCGTTCTGCCCAGACACTGAGGTCCAGTGCCGAGGGCTTTCTGGTGGTTCCCTCGCTGCGAGAAGCCAAGTTACAGGGAACCAGGCAGAAGGCCTTCTCGGTAGTGGCACCCACCCTGTGGAACGCCCTCCCACCAGGTGTCAAGGAGAAAAATAACTACCAAACTTTTAGAAGACATCTGAAGGCAGCCCTGTTTAGGGAAGCTTTTAATGTTTAATAGGTTGTTGTATTTTAGTATTTTGTTGGAAGCCGCCCAGAGTGGCGGGGAAAACCCAGCCAGATGGGCGGGGTATAAATAATAAATTGTTGTTGTTGTAGTATTTTATTTTATTTTATTTTATTTTGTGTGTTATTAAGTAAACCATAGAGCCAAAAGGGCCATGAAATTTAAGAAATGTAGAGGAAGGCTCAGTGGTAGAGAATCTGCTTTGCAAGTAAAAGGTCCCAGGTTCAATCCCCAACATCTGCAGTCAGGGCTGGGGCTGTCCCCCACCTAAAATCCTGCAAGTTCTTGGAGGTTTTTAAGCAGAGGTTGAATAGCCATCTGTTATGGATGCTTTAGTTGAAATTTCTGCATTGCAGTAGGTTTGGACTGGATGAAACTCAGAGTCGATTCTAAGTCAGGTTGCCCACTAAGGAACACATCCCTAGGGCTGAAAAGGCTTCCCTGGACCTGCTCTAAACTAACCAGGTATAGTTTCAGATTCTGTTCTGCTGCTAGTTTGAAGTAAGGTTCAAATGCCAATGAAGTTGAATTCCGCACATGAAAAGGCAGGAGCCCCTTGGCCTTTGACTCAGGCAGCAAAAAGTCTTGGGTGGTCAGCCCTGCTTCCCTCTCCCAGATGTTGTTGTGCCACTAATGATGGGTAACAAAGGAACATGTAGCTGGACAGACAAGGTGTTTTGGGCTTGGCAGCTCTGTAGACTTAATTGGAAAGGAGATACAAAACACACTTGGTACCGTCTTGTGCTCTGAAGAAAGTTTATATCCCTCTTTGCCAAACCTGGTGTCCTCCAGATGCTCTAGACTACAACTCCCAGCATCTGGACTGATGGGGGTTGTAGTCCAGAGCATCTGGGGGCACCATCTTGGCAAAGGCTGCCCTATATCTTAGCCATTAAAACAGCTGGTTTGAACAAAGCGATATATCTGGTGTTGTTTTAGTTGTTCAAGACTTGGGTGTCTTCCAGGATTAGGAACAGACTTGTGGAGCTGTTTGTGAACCATGCAAGGTGCAGAAGGCACATCTGCCATGCAAGGTTTTCTAAATATTGTTATGTAGCTCTGGGTTGCATTGCACACAGCCTGTTCAAACCCCCAGTGAAGAAATGGGCTTTCGCTGTAGGTCTGGCATCAACACTTGGCAGTCCTGGGCAGCCGCTGGGGCCTGACCACCCTCTTGGGATCTCTTGATGTTGACCTGTGTGGGACTGGGGCCCTACAGCCCTCCTGCCCTGGATTTAGGTGGTGGTGGGCAGCTGCTAATATTGTAATTCACCTGCTCTTAGGAATTTCCCATAATGCTTCAGAGCAATATTCCATTTGGGCATTGGGTGAAGTCCTAGTGACGTTGCCTTGACAGGAGAACATTTATCTTAGAAGGATGTCAACACATGGGGTATTTTCTTGTTTTATAATGATTATTATTTGTTAGAAAGTCCTCTTCAGGAACCTACGGAGGCCTCTCTCTTTTTGCTTCCTTTGGTTTTGTTTTGTTTTTAAAAGATTTCATTTTCATTTTTTAACAATATTCTTATACATTCACATCATTTTCAGTTTCTGCACTTCTGGGATTACTTAGATCCCTCGGACTTACCTGTCAGGGAACTGACATCGGAGGGAGAGGTGAAGGGGAGGCTCCCAGATGATGCTGGCGAAGGACCCAGCAGCAGGGGAAGAAACAGCTCAGTAGAGGGGGAAGCCAATCAGCGCAACACTGGGAATAAAGGGGGGCAGACGGGGGAAGTAGAGAGAGGGCTCCAGGACTCTTCACTGGACATCAGTGAGGAGAGCCCAGGTCCTCCGCTACCCACGCCTTTCCTGCGCAGAAGACTCCCGCGCAGTGAGAGGAGGAGGAGGAGACTGGGTGTCAAACAACTTTTATGTTGGAAGAGGTTCAAGAAATGCCCACTGACGGATTCTGCCAGTGACTGAGGCAGCCACGATGAGAAGGGGCTGTGCAGTCAGAAAGGTTTAACAAGGCAAATTAACCGAGAAAGGCACCAGCTTACGCACGAGTAACTCATACCTATTACATTACCCCACCCCACCCCCTGGTTTCCAATTTTCCCCTATTTTTAGTGCATCTAATTACATTTTTCTAATCCATTTAATCTCCTTTTTCACTTTAAGTCATATTACATTGTAAGTGTTATAATAATCCTGCTAATGTTTTTAAGAATCTACAGTGGTCTTTAAGGTATTCTATACATTTCTTCAACTCTTGACTAAATAATTTTTATCATCTTGGTGTCTGATCTACACTGTCATCTTTGCCATTTCGGCATACAGTGGTACCTTGGTCCTCAAACTTAATCCATTCCAGAAGTCTGTTCCAAAACCAAAGCGTTCCAAAACCAAGGCACACTTTCCCATAGAAATCAATGAAAAATGGATTAATCCGTTCCAGACTTTTAAAAACAACCCCTAAAACAGCAATTTAACATGAATTTTACTATCTAATGAGACTATTGTTCCATAAAATGAAAGCAATAAACAATGTACTGCAGTCACACAATCAATCAATCAATCAATCAATCAACCAGTAGCTGAACTGGGTTCCACAAAGTCACAAAAACAAAAAAAGCCACAAAAACACAAAATAAATAGCAAAAACAGGCAGAACTCAGCGTAACACTCAAATCAGAAGCATAACACTCAAAATGGAGTACCTTAAGCTTCCAGAAAAAGTTCACAAACCAGAACACTTAGTTCCGGGTTTGCAGTGTTTGGGTTCCAAGTTCTTTGAGTACCAAGGCGTTTGAGAACCAAGGTTCCACTGTATTCCATCATCTTGGTTGGGACTTTCTGTTTCCTTAGTTTTTTAGTGGTGTTCTTTATGCTGATGTGGGCACTGATGCTAGGCACTGCCACTCGTAAATGTGTGCTCAGGATTGGAATCATTTTTCCTTTCCTTTTTTTTTTTTTGCAATTTCAACAGGTTTCGCAAATTTTCGTGTTACACGTTCATTTGGTTCCACCGGAACAAATGCCATATTAACACTTTCTCAACATGTTGTTGTTGTTGTTTAGTCGTGCCTGACTCTTCGTGACCCCTGTCAGATTACAAATAATAAAATTATTATTATTATTATTATTATTATTATTATTATTATTATTATGGAATAGGACATACCTGTTTTCATCGGAGAAGTGTTGCAGGGTATGGAATCATATGATGCTTTCTGCAGGTGGAGAGTAATTAAATCGGCTTTTTTCATGTATATCCTATCTTTTCTTCAATTATGGACAGGTAGTCACACCAGAGGCGGTTTTAGGGCAGCGCCACTGGTTCACCCACAGTTGACATGCAGCCAAGGAGGGCATCTTCTCAAAGCCTAGTAAGCACTTGCCTGGCAGGGTCCTAGAGTCCTCCTACCTCCTTACTAAAGCTGGGCATTAACTTACTGGGCATTGGGAAGGAGGGGAAGGGCTTCAGGATGCTGCCAGAGCCTCACACCTCATTCTTAAAGCCCGTCACTTACTCAGCTTTTATAGGGTGAGGCTGGAAAGGGCGTCAAATTTTGGCCTTGCACAGGGTAAAACATCACTAAGGTCACATATCCAGGCATTGACTGGATCCAGACCTGCTTAGCTGTATCAAGGTGGTAGCTTCATTTGCTTTCAGGCTGTACCCTGGGACCTTGCATATCAGGGAGAAGATATTGGGGGGATCTGTCTAGGAATTCAACTGAGTTTACATTTACAGTTGTACCTCGGGTAAAGTACCTAATTCATTCCGGAGGTCTGTTCTTAACCTGAAACTGTTCTTAACCTGAAGCACCACTTTAGCTAATGGGGCCTCTTGCTGCCACCGGAGCACGATTTCTGTTCTCATCCTGAAGTAAAGTTCTTAACCCGAGGTACTATTTCTGGGTTAGCGGAGTCTGTAACCTGAAGTGTATGTAACCTGAAGCATATGTAACCCGAGGTACCACTGTAAAGGCAAACCTACCTAATTCACAGTTTCCAAAACAACTCGAAACTCGAAATGTGCACCTCTCCCAATTTTGCAGTGCAGCCACTTAATGTGTACAAAAACAAATGCATTTATGAGGACTTTTGTTAAAAAAAAAAAAAACCTTGCAAACTAATAAGGAGGAAGTGAAATAAGAAACAAATAGATTTGCCCATATTTAGTTCTATCTTATGTTGAATTTCCATCAGTTCCACTTCCCCACTGCAGGACCTCCACCTCTCCAAATACACCCTGAAAAGCTGCTCCTGGGGTTGGGGAGCGCTTCAGAGCAGTGTGGTCAGGAGGAAATGGGACCCCCGCCCCCATCTTGGGAAAGTAGAATTACTTTATATAACTGCAAAGCTGCTACAGTGGTACCTTGGGTTACAAACTTCATACCGGAGGTCCATTCTTAACCCGAAACTGTACTTAACCTGAGTCGCGCTTTCGCTAATGGGGCCTCCCGCTGCCGCTGTACCACTGCCGCACAATTTCTGTTCTCATCCTGGGACAAAGTTCTCAACCCGAGGTACTACTTCCTGGTTAGCAGAGTTTGTAACCCGAGGTACCACTGTATTGGATGCAACCACGGATGCTTGAGAAATCAGTTCTTTGCCATTCTGATTCAAAGTGATTTAAACGGACCCAAGCTCCTTAGACTAATGTGTGGATCAGAACATAATCAGCATACCCTCCAACATTTCTCCGATGAAAGTAGGGACGTCCTAAGGAAAAGTGGGACATTTGACAAGAAGTCAAAAACATCACTGGGCACACCTGCAATGGCTCTTGGAATCCCATCCCTGAAAGTGCTTTAATCATCCCCCTCCATCTTGCACCTCAAGGGAATCCAGGAGCTGTAGAGCAGGCAGGAAAATAATTTATTATTACTATTACTATTACTATTACTATTACCTCACCCATCTGGCTGGGTTTCCCCAGCCACTTTGGGTGGTTCCCAACAGAATATTTAAAACACAATAAAACATCAAACATTGAAAACTTTCCTAAACAGGGCTACCTTCGGATGTCTTCTAAAATTCAGATACAGTCGTACCTTGGATCTCAAACGCCTTGGCTCCTGAACAAATTGGCTCCCAAACTATCGAAACCTGGAAGTGAGTGTTCTGGTTTCTGAACAATTTTCAGAAGCCAAACGTCCAGCACAGCTTCCATGGCTTCCAATGGGCTGCAGGATGCTCCTGCAGCCCATCGGAAGCCGCGCCTTGGTTTTTGAACGGTTCCGGGAGTCGAACAGATTCCTGGAGCACATTCTGTTTGAGAAACAAGCTACGACTGTAGTAATTTCCTGTAGTTGTTCCACAGGGCAGGCACCACTACCGAGAAGGTCCTCTGCCTGATTCCCTGTAACTTCACTTCTCACAGTGAGGGAACCACCAGAAGGCCCTCAGAGGTGGACCTCAGTGTCTGGGCTGAACGATGGTGGTGGAGACGCTCCTTCAGGTATACTAGGCCAAGGCCGTTTAGGGCTTTAAAGGTCAGCACCAACACTTTGCATTGTGCTCGGAAAGGTACTAGGAGATATGTATTTATAACAACAACATCATTCTTAGAATCTTCTGCAAAAGATAATATAGACTGAAATCATGTTCATACACATGATGTGGGTCTCCAGACACAAGCTATCTCACCCTTTTGTCAAAAAAAGAAAGAGAGAAAGGTCCATGTTCAGCGTTGTTCTGACAGAAGGGAATGCCATTCAAGTCCTGAACGCAGAACAGGTTTGTGTGTCGAAGTGAAGGGTCTTTTGTCTAAGCCTGTTCCTGCCAGGTTGACCCCCCACCCCACTCCTCCACCCCCGCTGCTTTCAGATCTCCAATTGATCTCTGGCAGAGATTTGCATGTGAAGAGTGTCTGGCATTGCACTCTCATTTGATAGTCAACCAGACTTTTTATTGATTTAAACTGTAAGAAGAATGATGGGCAGTTGATAGATGGTGAGAGATACAGAATCAAGCTGCTGGGGTGTGAAAATATGAGGTAGCGAGAACATCAGGCCGGTGGTGATGTGCACATTGTGTAGAGAAAAGAGAGAGAGAGAGAGAGAAGACAGATGGGGCATTTTGGGCAACCCAAGTTGCTCCATAGCTGCACAGAGCACTTTGAGAACGGCTTTGGACACCCCAGAATGGAAATGGAAGAGGAAGCTTAATCTACTCTCTTGAGAGCATGTTCAGAATGGCACCAGATAACTTTCATCTCAGGAACAGTGAATGTTGTTTTGGATTCAGGGCCATAACTTACAACCGTCTTTGCAAACTTGGTTCCCTGTGGAATATTTCGACTGCAGCTTCCATTTATTGTCCGTTTATGCTTGCTGGGAGTTGTGGTCCAAAATATGTGGAGGGCACCAGCCTGGCAGTGGCTCTTCAGCCGTTCAGAAAGGGACATCTAACTAAGTCCCTCGTAGTTAGAGCACATGCGTTGCATGCAGACGACCCTTGGTTCAATTCCTTACACCTCTAAGTAGGAAAGATCCCGGTCAGAAGTCCTGGAAAATCACTGCCCATCAGCATAGACAGTTTTGAGCTATTTGGACCAATGGTCAGACTCAGTACAAGGCAACTTCCTGTGTATCCCTTCTGGCTAGGAGAAGACACCTCAGAGAGCCTCTGCTACTCAATGTAGGCACAACTGAGCTTGATGGACCATTTGGTAGCTTCCTGAGTTCCTGATAGATATGGCTGGACTCCAGCTCCCATAATCCCTGACCATTGGCCCTGTTGGCCAGCAGGGGCAGATCTACTATGAAACTAATGAAGCTGAGAGCCAGTGTGGTGTAGTGGTTAAGAGCAGAGGAGCAGCCGAGGGTCAATGGGTTTTAGGCATATGGGTAAGTCTGGGTGAAGGGTGTTGCTGTGATAGCGTCCCAGTGAATGGGTTACTGTTGCTTACCAGTGTGGTGTAGTGGTTAAAAGCAGTGGACTCGTAATCCGGTGAACTGGGTTCGCTTCCCCGCTCCTCCACATGCAGCTGCTGGGTGACCTTGAGCCAGTCACACTTCTTTGAAGTCTCTCAGCCTCACTCACCTCACAGAGTGTTTGTTGTGGGGGAGGAAGGGAAAGGAGAATGTTAGCTGCTTTGAGACTCCTTAAGGGGAGTGAAAGGCGGGATATCAAATCCAAACTCTTCTTCTTCTTCTTCTTAAGCTTCAAGGCCCCTAATCCAGGAAGGACCCCAGAAGCGACTTTCATCTACATTGCTTAAAAAAACATTAGGTCCAGTAGACCCAATTTGAGTTGCACGACTCAGATTGTTTAATTTCTTGTTGTATATATGTCAACAATCCCAAAGTTTGAGAGTCAGTAGCACATACGTTGTAAAAGTGGAATGTCACGGGAAGAGTGCTTAAATTCTTTATTCCTATTGCCTCTAGAAAATGATATTGCAAGGAAACTCTCATAGGATGAAACTGTACGTGAATAGATTGCTAGAAAAATCAGGAAAGGTGTATTTTGTAGCAAGTGCTTCACGTAATATGAGATAATTCAGTATAGCAATTTTAATCAAAATTTGAGGTGTTTCCCCACCCAAAAATTGTGGTGTTGTGGAACAACCCAACTGAAGGAGATAACAGTGGTTACTCAGACCTTGTTGCTGGTTGCAAAGGGACCCCTATAACAGTTCAAGCTTTAGGGACCCAAAAATGTAGGTCTGCCACTGCTGGCCAGAGCTAATGGAAGGTGGAGTCCATCCTTTGCAGAACTGCAGGTTCCCCACCCTTGGACTAAACTGGCAAATCTTCAGATGTAGCACAACACAGTTTCCTATAAGATGGATGGGAAGCAGGATCTGCTGGCGCCTCTGCAGTCTTGCTTGAAATTAGACACATGAACCAGCAATGCCACCTATTTTATTTAGCATTGCATTTATACCCCATGTTACCCCCAAGGAGTTCAAGGTGGCATAAATGGGACATGGGTTATCCTCACAACACTGCGAGGCACACTGAGAGACAGTGACTGGATGAAATTCACCCAGTGAGCTTCATAGCCAGGTGTGGATCTGAGCTCTCGTCCCCTATATCCTAGCACAGCACTCAAATTACTACACCTCAGGGGGCAATGGGGAGGGAGAGAGGCGATTGCAGTGTAAAAATCCCCCCAAAACTAGCATACAGTAATGAGGTATAAAGGCCTAGATCAGTAGGGAATAGTGGGGCAGTGGACCTGGTAGGAGGAGAGTTTTTTATTTCTGCAATTTTGCACAAATAACTCAACATGTTTTGCCAAAAAAATTAAAAAGCTCAACAACTTTGCCCCCCAAAAAGTTCAAGTTTGAAACATGGCAACCCTACTGGGAAGCAGAAGAGTATGATGTTCCCCATAATATAGTAGGTCATTCAGATGTATGGATGTGCTACATGTAGCCTTGTCTAGTGAGTCTGGTTTATGCTTTCATTATATTTTATCTCATTCTGTTATCTTGCATAAGATACACAAAGGAGGTTGCTGCAACAAAACATTGTGATATATTTTTGCCTCCTAAGAGCAGCTCCTCCAAGTGTCCCTATTTTCCAGGGACAGTCCCTGATTTACAGAAGCTGACCCAGTTTCTAATATGATCCGGGAATGTCCCACTTTTCTTTAGGACATCCCTATTTTCATCAGAGAAATGTTGGAGGGTATGGGGTTATGAGCCCCACAAACCAAGGAGATAAGTAGCTGTATAACATTTACAAGACATCTGAAGAGAGCCCTGGATAGGGAAGTTTTTTA
This sequence comes from Podarcis liolepis, assembly GCF_965112155.1. NCBI lineage: Eukaryota > Metazoa > Chordata > Lepidosauria > Squamata > Lacertidae > Podarcis > Podarcis liolepis. The sequence continues at coordinate 51,140,410 of NC_139565.1, read as the reverse complement.
AAATGTTGGAAGCCACTGGGGCAGCCCAGTCTAATTGGTGGGATGTTGTTGTTGTTGATGTCCCTATTTTCATCAGAAAAATGTTGGAGGGTATGTAAGGTGCGTGCTCCTGATCAGGGTTCCAGCCAGCCAAACCATGGCAACTCCCACCTGGTTTTCCATTTCTCTTTGCCTATGAACACCCAGCGCACCAAAGCTAGACTACTGAGCATGCTCAGTCTATATTTTTGAAAACCATGAGTATGCTGATGCCACTCCTTAGTTTCTCGGTCGTCCAGTTTGGGCTTCTTTTTTAGTCTGCACTTGCCACCTGAGTTCGCTCTTATAAGCTGCCTTTGGTAGGCATTTCACCGGGAAAGATGGAATATGCATTTTAATAATGAAAGAATGCCTGGATGAATATTTGTGGCTAACTTCACACACCCACACCAGTTGGAGATGTTGGAAAATTCCAGTGGAAATGGAAACAGGAGCAGGAATGGTCGGTGTTTGCGTATTTGTCCCATGCCCAGAACTGAAATCAACCCAGTGAATAAGATTGCTATTTGCTGTCGCTTCTGCTTTTGGTCTGTAAATGTTACATAATTATGTTCCACCCCACTGGCATTTCCTTTCCTTGTTTGCATTGGTACAAATGGAATGGCGTAACATAACAACAACGTAATTTACGCAGTTACTGTATTTTTCACTCTATAGAACGCACCGGACCATAGGATGCACCTTGTTTTAGAGGAGGAGAACAAGGAAAAAAAATCTCCCCCTCTCTGCTCAGCGCCCCTTCAGCTAAGCGGCAGGAGAAACGGAGCCCCTTCCATTTCTCCTCCCGCTTTGCTGAAGGGGCGCTGTGCAGCTCTCCCTCTCTGCTGAAGCCAGGAGAGTCTTGCTCTCCTGGCTTCAGTGAAAGGAACCTGAAGCCTGCGGAGCGCAGCAGGAACTTGCACTGCGCTTTGGAGGCTTCAGCGAAAGCGACGCGAAGCCTCCGAAACGCAGAGGGAGCGCTCCCTCCATGCTCCAGAGGCTTCGCGTTGCTTTTGCTGAAGCCAAGGAGCCTGCGTTCGTCCCATAGGACGTACACAGATTTCCCCTTAATTTTTGGAGGGGGAAAAGTGCATCCTATAGAGCGAAAAATACGGTAAATGGTGTAACCTATGTAATTTCACCACAGTGGACAGCGAGACGAATGATGTAGTATTGGGTGGCAGATGAACTGCAGTGCACTAGAAACAGTGCTGCATGCAGTAGAATGGGGAAACGATGCTTTCTTACACCCCTGGCGCTGGTGTGTGAAGTACCTATGCAATCTGGGTGGCCCATATGACAGGAAACATCTCTTGTCACCAGTGCAACTTGAGCTGACCTTGGCATGGCAACCACACTCCCTAGGGCAATGTCTGAACTGGGCTTACTGTCTCCCAGTGGTCACCAAATCAGCTTGAAGTTCCAGCACCCACCAGGGATGGGAAACTTCTATGCCGGTAGGAGGACTGCTGGCTTGACTAACAGCTTCCGAATGCCTGTTTTACAGTGATATGTAAAGTGTCTTTAGAGGGTATTCCTAAGGTTAAAAATAACAGGCAGGCTTAATGGGCAACTACCTGGCGGAAATAAGCAGATAAATATGTTTACCGTTCTAGCCTCCCCCCTTACGCTATGTTTATTTGTGTCTTCATTCCAATTGTTCCCTGTTACATAATGGTTTTGTACACAGCGGAGTACTTAACCTAATTTATATCGATCTCAATTGCTCTCATTTGTGCATACTTAATTCAGAGAGGTAATCAAATTGATTTCTGGGGCCTACTTTTTAAGAGATTGTACTAACACAGATATACAAGAGGTTGCTGTAACTAAATTAGAGGAAAAAAGGAAAACATTTTAAACCTTTGGAAGCCCCTTTTTGACAGTCATTTCATTGTGTTCAGCATTACGGGCGTAATTGAATTTCTCTTCACATTGAGGTCTGTTTGAAATCAAATTGAGAAACTGCTTCTTCTTCTTCTTTTTTAGTTCCATTGGGCAGATAACTCGGCTGAGCTGGATGCATTCTGCACACGCAGAAAACAATGCATAATAAACCAATATGCAAGCCTTTCCCTTGGAAAAAATGCAGAGTGACTTAGGAATGTATTGGCTATGGATATGGTCCAGCCGAGGGTCAATGGGTTTTAGGCATATGGGTAAGGCTGCATTCCACATGATACTTCAAAAGCGGTTCACTGGCTGGAGGGTGTTGCTGTGATAGCATTCCAGTGAATGGGCTACTGTTGCTTGCCAGTATGGTGTAGTGGTTAAGAGTGGTGGACTCGTAATCCGGTGAACCGGGTTCACTTCCACGCTCCTCCACATGCAACTGCTGGGTGACCTTGGGCTAGTCACACTTCTCTGAAGTCTCTCAGCCTCACTCGCCTCACAGAGTGCTTGTTGTGGGGGAGGAAGGGAAAGGAGAATGTTAGCCGCTTTGAGACTCCTTTGGGTAGTGATAAAGCGGGATATCAAATCCAAACCCTTCTTAGAAAGCTACAAAGCCGAGCTGGTGGGAATGAACACAGGCCTGCATCCAGGCAAAGTTACTTCCCATTGAAGCCAGCGGAACAAAAATTAAGTCAGGACTAACAGAGACTCCTTAGGGTAATGATAAAGTGGGATATAAAATCTAAACATCTTCTTCTTCTTCTTCTTCTTCTTCTTCTTCTTCTTCTTCTTCTTCACCTTCTTCTTCACCTTCTTCTTCACCTTCTTCTTCACCTTCTTCTTCTTCTTCACCAGCAGGAACACCAGATGGGCAAAGCAAACTGCTGCAATCACCCTTGCTTTGTTAGCACGCCACTTTAAACTACACTTTAAGCTTAACTGTGGTTTTAAGGTGAACACACAGCATGCTGGTCCACGGGGAGAAAATTGCAGCCACTTTGCTCCCCCCTCTTCTGCTGCTGCCAAGAGCTAAAACCATGGTTTCGCTTGGCATTCTATCCAAGCCTGGGGTTGTGCTTTGCCTCTCTCCAGGACTGGTGAGCTAGCCTTGGTTACAGCCTGTGCTTTGTTTGGAGAGAGGCAAACCATAAACCCGGGTTTGGACATCATGGTGAGCCAAACCATGGCTTAACTCCTGCTAGCATAGAAGGAAAGAGGGAAGAGGCTGTGGCTTTTCCCTGTGCACCTGTGTGTTGCACATTCGCCTGTAAACCATAGTTAGGCATAACTGTGGTTTTAAGTGATGTGCGAACCAACCCGATGAATGTTCATTCCTAGGTCTCTGCCCTGGGTGTTTCTATCTTAGTTGTTTTTAGTTGTATGCTTATAAATTGCCTTGAGGCTTATGTATGCTTATAAACTGCATTGAGGCTTATGTGATTCCTTTCTTGCGAGGAATCCTATTCGGAATAAGGGAATTTCCCTTTAAAAAGGGGAAACGTTGACAGCTATGGCGGGCACCCAAGCCACCGTGTCACTCCAAGGAGTGACGCGTGGCTCAGGCGCACTGCAGGCCCCACAGTGAATGCTGCCGGGCATTTTGTCACCCCCCTCAGTGGTGACACCTGGGGCAGCCTGCCCCCACCGCCCCCTTCCTCTGCCCCTGAACATGCTCTGTGTGATGACTTTTCTATCTATCTCCAGTTTCCCACTATTATGCCCTGACTTGCTTAATTGTATGTATTTATTTTGAAATCTGAATCCTGCTTTTTCACCTCCAGGATTCTAGGGGACAGTGGTGCAGGGGAAGGTGGGGAATCTGCTGACCCAACCCTGTTCGCCTTCCTTGGACTGCCTTGGCTCTCCCTCCTGCCCTGGCTCCTGCCTTGTGAGTGGCATCACACCCTACAAATCACTGGTCCCCTCTCCTGGGTCACTCCCCTGGTCCCTTCCCACACACTCTGCAGACCCCTGCCAATCCCCGGCAGCCTGTTGTGGGATGTACTCAAGAATAAAGGGTGAGATGGGTGGAGAACTTCTGCCTGGCCTTCAGGACTCTGCTTAGACCATCCCTCTTATTGGCCCTGTTCCATGCCCTCCCTGTATTCTTTTGCCTGGCTGGGAAGAGTCCCTGGATGGTGATAATGCTTCTTGTTTGTCTGGATGGATGACGCATATTTGGGGCGGGAGGTCATGCAGAAGAACACATCTGGCTTTTGCGTAGCCTTCGGTACAAAGTTCAGAGTTACATTTCTCATTCTTCCTGCTTCTGCCTCTGGCCTTGCTCACCACTGGCGTGCGCCCCCAACCCGCCGTGGAAGGATGCACACAAAGGAATATGGCCTTTGGTTCCCTGCCCCTGATTCCTGCATTGCAGGGGGCTAGACTAGACAACCCTGGGGGGGGTCGCTTCCAACTCTACAATTCTATGAAGCATGGCAAACCCTGGTTTTCTTTGGCAGTGACATAAACTCATATACACATAAGAGATAAACGCATATACAGTCATACCTCATGTTGAGCGTTTTCAAGTTGCGTCCCGCGATGACCCGGAAGTACCAGAAAGGGTTACTTCCGAGTTTCGCCACTCACACATGCGCAGATGCACAAAATGACATCATGCGCATGTGCAGAAGCGGTGAATTGCGACACGCACACGCGAGTTGCGTTCTGCTCATGTTGCAAATAGGCCTCCAGAACAGATCCATTTGCAACCAGAGGTACCACTGTACACATAAAGACCTAAAATTTGGACTACCATACAAATTGGCCCTGCCACCATGGAGGCCGACTTTGATTGTTTTCCTAGTGAACTCATTTGTTTCAGGGGGTGGTCTGCACCTGCAAATCTGCGCACAGAATCTGGTAACCATCCAGGTCGTCTTGTGGTCTTTGCCTAAGTGGAGAAAATTGAGTTTAGACCTATCCGAAAGGTTAGCAAGCCTCTCCAGCTGAGGGTCAATGGTATCTCTGCATATCTCGTCATAAAAGGGACATCTATAAAATAAATGCTCGGGGCTTCCTTATTTCCCCTAATGGGCAGGCGCAAAATCTCTGAGCATACGGGACTTTTCCAAATGCTCCTTCCAAAACCAGCAAGGGCAAGGCTGAGCTTGTGGCTAGAGTAAAGGCCCTTGTGTTTCTTGATGTGAGAAAATAGAGGGCCGCAACATATCTCTTGACAAAAGCACTAATAGATGTGGTACAGAGCCGGCTCTGGAAAGGCCCCTGATCTCCAAATAATGTGGGCTGTAGGTAACAGGCTGGGTTTTCGGCTCACCCAGTGGTGAATTCACCAAAAGCAGACTGTGACTTTCTGAGCATATTTGAACTTGGCAGCTTGAATGCAGACTTGAGACATGACCTGTGGAAGAAGTAGGAAACTGTATAAGATGTGAGCTTGTTAACAAAGAAACAAAAGGTGTATAATGTTGTTTTAGTGTGTGTGTGTGTGTGTGTGTGTGTGCGCGCGCGCGCGCGCGCGCTTAAAAAAATAAATGGGGAGAGCAAAAGTGGTGTCTTTTAAAGGCACTTGCTATTGTTGCTTTTTAAAGCTTCATAATAATTGGTTGAAAGGTGATGAACCAAGAGTCACCACAGCCACCCCTTGCTCCAAGGATATGTGCCCATTTAATTGTTTGTAGAGATAGCCACTTAATGTGTCGAACCAGTGAAATATCCATGCTGCTGAGGAATGATCACATCAGAAACAAGGGGAAGGGAGGGCACTGCTTCCCCTCTGTCCTCCTTAAATGATGCCCCGGTTTCCATGCAGGGATTTCCTTTTACTGGATCAGGGGAATTGCATGTGTAAGCAGCTCCAGCTCCAGACAGCTCCAACAGATAGCTTAAGAAAGCCTGAACTTCCCTGCCCTCCATTAATCTTGCAACAGGATCAACTAAAATGCTAACACTTTTAATGTCAGCATTAAGTGCGAATATTTTTAGTATTCTGCATCGGGCAGGCTTGCAAGCCTGTTTCATTAAGGATCTCACGCTAATTGAACTAGCTTTCCAGTTCATACATATAGAGTGATTCATTAATCACTCTTCCTCATTACAGATCTGATCACTTCTCCATAATGCATCCAAGGGGACATTATGATGCTTTGCTCAGAGTTAAGAAATGGATTAGTTGAATACAGTCACCCTGACTTGCTGCAAAGAGATATGCGGTTGCTTCCTATTGCGTCCCTGGCAAACCTGCTATCACGCCTCTCAGTCAACGGGGGTGTTTGCCATTGACTTCCTCGTGTGCATGACTTGCTGACTACAACATCAAGTGATGGCTTACAATAGGAGTGGGAAACCTTGGGGCTCATTGACAAATGCATGTACATCACCTGATGACTGCAGCATCAAGTGATGGCTTGCATCAGGCGTGGGAAACTCTTTAAGTGTAGTTGCACTACAGCTCCTGTAATGGGAATTGTAGTTGCTTGTGTGTAAGTCACCGACTTCCCTAAACTGCTTGTTTGTTTAAACCTTTCCCTAACTGAAGCACACTCCTGTGCGTCTGCTTCAGTCGCTGGCAGAACCCGTTAGTGGGTGTTTCCTAAACTTTTTCCAACATAAGAATTCCTTGACAGCCAGTCTCCGCCTAGCCTCTCTGTGCGGAAGCCTTCTGCGCAGAGTAGGCGTGCCCAGTGGTGGTCCGGCACTCTCCCCGCTGATCTCACTGGAAGAGTCCCTGAGCCTTCCCTCCAAAGTGCTCTCATTCCCTCCTTCCTTCTTGGTGTCACCTTGATTCCCTTCCCCCTCGGAAACCCTCTCTCTCTCCTTGCTGGTTCCCTCTCCTGCACTATCGGGGCGACTTCTCTCTCTGCTGGTCTCCGATGTCAGTTCCCTGACATCCCCCATCAGCTCCTGCCAGCTGATGTTGGCCAGGGATGATGGGTGTTGTAGCCCAGTGGACCACAAGATCAGGTCTCCTGGCATGACAAATAGGCCACAGGTAGAAGTTTCAGATCAACCCAGCACTTTTCAATGCCTGCCATTCAAGTGCACTGACAATCTATTGCTGTGCCTTATATGCCAAAATGGTACCTGAGCATTTTACACCTATAATTAAAATATGCAATAACAATTCCACTGGAGTATTGAAACATCCTTAATTAAAGCGTATAATAAAACACACAAAGCACAGCAGTTTAAACAGATAAAAGAACCAGTTACAACAATAAAACCAGGAGGATGCTTGCCTTAAAAAGTTTGCTTTCAGGAGCCGGCGGAATGCCAATGTTGATGGGACATCTCCTATTTCAGCAGGGAGGGCACTCCGCAGCACTTCATCGTGTGCGAACTAGCCTAAGGATGAAGCAATTAAAAAATTAATTAGAAGTGATGTGAAATAATATGAGAACACAACTGCATTTGGAGCAGTGTGTGTAGTTCTGACTGTCTCACCTCAAAAAGGATATTGCAGAGTTGGAAAAGGTTCAGAAAAGGGAAGCCAAAATGACCGTGTGGGATTAAAAAAACTCCCCTATGTGGAAAAGTTGCAGCATCTGGAAATTTTTGGTTTAGAGGAATGCAAGTTAGAGAAGACATTATTTATTGTTGTTTAGTCGTTTAGTCGTGTCCGACTCTTTGTGACCCCATGGACCAGAGCACGCCAGGCACTCCTGTCTTCCACCGCCTCCCACAGTTTGGTCAAACTCATGTTGGTAGCTTCGAGAACACTGTCCAACCATCTTGTCCTCTGTCATCCCCTTCTCCTTGTGCCCTCCATCTTTCCCAACATCAGGGTCTTTTCCTGGGAGTCTTCTCTTCTCATGAGGTGGCCAAAGTATTGGAGCCTCAGCTTCACGATCTGTCCTTCCAGTGAGCACTCAGGGCTGATTTCCTTAAGAATGGATAGGTTTGATCTTGCAGTCCATGGGACTCTCAAGAGTCTCCTCCAGCACCATAATTCAAAAGCACCAATTCTTCAGCAATCAGCCTTCTTTATGGTCCAGCTCTCACTTCCATACATATAGTAGTGACTGGGAAAACCATGGCTTTAACTATATGGACCTTTGTTGGCAAGGTGACATCTCTGCTTTTTAAGATGCTGTCTAGGTTTGTCATTGCTTTTCTCCCAAGAAGCAGGCGTCTTTTAATTTCGTGACTGCTGTCACCATCTGTAGTGATCATGGAGCCCAAGAAGGTAAAATCTCTCACTGCCTCCATTTCTTCACCTTCTATTGGCCAGGAGGTGATGGGCCCAGTGGCCTTGATCTTAGTTTTTTTGAAGACATGATAGGGGTGCACAAAATGTTGCATCTCTCTCTCTCTCTCTCTCTCTCTCTCTCTCTCTCTCTCTCTCTGGCAGCAAACATACAATAAGAAAGTGAAGTTACTAACAATTTGCTGCTCTTTTATGACACCCAAAGTTGTGGCTGCTTCACTCTGCCTAATGGTAGGGTCTGTGCTGCTTGTAAAGGAGCCCAGATAAGTCAGGTTAAGGTTTTAGCTTGGAACATTTGGGTCAAACCCAAATCTGGCCAGCAGAGATCCAAATTTTAGGTCAAAGCAGATTGCAGAAGCCATTCAACACGCTTGCAGCTTTACTGAGAATTCCAAAATGGGACCTGTATTCCCTGGCATGAAAATCCAGCTGCTTCTGTGGAAGGATTGCAGGTCTCTCAGTCCCCTTCTCTCCTGTCAAGGCCTTGAGTTAGCAGGTGGGGTAGGTCACAAACAAGGGCCCACAGGAGGTCTGCGAGAAGCAATGCCTGCCACTCTGAACAGAGACTAATCTCCACATCCAATTCTGCCTTATACACATGCAGAGGCGCACATACATTATGCCAGTTAACAAGGTGTGCAAGCTTTCCAAAATCTTCCCAGCCTGCAAAAATGGCTCAATATGCAGAATGCATATGTTGCAAGTTTGGGGGAACATACCAGATTCTGTCTCAATTCTCCTGGCAGTGGGCTCTCCATATCATCACTCATCTTCGCAGCCGGTCTCTTGTCCTCTAGTTACCAGAGTCTGCATTGTTAGATGTCTGGTAAGAACTAAAAATGTTCTTGTTTGACATGACTTTTCCTCTCTTTTTTTCTATCTCTCGAGGCTTTTGCATCTGAGAAATCACCTGTTGCAATGGCAGCTTCTTTCTCTGGCTGTGAATGCTAATGATTTTGCTGAGTGCCTCACCAGAGCGTCCCTCCTAGCCTTTCGGAGATTTCCTCAACAACATTTTCCAAATTTCCCTGGCAAGTAGCTGACATTTCCTTATTCCCTTCCAGGGACAGCCTCAAGACAATCCATCCCAGAGACAGCTCAGCTCAGCAGTGATAGTCCAAGACATTTTGCTTCTTGAACCAAAGCGCCAAGCCGTGCCCCTTGCCCACCCCCCTCCATAGAAAGGCCAATCCTTTCACACATCAATGCCCACCTCCATCTGTCTCCTTCATTTGGCGTGCTTCCTTGGAACAGGGATTTAACAACTGCGGCTGCCCTGGTTTAAATGTACCCAAATGATGTTACTCTAAGCAACTCGCTTCACTTGGTGCTATGGTAGAGCTGGCCCTTTAACCCACAAATTACAAATGATTAATTTAATCTAAACCACAGAGCCTAGGGCTTGCTGATCAGAAGGTCGGCAGTTCGAATCCCTGTGAGGAAGTGAGCTCCCGTTGCTGCCAACCCAGCAGTTCGAAAGCACGTCAAAGTGCAAGTAGATAAATAGGTACCACTCCGGCGGGAAGGTAAACGGTGTTTCCATGCGCTGCTCTGGTTTGCCAGAAGCGGCTTAGTCATTCTGGTCACATGACCCGGAACCTGTATGCCAGCTCCATCGGCCAGTAAAGCAAGATGAGCACCGCAACCCCAGAGTTGTCCACGACTAGACCTAACGCTCAGGGATCCCTTTATCTTTACCTATGATTATGATTATTCCCCACACACCTGACTGGGTTGCCTAAGCCACTCTGGGTAGCTTCCAACACATATAAAAACATAATAAAACATCAACCATTAAAAATCTCCTGATAAAGGACTGCCTTCAGATGTCTTGACATCTGATGGAAGGGCAATCCACAGGGCAGGTGCCACTACTCTGTCTGGTTCCCTGTAAGGTCACTTCTTGCAGTGAGGGAACCGCCAGAAGACCATTGGAGGTGGACTTCAGTGTCCGGGCTAAACAATGGAGTTATGCAGGACCAAGTCTGTAAAGGGCTTTACAGGTCAGCACCAACACTTTGAATTGTGCTTGGAAGCCAGTGTAGGACTGGTCCACACACACTCAAGAGTGCTTAAAGCAGGAATTGCCAACCTGTTTAGATCCATGGGCACATGTGGATTTCTGGGGGAATGTGTGTGCAGTGGAACCTCAGGTTATGTACCGTCCTCCTTATGAATGCTTCGGGTAACGAGCTCTGCTAACCTGGAAGTAGATGCCTCTACAGTGGTACCTCAGGCTACATACGCTTCAGGTTACAGACTCCGCTAACCCAGAAATAGTACCTCGGGTGCAGAACTTTGCTTCAGGATGAGAACAGAAATTGCACAGCAGCAGGAGGCCCCATTAACTAAAGTGGTGCTTCAGGTTAAGAACAGTTTCAGGTTAAGAACGGACCTCCGGAATGAATTAAGTACTTAACCCGAGGTACCACTGTAGTTGCAAACTTAGCCCAGGAGTGGAAGTTGTGCATCGGCAGTAACGCAGCAACGGGAGGCACCATTAACAAAAGTGTGCCTCATGTTATGAACAGTTTCGGCTTAAGAACGAACCTCCGGAACAAATTAAGTTTGTAACCGGAGGTACCACTGTAATGATAAAAACAATTTAAAATATCTAAAAACATATAAAGGGAGGAATTAAATGTAGCGCTACGGCAATCGTTCTGTCAATGCAAGCATTTTGCTTTGCCGGACAGGACAATCCCCCCTGTCCTCCCCCTGCACAACTTTCTGGGGGTTCTCCCAAGACAATTTTGTGGGGCGTGTGGGGAGAAGAGAGCAGGGGACAGCCCCTCTGAGCCAGCAGAAGTCTTCTGCTTAGCGGGACTCATTAGTTGAATCCCGCCCAAAATGCTTTTAAAATGATTTGAATGGCAAAGTTGTTATGAAACCACAATCTAAAAATATTATAAGGAAGGAAGGAAGCTGACAGGGCTATGTCCATTGCAGTACATTTTAATACTTGGTAAATGCTTGTCAGCATCTTCAAGCCCCAATCAAATGCAGCTGTGTGATACACACATAAAAATAATTCTCCTCCCCATTTAATAGGAGGGAGCATAAAGAGGGATGGGCATGCAAAGTGGCTATGTGTATACTGCAGCAAGTTATGCCTTGTGATGATGGTTGTTTGCACTCAGAGCTGTCTGTGATCATACAGGGAGGGGCCATAGCTCAATGGCAGAACATCTGCTTTGCAACATGCAGAAGGTTGCAGGTTCATTCCCCCAGCATCTCCTGGTAGGGCTGGGAGAGACTCTTGCCTGAAACTCTGGAGAGCTGCTGTCAGTCAGTGTGGACAATACTATGTCTGTTAGGCTCATCACAAGGTAATTTATTGTGCTTCTATCCTGAAACATTCCTGCCTCAATCCCAGTGCACTCTAGACAGCCAGTGTGGTGTAGTGGTTAAGTGCGGTAGACTCGTAATCTGGGGAACCGGGTTCGCGTCTCTGCTCCTCCACATGCAGCTGCTGGGTGACCTTGGGCCAGTCACGCTTCTCTGAAGTCTCTCAGCCCCACTCACCTCACAGAGTGTTTGTTGTGGGGGAGGAAGGAGATTGTTAGCCGCTTTGAGACTCCTTTGGATAGTGATAAAGCGGGATATCAAATCCAAACTCCTCCTCCTCCTCTTCCTCTTTTTCTTCTTCTTCTTCTTCTTCTTCTTCAGTCTGCCCAGAAACAAACCCTCAAGATTCCTCATGCAAATTTCACATGCTTAGCCGAACATGTATTTCTGGTGTGTAGTGTGGCGCTGGTTTTTTTGCAGCCATGAGATGTGATTTCAGATTCAGTGATTGGGGCAAGGGGAGATGAGGAGGGCAGAGAAGACCCCCCACAATTCCTTTTCCAGAGCAAACTTAACAGCTGGAGGAAAGTATTTACCGAATCACATCGAGACGCATTCAGCCTTTGCATTATTTATTGTTCGCTACTGAGAAGGATAAGGCCATGAATTAGTGATGTGATAAAATAACCTCCCAAAAAACCTTTTAGGAACTACAGTGAAAAGGTAAGAGCTCCTGATCATATTCCGTAACTTCTCTTAGCTTTTTGCGGGACCATACTGCAGACAGGCATCATAAATAAATAACCTAAGTGAAGCAAAAAGAAATGGGGGGGGGAGTGTTGAGGTTGGGGAAGAAATTTCATACGACCCTATTAAACCAGTAATTATTCCACATACACACAGTTTAAGACTTGGGGGGGGGGGGTTTATTAGAACCTTTAAAAAAGCCTTGCCTCATGAAAAGTACAACTAGGAATAACGGCAATGGAGCAAGGTCTTTTTCAGTGGTGGCCCCTCATTTTGCAATTTCAGGCTCATCTGGCACTTTCGGGTGCCTGGTGAATACCTTTTTTATTTCCCCAGGCCTTTTAAATCTGTTTTAGACTTGAGCCATTTTTACTCTTAGCCAAAGAGTATATTGCTGCTGCCATTTGTTGAGGGTTGGGGTTTTTGACTAGATGACCCTTTCAGTCCCTTCCAACTCTGTGTGGGTTTTGTGACTTTTAGGTTGTTTTATTTCTTCTTGTGGACTTCTCCGAGAACTTTATAAGGCAGTCCCACTTTAAGTAAAATAAAATGAAAATGAAACTTGATAAAAAGCCACAACGTTGTCATTTAGGATGTCCTTACCACTCATCTTGGAGGTGTAATTGCTCAGTGGTACAGGCAAAGTGCTCTTCATATGCTCAGAGGTACTCTTGCCTTCAGTAGGACTTCACATGTTTGAAGCCTGAGTTGACAGTGAAAATACCCTTATTGTTCCATGTATAAAATGATGGTTGTTTAGGGTGTCGTTTTATACACGGATAGTGTAAGTGAGGAACGGGCGATTGGTGGCATCTGCGAATTGGAGAATCCGATTGGCGATTGGGCGGGTGATTGGTGGCTGCGGAAAGGCCTGCTGACGATTGGCTGCTGCTAAGGCAATTGTGCGTGTGATTGGTGGCTGTGGCAAGGCCTGCTTGCGATTGGCTACGGCGGTGGCGGCAATATGGCGGGCGATTGGCGGCTGATGGCGGCAAGTGGGCAAACAATTGGTCGCCTTGTCGAGGCGTGTGATTTGCAGTGGTGGTCAGGCGGGAGATGGATTATTGGCAAACCCCCCCCCAAAAAAAGGGGGTGTCTTATACACAGAAAAATCCAGTAGATTCCAGAGAGACAAAGGCAGGTATTGGTATGATTACATGAGAATAATAATAGACTGGCTTACTTTACAAGGGTAACTGTAAGGGTAACTGAAATAACGTTTGTGATTATAGTAAGTTAGTAGTAACACCCATTTGTAAGAATGTGTCTCAGAATGACACAGCTAGGGACTGCTGGCTTTTGCTTCTCTCTGCATACACTCATTCTTGACCATTTGCTTCCAGCCCCTGACTTTGCTTTGCCCCTGACACTGAGAGCCAGTGTGGTGTAGTGGTTAAGAGCGGTAGTCACGTAATCTGGGAAACCGGGTTCGTGTCTCCGCTCCTCCACATGCAGCTGCTGGGTGACCTTGGGCCAGTCACACTTCTCTGAAGTCTCTCAGCCCCACTCACCTCACAGAGTGTTTGTTGTGAGGGAGGAAGGGAAAGGAGGATGTTAGCCGCTTTGAGACTCCTGAAGGGGAGTGAAAGGCGGGATATCAAATCCAAACTCTTCTTCTTCTTCTTCTTCTTTGTCCTGCACTGGCTGCCTTTTCCCTCTCATCAGGGAAAACAGCAACTAGGTGTGAGATGAGGGCAGAAATTGGCTTGATGGCTGCTGATTTCATATTATTCGTTATCAGCAGTGATTTGTTCCAGTAGGGAATGGGTATTTTGGAAAGGGGAAAGGTTGCAAGCTTCCTGAGCAGCTTGTTACCTTCTCTCTCTCGCCTTTCTCCTTCCCAAGGCAGAAAAGAAGTTCTGGAGAATGTGAACAGAAACTCTCTTAAGTGTGCAGGGCTATTCATACTACTGCTGCTACTACTAGTAGTAGCTGCTAGTAGCGGTGGTGGAGCAAGCCGATCGGGCGCCTGGGGCGGCACATGTGCCCTGCTCCCAGAGGTGGGGCAAGCCGGGGCAGGACGCTCCGTGGGACCTCCGAGGAGTCCACCTGCCTCCTTCCACTCAGCCACCCTACAGCTGAGGGGGAGGTGGCGGGCGGACCGTTTGGGCAGCGTGGAGCGCAGAGACGCGTGGCTCAGGCACGCTGCAGGCCCCATGGTGAGTGCCGCCCAGCATTTTGTCACCCCTCCCAGTGGTGACACCTGGGTCAGCCCGCCCCTACTGCACCCCCTTCCTCTGCCCCTGGCTAGTAGTAGTTGCTAGCTGCTAGTAGTAGTAGTTGCTAATAGTAGTTACTACTAGTAGTTGTTACTACTAGTACTAGTAAAGGTAAAGGGACCCCTGACCATTAGGTCCAGTGGTGGCCGACTCTGGGGTTGCAGTGCTCATCTCGCTTTATTGACAGCGTACAGCTTCCGGGTCATGTGGCCAGCATGACTAAGCCGCTTCTGGCGAACCAGAGCAGTGTATGGAAATGCCGTTTACCTTCCCTGTTTATCTACTTGCACTCTGACATGCTTTCAAACTGCTAGGTGGGCAGGAACAGGGACTGAGCAACGGGAGCACACCCCATCGCGGGGATTCGAACCACCAACCTTCTGATCGGCAAGTCCTAGGCTCTGTAGTTTAACCCACAGTGCCATGCCGTCCCACTAGTACTAGTAGTTACCATTATTATTACTACTAGTACTATTACTATTCCACTTATTGTAGTTGTTGTTGCTGTTGTTATTCCTAAGGTCTGGAGTCATAAGAGTCATAGAACAGAGTCTTATCAAGGGATGAGGATGCATAGCTTTTGGTGCCAAGATCTCACGGGAGCCAACTGACTCACACGAGAGCTTGGCATCAAAAATAGGACATCCAATCAGAAGCCAGGATGGTGAAAATGGGATTGTTGATGGCATGTTATTCCTATCCAGTTAGGGTGAGGAATCCTGCATCTAAACACTTGCTGCAGACATGCTTCTTCCACCTGATCCAGCCCCTTATATGCCCAAACAGTCACAGCAGGGGGAGACCTCCTGCAGATCTTATCAGAAAGTTCGTTCCATAAAATATAGGAACCAGGCCTTTAGTGTTGTGGCATCTACTGCCCTTGGAATTCCCTCCCCTTGAATATTAGTAAGATGCTATCTGTTGTCTTTTGGGCAACTGCTGAAGAGTTTCCCCTTTCAACAAGCAGCCTAAGGCTGCATTCAGACAGCATTTATTCCATTTCCCCAGTTCCACACCTGATGCTTTCTGCATTTTATGTGATATTTCGCACAAAAGCCACTCCTTGAAATCTAGCAGATGTGTTGCACTCATTTTCACAATGATTGCTTCCAGAAAGGAAAAAGAAATGTTTGCAACCTCGTTAAGCCAGTTTTGGGGTGGGATTCCAGCAGACAGTTCTTTCCTTCCATTTTCATGGATGAATCATGTGGGAACGGAAGCACGCATGTGTATAGAAGGCAGCAGCATGCCCAATGATGTCAGAAGGCTGACACCAAGACCCAACAGAGGAACACTTTAACCCAATCCAAACCAACCCCAGCCATGTGCAAATGAGGTTTGGTTTGCTCTGCTAGTGTCTAAACTGAACCTAAACAGTTTCTCAAAGGGCATTGTTGTTTTGTTTTGTTTTGTTTTGTTTTGTTTTGTTTTGTTTTGTTTTGTTTTGTTTTGTTTTGTTTTGTTTTGTTTTGTTTTGAGAGCCAGTGTGGTGTAGTGGTTAAGAGCAGTAGTCTCGTAATCTGGGGAACCAGGTTCGATTCCCTGCTCCTCCACATGCAGCTGCTGGGTGACCTTGGGCCAGTCACACTTCTTTGAAGTCTCTCAGCCCCACTCACCTCACAGAGTGTTTGTTGTGGGGGAGGAAGAAGGGAAAGGAGAATGTTAGCCGCTCTGAGACTCCTTAAAAGGGAGTGAAAGGCGGGATATCAAATCCAAACTCTTCTCTTCTTCTTTTGTTTTGTTTTGTTTTGAAATACATATAGATCAGGCATGGCCAAACTTGGCCCTCCAGCTGTTTTGGGACTACAACTCCCATCATCCCTAGCTAACAGAACCAGTGGTCAGGGATGATGGGAACTGTAGTCCCAAAACAGCTGGAGGGCCAAGTTTGGCCATGCCTGGTGTAGATGTTCTACACGGGCTTTCCACATTTCATCCAGGGAACTTCAGTTCTGCAAATGTGCATTTGGCAAGGCCTTTCCACGCTCAAAACAAGGAGGGGAGGAGAATTATGTTGGCTCAGCTTTGTCTCCAACCATGTGCATTAACTTAGCAGATTAATGTTGCATTTACTCAGCATAGTACTGCCGAGGAGAGCAGGAAATATAGTACTGTAGAGTTCATGGGAGTAGATATAAAATATTAGGTCAAGATTGTCTGACCCGCTATGCTAAAAGAGTTATTTGTTCTGGATTCACTTCACACCCTTTTTCACTTGCTTCAAGAATATGCTATATTTTGCCTACCAGATTATGGACTAGGGCTGCCTCCGAACCATCGCTATTTTGTAGGAGGGATTGGAGAACATACTAGGTTTGTGCAATTAAAGCACTTTAAAGTGCTCTAGTGCAAGAGATTCGCTATTTAAAAAGCATGCTTTTCTTAGGTTAGAAAAATGACGAATGAAGGATGAGCTGGAAGGTGTACAAACACCTTGCAAGCAAATCAGGATAGCCACTTCTCATTGTCATGTAACTGCTCTGCAGACAAATCAGAACAAATGCTCAGTAATTACCAGACATAGGCTAACCTCTGCATAAGCTTTCTGCAAGCAAATCTGCATGAATGCCCAATAAACAGATAATCTGGAGGAGCCCAGAGGCTGCCAATTCTAACCACAGCAAGTCACAAGTAAGTCTATCGAATAGGGATGCGGGGGATGCTGAGACTCTTGGGCTTCCTGATCGGAAGGTTGGCGGTTCAAATCCCCGCAACGGGGGTAAGCTCCCGTTGCTCTGTCCCAGCTCCTGCCAACATAGCAGTTCAAAAGCACGTCAAAGTGCAAGTAGATAAATAGGTACCACTGCGGCGGGAAGGTAAACAGTATTTCTGTGCACTCAGGTTTCCATCACGGTGTCCCGTTTCGCCAGAAGCAGTATAATCATACTGGCCACATGACCCGGAAAGCTGTCTGTGGACAAACATAGGCTCCCTCCACCTGAAAGCTAAATGAGCGCTGCAACCCCATAATTGCCTTTGACTGGACTTAACTGTCCAGGGGTCCTTTACCTTTTGTTGTTGTTTAGTCGTTTAGTCATGTCCGACTCTTCGTGACCCCATGGACCAGAGCACGTCAGGCACTCCTATCTTCCACTGCCTCCCGCAGTTTGGTCAGACTCATGTTTGTAGCTTCGAGAACACCATCCAACCATCTCGTCCTCTGTCGTCCCCTTCTCCTTGTGCCCTCCATCTTTCCCAGCATCAGGGTCTTTTCCAGGGAGTCTTCTCTTCTCATGAGGTGGCCAAAGCCTCAGCTTCACGATCTGTCCTTCCAGTGAGTACTCAGGGCTGATTTCCTTAAGAATGGATACGTTTGATCTTCTTGCAGTCCATGGGACTCTCAAGAGTCTCCTCCAGCACCATAATTCAAAAGCATCAATTCTTCGGCAATCAGCCTTCTTGATGGTCCAGCTCTCACTTCCATACATCACTACTGGGAAAACCATGGCTTTAACTATACGGACCTTTGTTGGCAAGGTGATGTCTCTGCTTTTAATGATCCTGTCTAGGTTTGCCATCGCCTTTCCCCCAAGAAGCAGGCGTCTTTTAATTTCGTGACTGCTGTCACCATCTGCAGTGATCATGGAGCCCAAGAAAGTAAAATCTCTCACTGCCTCCATTTCTTCCCCTTCTATTTGCCAGGAGGTGATGGGACCAGTGGCCATGATCTTAGTTTTTTTGATGTTGAGCTTCAGACAATATTTTGCGCTCTGCTCTTTCACCCTCATTAAAAGGTTCTTTAATTCCTCCTCACTTTCTGCCATCAAGGTTGTGTCATCTGCATATCTGAGGTTGTTGATATTTCTTCTGGCGATCTTAATTCCGGCTTGGGATTCATCCAGCCCAGCCTTTACCTTTTACCTTTACCTTTTACCTGTTGAATTCAGTGGGGCTTACTCCTGAGTAAGTGGTGTTAGGATTGCAGCCTAACACAGGGCTGGATTTGAGGGACAGCAAACCAACAGCTGTAGGAATCAGGCAGAGAAGCATGTCTGCTGAAGAGACCCTGTAGGAAAAGAGCAAAACGCTTCCATTTGGGAATATATCCTACAGCGTTCAGATAATCAGGTCTCTTAATTTTGGGGGTGGAGGAGGGAATCAGTAGCGTAAGCCAACACTAATAGCTATATCTTTTGGAAATACAATGATTTAACTGTGTCTGCGGTAATTCTTCCCAAGGGATTAACACAATCCATTGTAAGACCTGCTTTTCAGTTTGTTTTGCACATAGATTTCTCAGTGTTCGTATCCATGAATCTGTGAATGCCCAGCTTTCATTTAGGATTGTGAGGAAGATGTGAATCTGTCCATACAAATCAGTGATTGAGATTTAACACACTTTTAAATGTGTCAGGGGGCAGGTTGAGTTAATGTTTTTGTTTGCATGTGTTTTTATGTCTTTATATGTTATGTGTTTTTATGTTGCAAGCTGCCCTATGAGGGCAGTATATAAATTTAATTTTAAAAGCTAATGCTATTTTAGGATGCATCAATGTAAGTACAGGGGCCAGATCAAGGGATGTAATAGTCCCAATCTATTCTGCCTTGTTCAAACCCAACCTGGAGTACAGTGTCCAACTTTGGGCACCACAATTTAAATAGGATACAGTGGTACCTTGGGCTAAGTACTTAATTCATTCCAGAGGTCCGTTCTTAACCTTAAACTGTTCTTAACCTGAAGCACCACTTTAACTAATGGGGCCTCCTGCTGCTGCCACGTCACCGGAACACAATTTCTGTTCTCATCCTGAAGCGAAGTTCTTAACCCGAGGTACTATTTCTGGGTTAGCGGAGTCTGTAACCTGAAGTGTATGTAACCTGAAGCGTATGTAACCCGAGGTACCACTGTATTGACAAACTGGAACATGTGCAGAGGAAGGCAACCAAGATGGTTAAGGGTCTGGAAACCAAGTCTTATAAGGAATGGTTGAGGGAGTTGGGTATGTTTAGTCTGGGAAAGAGGAGACTGAGAGATTATAGCCACAAAATATCTTAAAGGCTAATACCAAGCTCATACCAAAGAACTAACTTAGTTGGTCTTTAAGGTGCTACTGGAAGGAATTTTTTTATTTTGACTATGGCAGACCAACACGGCTACCTATCTGTATCTTAAAGGCTGTCACATGGAGGATGAAACAAGCTTGTTTGGAAGGAGGAATTTTGATTGGGCTCACAAGTAAAGGTGGACCTTTTAAATTCACACTTTCTGAATCAATACACAAAACTACAGCCACCCTTCAAAATTCACACTTCTCCCAATTTTGCAATGCAGCTCTCCAGTCAAGTAATGTGTATAAAATGCACATACTGGGGAGAAGTGTGGGGAGAAATGTGCATATTGCTGAAAAGGACATGCAAAATGCATTACATTAGGGGAAATGGAATAAGAATGGGCACATTAGGGGGGGGGAATACAGTGGTACCTTGGTTTACAACCATAATCCATTCTGGAGGTCCGTTTGTGAACCAAAACAGGTTGTAACCCAAGGCGTGCTTTCACCAATGGGACCTCCAAATATTTTTTTGTTGTTGTAATCCCCCCCCCAAAATGGGTTGTAATCCAAAAAAAAAAAAAGTTTACAAACTGGGACACGGACTTCCAGGTTTGACGTGTTTATAATCCAAAATGTATGCAAACCAGACTGTTTGCAAACCAAGGTACCGCTGTACACTAAAATGCTGTTGAATTTTCACAACGACTTTTTTTAAAAAAAAACAAAAACCAACCAACCACAAACTAATGTGCAAATCTGGATAACTGAACTTGAGGCTGGAAAAATGAGAAACTGAAATTGTGCGATTCATCAAATTTGCCTAATATACACATTTCTGCAGTGTAGTTTCCCCGAAAACAATTCACTTTTGTATGTTATTTTGATATGCTTCTTGTACACATTACTTCTCCTGCCAACCTAGCAGTTTGAAAGCATGTCAAAGTGCAAGTAGATAAATAGGTACGGCTCTGGCGGGAAGGTAAACGGCGATTCCATGCGCTGCTCTGGTTCGCCAGAAGCGGCTTAGTCATGCTGGCCACAGTCATGCTGTATGCCGGCTTCCTTGGCCAGTAAAGCGAGATGAGCGCCGCAACCCCAGAGTCAGCCACAACTGGACCTAATGGTCAGGCGTCCCTTTACACATTACTTGGCTGGAGAATTCACTGCTGCAAAATTCAGAGGAGTGCAAATTTTAAAGGATGGCTATTTGCGTATTGTTTTGGAAAGTACAGGATAGGGTGGGTTCCATTTGAAATCTGAGCAGAGCAGAGTTTCTCCTCCATTCCTAGGGGCAGAGCCATGGTAGTCTGCCTATATGCTAATGCCGACCCGGTTAATTACACACTCTGTATTAACAGAGATGGTTTTCACTATGCACTTTGCCTGCATTAGTCACTCCCAGTCAGAAAAGATGGGCCTGGGCAGGTTGGATATTGACGTTTCTGCAATTTGCACAATAAAAGTTTAACAGTTTACATCTACTCTACAGCTTCATCAATGTTTTCAATGTATCACCTGCTCAGTTGACTGGTACTTATGCATGCATTGATTCTCTTTTCCTTTCTCTCTCTCTCTCCTCTCCCTGTTTCTCTTTCCTAAGCATGCAAACGCAAAGAACAAGAACCAAACAAAGATAGGAACAACTCCCAGAAGAAATCTCGTCTGGTTTTCACTGATCTCCAACGCAGAACACTTTTTGCCATCTTCAAAGAGAACAAACGCCCGTCCAAAGAAATGCAGATCACCATCTCTCAGCAGCTGGGCTTGGAACTTACCACTGTCAGTAACTTCTTCATGAATGCTAGGAGGCGGAGCCTCGAGAAATGGCAGGATGATCTGAGCACCGGGGGGCCCTCCTCAACCTCCACCACTTGTACCAAAGCATGATCGAAAATCAGAATCTAAATTGGGCACAACTCAACTAATATATATATGAAAAGGAATGGATTCTTCCTGGGGCCCTTCACTGGTGATTTGAAAGCACAATCCTCTTAAAACAGTAATACTGATTTACAACACAGGGCATTTTAATTTTATTTAAATGGTTTTTTAGGGTTTTCTTCTTTTACAAAAATATATGTGCAGGTCAAAAATACATTAAAAGGCAAGACTAAGCATGTCTGAAACAGAAGTAGGTTGTGCATGACCCAAATTAATCCAGGGTTATCATGACAGAGCCAATGGAAGCTGAAAATATTCATCAGCTTCGAGGGCCAAGGAATCGGTCAACAAGACAGCACCAACTTTGCTAAGATTTGTTCACCAAAGGAAATCCAAAGACACTGGACCTATTTTGTTTCCAACATGCTTAGTTTCTCCACACTACTATACCAAAGCTCACAAGCATTGAAACATACAAGTACTGAGCACAAACTTAATCTAGACCTAAGAACACGGGGGGTTTATTTTAGAAACTCAGGCATCGCTACGTTAAACATTTTCAGAACTATCCGACTTGCTTTCTCTTAAGGGGGGAAAAAAATGTCAGTGGAGATAAGGTCTTGGATCAGTACGATTCGGTTCCCTTGAACCCAAACTATCAAGCACAAAGACACCAGAAAACAGGAACAGCTCTGGACTCTTTGCCTGTTCTTACAAGACGTGCTCGGAGTTAGGGGGTGTTAGCGAACACATTGGTTTCAAGCACACTTTTGCAGGTCTTCACAATTTCTATTTGTACATAGTGCAGACACACACTCAGGAAGCCAGATTATGATGCTACCACAGATAGAGCAAATGCAACACTTGATGAAACGCTCTAGACTTTATTTTATATTAAAAAAAACCACTAATCGTGAATATGTCCTAAACAGTTATGAGACATCCAATTTCATCCCGTCACTTATTTATTTAATTTTCTGTATTATTATTTTTTTGCCACATCCATTCTGTGTTTGAGTTAGTTGGTGTTTCCAGGCAGGAAAAGAAAGCCAATGCCTTCATAACTTCACTGACCACTGGAGCACTTACTCCAAGTCTCTTCCATGGATAAAAAGCATCCCACCCACCACTTCATGTAAGAATGCAACACACCAAAGATGCAGGATATTGCAAGCCAAAGACCATTATAACTTGCCATTTTCCAACCTCATTGTCATCGCCATTGTCCTTGTCATCAGTGTAGTCAGGTTTTGAATATGTTAGAAGTAAACACCAGTCAATGTACAGCTCTATTCCAGTTCACCTGTCCAGTGAGCTGAAAGAGACAGTGTTCTCAAGTGAAGCATCAAAGATAACTTTTAATCTCACTAGGGTACAGTGTTCACCTAAGGAGACCCACACACAACACGCGCCATCTTTCTCATCAGAATTGCTATGGTCACTCAATGTGCATATTCACCAGTGAATAGCCCCCCATTCCTTGGAACACCGCTTGAGTGTTCAGAAGCAAGCCAAATGCTGTAACGATCCTTTAAAGACACTTGAGACTCTTTTATGTACTACTTAATCGAAACCAAAGAAACTTTTTCTGCACCTACTTCTTCTGCAACAAACTGTTCCATTTAGGGGGAAAAAAATAAAGAAATGAATAATAATTTAAATAAAAAAATAAAAAAACCAAACCAAGGAAGCACGTCAGGAAACAAACCAATGCTAACACACTGTGTTTTGACAGACATCTTGGGACATTTTTAGGAAGCAGAGTTCAAAGAAAGGGTTGACAAGAAAGGAAACGAATGGAAAAGCCAATGGGGATTGCTGCTTCATTTTGACAACTCAGTAATCTTAAAGTTGAAGATTGTCTTTAATTTGTGCCTATGCAGTTTTTTCAAAAGAACAAGGAACAGAGCAACCGAGACCTCAACAGCTACAATACCAAAGATGAGGATTTCTCACGACTTTTAGTTCAGTTCATTCTTCCCCCCCTTGCACAGCTAATATGCGTATAGCACGATTGATCTGTGCAAAGGTAAATTGATTCTGTTTCTTTTGAGCAACAAAAAACAAACACACAAAAAGGATGATATTTTTCTTTTTAATATTAAAAGGTTCTTTTCTTTTCTTTTTCCAATTTCTGCTCTCACGTGGAATCTTCCAAAGGATTCCATGGGCTCCAAGTATAAGATGTTGGGATACTAAGCTAATGGATCTTCTCCAATCCGATGTTGTGCGTGTGTAGAGCGGAGAAACATCTTACTCTTTAAATGATAATTTTGGCTCAGTGGGGTTGCATATGTTATGTGATTTTTAAATGATAACCTAGGAGACAGGGGTTAGAGGACAACTTTTGTGAATGCAAATGAATGGTATGTGTTCTTGTTTCATACTTGAGGAATCTCATACTGTTGGAAAGGAGCCTGACACATATAATCCAGACAGTGAATAGTTAGTTCTTTGTCAGATCTTTGGGCAGTTTAACTTCACTGTCCAGTGTCCTGCACATGGCCATTAAGTCTTGACCACTCAGGTCCAGATCTTCCCACCAGACCAGTGTTTCTCAAATTAGAAAATCATAGACCTTCTAGACCTTCTAGCTCTTTGGTCCCCACACCACCAGCAGGCCCAAACAATCCTATGCCTAGCTCCTGCTCACACAGTATACAGCTCTGATTCATCCACGGTATACAGCTTCTTCCCTCAGATTCATATACATTCACTCTTCCTGGGAGAACTCCCTCTCTGAACTCAGGAACTGGACATATAACCTCAGAGATGCTTGACTCTACCCTTCTCAGTCATCAATGTGAGTGGAGTGGTAATCCTTCCTTTGGAGAACCCAGAATATTGAAAGCGTATTAAGTAATAACACACCACCACCCTGGTTGAGAAACACTGTTCTTGGTGACTTTATAAATATTGCAGACCCACCAATGGTATTCTGTCTCCATCGAGAGCCTGCATTCTGTTAATTCGAGCTAGTAATGAAATTTTCATAATGGCTATATGCAAAATCCACCTCCAGTCACCCCACTTCAAAGGGGAACCACCCTTAAGACACCTCCAACTCCTCTGTGGGGTGTTGATTTGCTGTTTGGGAATCAATAACTTAAGCTGGATGAGGAGCTGGAGATGTTGACTTGCACCTATCATCCACACCCATTAAAATTGTTGCTAGTATTGCTAGACTTTGGTAGAAAAACTCTCCCCCCCCCCCTTTTAACAATTCTGGACTAAGCTCTCAGCTCAGATCCATCACTATAACAATAACAGGGTAATTATGATTAACTTCATTGTAAGATAGAATTTGGAACTGTTGCACCAGTAGAACAAACTTGGATTCTTCCATGAGAAAGAGTTCAAGATGAAACGTCTTTTCAAACCCTAACCTGAAGATCTAAAGGAAAAGCACCCAAAATTCATTCCAAAGTGCTTTGGTGTGAGAGGTGGATTTTGCTTTTATCAGAAGGGAGTGTTGGCCCTAAAAGTCTTGGAGCCAAAAACCTAAATTTCCCCTTCCAATTGTTTTAAGAATTTCCATGGCAGAAACTGAAAGCCTGGCTTGAGGTCTAACCATTGCCACAGTGGCTTCTCAATGGTCACAGAACATCAACACTGAGTGAGTTTTGCAAAGCCTCTTGTGCAAATGAAAAGGATCACGAGGTCCATGTGAAAGTCCGGGTATGGTCAGATGCAGGCATCGGCAGATGTGGCCCATCCCTCCAAAATAAGATAAACACTTTGCATCTTGGGTCATGTTTTATACAAGAATGTTCACTTATGCAATGCTGTCGATTCATTCTTGCATTTGATTTGCTCATATGTCTCAGACGTCTAACAGTCTCTTATTGGGATGAACATGGTACTTCAGCTGAAGAGCAAAAGGCCATTTCCAACCTCTTCAAATGCTGCTCTCTGTTTTTCCCTTGCTTGCCAGGGAGAGGTGGGTGATTCTGGGGGACTTCCTGGGCAGCACAGTCAGTTCAAGCACTGGCCAAGACTGTCAGGCCTCGCTCTTGCCCTACATGAACTGAGAGTGTGCCCTATATTACAGCCGCCCCTTCCCCTGTGGCTGTGTGTACATTGCAGGGAAACATTAGCAGCGATAAGCAAGCTGTCTTTCTCGGAATGCTTGTCTGCCATGCTGGCTGCTCTTAGGAAGCCCTGATAAGACTTCTCGGGAACCCTAGAGTGACACAGATTGAATGCCGCTGATCTAGAATCCATTTATATTGCCTTTTTTCCAGTTGTTGGTGAATGTGGGGAACTATTTTTTTTTTAATATCCAGGTGCTCACACCATCAGACACACTCTGGACTGCAGAAGATGTTTCTGGATCATTTTTTTAGGGAGCATGGCCAGCGCTCCAATCCTGTCAATTGAGACCATAGATCAGGCATCCCCAAACTTGACCCTCCAGATGTTTTGGGACTACAGTTCCCATCATCCCTGACCACTGGTCTTGTTAGCTACGGATGATGGGAGTTGTAGTCCCCAAACATCTGGAGGGCTGAGTTTGGGGATGACTGCCATAGATGCTACAGGGAAAAGGCCACGTTATGCTCAGTCACTTGCAGAGTCTTTGCATCAGTGTAAACGGCTGCAACAGGAGGGATTTCCTAAATTGCAGAAGTCCGCCTTTGTCCAAAGAGTATCTTGCATTGATGTTACAAACTTTCAAGCAAAGAGGTGGGGAGATTCCCTCCACATTTACCTGCTCCCACCCCCCACCCCCCACCCCACGCTCTGGCATGACAGTACACACACATCCCTGGTAAGGCAGGGATAACTAAGTGCCCCCCTATTCCTTGAGCTAGAACAGGGTTTCCCAGGCTTGGCCCTCCAGCTGTTTTTGGACTACAACTCCCATCATCCCTAGCTAGCAGGTCATGGATGATGGGAAATGTAGTCCCAAAACATCTGGAGACCCAAGTTTGGAAAACTCTGAGCTAGAACCACCCACTGAGACAGTATTAGAACAAATCCCGCCATACTCTGTCAAAGATGCGGACAAAATCCAATTGCAGCCATACCATACAGACAAGCAATGGGCAGAAAGCACTCAGTTATCTATTGGAAAGGCTAGACAACATTATAAACATCTCAGTGCTAAGATTGCTGTCCAAAGAGGCTTGTAATCTATGTGGGTCACAAGTCATGAAAGACTCCATACTCCATTTCTGTTATATGCAGGCAAAGAAGTCACAGTCAACAACAACAGGAAATCTAGGTTAAAAACAAGAAATGCGGAAGACACAGATTTTGCATGTTAAGGGGAGTGGAATTCAGTTTTATCCAAGCACTTAGAGGCACCAGGGCTCAGGATAATTGCTGGTATTGCGCTGAGCAACAGCTCAGTACAAACAATACACTTGATGCAAGAGCTCTGCATTTTGACTGACTATGTTCTTCTTAACTAGGACCTCCCTTTCTACCCAAGCAAAATCCGCGTGAAAATATTTTACATGGCAAAAGGTTTAGGCTGCAATCCTACATTCGCCTACTTGGGAGAAAGTGCCATTTAACTCAGTGAGACTTACTTTGGAGTAGATGTGTATAGGATTGCACCGGCAAAGCAATGTCAGGAATGGGAAACCTGTGGCCCTGCAGCTATTGTGAGAAACCCACCACTCTCATCCAGCAAAACTGAGGCTCCCCTTCCCTGCAGTAAGGCATACCTACATTACAAATTTATAGTGGGCTTCCCCTAAAAATCCCATGAAGGGTAGTTTGGGAAAGTACAGAGAAACTTCCTTTAGAGATCCTTAGCCCCCTGCTACCTGGGGGCAAGTCAGAGGATGTGACTTTTGCTTATCATCACACATTAGGTCTTCCATTTACTCCAGGAGAGAGAGAGAGAGAGAGAGAGAGAGAGAGAGAGAGAGAGAGAGATTAAAACTCAGAATAGTGGAGCATGCATGTATCTCATTGGGTTTTCCCACATAGTCTGAAACATCAAAAGTATTTATCAGCATTGAACTGCATTCCTGAGGTCAGCACTGGCATTATGTGTGTGTGCATATATGTACACACACACACACACACACACACACGGCAAGCCCTGGAAGGCAAAGCTCCAGAGCAGGAATCCCTAGGGATAAGGAGAAAGAGTCATGTGGAGAGCAGATTCATTGCACACAATTAAGGTTGCTAAGGTTGTGCTTTGCTAGGATTGGAGTGCCCAAGTGTTGATAAACGGTACCTTATCCACAATGATGTGTTCCTGTGTGTGTGTGTGTGTGTGTGTACCCATTGCACATGGATATATACATCTATAGACACACACATTCAGACTTACCTGCGGTCTTACTCTAAAAAGAACTCTGACAGCATTTCTGGCATAATGGTCATATTGGTGAAAAGGGATAATCTCAGACTATCAAATCCTGTCATCTGGTATATCTACTCAGGCATGAGATGCATATTCTGTTTTAATTATATGAATACGAAAGAAAGTGGTTAATGTTTGACATGCCATTTGTAGCTCCACCAACGGCTGCCAACAGTTTAGCCGGTGATTTCTACTCAACGTATAACACACATTCTTCCTTCTCTGAAGTTATCCATTGTCTCTGTTCCCATTACGAACAGCCGCTTCTGTTCCTAACCTCTTGTGGTCTTATTTTGACATGTCCCAGCCATATTTCCTTTGTTGCAGTTGCACTGTTGGTAAACATTTATGTAACTTTGCCACCTGCCATTCACCGAATGACAAGGGCATCTTGGAGACATGGCAGCCATTGTTAAGATTTTTATTTTTTGTAATGTCTTGGCTTAAACTTCTGTATAAATGCATTGAGTACTGCTCATTTTGTGTGTTCTGCTCCACCAAATAGTAGCGATATAGTATCCCAACATCTTCCTTACCTTTTATACTTGGAGTTTTTTTTCCATGGGCACATCCAAGATGAATTCAACTTTCAAGAAACCTTGGATATTGTTTAATCATCTGTGGAGGAACAAAGAATGTGCTTGATTACTTCGGTTGAATAGCTTTATACTGGATCTCTCTTAACTAAAGCTAAATCCAAAGACCTACGGAGGACAAAAACCAGCAAAACGTAAAGCTCAGACCGACTTACGGGAATAGCAACCTCCTTTTTTTTTACCCAAAAAAAAGAGGAGAAGTGGCAATGACATAGCTATGGGGGAACAAAAATTCTGATGTTTTTCTTGCTTGTCACCATATTTAAGTATTTTGTGATTATTATTTTTATAGATTATGCTTGGCCTACTCTATATTTA
Source organism: Podarcis liolepis (assembly GCF_965112155.1). Taxonomy (NCBI): domain Eukaryota; kingdom Metazoa; phylum Chordata; class Lepidosauria; order Squamata; family Lacertidae; genus Podarcis; species Podarcis liolepis. The sequence goes on along the minus strand of NC_139565.1, from coordinate 51,111,959 downwards.
TTATGGGAATTCTTATTTTTGCTATTGTTTAAAAGTTACGCCAGTCATCTTCAAAGCCTTTATTTCTTTCCTGATAATGTTGGGGCTATATTGGTGGTTATCGATCGTAAGAATTACTTTGATGAGATCAAGACCTAAGCCGAAAGCCTTAGCTCCACTTAAATTTTCATTCCGACCAAAGCTTCTGTTGGTTCCAATGGAGCCAGGGCGCCATCTTGGATTTTCGGACGCAACTTTAGCTGGAGCTAAAACGGTAGGGTCTCGCTTCTGTTGATTACCCTTTGTGATTATTTTGATGACGTTGCTGGTTATTTTGGTCGCAGCCCACTTGGATGTGCTCCCAAACATGTCCCACTGAAATGAACCAAAGTTGTGCAGGAGCATGGATGCATGCTACTGCCGCAGATTTCAATGGGTCGTGTGCAAGAGCCTTTTCTGCTGGGCTGGGCCTTTTTGTTAGACTTAATTTACTTTCCCCCCTCCCCTTATTTATCAATCCTAGAATCGTAGTGCATCCTAGATGCAAATCTGAGGTTAGCACATAAATTTAATGGGGAGGGAGGGAGTATTAGTAAAGTTCTGTTACAGACATTGGGAGGGGGGTGAGACAAGGTACCAAAAATATTAAATTGTCCCCAACCCCTCTCCCTAAACTGGAGCATGCTTTATTTCTTATAATCAATCTCAATGGTTTTATAAAATGATTGACCCTTAAGTTATTTAATTTAATTCCTCCTCACCTCACTCAAAATAATGAAACCAAAAAAACCAGTGAGGGATACCTTTTTAATTATTATTATTATGGCACATAAGAGCCTTCATAATATAACTTATTTATTTAACTTATTCAGCATCTACTGCAGGTGCCCTTGTATAGTTTATATTTTTATTTTTTTTATGAAATCAACTTAAAGCACTACAACTTATTTGCTGTCAGAACAACAGAGTGATGATTTTTTCTTTTTCCTTTTCTCTTTTTGGACAAGCAAGGAATATTTTGTCTAAACCATGCATTCAGGAACAACAGGGGATTTTTTAAAGAAAAAAAAAACCAAGACACTGCAACACTTTGCCTGAACTTTGTGGCTTTTTAAAAACTTAAGCTGGGGGAAAAAATATAAAATAACAACAAGCAAAAAATAATAATAATAATAATAAACAAATAAAAAAAACCTAAAAAGAGAGAAACCCTTAAAGTAGCTGCTTCCAAGAATGAACTTTGTGTGTGTGTAAAAAAAAATAAAAATTAAAAGGATTAAAAAAAAACTGAAAAAGGAAAAAAAAAACTTTCTATTTCTAGTGAGAACCAAAGAGGCTACCTCACTGACTTTTTCCATTTGTAATTTTAATCGTGTTGATGATACCAAAGATACCAAAGATTTCTTTCTCTGTGCGGTCTGCATTTTGCTTGTGCTCTTTATAGTTTTAACTTTTCCTCCTTTACATCCAGTATGTACAGCTGCAACTCAGATGCCCTGCCCTCTGTCCCGACAAACACCGTTATCAGAGGGAACTGCTAATTCTGACAAAGTCATTTTCTGTGTTTTATCCTTCTGCCACCCTCTCTTCCCCCTGCCCCAGTCCCTACCCACTGCCTCCCCCCCAAAAATGAGACCCACGGCTTGATCTCAGGCACAGTTGCCTTCTTACAGCAAGAATGACCCACATGCGGAAAAGAGAGGGGTGTTGTAGCTGATGGAATTGCCCAGCAATTTTTGCATCATGATGCTCACGCTTGCTACACTGAAGGATGGCAGCATGCATCCCTTTCTGGAATGAATCAGAAAGATGTACAAAATCTAGCATCGCGCTCTCTGGAGCGGACTCTCCAAGTACCCCTGTTTTCCAGGGACAGTCCCTGATTTACAGAAGCCATCCCAGTTTCTGAATGTCCCGCATTTTCCTTAGGACACCCCCATTTTCATCAGATAAATGTTGGAGGGTATGGAGTTACATGGCCTCCAAGCCAAGGAGATAAGCTGCTACAGAATCTTTAGAAGACATCTGAAAGTAGCCCTGTATAGGGAAGATTTTTTTAAAGTTTTATTATGTTTTTATATATGTTGGAAGCCACCCAGAGTGGCTGGAGCAACACAGATGGGCGAGGGTATAAATAGTAAAATTATTATTGTGGAATAGGACTTCCCTGTTTTCATCAGAAAAATGTTGGGTGGAATGCTGGAGTGGCCTTAGCCAACTGAATAGGAATGTGAGTCCCTTTCTGGAATCTAGTTAAGTTTACTGGATCTAGTTGCCCATGACTATAACTTGATTGGGACTATGGCCTGGGACCGATGGGGAGAGACAGTCGCTTGGTGCTAGGACTCAGGCTATGCACCCAGAAGGGCGCAGGTTCAATCACTGCCATCGCCCGTTAAAATTAAATAATGTATCGCTGCTGAAGGAAGCAGGAGATACACTACAACTATTACTGTGGATTACAGTTGATGGGTAACAGCTGGTAGCAGCTTAACTCCTGAGAGAATGCAGCTTTTGAAGACCAAAAATGTTGCCTGCTACTAGCTAGCTAGCTGGACCGGACCAATGGTCTGACACAGCATAATTTAGCTTGGTTTGTTCACAGACATGCAGCAAGTGCACCAGTTTTAAGGGGACTCACTTGAGGGGAGCATTCAGACTCTGTGTAAGACTGTGATTATAGATTCCCATCCTTGGATGTAAGTTCCACTGAGAACAATGCAATCTCCAAGCAGGTGTGTTTAGGATCCGGGTCAAAGAGATGAATGTGCTAAACGTACCAAATCATACCCTTAAAGCAGGCTTTGCCTAACCCAACATCCTCCCAATGTTTTGGACTACGATTCCCATCATCCCCAGATGACCGGGAATGATGGGAATTGTAGTCCAAAACATTGGGAGGGTGGGCAGGTTAGTGAAGGGTGCCCTAAAGTATACCCTTCCTTGGAAGTAAATCCAACTAACACCAGTGGTGCTTACTTCAGAGCAACTGTGGCTGGACCATCAACCTATGCATTTTATTACCTTCAGTTTGCCCAGTGTTCTTCCGGCTTGTGGCTATTTGGAGGTGGAGCTCCAGCCATGTGGGCTTCTCGGCATACACAAGCTTCCAGGGTTCACCTTCAGCAGCACCTCCATGTTTCACCTTCAGCAGAAGCTCAGCAAGGCATCTCTTTGAATGCAAGGAACGGCCCAATTCACTGAAGAGCTTGATTCTCATGCAAGCTTCTGCACAAGGATCAGGGTAGATGTGTTTGAGATCAAGCTGTGGGATCTACAAAGTAAAGAAGGCAAATGTGTTGAACATGAGTCATATTTTATTGCTATTCTTGTTGTTCCTAGGAAATTACCTCAGCCGTTGTTGTTTCTCCTTCTGCTATCTGCTAAATACTTGTTGGAAATATCTGAGGGACTTTACCCAAGATTTGTTGACACCATTTGATTCTGCCATACTCAGGTTGTCTGTGTGTCAGAGTTTACAATACATAGTCATTTATTTCAGAACGGTCCTCTACTAGAAATCCAGTTTAAAGGGATAAGAAAAGAGAGTAAACAAAAAAATCACAAATATACATCTTTTGATTATTATTATTTTTTTAAAGGCAAACCACAGGCAGATTAAATCAGTATATTTTACTCAGTGGTAGAACATCTGCTTTGCATGCAGAAGGCTCAAGGTTCAATCCAAGGCATCTCCTTGGGGAGTTCCCTGCCTCCGGAAAACCTCGAGCTGATGTGCTGCCAGTCGATGTAAACACTTCCAAGGTAAATGGAGCAATGTCCTGACTCAGTATAAGGCAACTTCCTGTATGCCAAAATATTCAAAAGACCTTGTGAAATTTGCTTTCAGAAGTTCCTCACAAACTCTGAGGAGAACTTGCTTCCAGGTTCTTCCTGGGCTCGGAATTCCATAAAAATGACGCAGGAGAAGACCCTTTCCTAGCCATCACCAATTTGGCCTCCCCAAAAAGAACACCTGAAGCAGGAACTCACTGTCCCAGGGGAAAACAACAACTGCTTCTTAGAATACTGCTTAAACCAGCTCTATTCTGCCATTTCCCAGCTTAAAAATTTGCAAAGCTCATCTTACCTATTCCCAGATTTTGTTTAACAATCAACCCCACCCTGGAAACAATAGCCCTGTGAGGCAAAAAGGGGTGGGGTGGGGGGAGCCATGGCAGTTTATAATAGTATATAAATATATAGTGCAGATGAGACCTAGGTTTATTATTATTATTATTATTATTATTATTATTATTATTGCCTATTTCTAAGAAAGATCCAAGGCATCTTACAGAGATTAAAATATACAAAAAGTAAAATGAGACAATATTGTATACAAATGTAATTAATAATCATAACAGTGGTTCCTCTCCCATCTTCCACTTTGCTTTTTTCCAACAAGGTTTTAGCAGATCAGCATAGATTTTTTGACGTGCAAACTGTGCCCTTTGTCAGTTCAACACAATGAAACCCCAATCCTGTCACAGATTCCTTTTTGCCTTCACACCCTTCCTTTCCCCTCCTTCCTCCCATCCCCTCCATATGACGTACTTCACCCCCCCTCCCACCGCCACCAATTTCTTGACTCCTATTGTGTAAAGTTTTATACATTGCGTATGGCGATATGCCTTCAACATAGAGCTATAATAATTCTCAGGATGCCTTCCATGTGTGGAAGACAATGATTGATCCTTTGTGTTGAGCCCTTCCCGGCTGGGCCCTCCGTCGACCTCTCGCCCTGCAAGGGAACGTCGAAGGAAGTCCCAGAGCCTGGACACAGAAAATGATGCAAAATTGGCAGGGCCCTTTGATGGCAAACCACATTTCCTATCAGACTCATGCTTCACGTGCAAAGTGTGAACTTACCACAGGATGAGTGCCTTGCTTGAACCAAAGCAACGATTTTGCCAGTCTAGACCTCTCTGTGCTTTTTTTTTAATTCTTCCTGTGAATACCTCAGCGTCAACTGGGCCGCCATATTGTAACTGGTGGGCTTATTGTACTGTGGTGCTTTGCAATGCAACCCTGCAAAGAACATGACTTGTAATAATAATACCAAAGGTCCTTTCCTTTTCTTCTTCTTCTTATTCTTCTGCTTCTCCTTCTCCTTTCCCCTCCTTCTCTTCCTCTCCTCTCTCTTTCTTCATGGTTCCAAAGCTTTAAAATATAACCATGGGCATGTTGGCAACGCAGACCGCTCAATTCCTTACCGAATTTTCTCAGATATACCTCATAGATGATAGTGTTTAGAGTAATGTTATTATAGCGTATGTAATAAATTATTCACTTGTTTCATTTTGGTAACTGTGATTTAAAAGAAATAAAAAAAAGCTTTATACGTTTTAGGTTGTGCTTTTGTAATAGACAGGAAAAAAAAGGTGCGCTTAAAGTTGTATGTCCGTCTTTCTTCCCTTTGGATTTTTATTTATTCTGGATTGGGAAAAGTTGCAGAATGAGCCCAAAGTTTACAGTTTTTCATATTTTGCTGAAGAAACAATCTGTGTTAATTTGCTCTGTTGAAGAAGAAGAAAAAAAGTATGATTTATTTTCTACATTTGTGCTACTTGGTCTGAACAATTAATTGTTCTGTGTTAACGGTGTAGTATTATAATTAGCAACTGCTATAATTTCAGTGCTATAATTTTGATGCATGAGGCAAAAGAAAAAAAACTTAGCAGTGTAATGCATTGTGGTTCTTAATAGCAATTTCTTTTTCATTTGGAAATAGATGTTTCCCTTTCATTTGATGAAATTTATTTATGCATGAGAGCCTGTTATCCGTTAGCGGTTGTGAAACAGTTTGTGTATACATTGCATTTAGACTGTGAAAAATGTGCACAGTTCTGTCTCATACAGTTGAAATATTGGTTTGCAAAGTGAAGGTATTTCCGTTCTAATATGCATTTAGATCAGTGCACATTGGGGAGAGAGAAAAAACCCACACCCAGTCCAAATTAGATTCAAATTATAATGTTAACAAGAAAGATTGGCCAGTCGGCAGTTCCCTGTTTCTAAGACAAATGTCACTTATATGTGGGTACTTTGACACCTCTTAATTGGAAATACGAGTCAGCTGTGCATTGTTTTCCAATACAAAAGGAGTTCCTTTGGCTTTATGGTTAAAAAATAAAATAAAATAAATCTCCAGCAATACATGAAATATTATAGCAAATTTATATAGCGGTATGAAGAAGAAAGAGCAGCAATTTCCCCCTTAGCTCTGCTGGGAATAAACACCATACAGATGGTCCAGTGCTTTATTTCTCTTGGGGTGTATACAAGGTGGTCAATGTTTGGCATGCGCCAAACCCCACCGGAATTAGCAGGGTCTGTTCAAGTCTTGTTGTCTGCTGTGATTGACAACAGGCTCTTTTGGTAGTTCAGCCTTTAAAAAAAAATCAATAAAAAAACCACACACCCAACACGGTTATAATAGCTACTCATCTACCTTGCCTATGCAACTGTATTTCACTTTTCAAGTGTGTCCGAAGGGTTTTGTCCGTTTTGTTTTGTACCTCACCCAAAAAAAGAGAGAAAGAAAGAAAATGGGGACAACCTTCTTTACAGGACAAAGTAGGGTGCCACGGCCTATATTTACGAAGGTATATTTTGGAGACAGGTCAAGAATGCTGTGCACTCCATTCTGACTCGGTGCTTTCAGAAGCATTTTGCTAAGGAGGGTGGGCAGCAATAGATTTTGGTCCTTGGTTGGGGCACCTTCGCTGATTCCAACCATGAACGCAAAAACTGGACACCCACAAGATCTGGTCCAGCATTTTGGAACCAACCTCAAAGGCAGGGTAGACCTTGGGCCTGCCATTATCAGATGTCAGACACGGGTTCTTGCATCTGTCTCAGCCAGCTCCTTGCAAGAGTGCTTTGCAGAATCCTTGTGGTTTAACAAGAATGATGGGGCGCACTCTCAGGCTATGAGGGGAATTCCTTTTGGCCCAATCCCAGCAGCACACTCTCCTGTCAAGGGTAGTACACAATACTTGAACCAGCCTTGACCAAAATAAAACAAAACCAAAACCATAGTATGTGGCAGAACTGGCTTGCCTTCAGCACACCGGATCTCCTTTGGGTTCGTTACTGGTCCCGTTTGCAAACTTTCTGCCTCAACCCATCCACCCGGCCACACCATAAAGCCAAAAAAACTGCTAAGTACACTTTACTATGTTTAGGAGAGTGCCACTTAGGAAATAGGCCGTGTGTGGGAAACGGCAGTCTGCTATACAAGACGACGTCCAACATTAACATCCGTAGTGTGTTTCTATGTCTTTTGTCATTAAGAATATATTGGACGTGTGCTTTACATTAGTGCAAAGGAACATATTTTTTATTTGGCCTTATAAAAGTAGATTGTGATAAACGAAAGCTTTGTACTATAGTCTGTTTATTTTTGTTTTCCTATTTATCTGCCAAAGATGGTACTGGATACAAGGATTTTAAATAGGTTTTTTTGTAAGACAGTTAATGATTGTAATAGTGTTTAAAAAGAAAAAGGAAAAAAAACTTCCCAAAAGCTTTATATGTTCTTCCGCAATAAGCCGAACCAAATATCTGTTTCAAGTGAATTCCAGTCATGCTAACAGATTCACAAACCATAGTTACCCGAAATGCAGCCGTTTGTTGTAATGTTTGCATAACACTCAAATGCATTTATTTTATTTTTTTCTTTCGATCCAAAGGAAATAAGGGGTATGTGAGAGAATGGCAATGCCAGCTGCTGTTTCGCCAAACAGCGGGTGGTCCAGCTTACTAAGTTTTGCCAAGAATACTTGTAATTTAAGGTATATTTTATAATGCCATTATATGTTTTGGGTTTTCGTTTTTGTTGTTTTTTTGTTGTTTTGTTTTTCTTTCGTGAAGGTGATATGTTAAATCGAGTGTTCCAGACAAATAAAAGTAGCTACAGAATGAATGTTATTTTATTATTAAATGGTTTTTACTCAATTATTTGTGCCAACAGACATCCTTTACCTTAATAACAAATTACTGTATATGTGTCAAAGTCTTAATTTATAGTTCTTGATGTGAAAATAAAGAGAAAAACACGTATGGTTTGTCAAAGTTGAATAAATGAAGAATGCCTACTCTTTTTTATTTTTTATTTTACTTTACTTTTATTTTGTTGCATCCCCTTGCACAAGACGCACCTTGTGCCATGGACAAAAGGGAGGAATTGCCTGAAACACTGCATAGCCTCTGCCAATCATTGTAGACACTGAGTTATGCCCAAATGTTGTTAGTGGTTAAGAGCAGTAGACTCGTAATCTGGTGAACCGGGTTTGCTTCCCCGCTCCTCCACATGCAGCTGCTGGGTGACCTTGGGCCAGTCACACTTCTCTGAAGTCTCTCAGCCCCACTCACCTCACAGAGTGTTTGTTGTGGGGGAGGAAGGGAAAGGAGAATGTTAGCCACTTTGAGACTCCTTCGGGTAGTGATAAAGTGGGATATCAAATCCAAACTCTTCTTAGAAAGCTACAAAGCTGAGCTGGTGGGAATGAACATAGGCCTGCATTCAGGCAACATTACTTCCCATTGAAGCCAGTGGAATGGAAATTACGTCAGGACTAACTCGACCCAACTGATTTCAATGGGAATTAAGTTCAGCTAACTTGGTTTGGATGCAACCCACAATTCTACAGTGGACCCTATAGTTACATACCACTCTGGATACGTAATTTTCGGGTTACGAACACGGCAAACCTGGAAGTGTATACTTCCAGATTTCGCTGCGTGCCCACAGAAGCAGCACCTCAGCCTACAGACTTTTCGGGTTGTGGACGGACCCCCGGAACAAATTTAACTCGTATTCGGAGGGTCCACTGTATAAGGCTGCATTTCTAAACACAGATGCCTGAGAGCAGTGGTGTTTTTTCCTGGGGGGACGCAGGGGGACGCATACCCCTAAACATTTTGTGAATCTAAGTTTGGCCTCATTGAGGGGCAGTATTTCAATATGAGTAGGAAAATGAGAGTACCCCCTAAACATTTTTTTTAAGAAAAAAAGCACTGCCTGAGAGTAACACCCATTGAATTCAGCCGGGTTGAGTACGCATGCATAAGGTGGCTTAGTCCAGAATTCATCCCAATGAAGCAGGAAACTGGCCAAAAGAGAGAATAGCGTCAGTCCGGAGTTGCTGTTATTATAGTTCCCAAAGGGCTTGCCTCACTTCCCTGAGTGATGAAAAATTCCAGGGGTTGCCACTCACAGTATTTGCAACACTTAGAACCATAGAGTTGTAGAATTGGAAGGGAGCACAAGGGCGTCTAGTCCAAAGTGGAGCGGGGGGGGGGGGGAACTGAGGCGAAGTCTGCATCCAAACCATACCTTGCAAGCGTATGTAAGGCACATTCCACTTTCCCCAAAGAATGCAGGGTACTGTGGTGTGTTAAGGGTGCTGCAATTTGTAGCTATTTGAGAGGTAAACTACAATTACCTGAATTCTTGGGAGGAGTGCTTTAAATGTGGTTTAAAAATATGGTGTGTATGCCACCAGTATGTACTAAGTGTATTGTGTAGCTTTTGACCTTCCTCACAAGTTCCCAATCCAAGATTCTCTAGAAAGAAAGACTGTTAAATCAGTAAGTCCAACAGGTGTGTGTGTGTGTGAGAGAGAGAGAGAGAGAGAGAGAGAGAGAGAGAGAGAGAGAGAGAATAAAAGGGCAACCGCTTCAGAGAATCCAAATATACCGTATTTTTTGCACCATAACACTCACTTTTTTCCTCCTAGAAAGTAAGGGGAAATGTCTGTGCGTGTTATGGAGGAAATGCCTACAGGTGGCATGCCTACGGATTTTCCTCCTCTAAAAACTATGTGCGTGTTATGGTCGGGTGCGTGTTATAGAGCGAAAAATACGGTAACTAGGATAGTTATCTTTTAAGAGTTGAGCGAAACCATCCAATGTAGACACAATTCTCCCCCCCCCCCATAAAAGTGTTTTAGTTACCTAGAAGAGAGTTGAAGGCTTTCTGACAATGGATTCCGTTGACCTTCATTTTACTTTGAATGGAAAAGTCCAGTATTTGTCTCTCGAGTGGCCTCACGCAGAGTAGAACAGATGCAATTGCATCAACAAACAAGGGAAAGCACTTAGGAGTGAACTTTCCCTTTGTGTCTCAGAGCTGCTGCTTCTTTTAAAAGGAAAAAAAAAAGTTAAAGCGTTTAGAGAAGCCATTTCCTCTGTTATCAACTGAAATGGAAAAACAGTGCGTACACACAAATACATACACAGGACCTTAAGTCCATTTCCCTTTGACTTTAGATGCAAGTGGTCTCAGGACTGACAGTGGCTCATACTAACCTGCTGAAGCAATATTTAAAGCCATGATTCCCAAGCAGGCCATGAGAAATAAATTAATTGAATAATAAAAAGTCTCCCCCCCCCCCAATCAACCCAAAAGTACCCACCCAGAGACACAATTGTGTTCTGTGCTCCTGGCTGGCTGTTCTTCATAACTCTGGGCTTGCATCTTGAAAGGTGGTTGCAGTTTCAACTAAGAAGAAAGTAAGACTTCAGTATCAGGCTAGAAGAAACACAGGTTTGGAACAATGGTCACATGTGTGACAACTCCTTGCATGTGACATGGGATGAGATCAGTTTGCTCAGAAGCAGCCATAGAGGACGACTTGTGTAAACCTGGTCCGGTGGGGCAGGGCTCCAGCCAGGTGCTTTGGTTACAGGAGCAGAAGATTTGGCCCATTGGTGAATCTGAACAATGCTGAGCATCAGGATTGTCTCTGTTGGTGCAATTGCATGATGCTGACTCCTCAACTGGCTCATCCCCTGCCCCCTTCCGCCTGGTAAACAGCAACGACCCATTTGCGTGTTCAGACCTTTAAACCTCCCCTTTAAATTAATTCAGACAAGACTCAAATTTTGGTTTGGTTTTTGGCAGAATTTAGGCCACAACTTTATTGATTACTGCACGTGAGTGGCTGCATAGGGTCTGGTTCGACTAGCTCCCTGCACCGTTGCAGGTAGCACTGACCCAGGGCACCAGCATAGGTCAGCCTAGGGTGAATACCCGGACAGGCAGAAAGCTGGGAACAGGCTATGTCCACCACCCAGATGTCCCCCTGGACTCAGGCACGGGCACAACCCCCTCACAGAGTTGAGCAAACCATCGAGTCCCTGGATTCCTTTAACGGAATACCCTTCACATAGGGATGGCAAGAGCATTCTCCCATCCCTATCACCTGAACCAGAGCCTATCTGCAACTTTACAAGTTGTGACGATTTGCTACGCGGCAGGTGAAACCCAAAAGGCACAGCCAATCAGCCAAGTGGGGAAATTCCTGCCATGCCCCTGTCCCAACGACAGATGACACATGACAGTATAGCAAGGTCAGTTGCACAATGCCCTAAAAGTAGGGAGAGCTGGGCAGGTGTTCTGAATGCACGAGCCGAAAGAGGAAGCTCTGGGTCATGTGCATGGGTATATATAGGTCCCTAGATCTGTTTAGGCTGCGTCCCATTGGCCTCATAAAACCTGCATCAAGGGACCTACCAATTGGGTGTTGTGGCTATCCAATCGTACCCACCCACAACACAGGGTTTGGTTGCCAGGTCTCACCGCAACACGTGCCCTCTTTAAGGGAGGACCCGATCTGCTGGGAAGCTAACATAGCAACTCCACCTCAGCTGGGCAACCATTCTGCATGTCTTCCCCTAAAGGTTTGCTCCATCTTCTGTGTCCCCATTTTTGGAGTGGCGTTTCCTCTTCTTCTGGCAACGCATAAGTGACATTCTACCAGTCCAGCAACCGAAAGGACCCATCTGTGTTGCCCTTGCGTTTGTGAGTTCAGTTTTGTAGACTTTGGATACTTACAGAGCCTATATTTCGCTTGACCTGGTGTTAAGCAGCACAGACCGTGGAGATGGATGGCAGTTCAGCCGGCTGCAACCAATTGTCACTTCTGACTCTGAGCCACTTGACTAAATCTAAGAAACCACTTCATATTTTTCTGGAGTGGGTGACTGGAGCAAACCAAATGGCCATTAAGAGGATCTGAAGTGGCAATTAACTGATGGGATCAATTCACTGTATTAATTACCCTGCCCTGCATTGTGCGGCTTGATTGACAACATCCTTTCTGAACATTTCCATTCATTCCAACAACCACCCCACTGGGAACAATATTAGGCCTGGTTTATACATGCAGCAGGATAAGGTGATAATTTGGGAGGGAAGGGGGGTAGAGTGGAATGTACTATTCCAGACTGCAGGTGTCACTTGTATTGCTGTCTTACGGACACAAACAAAAACTCTAATGTATTGTTTTTTAAGCATATACTGGAGAAATGTTGCAGGCCAGGGTGTTTGCCTCGCTTTGCTAGGTACAGGAAGTTTGTGTGTATTTTATAACACAGCAAAGCATTCCATAATGTGACTTGTACTCTGAAGCAGTAGACTCCATTCTACCAGCTTTGGCTTTCCAGATGGTGTTAAAAAGGTAAAGGGACCCCCGACCATTAGGTCCAGTCGCGGACGACTCTGGGGTTGCGGCACTCATCTCACTTTATTGGCCGAGGGAGCCAGCATACAGCTTCCAGGTCATGTGGCCAGCATGACTAAGCCGCTTCTGGCAAACCAGAGCAGCGCACGGAAATGCCGTTTACCTTCCCGCCAGAGCGGTACCTATTTATCTACTTGCACTTTGACGTGCTTTCAAACTGCTAGGTGGGCAGGAGCAGGGACCGAGCAACGGGAGCTCACCCTGTCGCGGGGATTTGAACCACCGACCTTCCGATCGGCAAGCCCTAGGCTCAGTGGTTTAGACCACAGCACCACCCACATCCCCCAGATGGTGTTAGTTAGACTATAACTCCCACCATCTCTAACCAGTAGCAGTGCTGGCTGCTGGACTCAGAGGTGGAGTCCAACAATGTCTGAAGGACCACAGGATCCCCAACCCAGATCTAGAGTTGTCCGGGCTGATTAGCAGCCCATTCAAGACGGACAAAAAGAATCGCTTCTTCACACTCAAGATGCAATTCATTTATTGCACTGACTGGCTTCGCTAGCTTTTAAAGAGGCCAATTTATCCGCCAACCTCTCATCCAAGAAAGCTAAACGGAGCCCCCAGATTTAAGGCAAACTGCTTTTATTTTATTTTACTTGTTTACGTTAAGGCATCTCTGTGCCACCCTTCCATTTAACAAAACTTCCAGTCGCCAGAGCAATATCAAATAAAAACAAACATAAATTAAGCACAGAAGAGCAGTAAAAAAAAAAACAACAACTAAGCGGAATTAATAAAAAACAAACAAGCCAGCAGAATCAATAAAGCGCAGAGCCAGAGGCACACACACTCACATTAAAGCCAGCTTAGTTGGTAGAGGTTCTGATTTGCCTGCAGAAGGTTTCGGGTCTAATTCCTGGCATCTCCAGGGACTGGCAGAGTCTCTTGTCTGCCAATGAGTGTGGGCAACAATGAGCATAAAAATATGAGAAAACACTGTTGAATCACGTCAGGTGCCCATCTAGTCCAGCATTCTGTTCTCACAGGACTAACCAGATTGTTGTTGTCGCCGTTAAAATTTGTATACAATGGTACCTCGGGCTACAGACGCTTCAGGTTACAGACTCCGCTAACCCAGAAATAGTACCTCGGGTTAAGAACTTTACCTCAGGATGAGAACAGAAATCACGCGGTGGCAGCGGGAGGCCCCATTAGCTAAAGTGGTACCGCAGGTTAAGGACAGTTTCAGGTTAAGAACGGACCTCCAGAACAATTTAAGTTCTTAACCTGAGGTACCACTGTACTTCCCTATACCTGTAGATCTCAGGGAGGTTCACAACACAAAACAACCATATTTGTTCATTATTTATTTATTGAATTTATTGAATTTATATACCGCCCTCTACTCGGGGGGGGGGGGGCTCAGCGCGGTTCACAAAACAAAATCAAGATATAAAACCACAAAATACATAATAAAAATAAAAAGAACAACCCAATAGCTTCCCACACACACACACAAACACATTTTAAAAGGGCGTAGGATGTAAATTGGATCAACCAAAGGCCTGATTAAAGAGGAATGTTTTGTCTGGCACCTAAAGGTGTATAATGAAGATTCCAGGTGAACTTCCCTGGGGAGAGCATTCCACAGACGGGGAGCCACCGCAGGGAAGGCCCCGTTCTCATGTTGCCGCCCTCCGGACCTCACAAGGAGGAGGCAAACGAAGGAGGGCCTCAGAAGATAATCTTAGGGTCTGGGTAGGTTCATATGGAAAGATAAAAAACATACACAAGAAACTGGAATGAATCTCCCTTTCCCCAAAACAATAGCCATACAGTGGTACCTCGGGTTACAGACACTTCAGGTTACAGACTCTGCTAACCCAGAAATAGTACCTTGGGTTAAGAACTTTACTTCAGGATGAGAACAGAAATCACACAGCGGCAGTGGGAGGCCCCATTAGCTAAAGTGGTACCTCAGGTTAAGAACGGTTTCAGATTAAGAACGGACCTCCGGAAAGAATTAAGTCCGTAACCCACTGTACTTTGATAGTACAAAGATGTCTCTTGCGCTCAAAACAGAAGCAATACAATTGACTTCAGTAGGACAAGAGCCCATGGGAAACCTGTAGGCAGAAGCTGAGTGCAGTAGCACTCTTCCCCGCCCTGCAATTCCCAGTAGCAGGCACTTACAGAGACTTACTACCTCCAACAGAAGGGCAGGACGTAGCCATTGTGGCTGGTAGCCATTCTCATCTTCCAACTAGATGAACAAATGTCCTGTCTCTGCGTCCTCTGTTTCTAAATAAAAGGGCCTTTGCTAGCTGTGTGGAGAAGACATCAAATCCGGCTTCAGATGAGCAAACCGTTTTGGGATTGTGTCCTCATCCTCAAGGGAGTCCCGGGTCCCAAAAGCAGCCCCATGGAGACTGAACATGCAGGAATCTCAGCTAAGGTATCCATGGCAGATGGCCGTCCAACTTCTACTTAATAACTTCCAAGGAAGCAGAGTATCATAATACACACCTTAGCAGGCAGAGGCGCTGCTTGTTGTTACAAGTCAGGCAACAAAATGAGTGGCATTCAACTATGTTTTAGTCAGAGTAGACTAAGGTTAATGGTGCTGGAGGAGACTCTTGAGAGTCCCATGGACTGCAAGAAGATCAAACCTATCCATTCTGAAGGAAATCAGCCGTGAGTGCTCACTGGAAGGACAGATCCTGAAGCTGAGGCTCCAATACTTTGGCCACCTCATGAGAAGAGAAGACTCCCTGGAAAAGACCCTGATGTTGGGAAAGATGGAGGGCACAAGGAGAAGGGGATGAAGGAGGACAAGATGCTTGGACCGTGTTCTCGAAGCTACCAGCATGAGTTTGACCAAACTGGGAGGCGGTGGAAGACAGGAGTGCCTGGCGTGCTCTGGTCCATGGGGTCACGAAGAGTCGGACACGACTAAACAACTAAACAACAAGAGGACTAAGGTTATCAGACGTCCCCGTTTCCCGGGGACAGTCCCCAGATTTACAAATCAGTCCCCTGACAAAATCCATGTATTTACTAGGAAGTTGAAGTGTCCCCGGATTCGTTGAAAAAAATCTGGTAACCTTAGAGTAGACCCACTGACATTAATGAACATGACGAAGGGCTCGTTCAATCTAACACTTGTCATCTGATTTTTGGACACGGGTCTGAGAGCTTTTTCTTTCATTCTGCGGCTTTCCCCAGGAAAACTCGCTGTTTACCGCTAAAGTGGAGCAAACAAACATCCACAGAAAACATCTGTGTATCTGGTAACAGCAGCACACTGTGAAGAGCTGCACTTTTTTTCTCCAGAGCATGAGTGGGGGTGGGAGGTGGGGGAATGTGCAGCCACCCTACACAAAATATATTATCTTCTTTGCCAGCAGGGAGACAAGAGATTGGACAGGAAATCTTTCTAGGATGTTTATAGGCTTCTTTAGATTGGTTGTCATTATAAACCACTTAGGACGAAGACTTTGGAGTCTAATTAGCCTCCCCACAATGTATGTATTTAAAAGCCGATGGATGTGAAACGCTTTTTGTGCGATTATTTCCACACGCCCCGGATGATTTAAGCTCCACTCTTGGAGAGCTTCAGTAAAGGAAGCAGGATCTGTGACAGAAGATCCACTATTTCCCAAGCTCTGCAGGTCTAAACACCTGTCAGGGATGGATGGCAAGGAGGTACTGGGTGGAACTCGGAGGGGGGGGGAATAAATACACCCGAAATTCTGCAGCCAATTCAGGTAGCAAAATTAGGGAGCCAATTTCACCAAACATGCTCCAGGAGAGGACTGGATTTCTCCCAACTGTCGAATCCTTAGCAATTCCAAGTGGACTGAGATAACCAAACAGCCTTTTAGGCTTCATGGGCTAAATCCTGATTAGCATCCAAATGTGGCAGGTAGACGGGGCTGCCCACCAGTCAATCCTCTGGTGTCACAATGCTCAAAATGGCGGCCAAGTTTGACCAGAAGACTGAAGGCTCCCCACCTTGGTAAAGGCAATACCTAATTAGATGAACCAATGGGTCTGACTCTGTATTAGCCTGCTGCCTATGTTCCTACATTGTTCCATAATTTAATTATGTGTTACATGGAGATGTCATTACTTTTTTACCCCATCCTGAATGTATTGACAATTTTGTCCTATAGTGGGGGGGGGGGCAGTGAGGATTTCTCCCAGTCTTCCCATCGTTCATAATTTTATGTCCCTCTGTCATTCCTCTCACCTCCCAACCATGTTTTCCTACCAAAAAAGCAAACATCAGTGCCACCTTATAATCTCATTCAAATTCTTCTCTCTGTATTCTTTAAAATCAAGGTGCAGCTCAGGGGACTGCAAGTATAATTTTCACTAACACCACCAGGAGTTGTGAGGAGAAAAGCAGTCATTTACCACACAGGAAATGCCTTTCCCTCTTGGCTGGCAAACATCAATAAAATATATTTTAAAAAGCCTTCTAAGACAAAAATTACATTTCTGTCATACGGTTGTTTCTATCAGTTTAAGGTCATGACATTTATACTCCATTCTCCATTAACATTTTACATTCCGTGCCAGCCAGATTAACTTCACTTTGTGCAATCAGTCTATTCTTATGACCTTGCCCTGGTCTCCCTGCTTTTTGACCCGACAAGATCTTGCATGATTATTTCAAGTTAAACCGCTTTCTCTCTCTCTTATTTTATTTTAAAGAAACGAGAAACAATTCTGACCTTGAACAGAGAAAAAACAACAGCGCAAATGATTAAACACCTATACGGAAATATGTATTCAGAGGAGTGATTAGTTATTTCAAAGTACTACGATTATTATTATTATTAATTGATTGATTTACCACATTATTCCTCCAAGGTAGGGCTGCATATTCCATGCAAATGCAGCACAAACACAGAGTTTTGATAACGTGTCTAGAATTTGGTATCAGGAGAAACGGAGATTCTTTGTTTTGGCTTGGTGATTCATAAATTAAATAACATTACATAAATAAACTGGGTATGCCTAAACCTGGTGCCAGCCCTAAAGAAGAAGAAGAAGAAGAGTTTGGATTTGATATCCCGCTTTATCACTACCCGAAGGAGTCTCAAAGCGGCTAACATTCTCCTTTCCCTTCTTTTTCCCTCACAACAAACACTCTGTGAGGTGAGTGGGGCTGAGAGACTTCAGAGAAGTGTGACTGGACCAAGGTCACCCAGCAGCTGCATGTGGAGGAGCGGGGAAGTGAACCCGGTTCCCCAGATTACGAGTCTATCGCTCTTAACCACTACACCACACTGGCTCTCCAAATCTTGGGCGAAGTAAGGTTGTGGTTCTCTCTATAATTGCTCCTTCATATTCTGAGCACTCTCCATTTTGAGAAACTGTGCAGTAGGGAAAAGAGGAACCATACAGCCTTGTCTCCATCATGAGGCAGAGCAGAACTTCAGGAATGTACCAGGAGACACAACAAGGATGATGTGGGAAAACATGGTTGCACCAAGACAAGGAATGGACAAATATGTCAAGTTCCGGTTTCTCCCATTCTCTCACTTTTGCAGTCTTCAGTTTATTCACATTTTAATTACTTCATAAAATTTATATACGGCTTCATTGCAAAGCAAAACCTCAAAGTGGTTTACAAAAAGAATAAAACAATAAATTTATCAGTAAAAACAGTTAAAAACAACTCTTTAAAATGTTTTTTTTTAAAAAAATGAAAACCTGAGATAGACTAGAAACAGATTAAAAGTCACACCAACGTTCCACATATATGGGTAGCCTTCTCTAAACAAAAATGTTTTTAGCAGGTGCTGAAAAGAGTACAGTGAAGGTGTCTGCCTGACGCAAAAGTTCAGTTTGCTTCATGAAAAACCATCAGCGTTTTAGTGCGAATTTCTGCTGATATACACATTTTTGTACGCAATCTGGCCTAATGCATGCATTTCTGCAAAAAACATTCCCCTAAGACGTTACATTACTGTATGTTATTTGCCCGAATGTACGCTGTGGTCTAAACCACTGAGCCTAGGACTTGCTGATCAGAAGGTCGGCAGTTCGAATCCCCGCGACGGGGTGAGCTCCCATTGCTCGGTCCCTGCTCCTGCCCACCTAGCAGTTCGAAAGCACGCCAGTGCAAGTAGATAAATAGGTACTGCTCTGGCGGGAAGGTAAATGGCATTTCCGTGCGCTGCTCTGGTTTGCCAGAAGCGGCTTAGTCATGCTGGCCACACGACCCGGAAGCTGTACGCTGGCTCCCTCGGCCAGTAAAGTGAAATGAGCGCCGCAACCCCAGAGTCGGCCACGACTGGACCTAATGGTCAGGGGTCCCTTTGCCTTTTATGCATCCATATACTGTACACACCTCACCCTAGCACATGCATTTCTTGTACACATTATGTGGCTGGTAAACTCTGCTGCAAAATGTTGAGGTGGTTGAATTTCAAAGGATGGCGGTGTATCAGTTTGTACGTTGTTTAAGAAAGGGTGCTGTGAAATGGAGTGACAGATAATAAGAGTCCGGAGCTGGGGTGACCAGAGCCAATAACTGCACCAGGGTGGAATAGGAAAAGATTTATTCAGACTGCAGTGAGAAGGTACAGGGGGATGGATTCGCAAGCCTGCACACCTCATGGGTGCCTGTTTTGCTTACATCAAGCCATCAGTAGGGTATATCATGCTATATGCTGGTTGGTTGTAAAGCGTTGACGTATACATTGCTGTAGGATCAAGGTAAAAAGGAACCCCTGACCATTAGGTCCAGTTGAGGACGACTCTGGGGTTGCGGCGCTCATCTCGCTTTATTGGCCGAGGGTACAGCTTCCGGGTCATGTGGCCAGTATGACTAAGCCACTTCTGGCGAACCAGAGCAGCGCATGGAAACGCCATTTACCTTCCCGCCAGAGTGGTACCTATTTATCTACTTGCACTTTTATGTGCTTTCGAACTGCTAGGTTGGCAGGAGCAGAGACCGAGCAACGGGAGCTCACCCCGTCATGGGGATTCGAGCCGCCGACCTTCTGATTGGCAAGCCCTAGGCTCTGTGGTTTAACCCACAGCACCACCCATGTCCCATTGTAGAATCAAGTTAGCTGCACCCTATTTGTTAAGTTGTGGGTGAACATATCAGACGACACAGCGATTCTTCAAACAGCTCTTGTTTATTCACAGGCCAGAACAGAACTGAACTGAAGGGTTCAGCCAGCCTGCTTATATAGAGCTCCAGTACAACGCAACTGTAACCACTTTCTTTAATTTTCCAATCACTTAACATCACTTTCAATCCCTTATTTGCATATGTGGACCTGAGTGAAAACTATCTACAGTATCCCCCTGCTGGCCCAGGGTGAGAACTTCAGTACATAACACTAGTCAACTTTTTCCACTTGTTCTTCGGTTCTGGGGTGTGTGACTTCTTCATCTTCGCCCTTGTTCCAGGAGGATGTTCTGCTTGCCGTTCCTTGACAGCGCATTCCAAAGATAGGGGTAGTGATTACAAAAAAAGGCAGAATAAGCAATCCGAGACCCTCTCGGCTCAGAGTAGTGGCCTAAAATGCCGTTTGTCTGGTCCTGATCCACTACAATGGGAACAGAGTCATGTTAACCAAGACACATTCAAATCACGGCTGGGAGAAGCCTAAGGAACAATTCGCACCTCCAAGCAATCATGCATCCATAGGGAGAGCTGAGGCCCACAGCCATTATGCATTACGCAATAATGTGTAGAGGGCTCTTTTAACCCACACAGCCCATTACAAGCATCCACCACATGCCTCTCCATCTCCTGCTCTGCATAAGAGCTACAAGGGAGCAAGGGTAGTGTTCCTTCTTATGGTACACGGCCATTTGGAGTGGGGGCTGGGTAGGGAACGAGAGGGGGAGGGGCGGGAAGCTTTACGTTTTGGCCTCTATAGAAACCATTCCCAATTACTCCAGGGTCCATCTCTTGGAGAAGCTATAATGGCAGGAAGCCATAATATATTAAAACAGTAGATTAAAACAAACAAGAGCCTTTTGGATCGGATTACACATCACTTTCCTCACGTCTGACAACAGACGAGATCCAAGGCAGTAAAAGACAATCGTCGGCCATAATGGTCTAATAACTCTGTGCTAAAAGTACTTGTGGGAGTAGTCCGCGACCAGCTCAGCACAGCCTCCAGGATACATAGTGGGCCTTAAAATCCGCAGCGGCGGACTCTGGAGCATTACTGCATAAGTGCTCGTTTAAGACTTCCTCCGAAATGCAACATGCTCACTTAAGAAACGTAATTAGGCCTCACTTGTGGGTGGCGTTCACACATTGTGGATCATCCTTAAAAATGACAGGGGAGGGGTGGGGAGGGGAGGAAGGGGAGGGGGGAATGAACAACCGAGAGAGCTCTGAAAGGTCCATTACGCCTCTTGTTCCATTACGTTGCCATGTGGGAAAATTACCACTTTATGACAGACGCAACGAAGGAGCATAGCACATTTTGAGTGTGCCGAACCAACCGATGGCAAGAAAACAACGTATCTCAGAGGCCCTTCTCATATAAAGGTGTGCTTGCTGGTGCCCATGTGTTTTCAGCACAGGAAATGAGAACGGTGGTAGTCTTGGCAATGCCTTCCCCTTTGTCTCCCACATAAACATGCCAAGAAGTGGCTGAGTTCTACTTGTTGAAAACAGAGGGGGCAAGTCCACCTTCCAGGGAAGGCCCCATAGCTCAGGGGTACGAGGCAGCCAGCATCATGTGTTTCTTTCAAATAAGAGGCTTCAGGTGAGCATGCTTACTTCTGAGTTGAACATGCTCTGGAGGGTAGGACTCGAACCAATGGCTTCAGGTTAAAAGAAAGGAGATTCAGCCAAAACATCAGGAAGAACTTTCTGACCGTAAGAGCTGTTCAACAGTGGAGCGGTCTCCCTTGGAAGATTGTGGACTCTCCATCCTTGGAGGCTTTTAGGCAGAGGTTGGATAGCCATCTATCATGGATGCTTTAGTTGAAATTCCTGCATTGCATGGGGTTAGACGAGACAAGGTCCCTTTCAACTCTACAGTTCTGTTCTGTGCAACTGTTTTGGTTCAACCTTCAAGGAAATCTAACCAATCTATATCTATCTGTCTATGTATTTAATCAATCCATATCCCTATCTATCGAAAAACAGATACTATAGGCAAGATCCCTATAAGCATAAGTGCATGGCCTAGAAGGACTCAAAGGTTTATAATGGGAAGCTGTAGCTCAGTTGTTATGAATGCAGATGGTCCCAATCCCCAGCTGGGAGAGATTCTCTGCCTGAAAAGCTGGAGAGGCACTGCCAACCAGTGCAGGCAGTCCTAATCTAGGTGGACCAGTGCTCTAACCCAGTATAAGACAGCTTCCCATGTTCCTATATCATTGTGAGAACCGCATTCTAAACGAGGAAGCTGAGAGGCAGATTATTATTCAATCATACTTCCACCCCACTTTTCTATTCCGATTAACATCTAGAGCAACTCAGAAAAGAAAACAGAAATACAACAGGCAATATTAAACCCACCAATTAATATAGCAGTCGTTTAAAGCAGGAGCAGACCTAGACATTGACAGCCTCTGAATTAAAAATAAAATCAGTTCAAGCAATGTATTTCTAACAGAGAACAAGGAAGGATGGAACCAAGTGAGAACCCCACAGGGAGGGCAGTCTCTATCAAGCAGGCTCTGTCTTTTCTACTCACTCGCTTAGCCACCTATAATGAGGGCACAAAGAGAGCAGAGATTCTGGAAACATTAAAGTCCAGGCAGCAGGGCCAGTCTAATAATTTTTACTGCCTGAGGCAGAATAGCAAATGGCACCATCTGCACTCCAGTACATAGCGCCAAAGATAGTCAAGTTACGAGGGTACTTGAGCAACTGCCCTGCTTACTAGCAATAGAAATGCAATGATAATAAATTTTAAACGAATGATTTTCTGCTTTTTCGTGACACCCAAAATTTGCTGAGGCAACCACCTCACTCTGCCTAATGGCAGGGCCGGCTGTTGCTATAGAAGCAAGCGGGTAATGCCTGAGGTAAACCAACGCCTTGACCATTTTTGAAGGCCAATACTGAAGTTTTGAACCAAGCCCAGGTGATGCTAGATGCTGGATGCTTGAACAAACTCAGAATAATATGCTCTCATCATCTAGCACTAGGCAAAAGTCTGGCTGTCATTTTTTGAGCAGTTGGATGTCCTGAGCAATTTTAAAAGGCACACAAAGTACCATTCTGTGTGATCCTATTAAAGTTTCACATTGTTCTGTGTGCCATGTCAGAAAGCAGTCTACCTTCATAGTCTTCTGCCTCTGTTTCAGAGATATCTTGGCCTTCTCTGCATACATCACAGTCCTGAAATGTGTGTTCACCATGACTCAACATTAAAGGAAAGTTTCATCTTTGATGAACAACTCTGAGTTCCTTTCTGTGAGTAAGCTCAGTCATCTGTGGTCCATAGAGTTCTTTCCAGCACCTCATCCTTTAATGATTATGGTTAATCATGGTCCAATTAGCCTCCTACTCAACGCCAAGTGTGACACATCTACAACATGGTATGCAAGCGCATACCCCTCAACTGTTCCAATGATGGGGCATTCTGTTTTGAGGGGGTGTGCTCTTTGAAAGCATGGTCCCTCAAAACATGCATTTTGGGGTGCCACAGGGGAAAAAAGATGCGCTTCTTTCAGGGCTGCGCGAGATTGCAGTGCCCGAAAAATCTATAACTGCCTAAATGTAACAGTGCAATCCTATGCAAGTCCACTCAAAAATGCAAAGGGCAACAGATTGTTGCACATCACTGCCTGTTTCAGAAGCCAACAGAAGGCAGAGTGGGCGACTACAATACACAATAGTCAGGGGTCAGCAAACTTTTTTCAGCAGGGGGCCAGTCCACTGTCCCTCGGACCTGGTGGGGGGCCAAACTACATTTTTTTGGGGGGGGGAATGAACAAATTCCTATGCCCCACAAAAATCTCAGAGATGCATTTTAAATAAAAGCACACATTCTACTCATGTAAAAACACCAGGCAGGCCCCACAAATAACCCAGAGATGCATTTTAAATAAAAGGACACATTCTTTGTTGCTTAGTCGTTTAGTCCTGTCCGACTCTTCGTGACCCCATGGACCAGAGCACGCCAGGCACTTCTGTCTTCCACTGCCTCCCGCAGTTTGGTCAAACTCATGTTGGCAGCTTCGAGAACACTATCCAGCCATCTCGTCCTCTGTCGTCCCCTTCTCCTTGTGCCCTCCATCTTTCCCAATATCAGGGTCTTTTCCAGGGGGTCATCCCTTCTTATGAGGTGGCCATTCTACTCATGTAAATAGACACTGATTCCCAGACCATCCGTGGGCCGGATTGAGAAGGCGATTGGGCCGAATCCGGCCCCTGGGCCTTAGTTTGCCTACCCATGCAATAGGTGTTTCGGAAATGTCTAAGCAAGGGGGAGGGGAGACAAAGGTAGATTCTAGTCCTTGATAGAGAAAAAGAAACATTGCAAATACACGAGAGTTTCCCTTTCCTTTTCCCCTCCATCTGAATTGTTGGGATACCATCTATGGCTGGTGTGCGTGTAGGCTTTGTGTTTCAAAGCGCTTTTGGCACAGAGTTAGGTGCACTATCACGACCGTCAGGGGATATTGTTTGAGGAGAGATTTCTATTTATAATGGCTCTTTTCAGACACGGCTGTGCACTCGCTGCTCTTAAGCTTTCAGCTTCACTCACGTATTTTGCTTTTCTGCTGCTGTATAAGGTTTTCCGGACCTCTGGGGAGTGTAAATGTGCCTCCACGTGCATTTCCGAAGAGATCTTTGAAGCCTTGGCATAAATCAGCAGAAGTTAATTTTTTGTAATGTATTTTTGTAGTGAGACAATGAGACACTTCCCTTGTACTCCGCTGAGGCCTGGCTTACTGGGAAATTCTGAACACCCAAGGCGTCCATAAAAATCTCTGGGAGCACCGGGGGGCACAGTCCTTCAAAGTCCTTCCACTAAATGTGTTTGGATTCACTTTATCTGGTAGTTGTTTTATTTTGCTGTGTATTGAGATGCTAGCCAGGCACAGAGCGTAGTGCTGCTCTTATTCCAAGTAGATTTTCTCACCTCGAATTAGGGATGGGGTAAACGTTTGGTTCAGTTTGCACTGCAGTGCAAATTCCTTATTTCATATACCCTGAAACAATACGCAAACCGAACTGCGTTTATCTTTCAAACTTTGCGCTTTCCCAGATTTGGTGGTCTCCTCCAACCAAACGACACACGCAAAATGTGTACACGAGAGGAATGCATATATTAGTGAAAATATAACATGCAAAAAAAAGAGGTGTTGTATTAGGGAAAATTCCATGCGAAAATGTCTACATCTAGAGTGATTTGCACTAAAATGCTGATGAGCTTTCACAACAACTTAAAAAAATATATTACTACTTAGCAAACTGGTAGGGAGGTTCGAAGAACAGAATTTATGAATAGAAAAATGAGAAACCGATGTTGAGAGAGTCGTTCCTCCCGCCCTCTAATGACATCTCGCTGTGTTTTGAAGCTTGGGTTGCTTCCAGTCCTCTTGGGGGTGGCTGTGTTGTGTTTTTAAAAAGCCGTAATAGTTACTATTATGACACTTTAAAAAAAAGCTTTTTAGTCCATTGCTTGAGCAGTGAGGGTAGTTTCTCTCTCCCTCCTTCTACTGCAACCCTACTTCATTCTCCCCATTACTTGTAAGACAAATAGCTCTTAAAAGAGCTTTTAGGAATATCTGTTTGGGCCTAATGAACCTCATAAGATCTTTGGTCAGGGAGGGAATATCACATCAGCGCTGATGGTGGGGGGCAGGGGCATAATCAATATGTGGGTGGGTGGGAGGATAGTAAAAAGCACCTCAATACTCGCTAAGGAACAGCCCAGTTACCCAGGAAAATTGAGTGGGTGAGAACCAAAGGTTCAGACTGTGTAAACTGGAAACATTTGCTCTGATAATATACAGTGGTACCTCGGGTTACATAAGCTTCAGGTTACAGACTCTGCTAACCCAGAAATAGTGCTTCAGGTTAAGAACTTTGCTTCTGGATGAGAACAGAAATCGTGCTCCGGCAGCACGGCGGCAGCAGGAGGCCCCATTAGCTAAAGTGGTGCTTCAGGTTAAGAACAGTTTCAGGTTAAGAACGGACCTCAGGAACGCATTAAGTACTTAACCCGAGGTACCACTGTACAAGAGAAGGAGAAATGTTGGTGTGTTTTGTTACTTTAGTTTAGTGCACACCCTCCAACATTTCTCCGATAAAAATAGGGCCGTCCCATTCCATAATGATAATTTTACTATTTATACCCCACACATCTTACTAGGTTGCCCCAGCCACTCTGGGCAGCTTCCAACATATATAAAAACATAATAAAACATTAAACATTAAAAAAACAAACTTCCCTATACAGGATTGTATAGGATCAGATGGGTCGGGGGTCAGGTAACTCCATACCCTCCAACAATTCTCCGATGATAATAGGGACATTCTAAGGAAAAGTGGGACATTCTGGGCTCAAATCAGAAACCAGGGTGGCTTCTCTAAATCAGGGACATCTCTGGAAAATAGGGGCACTTGGAGGGTCTGTTAGTGTAGTGCTTAGAAGACTAAGCTGAGTCAAGGATTCTCCAGTTCAAAGAATAGTTCCCAGGATTCTCTGGGGGGAGTCATGTGCCTTAAACGTGCACTGAATATGCTTGAGAGGCGTAGTGTCGACCTGTTTTTAGTTGCCTAAAAAGATTGCTCATCCCTTATATACCAAATTGATCACTGAGCTCTGCAGGTTCCGCACAATGTAGGTGTGACACCCACACTATGGTATCTCCTCCTTAGATAGGCACTGCTTATTTTGGGATATCTATGGTGGAAGAAAAGGCTAAGAAGTAAACCCTACACAAACCCATCGCTAAGATGGTTGAATAACGCCTTATATGCCTCCTTCTGGCAACTCCTGCAGCCAAACGTCTTGCTCTGCTTTCCTTTGGACCACATCAGCAAGGCTGAGAGGGGCGGGTCTTGTAATCTGGGCACCCCCAAAACCTCCATACACACTGCCCAGGTGTTATGTACTGAGTTGAATAGGATTCAGAATGGAGCAGTCTGATTGGTCCTAGAACAATAGGATTCAGAATGCAGCAGTCTGATTGGTCCTAGAACAATAGGGTCCAGAATGCAGCAGTCTGATTGGTCCACAGGAGCCACCCAATCCAGCTCCAGGTGGTAGTGAATCCACAACCTGATTGGCCTACAGGTGAATCCTGGAATTAGCCAATCATGTGGGGCCCATTATGTAAATAATGTATATAAAGCAGACATTCTGGGGGAACTTCCATTCCTCCTCACCACTATGAGCTGAATAAAGAGCATGAAATTCACTCTCGACTCCGAGTATATTTCTCCAGGCTTGCACCCCGGGGAGGTCACTTTGGTGCTTCTAACACAGGGGTTTGACTTCACCCCTGGAGGCGCACTCCATTGTCTCTCAAGAAAGATGGATGCCAACAACAACCACCATTGCTGTTATCCTTTCAGTGCCTACTGAAGAACTTCCTCTTTCCCAGTCTGCATCTGCACTGGAATTGTCTTAAGGGATGTTTTTCTCGTTTTCATCACTTGTTGTTTGCCACCCTGGGCTCCTTTGAGAGGAATGGCAGGCTAGATATTTAATAAAGAAATAAATGATAGTTAGCTTGCGTCTACCACGGTAATGGAGAATCAGGATGAAGTTCCCTGGGAAAGAAGATATCACATCCAAGGAAAGCAATGTAAGGAAGGAAGGAAGCAGGTGTACAAATTAACCACTTCCAAGTCAGGGAGGTAGTGATATTAAAAAAAAACCCACCATATAGGACTCTTTTAAGTCCCTGTATTTGGAAGTAGTGTGCTTTAGATCCTCTAACAAAGATCCATTGGAGGCCGAGTCTGGTGCCAGCAGCCATGGTAATTCCAGCTGCAGTAGTATCTATTAAAGTTGCTGCAATTTAAAAAGCTCATAGTAAAGCACGAAATAAATGCTAAGTATATGATCTGTTCAGGAAATTGAAGAAAAACATTGCAAATCAGCACTATTTTTCTTTTGAAAAATTCTCATACAGCCATTACTTACAAAATAAAAAAATTCCTTCCAGTAGCACCTTAAAGACCAACTAAGTTAGTTCTTGGTATGAGCTTTCATGTGCATGCACACGAAAGCTCATACCAAGAACTAACTTAGTTGGTCTTTAAGGTGCTACTGGAAGGAATTTTTTTATTTTGACTATGGCAGACCAACACGGCTACCTATCTACTACTGGAGCCATTACTTACATTGCTTTTCAAACCCTGACGGGGCGAGAGAGAGAGAGAGAGAGATCAAAGTATTTCAAGGAGGGATGCTTTTGAGGTTGGCTCCAGCAAACATCACAAAATGGATCCTAGCCAAAGTGTTTATGCATTTGTAAGAATCAGGCACGTAATGCAGTGTGGCCACATACATAGGCATGGAAGCTGCTGAGATCTAGTTTATATCAAGTGACTAGGAAGGGGAGGGGGCAGGGAACCGCAAGAAAGTAAAGAGAACAAAGAAAATGTCTGTTTGAAGCAACACATGTGAAATATACTCAGAGCAGAGTGTGAATTTCATGCTCTTTATTAAGCTCATAGTAGCAATGAATGAAACTTTCCCCCAAACGTCTAGCTATATATACATTATTTACACAATGGGCCCCCGCGTGATTGGCTAATTCCAGGCTGCTCCTGTAGGCCAATCAGGTTGCGGATTCACCTCCTCCAGAAGCCTGATTGGCTGCTCCTGCAGGCCAATCAGATCGCTGATTCACTTCCACCTGGAACTGGCTCCTGCAGACCAATCAGACTGCTGCATTCTGGATCCTATTGTTCTAGGATTCGGCTCAGTACATAACAACGCGTATTCTGTGGGAACCCATCGCTTGTGGCTGGGAAAACAAAATTGGTGGCAGAACTCTTCCTGAGCCACGAGGCAGAGGATTAATTCGTAAGATTCCCGGCAGGCAGCCATGCTAGTCGGTTGTAGCAAAACCAACGCCATGGTGGCATCTTAAAGGCCTACAAGTATACTGTGGGGTTTGGACTGCAAAACTTTATTCCGCAATAAATTTGTTGCTCTTTATAGTGCCAATGGATTCCTTGTGCTACTGTTATTATTTAATTGCTAAAAGAGTTTCGTTTCTTTCCCTGCTTTTGTGTACAATCCTTAAAAGAACATAAAAATTGCTCTGACGGAGAGTGAAGGCTCCTTTATTATCAACAAGCTCTGGACAGTCCTGACCAAAAAAAAGGAGAAAAGCACCCTAGAGAGTTAACCACCTCAGCAAACCTTTTCTGTACATGTGCGAAGCAGATAAAAAAAAATATTAAATGTTTTATTGGCTTTAGATAGATACGAAAAGCATGACAGAAAAGAACGAACGTTCTTGTTAAAATGGGATGCTTATAAGAATATATGCGGGGTGCGAGAGTGACCCCCCAAGGCTCAACGCCAGTTCTTATCACAAGGCAGTTGCGGGTGCCATTTCTCGTTATTCTACCCAGTGTGAGCCATGTGGTGCAGCCTTAAACTCTTCTCCTTCGAGAACAATGGGGATGACACTCTCGGTGCCTTTGCCTTCTTCACTGGCCTCATGACCTCCTGGCCTTTGCGGTTCATAGGTCACCTCAGGCAGCAGGCAGGCAGTTTTTGATGTAACCTCTGAACTCCAGAGGATAAAAGACTGCGAAGCCCTGAGAGACGATCCATCTCTGCGCGGTCACAATAAAGAATGCCATTCAATCAGGGCACGGCGTACAAATTAAATGACGCTCTCTCTCTCTCCGGCGTTCGCTCCTGAATCTAAATTCGCCTTGTGTATTGGGGACCGGGAGAGGGAAGTGTGGGGCGAGGTGTCGCGAGGGGAGAGGGAGCTGCAACAGAGCAGGGGAGGACGACCCTCCGAGCCAACTCGGTGAGGTGCAAAAGCAAATTGGTGGCGTGGGACAACGGGGAAGGCTCTCCAAGCCGTGACTGACAAGCACGATTAATTTGCAAGCCGTTCCTTGCTGTGGTTTGATGGGGAGAAAGACGCTCAGCGGTGGAAGGAAACGTTCTCTCTCTTGCCTGGAAGAAAGAGTAGGTCTTCACCTGGCACAGGAAGGATGTTAATGTTGGCCTTCCGTGAATGAGATTACCCAGGCATCATTCCTTCTTGTTTTAAGTCATCCGTTTCATCATCCTGTTCCAATAAATATTACAGAAATACAGTGGTAGCTCGGTTTAAGAACAGTCCTGTTTACGAACAATTCAGTTTACGAACTCCGCAAAACCGGAAGTAGTGTCCCGGTTTGAGAACTTTACCTTGGTCAAAGAACAGAATCCGAACGGTGGAAGGTCACCGGCAGTGGGAGGCCTCATTAGGGAAAGCACGCCTCGGTTTAAGAACGGTTTTGGTTTAAGAACGGACTTCTGGAAGGGATTACTTTGTACTTTGTCAGCGGAGAAAGGAGAATTCCAGAGGCTGAGCCTCTACCATTAGGTAGGGTGAGGAAGGTGCCATTTTAAGTCAACAAATTGACCATTGCATATTGTACCACAGTGTAGGGGCACCGTGCAGGTTGGGTTTTTGCAACTCGGGTATTGTAGCACCTTGAGATTTCTCTGGATGCAATAAGTCTAAGTGGGGTGTTTTCTTAGCAGCGGGCAAGCATTTTCCAATCAGCCTGTGATGTGATGAGTGGGAAGAATTGACATGATTAGGCCTGTGACAGCCAGACGGGTCCACTATTCACTCTTCCCTGCAATAAAGGGGGAAGCTGCCAGATTCAGAGCTGTGACAAGGCAAAGCATCTCAGAGCATTCTTGTTTAAAGGATCTCTTGCCTGCTTCCTCCCAGATGAATCTAGTGGCTTTTGTGAGGCTGGACAACTAGCTGACCAACAACACAATGAATGTAAGCCCCAATAGGTCTTCATCCCAGGCCAGCGGTCATAGGGTTGAGGCCTAAATCGTTTAGGATTCGTTTAGTTTAGTTTCAAGACCAACAGACAACACATATCCAGTTTGTTGTACCTTTAACTAATGCTGTTAGCCTTGTCCATAATTTACGGCAAGAGTAAAGGAAGCAATTTATGATGTCAAGAAAATGACTGACCGCTATTATCAACTGTACTTCTCATTTCCATATTGAGCAACTCAAATCCTATTTTCTACAATCTTCTCACTTGTCACCTTTCTCTGATTCTAATAGAGAACTGTTACTTCCATATTTTTTACCCATATGGGCATGAATGGTGGAAGATTCCCCAATCCATTAGCCGCCACACTGACATGACTGGATTTAATAGCTTCGTAATAAACCCCCATTTTAGGATCAACAGAAAGCTCAAACCCTGTTTATCTTTAATTAATGCAATTAGCATTGCCCAGTCATTCTCTGAGCTGAATCACAAACCAAATGTGAATTGTACCTTCCACTTTCCTCTATACATTGGTTTGGCCCATGGATGGAATGGAAGGACTTACATACAACATTGTGAGACAATTCACTCTGCAGTTAAGCAAATTTCACTACACATGGATTAAGGAAATAATAGTAAAGGTAAAGGGACCCCTGACCATTAGGTCCAGTCGTGACCGACTCTGGGGTTGCGGCGCTCATCTCGCTTTATTGGCCGAGGGAGCCGGCGTACAGCTTCCAGGTCATGTGGCCAGCATGACTAAGCCGCTTCTGGCGAACCAGAGCAGCACACGGAAATGCCGTTTACCTTCGCGCCGGAGCGGTACCTATTAATCTACTGCTAGGTTGGCAGGAGCAGGGACCGAGCAACGGGAGCTCAACCCGTCGCAGGGATTCGAACCCCCGACCTTCTAATCGGCAAGTCCTAGGCTCTGTGGTTTAACCCACACTGCCACCCGCGTCCCTAAGGAAATAATAGTGATGGCATATTCCTACGTACACTTTCAGAATACCCAGACTACTCCACATTTGAAGTTTGAGTGTACTCCTGGATCCAGAATTGCCACGTGAGGCTCAGGTGGCCTTAGTGACCAGGAGTACCTATATCTCCCTTCAGCTGATTCATCTGCTATGCGTTGGTTGGCGGGGGGTGGGGGAACAGGTATAAAAGGAACCAACATAGAGCGGTAATCATGGTCTAATCATAGTATTTAGAGCTTCAAAATGTTAAGATTTTTCTTCCCTGAACTCTTGTAGGGGAATTATATATACTACCATTCTAGATTTCCTTTCCGGGGGCGTTGGGAATAGCATAATTTTCAGCAAACTTTTAAGGCTTTATGGTGAATTTTTGTCACTTAATCAGGAGAGTGGGTCTTAAGCATTTGCTGAGAATTTTTTTTACCAGCAAGAAAAAATAAGCTCTGTGGAAATTTGAAATGGCTCAGAAATGTTGGATTCAAGCAGAAACTGAATGTGAAGACAATTTGTTGCAGGGATGTGGGTGTCGGGGTATGTAGTTTAAAAAACGGTTTCTTCTTCTAATGCAAAGGGATCTCTGTCATTGGCACGCCCAGCTCTCTAGCCCATAGGCCTACCGAGCCTTTTATAACAGAAGAATTAAATTAGTCAGAAATCTAAATACTCCTCAGGAAGTATATACACAACCTTTTGAAAAAACAACAACGCAGAGCCCCAGACGTCATGCCGAAAGCTTGAAAAGAACAGATAAACCAAAATTAACTAGTACAGTAGTACCTCAGTTTACAAACAGTCCTGTTTATACACTATTTCGATTTACAAACTCGGCAAAACCAGAAGTAGTGTTCCGGTTTGTGAACGTTACCTCGGTCTACGAACGGAAGCTGAACGGTGGAACGGCACTGGCAGCGGGAGGCCTCATTAGGGAAAGCGCACCTCGGTTTAAGAACAAATTCGGTTTAAGAACAAATTTCTGGAACGGATTAAGTTCGTAAACTGAGGTCCCACTGTAAACCTGAAGAAACGTTTAAGAAGGCTACTATATAAAGAGGTTGACAACCCTGGTAATGAAAGATATGCTGCCTGTTGATTCTTGCCTACAGATTCAGGCTCCCTATAGGTCTTGGTAAAAGGTTTATTAAACAGAAATTCATGCAGTTCTGTGGCATGGCTCTTAATACAGACCTACAGCTGGTTTTCTTCTAGGGCAGGGGTAGAAAGCCTTTTTGGCCTGAAAGGCCCAGCTCCTTATCTCCTGTCCTTAAGAAGCATTTTATGGTTAATTTGCTGTGATTGGATGCAGCCATGAATGAGGGTCACAGGGTCATGTGCGTGGGCTTCCATATGTACGCGGGTGGCACTGTGGGTTAAACCACAGAGTCTAGGACTTGCTGATCAGAAGGTCGGCGGTTCGAATCCCCACGACGGGGTGAGCTCCCGTTGCTCGGTCCCTGCTCCTGCCAACCTAGCAGTTCGAAAGTACGTCAAAGTGCAAGTAGATAAATAGGTACCGCTCCTGCGGGAAGGTAAACGGCATTTCCGTGCCCTGCTCTGGTTCACCAGAAGCGGCTTAGTCATGCTGGCCACATGACCCGGAAGCTGTCTGCGGACAAACGCCGGCTCCCTCGGTCCATAGAGCAAGATGAGCGCCGCAACCCCAGAGTCGGTCACGACTGGACCTAATGGTCAGGGGTACCTTTACCTTTATGAATGAGGATCACAGGGTCATGTGCGTGGGCTTCCATATGTACACACATGCATGTATACAGCAATGCATTCATGTTGGACCTGCATTTAATG
The DNA here is from genome assembly GCF_965112155.1 of Podarcis liolepis. Taxonomy (NCBI): domain Eukaryota; kingdom Metazoa; phylum Chordata; class Lepidosauria; order Squamata; family Lacertidae; genus Podarcis; species Podarcis liolepis. Next base: position 51,078,765 of record NC_139565.1, on the reverse strand, counting down.
GCTAATCAAATCCATACAGCATCTTGAATCTGAGCTCACCCTGGTCTTCCCTTCACCCTCAATGCCTTTTCTACATAAACACACACACACATGCCAGAGATCAGTAATGAGAGCTCACTAATGGATTGGCTTAAGTATAGAACAACATCCCATCACTGTTCCAGAAAATAATCAATCAAGCACTTAATTTTAAACGTAAAAACTAAGCTGCCTAGAGACTGTTAATAGATAACCAAATAAATTAACAGTTGTGGGTGGGTTTTCATTTGAGACAAGGTCAAATTGCCTGCTCTCCCTTCCCCCTCCTCCTCTTGCCATCTTTTTTTTTTTTTTAAAAAAAAAGCTCTTTGTTAATGCTGTCCTTGGGTTTCAGCTGATTTTTGATAAGGGAATGGGAAATTGTGCGAGGCAGTTGTTTCCAAAGGGTGCTCTGCAGGAGCACGTTAGGAGTTTCTCACAGAGTAATGGAGGAGGGCAAGCTTCTGCGAATAATAGCTTGCCCACCTTTTGCTAATCTCCTCCACGTAATATTCATCTTCAGATGGGTGTAAGTGATGTTTTTGAGGCTCACTGTCGTTATTAATTATTATTATTTATTGACTTTATATACCGGCCCTGTACCTGGAGGTGTCAGGGCAGTTCGCAGAATCCAGGGTGCCTTACAATTTAAAAACCCTAAGATATAAAATGCAAAGTAATCAAGAGTCCTCTCAGGCCGACTGGGAGCCAATGGGATATGTGGCCCTTGGTCTGGGCCAACTTGAATAAAATATGGGGGGGAGGCCAGGGGCGCCCCACCCTGCATAATCGATCACATGACATGGTGCACACGCACCATTTGAATGGCAATGCCCATCAACTTGGGGGGGGGTGGCTATGACGTTAATATATGAGAGTGCTGGAGGTGAAATAGTTAAACGGGTTACCCAATCAGAACCCGGGGGGTGGAGTCAGAGGGACTATAAAACCAGCTCTGGGAGGGGCGAAGGGAGGAGTTCGTTGGGAGGTTGGTTGGAGTGGGAGTGAGTCTGTGGGTAGGTTGAGTTAGTGTCGAGAAATAAGCTGAGTCAGGAACAGTTAGGGGCTAGGAAGACAAGTAAATATCTGAGAGGTGGTTTAGTGAGTGAGAGCAGGTAGCAGAAGTTGTAGGTCTGGATAGGCACCCAATGATTGTAATGGACCGATACTGTTTATGAAACCACATGCTTGTTAAACTGCAATAAATAAACAGAAGTTTATGTTCCAATTTAACCCTGACTGGACTCACTATTGTACCAGGTAGGGCCTGGGTGGTGGCAGCGAGAAATAAAGTGGTGGCACAGGGATCAATAGATGGTGAAATCTTTGGGGACCCTCTGTGATCGCCACAGTGGCCCCCTCAAATATTTTATTGGGGAGGCCAAAGGACCTCAGCCCCTAGGAGTTGGCTCCTATGGGTCTTTAGCAGCTGCAGGGATGTTGGGGGAGAAGCTGCCCCAACTGGGGTCTCACAGGCCATAGATGGTTCTGCCAGGAGCCAATGGTTTTATGTCCTTGCTTGTGCTTGCATCCCTCAACAAGGATCTTTCAGCGCATTGCCAAAACACACACCTGTTTTGCCTTTGATGTTTGGAGAACAACATAGCATCAGATGTTCAGCCTGCTTTTCCCAAGCAAAGACAAGCAGTGAAGGCAACCCATGCGGCTTCGCTATTTGTGCTTTAATAAAAGGGTGAAGACATCACTTGCATCAAAGTTGCATGTCACGCTGCACATTTTCTATGCGTATATGACTGGTTTTTACACCAGGTCTGTTTCGCTGATATTGATGACGACGCACCAGTTTCTAGAAGCAAATCGCTAAGGTTGAGTGAGTTCCATAAACCAGCACGACACAAGCTTGCGCTGCTATTAGGCAGACTCTATCCATGTGCCTTTACACTGGCAAAGAACGTATAAGAAGAGCCCAGCTGGTGCAACGACAGCAGCAAGAATATTATTGGCACAAAAATGGAAGCAAGAAGAATTACCGACGAAAGAAGAATGGAGGATGAAGCTGATGGACTATGCAGAATTGGATAAATTAACAGGCAGGATTTGAAAGCTGCGGGATCAGAGATTCTTAGAGGACTGGAGTAAATATATGAACTATTTGAAAAGTAATTGTGATGAACAGATTACGCTAGTAGACTGCAAGAAGTTTTGTAAGGTGGATTATTTGAAATATTACAAGAAAGACTATGAAAAGAATTATTAGTTAAGGACAATTAAATGCAGTATAGAAATTAAGAAATGCAGAATAAGTGATAGAGAACGGGAAATCATCAGAGGTGTTGATGGAAGTCTAAAACATTGTAGAAGATGAGAAGACATGTTGTATGACTGTTGGAACGGATATGTTAAAAAATCAATAAAAATGTATAAAAAAAGAAGAAGTGCCCAGCCGGATCAGACCAAAGGTCTGTCTAGTCCAGCATTTTGTTCCCTCATTTGCCAATCGCCTATGAGAAGCCTACATCCAGGGCACAAGTGCCAGTAATATTCTTCTGCTTGGGTACCCTAGCAGCTGGCAGTCAGCTACTGTCTTTGATACCAGGGGTAAATAACCATTGTTTTTAATAACCATTGCCAGCTTTATGCTCCACAAATTTGTCCAGTACCCCTTTAAAGTCATCCAAGACAATGGCCATTCCTAGCTGTACTTTCTGTTCTACTCTACAGCTAGTAGAGCTTCGCTTTCCCACGCAGCCTCAAAACTGATGCGCCTTCAGTGTACTATCAAATAAAGCTGTGATACCCTGATATTGCCTTACAATGGAGTAAGTTTAAGAGATCTGGTGATTAGGCTAGGCAATTCGTACAATGCACTCAAGGATTTGCTTTGCCATCCTTTTCAGATGCAAATACGGTATAAACAATTATAAACTAATGCTACCGAAAAGACGTCAGCCAAATAGATGTGGCAAAAGAAAGCATCTGCGCTAATTATACACTCCCTGCTAATCAAAAACCACCCGTGTTTCTCTCCCCGTCATCATCTGCCTGCCAGAAGCTGGAAAATTAATTGTTATCTACATTATGGGCTAACAGCAAAAAGCAAACCAAACAGGTTGGGGTAATTATCCCACTTGAGGTTAAGGATACATAAAAATTGAATTTTAAATACCTCCTGCTACCGTGGGATAAAACACGATGCCTCATCGTTAATGCCAGCTAATTCTTCCTCCCTTCTTTGGTACGAAGATAAAAACCCCAATCAATTTTTATAGCCATTATAACATTCCCACAAAACTTAAGACTTCAGTTTTCACGTCTGGGCAGATTCTCAGCCGACAGCCAAGCAATCTGCATGAGCATCCAAGCACTGTCTGTTGGGGTTTGAGGAAGAGGTAGAAAGAAAGAGTGCAGTCCTTTGGTTTTGTGTGTTCTGCATTGACATCATCTTTTCTGCACTTCTGGCTTGTTAGCAAACCAAGATTAGGCAAAGGTAAAGGGACCCCTGACTATTAGGTCCAGTCGCGGACGACTCTGGCGTTGCGGCGCTCATCTCGCTTTATTGGCTGAGGGAGCCGGCGTACAGCTTCCGGGTCATGTGGTCAGCATGACTAAGCCACTTCTGGAGAAACCGGAGCAGCGCACAAAAACACAGTTTACCTTCCCGCTGGAGCAGTACCTATTTATCTACTTGCACTTTGTGCTTTCGAACTGCTAGGTTGGCAGGAGCAGGGACCGAACGGGAGCTCACCCCGCCGCAGGGATTTGAACCTCCAACCTTCTGATCGGCAAGCCCTAGGCTCTGTGGTTTAACCCACAGCACCACCCGCATCCCAGCCAAGGTTAAGGTGTAAGTATTGGTACGTATATATAAAGCCCTTAGTGGCTAGGGACCAGTTTACTTGTGGGATCAACTTATCCCACATGCGTGCATTCTATCAGTTACAGATTCTACACAATGCTCATTCTGCAGGTGTAAGAAATCAAGTCTTTTTGGTGTGGCAGTACTTGCACTTTGAAACTCCCTGCCTATTGACATTAGGCAGGTGCCTTTATTGCTTCCTTTGTTTGGGCAAGCCTATCCCTGTTGACAAGTTTTAATTTCTTTTATTTTTTTGTTTTTTGTTAATAATTTTAAAACATCTTGTAAAGCACTTAAGAGATTTTACTACAATCATAGAATTGCAGAGTTGGAAGGGACCTCAAGAGTCATCTAGATAAGCACCCTGCAACGCAGGAATCTCAGCTAAAGCATCCATGAGAGATGGCCACCCAACCTCCGCTTAAAAACCTCCAAGCAAGGGAGTCCACAACTTCCCTTTATCAAATAGTATACCTGAAGGAGTGTATCCACCCCCATTGTCAGCCTGGATGCTGAGGTCCAGATCCGAAGGCCTTCTGGAGGTTCCCTCACTGCGAGAAGTGAGGTTACAGGGAACCAGGCAGAGGGCCTTCTCGGTAGTGGCACCCGCCCTGTGGAACACCCTCCCATCAGTTGTCAAGGAAATAAACAACTATCTGATTTTTATAAGACATCTGAAGGCAGCCCAGTTTAGGGAAGTTTTTAATGTTTGATGTTCTATTGTGTTTTTAATATTCTGTTGGCAGCCACCCAGAGTGGGGTGTAAATAATGTATTTGTTGTTGTTGTTGTTTTAGCTTTTCCTTGCAAAGATGTGTGCTTTATAAATTATGATCAATGTGAAGCTTTACGGAACTTTATCATCCTATATACATAAAAATTCCCACAACCCAGAACCGAAGTTTGCTCATGTCTACAGTTACGACATGGCTGGCATCTGTCTCAGGAGAGCATTCCAGGCTTACAGGTCTGGGCTGTGGCATCTATGAACAAGATTAGGCTGGTGAGTTGATTTGTGGGTTTCAGTCACCCTTCATCCCATTTCTCCCTAAGGCCTGGAGAACATGTGGCTCTGCAGGAGTTGCTGGGACTTCAACTCCCATCAGCCCCTGCTTACATAGCCAAGTCAGGGATAATGGGAGTTGTAGTCAAACAACATCTGGGAGAGGCAGGGTTTTCCCATCATGGTTCTAAAGCAAAACTAGTTACTGATGTGGGAGCAGGATTAGTTTCCTAATCGTATACCACAGCATAAAACGTACTTCCTCACCCTATCCATAAAAGGTAAAGGGACCCCTGACCATTAGGTCCAGTCGTGACCGACACTGGGGTTGCGGCGCTCATCTCGCTTTTTTGGCCGAGGGAGCCGGCATACAGCTTCTAGGTCATGTGGCCAGAATGACTAAGTTGCTTCTGGCGAACCAGAGCAGCGCACGGAAATGCTGTTTACCTTCTCGCTGGAGCGGTACCTATTGATCTACTTGCACTTTGACGTGCTTTCAAACTGCTAGGTTGGCAGGAGCAGGGACCGAGCAACGGGAGCTCACCCCATCACAGGGATTCGAACCGCTAACCTTCTGATCAGCAAGTCCTAGCCTCTGTGGTTTGGGATGCAGCGCCACCTGCATCCTTACCCTATCCATACTTACTCGAGAGAGAGAGACAGAGTGTCCAGCATTTTATTTATTTGACTCAAGGAAATTTATAATCTTCTGCCTGCCAAGAACCAGCAGTACAAGCTTGCCACCAGCAGTCTCGCGTGTTCACCACCATTTGAAAAAGAAAAAAACGCTCTAATAGATCATTTGGAGTTTAATTGACAACATGAATTAAATCCAGATCAATTTGCATCCATAGAAATACCACAAAAACCACAGTGGCTTGACAGCTAGAAAGCGATAAGCAGATCTATAACGCAGCTCTGAAGAACGGCCTCATATTCCCGCTTGTTCAAAGAGAAGGAAGCTCTCTGTGAAGACAAGAACGCTGGTTTAAAAGAGACAAGGCTCCTAACGCAGGAGCAACGGAGGAAAATGGGAAGGGCACTCGCTTCTCATAATAGTCTACATTCAACAGGGCAGCTTCTGGAGTAGAGCAGTTACCACTGGAGGACAAATGGCACCTGCTGTGGGTGTCAACAGTCTGATGAATGTTTTACATTTACTGGCAATTCTTAAGAGATCCTGAAGGCATTTCAGACAACGTTGACATTTCCCAGGAAGCACCAAACTTTGCTATTAAGCAAGTGCCCAGGTGTCATTCTTGGTTCCGTAATTTTACCATGCACCTGACGTAATGTATGACAAGAACAAGCAAGTCCTTATGACGCACATTTCTAAAATTCCCCACTGGAATGATCTAAAGAGGCTGTCGGAAATATCGAGCCTGAATTTCTTGACAGTTCCAGTTCAGAAGCATCAGCCAGGCAATTTGCAAGGGTACATGTCATGGCTAAAAATTAGCTGCTGTTTCTTTAATACCAAAAGAACTAAGTCAGCATGAGTCAGCGGCCTACAATGACTCATGCAACCTTTCACCAAATTGTACCTGTATAGAGTGGTCAACGTTAGTGTTGGGCGTGGGTTGGTTGAATGGTAGAAAGCTGGTTGCGTTTGGTGTGTGTAAAAGCTGTCGGTCGTGGATGGAGAAGACTTTTTAAGAATAAAAGCAGCAATACTCTGCAAGAATACTCTTTCTCAAAGACTCTTTTGTGCCAACTAAGGTCTGAGGACTAGGCAAAGGAGTAAAAAGGTCAGAACCTTTGCTTTTTTCAAACTGACACATCCATTCCAATGTGTTCCATGCACACACACTGTGGTTAACCCAACTTCAGAAATGTAGGTTTGCGAACGCCAATGGCTGTACACATAACCAGAGGTGTGCAGAATATGCAGAGGTCATCAATAGTGGATTTTTATTTTACCATGTCCAGATCACATTGGTACCAAGCATAGCACAGCCGTGGAGAATATGCAAAACGGACAATGCTCACCAGGTAACATTCACATTCTCCCCTAGAATAATTCCCCAAGTGGCATACAAAATTTGCACACAAGTTATGTGTATTAACTGAGCAATGTAAAAAGACACCACTGATCGATTCACACATTCTCTGACGTCAGTTGGCAATTACCCATACTGAGCAAAGCACAGAATTTCCCATTGATTTGCACATACTCTGCACCTTTTGTGTGTAGAACTGCACAACCATCAGTGCTTATGCACATAGATATAAAAACATTGCCTGCACAACTTGATTACTGAAGGGCTCCAGCTGAAACTAGCCTCAGCTTATGGGAGCTGGGATGGGGGTGGCTAGCCCCCATTTTGGAGGCCTGATCAAGAACCGCCCCCTCCCAGTAATGTTTTACGCTCCAACAACCACCTACGAATTTGATTTGGCAGCAGCAAAAATAAATCATAGAATGTATGATGTGGTGTGATAATCCCCACATCTCAGCTCATCTTCACAGATCGGGGGGGGGGGGCTGTGTGCCTTACCTGTCTTCCAGGTAGAGTGGGTGGCTGGCCACACCCACTGCTGATATGCAGACCCCAAAGGATTGGCCAAGGCTGAATGTGGTTCCTGGGCCAGAAAAGAGGAGTCACTCCTCAGGTCCAAGCTGTTATATGGATGCAGCGCTTCCCAGAGTCTCATCCAGAAGTTATGAGGAGACATTTGTACTCGTTGAACCACAATACACACACAATCAATGCTGTCTCAATGTAAAATGTAGCTTCCCCCCGCCCCAAGCCACAGCGATTTCTTGACAGGTTATGCTTTCCAAGGGAAAAAATAAAAGCTTTCCCTTCGTACAAAGGCAAAGTTTGACCATGATGATAAGCCGAGAACCCTGGCTTAATATGTCATATTGTGGACCAGCCGGATGCCGCTTGGTGCGATGTCAGAACTAGGGATCGTGGTTGGTTTGTCCCTAACAACCCAAACTTCGTTGCTGGCTTAATGAATCCTGGTTCCTTACAGAGAAACAAACCATGAATGTCAAGCTAAGGTGGTTTGTTTACCTGACTGGGCGCCAAGGGACAAGCCTGAATGGCAGGCCTGAAAGTTCAGGAAGGCTTATGAGGCCAAGGATCTGGGCGGTCTGTAGGGATGGAGATTCTCTGGCCCTCATAATGTTGTTGGACTGCAATTCCCACCATCCCTGACCATTGGACCATACTGTCTGGGGCTGATGGGAGTGGGAGTCAAGCAACATCTGAAGGGGCACAAGTTCTTGATCTTTGGCTTATTGGGCAGACGCTGCCACCGAGACCACCGAAATCGCACGTCCATTCAATTTAGATAACTCTGCTGTCAAAGGAACTGAAAGCTGCTGGGCTGCTGCAGAATCAATTCTGCATTTTTTGGGGTGGGGGGGAGGGGAAGAATGAACCCCACAAAAAAAACTTCATTTTTTAAAAAAAACAAATACATGCTTTAAAAAAGGTGTCAGTTGATTTGAAACAAACCAGTATCAGCAGTGTGATGGTCAGTGTGGTTAGTTGCAGAGTTCCAAGCATGAAAAAACAAAACAAAACACACCACATAGGGGGAAAAAGTAGTATCCTACATGGAAGGATTTTAAAAATACTATTTTTATGACAAGTACATATTAAGAGATCTATGTTGTAACTCTCAGGTCAAGATCCTTGGAGTAGCTCTTTTAGAAGTGATTAAACTAACCTGGACAGCAACCAGTCCCTGCAAGCTGAAATCGAGCCACTCGCTATTATTCAACATCACTGCTGAACCCTACTCCAAGTATATATGCAGCTCATAAGTATCAGAAGTTTTGCTCGTTTTTCAGTGCCTAGTGCCAAGCTTGATACTGCAAGGTGCTAAGAGTCCCCTGAATGCCTTTATAGGAAGACAAGTGTGTTCTCAGCAACCCCGGCAGGATGAAACCCTTTGAAATGTTACTTCCCTTCCAACGCAAGATCCCTCCATAGAAACAAAAAATAAAAATACCAAGATTTCAGATTCATCCCTCCTTCAGACCAGTGCAAGCCCCATTTGGGACCCTTCTTATCACACAGAAGAGGCTAATCGTCCCGTCTGAAGCGGCCCTGAGCGGGGCAAAAGAAAGCAGTGTAAACGGGCGCACGGGGCAGGATCCGCAGGGTCAGGTGAACCCACTGTAAATGCGCATCACAGTTCCTGACTGGTAAAGAACGATTTTGTCTTTCGGCAAGTGGGATTCACGCAAAGCGGGCAACTGAGGGTTAACTGCTTGGAGCAGATTTCGTTCGACTTGAGATGGGAAGAGACCAAGTCTGCGAGGGCCTGAAAAGAAGTAAAATAATATAAAATGTTTTTTAAAAAAAACGAATGACAAAAACGACAAACATTAGGCTTCCAACAAAAAGGTAAGTGTAAGTTGGTGATCTTACAATTTATGTACATTGTTATTATTATTGTTGTTGTTGTTGTTGCAAGCTGGGTTTATTGATGCAAGGGAGTATCAAAGGCCAAATTGAGATTAAAAACCATGATATGGAAAATTCCCTTCACAAGATTTTCCAGGTGTGTTTCAATAGACCATTGAGTATCTTGGGCATTTATTAATTAAATGCTTGGGTGGCACTGGTTCCACTGGTTGTGGAAGTCAGGAAGGGAACAAATTGGTGTCAGCCTGGATGCCACCACTGAGAAGGCCCTGTTTCATGCACACCCCACAGAGGAGACCCTCTTTAAGCCTGCCGGAACCAAGTTGCTGCATCTGTTGCTCTTCAGCAAGTATCCTGAGTTAGTAAATGTTATTTTTTATCTTTTACAAGGCTATCTGTGTAATTATTATTTTAAGGAGTAGAAAAGGGGGAAATACCAGGAAATTCCAGACTGCCTTAAAGCATCCTGGATTACTTAAACTAAAAGGCTAAAACTAAGCTTCCCTTCTCAGCTGCAAAGGGATAGCACTCTGCTGAACTCACAAACGTGAGGAAGAATTAAATATCTAAAACAGTGGCAATCGGAAATATTCAAGTGGTTTCCCAAATTCAGCTGAAAGCGCAACTTATGTTGGCTTCTCCAGTCTCACTATTATTGCGTTTTCAGCTGAACTTGGGGAAACCACTTGAAGCATCTGAAGTTTCAACTGCTTTTGATTTGCTTATTGCAAAACAGCTAAAAGTCTGTCAATTTTGATAATAAACCTGATTTGCAACGGGGGCTGAATTATTCCGATTGCAATTGTACATCTAGCCTCCCCTAGCACCTATTCACATCCCAATTAGGGGAGCTTTGAATTTGCTGTGTCCAAGCACTGATGGTTGGACACAACTATACTGTGGAACTTTCCATAGGTGGACTGGGGGGGGGGGGTTCCTAGCAAAGCCACTCCTTTGTCCTAGCCTAATCCTCCTCCCTATCTCCGCAGGAGTCAGGATCATTCTGCCGAACTAGAAAACCCAGTCCAATAATTTATCCACACCTGAACAAGAGATCAGTGCTGGTGCAACTGCATTGCATGCAGAAGGTTGCAGGTTCAATCCCAGGCATGTCCAGGTAAGGCCCAGAACGGCCCCATACAAAACCCTAGAGCACTGCTGCCAGCCAGTGTAGACATTACTGAGCTGTGAGGGACGAATTCAAATAATAATAATAATAATAATTTATTATTTATATCCCGCCCATCTGGCTGAGTTTCCCCAGCCACTCTGGGCGGCTCCCAATCAAGTGTTAAAAACAGTACAGAGTTAAATATTAAAAACTTCCCTAAACAGGGCTGCCTTCAGATGTCTTTTAAAGATAAGATAGCTGCTTATTTCCTTCACAACTGAAGGGAAGGTGTTCCACAGGGTGGGCGCCACTACCAAGAAGGCCCTCTGTCTGGTTCCCTGTAACCTCACTTCTCGCAGTGAGGGAACCACCAGAAGGCCCTCGGAGCTGGACCTCAGTGTCCGGGCAGAATGATGGGGGTGGAGAAGCTCCTTCAGGTATCCATGGTCTACCAATACAATAGTTTGCTTTCAACCTTGCTCCATCTGTGTGCATGCAAAGCAGATGCTGTACCACTGAGCTACATCCCTTCCTCTTACTTAACAGGAGCAGTAGAAAAAAAGCTGAACCCCTGTAAAATTGACAAGGATGGGAATCATGCCTGCCATCCCTAACTAGGAGACTGGAGAGACTCAAAAGGGGTGGAATTACCTTGGCAAACAATGGGTTTCCATTAAGGGATTCTGCTCTTCGGATGTTTTCGACTCCACACTGGAGAAGAAGAGAGGGAGCAAATGGTTTAACACGTGGTATCATCTCACTAAGTCCATAGCCCTCAGACAAAGCCCTTGTTTCAAGGATGATGCAGAGAGCAACGGGAATTAACGAGGCAGAATTAAGCCCAGTTCATACGTTATTAGAGCAGTACAGGAGCTTTCCTGCAGTCCAGTTATGGAGAGCCCGTGGCACCCCTAGATGATGTGAAACTCCTGGTTCCCATCAACCTCAGCCAGGCTGGCCAATGGTCAGGGATGATGGGAGTTGTAGTTCAGCAACATCTGGAGGGCCACAGATTCCCCGCTGCTGCTGTAGTCCCATGTCCCTCCAGTACCCTGGAAATCACTTAGGAAAAATCTGCAAACACACTGTCTGATTGCCGAGGGAAGGGGGAAGTGGTCCTCCCCCCCCCCAAAAAAAAACCCCGCCAAACCAACCCACTTACATCAACTCTTTTCTGCTACCCAAACCCCGGGATTTTTACCCAAATATGGCTTTCCATTTGCAAACTGCACTGATATTTAGTGCTTGCGTCCAACCAACAGCACAGCAGTGAAAAGGGCTGCTTCTATTGGTGGTCATTTTAACCATCACAGCCAACCTGCTATGTCACATGTAGCTGCTTCCATCCTGTCCCTCTCAAGAGGAAATAACCTAAATCGTGGACTGTGTCATCCGCTAACAGAGAGCAGGAGAAAACACCCAACACACACACACCCTTTCGTCTTTAATGTCTAGTTCCTTGGTGCTAAGTTTTAATTGTTGTTAAGACATACACTACCACGCCGCATTCAAGGTTCTTGTTTAAATATACAGAGCCCTGAACGCCTGGTGTCCAGTTAAGTGTTTTAGGCATTAATTATATACACATCGCTGTATACCAGACTGAACTGACATTTAATCAGATAGAAATACTTCTACAAATGAGAGCAAAATCTCAGGGGTTAGTTTTGGCTGAAAAGTTGGGTTGTAAACAGACAATATGTAAAATACAGTGGTGCCCCGCAAGACGAATGCCTCGCAAGATGGAAAACCCGCTAGACGAAAGGGTTTTCCGTTTTTGAGTTGCTTCGCAGGACGAATTTCCCTATGGGCTTGCTTCGCAAGACAAAAATGTCTTGCGAGTCTTGAGATTTTTTTCCGCTCCCCCCCCTTTTTCTAAGCTGCTAATAGCCTTTTAGCAGCTAAGCCGCTAAGCCTTTAATAGCCGCTAAACCGCTAATAGCGCTAATCCGCTAATAGGGTTGCTTCGCAAGACGAAAAAACCGCTAGACGAAGACACTAGCAGAACGGATTAATTTCGTCTTGCGAGGCACCACTGTATAACCAAGTATGGTGGCACCTTAAAGTCGAATAAATTTCTAATGACATGGACTTTCATGGACTACATCAGAAACACCATCTTGAATTACAGGTACAGACTGAAGCATGGTTGGGGGTGAGGGACTATTCTACCATCACAGCCAACCTTTGCCACCCTGGTGCCTTCAAGTGTTTTGTACTACAAAAGCCAACAGGCCCTGGCAGGGGCACCTGGATGGTGAAGGGTGCCAACACAAAATCACAGAACCTACCTAGGTAAAGGGACCCCTGACCATTAGGTCCAGTAGTGACCGACTCTGGGGTTGCGGAGCTCATCTCACTTTATTGGCTGAGGGAGCCGGCGTACAGCTTCCGGGTCATGTGGCCAGCATGACTAAGCCGCTTCTGGCGAACCAGAGCAGCGCATGGAAATGCCGTTTAGCTTCCCACCGGAGCGGTACCTGTTTATCTACTTGCACTTTGACGTGCTTTCGAACTGCTAGGTTGGCAGGAGCAGGGACCGAGCAACGGGAGCTCACCCCATCGTGGGGATTCAAACCGCCAACCTTCTGATAGGCAAGTCCTAGGCTCTGTGGTTTAACCCACAGCGCCACCCGCATCCCTTAGAACCTACTTACCTACCTGTCTTTAAATCACAATAATACTTCGTGCAGGCAGCTGATGAAAGTGGAGTGTAATCCACGCAAGCTTGTGCCCAATGAAATCTGTTAAGTTTTTAAGGCGCCACATAAATTCTCTGCTGTTTTGGCTGCCAGCAGATAAACACAGCTGCCCCCTGGAAACAAAACCTACAGCCCTATTTTAAACATGGTTACACAGAAATAAGCACCAGGCTACAAGAAAGGAGATTTCTTGACTAAACATCAGGAAAAACTTTTGACAGTAAGAGCTGTTGGGACAGTGGAACCATCTCCCTCCAGAGATTGTGGACTCTCCTTCCTTGGAAGTTTTTAAGCAGAGGCTGGATGGCCATCAGTCATGGATGCTTTAGCTGAGATTCCTGCATAGGGTCCCTTCCAACTCTACAATTCTATGACTCTCCGTTTATAACGGGATCTGCTTTCTATTAAGCAGGCTTAAAGCCTTCAGCCTACAACTGTGCAGAATGGCAAGGAAAGCAGAAGAGCTTACCTCACTGGCCAAGACTTGCGCGTATTCGATGTCCAGTTCGTAGAGCGTTTCTATGTGGTCACTAGTAAACGCTATTGGAACCAGCAAAATATTCTTCTTTCCCCTCTGGCAAAGCCCTTTGATCGTCTCATCCGTCTGAGGACCCAGCCAAGGCATAGGACCAACCTAGGGTAAAGGACACACACACACACACACACACACACAGAGAGAGAGAGAGAGAGAGAGAGAGAGAGAGAGAGAGAGAGAGATATTACAGTGGTACCTCGGGTTACAGACACTTCAGAAGAAGAAGAAGAGTTTGGATTTGATATCCCACCTTTCACTCCCCTTCAGGAGTCTCAAAGCGGCTAACATTCTTCTTTCCCTTCCTCCCCCACAACAAACACTCTGTGAGGTGAGTGGGGCTGAGAGACTTCACAGAAGTGTGACTGGCCCAAGGTCACCCAGCAGCTGCATGTGGAGGAGCGGAGACGCGAACCCGGTTCCCCAGATTACGTGACTACCGCTCTTAACCACTACACCACACTGGCTCTCTGTAACTTCAGGTTACAGACGCTTCAGGTTACAGACTCCGCTAACCCAGAAATAGTACCTCAGATTAAGAACTTTGCTTCAGGATGAGAACAGAAATCGTGTGGTGGCGGCGCGGCGGCCCCATTAGCTAAAGTGGTGCTTCAGGTTAAGAACAGTTTCAGGTTAAGAACGGACCTCCAGAACAAATTAAGTACTTAACCAGAGCTACCACTGTATTAAGTTGTGATTCAATATATACACCACATTTTAAAGCAGGCGTGGGGACACTTTTAAGCTTTGTGGGTCAGATCCTTATCAGGATCAACTCTCACGGGCCAATTCCGACAGCTGAACAAGCTTATTGCTAACTGTCCTGCGGGCTTTCGCTGGACAGTATGCCAATGATGTCAACAAATGAAAAAAATATATACCTTGGACTGCCACACAAGCCTATACGGGTTGGAGTAGTTGAGTTTCTCCATAACCCTCTGAACGGTTGCTCCCACCTCTTGTGGGTACGGATCGCCACGATTAACTACCTATGGGACAGAAAGGGCAAGTTAGCTAAAACAGCTCAATCGGGGTTAAAACAAACACTACATTATCAAACCACCATAATTAGTCCACCTTTTGCAGCAACACATGCCAGTTAAAGGGTTCCCCTTACTCATAAGGAGTCCCATCAGATGCGGTCCCAGCCTAAGCTTAGAACCAATTATTTCTTATACCCAATAAATTATGCCCCCTCACTGAACTATATACATTTAAAGCAGTATCACGCCACTTTAAACAGTCATGGCTTCCTGCAAGGAATCCTGAGAAATAGAGTTTTGTCAAGGGTGCTGAGTGTCGCTAGGAGACCCTAATTCTCCTTACAGAGCTACACTTGACAGAGAGGTTCAGCAATTCATTCCACTTCCTAGGGAGATACAGTCATACCTTGGATGTCAAACGCAATCCGTTCCAGAAGTCCGTTCGACTTCCAAAACATTCGGAAACCAAAGCATGGCTTCTGATTGGCTGCAGGAAGCTCCTGCAGCCAATCGGAAGCCACATCGGATAGTTCAGCTTCCAAAAATAGTTCGCAAACCAGAACACTCACTTCCGGGTTTGTAGCGTTCGGGAGCCAACTGTAGTTTAATACAAGACATTTCAAGTGGATGCAATATGTTATCGGGGGATATTTTAAAAAATAATTTCTAGTGGGTTGTTCTTCCACTGAAGCAACATTTGTGCCTTCAAACTCCAGACAGCTTAATTCAGAACTGCAGCATTGCAACTTATTTTCGGTGCTAAAGAGAAACCACTAGATGGCACCAAATTTCCACAGATCTCAAAAATCCCTGTGCGGCGCAGGAGAATGATACAAGGAAGAACCCAGTATTTCTGACACTTTACAGACATACATAATTTTATTTGTGTGTCGCCTTTCCGCAGTTCAAACCATGCTGAAGGTGGCTTACAACATAAGAAAAAAATACATAACCACAACATAACAAAAGTAGTCATGAACAATAAATAAAACAATTTGAGATGCACAACCAAGCTGAACAATTTCCATATAAATCACAAGATCTAAAATAAAGCAGCCTCAGCTTTTGTAGATGGAGTCAGTCCAGGCTCCACCCTCCCAGGGCAGGTGGAAGACGGCCTGCAAGGCAGGGAGCAGGTCTTGTGCAAGGACAGGCAAACTGGTGAATGGATCATTAGATCATACAAACAAGGATTTTTTTAAAAAATCGCCTCTCTAAGAAAATATTTTGCAGCTTTGGAAATGGACTGCTGTTACTCACAGACATTGGCAGAGAGTGAGCGGAGAACAGAATAACTACATCTTTCCTTTTGTCGGGTGGAAATAAGTCCAGTTCCTTCTGGATATGGTCTGCAAAGCACTGAAAAGCAAAAGTTGGAGAAATAAAACACAAGTCCAAATGCCAGCCTCCCCAATCATGACAGTGATCCTCTAGCACAGTTGAGAATTTGAATGCATTTAAATAATAATAATTTCCTATGTTGCACCAAGATTTTCTTCCAACCTTTCTAGGCATGCACCAACTAACAATTATGCATTTTTACATAAGAGTAAAACAAAAAACGGTTATAAAATATGGGAAAAGGAGTATGGCCTGTGGAACTTTTGCAGGAGTTGTTCTTAAATACTCTTGTGGGAAGAGAACCTGGTTGGATGGGGATAAAACTCCTTCGAGATTCGACGACCAACATAAAGGACTACCAACAAGACCGGCGGAGAGGGACTGAAAGAGACTTGAAAGCCTCGGATGTGAGGAATCCAGGCTAAGAACTGTTACTCTGGACATGTACTGGGGAAGGGAAGAAAACCGGGGATGGGAGGGAGGGAAGAATAGAACTTTAAAAACACTTATGACTTTTGGGTTTAGTTAATATGACTATTATCTAATACAAAATGGGAAATCGATGGAAGGGAATTTGAGTCCAACTTAGGAAAGAACTTATTTTTCATAAAAGATGTAATATTAAGATGGTAAAGAGGAGAAATAATAACTTGCTGACATAATTATGGGAATTGGGATGCATGAAGGGGGGTGGGGGGAAGTCAAGGAACAAGGTTAAGAAAGTAGGATTTTTTGAAATTATATAAAAAAATAAAATAAAATATGGGGAAAGGCTCCAAGTAAGAACCCTGACCTATTCAGCTATCTATTTGTTTCACAAATACAGCCTTGAGCTCCTTGAGGAACCTACGTTCTCACTGCACATCAGAGAGATGCTATCAAGTGTTTCTCCCAACCTGGGGTCCCCGGCTGTTGTTGGACTACAACTCCCATCATCCTGCTGGCTAGGGATGATGGGAGTTGTAGTCCAACAACAGCTGGAGACCCGAGTTGGAGAAACACTGTCCTGCATCCTGTCCCCACAGACACAACAGTGTTGGCTTTTATTCAGTATAGTGACGCTGCAGAGAGCTTGCTGGGGAGATCATGCATTAAAAAGAAAGGACTCAAAAATAACTTAAAGAAGGTTTTAATAAGAAAAACAAAAACTCCATTTACACTAAATACATCAACAAACCAGACCCAACCACCAACCCATCCCCCAGGGTAATGGGAGAGCTAGGTGCTGCTCCTTATATACTACACGCAGATGCTGACACACCTTAATCAAATACAACTCAGCAGCACCTGCTATGTTTCACAGCTGTAAAGCTGGGTCTCGTTATCTTGCTCTGGCCCTTGCTCCGGCCCCTTAAAGACATACACATGGAGTGGAACAATGATGAACCTTTACATTTAAAGAAACCATTCAACATTTCCCCTGCGGTTCATCATTGTGGAACAAAAACATAAAGCATACTTTGTACATGTCTTTCATGTGTGATGTAAACTGCAACCTATAATGTTTGGTATGTTTAAGGTACATTACCACTCTCTTAAGAGCAGAGAAACATTGCATAGTGGGCTTTTCCACATTGTGATGCATCTTTTAACAAAAGCTTAACTGTTTCATATTTTACACTTGGTGAATAGCACAAATCATAATCTTCGCCTGGAATTTGTTGAAAACCTCTAGCAACTAGTCTTGCCTTGTACCTTACAACTTCATTTTTGTCATTCATTTTAACTCTATAAACCCATTTTGAATCAATAAGTCTCATATCTGGGGTTTGTGGTACAAGAGACCAAGTGCCATCCTCCTCCAAAGAAGCTATCTCAGAGTTCATAGCTTTATACCAATTTACAGCTTGGTGCTTAGGTAAATTCTGAACATCATTGTAGCTTTTTGGCTCAAAAACCACCTTATTGGCATACACAGTATTAAAATGTTCATCTGCGAAACGTTGTGGCTTCTGCCTCTTTCTATCTGAACGTCTCAGTCCGGAAGGAGAGTCAGACTCCTCAGACTTAATGGGACTAAGTGAACTACTAGTTTCAGGTTGTAAATCATCATTGTCAGACTGAAGAGGTGTCTGTAGGCTAAGCTCACGGTCAGAAAACTCAAGAGAATCTAACCTCCCCTCAGGTGCCTGTGACATTAAATCCTCAAACAAATTATCAGATTCAACAGGCTTTTTGTCTTTTCCCATTAATTCAGAATCACCATTTCCTCCTGCTGCTGCTTCTTCCTCTTCTTCCTCAGTATCATTTATACCATCAGTATCTTGGAAAACAGCAACCCCATTCCAATTTACAGTTTGTATCATGCTTCTGGTAATATGAAATTTGCCAGTTGCTGGTATGTAAATTCTGTACGCCCCCTGCTGGTAGCCCATTAATTTTCCCTGAACACTACGTTCACCCAATTTCTGCTTAGCAGGATAATGCATAATTACATCTGAACCCCAAATACGTAGGTATTTCAGATTAGGGCGTTTTTTAAACAACTTCTCATAGGGGGTGACATCTAAACCAGAATGATAACTGCGATTTCTAACATAACAAAAAGCATGGAGTGCTTCAGCCCAAAACGCTTTGGGCAGATTAGCATCGTGCAGATAAGTTTTAACCCCTGCCTGCAAGTCACGCTGCACAACTTCAACAAGCCCATTTTGCCAGGGACTTCGGGGGCAAGATAACTCATGAGTAGTCCCCTGCGCTTCCAGGAATTTCTCAAAATCCTCAGAAACAAATTCCCCGCCCCGGTCAGAAAACAGGTTCTTAATTGGTTTGTTAAAGTGTGTTTTTACCCAGTTGCAAAAAACCTTGTACTTCTCAAATGCTTGGGACTTCTCAGCTATTGCATAAGTCCAACAATATCTACTATACTGGTCTATCAGAGTAAGCCAGTACTTTGAACCTCCTAATGATGGTGGGAGTTGCCCAACTAAATCACAATGTACACGCTCAAATGGCTCAGTTACTTTCCTATCTGAGCACCTACCCTTTCGTGCAACCTTAATCTTATTCTTGCAACAGGATAGACATTGCATAAAGAATTTGCATGGTTTTAAGTTGAGGCCATTGACAATATTCTTTGTCTTAATTACATCAGCAAAATTCAGATGTCCCAGAATTCTGTGCGCCATGTGGATACACCCAGAATGTGGCCTTACATTCCTCAACCCCTGGCTTGACTGCGCTGCTCTGCAATTTATAGGCGATTGGGAGTAGGTTCGAAAATACAGTCTATATAAACCATCAGATTCCCGGGCATACAATAGACGTTTGTTCCCCTCGAAAAACTCACACATAGACTTTAAGAAACGCACAGTTATGCCTTGACGGGCAAAGCACCTTACTGACAATAAATTGTCCACTGACGGGCAGTAAATGCAGTTCGCTATTGTAATGTTTAAAGAGTCAAGTTTAACAGTACCCCTGCCAAGCGACTGCAAGACTTGTGAATTGGCTAAATGTACATTACCAATTTCCTCTTCGAAAGAAATAAACAAGCTTCGATCATTGCAGATATGCTGCGATGCTCCTGAGTCGATAACAAAAGACTTCCACTTGGCATCTTTAATTCTTTTACGATCTTTAGTCCGAGCGTGAAAAGCTCGCGGCTCGTTTCTGTCTCTACTATACGATGCCGGCTGCTGGGCTGACGACCGTGATTGACGAACAGAAACAGGCTTGGGAGTACTTTGCTTTCTTTCGGATCTGCAGTCCTTTGCAAAATGTCCTTGCTTATTGCAGAACCAACAACACTTTGCAGCTTTAAATGCAGTTGTATCACCACAGGTTTGCATATGGCGTTCCTCATTCTTTCTGGAAACAGGAGTGCTTATGGCACAAGCCTCCCTTCTATCCAACTCGCCCATTAATCTTGCCGTTACCCCTTCCACAGTTAATTGTGCTGGTGGAACAGCAGATATCTGGCTAGCTATACCATCAAAGTCCTCATTAAGGGAACAAAGGATGATAAAAACATACTGAATATCAGGTACCTCCATGTCCCTTCGAATTAATTCGCCGCGTATTGCCTCCAGACGTCTCAAGTGTGCTGCCAAATCACCACCAGGCTGCAACTTCGTCTGGTACAACTGCTTGAAAAACGTCAATGCAGACGCTGACTCTTTTCTAACATGCACTGCTGCAAGACTGTCCCACATTTCTTTGGCAGTTTTCTTATTTCTTATATAGACTACTTGCTGGTCGCTGACTGCCAAATTAATTATCGCCCTGGCTTTTGCATCTCCTTTCAACCAAGCATTAGTTACAGGGTCAGGAGGGTCATCAGTTACATAGGTCCATACTTCTCTAGAGGTCAAAAGCGCCTCCACCCGAAAAGACCATAAACTATAGTTCTCATCTGTCAGCTGTGGGAAGACCAGAGCCTTCTCAGCTTCAGGAACCCGGTCAACCATTCTGGAACTCTTCCAGACCCACAAAAACTACGCTAACAGGAGAAGGAGTTTTCAAACCTTTCTCAGAGTCCAAAAATATGCAGTCATCCACTCAGCAGCTGGGCCCATAACCAAAGATGTTGGCTTTTTGCAGTATAGTGACGCTGCAGAGAGCTTGCTGGGGAGATCATGCATTAAAAAGAAAGGACTCAAAAATAACTTAAAGAAGGTTTTAATAAGAAAAACAAAAACTCCATTTACACTAAATACATCAACAAACCAGACCCAACCACCAACCCATCCCCCAGGGTAATGGGAGAGCTAGGTGCTGCTCCTTATATACTACACGCAGATGCTGACACACCTTAATCAAATACAACTCAGCAGCACCTGCTATGTTTCACAGCTGTAAAGCTGGGTCTCGTTATCTTGCTCTGGCCCTTGCTCCGGCCCCTTAAAGACATACACATGGAGTGGAACAATGATGAACCTTTACATTTAAAGAAACCATTCAACAAACAGACGCTTGGCACTTTGGCAAACCCGGCCGGTTTCCGCTGCTCCTCGCTTTGGTTCCCACTAAGAATTCCGTACCTGAATGAGAAGGGGATGCGTTGGCCACCTGTCAATTGTGCTCCACTTCATCTTTGGTTTATCCCCCTTTTTGTCATAGTAGCGATAAATAGCGTTTAAGCTGCTCCCTGAAGGGGACAAAAGCAATGAGCCCATCAGAAAGGCAAAAAGAGCAGAAAAGGCGACTTGTGGTAAGGAAGGAGGGGATACAGGGACTCTGCGAAGGACAAGTTCCCTGCTAGATCAGACCCAACGTCCATTTAGTCCCTCACAGTGGTCAGGCTGGTGTCGCCAGGAAGGTACACCGCTCAAAAAGGACATATTATTATTGTTAATTATTACTGTTACTGAATTTACACTGCCCAAGTGGCTTCGAAGCCGTTTACAAGTATAAAGACAGCTACCAGAAAATGTCAGCACACGTTAAAATACACAAGGCAATTCCAACAAAACACTGAAACAGACACACACAATTAAAGTGAGCAATAAAACAAGACCTCAGCATTAACAAGTTAAGAGAGGAGGTTTGGGGGAGAGCTCATGTAATGAACTATGTCTTCAAGAGCCGGCGGAATGCCAATACTGATGGGGCCTCTCATATTTTAGCAAGGAGAGCATTCCACAACATGGGTGGTAACAGTGAAAAAGGTCACCTCCATGTTACCACCAGCTAATAATTTTTGGGCTGTGGCACAGCTAAGCAGGTTCCACATTTCCCCTGCCTATTGCTCCTCAGAAACTGATATTGAGTGGTTCTAAACCATTTTTTAAAAATCAAGTTTTGAATACCATTTTCTGCTGCACGTCCACATCTAAGTAAAAGCGTACCTGCCTCGCTGCTTGCTGACATAACCGCCACCTCACTTTCACATAAAGCAAGACCAGCATGAATTGTGCAATGAGCCAAAGGAGAACCCTGTACAGTATTGCTGCTGCTCCTGCCCAAGTAGAGCGCAAGTGGCAGAGCACTTGTTTGGCATGCAGAAGGTCCAATCCCAGGCAACTCGAGGCAGCGCTGGGGGGAAACTCCTGGAGAACTCGTGTTGGGGTTCTAGCAAGCCTAGATCCTAGCACCTGACCTGAGCCTGTTCCGTAGTACTAGATGTGCAGAATGGACTGTGATTACTCAAAATCAAGAGGAAGACTATTTTGATACTGCCTTGCGTATTCTTGCTGAGGCATAGAATAAGCAGATTCCCAGAACTGGCCCCTGGATTAGACCAAGGCCTGCCTTTGGAGGCCGGGCATTGAGTCTGTACTCCAGGTACGAGCTCACCTGTGGTAGAGCAGCTGTACTGTGGGTACTGTGTGAAAGCAACAGCCCGTTCAATGCCATCCTCCTCCATCTCTTCAATAGCTTCCTCCGTCAGAGGGTGGACATAGCGGAATCCGATGTAGTACTTGTGCGGCGCTGGAAACAGAAGATGGCTGGTCACCTTATTCTGTGGAGCAACGTGATCTAAACATTATGCGAGGCAGCCTTTTGCTACCCTGGCACCCTCCAGATGTTTTGGATCACACGTTGATGGGAGTTGTAGTAAAAACATGTGGCGGGCACCAGGTTGGCAAAAAAGCTGGTGTAAACATTGCCTGTGCCTTCCAGTTGTAGGAGTGTCTTTTCTGCCTTATGAACATTTTTAAAAACAATAAAGAGGGGGCTGGACTAGATGACCCTCGCGGTCCCTTCCAACTCAACAATTCTGAAAGGCTCTCCAAGTGGTGCATTTACAACAGCATTAGAAACTGAGATATGAAAGCTAGGAGCTAAACAGCACCTTAAACGGAGCTTATGGGTGCAACAACAGAATGCCTTTTTTTTAATAACAAGAATATAAAGCTGAAAATGAATGAACTGAAGCCAAAATATTATGTTCATTCTTCACATGGTCCAGTCCTTCCCCTGCTCACCTCCCTAATATTCTTAAGAGGGTCTCTCCTCCAGTCTTCGGAGAGTAGCTGGAAGTGGGGAGGCAGTTCTTAACCTGAAACTGTTCTTAACCTGAAGCACCACTTTAGCTAATGGGGCCTCCCACTGCCACCGGAGCACAATTTCTGTTCCCATCCTGAAGCAAAGTTCTTAACTATTTCTGGGTTAGCGGAGTCTGTAACCTGAAGCATATGTAACCCGAAGTACCACTGTATTTTGCCAAATAGGAAACCTTGACAGCTGGAAAGGAGAAAATAGACAAACCAACCATTTTAAACAGAACTCCAAGGAAGCAAAGACTTCCATCATGTCGGAGTCGCAGACTTCAGCCAGCTTCCAAGAAGTGTTGTTCCCCTTTCCTACCTGCTTTGCACTTATCTAGCAAAAAAACAGTAGCCCGCAGCCATGGCAGAAACAGAAGAGGCCTGCCTGACATAATAGGAGTGAAAGTTAAGATGCAAAGGATGTACAAATAGATAAAAGGCAGGGCGGCTTTCACTGGGGAAGCCAGGCTGTAAAATCAGAGGGAGTGATGAGGTCTGACAGGAGCAGATAAGGCTCCCTAAACCATTAACTTAATGCTCCCAATTCCCCAGCCCTTTTAAACACACTAATTTTACTTTTTTTAAAAAAAAAAAGCTACTGACTTGCCTGACAAGGCGAGGGAGTGTTGGAGACTAGCCTTCAGATCTTTCGCAGTGTGCTTACTTGTGTCAAGAACACGATCTATGTGCGCTAGTCTAATTACCGCAGTTCGCACGTGCAATTGCTTTGCAACGCACATCAATCTTGTGTCCCACGCTAGCAGGTCTCTTTTAAAAGCATCGTGCTTGCGGATACCAAAGTTCCGCCTGGTGGCTTTGATCCAGAATGGCTGATTGACACATCACCGGGTCAAGAGATGGACAGGCAATGCATGGTAACTAAGCACATCTGCATCTGGGTCTGCCGATGGGGAGGGTTCAGGTGCTGTTGCAACTTGGTTCAACCTGTTCCATCTCCCATAGAACTCTGGCTATTTGGGTGCCTGACAAATGGACCATTTAGAGAGTGTCTGATAAGGTTCTCATTTTGCCAGACTCCCCCAGCGCCCTCAAGTTGAGCAACTGTCATCGGCCCCACCCAACAACTTGCGAGGTTCCTCCCCTGAGTTCAGGCTGGATGATAAGGAAGGAGCAACGGTTTTGGCGGGAACGGCGAGCCACACTCAGATCTGCTTGTGTTCAGTATCAGCAGCCAGGAGGACTTGTTGGAGCTGGTTCAAACATGAACAGGCAGCGTTCTGGCCATGCTACACCCTTCTTTCTTTGAGAACCATCGCTCAATGCTTCTCACAACATCCGTTGGATGTTTGCCATGAAACGGGCCGCTTAACGCAACTATACCGCAGAATTTGTTAGCTTTGCGTATTAGGCAGGTGCCTTCTGCGTTTATCAAGCAAAGCACTGCTCCATTGAGCTCAGTACTGTCAATACGGACTGGCAGCAGCTCTCTGAGGTTTTATGCAGGGGACATTGGTCAAGTTGACCACAAATTTGACATGAGCCAACAGTGTGACGCGGCAGCTAAAAAAGCCAATGCAATTCTGGGCCGCATCAATAGGAGTATAGCATCTAGATCACGGGAAGTAATAGTGCCACTGTATTCTGCTCTGGTCAGACCTCACCTGGAGTACTGTGTCCAGTTCTGGGCACCACAGTTCAAGAAGGACACTGACAAACTGGAACGTGTCCAGAGGAGGGCAACCAAAATGGTCAAAGGCCTGGAAACGATGCCTTATGAAGAACGGCTAAGGGAGCTGGGCATGTTTAGCCTGGAGAAGAGGAGGTTAAGGGGTGATATGATAGCCATGTTCAAATATATAAAAGGATGTCACATAGAGGAGGGAGAAAGGTTGTTTTCTGCTGCTCCAGAGAAGCGGACACGGAGCAATGGATCCAAACTACAAGAAAGAAGATCCCACCTAAACATTAGGAAGAACTTCCTGACAGTAAGAGCTGTTCGACAGTGGAATTTGCTGCCAAGGAGTGTGGTGGAGTCTCCTCCTTTGGAGGTCTTTAAGCAGAGGCTTGACAACCATATGTCAGGAGTGCTCTGGTGGTGTTTCCTGCTTGGCAGGGGGTTGGACTCGATGGCCCTTGTGGTGTCTTCCAACTCTATGATTCTATGATTCCCAGCCTGACCTGGAGATGCTGGGGATTGAACCTGCAACCTTTGGCCTGCAAAGCAGATGCTCTACCACTGAGCTACAGCTCTTCCCTGTTAGGATATAGTTCCGTTCCACCTTAAAAGGGAACAGGAATGACTGTTGTGTGTCACATGCCTGTTTACTTCCAGCACTTGCCGGGAACTTCCGTTCTGTATATTGCTTTTGCTTTCAGCTGTTTGCTGGACACGTAGGGAAGCAGACATGTTTTTTCCTTTGTTCCTGAACTATGCTGAATAAATGCTGTAAATATGCTTACACATTTCTCTGTCCGCCACTTCCGTTGTGCAAAGATTTATTCACTCTGCTGATAGAGCGTGCCGAGTCTCTAAACGTATCTGAGGCTCGTGTCGCTGTTTGATGCTGTTCCAAGGGAGACTGGTGATCGCCCGGCTGCCGGCCGGTGGCTGGAGCCAGCTGGGGGCCTGCCTGATGCCCCCGTCTCCCCAGCAGTATCCCAACATTCCCTAAAGGGCTTTGTCTCTGGTTATAACTATTATTATTATTATTATTATTATTATTATTTGTACCCTGAGTGGAGCGGCTTCCTACATATATAAAAATAAAACATTAAACAACTTCCCTATACAATGCTGCATTCAGATTTCTTCTAAAGGCTGTACAGTGGTACCTCGGGTTAAGTACTTAATTCGTTCCGGAGGTCCGTTCTTAACCTGAAACTGTTCTTAACCTGAAGCACCACTTTAGCTAATGGGGCCTCCTGCTGCCGCTGCGCCACCGGAGCCCAATTTCTGTACTTATCCTGAAGCAAAGTTCTTCACCTGAAGAACTATTTCTGGGTTAACGGAGTGTGTAACTTGAACCATATGTAACCCGAGGTACCACTGTATAGTTACTTATTTCCTTGACGTCTGATGGGGGGGCATTGAACAGGGAGGGTGCCATTTCTGAGAAGGCCCTCCCGCCTGGCTCCCTGTAACTATGCTTCTCGCATTTTAGGACACGACAGTTGTACCTCGGAAGTCAAACGGAACCCGTTCCAGAAGTCCGTCCAACTTCCAAAATGTTCCGAAACCAAGGTGCGGCTTCCAATTGGCTGCAGGAAGCTCGTGCACCCAATCAGAAGCCATGGAACCCACGCCGGAAGTTCGGGTTCCAAAGAACGTTCGCAAACCGGAACACTCACTTTTGGGTTTGGGGGGTTCGGGATCAAAAACGTTTGAGTCACAAGGCGTTTGACTTCTGAGGTACCACTGTACATGGATTTTTTCACATGCACCGCTTGGAAGAGAGTATTTTTGCCATACAAATGTGTGCAGAGTCTTTTTTAAAAAGTATTTGCAGGACATGCCTAAAGGAAGGACTCACGTACCAGAGTGGGGAGACATTTCATCCAACAGCTTCACCATGCCTTCTCCTTGCGTAGCAGTCCATTTCTTAATAGGCGACCCTCCACCAATCTGACTATACTGTTCCTGGATTTTGGGCGTCCGTCGTTTGGCAATAAAAGGCGCCAGCTTACTGAAATGTCGAGACATGGCTGTTAGCAATAGCAATCTCTTTTTTCCCCCAAAAGATATTTAATAAAGTTTTTTAAAAATATAACAATGAAAAAAATAAAAAATAAAAAGAAACAAAATACAACATAAAAACAGTTAAAAAACAAATAATTTTCCAGAACATATCTTCCTTACGCTTATTTCCCCAGACCTCCTCATACCTCCCTTCTTTGTATTCCACTTCAATTTGTTAGTTCAGCAAATCCTTACCATTAAACTTTTACCCATTTATAAACCTTTTTTTTCATATCTCCTAAAGCATTACAGCTGGAAACCCCTTAGTTTCTATCCAACATCCTTCTAACATTCATTAATTTTACAGTATTTCTGTAAATAGTCTTTAAATTTCTTCCAGTCTTCTTTCACCAACTCTTCTCCCTGGTCTCGGATTCTGCCAGTCATTTTTGCCAATTCCATGTAGTTGAGCAATAGCAATCTCACTTTACCTCCATCCTGTTCACCAGCATCGTGTTTAATAATAATAATAATAATAATAATAATAATAATAATAATAATAATAATAATAATAATAATAATAATAATAATATATTTATACCATGCCCATCTGGCTGGGTTTCCCCAGCCACTCTGGGCAGCTTCCAGCAGAATATTAAAATACAATGATTCATCAAATATTAAAAGCTTCCCTAAACAGGGCTGCCTTCAGGTGTCTTAGTCTGATAGTTGTTTATTTCTTTGACATCTGATGGGAGGGCGTTCCACGGGGGGGAGGGGGGCAGCACTACCGAGAAGGCCCTCTGCCTGGTTCCCTGTAACCTCACTTCTGGCAGTGAGGGAACCGCCAGAAGGCCCTTGGCGCTGGACCTCAGTGTCCGGGCAGAATGATGGGGGTGGAGACGCTCCTTCAGGTATACTGGAATGAGGCCATTTAGGGCTTTAAAGGTCAGCACCAACACTTTGAATTGTGCTCGGAAACGTACTGGGAGCCAATGTAGGTCTTTCAAGACCGGTGTTATGTGGTCTCAGTGGCCGCTCCCAGTCACCAGTCTAGCTACTGTATGCTGGATTGCAGTAGTTGTAGTTTCCAGGTCACCTTCAAATGTAGCCCCACATAGAGTGCGTTGCAGTAGTCCAAGCGGGAGATAACCAGAGCATGCACCACTCTGGCAAGACAGTCCATGGGCAGGTAGGGTCTCAACCTGAGTAGCAGATGGAGCTGGTAGACAGCCGCCTTGGACACAGATTTCAGATTGAGCCATCAGCAGCTACGCACATGTTAGCACACCTAGAAACCACAGACTGGCTGGCAAGGCATGGAACTGCAAGCCAGCCGTTTGCAGGAACTGAAGGCACCGTTTCAATGTTACCAGATATATGCAACACCACACAAGGTGTCAAATACTTTCTACTTACCTGCATCACATTTAAGTCAGCTAATGAAAATTCCAAACAAGGCCGGGAAGTCAACCATCACCCTTCCTGACCAAAAGCCTGCTCAGATTGACATGTGTTTTAATCTGCTTTTAGCTTATTGCTATTTTACAAATGTTCTAAGTACCGTATTTTTCGCTCTATAGGACACACTTTTTCCCCTTCAAAAATTAAGGGAAAATGTGTGTGCGTCCTATGGAGTGAATACAGGCTCCTTGGCTTCAGCAAAAGCCTCCGAAGCGCAGAGGGAGCGCTCCCTCCGCGCTTCTTTCGCTGAAGCCTGGAGAGCGAGAGGGGTCGGTGCGCACCGACCCCTCTCGCTCTCCAGGCTTCGGGGTAGCTGTGCTCCGCAGGCTTCGGCTTCCTTTCGCTGAAGCCAGGAGAGTCTTGCTTCAGCAGAGAGGGAGAGCTGCGCAGCGCCCCTTCAGCGAAGCGGGAGGAGAAATGGAAGGGGCTCCGTTTCTCCTGCCGCTTCGCTGAAGGGCCGCTGAGCAGAGAAAGGGAGAAATTTTTTTTCCCTTGTTGTCCCCCTCTAAAACAAGGTGTGTCCTATGGTCCGGTGCGTCCTATCAAGCGAAAAATACATTAGTTGTTTTTAACTGCTTTTGCCGGTCATTTTATTGCTTTGCTCTCTTCATGAATTGCTTTAAGGGTGTGTGTTTTTAAACAACAATCAAATGGTGTATACATTTTATGAAACAATAAAGAAAGCCAGGTGTTGAAAGAAAGAAAGAAAGAAAGAAAGAAAGAAAGAAAGAAAGAAAGAAAAGAAAAGAAAAGAAAAGAAAAGAAAAGAAAAGAAAAGAAAAGAAAAGAAAAGAAAAGAAAAGAAAGAAAAGGAAAGGAAAGGAAAGGAAAGGAAAGGAAAGGAAAGGAAAGGAAAGAAAAGAAAGAAAGAAAGAAAGAAAGAAAGAAAGAAAGAAAGAAAGAAAGAAAGAGTTCCTAACTCTCCTAAAACAGTAAGCAACTCAGCACGACTTCGGGCAGACCAAAGCACTAAGTCTTACTTTTGGACCGGAAGAGTCATCAGGTCTCTGTCAAGGAAAAGCCTAAGAAGAAAATCATGGACGTCTCCAAGTGTCTCTGGGCCTCCCATGTTTAACATCAAGATCCCTGTTTTAGGTTTCCTATAGGAAAAAAGAGAACAGGAGGATAAGTTTAACACATCAATTCAAAATAAAACAAGGGCTGCCTTCCACTTTCCATTTTTTGTTTGTTTCTTATTTGGCTGACTGTGAGATATTTTAACCTGGGGGTAACCAGCAGGGTGCCTGCCACATAGTGCTAGGACTACAACTCCCAGCATCCCCCAGCTACTCCTGTGTCCCCCGATATTGGCCATGCTGGCTTGGGCTGATGGGAGATGGAGTCCAACCCACGTTTGGAAGGCATCGTAATGGGTGCCCGTTTTAAATTACTGTTATTGTACTGAAACTCTATATTGAAGTTTTACATTTTATTTTACGCCCAAATTGCTTCGGAAAGGCCCTCTGAAAGGCCGCCTAGAAACATTGCAAAATAATTAAGTGCAAAATAACATTGCAAAATAATTAAATAATTAAGAAGTATATTAATAGTGAAATTATTATTAAGTGCTAACTTAAAATGATTTTTTTATTCATAACAAACTTAATAATGCAAACACATTGGCATTTGGCAATAACAAAAGTTCCTTTAGAAACACAATTTACAAAGACTCATAATCTAGTCTCTAGAAACTTGCTATAACCTGACATAACAAGAGGTGTAAATATATGATGCAAACTACTAATAATTATAAATAGCAGAATGTAGGCACCCTGTATATAAAAATGAGCCAACTAGTGATATTTTAGGGAGCAAGCTAGCAGGCGGGGCCCATTACTTACATCATAGGAGCCTCCATAACACAAACCACTGTTGCTGTATGTAGGTTTTATTTTATATTTTGGAAATGCACATCCAGTTGTTTTTTTCCTTTAAATTTTTTGGGGGGCCCCAAGAGAGTGGGGCCCTAAGCTATAGCTTGTTTAGTTTATACGTAAATCCAGCACTGAAAGGAGGCGTTAATATTCACTCCTCATCAGCCAACGGGTAACACTAGCTTAACAGGCACCAAAATCCGAGCCATTTTAATTTGTAAGCAAGCCTCGCTGTGTTCCAATTGGGCTTACTCCCTGTTAAGTGTATGCACAGCCTGACATTACTTTTAATTTTTTTTCGCAGGGGTGAGAAGCCTGCTGCCCTCCAAATATTGGTGGTCTGCAACTCCCCTCACGCCTGTCAGCTATGCTAGCCAGGGCTGATGGGAACTACAGTCCACCAATATTTGCACAGCCGCAGGGTCCCCTCCCCCTTCTCTGAAAAGCATGTAATTTCTCTGAGGTTCTACAGTTTAAACTACACCCATATGCAGAGCTTTATCAGTTCCTGTGCAGATGAACCACCCACACAACAGCTCCCTACCTCTTTTCAGGTTGGGCCTGAGGCTTGGTTTTTTGGGCTTGCGCAGCTGCCGTCGCTGTTGACTGACATCTCCCTTGTAGCTGCACTCTTGCCCGACTGCAGCCATTGCTTGCTGTGACTAGACAAGAGCAAGGGGGAAACAGAACAACCCACAATTAGTTTATTATTTGGTTTGTTTCTTTGCAATGCGGTATTTCGTTCATTCAAAACCCATGAGAAGCTGCCTTGTACGGAGTCAGATGATTTGTCCTCACCAAGCCCAGAACGGTCCACAATGACCTGCAAGAACTGACCGTGGGACTTTCTCCATGCATAAAACAGCCTCTGTCACTGAGCTACAGCATTTCCTCGAAAATGCACACACGAATGCAAATGCAATCAGAAAATAAACACAACAGAAAATCCCCCGATAAGCAGGTGTCAGGCATTTAGGAAAAAATTAAGGATTGGTTTATTTCACTCTACAGTTGTTAAATTTGAGCATATTTCCAAGGCCATTTCTAGAGCTTCTCTTGTGGGTTTTTTTCTGTCTCCACAATGCCGCCTGCCCTCTTAGTGATGCCTGCACAATAGGCATACTTTAGTCATCTGTTGTAATATGGTGCCTTGTGCGAGGTCAAAACTTGATGCCCCCAAACGGAGCTTCTCTATTTTGGATCTTCTAAAATTTGCCTATAAAACAACAAGGGCTGCATTTGTAGGCAGTTGACCTGTCTAGAGCAGGGGTCGGCAAAGTTTTTGTGGCTTGGGCTGATTCATGGTCCTGCAGACTCAGCAGTGGGCCGGAGTGCGCGCACGCAGGAACACTATTTCCAGCGCTCCTTCCAGCGCTGAAGAGGCGTGCGCAGCTACCCAGTGGCTGCAGGAGCTTCCTGCAGCCAATGGGAAGCTGGCCAGCGTTGCGGAAGGCAGTCCCTGCTCTGCTCCATGCTGGTTTAGCACAGTGCATGGGAGCTGACCGAGTGGCGGGGGTCCATGAGCCTGTTAAACGACCCCCATGGGCCGCTTGTGGCCCATGGGCCTTAGGTTGCCGACCCCTGGTCTAGAGCTTGGGGAAGGGGGGGAAACCAACTTCACAGTTGATAACAGGAGTGCAAACTGCTCACCTTCACTTGTAAAGCTGACAATACAGTCATACCTCGGGTTCAAGTAGCTTCGGGATAAGTATTTTTGGGTTGCTCGCTGGGGCAACCCGGAAGTAACGGAGCGCGTTACCTCCAGGTTTCGCCGCTTGCACATGAGCAGACGGTCAAAATGACGTCACGCGCATGAGCAGAAGCGGCAAGTTGCAACCCACGCACGCACAGATTGCGTTCGCTTCTGGATGCAAACGGGGCTCCGGAACGGATACCGTTCGCATCCAGAGGTACCACTGTACTAACCTTCATAATCCAGTATCACACTTTCAACATTTTGTGTTTTGGTCAGTGTTAGAAACTGAGATATGAAAGCTAGGAGCTAAAGGGCACCTTAAACCTAGGTTATGGGCGCAACAATGGAATGTCTAGGCGCACTAATACAGTGGTGCCTCGCAAGACGAAATTAATTCGTTCTGCGAGTTTTTTCGTCTTGCGAATTTTTCGTCTTGCGAAGCACGGTTTCCCATAGGAATGCGTTGAAAATCCAAAAGGAAACAAACTTGCAAGACGTTTTCGTCTTGCAAAGCAAGCCCATAGGGAAATTCGTCTTGTGAAGCAGCTCAAAAAACGAAAAACTCTTTCGTCTTGCGAGTTTTTCGTCTTGCGAGGTACCACTGTACAAAACTGAAAATGAATGAACTGCAGCTAAAATATTATGTTCATTTTTCACATGGTCTAGTCCTTCCCCTGCTCACCTCCCTAATATTCTGAAGAGGGTCTCTTCTCCAGTCTTCAGAGAGTAGCTGGAAGTGGGGAGGCAGGAAAAAGTCCTCCTTTCTTTCCACACTGCAGTTTTAATCTGAAATCTTAGTCACAGTACTGAGCCCAGAGCTCGGAAACTGCTCACGCTAATGAAATTCCCTTCTGCAAAAAGCGCTTAGACTTTCGAGCACTGTTTTTGGTAGAAACTTTTCATCAGCGCCCATTCACCAAACGTTGTGCATATGAGAGACTGTGATCAATTCTAGTCTTTAAAGGTGACAGCGATAATCATACATGCAAGTTTGGTATGAAAGCCTTGAAATGGGCTTCAAATTCAACTATAGGGGTTAGATTGGCTGCTTTGGTTTCCCCTCCCACCTTTTAAATATTTTTAGTTCTGAAAACTTGGGAGGCTTCCCAACATGCTACAGTTCTTTTGACATTCACCACCTGAGTTTTCCCTGAAAGGAAAAGATTGTACCTAGCAGGGGAGGGAGAAAACCCACGAATTCCATATTTAAAAATGAGCCTTGCAACATCCAGCTGAGAGGCAGGTCCGCAAAAACTGCAGATCTCTTTGGTTTCTTAAAATGTTGACAATATTCATTCCACAGTATTTGTTCCTTCACCCTAAGGTTCCCTGGATGGGTTACAGCACCATAAAATACAGCTATTTAAAAAAAACCCCACCAGATTAAAACAGTTGCAATTATTTAATTTAAACTTAAACACACCCAAAAGTGAAACGGTTCCAAGCAGAACAACAATCAAACTCCCTGCAGTTTGCACTTTCCAAACTCTCCGTTTCCCTGATGCTGCACGCCGGATGCAAAGCTCTCCAGAGGTGGTGCCTTTACGCAAACTCTCCTCTCCGGCGGCCACGTTGTGTAACAAGCTCTCGGCGTCAGCAACACGGATCCCCTTTCGTTTTCGCACCCAAACCGACGATCGCTTGCACAAAACCAACCGCGCGCACTTTAGCCTTACCTGGGAGGGCTATATAGTCCGCGCGTGCATTCTGCGGGTCTCAGGTGGGCGTGGATTTTTAATTTTTTAAAATAATATTCTCGCTCAAGTACTAGCCTTGTTGTGCTGATTTATGTAAGGCGTGCTGAAAACCCTTTTCTATAATTAAAAAAAGAACAATTCTCTTGCCCAGTCTGTTTATCCTGATTCCGCGTAAAAAGTTGCATAGGATTGCGAAAAAGCGGTTTCTGTGCTGTCACTTTAACAAAATAAAAAAGCAATGCATTTGCTAGAAGTCCTTATATAAGAGAGACGCTGCTTGCATAACGCCGTTTTTCTTTTTTCCCACCCCCACCCCCCACTGACCCCGGGAGATCGACCTCCGCAGCAAAAGCGCATCTCTCGCCACCCCGGGAAAAGGAAAATGCAAGAGCCCCCTCATTTCTTTCTCTCCAGACAGCCAACAAAACCCAGTTAAAAGGTGCTCTCCCCATTCCCCCTCTGCGGGCTGAGGGGAGAATCCTCTTAGTAAGGAAGAGAGGGGGAAGGAAATAGGCATTGCAACGACCCTTTGGAGAAAGAGGCAGCCGGTTTGTTCACTTACATGGGTACAAGGCTCGGTTTGCAGCTCTGAAGGCAGCAGCCATGTTTGTGTTAACTAAATGCATTCCGTTACTGTGCAGCAGCCCGAGCGGTACAGTTCCTTCCTCGAGTTAACTGAGCTGCTTTGTGGCATGCCTTCCCAGGGAGTCTCGCCCACACTGGTGAGTTTGTTTTAATCTCTCCAGAAGCACTTTTTGCTCGCCTGGGCTGTGACAAGCTAGCCAGAGGGGCGGGGCGACGAGAGAGAAAAGGCGAAAAGCCCTTTGTGCGCAAAAAGGGGCGGAAGGCGGCGCCTCCTCCGCCCTTCCCACAGTCTGCAAGGCGAGTCATGTGCGGGGACCCAGGGAGTAGGCGCTTTGCGCTAGGATGGGACTGGGAAAGCCCCTAACGCTTTTTTAAAAGGTTTTTTGGACAATTAGAAAAAAATAACCCCCCAAACCTGACCTTTATCAGGTCAACTGCAATGCATTAGGATGGAAATAAAGGGATAAATGGAATGACTGTGTTTTTGAATATATACAATTTGATATGGTATTTGAACAGGTGATGACGGAAGAGACATGGGAAAACAAATGTCAAAAGATTTTGAATAAATGGACAAGTTATAGGAATTGGATAGCACTGGGGGAAGCCAACCCAAGCATTCAAATTAGAATGAATAATCTGTGCTCATGGTTAAAGATCTGAAGAGAGAACAAGTGTTGGGGGGAGGGGTTAAAAGGGAGGGAGGAAGGGGGGAAATTAGGATAAATGAGTAGGGACAAAAGTATATACTGTTATGTATAATTAATAGAAGGATTATTTTGATTCATGTTGTTAGATTTTCGACTGAATGATTTTTTTGTAAGTTATTTGACATCCCTGGATGAAAGTGTGATTATAAAGAATGGGAAAAAATAAAAATTTAAATAAATAAAACCCCTGCAATGTCACAAAAAGCAAGGTTGCTTCCATGCGCCGTGCTTCTTGAGCATGCAGTTTGGCAGATTTATTTAGCATTTATTCTGATGCATTTGCTGAGAGGTGGGACTGTTCGGCTACTCGCAGAGGAGCATTATTCTGGTGTGTTTGCAAAAAAAAGTTTCCAGAGTGGTTCAACAGTGTTGACTTCATATTACGCATTCATTCTGATTCGATTGCGAGGACCACATAGAATCATAAGAGTTGGGAGATCCAGTCCAACCCCTTGCAGTGCAGGAATTCTGCCCACAACTGCCCCTGGGTGGGTTTGAACCACCAACCTGCTGCTTAACAGCCAGGCACATTGACTTACTGTAAGAGTAAGTCTTAACTGTCTTACTGTTAGGGGCTTTTGCGGTCCCATCCTGTAAGAAGACAATGCCGGCTCTTTATTTAGCCCTCATTCTGATGTGTTTGTGCAAAGTTTCCGGAGAGAGTTATGCAATGACTTTTTGTTGCATATTCATTCCGATTTGTTTATAGGGAGGTTAGATGGCAATGCGTCGAGCAGATGTTACCCCACATTTTCCAGTAATAATAATAATATAATAATAATTTATTACTTATACCCTGCCGATCTGGCTGGGTTTCCCCAGTCACTCTTGGTGGCTCCCAACAGAATATTAAAAACACACTCAGATGTCTTCTAAGTGTCAGATAGTTGTTTATTTCCTTGACATCTGAAAAGTGGGTGTTCCACAGCGTGGGCGCCACTACCGAAAAGGCCCTCTGCCTGGTTCCTTGTAACCTCACTTCTTGCAGCGAGGGAACCGCCAGAAGGCCCTCAGAGCTGGACCTCAGTGTCTGGGCTCAACGATGGGGGTGGAGACACTTCTTCAGGTATACAGTGCATCTCCCATCACTTTCCTTTTTGCCAGAAGTTTTATTCTGGGGGGAGAAGTAGGTTTGTTGTGCAGCAGCTCGCAACCATTTTAACTGCAGAACTTAAATTTGCTGGTATGAGATCGAATCCTACCTGAAAGCAACAGCAATCTGGAAGTAACCCTGAGAAACCTTTTGAGTCGTCCAGAACTCTTCTGTCTGGTTTTATTTTCCCCCCTGTAAACCACCCTGAGCTCCTGATTCTCAGCCATGAACCTCGCTGGATGACCATGGGCCAGCCACTGTCTCTCAGCCTAACCTACCTCCCAGGGTTGCAATAATAATAATAATAATAATAATAATAATAATAATAATAATAATTTATTATTTATACCCCACCCATCTGGCTGGGTAAAAAGGAGGAAGGGGATAAAATACAGGAGGGATGTATACAAGATGTCTGCCATCTTGAACTTCTTGAAGGAAAGGAGTGATATAAATGTAGCAAATAAACAAGGAACAAACCTTCGCTATTGGGCAGAATGTTATATTGGAACTAAAATGAATAAAAAGAATAGCCAGGTGCCCAGATTTGGTATTGCGAGACTGGAGATAAAGCCAGTTTTAAAACAATTCTTTGTTTTGCTGAGATGAGGATCAGTACAGTCATACCTCATGTTACGTTTGCTTCATGTTACGTTCTTTCAGGTTATATCCCACGGCGACCCAGAAGTATCAGAAAGGGTTACTTCCGGGTTTTGCCGCTCGTGCATGTGCAGAAGCGCAAAATGACATCACGCGCATGCGCAGAAGCAGCGAATCGCAACCCGCACCGCTGCGGGTTGCACTCTTTTCATACTGCGAACGGGCCTCCGGAACGCATCCCATTTGCAACCAGAGGTACCTCTGTATTCTAGTTGCTCATTTCATGCGCACACACCCTGCCCAGTTTAACATCCCAGCCAGCTGCATTTTTCCAGATGCTACACAAGCACACATGGGGTGGACTTCATGTCCTAGGTTATTTAATCAATCCTGTCATGTCATGGGGGTTGGGGGGGGGGGCTACTGTAGGAGGACATGCCTATATTCCAGGGTATTAAGCAAGGGTAAATGTGGCGGTTGTTATCAGGTCAGTAAGCACATCATCCCCTACAGTTCCATTGTATCCACCAACCCAGAAAACACTTTTAACTACTAACGCATGAGCTGGCGTGTCTCTGAAGGACGATGCAATAACCTTTTGTTTCAGGTAGGCACGCAGGTCCGTATAGTTAAAGCTATGGTTTTCCAAGTAGTGATGTGTGGAAGTGAGAGCTGGACCATAAAGAAGGCTGATCGCCAAAGAATTGATGCTTTTGAATTCTGGTGCTGGTGGAGACTCTTGAGAGTCCCATGGACTCCAAGAAGATAAAACCTCTCCATTCTGAAGGAAATCAGCCCTGTGTGCTCACTGGAAGGACAGATCGTGAAGCTGAGGCTCCAGTACTTTGGCCACCTCATGAGAAGAGAAGACTCCCTGGAAAAGACCCTGATGCTGGGAAAGATGGAGGGCACAAGGAGAAGGGGACAACGGAGGACGAAATGGTTGGACCAAACTGTGGGAGGCAGTGGAAGACAGGAGTGACTGGCGTGCTCTGGTCCATGGGGCCACTAAGAGTCAGACACAACTATACAACAGGCACGCAGGTAGCCCCGCTGGGAGACAATGTGGAAAGTGTTTGCCATGGGTGGCAGGCTTGGGGTGTCATATTTGTATTTGAGGAAGTTCTGCTACAGAAGGAACTTAATTTCCTCAGCTTCCATTCATTTCCATCAGTTTGGGTTTTTTGCAGAAACTCCTACTGTTGTTCTTGTTGAGTTATAGACAAGATGTAGGGGAAGGGGCGATGATGCTGTGTGGTTTGGAGAGCGGCGGTTTCTGCCTCAGACATCAAAACGTCTTCATCCTGCTCTGGATAGCCATATGTAGATGGAGGGAATACCAGGGCCACAAGTGACTGCATCACATCCTAGCATCTTTTAATTTTTTTAACCAATCACAATGGGCCTAACTAGATGGGTCAGCCATTCTTTATTCTATTGCTAAATAAAGGGAGGTTGGGGAGTGAAGTCTGTAAGGGACCAGGCCCATCAGAGCTTTTGCATGAGTCGTGCATTGATTCTGTGCCCGGCGAAACTGCTATCGAGTCCAAGATGGGCAACCTTGCAGACAAGCACAATGGTTAATATAATGGCGTATATCCACAGAACCTGCCCACGCCTACAAGTGGTTCTCTGCAGATGAAGGGCAGTATACAAATTGAATAATAAGCAACAATAATTTTAATTTGATTTTTTTACCCACCTTCCACCCTAAGGTCCCAGGATGAGCCACAACAGTTTAAAATACGTCAAACCGTTTTAAACAAATTGCAAGAATAGGATGGGTTCTAAAAATACACATCTTAAGTGTCAAAGGTCAGGTTAAAAGTGGGGAGGGGCTCTATAGCCCAGAGTTTAATTTCACATAAAACTGGCAGATCGCTGCTGAATTTATTTGTTTTTTTTAAAAAAAACAATAAACCTAAAGCAGCCTTTCCTAATCCTGGTACCTTCAAGATGCTTTGGACTACAAGTCCCATCACCCCCAGCCATCATGTTCAATGGATGATGGAAGTTGTAGTCCGGCAACATTTGGGAACGTATCAGGTTGCGCTAAAGAATTCACTACCCAGGTTATCTTGACATGTTTGTGAATCTGGGATCAGTTTTGGGTTGGCTTTCAGGACTCACTAGGCCAGCCATATTTCACACTGGCACCAAACAGTCGAAAAATTGCTTCTGTTTACATCCAGACAGATAGTGATTTTTGGATATCAAAGTCAAGAATAACGACAATGACATGTCTGTGCACCACTTTTATATTTCGCTCTGTTATCTTTCTGGCCCTTTTGTTTAGCTTTCTTGTGTAATTTTAGCAGGAATTACTGCATTCCGAGCAGCTGGTAGCTTCTGTGGGGTTAGACAAGAGCTTTTGAATGCCCAGGGCAAAACAAAGAGCTACTAAACAATAGCAGGGTCTTGTTTCAAGAATCCTTGCAGCATAGATAACTCATTGGTTAACCAATCAGATCAAGTCCCTGATGTTTTATCAAGTCAAACTCCACATTCTGTGCTTGGGTGCACTCAAATGTCACACACAACAGGCCACAAAGGGAAGCAAAACAGGAGACTAAAGAGCCCTGTTCCTTCTAAGGCCAGTAGGATAAATGCAGAGATTTGATAAATAAAAGAACCGCATTGTGAATAGGCTAAAGCAGAGGGGAAATGCCGTGCTCGCTTTACCCTGCTTATCTCAGTGAAAGGGGTTTGGAAATAATGCAGTACAGTTTAGAGCCCAAATGCACCATCAAGCTTCAACTGTGGCCTGGGGCATTTTTCCACATTAAGGGCAGCAAAGCAGAGGCAGCCGATTTGCACGTGGCAAGATATTGCACACAAGGAGGATTGTGCACTGCCTCCACTTTGCAGGAATGGGCTGGGGAAGCCCACACGCTTCTACTGGAGCCATGCCCTTTGGGTTTGACAAATTAATGGAGGTCAAGGCTACCCTCCGCGAAGTTGCCTAATCCAGCTACCAAAGCTCTGTATACAGGTAGGACAGCTCAGCCAGTAGAACATGAGACTCTTAATCTCAAAGTCGTGGGTTTGACCCCACTTTGGGCAAAAGGTTCCTGCACTGCAGGGGGTTGGACTAGATGACCCTTGGGTTCCCTTCCAAATATATGTTGTTGTTTAGTCGTGTCTGACTCTTCGTGACCCCATGGACCAGAGCATGCCAGGCACTTCTGCCTTCCACTGCCTCCCACAGTTTGGTCAAACTCATGCTGGTAGCTTCGAGAACACTATCCAACCATCTCGTCCTCTGTTGTCCCCTTCTCCTTGTGCCCTCCATCTTTCCCAACATCAGGGTCTTTTCCAGGGATTCTTCTCCTCTCACGAGGTGGCCAAAGTATTGGAGCCTCAGCTTCAGGATCTGTCCTTCCAGTGAGCACTCAGGGCTGATTTCCTTAAGAATGGATACGTTTGATCTTCTTGCAGTCCATGGGACTCTCAAGAGTCTCCTCCAGCACCATAATTCAAAAGCATCAATTCTTCGGCGATCAGCCTTCTTTGTGGTCCAGCTCTCACTTCCATACATCACTACTGGAAAGACCATGGGTTTAACTATACGGACCTTTGTTGGCAAATATATGATTCTACCCTAAACTGACCGGATCCATCAGGCTGTTCTTACATTCTTAATAACTAGGGAGGCAAGATGTGGGAAGGCAGGATTCTTCTACCAATACGTGAAAATGAGCAAAATTAGAACACGCAGCACAGTGACAGAACCAAGACCATTTCCCCCCTCCAGTGCTATAAATTTATTGATTGCGAGATCCAACCAGCTTTGAAAACAAGGCATGCACAATCATCACAGAAATGAAACAGTGAGAAGAATAAGAGAAATCTGACCAGGCAAGGTCCTACAGCAACGACCCAGAGAACACACACACACACCCCGTACTTGGCTCCAGTTAAATTAGTCTGATAACTAAAAACCATTTTCATAACACTTGCTGGAAAGAGGAGGAACAATGACGTCAGTCAGCTTCATCACCTGAAAGCTCCTCTAATTTTCAGTTGGCCCTTCTTTCCTAAGAAACCCAAGACTTTCAGTGGGTAGGATAAGCAAGAAACCGAGAAGGGTCAAAGGGCCTTCTCAAAACTTCAGTTCCCGGGGTTCTGGGAATGCAAGCTGTATCAGACCGTCTTTCTGAACTACGTAACAAGAGGCATGTTGAAAAGCAACTTAACCGAGTGTGAAACACAGGAGGCTTCTGCCAAGAGAACATTTGCTGAAAACCTTTTGATGGAACTGGGAGTCTGGACAGCAGCCATCCTTACTTGGGCAAGTGAAGTCATCAATTAGTGCCATGTTCAAAATGCAGATATAATGAAAATACAGTGGCAGGAAGGGATCCTTATGGGTACAATTGCTTAGGGTTGATTTTTCAATGTTGTCCGAAGCAGGGAATATCCTACCACACAAGAGGTACACAGGATTTTCACATGAAAGGCTAAAAGAAAAAAGACCATCATATTCTCCACCCTAATCTCACCCATTAGGGAATAGTAGGTTACTACGGCTTAGAGCTGTAGTAACTTTAGGGCAGCATTTTGTTAATGAAGAAATTTTTCAAGGCAGAGTTAAAGGGCCCGACCTCTGCCCAGCCAGCACTTCTAAGAATTCAGGCTGAAAAAATTTAAGGAAGGAGGTAAAAGGTATCTAGAGTTTAGTTCTTCTCTCAGTTGGGTGGTTCTTTACACTGTAATGCTTTTATCATTCTAGTCACTCTGCCAAGCTGAGTGTTTTGTTGGGGAGAACAGTATCATCTCTACATTTCAGCTGTTTACCTGAAGAATGGAGATGGCATGATTTTCTTACGAACTCTGATGTTGGATTGGGAAAACGTTTAAACTGGATGCTACTGACCACGGCCAAAATAGCTGGGGGGCTTAGTTTGTCCCTCAGGGTAGCAGTACACTATCCCAGATTATTGTATTAGATATATTATATTATGTTACATTGTGCACTTACTAATGTATTTTGTTTTGGGGAGAAAACTCAAATATTCCCTTTTCAAAAGCCCTGCTTCTGGCTCCTTTTTACCAAACAACCCGATTATTTTATGGGCTCTGCGCTGCTACAGAAGTGCATTTCTTAAGTACTGCACACTGCTCGTTTATCCTAGCAATCAATAAGTTAAAAATGCATCAATAGGATTGATGAGGGGGGGAAATCTGGGAAAGGAGGAGAAAGAAGGGTTTTCTGAAATCAATGGACTGCAATTCAAATTTCCAGATTCTCATTTGGAAAAGGTTGGGAGGTAGAAAAAGGAAAAGAAGTTGATCTCTTGGATTTCCTGTCAGGATGGCTTTATAAGGATGATGAGATGTGCCCTGTGGAGGGAGGAGGGTTTTGCTTAAAGACTGCTGGACTTTTGCCACAAGAGCAACATTGGTTAAGGTTTGCAGCGCTGGACAAAGCGTGGGTACAGACACACATCCCGGATATGGTGCCTGTTCAGGATCCAGGTGAGGAATCTTTCCAAGCCCAGGCCATAGCCACCGTGAGGGCACGTGCCGTATTTACGCTGCAAAGCCAAACGAGAAAGAAACAAGTCACTCGACGGACAGGTGGAAAGAACACCCACAAACAGCCATCTCCAGCCATCTCTCAGCCTGATCCCAAGAGCAGTGCCCTGGTGCCAGCATACCCAAAACTACTGTATTTTTTGCTCCGTAAGACACACCTTTTTCCTCCTAAAAAGTAAGGGGAAATGTCTGTGCGTCTTACGGAGCGAATGCGTGGTCCCTGGAGCCGAATTGCCCAGGGGCAAAAAACAGATCGTGCTTTTTTTTTTAAGAAAGAGGGAAGGGGGTGTTGAAACAAAGCCGGCAAGCGATCGGAGGGAGATAAGGGACTCTGGCGATAAAGGAGGCTGCCTGGGAGGGGGGAGGTAAAAGCACATGGACCCTCAGGATTTTTGCATTGGGTCACCCCAAATTCACCATCAGATCACATAGCATGTCCATGGCTACAGCCTGCACCCCCCCCAAAAAAAAATCAAGCACCCACTGTTTCGTGGGGCCGCAATGGCGCAAAAACGTGGTTACAAAGCACGGATCCACATGGATTCTCAGGATTTTTGCACTGGGCTACCCCAAACTCACCATCAAATCACATATCATGTCTGTGGCCACAAAAATCATACACCCACTGTTTCGTTCAGAATATTTTTTTGTTTTCCTCCTCTAAAAACTAGGTGCATCTTATGGTCGGGTATTTGCATTTATATCCCCCGTCCATCCTCAGAAGTGGTGCGGTGGCACCAAAGCGAGCAGTTAGGAGGGTACCAGCACCTCAAGCTTTTGCCTAGCGCTGGCAATCGCAAACAAAATCCGCCCCCTGCACTCCACCTAAGACCCCTCTGTCAGCCCTGACGTGCTGCCGCCTTGGGTCACCGGCTGGGGTCAAGATCAGCCCGATCGGCCCACGCTCCCTAGACACACGGCGTTTTCAAAACCAGCGTCAGTTCAGCAAATTATGAAACAAACAGGTTAAGGAAAGACAACACCTCCCCAAGGTTTTGAACGCTACAGTTGAGGCCACACAGCAGAACTCCGTGTCAGGAATGGCAATGGGAAATTGCACGAATCGGAACGAATTGCTCCTTCGGCGAGTGGGATGGGGAGTAGGGGAGCCAGCCCCCTGCTACAGAAACCAGCCATCTGCAACGTACAATGTGTCAAGCATGACCATTTGGGTCACCCAGCAGCTGGAGAAAAAGGAGGCAGCCCCTAAGCGAGAGAGTTTCAAATTCCTCCTGCCAGATGAGCCCCCCAAGTTGCAATTCAGAATAATCTGAAGAAGCAGAAGTAGCCGTTCGCAAGAGGGGGCAGCAGCTGCCAGGAGGGAGGAGCAGGAGTTCCCCTCTTGGTCCTCCATCCTCCTTACCCAGCATGCTATGGGTTTGTGAATGCGCTGACATGGTTTCGAATGAAGAGGCATGGCCGTATGTGGGGTCCAAAATAGGCAAGACACCCTTTCCAGGGAAAACTCCCAGCGCAAAAGATCAGGGGATAGATTTATCCTCTTCAAATTTGCTCCAACATCCTAGACTCATCATTGCCTCTGGCTTGGTTGTACACAGAAAACATAAAGCCAGGTGGGAAATGTGAAAAAAACAACAACTTTTAAGCCCTTTAAAGACTAACTGGCCTGCCAAACGTTTGCTGTTGCCTTGGTCTACGACTCTGCGTGTTGCGTTTGAGCATGGTGGCTGTGCTGCAACAGTTGGCCAAAGGAACAAGACCATCAACACGCACCTGGTCGGTGTACCAATAATAAGGCGTGGGGTCAATCCCTTCTCTCTTGTAGCCTTCCAGCAGCTCATCGCTGTCCCAAATACGCATTGAGCCTCCGACGATCTCGCCGACGTTAGGCATCAACACATCAACCTAAAAAGAGGCAGGACGAAGCATGTTGAACAGTTTAAGCAAGAGCCAGATAATTAATAATAATAATAAATTTTATTTATACCCCGCCCTCCCCAGCCAAGACCAGGCTCAGGGAGGCTAAACACCAGGTATAACACAATTGATTAAAATACAACATTAAAATGCAGCCTCATTTCAGCAGAAACTCAAATCAACAACTTTTTGGGGGATGAAAACGTCAAATCTTCACCAAGGCCAACTATCCAGACTGGTCCTATGTGGGCCAGAAAAAAAGCCAGGGAAGTCCCCAAATAGGAGTTCCATCACATAAGGAGAAAGGAAAAAGGAAAGAGGGGGAGGGGATCAAGTTAATTAGCTGCTGGACCATTTGTGGCCCACCAGGCGTTTCCTCAAACCCAGTTTCTGTGGCTTCCAGGTGGGTTGGAGACTTCCTACGACTGGACTGAAAGTACAGCTCCTCTCCCTGCCAAGCAAAAACATTCCTCTTCTTGTGTTGCCCCCCCCCCAGACTTCTCATGGAGAAGGCACATGAAGAAGAGACTTAG
The DNA here is from genome assembly GCF_965112155.1 of Podarcis liolepis. NCBI lineage: Eukaryota > Metazoa > Chordata > Lepidosauria > Squamata > Lacertidae > Podarcis > Podarcis liolepis. The sequence goes on along the minus strand of NC_139565.1, from coordinate 51,034,634 downwards.
ATGATGATCTCAGGGTCCAGGTCAGTTCATATGGGGAGAGGCGGTCCTTGAGGTATTGCGGTCCTGAGCCACTGATGGCTTTATAGGTCAAAACCAGCACTTTGAATTTGGGCCTAGAAACTAATTGGCAGCCAGTGCAGTCAGACCAGGATTTGTGTTAAATGCTCAAACCATCTTGCCCCAGTGAGCGACCTGACCATGGAATTGTGCACCAGCTGAAGTTTCTGAACAGTCTTCAGGGGCAGCCCCACATATAATATGCTGCAGTTATCTATCTTAGAGGTTAGGTAAAGGGACCCCTGACCATTAGGTCCAGTCATGGACGACTCTGGGGTTGCAGCGCTCATCTCGCTTTACTGGCCAAGGGAGCTGGCGTACAGCTTCCGGGTCATGTGGCCAGCATGACTAAGCCACTTCTGGTGAACCAGAGCAGCACACGGAAATGCCGTTTACCTTCCCGCCGGAGGGGTACCTACTTATCTACTTGCACTTTGACGTGCTTTTGAACTGCTAGGTTGGCAGGAGCTGGGACCGAGCAGCGGGAGCTCACCCCGTTGCGGGAATTCAAACCGCCGACCTTCCGATCGGCAAGCCCAAGCAGCACAGTGGTTTACCCCACAGCACCACCCGCGTCCCTTATCTTAGAGATTACCAGAGCATAAATGATAGAACTTAGGCTATCCCAGTCCAGATAGGAACACAGCTGGGCCATCATCTAAAGCTAATGGAAGGCACTCAGCACCACGAAGGCCAGCAGAGATTATCATAGGATTATATACAGGAGCCAGCACAGATTAGAACCTATGTGTCGCTAGAAACATACAATGGCTCTTTCTATGGAGTAAGAGCAATTCTACACAGAACTGAGTGGCAGAATTCTAAGCGCTTATCACTTCAAGACTTCAGGTGGAAGTGGTGCTAAAGGCTGGACCATAGTTCAAAAGAGATTCCCTGCATGTAGAAAACGAGCCCATCAGAAAGAAATTTAACACAGCTCTCTCCGATGTGCTAAATTACTACATGCAGGGAACACTCAAAACACATAGTGAGTCTCCTACCTGCAATTTGATGTGACGCAGTCTTACTACTTCTATTCTACAGACTGTTCTGACCAGACCTCATTCAGCAAGTGCCAGAAATCAAGGGATGCTCATGCATGTGTGATGTAACCCTTAAAAAGCAGGGTTCCCCACACCTGGGTCTACAGTTGCTTTGGGACTACAATTCCCATCATCCCTGAGCACTGGGTCCTGCTAGCTAGGGATGACAGGAGTTGTAGTCCAAAACCAGCTAGAGACCCAAGTTTGGAAAACCCTTCCTTAAAGTATAGCTCAGGTGACATTGTACACCAGCCTCTTAATGTAGTTAAAATAACTGGAAAACAAGGCTTGCTTCAAGAGGAGTGTTCTGCTCTAATGATTACATTGGTTGCGAGAACCCTCTAACCCTTATGTTCATGCCTCTCTTAAAATATATCTACGCAGCCTTTTAACAGAGGGCAAAAACACCCATTAAGAAGATGTCTTAACAGCTCCGTCCCTCCCCAGGCTTAGCCCCTGCATGGGATATGTGCGGGGAATGCAAACTGACAGATTCAGTAAGGCGGGGATCCTCAGGGCAGCGCTGCATGTAGAAAGACTTTATCTCAGCAGGAAATCGACACAGCAAGATTGGCTCATTAATGGCGTCCGTCATCTGTCTCTCGGGGGCCTCTGGAATATCCTACGGACAGGGAACAAGACTTATTATTAGCTCATCTACTGCCTAAGAACACCTCTTGCCATGCTTCCGCTCATTAAGCCACTTCCCTGCTCAAGGGAACTGTTTCTCGAGCCACCCTGGCATTTCGTGTTACTTGCCGCTACTTATTTATATAGACATTGCAAACTCAGCTTGCGATTTGGAACGCCTGTAGTTTTGACTAGGCAACCAATAAATCAGGTGTGTGGGGAACCTTTGGCCATCCAGGTGTTGCAGAACTACAACTCCCATCACCCACAGCAAGCATGGCTTGGGATGATGGGAATTGTAGTTGGGGGTTCCTCTACCTGCAATACGTGCTTAGATATACATGCCGGACTCCCTCTTCAAACCACTTATCACCCGGCAGCCGAGAAGCAAATTGGGGCTGGGGCTGATGCGAGTTCGAATCCAAAGTATCTGCATGGCACCAGGTTGTGCAAGGCTGCTATAGGCTAATAGCAAACTCATTCTCCAAATATGCCTCATAGAGCTAAAACAGCTACAAGAGAGAGGCATCAGCAGGTTTTTTGGGAGGGGGCAGGGGAACCTACATAGTTTACAGGAATACAATACAATATTTGAGGGGGAATCCCTTAAAAAGAGGCGGGAGACTTGAAGTGGAAACATAGAACTGTATTTGCTATCTACTCCATCTGGAAACGGACTGGAAGCCAGTGTAGCTGTTGTTAACTTGGGAGTCATGTATTCCGTTTAACTGGCCTTCCTGGTCAACTTGCTTGGATGCAGAAATCTGCCCATGTCTGCAAACAACCTTCTTCTGCATGGCAGCCCCACACAGAACACTTAGCAAGCAATGCAATAGATTTTGAAGGAACACAAGTGGACAAAAGCAGGCTGAACAGGAACCCAAGAGGCTCACCTCTCCAAATTCGTAGTATGTGCCGTCTTCCTTCTTCACGTTATTTTCCTTCAGCCATACAAGGGCATCTGTGTAGTTCATCCGTTTGAAGGGGCGCTTCGGGGGCTCAAAGTTCTGCAAACACAGAGGAAGGAAAAGGCCTGAGGAAGACCACAAAAGCAACAATTTGCAAAGCCAAGAGTCGTGGCCGACTCTGGGGTTGCGGCGCTCATCTCGCTTTATTGGCCGAGGGAGCCAGTGTACAGCTTCCGGGTCATGTGGCCAGCATGACTAAGCCACTTCTGGCGAACCAGAGCAGCACACGGAAATATTGTTTACCTTCCCGCCGGAGCGGTACCTATTTATCTACTTGCACTTTGACGTGCTTTCGAACTGCCAGGTTGGCAGGAGCAGGGACTGAGCAATGGGAGCTCACCCCGTCGCGGGGATTCAAACCGCCGACCCACAGCGCCACCCGCGTCCCGGACCAAAGTATACAAGTAACTTAATAATAATAATTAAAACAATACACATTTATTTCATCATCTTTGTACCCCAACCATCCTCACAAGATGGGAGCTCTGATCAGCTTACAGTATAAAGTAGGTCTCTTTGGGTTGTAAGCAGTGCTTTTTTTCTGGGGGGTATACATACCCCTAAACGTTTTGTGAATCTAATAGGAGAAGAAACTAAAAAAAAAAAAAAAAGTTTCTTCTCTATCACGGTGAATTGTCAGTTCTGTTGCTACCCCCGATGGCAGCCTCATTTCCTTTCCTGCTGTCTCCAGTGCTTCAGATGGAAGTGAGCGTTTAATGTGTGAAGCAGTGTGGAATGTGGATGTGTGGTGTTTTACTGATTAAAGTTTGGCCTCATTGAGGGGCAGTGTTTCAATATGAGATGTCAGTGCAAACAACCTCATGCCAATATGGAAGCTACTGTGAGCTGTCAACTACGTAATATGAGGTAATGCATGTTCTTTGTACTTTTGTCCATTTACTGTATTCATTTCCCACGACGATTTGATGGTGCTTTTCTCAAGTAAAAATGAGTACCACCCCTAAACATTTTTTTTTTTAGGAAAAAAGCTCTGGTTGTAAGTCACTTTGGGTTGCCTTGGGCCCCTGAAGATTTAGAAGCAAAGACGCTTTAGTAAAAACAGGAGAACTTTTGTTTTTCACGCTGCCACTTACTGGGTTGAGGGCATAAAGCATGTCAGCCGCTGGGGATTTCAGGACTCTGTCCACTACATCACAGACCAGGTCCTCGAGACGGTTCAGCAGGTCTTCAAAGGTCATGAAAGGGCATTCTGCTTCAATGTGTGTGTATCTGCAGGAGAACATTGATGCCTTCAATATAAAACACGTTGGGAACTCGCAGTCTTATTGCCTGCAAACTGCTTCCCCTCAACTTGCCAACAAAGGTCTGTATAGTTAAAGCTATGGTTTTCCAAGTAGTGATGTATGGAAGTGAGAGCTGGACCATAAAGAAGGCTGATCGCCAAAGAATTGATGCTTTTGAATTATGGTGCTGGAGGAAACTCTTGAGAGTCCCATGGACTGCAAGATCAAACCTCTCCATTCTTAAGGAAATCAGCCCTGAGTGCTCACTGGAAGGACAGATCCTGAAGCTGAGGCTCCAATACTTTGGCCACCTCGTGAGAAGAGAAGACTCCCTGGAAAAGACCCTGATGTTGGGAAAGATTGACGGCATGAGTAGAAGGGGACGGCAGAGGACGAGATGGTTGGACAGTGTTCTCGAAGCTACCAGCAGGAGTTTGACCAAACTCCGGGAGGCAGTGGAAGACAGGAGTACCTGGCGTGCTCTGGTCCATGGGGTCACGAAGAGTCGGACACGACTAAACAACAACAAAAGCACCAGCTGAGCACCTTTTCTTTAAACACAGCCTTGCAAACGGTGGCTTATTAGACTGAGATCACAACATGGGAACTGCGCTAAACAGGACTCAGTGTGGCTCACATCTCTAAAAGATAGGCAGGTACCTGTCTCTTCGTGGCGCTGCTGCAGAGGTGGAAAGAGGCATCTGAACTGAACTTCTCCCTTCTACGTAGCTATGAAAAGCTGACAAGGCTAGGCCCAAAAACCTCTGCAACTCAGCCTCATGACCTCAGTCGGTCAAATATATATATATTTTTTAAGTCGACACACACAAAGTGCTCAACAGTCAGCTGTTACTAACAACCTGCAGGCCACTTCCTAATTGCTCTGAAATGGCACAAAACCACTCTGCACAAAATTATTAGGGGTGCTGGTTTTGACCTTTAAAGCCCTATGCGGCCTAGGACCCACGTACCTACAGGACCGCCTCTCCTGGTATGCCCCGCGGAGGACCTTAAGGTCCACAAATGACAACACCTTGGAGGTCCCAAGTCGCAAGGTGGTTAGACTGGTCTCAACTAGGGCCAGAGCCAGGGCCTTTTCAGTACTGGCCCCGACTTGGTGGAACGCTCTGTCAGAAGAGACTAGGGCCCTGCGAGACATCTTTCCGCAGGGCCTGCAAGACAGAGCTGTTCCGCCTGGCCTTTGGTTTGGACTCAGTCTGACCCTTATGTTTCCCTCCCCTTATCTATGGGCTACTATTAAAATGAAGCTACATTTTAAATTATATTTTAACCTGTATTTTAAATTGGGGGTTTTTTTTAATTGTAATTTTACTGGTGTTAGCTGCTGGGTGTAAATAAAAATGTATTAATTATTATTATTATTATTATTATTATTATTACTATTATTACTATTGTTAAAAGAAAAAAGAAGAAAGCAGCAATAATAATAAATGGCATACCCTCCCCCTCACACAGAAAATCTCCCAGTGTTCGTATGGGTGGACTGAGGAGCAGATTTGGGAGATGTCCAGTTGCTAGGACGCCCTCTGCATGAGCTTTAGAAAGATAACCACTCCCGACCAAGCCCGTCCCACTTTGGTAGGTTGCCAAATGATTGCCCCTTTGTTCTAGCCTTATCAGTTGGCGGTGCTGACCTTGCCCTGGGCATTGGCAACTCACGCTACAGCACTGCTCTGCCCCATACATCAGGTGTGAGGAATCTTTGGCCCTCCTGACACTGCTGAACTACAGCAAGCCCGCAACAGACATGGGGGTTAAGTTTCGGATTATCATGCCTAAAACCAAAATTGTACATAGTCAATGGGAGGTGGCAAAGTCTTTTTTCCTGAACGCTCAACCCCTTTTTAATTTTCTTTCTTGTTTTGTTTTGCCAAATCTGAACGCGCACAAGTTAAATGTGTGTGTGTGTGTGTGTGTGTGTGTGTGTGTGCAAGTTGCAGGCTTTCTGTTCAATTCCCACCATCCCTGGCCATTCACTGGGCTGAGGATTATGGGGTTTGTAAAGGTAAAGGGACCCCGGACCATTAGGTCCAGTCGTGACCGACTCTGGGGTTGCAGTGCACATCTCGCTTTATTGACCAAGGGAGCCAGCGTACAGCTTCTGGGTCATGTGGCCAGCATGACTAAGCCGCTTCTGGAGAACCAGAGCAGCGCACGGAAACCTTCCCGCCAGAGCGGTACCTATTTATCTACTTGCACTTTGACGTGCTTTTGAACTGCTAGGTTGGCAGGAACTGGGACCGATCAATGGGAGGTCACCCCGTCACGGGGATTCGAACTGCCAACCTTCTGATCGGCAAGTCCTAGGCTCTGTGGTTTAACCCACAGTGCCACCCGCGTCCCATGGGGTTTGTAGTTCAGGAATATTTGAAGGGCTATAAAAGGTTCCCCAGCTCTGCCACAAAAAGGGTCTCTTACTCAGCCAGATGCCTGCGGGTCCGAGACTGCTCAGCTCGGTAGGACTGGGCAATGCAGAAAGTGTCTCCCAGGGCAGGGATGCAAGTTTCCAAATACAGCTGGGAGGACTGTGTCAAAAAGGCTTCTTCGCCAAAATAGTCCATCTTGAACAGAGTGGAGCCTCCTTCAACCTGCGTTTGGACCAGCGTTGGAGGGGTGACCTAGAAGGGAAGCAGAAATGAGATTCTGCATGTACTGAGTAACACCATTTCCTGTCTACCTCCGAAGAGCTAACTTAAGCCCGAGAGCTAAATGTTGGATTCTTTGTGTACAGTTCAGAAAGAACAAGACAGAAGTAGTCTGCTGGATCAAAAGCAAGAGAGAAATCTAATAAAGAAGAACTTTTTTAAAAAAAAGTTTTCTTAAAACTTTTTACATCACGATTAAAAAGCAAACTACAGTCGTACCTTGGAAGTTGAACGGAATCCGTTCCGGAAGTCTGTTCGACTTCCAAAACATTCAAAAACCAAATTGTGCTTTCTGATTGGCCGCAGGAAGCTCCTGCAGCCAATCAGAAGCCGTGGAAGCCCCTTTGGATGTTCGGGTTCCAAAAGAATGTTCGCAAACTGGAACAATCACTTCCGGGTTTGTGGTGTTTGGGAACCAAAACATCCCAGTACCAAGGCGTTTGTGATCCAAGGTACGACTGTAAATCTTAACAGAAAATAGTAAGAAAAGAGAAGAGGAAAAAAGAGCTAATAATAACTTTATAAAAGGCTGCAGATGTACTTCTTGAGTGGGAAGGGGGATCCCAGAGGCCGGAGATCCTTCCTTTAAGGTCAGCGAAGCAGCAGATCTACTTACTTCGTAATACCCTCGGTCGAAGAAGTGATCCCTGAAGCACTGGACAACCACGGAGCGCACTTTGAAGATCCTGCTCATGTTCTCTCCTCGAATCATCATGTGCCGGTTGTTCAGCTGCACGTCCACATCTGACTCTTCATTGACAAGGTTATCAGCCCCACCAGCGGGAGCCAGGCCAATGAGCTCCCAGTAGTCGCAACACAGCTCATGGCCTCCTGGAGCCTGTGGTTGGGTGTGCGCATAGGTTGAAAGAGAAAGAGATGGAAGCACAAATATTATGCTCTGTTAAAATCACCTGCAACTACCAACAAGGCTCTCTGTACCAGCAAACAACAGCACATCAGGTGGTCCAAAGTCCACATTGTGATGGGTCTAAAAGCCTTTCGCAAGGAATACCTCTACTCACTCAGAGATATATTTACAGTCCTTATTTACAAAGGTACAGAGCATAGCTTCATGCGTCCGAATCCTCGGTAGCAGATCCAGGAAGTGGGAGCTTTCTGCTCCTCCTCCAGCAGAGGAGCTTGGGAAGCCCCAAACGCCTCTTTTGTTCCCTACGTTTTAACCCCCTCCTGTCCTGTGCCGAAGGAATGGGCACTGAGCCTCCCTCTGTCCCTGAACTAGTCAAGTGGTGTTGCTGCTCTCCAGCATCCGGGAGTGTCCTCGCCGCTTGAGTCCCTTCCGCTTGCTTGTCCTCCTCTCCCTCTCCTGTCTTTTCTAAAGGCTCCTGTTCTTTCCCCTCCCTCAGCTCTGGGGCATTCCCCAGCAGCCCCTTGACACACATGCAGATACTATTTTATTTTATTTTAATATATATATATATATATATATATATATATATATATATATATATATATGAGAGATTTTGTTGATTTACAAAAGTGTGCGATGTCTCTCTCTCGTGTTTTTTCCCCATGTAGCATTTTTACAAATCAGTTTCATTCGTTGAGACATTAGGAAGAAAAGGGGGGAAGAGGTGGGGGGGAGAGATGGGGGGGGTCGGGTGGCGATGTTTCTATTTCACTACATGTAGGGTTTGGTGTCAGCGTTGCTTGTGCAGGTTCTCTGCTTGTGTTCCTTTGGTGGTGAGAGAGGTTGGGGTTGGCCTAGGGTGTGGTTGTTCATTTGTGGTTGGCTGTGGTGGTCTTTGTTTTCATGTCTTGAGTGGGGTGGGTGGGTGTTTTGGATCAGGTTAGCCATATTGATTTGTGTGCTGTTGGTGGATTTTTGTCATTTTCACATGCAGAGATTAAAATGGGACAGGGACACACCTGCAAGCCCCCTCCTCCTTCTAAGGTCCACACAAGCCCTTTCTCTTCTCCTGAACTTCACGCAAAAGACCACAAAGGGGGATTTCTAACTGTGTTAAGCTGAAACCTTCCTGCAATCAGGTTTCCCAATCAGTTGAACACAGTTATAAGACTCTTCCTGCAGGTCTCCAAGTTAAGTGTGCAAAGATCAGGAGAGGATGGGGGTCGTCCCCCTACTCCCTTTACAGAGCTACAGTTTCCAGCGTGGTTTATCGATCAGTCCCTCTTCCCAAAGAAATCTCTGGGAGGGGAACAGGGGAGTACCAAGCACTCTTAACAAAAACTAAAGCTCCCAGGATTCTTTGCTTTTTTGGCCGGGGGGGGGGGGGGAGCCATGACTGTTAAAGTGGTATGGTACTACTTTAAATCAACCGTGCAGATGGAGCCGGAGATTCAGGAAACAAGAACTTGAGTGTGGGAGGCATCCCCTGACAGTATGATTTTGAACGGTTTTATTCTTTATATCTGAGCTAATACAACATGGCTGGTACTGAACACATCCCAAAGGCCAATGCGTTATTTCTCAGGCAAATTAAATTCTTTCTCTAGATAACTCCACAAGCTCCCCCTGCTGGTTAATATTACAGGTTTCATTTCCTGCGAATTTATAAGGAGCGTGTCCACCCGCATCGTTCAGCCTGGACACTGAGGTCCAGCTCTGAGGGCCTACTGGTGGTTCCCTCACTGCGAGAAGTGAGGTTACAGGGAACCAGACAGAGGGCCTTCTCGGTGGTGGCGCCCGCCCTGTGGAACACCTTCCCATCAGATGTCAAGGAAATAAACAACTATCTGACTTTTAGAAGACATTGAAGGCAGTCCTGTTTAGGGAAGTTTTTAATGTTTGATGTTTTATTGTGTTTTAAATATTCTGTTGGAAGCCACAATGTATCACAATGGAAAAACCAGACTTGGGGGATAACACCATCAAAATTCTTTCCTTCACTGATAATATCCCATTTAACCAGCCTGGCAATCCTTTGTTCTTGAGATGGCGGGGTGTTTGGGGAGGGGGGGGACTTTCAAGGAATATATTTAGCAGGTGAATAACATGTGTGATGTTGACACAGGGCTACAGTAGCACTTAACCGCCATGCATGCTGCATTTCTGGCTTTGAAACCAAGATAACCCATTTGTTTGCATTCCCATCTCCACATCAGAGCTATATAGTCAACAGAATTATGGTCTTTGGGACTAAATGACTTCCAGCTGCTAGTGGCAGAAACTGCAAGTCCTGAGCACTCTTCTCGCTCTCAAAACACTGAACAGAGCTTCAAAATCAAACCTGGCTTTACAGACACTTTGAGACCTTATCCAGAAATGCTCTAGCTGTGAGACATCAGTAGCAGTTGCCAGTCACCATGTTTCTCACAAGAAAAAACACCAATAGCAAGTCAGTTTACACAATCAACTTCTGAAACTTAACCAAGGCCAGCCATGTCATCTGCAAATCTCTACTGGTTTCCAAAGCCTGTCCGATCATCTCCTGGAGCAATACCATGCTTGGAAGAGGATGACTATTATAACAACAACTTATTATTTATACCCCACCCATCTGGCTGGGTTTCCCCAGCCACTCTGGGCGGCTTCCAACAAAATATTAAAATACAATAGTCTATTAAACATTAAAAGCTTCCCTAAACTAAAACAAAAAACAAACATTCCCTACTACCTGCAGAACAGGGAGGCCATTTTGACTGGCAGTGACTTTCCAGGGGTTCAGATAAGGGGCTTCCCCAGCCCCACCAGGTAATGCCAAACGGAAGACCTTTGGAATGCAAAGCAAACTCTCTACCTTCCAGCTAGAGCCCTTCCCTTGGCAGGAGCAAGGAGAGAGCAAGCAGACTCCCTTACTCACCTGTTTGCCTTCTGGGAGAAGGTTCAGAGTTCCATAGATAGCAATGGTGCTCTCGGTTGAGAGGACAACTCCATTGTAACACTGGCACTAGAAGGGAGAGAAACAGAGGAGGAAATTCAGGCTGTGTGGGCTAGGCTTTTACCTGTTTTCTTTTATTTTTTAAAGAGCAGATGGGAGTGCCTCACTCCCAAGGAAACACTGAGAATGCTTCATCACAAAAGCCAAGAGTTGTCTCTCGCTTAGGGATGGAGGAGGAATCCATAGATTGTGAATTCCAAAGACGACTCGTCTGATTTGATCTGGGCAGATTCATGACGCAGATCAGATCCCGAGTCCAGGCAGGTTTCAGCGCTGCCTCTCCCCCTCCCCCCTTTTAATTGTTCTGCAAAACCCCAGATATCATGGAGGAGCTAGCACACTGAGATTCCTACTGCCATTTTCACCTTGAACAGAGAAAGTTCCTCCAGGGAGAAAGAGAACTTGACAATGTTCCATTGCTCTCAGAAGGAACTGTATAGGAAAAAAATTCATGGACACACCCATGTAAGAACTTGGGGCGGCCATGTTTCAGCCATAGAATTCCGTTTGTCGTCAGGTCCCATCGCTCCCTTTTGTTCTCTCTTAGTGGTTCCCAAACTTTCTTCTCCCCAGTCCGCTTGAAGATTTCTGAGGGTCTTAAGAGATCTTGATGGACCACTTAATTATTATTTTTTCTGCCTGTTTTAGCAATTGTAATCCAATGTGTTGGATGATCGCTGCAGTCTTGTCCCACTCAACTTCCGGTGGGCCGCCAGATTCTGAGGACAGAGCACTCCAGAACTGGGACGGACTGGATCGTAATGGGTCCTCTTCTAAACTTTCCACACCCGAACATTATTTAATTTCCTCTCCAAAATGTGTGTTGGCTGCACCGCATTGCTGGACCACAACTCCCATCATCCTTGACCTATCAAAAGGACTCAAAGATGCTACACACCCAGACTTCTTCCTCAGCCTCACTTTCTCTGTATTATTGTTAACTTGTGGCCCTGGGGGTTTGGGAGGGGAAGAAGAGTAAAAGCAAGGGGTGGGGTGTGTGTGTGTGTGTGTGTGTGTGTGTGTGTGTGTTGGAGACAGAAGGGTGAGGAGAGTGTGTGTGTGTGTGTGTGCGCGCACGCGCACCCACACACTCCCACACCTTTAAAGCAGCTTACCAGTTCGTCTGATAAGACGCATTGAAGGAATCCTGTGCCGTCTCTTAATACAATAAACATCAAGTTCTTCCCTAGCAAAAAAAGAAGCGTTAGGTATTAGAATTTAAATTTCCTTTCGTTGAAAAGCATCCCTCATCCCCTTCCATCCCAAACCATCAAAACTATTTCTACTATTAAAAAACAAAACAGGGAAGATAAATATTTCCAGAGGGGGTGGGGAAGAGAGAAGTCCCACGACACTTTAAATACATATATGATTTTATTTTGTGGAGAAGAGCTTGGAACTGCATGTGAAAGAAGCATGGAGAGAAAGAGGGAACAGGCTTGTTCACATATTATCCTGAACACAGGTACAAGTGCTTGTGTGGAAAAGGGTTTATACTTGTTAATTTGTGCAGCTCGCCTACTGTGTACACAGCTTGTACACTCATCAAATGTAGTGTGTGAAGATCGAAAGCAAGAGAGAAACTAAGGATGAATCTACACACAGGGAAAACCCCACTATAAATAAGTCAGAAATTAAATTGTTATAACAAAAGAAAAAAGGTTACAAAAAATTGCAAAGAATTTTTTTTTGCTCTCCAGCTTCATCTGCTGTTGCCTGTTTAAAATGCATTCAAAAGCTGTTTTTTGTTTTTTAAACTAATGTAGCCGAGTCCTAACCAGCCAAGCCTTCCAGGGTGTTCTAAGAAACAAGTGAAGTCAAGGAGCCTGCTATTATCACTATGTTATCACCAGAATGCGGCAGCTAGACTGGTAACTGAGAGTGGCCGTCGGGACCATATAACACCGGTCCTGAAAGACCTACACTGGCACCCAGGACGTTTCCGAGCACAATTCAAAGTGTTGGTGCTGACCTTTAAAGCCCTAAACGGCCTCGGCCCAGTATACCTGAAGGAGTGTCTCCACCCCCATCGTTCTGCCCGGACGCTGAGGTCCAGCGCCAAGGGCCTTCTGGCGGTTCCCTCACTGCGAGAAGTGAGGTTTACAGGGAACCAGGCACAGGGCCTACTTGGTAGTGGCACCCACCCTGTGGAACACCCTCCCATCTGATATCAAGCAAATAAACAACTATTTGACTTTTAGAAGACATCTGAAGGCAGCCCTGTTTAGGGAAGTTTTTAATGTTTGATGTTTTATTGTGTTTTAAATATTATGTTGAAAGCAGCCCAGAGTGGCTGGGGAAACCCAGCCAGATGGGCGGGGGTATAAGTAATAAATAAATAATTAATAATTTCTTTTTTCTTTTTTTCCTTTCTCCTCCTGTGAAGAGGCTGCATTTTATTGTTTTAATGTTGTGTTTTAATCTTGTTTTTAAGTTGTATTCATTATTATTATTATTGGTTGTTAGCCACCCTGAGCCCAGCCTTGGCTGGGGAGGGCGGGGTATAAATAAAATTTATTATTATTATTATTATTAATCGCTTAATGCCAAAATAGGCTTCTAAGCAGTTTGCATAGTACAAAAACACAAAAATATAAACTTCTATAATTCAAGATGCAATACAGCAACCCCATTAAAGTATTACTGTACAGTGGTGCCTCGCAAGACGAAAAGAATCCGTTCTGTGATTCTCTTCGTCTAGCGGTTTTCTCGTCTTGCGAAGCAAGCCCGTTGACGGATTAGCAGATAAGCGCTATTAGCGGCTTTTAGCGGCTTATCTGCTGATCGGATCAGCTGATAAGTGGCTTAGCGGCTTAGAAAAAGGGGGGGGGGAAACCAGCAGGAACTCGCAAGACATTGTCGTCTTGCGAAGCAAGCCCATAGGAAATTTGTTTTGCAAAGCAACTCCAAAACAGAAAACTCTTTCGTCTAGCGAGTTTTCCATCTTGCGAGGCATTCGTCTTGTGGGGCAACACTGTACCTAAAATATGCACGATAAAAATAAGCCTACATGCACAGATGCAAAGGACTACAGAGCTCACCAGGGATTTTACACCCTCACAAGGAAGTTAAACTAACTGAGGTGCAAAGCTGCAGCTCTGAACTATTGGTTTCAGTTTGCAAACAGCAGAGCTGAAAGGCCCATGAAATAAAAAAGGAGCGTCACATTCTGTGCAGAGCCCAAATGCATGCAAGGTAAGAACTGAGTCATTTTCTGAGGGGAAAGTGCTCTGAAACAGCAGCCCAAGTCTTAACAAAAGATAGGCTGCTTTGATAAGATACGTACCACGAACTACGTCAGTCTACTAAATTAAACTGGCTTTCCCTAAGGAAGCTTCAACTTGAAGTTTTGCAACGATGCTGGTTCTCTCACAAATTTTCTAGGCTTCAATCCTTTTAAGGGGCAGTTTGTTGTTCCCCCTTTACAGAACTGGTTCCTTTTAACACGGCACTCACCTTGTCTACGCAGCCTGTGGACCCAGCCAAAGACCTTGACTCTCTCTCCTCTGTGGGCCTCTAAGTGACGAATTTTCACCTGTGAGAAAGCAGCCGAGTAAGTTGTTTTTCTTTGAAAATATTATCAAGATATACACACAGATTGCTTGCCTAACACCGAATCAAGAATACGAAAGAAACTCTCCTTGAGTGTTGTTGCTTTTTTCCTCAGATACCGTTTACAATACCTTACGCATGAAAAGCAAAGCAAGACACATTAAAAAAACTCCAAGTCTCGCCAGTTGTATCAGGACCAACCAATCTATGTCACAAGACAAGGAGCAAATACCGTATTTTTCGCTCCATAAGACGCACCTAGTTTTTACAGGAGGAAAACAAGAAAAAAAATATTCTGAACGAAACAGTGGATGTATGATTTTTGTGGCCACAGACATGTGATCTGACAGTGAGTTTGGGGTAGCCCAATGCAAAAATCCTGAGAATCCATGTGGATCCGTGCTTTGTAACCGTGTTTTTGCGCCATTGCAGCCCCAGGCAACAGTGGGTGCGTGATTTTTTTGGTGCAGGCTGTAGCCATGGACATGCTATGTGATCTGATGGTGAACTTGGGGTGATCCAGTGCAAAAATCCTGAGGATCCATGTGCTTTAAAGCAGCCAACTGGACAGGAGCCGCTTACAGCCGTGTAAGCAGCTCCTCTCCCGCTTTGCTGCTTCAAAGCGAGCCATGGAGGAGGGAAGGAAGGGGAACCATGGATCCTCTGCTCGCGACCGCAGCAGGATCCCCCCGCCATCCGTAGGCATTCACACCATAAGACGCACAGACATTTCCCCATACCTTTTAGGAGGAAAAAAGTGTGTCTTATGGAGCGAAAAATACGGTAGTTTGAGTCTAACCTCAAATGTGTCAAAATCTAGATGGATTTCCTGGTCTGCTCTGTTTGGTGGAAGGAAAAATATTCTTTCCAATCCAATTCTCCTGCCAGAGGAGGTGGAACGATTCAGTGAGCTGAGAAGCCAATTCCATGCATTTCTGCAAGCTAAATTTGGCAGCCTGCCTGGACACAAGCACTCAAGGTCACTTTCCACAGCTAACACATGGCGGCTGCAACCCCACGCATGCTTTGTTGTTGTTGTTTAGTCGTTTAGTCGTGTCCGACTCTTTGTGACCCCATGGACCAGAGCACGCCAGGCACTTCTGTCCTCCACTGCCTCCTGCAGTTTGATCAAACTGATGCTGTTAGCTTCAAGAACACCATCCAACCATCTCATCCTCTGTCGTCCCCTTCTCCTTGTGCCCTCCATCTTTCCCAACATCAGGGTCTTTGCCAGGGAGTCTTCTCTTCTCATGAGGTGGCCAAAGTATTGGAGCCTCAGCTTCAGGATCTGTCCTTCCAGTGAGCACTCAGGGCTGATTTCCTGAAGAATGGATACGTTTGATCTTCTTGCAGTCCATGGGACTCTCAAGAGTCTCCTCCAGCACCATAATTCAAAAGCATCAATTCTTCGGCGATCAGCCTTCTTTATGGTCCAGCTCTTATGGTCTTATGGTCCACGCATGCTTATTGGACAGAAAAGCCCTAAAGCACCATCATCAAATTTCTTAAACCCTGAATCACCAGCAGGTTCCAGGGTGGAGTTCGGTATCAACAACAGTTAAAACAGATTACAGGAACACGTTTCAGGTGCTGAAGAGTTCCATTTTTAGCATTCACCAAAAGCTGTATAATACCTCTGTGGGAAAGAAATTCTACAACTCAGGGGCTGCCACAGAGAATGCCACCCCCCCCCAAGCCTGATGGCAGCAGAACGACTATGAGGGCCCCTTCTGCTGATTTTAACAACCAAGAAGGTTTGTAGGGAAGGAGGCAGTCTCTCAAGATAGTTTGGGCCTAAGTTGGAGCATGCTGATAAAATTTTTACACATCACTTGGGAAGACAGGCGAACTAATGCCAGCGTACTGGAAGAAGCAGAGATCGCCAGTGTCAAAGCAATGATTCTTCAACATCCAACTTTGTTGGACTGGTCATGTTGTGCGGATGCCTGATTTATCGTCCTCCAAAGCAACTACTCTATTCCGAACTTAAAAATGGAAAGCGTAATGCTGGTGGTCAACAAAAGAGGTTTAAAAATTCTCTCAAGGCAAATCTAAAAAAAAATGTAGTATAAGCACCGACAACTGGGAAACACTAGCCTGCAAGCACTCCAATTGGAGAACAGCCTTTACTAAAGGTGTCAGGGTTTTTGAAGACACTCGAACTCAGGACGAAAGGGAGAAACACGCTAAGAGGAAGGCACGCTTGGCAAACCCACACCATGATCAACTCCCGCCCGGAAACCTATGTCCCCACTGTGGAAGGACGTGTGGATCCAGAATTGGCCTCCACAGTCACTTACAGACTCACTATTAAAACCGTGTTCATGGAAGACAATCTTACTCAGGTACGCGTGATCGCCAAAGAAGATAGTTGCCCTTTAAGCATCCAGTCATATGATCTGGGAAGGGTTCCCCACTACCATTTCAGGGCATGCTTGGGACTGAAGCAGAGATTTTAATCTGCGTTAAGGCATGGATCCAGAGGCTAACATAATTTTACATCTGCAGGGCCTGTAAGACAGAGTTGTTCTGCCTGGCCTTTGGCTTGGAATCAACTTGATCCCCTCCCCCTCTTTCCTTTTTCCTTTCTCCTTCTGTGATGAACTGTTTTGGGGGACTTCCCTAGCTTTTTTCTGACTCACGTAGGACCAGTCTGGTGAAGATTTGACGTTTTCATCTCCAAAAAGTTTTTGATTTGAGTTTCTATTGAAATGAGGCTGCATTTTAATGTTGTATTTTAATCTTGTTTTTAAGTTGTATTTTAATCAATTGTTTACATAACAAGATGATCCCTAGGGGTCCCTTCCAATTCCACGATTCTCAGCATCTGGTATTCAAAGGCACACTGACAGCGGGGGTAGAATATAGCCACTGTGGCTAGCAGCCATTGTTATATACGCTTATCCTCCATGCATTTGTCTAGCAGTGTTTCCCAACCGGTGTTCCGCGGCACACGAGTGTGCCGTGAGACATTGCCTCGTGTGCCGCGAGATGCCTGGAGGGAGGCGGGCGAGTCGGGCGGCGAGAGGCGGGGCGGCGGCGGCGAGGAGAGGCCGCGCCTCCTGCTGCTGCCTGGCGCTCCTCCTCGCAGCCGGCAGCGCTGCCTGGGCGCCTCCGCGCGACTCTGCCTCACTGGGTTTGGTCTCCCAGCAGAGACGGGTCACACGCGCACCTCCCTCCCTCCCTCAGCCTGCGCGGAGGGAGAGCCAGAGAGAGGCATCGCTCCTGCGCGGCGGGAGAGGGAGCAGCCGGAGCGATGCCCCAAACGAACGCATGGGACCGGAGGGGAAATCCTCTCCGAGGCGGATTGAGCGCAGCTGAGAGAAGCCTTTCGAGGAGCTGCAGCAACTCCCGGCGACGGCTCCTCAAGCCCCGCCGCCGCCCCCTCCTCCGCCCGCTATCGCCGCCACCACCACAACAGCCGCCGCCGCCTCAGTTGCCGCCGTCCCTCAGTCCCTCGCTCTGCTGCCTCCTCCCACCCCCAAAGCTTGAAGGTTCCCCGGCAAGGGGGAGGGAAAAAACTTTCACTTTCGTGCGTCCCTCCCGGCGTGACGCTGCGCGCTGACGTCACGGGGCGGGGCTTTAATGGTGGTGTGCCGCGAGATTTTTTTTCAGTAAACAGGTGTGCCGTTGCCCAAAAAAGTTTGGGAAACACTGGTCTAATGATCCAGATGTTTAGAAAAACTTGGGTTTCTAACCCCGAAAAAAGAGAGCTAAGTTTATTTTGAATATGCTAAACTATAAACATGCACAATACAGATTCCCATTCAACGTTTGGACCCTCCTACTATCGCTTTAAATCAGGGGTGTGGATCATGGGCTACACTGTTGGGCAAGGGACGTGGGTGGTGCTGTGGTCTAAACCACTGAGCCTCTTGGGCTTGCCCATCGGAAGGTCAGCGGTTCGAATCCCTGCAGTGGAGTGAGCTCCTGTTGCTGTCCCAGTTCCTGCCAACCTAGCAGTTCGAAAGCACGCCAGTGCACATAGATAAATAGGTACTGCTGAGGCCGGAAGGTAAACGGCGTTTCCATGCGCTCTTCTTTCTGTCACGGTGTTCCGTTGCACCAGCAGCAGTTTTGTCATGCTGGCCACATGATCCGGAAAGCTGTCTGTGGACAAACACTGGCTCCCTGAGCCTCAAAGCGAGATGAGTGCCACAACCCCATAGTCCCCTTTGACTGGACTTAAGTCCTGTTTAGGGAAGCTTTTCATGTTTGATGCATTACTGTATTTCAATATTTTGTTGGAAGCCGCCCAGAGTGGTTGGGACAGCCAAGCCAGATGGGCGTGGTATAAATATTAAATTTTTTATTATTATTATTATTATTATTATTATTATTATTATTATTATTATTATTATTTTAACTGTCCAAGTGTCCTTACCTTTTTCTTTTTTATATACTGTTGGACTCCCAATCCCATGGGTCAGGGATGATGGGATGAGTTGGTAGGCCAATATATGGAAGCAACCACATTGCCTACACCCCCTAGCGTATGTCATTTAAAAGGGCTCTCCCCCCACCCCCTGAAAAGAGCTGGTTAAGGTTGTCTGCACAAGCATTCAAGCTTTACTCACACATTTGGGCTCTGGGAGACTGGGGTCATTCTTAATGATTATCTTCTTTGCTTCCTCCAAGTTCTTTTCACGGCGCAAGAGATCTTCTTCCTGCGGGTTGTTTTAAAGAGTGGTTTAGTCGAGACTCTACTCTGAATGCAAGCGTGTGGGGAGTGATCTGGGAACACTAGAACCAATGGAAACGTTAGCATTAAGGCCCCATTTGAGCTACAGCTCCCAGAATTCCCTGGGAGGAATTGTTAAACCGCCACTGGGAGTCTTGAAGATGCCACAAGAAAAAGGAGCAACGTTTGCAAACCTTACCTCTTTCTTTTCTCTAGCTTCAGCTTTTTGTTGTTCCCTGTGCCACAGCTTTTTGACATTCTTCAACTGGGTCTTGGAAATGGTATCCCATCTCTAGGGCAGATGAAGAGAAAGCGAAAGCATAAAGAGAGTTACGCTTTCGCTTTCCAATGAAAACATAAAACCCCAGAGTCCATCTAGTGGCCAACCAGATGACTCAAAAGTTCCTTAGCGCTATCATCCCCTTTCCCCAATGTTCAGAAAATAAGTGCTATTATTTACACTGTCAAAACTGCACCATCTAGGAGCAAGGAATTATCCAGCAAGATTGAGAGAACCCCAAAGTTTTGCAGAAACACAATATATTAGCAAAAGCAGGAGGAGGAGGAAAATAACATAATGGAGTCTCAGGGAAAGGGTGTGGCTGGCTGACTGGTATAGGGAACAGAGTACTCCACGCTGCAACATTTTGTCGCAGGTACCTTTTTGTCACATTAATCCTCCATCGATTTGTTTCATCCCCCTTTAAAGCTAACCAAGCGAGTGCAAATTCTTATGTGTTGGTGTGCAAACTCTATATTTTGTCTGTCCTGAACCTACTGCCAATCGAAACCAAATCCTTTCACTTTGGAAACGGCAGAAAAACACCCATTAATACTCAACCTCGTCTTTTTTTTGCGAGTCCACGTAGATCGTAGGAAACGGCTCCTTTCCGGCAGACAGCAAAGCCTTTAAAAAGAGAAAAGGATGGAATAAGTTTTGTTTTATTTTTTAAAGACAGCTAGTTCTAAAAGCAGGGGCAGCCAGGGCACTGCCAGACTACAACTCCCAAAATGTGCCTGGCAAATTTTGAACGCTGCCCTGAATGCTCTTTGGAACCCCATTGTACAGACAAATGTTAAGGATACGTGAAGCAGGCAATCACAGACATTGTGCAAACTGCTGCAAGCACCGTTGCACCAAAGACTTTCCAGCTGCAGTAACCTCAGGAACCGCCACAGAATAAGCCCACTGATTGGCCGTGGATGTGAACTCCTGGGGGAAAATGAGAGAACCTAAACTGGGCTAGTCAGGTACCTTCAGAGCAGTTTTGTACGGCTTCTCCTGTGACCCGTCTCCAGTAACGTCACTTCCCTCTCGATCAGAGACATAGACCTCTCCTGTAAAAGCAGGCATGGAAATTAGGAGCCTTGCACATAGCACATATTCATTCACACAGAGATCCATCTACACAAAACTGTTGCTTTGCACTCGATAATGTTTAATAGACTATTGTATTGTAATATTCTGTTGGAAGCCGCCTGGGACACGGGTGGCGCTGTGGGTTAAACCACAGAGCCTAGGACTTGCCGATCAGAAGGTGGATGGTTCGAATCCCCGCGACAGGCTGAGCTCCCGTTGCTCAGTCCCTGCTCCTGCCAACCTAGCAGTTCGAAAGCACGTCAAAGTGCAAGTAGATAAATAGGTACCACTCTGGCAGAAAGGCAAACAGCGTTTCCGTGTGCTGCTCTGGTTCGCCAGAAGCGGCTTAGTCATGCTGGCCACATGACCCGGAAGCTGTACGCCAGCTCCCTCGGGCAATAAAGCGAGATGAGCACCACAACCCCAGAGTCGGTCTAATGGTCAGGGGTCCCTTTACCTTTACTGGAAGCCGCCTAGAGTGGCTGGGAAAACCATGGGTGGGGTATAAACAATAAATTATTATTATCATTGCCTCTAAAAACTGGTGGGGAACCTCTGTTGCTGCTCTGGAGGCCCTAAGACTCTCAGCCCCCTTCACAGCCGACCACCGGCCAGGCTGGATGGGGCTCAAGGGAGCTGGCAGTGCAACATTTAAAGATGGAGACTGTCGATGGATCAGACTCGGCTAGGAGAACATGCAGAGAAGAAGGTACTAATCTCCTCTCTGGAATGGCTACCAATGAACTCGTTCTCTGAGCGACAACTCTTAAGTAGCCCAAATGGCTCCACCCATACACAACAGAATGGCATTAGTAGGTGTGGAGGAAGCATATAAAAAGGCAGGGGTAGGTAACCTAGGGACGCGGGTGGCGCTGTGGGTTAAACCACAGAGCCTACGGCTTGCCAATCAGAAGGTCAGCGGTTCGAATCCCCGCAATGGGGTGAGTTCCCGTTGCTCAGTCCCTGCTCCTGCCAACCTAGCAGTTCAAAAGCACGTCAAAGTGCAAGTAGATAAATAGGTACCGCTCTGGCGGGAAGGTAAACGGCGTTTCCATGCGCTGCTCTGGTTCGCCAGAAGTGGCTTATTCATGCTGGCCACATGACCCGGAAGCTGTATACACCGTCTCCCTCGTCCAATAAAGTGAGATGAGTGCCGCAACCCCAGAGTCAGACACGATTGGACCTAATGGTCAGGGGTCCCTTTACCTTTGGGTAACCTAAGGCCTGTGGGCCGGATGCGGCCCAATTGCCTTCTCAATCCGGCCTGCAGACGGTCTGGGAATCAGCATGTTTTTACATGAGTAGAATGTGTCCTTATATTTAAAATGCATCTCTGGGTTATTTGTGGGGAAAAGGAATTTGTTCATTTTGTTTTTCTTCAAAATATAGTTCGGTCCCCCCCCCATGGTCTGAGGGACGGTGGACCTGAGGGACAGCTGAAAAAGGTTGCTGACGCCTGTAATAAGGCATCCAAAACTTCTTCAAGGACCTTCACCAAGTGAGGCAGACCAGGCAGCTGTGGCCAAAATCAAGCTATTCTATTGCGGCACCATCCTTCCCAAACAAGCCCAGTATTAAAGACCTCAATGTCCTTTTGGCTCTAAAAAGAAGATTCTGTACAGTTTCGGTTTTATTATCTATAATGATTTGTCTGTTTTCCCCTCCACCTCTATGTCTTTAGCTGTTCCTATTTTATCTTCTAGATTCAGGGAGATAGCCCTGTTGGTCTGACGCAGTCGAAATAAATAAAAATATTGTCCAGTAGCACCTTAGACACCTATGTTCTGGGTATAAGCTTTTGTATGCATGCATGTATCTGAAGAAGTGTGCATGCACATGAAAGCTTATACCCAGAACAAACTTAGTTGGTCTCTAAGGTGCTATTGGACATTTTAAAAAAAAAATCCCAATTATTCCTATTTTATCTGTAAGCCACCTTGAGTCCCTGTTGGGGGGAGGGGAAGCGGGATAGAAATAAATTAATATTAATGTTATCTGCTTTAAACGAAAAGCCATGTTCTACTGATATGGAGAATGACCAGGACACGCTAACAAAAAAGGCATCTACAGTGGTGCCCCGCAAGACGAATGCCTCGCAAGACGGAAAACTCACTAGACGAAAGAGTTTTCCGTTTTGGAGGTGCTTCGCTAGACGAATTTCCTATGGGCTTGCTTTGCAAAATGACAATGTCTTGCGAGTTCCTGCGGGGTTTTTTTCCTCCCCCCCTTTTTCTAAGCCACTAAGCCGCTTATCAGCTGATCCGATCAGCCGCTAAAAGCCGCTAATAGCGCTAATCCGTCAATGGGCTTGCTTCGCAAGACGAAAAAACCGCTAGACAAAGAGAATCACAGAACAGATTCTTTTCGTCTTGCGAGGCACCACTGTATACCTCTTTGTTTCATTTTTCTTTAAAATATATATATATTTAGAGCAGCGGCTATCAATATAGTGTCCTCCAGATTTGCTGGACTTTCATCAATCAGGGATGATAGGAGTTGGAATTCAACAACATCGACTGCTGCTTCTTTAGGGTTTCAACAAGAGCACAGTGCAGGTTTGGGGTGCTGCTCCTTTAGCACTGCCAGTTGAGGGGAGAGTTATTCCCCCTCCCCCAAGCGCACTGCCAGCCTCAAACCAACAGAGCAGGAGAGGCAAGTTGATTCTATAACATTTCTTCTCATTACCTAAGGCAGGGCTTCCAATTCTGTGTCTCACAAGCTTCCTTCAGGTGGTCTGTGGATTTGTGGTTGAAAATGGGAGTCAGCCACCCCAAGGCAGCTGAAAGGCCAGTCACTTCGCTGCGAAAATGACAAGCGAGGGCCTGCCACAAAATGTGGCAGCGCAAAGCTCTGCCTTACATAATTGCAGGGTGGATAAAAATCAATGATTTTTAATATATATATATATATATATATATATTTAAATTGGATTTTTATTATTTAAATCAGATTTTTAAAACAAAATGCTTTTGGAGGAAAAATCTTTCTAAAGATAGTTTTCTGTTTAAGTTACATTATAGTCCAAAAGCTATTCATCGGGAAATAAGGATTTGTTTTAAGTTTTTCATGTGTGCTAAAACTCAGTCTAAGTTTTTGTTTCATTTTTTAAAAAAAAGTTTAACCACATCAGTTAACAAACATGGATACATATGCTATAATGTTATTGCTTTAGCTAAATAAATTTTTTAAATTGTTATTAAGGAAATGATTATTTTTCTCCTTCCAACAAAGTACAGCAGAAGTTGTCCAAATATAAACAGTTAACTTACTAAACCTCACAAGAATTTCATAATTATCTGTCTATGTATTTTTAATAGTATAACCAAATCAGCAATTTTTGATACAACTGTAAAAACAACTCTGAAAATTTATTATGCCAAAAATGAAACCTTCCTCTGGTTGTAAATATTAAGATTATACCAGCAAGAATAAGTCTTTCTGTAAAAAAAGAAAGAAAGATTTAAATCAAGTCTTACTGACTAGTGATTTAAATCGTGATTTAAATCGCTTTGAATTAAATGAAATCCACCCTGCACAATTGTCCTCCTTCCCAGTTGTCCACCGTTCACCCCAGTAACACTCCATTTGCACACCGAGGCCTTATTGGGCTCTTTTTTGGGATGGCGAGGGTCCTTCCTCTTAAATATCTGATATTTAATACCTTCCCACCCCCCAAGCCTGCCAAGCTTCTCCTTGTGTCTGGACGTCGCTTGGCACACCCAACATGAGTAATAAAAACGGAAGGGGGAGACCCGTTTCCAAGCGCCAGAACATGTCTGGCAGGTTGAACCCCGACTTTCCAACCCCCCAGGATGACTCTGGTAAGCTGCATTTCTTTAACTCATTGCTACAAGCCGCTTTTCCCGACAAGAGGCTGGCTGGAAGGAGACAGAAGAGCGGCAGGAGAAGCCCTTCCTCCCTTGCACCGATTGCCTGCGTCGCAAGGGGGGAAAGCGGACGTGGCTATAGCGCAGGCAGGGGGAATAGGTGACTACAAGAAAAGGTCCCCTGCCCCGAGGCACCAGCAAACCTATACAATCGCGTGCAGCGCCTCTTCCCAAGGAAAGCAGGGGAAGAAGGGCGGGTCTATAAGTGGCCATTTAAATCCTTTAACACCAGCCGCTAGCTGATCTTTTTTTAAACAGCTGCCGATGGGGAAGGAAAGGTCTAGGGCGCACGGAGCGCGCAGCCAAACGCCTCGGGGCCTTGAAATCTGGTTCCGACGCGTGGAGATGGCGGGCCCCTCATTCATCCGAGGCCAGGGCTGCAGTTGCTACAATGGCAAAAGGAGGAGGAGGACGCGCATCTTTTGTTCCTGGGCCCTTTCCGCAGCTGCGCCATCTCACCCAACGTGAATAATTTCTATTATTATTCTTATTGCTTCTGAACGAGACAGGATCTCCGCCTGCCCTTGCCAGATCCTAGGGCCTTTTTTTCTGAAGGCTTCCCTCCCGGGCTGTCTTTGCCAGACAGACAGACACACACACACACATACACACACACACACAAAACTCACCCAGGGCCAGCGCGCCCGTCTGCTTGAGGATCTCCAAAGACATCGCTGCTCCTGCGTAAAGCGCCGCGCGCTCCTCGAACCAGACAGGTGGCGGCCGCCTCTTTCCCTTTCCTTTTCAAGAAGGGGATTGCGCTTCCCGGCAGGGAGATTGCATCAGGCCTGCCCGCCCGCCCACAAGCCCGCCCTTGCCGCAAAGCGAGGCCGGCTGCCGCAGCAGTCGCTGCTGCCCCGCTTTGCGCTCCGCCCCGGCGTCGCCACGCATTGCGCGCTGCTTGCGCCTCGTTGGGGAGGGCCGGCGGTGTCGGGAGCAGGATGCGAGGATTATGATTATGATTATTATTAATTTCCAGTACCGCTTTATAATTGCAAGGGGGTGGGGGGGGAGATTCAAAACGGTTTGCGTCAGTTAAATCCGGAGTGAAACGTCGCTGGAGAAAGTCAAAGTATACGTTCAAATGTAATGATCAGGAAGCTAAAATGTTATATTAAAACAGTGTTTCCCAAGGCCGGATTTAGGTTTGACGAGGCCCTAAGCTACTGAAGGTAATGGGGCCCTTTATATGTCCAGCTGTCCTTCATCAACAACAAATTGTCGCTATTTTTTGTGTTGAATACAGTATATATGCTATATACAGTATATGCTATATGGTAATTTATGGATGTAATAGGTATCTAAAGCAGGCTTCCTCAACCTCCAGATGTTTTGGGACTACAGTTCCCATCATCCCTGACCACTAGTCCTGCTAGCTAGGGATCATGGGAGTTACGCTGGTTTTGCAAATTGCAGAATATGAGAGTATGCATGAGTTTGTGTGCATACTGTATTTGTTTTAAATTTGCATGCTTGAATCATGAAAGTTCATGTTGTAATAAACCCCTGCAAGTTCCTTGTAATTTTTTTGCTGCTGGCTTAGCTACTCTTATGTAGTTCTTTCTTTAAAAAAAAGCTGTCTATCTTAAGGGGGAAAGCTGTATACGATATGTAGTTTATTAAACACACATTTTTCACTCCTCTGTAGCAAGGAAAGCAAGATGCTTGTGCATCATCTAGCACAGTAGTTCCTAATTAAATACTGCGGGCTCCATGTTTTTCAGAAGCCAAACCATGGACCCCCTACTTTTGAACATTTTGATATTTCAGGTTACAGACTCTGCTAACCCAGAAATAGTACCTCGGGTTAAGAACTTTGCTTCAGGATGAGAACAGAAATCGTGCTACGGCGGCAGTGGGAGGCCCGATTAGCTAAAATGATGCTTCAGGTTAAGAACAGTTTCAGGTTAAGAACGGACCTCCGGAATGAATTAAGTACTTAACCTGAGGTACCACTGTATATTCTAGCTATCTAAAGTCAGGTCTGTGAGGAGACCTCTAGTGGTGAAATGTCAAACTTCACGTTCAGCAGATTTTTGAGCTAGAGCAAGGACTCAAGTGAGACTTCAATTACAGTCATACCTCATGTTACGTCCGCTTCATGTTACGTTCTTTCAGGTTATGTCCCGCGGCGACTCGGAAGTACCAGAAAGGGTTACTTCTGGGTTTCGCTGCATGCGCAGAGGTGCAAAATGACATCATGCGCAGAAGCGGCGAATTGCAACCCACGCGTGCGCAGATGCACTGCTGTGAGTTGCGCTATTGTCATGTTGCGAACGGGCCTCCGGAACGGATCCCATTCGCAACCAGAGATACCACTGTATATCATTATACCTGCCTTATAAACATGTGACACCAGATGGTGCTGTAGAGCAGTGATCCATCACCAATGGATTTTCCTTTAAGAGCCTTTATAACGTGTTCTGTGACTTTAAAAAAAAAAAATCTGTATAGATCCAGCCCAAGTGTTCTCGAAGAATCATATAATTGTGGAGTTGGAAGGACCCCGAGGGTCATCTGTAGTTCAATCCCCTACAATGCAGGAAACCCAAACGCACAGTCCCCCATCCAGTTTGAAACCATACCGTACTCTGCTTAGCTTTGCAAATGTGGTAGCAGTTTTACCGCTGCACTGCTGCACCCTGCAGAGAGTATTCAAATTTGAATCGCAAAAGGTGGTGCACACAAGCGACTGGATACTCCTCCTGTGCAGCATCCCCAGCTGCTCCTATTTCTTTAAGCCCTTTGACAGGAGCCAGCAGCAGTAAATCACCTGAGTGAATCCAAGTTAACTTTTTATTAGCAAAAGAGGATCTGTACAGGAGTGTTAGGCCTAAGGAGCACAGCAACTCATCTCCGGCAGGTCTTGCCCCCATGACACAGTTGCCAAGAATAAACATCCCCAACTCCCCACAGTCACCTATGTCTCTGCCTCTTCCGGGTTCCCCACCACCACCCTAAGCAATCTGAGACTGCTCCTGCGTGTCTGCCTTTGCTCCTCCCGATTCATACCTCTTCTGGTTCTGGGAGAACAGCAGGGAGGGGAGCTTGTCACAGCACAAGGGGGAGATACCTGCACCTCTTCACAAGCCTGACCCATCTCTGCCTCTTGACCTCCCTTCTCTCCTGCTTCTGGACTTCTCTCTGCCACAGACTCTCCCAGCTCACTAAGCCCTGTTCCTGTTAGGTTTCTGTTAAGCCACTGTGCAGTTCTTGGAGTCACAAGACTCTGTTGACATTCCAGACTATTGGAAGTGAGACGGGAGACGGATGTTGAAGTTACTGGTTTCCTGTTTCTTCTGTAGTTTTCTGTCTCTCACAAAGAGCAGACGCATATTCTTTTCTGTCTTGCGTAATTAGAAATAAAGTAGCAATGTAGCACATATTTCTGGCTCCTGCTGCTGCTGTCTAAGTACTCTGTGAATGGAGAGCGTGCCTGAAGTCTCATTCAAAGGCTTAGGTCATTAATCACCGTCGGAGGAGAGCCTGGATGGGGTTCCGAAAATACAGCCGGAGGAGTAGCCATTACAGCTCAGTCGTACGGAGGCTCCAACAATTACCTCTTCAGCTTCCAACACCTCCTCCCAGTCTTTTCTTCCTTTGACCCCCATCGCCGTCCCACCACCACTCCTCAGGTTTTGAGCCTGCTTCCCTTGGTGATTCCCCAGCTGGTTCCTCTCTTTGTCCAATCAGTGCATGACACCGACACTCTCTTTACCTCTGCGCCTTCCTGCAACAATTTATTCCATCTGACTGCCCAGACTCTTCCTCTTTTCCCTGCCTCACAGAATCCCCTTCTCTTGGTTTGTCCTCCTGCCCCCTGGCTCCTTTGGACTTCTGCCTGTTCCTGACAGATGGGGAGAACTGTGTATGCCACTCCTGAGTTACTTGATGGAAAGGGGGAACATAAACATAGCAAATAAAGTAACAGTTGCACTCTCACGAAAGTTGCTGAACACTATATGAATATACAAATATGTATTTGAAGTATAGTTTAATAAAAATATTCCGGACCAGTGAAAACACTTCTTTCACTTCAGTCAAAAGCATTAAAAATTAAGGCCTGTTAAATATGTACATTATCTTTAAGCAAATAAAAATATTTACAATTTATGGTTTGGATACAAGTGTATGGCATACCTATCTCTACCAGCACGTTAAAATTAATATTGCACCCAGATTAGGAGCTTGAAACGTGTGGCTCGCCACCTCCTCATCTTTGGATGGAGAGAAATCAAGCTAGGAAACTAAAGTCAATCTTCTCCCACCTAATGAAAAGAAAAAGCTGTAAACGTTTGCACATTAAATAACAATAATAATGAAGAAATGTATGAATTCCATGCTCCTAAAGGATGATTTTAGACTGCATGGTTTGCAAAAAAAAAAAAAAGTGGAACTATATAGTGAATATTTAACAAGACACATTGGTGTATGCTGAAATTTTTGAAATGTAAACCATTTATATGTCCCAACACAAAAACCCTCTGAAGATCTGTACACTAAAAATCTCAAACATTTTTTTACTATTAAAACATAGTGAAAAGGAGTCATCCTTGATGTGATCAGATCTCTTGTTCCAGTTTGTGCTTTGAACCATCACCCAGTGAACAAAAAACATTTTATTCAGATTAGTCTGTTTCACCCAGGACTTGTAACATGGGTCTCACTTAAGCGTGCACATTATCATGTGTGAAGAACCCATGCACACCTGGTTTTAGCCACATATACATGTGTAGTAAAATAGACAACGCATGTGCCTTTTAAGTACAATGGTGTCCACATGTTCTGCATCAGGTGTGGGGAACTACAATTCCCATCACACCCAGCAAAAATCAATGGCTAGGGATGATGGGAGTTGTAGTTCAGCAACATCCGGAGGGCCAAAAGTTCCTCACTCCTGTTCTACATGGAAATAATTCCCGTAATGTGAGAATCGTTGACGTCTACCTTGCATAAAGGTTAAACAGGTAGAAAATCAAGGAAGTATGCCAATAATACACCCTTCACTGGTTTGATATCTCTTCCCTTTTTTCGCAAAACAAGATACAAAGAACACAGAGACTTTTAAAAAGAGTAAAGGCAGTGGTATAAAACAATATACCAGAAAAGGGATTCAATTCACCAAGTCCTGCTGGTGAACAATTGGTGGTCATTTCAGTAGAGTATCCCCCAAGAAATCCCCGATTGAGTGAATGTTGCAAACTAGCTATGCCTCCTGGACCAGGCCTAGAACAGAGATAGGGAACTTGTACTTCCCAGATGCTGATGAACTGCAACTCCCATCACCCCTGACTATTGGCCATTGTGGCTGTGGCTGATGTGAGTTGGAGTCTCAACAACATGCACGCAGCCACAGACTCCCTATCCCCAATGCCAGATTAAGAGGCTAACCTGGTTAAGATGCTTTGCATATACTGAACCCACCCAAATCCCTGAAAATTATTAAAAGCATGCTGCCTTGGACCACAATACCCCATGGATCGGTGAATAATGGTTCCGAATGCTTGCAAAGTAAAACAGCACCTCTCTTGTCTTAAAAGAAAAAGAGGACATCTTTGGTGAGTTAGTGGAATGAAGTGGCAAACAGAACCGTTTTGCTTCTCAGCTAAGTCCATCTTTGGTGTTGAGGCACAAAACATCAGTTGAAACTGTATTTCATGATTGCATTTAAAAAAAAGAAACATGAAGTTCTAAGTATCATTTTAAAAGAACAACCGTTGCAATTGTTGGTCTTTAAGCCCATAGATTTATATCCTTCAATTTCACATGAAACAAAATATACAAGGATCAAGATCTGAAAACACTGCTCAGTTCTTCAGTTCAGTTATCTCAAACGAAGTAGCTTGAGGAGGAAATCAAGCTGTCTTCATAATCTTGATTTTTTTCCCCCCAAAAAAGAAAAATAATCCTGAGTTTTTCATAAAAAAATAAAAACTTTGTGCAATTGTTTTTCAAAGGGTGGGGGGGATCCACTTCCTGTAGGACACAGAAAATCATCAGCTGGCTTCTTCAGCTTGCCTGACTTCTGCTAAATTGTTGCCAAGGACTGCGGTTAACGAAGCTCTCCTTTTACGAATGATCCGCCCGGAAGCTATGAGGTCAGCGTAACCCCGCTGGTGGGAGAAGGCGTAAGCAGAACGGCGGCCAGAGATCCCGCGGCGGAAGACGCTTTGCCTCCGCTTCCACTTTTCCTCTTCAGCCTTGAACTTCTTGCGATTCTTCTGGACCTTTTAAAGGAGAAAGTTGCACGAAAGGTTAACGACGAGGCAAGGAAGCGGACTCGCTTGCTACGGACAGAGTCCTGTGGACTCCTGGAAGATGCTGGGAACCCTAAGATGCTACTTTGCATTGAGACAGACCAGTGGGCTCGTTGAGCTCAGCTCTGCTCGCCCTGTTTTAAGTTAATGCCCTCTACATTTCTCATACGTACCTTCTCGCTTTCCGAAGGCCAAATGGTCATGCTCAAGAAACGGAGAGCGACCACCGGCAGCAAGCAAAGTGCAACGGATAGGATTATTGTCAACCAGAGATATGGTTGGCGGAGAGCGTTTGGAGCAGTGCCTGTAGGAGGAAAAAGAGAGGAAAGAATAATGTACACATAGCTATGGCTGTGGTGCTCCCCTTCATGCTAATAGTATCACACAGAAAGCAAACATGCTTGCAATGTTATTACCGTAAGAATTACTGGCTTTTTTTTTTTTTAAAGGCTTTGGTGATGGGTTTATGTTTTGAGAAGTAACTTCCAGAGCATTTCTCACATGGCCTCTTGGGGCCCAAATACTATGGCTCTTTGCTGCAACCCTCCAGATGCAACCCTTTGCTGCAACCCTCCAGGACTACAAATTCCATAGGCTCCAGGCAGCACAGGGCTGATGGGAATTTTAGCCCAAAGCATCAGGAGGGCAACAGGTTCGTGAAGGCTGAAGTGGTGTGTGTGTGTGTGTGTGTGTAATAAATGAAGCTGCCTTGCATCAAGCAAAACCATTGGTCTACCTCAAGATTTCCCCAACTTAGGGCTCGAACTGTTTTTTTGGACTACAACTCCCATGATCCTTAGCTAGCAGGACCAGTGGTCAGGGATGATGGGAATTGTAGTCCAAAAGCAGCTGGAGACCCAAATTGGTCTACCTTGTCCAACATTATCTAGTCTGACTTGCAGCAGCACTTCTAAGTCTCCAGCAGGTGTACCTACCAACCCTGCTATTTGAGATCCTTTGAGATACCAGAGATTTAACCTGGGGTCTTCTGCAATGTGTGCCCTTCCACAGAGCTCTGCGGTCCCCAGCCCCTGCTCCATCTCTAAAGCCACTTTGACGATGACTGCTTTTGTGGAAAGGTGGCAACGGAAAAGGCAGGGAGGGAGGGGGTTATTGGTTTGTTTTTGTTCTTGCTTTTATTCTGTATTTTGTGTTTTTTATCTTTTACTTTTATGTTGTGAACCGCCCTGTGTTCTACAGGTTAAGGGCAGAATACAAATTTAAATAAAAATAAGATGGTGATGTTTTTATGATGATGTATATGAATGCAAACAATAAATCAGATTAGTAACCAGATACAGAAATTTGATGTCCCAATGCGAACTCAAATTTGAAGATTAGTGGTTAACAGCCCCATTAAAAATTGCTAGTGTACATTGGGTTTGGTTCCCAACCAACCATGGCCTCAAATATGCCTGTGATACGTTGTCAGTTTTCTGGACTTCAACAGCTTCAGCCGTACATAAAATTCAATGAAATTGAATAAAATGGAGCCCCCTCCTTACCAGGCCCAAACTTTAATTACGGTAAACTCTTGTTTCTCTTTTAAGATCGCCTTTGCCAAATGGTGTTGAACTTCAACTCCAATCAGCTCCAGCCAGCATGACTGGGGATGATGGGATTTTTAGTTCCAACGACATCATGGAGGGCACACCAGGATAGCGTAGACTCTTTGGGATGTGTCACATGGCATTTGTAGTCACTAATGTGGCTGCAGTTATGGTGACTTAGTTACGTACTGACCTGTAAACTGAAAAGCAGCAGGAAAAAGGACATGGATCCCAGCACTGTGTAGATCAAACATAATTCCGAAGTAAAGTGCAATACTCCCAAATATTGAGAAAGCATTCACAAACGTCCAGTAAGATGTATCCAGCCCCATCTAGAAGCAAGCAGACAGACATGTGGAAGTTAGAAAGAGGGAAGATCACAGTGCAGGTGGGAGGTGTCAATAGATTCTGCAAAACCTTGAAGAAAGTTCTCCAGAAGAAGAGGAGTTTGGATTTGATATCCCGCCTTTCACTCCCTTTAAGGAGTCTCAAAGCGGCTAACATTCTCCTTTCCCTTCCTCCCCCACAACAAACACTCTGTGAGGTGAGTGGGGCTGAGAGACTTCAAAGAAGTGTGACTGCTCCAAGGTCACCCAGCAGCTGCATGTGAAGGAGCGGAGACGCGAACCCGGTTCCCCAGATTACGAGACTACCGCTCTTAACCACTACACCACACTGGCTCTCAATGGGCAAGATGAACACAAGGGAGGGGAGGACAAAGGAGACCGGCACCTCCATTTGCTACTTTCTCCCAGCTATGCCCAAGCTGTTCTTCAGCTTGACTTTCTGAGGAATCGCATGCTCAAGTGGACAGAGCAGGGAGCCATCCCTCAGCCCTCCTGGTCTACTGCAAGAGCAATTTATTTCTCTCTCTCTCTCTCTCTCATTTCCTTTCCCTCATACCATTTCCCACAGCCAACATTTCGCCTCTCCTGCTTTAAATATTTCTGGGTTTGCTTCAAAGAGAAGCAGGAGTTGCTTGTGCTCAGAAGACAGCACGAAAGAGTTATCATGAAACTCCCTGCTTACAAAAATCCGGCTATCGTCCATGCATTGTTTGCACATAGGAGTATCAGCTAAAAAGCTCCTCATTCCTGTAGCCTTTGGAACACTGTGGAATAGGCTTTGACCTGCATAACTTGCTTACGTTGTGGGTTGTGATTTTACTTTGAGTTTTTATGATTGTTGTAAAAGCTGTGTCCTGGTCTCTCATGAGAGGAAGGGCAGGATTGTAAGAAAAATAAGGAACAACTGCAAAAAGCCCAAATCACTCGGCACATTTGCACTCTTGCCAGATGCTACTTCTGGTGATAGGGGCCACACAGGTTTCCTGCTCCTCTTGCAAGAGTTCCAGTGGTTAAGATGCACAGATGTGAGGGTTAGATGAAGGTCAGAGTTGCTACAAGACAGAGCCGTAGCAACACTCTGGGCTCCATCTGCACCATACATTTAAAGCAGCATCATGCCACCTGAAAGAGTCATGGGATTCTCTCAAAGAACTGTAGTTTATTGAGGTTGCTGAGAGTTGTCAGATTCCTATTCCCCTCACAGCGCTACAGTTCCCAGAGTGACAACTATGAAGAGGGATTGATTCTTAAACCACTCTGGGATTTGTAGCTCTGTGAAGGGAATAGAGTTCTCCTAACACAGGTATGTCCAAAGTCTGTATTGGGGGCTTAATCCGGCCCACCGGTCAGTTTAATCCGGCCCCTGTGGCAGTTTATTTACTGGGGTAAAATCCTAATAAAAAAAGCTCAACAACTTTGATTGGCCGGTTGGCCCTTTGGTCAGCCTTCACGGCCCTTCATTTCATCAAATCTGGCCCTCTTTGAAAGAAGTTTGGACACCACCGTCCTAACAGCTCTCAACAAGCTACAGTTCCCACGATTCTTGGTGGGGGGGGGAATAAGCCAGGACAGTTTAAAGTGGTATAATACTGCTTTAAATGTATAGTGCAGACAGGGTCTCTCTCTCAGCCCTCCTCACACCCAGTCTCATATCGCATAAAACTTTTCCAGGTCTGCAGGAATGAGAAATGGTCGTTCGGTTTCTCAATCTCCCAGCCACACACACAATGTCTGGCCATAAATCTCCGTGTTCACAGCATCAGAGAGAGTTTGATTACCAAGCTGCCCATTTCACTGATGTGTTTTGTGTACATCAGAGGAGCTATATGAGATTCATCTACTTGCCTGAAAGTTGACTGCGATTATGAGAGAGGACGCTGCTGTGACAGCGAAGGACTGGTAATCTGAGGGTGCTTCTCCATCTTGCCCCATGGTTTGTAGGTAAGCACCGTACGGTATGAAGAAAATAACCAGTGATGATAGAGCACCGTGCAGGAGGCTTTCAAAGAACTTCCTGTAGTTGAAAAGCAAATCTCTCTGTCCCGATACGTACAAGGCAGGAAAACGTATGCTCAGCTTGTCACTCACGTCCTTAAAGAAATCATTGCAATTTTATTACTACAGCAAATTTCTTTTTATATTGAAAGGTAACTATAAAATATGCACACACCCCCACAACTACTCTGTAATATTAATCAGAAACATTCAGTTCCAAAACAGAAAGGCAGCCATATCTCAATTACAGAAACAGTGAGAAAAATTGGTCCCCAGTAAAAAATGGCCCAGTTTGCGTGTAACACTATGAATATGTGAGCTCCCAGAGAGGCAATTGTGGCCTCTTCGCTTCTCCTCTGGTCCTGCTGCACTGCACATGAGCAAAACCATGATTTGGCCTAGTGTTTCATCTCACCCGATGCTCATGATTTGTCTCCTCTGGCCAAACCACAAACTGAAACCCAAGAACAAGCCTTCATTTACAGCTTTGGCTTGTCTGGAACACAACAAACCACCACCCCTGGTTCAGATGACACACTAAACCATGGGTAGGCAAACTAAGGCCCGGGGGCCAGATCCGGCCCAAACGCCTTCTAAATCTGGCCTGCAGACGGTCCGGGAATCAGCATGTTTTTACATGAGTAGAATGTGTCCTTTTATTTAAAATGCATCTCTGGGTTATTTGTGGGGCTTGGGGATTCATTCATTCCCCCCCAAAAGAAAATATAGTCCGCCCCCCCCCACAAGGTCTGAGGGACAGTGGACCGGCCCCCTGCTGAAAAAGTTTGCTGACCCAATCATAAACCCAATCATAACAGCAGCAGGATTGGAGGAGGGAGAGCAAAGCAGCCACAATCTTATCTCTGAGAACCCACTAAGCAAACTGGGTCAATATTTGCAGGTATTTCAATATAAATAAGGACTTACGTTTCTGCTTTGACCAGTGGAAGGTTACACCCTTATTTCCATACTGCTCAACAAAAGCTCTGCATATACCTGCACTACGGTACCAGAAAATGCCCAGGTCTTCCCTTATGCTGCTTATGCAAACACTTCCTCACTGTGGACATCCACACCAATGCACGGATGTCTAGAAGGTGGGCCCAGTGGCATGCTCAGCGCTAAGGGGGATGTCAGCAGTATGGTTCTGCTTCTGCAGCCTTCTCAGCATGTAATATATGATGGGAGCTCCAAGGTTGCTCAAAAGCAACCTGGTGCCTAATGTAAGACACTAAGACTTTACAGGCACAGGGCTTTTAAATAGCTCCCTGATAAGTGTTGAAACACAGGCATTTTTGTAGGGTTTTGCCTCACCCCCAGAGGCACGCTCCATTGTCTCTCAAGACTGATGAATGCCAACAACAACCTCATTCAAAGAGGAAGAGGAATCTGGAGGCTGGTTATACAAGAGTCCATTCACTGAACACCCAACCTCACCTAGAGTCACATGGGTTTTTCCTATGATAGAATCGGCAGGTCTGAAGGTGTGGCCTTGATGTGGGAGGTAGCTACAGGATTTGTGCTCCTAGTTCTACAGTATACCAACAGAGCCAACCACGGGTAAGTGGTTTTGAGCAGGATGGAGGTCACTAACACAGAGGATTCAGGTCAGCTGTTTCCACGGCATCCCAAAGTCTGAACTGCTTTTAAAAGAAATAAATTCTGACTTTGTTGGCATACCTGGTCAAGCAACCCAACGAGGAGAACTGGCAGGCTGGAATATAATACATTGTAGAGAGTGATAAACCAATCTTCATAAGCTGTCTGCAATAAACAATATAATAATAATTTGGTTACATCATTTTTCTATCTCCCATGTAAAGAGAGAGAGAGAGTCAGTCAAGAGATTGTAACTAGAATTGAAAGAGCAGGCATCCACAAACAGAATTAACTGCAAATCTTATTTTTCTCTTGCAGTTCTCAGTTGTTGAAAAGTTACACAGTTCCAATTGTAGGCTCTCTTCATAACACAATAAATTAGTTACAGGTAGGTAGCCGTGTTGGTCTGCCGTAGTCGAAACAAAATAAAAAAAATCCTTCCAGTAGCACCTTAGAGACCAGCTAAGTTTGTTATTGGTATGAGCTTTCGTGTGCATGCACACTTCTTCAGATACACACGAAGTATCTGAAGAAGTGTGCATGTACACGAAAGCTCATACCAATAACAAACTTAGTTGGTCTCTAAGGTGCTACTGGAAGGAATTTTTTTTATTTTGTTTTGACAATAAATTAGGTCACCAGGAACTGTTTTGACTGGAACAGCACTTAAATCTTCAGCACATTTCTAGAAAATTCACTTTGGAGTAAAACTTCATGAATATTATTTGGTACTGATGTTCCTGCTTCTTAGACTATGAGCTAACTTGGACATTTACGTGCCCCCCCCCCCGCCCCTTCTCTCTCTTACCTGGGCAGAATAGCCATTGAAGAAGGAGTACCAAAAGTGGACTAACGTAAATGCAAAGTTTTTGTAGAAGAAGTACCGAAGGAACTTGCACATCCTTATGTACGACCATCGGCCGTGAACAAGCAACAACCTTTGGAGGAATCTGAACTGGCCAAAAGAGTAGTCGCTGGACATGACTGCTTGCATCCCTTCTTGTCCACTTATGCCAACACCAATATGGGCCGCTAGAACAACAACAATGAAAACACACAGTTGAGAGTTCCTTCCACAAAAAGCAGTCACCAAGGGAGGGAGGGAGTTGAGGGACAGGTTTGCACATAATGCTAGCCAATGATTAACATTAACCAAGCTTTATCAACTAACAACAAACCACAGGTAAAGAGTGTGGCTTGTTCGTGGTGAATAAAGCTTTGTTAAGCCCCGGGTCTGGATGATCCAGTTAACTATTTACCTTAGGATTATATGTAAACCAGGTCTAAGAGTCATAGAGGCTTCACATTTTAATAAATCAATCATATATGTATTTTCACCTGCTGTGTACAAAGATTAAAAACAAACATTTTCACTGCATGTGAGGCTAGGCCGTCCATTATTTCCTGCTTTCCCAACATTAAATTCTGACATGAGTGTACAGTGGTACCTCAGGTTAAGTACTTAATTTGTTCCAGAGGTCCGTTCTTAACCTGAAACTGTTCTTAACCTGAAGCACCACTTTAGCTAATGGGGCCTCCTGCTACTGCCATGCCGCCAGAGCGCGATTTCTGTTCTCATCCTGAAGCAAAGTTCTTAACCCGAGGTACTATTTCTGGGTTAGCGGAGTCTGTAACCTGAAGCGTATGTAACCTGAAGCATATGTAACCCAAGGTACCACTGTACTGTGTCATCTAAAAAGTTCAGAATTCTCAAAAATAGTAGAAAGGAAAAAGTAGACCCAGAAAATAAGGAATGTGGGTGGCAAACTGGGTCAAGAAAAAGAATTTGCAGCATTAAAACATTACTAGAATAAAAGATGGGACATACCATTGCCCAAATGCACTTGGGTGCATTCCTCCCCCCGCCCCCCCCCCAGCAATTTAAATTGAAAAACAATGGATGTGAGGGTAGCCTTCCTGTTTTCTGTCTTAACTGTACCAGTGCAGCCCTGTTCCATATGTTTACTGTGGCCTTTCCAGGCTACTGATTGACAGGCATCTGTCGGAAACTGTTAAAGTTACATTTTGTACAGACTGTTAATACCGCTGGTATTCTTTTACTGTTGCTACTGGATTTTTATTGGATTTTATTGTAACCCGCCTTGGTTGTTTTCACAACAGGAGACATATAAACAAATGTGTTTTGGCAAAAAAAAAATAATAATGCGTGCACCACTTACTTTTTATCATATTTACGTCGTTAGCACCATCCCCGATGGCCAAGGTTATGGCTTTCTTGTACTTCTTCACCAGGTCAACCACCATGGCTTTCTGCTTGGGCGTCACCCTGCAGCAAATCACTGCGCTGCACTCGCAAGCTAAGTCCACAAAGTTCTGCTGCTGCTGCTCCTTGACCAGCTCGGCTCTCCTTTTGCTCTCCATCTGCTTTTGCTTTTCTTCTGCTGTCCTTGGAAACTTCAGCTTCAAGAGTTTCTTCTTCTTCTTCTTCTTCTCCAGGAGAATTTCATTCTGTAAGAAATAATTGTTCTCGGTAAACTTCCAGTTGCTATAAAAATTAGGAGTGTGCACAGGCTGTCTGTAGGGGCTGGATAAAGAGGCAAATACGACTGGACCTAATGGTCAGGGGTCCCTTTACCTTTACCACCGTGCAAGTCAGATCAGGTCTACCAGTAAGCCACAGAGCCCTCTGCATTCATGCTTTGCTGTGCCAATACAGCTCTACACTTTCCTATATACAGTGGTACCTCGGGTTACATACGCTTCAGGTTACAGACGCTTCAGGTTACGGACTCTGCTAACCCAGAAATAGTACCTCGGGTTAAGAACTTTGCTTCAGGATGAGAACAGAAATTGTGCTCTGGCGGCATGGCAGTAGCAGGAGGCCCCATTAGCTAAAGTGGTGCTTCAGGTTAAGAACAGTTTCAGGTTAAGAACGGACCTCCGGAATGAATTAAGTACTTAACCTGAGGTACCATTGTAATACCTTTATGTCTGACTAGGTCTATGTGCTTTGCAAGAAGAGAGGATGTAATAAACGTTACCTATAGAGCACTGAAGAGTTCTGGATTGTTATTTTTTGTTAGAACACAGCAGAGGAGTTTGGTGTTGTTGTTTTAAAAAGAAAAGTTAAAAGCACCATTTAACCTTTTTAAATTAAATTTAAAAATTATATTCAATTTTTAAAAATAAAAATTCTACACTTCTCTTCTTTAGCAACTGCTCCCCCCCCCCCCGAACTTCAGAAATCCACATGCAGAATTCTATTCAGCCTCATACTGTAAGGCACATTGTCATCGACTTGTAAAGGCTGATTGGGAAGGCTGAAAAGGTTTATTTTAATGT
Source organism: Podarcis liolepis (assembly GCF_965112155.1). Classification (NCBI taxonomy): domain Eukaryota; kingdom Metazoa; phylum Chordata; class Lepidosauria; order Squamata; family Lacertidae; genus Podarcis; species Podarcis liolepis. The sequence continues at coordinate 50,995,635 of NC_139565.1, read as the reverse complement.
CCCAGCAAGAATATATACTTTGCCATCTCTTAATTATTTTGAGCTAAGAAATCAACCAACTCACATTTCCCCCCTCCTCATCCCTTTTACTTCCTCCACAAAAGGTCCCTAGACCTATTTGACTGCAATTTGGGAGGCTTGGAGACCTTTGAAGTGGTCTGAAAAATTTCATCCACTGTCATTGAAATATTATTGCAAAGTAATTCAGAACAGTGGCGTAGCGTGGGGGGTGCAGGGCTGCACCGGGCGCAACATCTGGGGGTTAGGGTTAGGGGTCGCAAATCCACGGGTTAGGGGGCGCAAATCCATGGGTTAGGGGGCGCAAATTACTTGCCTTGCCCCGGGTGTTGACAACCCATGCTACGCCACTGATTCAGAAGTCTAAATACAGGCAGCAAATGCACAGAGCAACTCAAAATCTGATTAGAATTTGAAAACACCACAAGAGATAGAAAGTGAATCTGGGGTCATGTGCACACCACCCCCTATAAAAATGGCATGTTGAGGTTTTACCTCTTTTGTTTGCAATGACTTGACACATCTAAAGTCATACATCATCAGTAAAATTGCCTTCAGGTTGCTTATGAGTATTTGGCTTAGTAGCCACATTGATTCTGTACTGCAAGATGTGTCTGAAAGGGGCTTATAAACATCTCTTTGGATCAGTTGCAAAGACCTTCTGCAATGCCATTCACCATCAGATATATCTTCTAATAATACACAATCATTAACAACCTTATTCAGTAAAATATCCTTATGGAAAATGCTGCCTGCTGTCAGTGGTATGTGCGTTCGTCCCAAAGGATGATTGATCTGATCCTGTACACCTGTTACACTTATTCAAATGGCCAAATATCTCACTGAGCTGGGTAAACAAGCTAGATAAACAGAAATCAAATATTCTAACCCCATGACTCCACAGGAAGCATGAAAGGCAAAAAGCTTTGACCCATTAAAAAAGGAGTAACTTTATGAATATTCTCCAATTTCCTGAATATGAAGACAGTTTTAGTTCCATGTGGGTGTTGGCGGCTTTGCAAGACCATGTGCTTACCTGCCTTGATTCGCTAAATTCTTAGCATTTTATTTTCTGCTGTTTGGGTATGGAAAACTCTCACATCAAAGTAATCAGTGCACCTCTAATCCACACTTACCAGCCATGAGCCAGTGATAATTAGGGCACGGTTTCTACCCGACTCAAAAAAGGGATCATTGCTTCTTTGGGATGAATTCGTGTTTGATCCGACTACGTTCCTCTGGTTTTCCAACCTTGTCTGCAGAAGAGCACTAAATAGGTGTAGTGGCAAAAGCAAAATCTTACTATTTAACCACGATGGGTGTAACAATTCAAGATGTCCAAGAAAATGCCACTAGGATTTAGCAAGAAAGGCCACTTTGCAATTGAATGGTGTACAAAACCTACAGCATATTTTAAGTTGGTCTTAGTGGCATTTGATCCAAAGTCTTCTAGAACCTCGGCATATTACACTAACAACAACAACAACAACAACAATAATAATAATAATTTTTATTTATAACCCGCCCTCCCCAGCCAAGGGCGGCTAACAAGCAATAATAAAAACAAATTGAATGAATACAACTTAAAAACAAAATTAAAATACAACATTAAAATATTGAAACCTCATCGCAAGAGGAGAAAGGGAAAGAAAGAGGGGGAGGGAATCAAATTGGCTCCAAGCCAAAGGCCAGGCGGAACAACTCTGTCTTACAGGCCCTGCGGAAAGAAATCAGATCCTGCAGGGCCCTGGTCTCATGAGGCAGAGCGTTCCACCAGGCCAGAGCCAGTGTTGAAAAGGCCCTGGCTCTGGTTGAGGCTAATTTAACTTCCTTAGGGCCCAGGACCACTAGGGTGTTGCTATTTATGGACCTTGAGGCTCTCCGTGGGGCATACCGGGAGAGGCGGTCCCGTAGGTACAAGGGTCCTAGGCCGTGGAGGTCTTTAAAGGTCAAAACCAGCACCTTAAATCTGACCCTGTACTCCACCGGGGGCCAGCGCAGCTGGAAAAGCTACAAGGCTTCTGAAACCTCTTAGTCTTGGTTGTGAAATTCCTTAATCTTGCCCTAACAAGAAATCCTATGTATTTCACCAGGAACTAAACCCCTGTAGCAAAGGTGAGTCTACAAACCTGTGTCATTCTTTTTCTGCCTCAGTGGCAGGGGAAAGCTGATTCTAAGCAGAGAAGCTGCAGATGAGTGGGGGCTTAACCCTCCCCTCCACAAACTTCTCTCCACCTGTAATTCACCGAATGTTTTCCCTATAACTGGGGTTCCCATGTATGTGTCACATTGAGTGGGAGGGTGGGGACAGCAGTTAGAGGAAGGAGGGTAAAACTGTCTCCAGGCTCAGATAACTTTTTGTGCACTGTAATATTCTGTACTGGACTTGTAGCAAAAGTAGCCAGAAAAACAGTTCGTCACCACTGTTTTACAGATCAACAGCTGTCCAAGTTAGTGGCGCCAGTCCTTAACGAACCCTTAGAATTATCCTCCTAAGCACAGGTTACTACATCAACCTAAAGTACTATTTCTCTCATTCATCCAGTCCCCAATTTTTTTATATTCCACCTTTCCTCCTAAAAGCTAACAGGAGGTGTGTGTAAGAGTTGTTGTTGTTGTTGTTATTATTTATTAAATTTGTTAGCTGCTTTATCTTGCCCAGGGCATTTCAAAGTAACTTACAACAAAACAGACAGACAAGAAAACTCCCGACCCAGTACATACATTAAGACGAAAAAGAAACGCATTAAAAAAAACATCCCACTCACTTCTAAAAGGCCACAGATAGTTAAAGGCGAAAGGCCCAGTTACAGAGGAAAGTTTTTGTCTGGTGCCTAAAGTTATATAATGATGGCACCCGGCTTCAGGAAAAATAGTTATCCTATTTTGTCCTCACAACTGCCTTGTGAGGTAGATTTAGGCCAATGAGGATGATGGTTCCTGCGCTCTGTTAAGTTGTGGGTGAACATATCAGACGACACAGCAATTCTTCAAACAGGTCTTGTTTATTCACAGGCCAGAACAGAACTGAACTGAAGGGTTCGGCCAGCCTGCTTATATAGAGCTCCACTAGAACGCAACAGTAACCATTTTCTGTAACTATCCAATCACTGAACGTCGCTTTCGATCCCTTATTTGCATATGTGGACCTGAACTATCTACAGTATCCCCCTACTGGCCCAGGGTGAGATCTTCAGTACATAACATGCTCTATTTGTCCTAATGGACCAGCCTACACTGTGACTCCATTCAGTCGAGATCCCTTGCATGCAAAAGAAAACCCCAGGGTTTTTCTTCCTGTTTACCTGATGTCTTCTCCATAGTGGATAGTTGTTTCATCCGTTAAGAGTTCACAGGAAAACCCGATGTTTTCTGCAGTTTCTGCAACAGAACAACAAAATGCCGTGTCATGATCTGTTAGCTCACCTGACTTTTCACAAGCATATGCCGGCACTACATTTACGACAGCAATTCAAACCACAAGGAAAAAGCCCTGGAACAGAGCTATTCGCTTTGCATTCACACTCCTTGGGTAAATAAGAAGCAGCTATTTATATACACATTACCTTTCTTGTCGCCTGTCAGCACCCATATCTTAATATCTGCCTTCGCCAGTTTGGATATTGTTTCTGGAACTCCATCCTGCAACTTGTCTTCAATTGCTGTGGCACCCAAGAGCTGCAGGTTATTTAAACAACAAGCATTTTTAGTATGGCCGTTGTCAGATCTGAAGCCTATGACTCCTCACCACCCAAGCATCCTGGGAACTGTAACTTCCCCCCCTCCACTGGGCTACAATTCCCAGCATCCTTAAACTACACTTCCCAGGATTCTTTGGGTGAAGTCACATGATGGATGTGTTTTAAATGCATGGTGTGGCTATGCTAGAAATGACTAACAGAATCTATCAGGTTACATTCAAAAGCCAGAGGTTTCCCTACCCAGACATAGGAGGCTGGATAGCTCAGCCGGCAGAGCATGAGACTCTAAATCTTGGAGTTGTGGGTTCAAGCCCCACATTGGGTGAAAGATTCCTGATTGCAGGGGGTTAGACTAGATGCTCCTTGTGGCCCCTTCCAATTCTACAATTCCATGATCTCCGCATGGAAAAGATCATCCCAAAGCAACTTTCAACAACTTTTAGTATGCCAAAGCAGCCTCTATCGCAGAGAAGTTGTTCAGGCGTCAGGATGCATGTATGTGGGTGCCAAAGGAAAATAAACGTGTAACCATCCAAGCAGTGAAGAGAGAGGGGCCCAGAAAAACACATGTGTGTATTTAAGAAAATGCTATTTGAGTTGACAGCCTCATAGGAAGTATTGCAAGGTCAAGTGTGGAAGCAGACAGCAAAAGCTCCCTTCCCCAGCCACTCCCATTAGACTTACAATTAGATTTCTTTCAATTTCTTCATACACCTTGTCCAGAGCTTCGTCACGGTTTCTTGTAGCAACACTAGCAGCCATGAATTTTTTATTCCACGCCTCGTACTCCTCTTCGCTAATGTCCTTGTAGCAAAGGCACAACGTTCTAAGGGTTTCATTTGCAAAGATCTACCAGGGAGAAGGAACGAGATTGTCTCAGTTTTTAAAAGTTGGATGGCCATCTGTCGAGGATGCTTTAGTTGAGAGTCCTCCATTGCATTCCAACCCTGCAATTCTATTATCTGAGAAAGCTCTCTGTGACAAAAACAGATTGATAGGCATCACTCTGCCAAGCGGGGATTGTGACTAAAATGGAAGGCATTTTGGAATAACTGAAAGAGATGCAGAGAAATCTAGGTAGAAACAAATGCAGCAAGTCTGCCAATTTTTGGGGGGTGGTCAGCATTTGTTTCTACCAGATGGTGTTGAACTACAGTTCCCATCATCCCCAACCATTGGCCATGGTGTCTAGGACTGATGGGGATTGGAGTTCAACAACATCTGGAGGGTCACACCTATAAGTGTCACCTAATCCACACTCCTGGATGATAAGGCTGTATTAAAGGTTTCCAGCCACAATGGCTATGCTCTGCCTGCGTGGCTGGCTGGAGGCAGTAATGTTTCTGAATGCCGGTTGTTGGAAACAGCAGGACAGTCCTGCTTGCAGGCTTCGCACATGCATCCGGCTGGCCACTATGAGAACAGAATGCTGGATCAGGTGTGCCACTGGCCTGATCCAGCAGAGCTCTTCTTATGCTCTTCTACATTTGCCGACCTATTCCTTTACTCAATATGATCGAAAGTCATCACATCAGTGGCTGCAAAACTCAAGGATTAAGATCGGAATTGTGGAACTTGGACTAATTAAGAGAACTGGTGCAGGACCAAGGAATGACATCAACTCCTGATAGCCGGAACACGGGAAGCCATCCAAAAATGTTTCATTTGGAACTGATTAATTGGCTCTTTTGATTGTATTGTGATTTGGCATTGTGTTAATGTGGCCTGCATTGGGTGGTTATTAATGAAAAAATAATTCTATAATTGCCAACCTAATCCTGACTCCGGCAGTGTTTGAACTTTATGGAATACGAAAAGGAAAGGAAAGGAAAGGAAAGGAAAGGAAAGGAAAGGAAAGGAAAGGAAAGGAAAGGAAAGGAAAGGAAAGGAAAGGAAAGGAAAGGAAAGGAAAGGAAATAAACATGGCAAACAAAGCAAAACAGAAACACATGGAACCCAACTTACATCCAATGCTTCCTGTGTTGCATGCTTCGTAGGATTCCTTGGATGCAGCCGTTCATATATCACTGTATCCGCTCCTTTACAATAAAGCTTGATTGCGCCATCTGGTTCTCTTGCTACAAAAGCAACAGATGGATTAGGAACACAGTGTTATAGGAAAAATGCATTCCCCCTTCATGTGGCCTATGCTGGACCCTTTAAGGAACACAGGGAAGTGCTTCCTAAGGAATCAGATCATACTGAGTCCCTCTGCAGGATTTCGGATGGGGGTTTCTCCTAGCCCTACCTAAAGATGCTGAGGACTGAACCTGGGACTTTCTGCATGCAAAGCAGATGCCTCACCACTGAGCTATGGCCCTTTCCCAAATTGCCTCCATGCTCAGACTAAAATGAGAGGAGGAGGAGGAGGAGGAGGAGGAGGAGGAGGAGGAGGAGGAGGAGGACTGTATTAGGAAAACATGTGGGAGATTGGTTTGAAGACAGGAGTCTGAAGGGCATCAGTGCTGTAAAGCTAAGATGATGAGCTGGCCTGCTGTTATGCTGGAAGTATACAAATTATTTCTGTAAGGAGGTTTTGTTAATTCTTTCTTTATTGCCGCATTAAAAAAAGGGCAGAGAGCACAGTTGATGTGTTTTTCCACTTCCAGCAGAGAGACCTTCTAGCACATGGTTTTAGGGTTTATGAACCTTTTTCTTTCTTTCTTTTTTGCAGCTTACTCACTGATAACGGACATCCGCTTTCTATCGCTGTTGAAGTCCAAAATGGCAAGAACTTCGTAAGTTTTCACAGTTCCCATCTCACTTATTGTAATAGTATTCTGTGTCCGTGAAAGAAAAGCAAAACCAAAGTTTCTGGCTGCAGTTACCAATGCTCCTTCGTCAGGGGAGGCTGCCTGATAGTTGAGCTCACCTAGAGTATTAAGACAAAAAATTAGAAAACCTTCATAGATGGGAGAATTACGTGAGTTAATATATGCGTGAGTCTCTTGCCCATGTGTTCTGTTCCCACACCGGCCCCTCCTTTCTTGACATGCTGCAATAACCCTGGAGGTTCTCAATTAATCAGTTTCCCATTACATCTGAACCTGTACACTTTGGTTAGCAGGCGCAGAATATGCCAGACCTTAAACCATTTTTGTGTGGTTGGCATAAGGCTTTTCCCTTAGTCTGGTAACCATTGTTTCCCAGTTCAGACAGAACAGTAAACTATGGTTTATTCTAGGTCTCCAGGATTAATTGTTCCAAGAAAGGAGGGAGGAAACAGGATGTGTGCAGGTGCAAGACTCATTCATATGCCAGTTTATTAAACCAAAATATAACCTGACTAGAGTGTGGAGAGGGGTCTGTTATGATATTTGGGATGGTGAAAAGCCTTGAGCACAGATATAGATAAAGGGGCTTCTTAGCAACATCATTAGTACGTGTATTTGCCAGCAGTTTGCAATTTCGTAGTAACGCACAAAAGTGCAGCTATTGCTATATAGATGTAGAATTCTAAACTAGGCTGTCTTATAAAAACATTCCATTTCAATGAATATTGGGTCAGCTCAGTGTATATAAAATGAGGATTCTTTGTGGATGCAGTACTTACCATCAGAGGCATCCACCATCACTGTGTGGCAAATTGCAAGCAGGAAGAAGAACTGTCGAATTTCAGGTTCCTTCCCAGATCGAATTTGTTCGATCAGATACTGATCATGAAAGGTGAGCTTCCCATCTGCATACATATTCCAGCTGAAGTCAACTTGCTACACAAGAAGGGAATGTGAATAATGTGTTAGTGCACACAGTCTATCTTTCAGACAATGCACAACCAGTTCAAAGTATAAACGGTATGTAGGCCACATCCTGGGACAGTTGGGGCAACTTAACCTTTACTGAGAAAGGTCAGCAGTAGAGAAGCAGGTGTAAGTCCAACTGTACGCCATAAAACATTAAAAAAAAATTGGAAAAACTTTCTGACAGTAAGAGCTGTGTAGCCAGCCTCACTGACCCTCCAACTACCTCCCAGGTGTTTCACAAACTCCTGCTTCCTTTGATGCTTCTGGCATCTATGTCACAGGCTGGCCATCTGAGGTTAATAATAATAATAATAATTTCTTATACCCCGCCCATCTGGCTGGGTTTCCCCAGCCACTCTGGGCAGCTTCCAACAAGAGATTAAAAATACATTAAAACATTAGTCATTAAAAACTTCCCTAAACAGGGCTGCCTTCAGATGTCTTCTAAAAGTCTGGTAGTTGTTGTTCCACAGGGCAGGTGCCACTACCGAGAAGGCCCTCTGCCTGGTTCCTTGCAACCTTACTTCTCGCAGTGAGGGAACTACCAGAAGACCCTCAGTGCTGGACCTCAGTGTCCGGGCAGAACGATGGGGATGGAGCCTCAGAGAAAGTTATCTTTGGAGTTGGCCAAGGGTCATATCTCTGCCTCTTTTTAGGGATGTATTGCTTGCTACTGAAAGTCACCTACCTCAGGATGATGCAGTTCTTGGCCTGTTTTATCCCTGCACGTTCCTGCAAGGAAAATAGATATATATAAATATCAAAATTTGATACAACTAAAATTTGTTTTCAGGAGTCTGCCAGTGCCTTTAAAGAAACATACAAGCAGCAAACGAAGAGAACAGGTGGTTCCCTGTTCCCAGGATCTGCTTTTTCACAGTCCTGGCATGTGAATGTTTGATTAGCCACAGTGCTCAATGATATTGGTCGGCTCAGCCTCTATTTATTTGTTTAATCATCTCTTAAAGCCATCTAAAAGCTGGTGGCCATCACCATGGTTTGCATCCAACTAAATGCTACTCAGAGCAGATGAACTGAAATTAAAGCACCTCGCAAAGAGCCATTTTTTTTCCATGAGACAGCTCCTATGGAACTCTCTGCCCATTGATATCTTCCATGCCTGTTGACAGCTTTTCTGCTTTGGCAAATGCACCCAGGCATGTAAAGCTGATGTGCATTTTAACATTTAAAAGTTTAAACCATAAACTAAAATTAAATGGTTATTTTATTTATTCTGATTTTTAAAATAAACTTGTTTTTAACATTGGTTCTTATGGAAAATTTATTCTGCATTTTTAGCAAACCACTTAGAGGCTTTGTTCACGGTTAAGCAATAAACAAATTGTTAAGTAAATACACTTGTTAGTAATGCCCACTAATTTCAATGTGTTTGCCTCCAAGTATGGCAAACATTGGACACAGAACCATCTTCTGCAGTGGTGAATTCTATAATTTTTGATAGTAAGTGAAGGAGCACTTCCTCCTGCTAATATTTCCGTGGCATCCAACCAGTTTCTTTGGGAAACTCCAGTGACGCTTAGACTTACCATAGGATTGTCCATTTATGCAACACTTTTTGAATGCCATTATGTTCTGCGTCAGTGTGCCCGTCTTATCTGAGAAGATGTAGTGGATCTGTCCAAGCTGTTCATTCAAAGTGGTTGTCCTGGCTCTTGCCGCTGTATCCTTTTCTGGGTAATACATTTGCAAGTCCCAGTTGATGAAGTAGCTTTGGCCCAAACGGATCACTTCAACACTGAGGGAGTAAGATGTAACAGTGATTATTATCCTTGCTTCGAGATCTTCAACATACAAAAGCAGGGCATTTAACAAAACTATTGAGTTCCATGCAAGATTCTTAACTGTTAAATCTAGGGAGGCTGTTCAGATCAATGCAGTTATGCACATTGTAAAAGTAGCCACTGAACACGCACTCGCTCTTGCATGCATGCAACAAACTCACCACACATTTTTCTTCCCCTATGCAAGTTGGTGCCAAGACAAATGAAGTGGTTCTATAAATATGTCCCACTTCCCTGCCACCAAGACCAGACTTGCACCAGCAAAGGACTGCTCAGAAAGAACAGGCAAATATATTTCCATCAGCTTCTTGTACGCTCACTAACTGATAGCATTGACTTATTTGCAGAGAAGGTATTTGTAAAAAGGGGCAGGATTGTCAGGGAGGAATATCTGAATCATGTTTACACTTACAAGAAAAACAAACAGATATTGTTGCAGCCTTGCACTGCTTCCAAACTGTCATACCTTTTATGGGTATGATTCTGTGGTATACCCACAATTTTAGGTTACATAACTGAAGTGGATTTAGTGCTCTTCTGCTCTTGGATTAAAAAAAAACCACTTTGCCAAAAATTGATTTATTTTTGTAGTAGGAAAAGTGATGGAGAAATGTGTTAGGAATTGTGGGATAATGGTGACATCGGGCAATATTATACAGTGGTACCTTGGTTCTCAAACGCCTTGGTACTCAAACAACTTGGAACCCAAACCCGGAAGTAAGTGTTCTGGTTGCGAACTTTTTTTGGAAGCCAAACGTACTCCATTTTGAGTGTTACGCTTTCAATTTGAGTACCACACTTCCATTTTGAGTGTGATGCTAGGGTATGTCTTTTTGCTATTTATTTTGTGTTTTTGTGGATCTTGTTGTTTTGTTTTTGTGACTGTGTGGAACCCAATTCAACTACTGACTGATTGATTGTGTGACTGCAGTACGTTGTTTATTGCTTTCATTTTATGGAACAATGGTCTCGTTAGATAGTAAAATTCAGGTTAAATTCCTGTTTTAGGGGTTGTTTTTAAAAGTCTGGAACAGATTAATCCATTTTGCATTACTTTCTATGGGAAAGTGCACCTTGGTTTTGGAACACTTTGGTTTTGGAATGGACTTCTGGAACAGATTAAGTTTGAGAACCAAGGTACCACTGTATAATCTCTATGCAAACTAATTTGAACAAAGTCTCAGCAATGACATAATATAATCTCCACACACAGGTTGAATAAACAAATCAGGGTGAATGGTCAATAAATGGCCATTTGGAAGAACGCATGGTCTGTGGGAGAAACTAGTTATGTAGAGAATTTATTGGACAGACTGAGATTTCAATAACCTATAACAATTTCAATGCTTGCATGCAGAACTGCAGTGAAGTTACATATATTTGTTACCTCACGTAGAGGGAAATTGGGACCATGGTGTTAAGGACAATGATGTAACCCCAAAAGTTAAAGAAGCCTCGGGTAGCAGGGGTCTCATCCTTCCCATCATAGAGGTACCAAGAAGAATTGCCAATCTGCTGTTCCCAGTAGGTGTGCCCAATGGCCAGGCCAGCTGACGCTAAGATGAGCAAAACGAAAATCTGGAGGAAAAAACATTAAGACGACAAAGCTTTGTAAAAGGTTAGCTGAAGCTCATGCATTTTTTAATATTTTCCTGCTTCCCAGACTAACTACCATGAAGAAGAATTAGCCATCAACTCGCTGGTACTTGAGAAGAATAGAAACAGGAGTCACTGACAGATGAAGCAGAATTCTTTTATTTTCTGTTACGTATAGGCTACCAAGGTTGCTGCTCTCAAAGTGGCTCTCAGTCTTGTTTTTTTCTTTAAAAAAGCCTCAAAAAACCATTCAGCAATTATTTTATTACATTTACACCCCACCCTTCCTCCCAAAGGAATCCCAGGCGGCAAACCCATGTGTGATAAAACAGTACCCTTAAGGACTCAGCTACATTGGTCAAAAAACAATGTTATAAACAAGCAGCACCAGATGGCGCCAGAGAGCAAAAAAAAATTCTATGTGATTTCCACATAGCATTTCCCCCCCTTTGTTATAACTTAATTTCTAACTTATTTAAAGCATTTTTCCTGTGTGTAGATCCACTCTGAAAGTAAAGCAAAGCAATTAAAAAAAAAACCTGAAGCATTTTTTTAAAATAACAGCCATTAAAGTCTTAAAACAAGTTTAAAAACAGTTGTACCCAAATCTTGTGTCTGGATAGGCCCACTGAAACAAGAAAAGGTTTCAGCAAGCATCTAGAACAGTCCAGGGAAAGCACCTTCCTAATGTCAATAAGCAGGGGGTTCCAGAGGACACTAAATGAGCGATCCTGTGCAAATGAGGAACCAAGGCTGTGCGGCAATTGTAAAAGTAAAGGTAAAGGTAAAGGGACCCCTGACCATTAGGTCCAGTTGTGACAGACTCTGGGGTTGCGGTGCTCATCTCACTTTATTGGCTGAGGGAGCTGGCGTACGGCTTCCAAGTCATGTGGCCAGCATGACTGAGCCGCTTCTGGTGAACCAGAGCAGTGCATGGAAACGCCATTTACCTTCCCGCCAGAGCGGTACCTATTTATCTACTTGCACTTTGACCTGCTTTCGAACTGCTAGGTTGGCAGGAGCAGGGACCGAGCAACGGGAGCTCACCCCGTCGCGGGGATTCGAACCACTGACCTCCTGATCGGCAAGTCCTAGGCTCTGTGGTTTAACCCACAGCGCCACCCGCGTCCCAATGCCAGTGCTTTTTTTCTGGGGGGACACAGGGCTACACATACCCCTAAACATTTTGTGAATCTAAGTTTGGCCTCACTGAGGGGCAGTATTTCAATTTGAGTAGGAAAATGAGAGTACCCCTAAACATTTATTTATTTTTAGGGGGGAAAATCACTGCATAATGCTAAACCAGCCACCCCATAACTTGCTTCTGCCTTCCTTGAGAGGAGGGGGCAGGTATAAAGCGAAGCATGCAGCTCAGGCACTGGTTAATTTCTCTAATTGTGATTTATGGCCAGTGTTATATGTGAATGCAGCCAAGCTAAGAAGCATCAGAGCACCTGATAAAAGCAATATCAACAGCCCAGACTATGACACATATAAAAGCGGACAAAACAGCAAAAAATAGTACATCGGGAGACCAGAAGCAGAAAAGTACTGACATAAATGCCAATTATAAGCAACGTGGAATGAAACTAAAAAAGTCTTTAAGACCCCTTTAGGAACCATCACTGTAGGGACCATATGCATCAAACTGCTTAGGTCTTTAAAGATACCGTATTTTTCGCTCTATAAGACGCACCCGAGCATAAGACGCACCTAGTTTTAGAGGAGGAGAACAAGGAAAAAAAAATATTCTCTCCCTCTCTGCGCAGCGCCTCTCCAGCACTGAAGAGGCGCTGCGCAGAGAGGGAAAGCTGTGCAGTGCCTCTCCAGCGAAGCGAAGTCAGAACAGCAAGAGGGATCGCTGCGCACCGATTCCTCTCGCTCTCCTGGCTTCAGCAAAAGCAACGGAAAGCCTCCGGAGCACAGCAATAGGAGTGCTCCCGCTGCACTCTGGAGGCTTTGCGTGGCTATCCCTGAAGCCAGGAGAGCGAGAGAGATCGGTGCGCACTAGATGTTGCTAGTTTATAATCTGCATTGTCTTTTACCATTGGCTATTCTGAACGGGGCTTGATGAGAACTGCAGTCCAACAACATCTGGAGGGCACCAGGTTGGCGAATGCAGCTCCACACCAACCCATAGCTGTCAACTTACAGATTTGAAAATAAGGGATCAGCAGCCAAAATAAGGGATTTTCCGAACACAGGTATGTTCGACTTCTGAGCCCTTCCGAACCAAAGGCAGAAAGCCCAGCCAGCAGCCAAACGAAGCCTCAAGCGGTGGTTCCCACAGCGCAGCAACCCGGCAAAGGGGATGCAGCAAGGAAAACCACTGTCACCTCTCTGCTGGGAAGCGCTGAGCAAAGGTGAGTCCCCAGGCAACGCGGCCAATTTGATCGGCACAAGGCATGCAAGCTCCACCCCCCAGTCGTTCTTAGACTCCTTATTGGGTGAGCAACGCAGCCAAGCAACACAGTTGGAGCCTCCCTCCTCCCTAGCCGGCAGGGAGGGAGGGAGAGGAGCTGCTTCCTTTGAAACCCGGGAAATTTAAGGGACATCATCAATAAGGGACAGCAGCGGGACACAGCGCTGGGATAAGGGACTTTCCCACCAAATAAGGGACAGTTGACAGCTATGCACCAACCGGAGCTTCCAAACCATCTTTAAAAGCTGCCCACGCTGCAGAACTATAGTTTGGATATAGCCAGCAGCAAGTATCTGTGGCAAAACCTGTTTCTCCAGGTAAGGTGTGTTTTTTTTAAATGCCGGCCGTGACCCTAACAAAGCACATAAGGTGAAACGCTTAAGAGTTGCCTAATGGGAAAGCCAAGCCTGCAGATCTCTGCATGACACTTCTATGTGTTTGCAAGTCCTGGCCTCTCTCTACCTGCCTCACTCACAGAAAACCATCCACCCACACAAACTTCAGTATGGAAGCAAGCAGGAAGCCTTTGCAGAGCCTGTGCTAGGTACACAAATGACTCTGTCAATAAGCAAAAGAAATATTTAATTTGCACAGAACTGCAAGCTAGCGATCAGTAAAGAGCTACAGCTCCCGTAAGCTCTAAAAGCAAAAAGCAAACACAAAAGTTCTTACCGTATAAACCATGTAATTCATAAGGGAGTCAATTTTAGTCCTTTTAAACCGTGTTTTCCCACTGTTTTTCATTATTTTTGTGTCTGCTCCTAAAATCATATTAAAAACTGCAGTGTAAATGTCACTGAATTTTAAACAAATATGAATACTTTAAAACTGCTTTCTTAACGGCTAAAGACAACTATACATTTCCTGCTTGGCAGGGGGTGTTTCCTGCTTGGCAGGGAGTTGGACTCGATGGCCCTTGTGGTCTCTTCCAACTCTATGATTCTATGATTCTATGATTCTATGAACATGAATAATTTTAAATAATATAAGTACATTTGATTATCTCTCATAGATTTAGGTGAGGGAGTAGGATCCATTGAACACAATGAGTCTTACTTCTAAGTAGAAATGTATATACTTGTGTTGTTAATATAGTGGCAACTCTAACAAATGATTTATTTTTTAAAGCTGCTATTTCTGTTGCTGAAAACAGTAAGCTGAATATCCCAGGCACAATACATTGTCATAGGAATATTCCTCTCGTGCAAAAGTGTGTATTGTGTGATTTATATAGAGGTGTGGGGAGGATTTTAAGACATTTTGGGATGTCTCTTTGCATGAATATGCAAGTAATTTCCTTTTCTTAGTTTTTTTTTAAAAAGACCTTACTGATGCTTCCATTAATTTGGCTTCTCACAAGAACCTATGGGCATTCCAGTCTAAAGCAGAATGCCCCATGGGAAAGATGCAAGCTTCAATAAGCCTTTTGTATTTTATTTTAAAAAAATAAATCACTACCTTGTGTTAAGGTAAAAAGACCTCCCTTCCCCAAATAATTTCATCCCTGTCTGAATCAATCTGTGGATGTGGCATTATATACCCTACAAGTGTCCCAGAAAAACCGGGACATCCCATTTCCCCCCCCCCATAAGATCTCAGCAGCCATTTTGGGTGCCGTGATCTCACATGACTTCTTGCCAAGATCTCGCCCCCCCCCCAAGAAAACCCCACTTTTTTTGAGCAGCGATCTCATGCAGCACCCCAAAACACATTTTTGGGGCTCCATGATCCCTCACAGGTCACATGACTCGTGTGGGAGCGTGTCTCAGTTTGGGGACTCAACATATTGGAGGGTATGGCATTAGGTGAAGGAGAGGGTTTTGGGCTCAGCCTCCAACAACTCCAGGCTGGGCTAAGAAAGACTCCTACATTCAGCCCTGCCAATCAATGTCAACAATTACACCCCAACCGCATGAAATACTAATAAAAAAATTAAAAAGCTGGGGTTATTGCATTGGTCCAGCTCTAATTTAAACAGGCAGCAGCATTCCATTTCCAAAACAGATACCTGCAAATATGACAAGCCCATGACAAATGTCAGTGTTCCGGATTTTGCAGCCACGCAACAAGATTTTATCAGCATCCAAAGCATAGCTTTTTCCTTTCCACTTCAAAGTCCCTGTGAATTTATCGAGTCGGTTGTTGGGCTCTTCGCATTCTATCAAACCTGGTGTGGTAGTTCAAAAAAATGAATTAGGAGAGGGGGGGAAACACCACGTCACAAGAATGTATTAAAACATTTTCACGGTAAGCCATTCTCTTTAAATATTAAGCAATGAATTCTGCAAAAGTACAATATTTAAAAGGAGATGTTTGAAGGAACAACACCCCTAAGCTTCCTACTGCGTCAACTGTGGCAGAAATGCACTGCAGTTTTTACATATAGTTATGTACCACTTGTAGAGTTGGTCTCTGTGGCAGAAATGTTTCAGGGGATGAGGTTAAGACGGCATTTGGAAGCGAAGTAAAAAACATACAGGCACAAACGAGGAATCAGATCAATCATCAAGAAAAAAGGAAACTCACTGATTGCAGTTCCCTTTTAGCCTACGATGGATAAGTCTGCAATACATTTATAGTAAGACAATTTATGGAGACCTCTCAGTAACTATTGAGGAGATTTGGATGAGCATGTTATATAGCCAAAAAAAATGCATCTGTATCTGACTGGAATGTGATCAGATGCTAGAAGTGGTTCTACACAGGAGATAAATGGAAACTATGGAGTAATCACAAGCAATGGCAAATATGGGGATCTGTGGCCCTCCAGATGTTGCAGGACTACAATTCACATCATCCATGTCCATTCACCATGCTGGTTGGGAATGATGGGAGCTGGAGTCCCTAATCATTGGAGAGCTTCATCGTGACCGACATGTCAATAAGAGGGAATTATTTGAAATGCTCAACAAGCATTAAGGTGCCTAACAGAAAAGCTTTCTTACTCAGGGGACCCCCACTCTCATACCTGCAATTTTCAGATCTCAAAACACTGGGGTCATTTAAGCGAATCCTTT
Organism: Podarcis liolepis; assembly: GCF_965112155.1. NCBI lineage: Eukaryota > Metazoa > Chordata > Lepidosauria > Squamata > Lacertidae > Podarcis > Podarcis liolepis. The sequence goes on along the minus strand of NC_139565.1, from coordinate 50,979,336 downwards.
TCTGCCTCCCCCTCAAAAAATACCCCCAACCCCAAATGACTACCCTTGTGTGAAAACTACTACAGATATAGCTCTGAAATTTGTCAGGATTCATGCCTTCAGAAGAGGCAATCTTGCCTGAAAATGTCACCCAATTATTTCCAATAATAATAAAAAAAACCACAGGTAGTTCCTGTTTGGGAGGAAAAACAACACATTTTGGGAGTGTCCAGAACAAAATCCTCTGCCCCTATTTGCCTGGAATTTAGCAGGCTGCATCTAGTGAGAAGAGAACTATGTCTGCAGATGTCATCCACTTCTGTCAAAAAGGGGGGGAATGTTATTGCAATTGTTTAGTTTCCCAACCATGAATGGGGTGGAAATTAGCCAGACACAAGCCAAATTGGGCAGCCTATGACAGTGATGGCCAAACTTGGCCTTCCAGCTGTTTTGGGACTATAACTCCCATCATCCCTAGCTAACAGAACCAGTGGTCAGGGGTGATGGGAACTGTAGTCCCAAAAGAGCTGGAGGGCCAAGTTTGGCCATCACTGGCCTATGAGCCAACTCAGACTGAGATCAGCTGTTTTCCAAAGTGCTGAATTAGGTGCCAAACCAACTTGTACCGTCTTGTGTACATCCTGTTGCTTATTTATAGGTCACCTTTCAGGGCGACCTGCTTCAAAGTGGCTCACCACATATTAAAACACAAAACAGTCCAAGCCATAAAAACCATAGTATAAACACAAAATGTCTAAAAATATAACAGCAACAGCAATTGAAAACAGTGTCAGCGGAATAAAAACAGACCCAAACTTTTTCAAAAGCTGACTAGATGTTTCCCCCCTCCCCCTTAAGGCTTTTGTGTTCTTTTGAAAATCAGTAGAAAAGGTGCAAACATATATCCTTGGGAAAAGACTTCTAAAGTGATGGCCCACTGCAGTCAGGCCCCATGAAGACATGACTCTGCCATCAGCTTAACACTGTTCATCTACCTAGCTGCTGACTATGACTAAAGGGAGATGATGACGATGACGATGATGATGATTATTATTATTATTAATACCCCGCCCATCTGGCTGGGTTTCCTCAGCCACTCTGGGTGGCTTTCAATCAAGTATTAAAATACAGTAGTCTGTTAAACATTAAAAGCTTCCCTAAAGAGGGCTGCCTTCAGATGTCTTCTAAAAGTCTGGTAGTTGTTCTTCTCTTTGACATCTGGTGGGAGGGCATTCCACAGGGTGGGTGCCACTACCGAGAAGGCATTTGGGGCAGCAAGTGGCAAAGCCTTTGCTGAAACAGTCATCTCCCAGGATAGGCGCACAGCACAGGTGAACAAGGAGGAAGAGATGACACAACCTTGCTTCCCTCACCGCTCACAGGAGAGCAATCAGGAAAGAGTGTTGTGCAAACCAGGCTTTTGTTTTTGAAAGAGACTGGCTTTCCCCTCTTTCTGTAACTTCAGTGGCATTAGGTACTTGCAGCTGTAGCTCATTAGTAAAGCATGGCTTTTGCGTGCACAGTTCTCAGTTGAAATCACTAGCTGGGAAAGTCTCCGTTTGCAAACCTGCAGCTGGACCATCCTGCATTAGTTGGTCCACTGTCTTGACATGGCATAAGACAGCATATTCATATGTAATTAAGAAGAAATGCACGTTTGTACAAACCATCAAATGCTGCCAGGGCGCCCTCTTGGTGAAGGTATCTGTCAGTCACCTCCAGAGACATCTTGAACTTCAAGTTGGTTTCACTGAAGCACAGGAGGGAAATGCAAAGTTGTAATGTTGCAAATTCTATAGGGACAATGGGCCATTAGAAATTTAAAAGGAACCATTAAGGTTCCATTAAAAGGAACCTTAGCTTAGCTTTCTGTTCTACTGTTCTGTGGGTTTCTAACAAAACAGCAGCTGAACAACACACAAAACCCCTGGGGCTCCAAAGAGAGCAACAAGGGTATGAGCAACAAAGATGTGCTTTGTCACACGGTGTTCTTTGCTACTGAAGTATAAGAGTACACAGTGGTGCATGTCCATTTGGGTCAATCAGATGATGGTGCTATAAAATGTTAATCCCAACAAGGCAGAACAGGTTTCCCTAACACATTTGTTGCACATAGATTTTATTAAGCACCGCTTGGGGAAGCTACATGGAGCCTGCTTAGACATGCAAGCAGGCCTTTTCTTCATTTCTTTGATCACAACGGGAGAATATGCATTGCACCATGATTACAGAAGCAGAAGATCGGGGGGGGGGGGAAATGGCTGTATGAAGCCAGGACCACAGAAATGGCTGCACCTGTCTCTGTGTAAGCCCCTTATTCTCTCTCTATAGTCAAGTATTCCTGCAAATGCTGAAGGTCAGTTGGCCATCTGCATTGCAGGGGATTGGACTAGGTGGTCTCTTCCAACTCTGTAATTCTATGATTCAAAACAACAGAGCCAATTAATAGTTTTTATCCTTCAGTAGAAGAAGTTATCAGTAGCAGCCCTGGCCATGATGAGCCATGCCCTACAAAAAGGACAATTTATACAATGGCTCAATGGATAAGACTATATTTGGTTAGGTCTGAGTGTCATGTCACTCAGCTAGATCCAAAATCGACAACCTCCCAGGATGTAATGGTAAAGAATAGCCCCACCTCTGCTCTTGCAATTCACCCAGAAATCAATATTTATATTGGTTCTTGAACAGCTTGGCTCCCAAAGAAATTGGCTCCCGGACGCCGCAAGCCCAGAAGTAAGTGTTCCAGTTTGCAAACGTTTTTTGGAAGTCGAACATCCAACGTGGCTCCTGCTTGAGTGCAGGAAAGTCATGCAGCCAATTGGAAGCCACGCCTTGGTTTTCGAATGGTTTTGGGAGTCAAACAGACTCCCGGAATGGATTAAGTTCAAGAACCAAAGTACCACGGTACAACCTAATTATGTTTAAGAGCAGTATTTCCTTATCCTATGCACGTTGGGTCAAAATGTGCTTTTCTGAATCCACACAACCTTAAAATGGACAGAGCAAGTTTTAAAACATAGCACCAAAAAAAAAAAAAAAAAAAAACACATGTTGACTGGGAATTTAGCATGGCTAAGGCTAAGACTACAAAGATGAGTAACTTTTTAATATTATGGGGAGGTAAACGTTAGGAGAAAGAACCCTTACCCATCTAGTTCAGCTGTCTCTACATAGCAAAGGCTATTAGGTTCTGAAGTGGACAGCAGCAGGATATCAGCCTGATTAAATAAAGAATAAAGCAAATTAAATGCATGTGAATGACACTGCACACTGCAAAAAAAATATCTCTCTCTCTCTCTCTCTCTCTCTCTCTCTCTCACACACACACACACACACACACACACACACAGCGTTCCACTTACAGGAATAAAGGCATTTTTCCTAAGACGGATGATATCACCAACTTTGATGTCCTTCCATTTTGTATTTTCAAACCTTAAGTAGAGAGAAATAATATATATATATATATTAAAAAGTGAACTGGATAACATTTAGGAAAAAGGCTGAATGCTCTCAAAGAATATATGCCATTTCTACTAGGTAATATTAACTAATAATATTTCAACCCTCTCAGTTTCTGGCTGTGCAGAAAATTATTAAAAACAGCCATGCTAACTTTCCACAGAAAACCTTTTTGAAAACATGTATGATTAGTGCAGAATGATGGCTGTTCGGACGGACAATTGTTAAGGTGACACCTATAGAACCATACCTGCCATCCTTGATTACATCACACGTGCGATTGTTAATTTCATTGTCCATCCGATGCCGAGCCTAAGAAAAAGGAAGAAGAAGGGAAAGAGATTAAAAGAACCTATATCGTTGTTGCTGTTGTCTTAAAGCACAGCTGGGCAACCTGTATGAGGCCCTCAGACTCCTTCAGCACAGCTCCTTAAGCCCAGAAGAATGAATGGAGCTGGAATGAAGGCCTGTGTGTTTAGAACCCCAATACCTTACAGAACATCATCTTCTAATTGAGTGTTCCCATGTCCCAGCACCAGAGGCCTTCTCTATTTCCCACACCCCTAGGAAATATCCAGGGGATGGCAACAAGGGAATGGGCTTGTGTCCTCCCCCCTCGTCTACAGAATTCTCTCCCCCAGGGAGCCTCGCCTGGCACCAACACTGACACCTTTAGCCAAAGAAGTTTATCTTCTCCCAGGAAACTGAGTGGTGTTTGTTTTTGCTTTGCTATCTGTGGTGGACAGGGAATGGGTTGTTCATATGGTTTGATCTCCTCCTGCTTTGCTTTCAATTAATGTGCATGTTACTATTATTTGTAAGACCTTTTTTTGGGGGGGGGGAGATGTTTGTGTAAAGTGGCTACTAAACTTAAGAAACGGTAATAGCAGTAATCATCCGTTCTATTTTGAATGAACAAAATTAAACTTTGTACATTCCTTGATAGGTCAGAAGGCAAAGAATGGGAAGCCCAAATTGCGGTGAATAATCATGCTAGGAACAAAGGTTTCGCAGATTCATTCTTTGGGGTGGCATAAAACACAATTCTCTCTTCTATTTATTTGTTGCAGGTCACCAATTGACATGTTGTTACAATTATAATTTGTCATTCACCCTTTTTGTTCTTTGGTTCAGGAAGGTTTCTTATGACAATTATTTTAACTACCCCAATATAATGCGGGGGGGGGGGGGAGAGAGAAACACCCTGAAATGTAAAAAGAGGAAGAATACACAAATAAAACAATGCTTACAATATCATCCACTAGGTCTTTTATCGCAGTGATGCCGAGAACCAAGAGTAAAGGTATCAGAGTTGTATACCATGAGAGGGTGGTTATCTGAGGAATGCACTGCAAGGGGGGAAAAAGGAATATTTATGTATGTACCGTCTTTTTCGCTCTATAACACGCACCAGACCATAACACGCACATAGTTTTTAGAGGAAGAAAACAAGGAAACAAATATTCTAAACGAAACAGTGGATATATGATTTTTGTGGTTCATGCTGTGGCCACGGACATGTGATCTGACAGTGAGTTTGGAGTAGCCCAGTGCAAAAATCCTGAGGATCCATGTGGATCCATGCTTTGTAACCACATTTTTGCACCACTGCGTCCCCAGGCAACAGTGGGTGCATGATTTTTTTGGTGCAAGATGTAGCAATGGACATGCTATGTGATCTGAAGGTGAATTTGGGGTGACCCAGTGCAAAAATCCTGAGGATCCATGTGGATCCGTGCTTTGTAACCACGTTTTAAGTGGGGAAGGAAGGAAAAGCACTCAAGGGACAAGGAACACGCGTGGGGTGGGTGGAGAAGGATGCTGCTAATAATGAAGAAGAGGGGTATAAGGGGAGAAGGCTCCTCTCCCCTCCCGCTTTGCTCCTTTAAAGAAGCAGGCTCTCTGTCCCTCTCTCCTCCCCACTCCGCAGCTCTTCTCCCGCTTTGCTGTTTCAAAGCGAGCCATGGAGGAGGGAAGGAAGGGGAACCATGGATCCTCTGCTCACGACTGCAGCAGATCCCCTCCGCCACCCGCAGGCATTCGCTCCATAACACGCACAGACATTTCCCCTTACTTTCTAGGAGGAAAAAAGTGAGTGTTATGGTGCAAAAAATACGGTATTTATTATTTTTGAAATTCAAAAAAACACCCTACTACCCTGCATTTACGTCCAAGGTGTTTTACATATCTGTAGACGCCATATCTCAGTAGTAGACCACATGGCTTTCAATATACAGTACAAATTTTCACACAGTAAATACCTTTGAACTGTTAACTCTCCTTGCCTGGCCCCCATGGGGAGTCCTGTCCCGTCCCCCCAACCTCCACTAAGGTACATTTTGAAAGGCAACAATGGTCAGAAGAAGAGCTGCACTAGCAAGTAAACAGGCAGGTGTAATGAGAGAGCAGAGCATGCTGTTAACCGAGACAAGCTTGCATCTACACGTTAAGCTCAAAACCAGTTCCAGCACCACAGCTGATCCTCCAGGAATGAATGGAATTGCAGGGAGGAGGACTTTAAAAGTTGAAAGCTGGAGAGCCATTGTTCTCTCAAGTCAGGGTGGAGTGATTCTCTGAGCCCTAACACCTACATGCTCCATCGTTCATGCACTAAAATAATAAATTTAAAAATCAATCAACCCAGAAATTCCTCTTCGACCATTTCCTACTGATAATGGTACCTGACTTTCCCAACCCTTCAGTTTTAATAGGCTCAGCTGCAGGAGGAAAGGCAGATTTAGGGGAGAACTGTTAGGATATTTCCGTTCCACCTTAAAAGGGAGCAGGATGTTTGTGTCACAGCCTGCGTATTTCCTGTTTCACAGGATGTTTCTGTTGTGTCTTTGCTTTCGTTTCTCTCTCTGTGCCTGAACGCTGACGCAGGCAGTCATGTCTTTCTTTGTTCTGACCAACGTGGAATAAACTTGTAAATATGCTCTCCTGCTGTGCAACTTTCTGGCTGTGCATTATCTGCTGATAAGTGTGTGCATGAGTTCAGGAAACTCATGTCGCTAATCGATGACACTGCGTGACTATGGGAGGTCGATGGGTCGTCCGGCAGCCGGCTTGGGGCCATGATGGACTTTGCCTCCCTGGCAGTATCCCAACAACAGGTTATGGGCCCAGCACGCTTCCGCTGCGCCATGGGTCTTGGGGTCACCGCTGGGGGCACCATAACTACGATTCAGAATGAAGAGCGATAGGTGGAGGGGTGCTGAATTTTGGCATCACACAGGGCGCTGCTGAAATTTGAGACCCCAAGATCTGCCACCTATGAAGAGTTGTACTTCATCACACACCTGCTTTAAATGGGGCACAAAGGGGTGGGGTGGGTGAGCCAGTCTCCACAATGAATTATACAGTCCTGTTTTACCTGTAAAATAAGTAGAACCAAGAAATAGAAGTTGGCGACCCTTTTAAACTGTTCAAATAAATTCAGTGGCAAGAAGGTAATGGGATTATACTTGTAGGTTTTGATTGCATTCCCCTGTGGAAGAAGACAAAGAAGCATATTACAGAAAAAGCATTAAATATACCAACAAGGTAGCATTTCATGTGAAACGTTATCATTTAGTGAAATCATCCTTCAGTTAGGCAAGTGCATTATAGTTTTCCCACTAGTAACCACCTTGAACAAGTCATATGAAATGGATATGGGGTGTTCATGTACTGCGAAAAGGTGTAACCCGTGGGTAGGCAAACTAAGGCCCGGGGGCCGGATCTGGCCCAATGGCCTTCTAAATCCGGCCCGCAGATGGTCTGGGAATCAGCGTGTTTTTACATGAGTAGAATGTGTCCTTTTATTTAAAATGCATCTCTGGGTTATTTGTGGGACATAGGAATTGGTTCATTTCCCCCCCCCCCAAAAAAAAAAAATATGGTCCAGCCCCCCACAAGGTCTGAGGGACAGTGGACCGGCCCCCTGCTGAAAAAGTCTGCAGACCCCTGGTGTAACCCATTTCATGTTATCGAAGAGTTTGGTTTTGTGCTTTAAAGAGTGCTAAAACAAGGCATTAAAAAAACAAACAAAAAAAAACCTGCAGGAACTTTTTCCTCCAGGTCAGGTGTTGAATTGGAATGGATGAAGGATAAGAAACTTGTGGTTCTCTAGACTCCAACTCCCATCAGTCCTATCTAGGGCCAATGCTTAAGGATGATGGGATTTGTACTCCAGTAATGAAAACCAACCAACCACAACTAGTTGATCCCTGGACTAGGTGACGGTCCCCTTCAACACCATGATTTTAAATCCACTTACTGCATATTTACTTTTCTTAAGGCACAGATAAGCCGTTTTCATAAATTGGGGCTGTTCATAGAAGGCACGATCATTTGCTTTAACTTGCCAGCCGCATTCTGAAAGATAAAACAAAAAAATGAAAACCATAAAGTGTGACAATCATGAACTTAATAATCAAGTGACTGAAAGCAGGAAATTTATTAACTCCCACCGGCATATGAAGGCTAGAATGGTTAGGACCCCCATCCCACTCCCCAGTTAGCAGTCTTAGCATACCCAAGATCAAAAAGAAACTTCAAATGCAACAAAGATGAGCAGAGGAACAAATGGCGACTGTTCTGCTTTTAAACATTTACTCCTTGTTCAAAGAATTAACAGAACAAGGGAACCCTAAGGAATTCCAAACAACTTACCTTGATTTGCATAATTTCAAAACTACCTACAAGCTGCTAACTTTTGCTTCCGCTAAGGCAGAAGTGGGAGAACAAGTTAGCCGTGAGAGAGAGAAATAAGCTTTACTACCGGAATGACCTTGGGGAGAACATCCCAGGTAAATACGATGCAATCTGTGGTGATGTCAACCATTTGTCTTTTAGAAAATTAGCAAAGAACAGACTGGAAATCTCACTTAAAGGTTATCCTTATGACTCATCTACTGGTGGATCCGGAGGAGAGGAAAGTTAATTTACTGCCACAACTGTTTTTCTTCATCTCAGACCTACTTTTCACATCAGCATGCAGAGCAGGCTTCCTCAACCTCGGCCCTCCAGATGTTTTGAGACTACAATTCCCATCATCCCCGACCACTGGTCCTGCTAGCTATGGGTCATGGGAGTTGTAGGCCAAAAACATCTAGAGGGCCGAGTTTGAGGAAGCCTGGTGTAGAGCCATTGGCAGGGTGGATAAAAATAAAAGATTTTTTTAAAAAAATAATAATGGATTTTTTAAATTTTAAATTGGATTTTTTTAAAATTTAAATTGGATTTTTAAAAATAAAATGCTTTCGGAGGAAAAATCTTTCTAAAGATAGTTTTCTATTTAACTTACATTATAGTCCTTCAGGAAATAAGGATTTGTTTTCAATTACGTTGCATGAGGCTTTATATGCAATGTTTTAATTTTTTGGTAACTGCACTAACATTTAACCGTACAGAATAGGCACCTGAAAGTAGAAGCAAATTCAAATAGGGGTGTGTGTGGAAATAGTAACGGGGACCTGTAAGTCCTTGGCAAGACCTTGAAGTGCTTGCCAGTCAACTAATAAGAGTTCGCTGGTTCCAGGTCCTTCTTCTCATTTGTAAATATTAATATTATACCAACAAGAATGAGTCTTTCTGTTAAAAAAATATATGATTTAAATCAAGTCTTACTGACTAGTGATTTAAATCGTGATTCAAATCAATTTGATTTAAATCAAATCCACCCTGGCTATTGGTTTATGAATAAATGCCCCATAAAGAGTGTGCCAAGCTTGTGTGAATGCACTGTTTGTGTCAAATTGCACCCTGAGCCTGATAGTATATACCCCTTCAAAATCTACATTGCAAAGTCCTGAAATTATGATTATGGGAATTTCTATCACCACCTCTCCACAGACAAAAACTGGCAGAGAATAGTTGTAGTTCTGGGGATTCTCAGCATTTACTGGAAGAAATTTCAGAACTGCAGCTGTTATCTTTGCTGAGTTTTCTTGTTGAGAAGTGGGCTAGTTCATCTAAGCAGAAACGAATTATGTATTTTTGGAAGTACATTGCATATTCTAGGGGGATTTTTCTGGAGTGCCAGAAAAACCAAGTTAATAAAAGTAGAGAAAGTATGCTTTAAAATGTGGTGGTTTATGAGGGTTAAAAGAAGGGGGAAGTGATAATTTTGACAGTATTGCTTTGCATCAACTTGAAAATTCAAAGCTTGTGAAAAACAGAGTTGGAAATAGCTAGGACAAGGATTGTTTATATGCTAGTGTAAAATATATAGGAAGTTAAATATTGCAACCTATTTATCCACATACCTATTTCCTACTTTCATGCATAGATTTATACTCCTTGTTTTATATTTATAAGTTAGACAATTAGTTTTCTCTGCATCCATATCTTATCTTGATTATATTACTATGCATTCTTGTATATTTATAGTATACTTTGTATGTACAAATAATATAAAAATAAGAAAACCCATACATAAAATGTGGCTTGTGCATTTTCAGCCAGTTGTTTAGAGGATATGGCCAAATAAATTTCATTTTAAACAGGCTTATGCCACTTCCAAACCACATTGGTAGTTTCCCTGTTGGATCAATCTAGGAATGACCCTGTGGTGTTTTGGAAACTGAACAGTAAAAACATAACGCTCAGAGTAATTGCTTCCAACGAAGCTGGATGTTGGAAGATTTAGGACAGTCAAAAGAAAGTACTTCATACAGTGCAGTGATGGCCAGGGCTGGCCCAATACATTTTGCCACCACAAAATGGAACCCACCACCACCATACCAGGGAAGAAGGGGTGAGTGAAGATCTCCATCAGAAACAAGCTGGGAAACTCAAATCAGCCTTACTCAATGGTCAAATGGAAATCAAAGGCCATTGCAATGAGGAAAATGGACCCACTCTGAATCTTGTTGGGTAGGTGCACAGCCCAGGAGACCCCAGAGGGCAGCCCCCACCATTTCCTTCCTAGGGGGTGGGAGTAGACCAGCCGTATCACCTATTCTCCAAGAGGCCACTGTGGGGGCAGCACTGGTGGGGGGAGTCAGACAAGGGGGTGGCAGATTCCACTACCAAGGAGAGGGCCCAGCTTTCGCTGCCACAGTGGAAGCAACAGCAGCAGACAAAGACTTCTTTGGAGCTGCTGCTCCTGTGGACCACCTTGCCTCGTGTGAGGGCCGGCCCTAGTGGTGGCCACCAACTTGGATGGCTTTAAAAGAGGATTAGACAAAGTCATGGAGAATAAGGCTATAAATGGCGGCTAGCTGTGTTCTGTCTGCTAGCTATACTAGTTAGTGGGGGTGTCACAAGTGGGGAGAGTCCTGCCACGCTCAGGCCCTGCTTCCCATTGACATCTGGTTGGCCATTCCACACAGAACTGAATGGGCCTTTGACGTGATCCAGCGCAGCTCACCTTACATTCCCCTTCCGGAATCATACACGTCTGACTCACCTTTTCTAAGCGTATCTCGAGTCACTTCCACCTCTCTGTTGATGCGGTTTTGCTCTGGCTCGACAGGAGGCGGAACGTCCAATTCGTCCTCTGTCTCATCATCGCTATATGGCACCTCTTCATCGTTTGGTTGGGAGTCCTCGTCAAAGGTAGTTTCCGAATCTCTTTCCGAATTCATCCTCCTAGCCGTTCCTAAAGCCGGAAATGAAAGCAAACCTGAGTTCAGCCTAGCAGGATACACACAGGATACAGCCCCACCTACCCCCCCGAGAGACTTTGAAAGCTGGAACAAAGTTCCCTTAGCACCACTTAAAAATAATAATAAAAGGTGTTTTTTTTCTGAATCTCAGTCATGCATCTGTTTTCAGTTGCCTGTCTCCTGAAGTGGTTGAAGTCTCTCACCTAAGACATAGTCCCTGGTAACAGATTAAACTGCCAAAGGAGGTTGGGCTGAGAGTTCTGTGGTCTTGTGCAAATACACCTGGGAGTTTACAGGCAGTAAAATGTAATGTTGGTGGTGGGGAAACATTAAAGAATCATTTTCTAAGTGAATAGGTACATCTAAAAACTTCATGTATTCCAGCCTTGATTGTTCTTGGCTCACGGTGCTAGAAGACAATCAAGCTCAAGGTGGACTACTGAGGGGAGGGCGTATACCGTATTTTTCGCTCCATAAGACGCACTTTTTCCCTCCTAAAAAGTAAGGGGAAATGTGTGTGCGTCAGGCAGGAAAAGCCCCCAAGAACCGCACACAAGCTCCACGCGGCTCCTGCGGGCTTTTCCCCAGGAGGGAGAAGGGACTGACACGGCCAGTCAGTCCCTTCTCCCTCCTTGTAGAAAAGCCCGCAGGAGCCGTGCGTTCCTTAAAGGGTGTGCAGTTCCTGTGGGCTTTTGCGGGAGGTGGTGGTATTGCCATAGCCACACGCAGCCCCTCCGGCCGGGAGAGGCTGCACGCGGCTATGGCTTCTTCTGGGGGGGGTGCGGGCTTCCCCCGGCAGCTCCAGAAGCTCTGGGAGAAGCGGACAGATTTTTTTTTTCTTGATTTCCCCCTCTAAAAACTAGGTGCGCCTTATGGAGCGAAAAATACGGTACTTTACATCCAAAGGCAAGTCAATTCACCCATCAAATTCCTTTCAAAGAGCCAGAGGGTTTTAGCTGCTTCCATATACATGAGCAACACACATGCTTTCCAGGCACCCAGATCATGGGTGGTGAAGATCCTGTGCCCCTACAGAGGATGTTGGACTCCAACTCGCATCAGCTCCCAGCCATGATGGCTCATAGTCAGGGATGATGGGAACTGAACCCCAGAAACATCTGGAGGGCCACAGATTCTTTATCTCTGCAACAGGACTTCCATTTGAACTATCAGAGAAAGGAGGGAAATCAGCCTGGACGTGCACATCTGCCACAGTGTCAACAGTTGCCCAAACTTGATAATGATTTCAAGGATTAAAAATGCTCCACATACACTATACAGTTGTTGTAAACAAAGCTGTTGTCTTATTATCTCCTGTATTAAAGATGAAGAGGACTGAGGCAGAGAGAGAGTGCAGTGTGCCTAGTGAGTTAGCAGCAGATGTTAAAATTTGACCCAAGGACTTCAGAACCTACCCTACACTGGGATTTCTGCACTCATCCCTTTTCAGCCATCATCCTCATCATCATGGCAAATTTAAACACATCAGAAAAATTCTCAAAGTAGTGTACAGATAAAATGCAGCTAAATCCATAAAACCAATGAAAAACAACATCAACACTGGTGACAGAGATGACTTTTTAAACAAATGTAGGCAACTGAAAGATGTGCTTTCAAAAACAAAAAAAGTGTAATTGTCAAATTTATCTGCAGCTCCAACCTTATACAGGCCGAATTATACATACAGCATTTGTTTCCCCAACACTATACACAAGCAAAGACAATCCTAGATTTCTTCTCGCTATCTGCATCCTGCAAATATACCTTATTCTCTCATTCACTTGGAGATGCAAATTTATTTTTCGTTCTATAAGACGCACCTTTCCCCTCACAAAAAGTAAGGGGAAATGTGTCTGCGTCTTATGGAGCGAATGCAGGCTGTGCAGCTATCGCTGAAGCCAGAAGAGCAAGCGGGATTGGTGCGCACTGATCCCTCTTGCTCTTCTGGCTTCAGGGATAGCTACGCAAAGCCTCTTGAGCGCAGTGGGAGTGTTCCTCCCGCTGCGCTCCATAGGCTTTGCGTTGCTTTCTTGTTTTCTTCCTCTAAAAACTAGGTGCGTCTTGTGGTCGGGTGCGTCTTATAGGGCGAAAAATACGGTGGTTGCCGTATTTTTCGCCCTATAGGACGCACCGGCCCATAGGACACACCTAGATATGGGGGGGGGGGAAATAAAGGGGGAAATTTTATTTTTCCCCCCCCAGGCGCGGGGCTGGGGAAGCTCGGGCTTTGACAGCTTTGGCATCGCTCTGGGAGCTTGTGGGGCAGGGGGCGGGGAAAGCGGAGCTTCCCCCTCCCCCAGCCCCCAGAACAGGATCCAGAGCGATGCTGAAGCTGCGTGCAGCTTTGGCATCGCTCTGGGAGCTTGCAGGGGAAAGCCCTCCGCCAGCCTTCTAGCCAAGTCGGGGGACAGCGGGAAAGGCGCGCTGCGCCTCCCGCTGTCCCCCGAGTTTGCGGGGCTGGAGACGGGGAGGAGCAGGCTTCTCCCCCCCCCCCGCCAGCCTTCTAGCCAAGTCGGGGGACAGTGGGAAAGGTGCGCTGCGCCTCCCGCTGTCCCCCGAGTTTGCGGGGCTGGCGACGGGGCTCTCCTGAAGCCTGGAGAGCAAGAGGGGTCGGTGCGCACCCACCCCTCTCGCTCTCCAGGCTTCAGCGAAAGCCTGCATTCGCCCTATAGGACGCACACACATTTCCCCTTCATTTTTGGAGGGGAAAAAGTGCGTCCTATAGGGCGAAAAATACGGTAATCAATGTATTAAAACTCAAATGTTTAACAAACCTTTCTTTCAACAAGTGGCAGGTTCTAATAAAATTACCACATGCTTCTATCCTGCATGTGTACAGAGGCTGGACAGCTATCAGTCAGAGACGCTGGAGCTGCAGTCGGCATTACAGAGCCTGCATTGCAAGGGGGCTCAGCTGGATGACCTCTGAGTACACATTTTCATCTCTATGATTAAGGATCATTTGCCTAAGGCACAACCCTGGCATTGCCACCTGCCTTCTGCCAAACGTAGCTTGGACTCAGTCCCCAGAAAACTCCTTAGAATGAGGTGTGCAATTATGCAGCCATCTCTTATTAGTACAGCAACTGAATACTAAAAAGCAGGCCTTTGAAGAATATGTTATTAAATAAAATTTCTGTGTATTTGTGTGTGGAAATGAATAATAAAAGGGAGAAAGCTCACATATGTGCTTCAGAGGTGACAATAAAGGCAATTTTCCAATGAAACACAACAGCACATAGAAGTGCACCTCTAATAGACCGTTTTGTTTCTTCTTAACGAAGCCTAACAGAACAGAATATGTTGTATTGTGAAGTATGACTACAATCCTTCTCTCTCAGGGGAACTGAACAATGGTTTTGCAGCAGAAAGTTGTAATTTAAAGAAGACACACAGCTTTACCCTCTGCCAATACCAAGCACTAAACCCCACCCCACAAACGATTGACTGATGATCTAATTTGTATACTGTTAATATAAGCAGTACGCAGAAAACTGAAACAACAACATTGCAAAGAAGTTACAAAACATATGAAAATCAACATCAATTCATTTTCCTTCTGGCACACCCTCTTCCTCTCAGCCTCTGGGTTCTCTCCTAGGGCCCAAACAAACTCTCAGCTCACCCACAAAAGTCTCACAATAAGAGTTCCTGGAAATGGTCACCCTAGTCTTTCACTCCAGACTTGCATTTTACAGACTGGCCCAAGGTGGATGGCACATCCTCAGGCTGCCCACAGTTGTGTCCCATCCAGTTCCCCTCTCCACACTCAGTTCCAGGTGCAGCACAGTTTGTTGAGTTTCCCAGGGGGTCCAGAAGATGGGTTGAGGAACCTATGCTCCTCTGAAAAATTGCTGGATGACCATTGGACCCTGCAGGCTGGGGCTGGGGCAGGGCAGGCAGGGAGGTTGGAGCCCAACAACATCTGGAAAGCCACAGGTTGCCCATCCTTGCAATAAAGCTTGTTAAAAAGTACTAAAGATTTCATAGGTAAGAAGCATATGCAATGGGAATCCAAAGCTCAAGGGAAACTCATTTGAAAGTGGAACAAACTTAAATAGTGTTGAAATTTAATATGAATGTCACTATGCTTTAGGGTGCTTAATGAACAAATTAGTTGGATTAGATCATTACATTTAAATTTGAATTTTATCAAATATAAAAGCTGCCTTTCTGGGATGTATAAAGGAGGTAAGCTTACAATTCTACAAGCAGTTACCATTTGCTAGAGGGAATGGCTGTTTTCATTGCTTTGTTTCCCATTACATTGACTGGAGCTGCCAAAACAGACTGAAGAAATAAAAAGTATGTTCTAAAATTCAGAGCCCTGACAATTAAGATTTGGTTTTAAAGGAACTTGAGTAGGAGAATGGAGCTCTACATCCCTAGGCAACAATCACGGCCTGCAGAGAGACAGTAGTCATAACAGCCCAATTCCGGTCCTCAATCATCCATGCCACAAGGACTTTAAATCATGATTTTCCGTTTGAACTCTAGTAAGGCTACATAAATATGCTTCCACACCTGCAAATACTAGGAAGACTGTTTTTGCTGATACAGTCTAGGCTAGGGAGTGGCCCTGTTAATGCCTAACAGGGTAATAAAAACACACACAAACCAAAGCCTTTTAGCTGCTCCCCTAGCCAACTGTTCAACAAACTCTTTGCGCTGGATACCGGATACTCATAAAGAAAAGAGTATTATGACCCTGAGCAGTTCCTTTACAAAAAATAATAATGAGAGAGAATCGTGACAAATCAGTTATGCTAACTACCCACACACCAGATCCCCATTTTATATGAAAGAGGTACACTGCTCACGAGACATGTACAATTGCTTTCATTTTTTTTTAAAAAATTGTAGACCGCCAGGTAAGCTGAGCAACACACTCCAAACAGGTTTTTAGAAAGAAAGAAAGAAAGAAAGAAAGAAAGAAAGAAAGAAAGAAAGAAAGAAAGAAAGAAAGACCTTCTGGCATCGATTTAGTTTCTGAAGTCCTAAATGCAACTTGGGTGATCTCATTCTGACTCAGCAGTATTTTTCTCCTTCATCTCAAAACACAACAAGCCTAGATTGCTAATAAAGGCAATAACAACAAACTCAAAGGAATTGTGTATTGTGCCACTTAAATCAACAGTCAAAGAACTAAAGCAACATGCCAATTTCAAGGATACAACCTCTCTCCCTAACTAGCTTTCAAACTCCATGGCTGCTTTTTTTGTTGTTGGTTCAAAGGCTAAAACAACAAAATGTGCTTTAGGTCGCTTGGAGACCTTTGGGTAAGCAGGTGGCTAACAAGTTTAATAAATGATGGTGGTGGTAAATAATAATAAAGCAGCACATGGGACATAACTTAAGTTACAGGCAAGAGAGTATCTGCCTATGCTTACTTGTGAATGAGCCGCTCTTCTGCATCATAGATTTGTTGAAAGGATATGGAGAGAGGGTTTTGTTGATTCTAACTAAGCAGAACATAAGTAATTCATATTATCAATCATTTTAGGAGGTACGATTAGGAATGGAGCGCTTCCTTTGAAAATGCTGGAGTTTTGCAAACTCCAGCATGGCAGCAATCCCACTTTCCCGGAACCATTTCTAAGGACCACAACAGTGCCTCTGCTTCTCCACTTTCAGCAATCCCTTTTGATTCAACGGTTCCCATCAGATTCAAAAGAAGAATCCTTCTAAAAACTTGAACTCATGGAACTTTCGTCTGCCAGTCGTCCAGACAGAGAAGGCTGCTGCCCAAAGCAAACCTTGATAGGAGCCATCAAGAGTTTCATCGTCCACGTAATATAACTCAGACCAAATATTCACAGCGGACAAGATGATATCATGTTTTTCCAAATCTTCATAGGGAAATTTCTTTTCTAGCCATAGGTTTCCTCGTTTTTGTACTGTATTTAATAGCGCCCCAGAATACACACTCTGCAATTAATTATGCTCCTGAAATAAGCACTTTTTAAGACAACCCCACATCAAGCACAGTACAGAGCTAATAAGAGTTTAAGGCATCTAATTCTTTTCTGCCACTCAAGTCAATGGCTTTGCTCAACGCAACAATCAGGTCTGGGGGGGAAACCCCACGTTTTACCTCTTTGTAAAGGTAAAGAACCCCTGACAGTTAAGTCCAGTCGCGAATGACTCTGGGATTGCAGCGCTCATCTTGCTTTACTGGCCAAGGGAGCTGACATTTGTCCGCAGACAGTTTTTCCAGGTCATGTGGCCAGCATGACTAAGCCGCTTCTGGCGAAACCAGAGCAGCACATGGAAATGTTGTTTACCTTCCCGCTGGAGCGGTACCTATTTATCTACTTGCACTTTGACATGCTTTCAAAGTGCTAGGTTGGCAGGAGCAGGGACTGAGCAACAGGAGCTCACGCCGTCGCAGGGATTTGAACCGCTGAGCTTCTGATCAGCAAGCCCTAGGCTTAGTGGCTTACACCACAGCGCCACCCGCGTCGCTTACCTCTTTGATTACATTGTATAGTCTTGCTCCTGAACCATGCAACTTTGCTAACTGCAACAAAATATTTTATGTAAGGTCGTCCAGGAACCCTACCCCTTGTACAGGTGACAAGGTGAACTCCTATGTCCCTCCTCAGTACCCAAATGCTCAGCCGACTAAGCCAATGCACGCTGCATCGTCATCCCACCCTCAGTAGCACATGGCAGTACACAGGGGGTAGCTTTCAACCCACTGAGGCGAGGAGTTTCACTGGCACAGGGAAAGCAAGCAGACTGCCACTTGCTTCTTCCTGGTCTGGAAACCGGTTTGCTGGCCCAGATACGCTGAAGACTCAAATTTGAACAGGTTGCAGGCTTGTTACGAACTCAAAGGAAGTGTGACCTTTTACACACCCCTTTACCCTCTTTCCCAACAATCATTTTGGGCATTGGAGGGGGGGGGACTATTCAGGCTCAGCCTACCGTTGCCTCTGAAATAACTGCAGGTGAAGGAAGAAAGATCTACCTTTCTCTAAGCCAATTCTCCCCACCCCAGCCTGACTGATAAGTTGGGAGGGAAGGAGCAAACAAAAAGCCAGTCATTTTCCTCTCCTCTGCAATTACACTTGTGTATGCATATAGATAACATGGAATGGCCTAGCGATGGATTAAACAAGTTTCGAATTCTGGTCTTCAGGCATTAGCAGATCAGGTGAATAGGTAGGGAGCTACAGTGACTTCATGACGCCACAATCTATACAGAAACAGCGTCTGCTGAAGGTATACCAAAAGCTTGCTGGTGCTGCCTACTGTACTTCCAAACATAAATGGCAATCGTCCATCCTCAACTGGCTGTGTACATGCCACAGGGAACATGAAATTCACTCAGGACTTTCCAGCATATGGATACAGCTGTTTAAGGAGACATTTGAAAGATTATACGTTTTTTGTTGCAGCCTGCAGGAAGGCACTGGTCTCCATACTGTCATTCCAGCAAGCTAACAAAATAGGTAGGAATCAGTTTTACTGAGCCAGTAGTCACTGACGTTACGATGCAAGAACAGCAGCAGCACAGCATCCATTTTAAAAAAAAGTTATATACAGTCATACTTTGGTTTTCGAACAGCTTAGTTCTCGAACGTTTTGGCTCCTGAACGCCGCAAACCCAGAAGTGAGTGTCCTGGTTTGCAAACTATTTTTGGAAGCTGAACGTCTGACGGGGCTTCCGCGGCTTCCGATTGGTTGCAGGAGCTTCCTGCAGCCAATCAGAAGCTGCACTTTGGTTTCCAAACATTTTGGAAGTCGAACGAACTTCCAGAACAGATTCTGTTTGACTTCCAAAGTACGACTGTACTGTGTTTAAGCCCTTTGCCTTTATTTCCGAACTCTTAAGTTACATGCACTGAAAACTAAGTAGTTTGCAGGAAAAGGAAGTTCCATAGCAAATGATCCAAAACAGGATCCCTGAAGGAACTCACGCTCATTCTTTCAATTACTCAGGCATTTTGCTATTTTGTTATTGCTATTCACTTGTTGCTATTTTTTTAATGCCAGCTTTCTGCAAACTAAGATAGTGCACGAAAAAAAATCAAAGCAACAACAGCATTATAAATAACATTTAAATGTATGTCTGTGAAAATCACATTTTATCAGGGGAAATTGCCTTGTGAAAATTTGTATACGAGGCAAAACTGCACACATCACACGTATACAGCAGGAGAAATTTGCACACAAATGCTGAAGTATTTTAATTGGCAGGGGGGAATTCGCAAACCGATGTGAAAATGTGGATGACTGGACTGAACAAAGAATGGGGAAAATTTTTAAGTTACTTGAAAGAACACTGTAAACAATTTAAAACATTAGCAGGATTTTGAGAACACTTGCAATGAAGAGAGAACTATGATAAAAAAATTGAGTTTTAAGAAAATATGGAGAATACAATACGATGCAGTTTGAAAATAATATCTGGGAAAACCATGGAGGGGTGGAGGGAAGTTCGGGGATTCTGAGAATCCTGTTTGCAAAATAATAATAATAATAGTAATAATAATAGTAATAATAATAATAATAATAATAATAATTTATTTATACCCTGCCCATCTGGCTAGACTTCCCAAGCCACTCTAGGCGGCTTCCAACAAAATATTAAAATACCGTAATGAATCAAACATTAAACGTTTCCCTAAACAGGGCTGCCTTCAGATGTCGAAAAGTCTGGTAGTTGTTGTTCTCTTTGACATCTGGTGGGAGGGCGTTCCACAGGGTGGGCGCCACTACCGAGAAGGCCCTCTGCCTGGTTCCCTGTAACTTGACTTCTTGCAGTGAGGGAATCGCCAGAAGGCCCTTGGCACAGGACCTCAGTGTCCGGGTAGAATGATGGGGGTGGAGACGCTCCTTCAGGTATACTGGGCCGAGGCCGTTTAGGGCTTTAAAGGTCAGCACCAACACTTTGAATTGTGCTTGGAAACGTACTGGGAGCCATGATTATGATTTATGTATGATGATAAATGTTAAAAGTGAAAATGAATTTTAAAATGTAAAAAGAAGAAGAGGAGAAGAAGAAGAAAACTGGAAGAATGAGCAGCTGATACTGGCAGATCCCCATCAATATGGAATGAGAGGGATAGGAAGCTCAGACAGTTAACCTTGGTTGGAGTAGCGGGTAGTATTACAAAAGTGTCCCTGTTTTCATCTGCGAAACATTGAACAGCATGTACTCTTAACAACCTTTCCTTCACACCCGCTTGCTGGCACAAATGCAGTGCCACTCAGCATGCACAGAGAGCCTTTTCCTGTACTTTGGACTGCCTCAGACAACCCACCCCTTTGTACATGTATGGATCTCCACTTCGGGGACAAAGGGCTTTTCGATAAGATGACATGTTCGAGCCTACCATGCATATACAAAAATCGAGCAATGAAACCATCCAAGACAGGCTACAGCTCATATATGTACAACTGAGCGTACCAACACAAGACTACCCAGACAGGTGGCGTTCACATTTATGAGTATATTCCACATGCAACTGGAATTCTAAGAACCATGCACAATGCTTGCTGAAGAACAAATATTGCAATAATGGAGAAGGGTGTGGAAAAGCAAACACCAGATCTTTTGAAGTTTCAGAGCCTAAAAGGAACAGGTATTCTCTCTCCTGCCTCCACACTTCTCCTGGACGTCTTTCCAATTCCAAACTTGTTCTAATCATCCTTTTCTCCTTGCCATTCTTCCTTCTGTTGAGTGACAACAGTGCCCTCTGGGCACAGGGTGAGGACGCCAGAGGGAACCATAAGCCGAATACTACCAATGCCCAAACTGGGTCACATTTGCCACTGATCTGAAAGGCAATTGAGGAAATGCCAAGTGGCGAAGACTCCCACAGGAAAAGAAGCTCTTCTGGTGCGTCACTAACACCTTCTCTACGGTACTGAATTACTTCTACCTCCTCCACGATCCTGATTTACCACTTAACTACCCCCGCCCTGGTCCAACTAACCCCAAGAAAACTTTCCCCACCAAGTACAGCAGCTGTCGCAAGAGTTGCCGCTGGAATCTGTTTCCTAGTTTACAACAACTTAGTGCCAGCAGCACAACCTAGGGTGCTGTGATCACAGATCCATACATCCCCAAGATCCGCAAAAGTACCATATTTTTTGCTGTATAAGACTCACTTTTTTCTTCCTAAAAAGTAAGGGGAAATGTGTGTGCGTCTTATGGAGCGAATGCAGGCAGCTATCACAGAAGCCAGAAGAGGAAAGGGGATTGCTGCTTTCACTGCACAGTGATCCCTCTTGCTGTTCTGGCTTCTGAGATTCAGAATATTTTTCTTCTTGTTTTCCTCCTCCAAAAACTAGGTGCGTCTTGTGGTCTGGTGCATCTTATAGAGCGAAAAATACAGTAGTTATACACAAGCAAGTAGGTTGGGAGAGCTTTGGGCTTGTTGCTCTCAAAACAAAAGGCGCTTTTCGAACCAATGAGGTTTTCAAATGTAGTTTAGGATAAGGTATCATGGTCCCTTGACCAAAGGCAGTGCTTAGGGAGGCAAAAGTGATTGGCCGCGCCTAAGGTAACTATTTGGATCCCGGCCTCTTATCATTTAACTAATAAGATTCTTAATCATTGCGATGGAGAGGGGGCAGGCAGAAAGAGGTCAAATATATTACAGATATTGTGTTGCTGGAGAGGTGCAATTCCTGAATCAGTAGTAGAAGCGGCACGGTTGTCTCTCATTCACTAGAGTAGGGGTAGTCAACCTTTTTATACCTACTGCCCACTAATGCATCTTTCTTGATGGTAAAATTTCCTTACCGCCCACCAGTACTCGATGGAAGGAGGATTCAGCTTGTGCCGTAGAACCCCCTACTGCCACCTAGAATCCTGAAACGCCCACTAGTGGGCGGAAAGGACCAGGTTGACAACCCCTGCACTAGAGTCAAGATACACATGCTCACCTAATATACAAGGCAGAGGAGTGTCTGTTCAGGTGGAATAAAGTTCAGATGGAATCTTGGAGAATCAGGTGGCAGTAGAGGAGTAGACATGATAAACTGCAGTTAAAAACTGAAGAAAAGATGCATTAAGGACTACAATGCTCTCAAACGTCAGCCAGTGAAAAATGCAGCCACACAGG
Organism: Podarcis liolepis; assembly: GCF_965112155.1. Classification (NCBI taxonomy): domain Eukaryota; kingdom Metazoa; phylum Chordata; class Lepidosauria; order Squamata; family Lacertidae; genus Podarcis; species Podarcis liolepis. The sequence goes on along the minus strand of NC_139565.1, from coordinate 50,957,219 downwards.
TAATGGCTGGTACCAGGAAGTTGATTCGGTACACTTCATGTGTATTGTACCAGTTGCACTGTGTGACAGTGTGTTCCCAGGCCCAACACAAAGTGCTGGTGGTGACATTTGAAGCCCTAAGAAGTTTGGGTGTGGGTTACTTGAAGGACCGCTTTCATTCTCACCGACCTGCCCTTATCATGCCATCCATATCACAGGCCCCATTCACATACCCACCTATGAGAGCAAGCAGAATGGCAGGCACACAGGACAGGGCCTTTTCAGCAATGGCCCCACCTCCTGTGAAATATGCTTCCAAGTGAGATCGGGCTAGCCCTATCCCTACAAAATTTCAAGCAGGGTCTAAAGATATCTCTGACATTTTTATAGAATGGTTTTAAGTCATCTGGGGATATGGCAGGCTGTTTTATTCTATTCACGTTGTGTCATTTACACCTGCGATGGGCAGGCTCTTATTTTAAGGTGCTGATTTTAAAACTAAAAGTAGGTTTAGTTTTCAGCTGTGTTTTGCTGCCTTAAACCATATTTGTCACGCTTTCCGGCATTAAAATATGTTAAATAAAAAATTGATATTGAGAAAGAAAAGGAAGACACGAGAGAAAGCAGCTCTGTGCACAGACAGCAATTAGTTCCAGAAAGAATGATTGGCGGTAATGTTAAGAAGCAGATAAAGGAGGCCAAAAGTAAAATATAAAGACAGCAACACAAGATCTCTAAGAGTTTACATCAATCACAATATCAAGCAGCTAGCACAGGCTGAATACATACTTCTACAGTTCCCTCTTGTCCATTTAATTCTTCACAAAAGGATCCGTCAGATATGCAGAACATATTGAGGATAAGCAATTGCTCTTGTCATTTTGAGCAATCCCTAACCAAACAGCCTCATGGAATATTATCCTTCATTAAAGTTGTATTAGTTGCCTTTAATTGCTTAAAGATGTATTAATTGCTCCTGTAACAGGAGATTCTGCCAGAAAAAAAGAGTCCAATTTGCACAACCAGATATGCTTCGAAAATATTAACAAGAGTTCAAACCAGGTCAAGCATGACATTAACATGTGTCAAGCTGAAGATGAGTGTTCAGCGTCCTTCCCAATTTATCACTTGGATCAAAATAAAGGCGATAGAATAACCAAACCCCAGAGCAGAACAGGACCTCCTACATGTATCACAGTCAATCTTGGCACTGAACTGGGAGATTCACAGGTTAGGCTTCTTCTACCTCTTTTTCTGAAGGCTGGTATCTCACTACTGAAATAGCGTGAGCAACTCTATGGATTCTAATTTTACAATTTTACACCATGATAACAACCTTCTGTTAGCCCTAACTAGTATAAAATAACACAGAAATACAAAATATAGGCTTCTGAACTTAAAAGCGATTTTGAAAGTCGATACGTTAAAATAATCTTACGATAAATTACACAGGTAATTTCTCCCACCAGTGTATTTCTAGCTGTTGTGCTGACCGGTGCCTAAAACAAGGTGGAAGTCAAAAGCCCAGGACCTTCCAACTCACCAACCCATGGCCAAACCCATCAAGGTGACAGTACCCTGCTTCCCAGACCCCTCTTATGTTTATCTTTAGCTACCAATACTATTGCACTTCTACTTAAAGTGTGGGGGGGGCGTGGGCGTGCAATACACACATACATTCTCCTGTCAAATTGCTCAAGACTGTTCTCAGAAGTTTCAGTAAAAAAAAACCCGTACTTGAACAACATTTCTCTAAACATTTCCCCTAAGGAGAAGGAACCAGATTTCCAAAGCTCCAGGCATAGATTGTGCATAAAACCCAAATGCGAACCAGGGAGACTTCAAAAGAAAGTTGGATCATTTTTGCACCTCATAAACCATGAGCTAGGATTATGTCCACATGCCCTCAATCTATTTGTTCTTAAAATACCACTGAGATATAGATTTAATCGCTTCTCGGCCTTTTGGCTAAGATCAAGTGTGGTGTGGAGATATAGATTTATTCATCCATAGGCAGGTGCGGAACAAAGTTCGAAAGGAAGCAAGTCTCCCCCAAGGCCATCTGATTATATATAAGCAGAGACCAGAAACCGTATTTCCAAAAGGCTGTCAATCACCAAATCTCACGCATAAAGCACAGAAAGAAAGAAAAATGGGGAAAACAAACAGTGAAACTTATGAAACACCTGCAATTGTTCTTCCTGGAGCCAATATATATTCCCCCGACCCACCTGTCGTTCTAAGATAAAAGAAAATGTTGGGACAGAATTGATGGTGGAGGTTGCCATAGCTGTGGTGGCCGAGGGACTGACATTGTAGGATAAGGTTCTCACATGCAGGGGGCCACAGCCACACCATACATCCAAAGCACTATTATAACACTTTAGCACCAGCACCCAAATGGCAAGAGAAGAACCTGGTCGAGGTGGCCTTACCCTTAAAGAACGCAAGTTGAACAAAACTGGAAGTGGCGCCATACAGATCACTCCAGAGCTGCCCCAAAACACCACTAGTACCCTGTTTGGACTCTGTTCAGCTCAACTTCATTATTATTGTTGTTATTTTGTTTGTGTGCAAAAAAAGGATTTCACTGTCTGGACACTTCAGCCAAAAAAAACACCACATTCTGGCCAGTACTTGAGGTACGTTGGAGAGCAGGGAGGGAAGAGAGAGCTGGAATCACATGCCCTGAATTGCAGAAAGAAGCTTGAAAATCTAGTTTGGAGCTATCCAAAAGGCGTCTAAACAAAACAAAACAAAAAACCTATTTGTCTCCAAGTGGTTTACAGTTGCCAACTTCTTTGCAACACTGTCTGCCTGGAAGAGCCGTTAGACTGGATTAAACTTGACTTACCTGATGAGAAACTTGTCCGGAATTAGAGATACCAGTACTAACGAAGCCACTCTTGACTGTTAAAAATGTGGAAAATGCATCCCTTACCAGAAGGTATGTGCCATTGTGCTACCTAACCTCCTTAGTTAGAGATCTGTGTGCCTATACAGCAAATTACAATTCTATAAGCACACAGCAACATGCAAAAAACCAGGTAAGTGCAAGCATGCCAATATTCACTCAGCATAGACTCAAGGCACACCTAAGGCAGCTCAGGAAAACACACATCCTGTTATTTAATTTTATAACTATTTATTCAGGCTTTCCAACAGAAGCCTGGTGCCTTTTAACCATATTGGCAGCATGGATTGTTGATTTTAAGCCTGTTCTAGCAAACCAGGAAATTAAAAAAACTAAACAACAGCAACACTGACAGAACTGAGCTAAAGCTACTACCAGTCCAAGCCTGTCCACATTTTTTCAGATTTGTACAAAATAATGGTACAAAATAAGATGGTTACTACTTCCAGCATTTACTTTTCTTTTTCGCCTTACGTCTCTCCAAATTATGTGTTCACAGGAGTTTACAACACAAGGTTAAATGACTATAAGACGATAAACAGCCCCACAAAAACAAAGCAGCATCAAAACCCTTAAGAGAAGAATTAGCCAAAACGCTCAATCTCACTGAAGCAGCAACTCCGGAAAAGAATATACAGTACAGTACTCTTCGTTTAGAGTCCAAATGATAGAAGTGTAGCCATCAAGAACCCTGGGGAGGGTGTTCCCGAACAACTGCTTAGCTGCTAAGACATCTGATGGCACTGCCAGCTAACAAAAGCTGCTCTTTTTTTCCTTATGGCTCCCACGTGCTGAGGTACTAATGAGAAAAAATTCAGATTTGCATGCTAGAGACAGACAAGATCATGAGCTGCTGCTGTTGTTGTTTTTAGACCAACTGGTCATTTTAAGAGCATGAGCGGAGCAAAGAATAATGGGAAATGGCAGCAAAGCTGTCTGTTTGCAAATAGTGGCAACCAGCATCAGTCATAAGCGTGAATGCCTCTGCAATCCAAACCAGTGATTCAAATTTATAATTACCAAACAAAAACGGACCATTACTGTTAAATGCTACATAAATGACTTGAAACTGATCTGCTTTGGAGGCCCTGTTCCAGGTACATGTATTGTTTTGAGGAGCATATGGCAAATGGTTGGGACGTCTGCCATAATGGCACCACTGTATGCCTTCCAGTGGCAAGTGAATATTAAAGGTAAAGGGACCGCTGACCATTAGGTCCAGTCGTGGCCGACTCTGGGGTTGCGGCGCTCATCTCGCTTTATTGGCCGAGGGAGCCGGCGTACAGCTTCCTTGTCATGTGGCCAGCATGACTAAGCCGCTTCTGGCAAACCAGAGCAGCGCATGGAAACGCCGTTTACCTTCCCGCCGGAGCGGTACCTATTTATCTACTTGCACTTTGACGTGCTTTCAAACTGCTAAGTGAATATTACTTTGTCTTAAAGGACAATTGGAAACTTTCCTCAGGATGGTGGAGGGCATGTGTGCTGTGTCCCATTGATGTATTAATAATAATAATTTATTATTTGTACCCCACCCATCTGGCTGGGTTTCCCCAGCCACTCTGGGCGGCTTCCAACAAAGACTAAAAATACATCAAAAAGTCACACAAAATGTCGAACATGTAGTGGTGGTAACACCCCCCCCCCCTTCTTCTGATAGGAAATGAGGAGGCAAAAAATGAGGGGGCAAGGAGCGTCAGTTGTGGGGGAGTGAGAAATGTCCCTATTTTCTTTCATCTGAGGAATGTTGGCTGATATGAAAGTCTGAGACCAGAGAAGGCAAGGAAGAATGGGAGGCGTACATTGTGTATGTGTGTGCAGTTCTCACTCAGGGCCACCAGTATGTAAATGAAGGATTGAAAACTGTTAGCTGTTAGCTAGTTGTAAGTTGTTACTGTTTCAAGTTACTTAGTATTATGTAAAGCAGCCAGCCAGTGGCGTAGCGTGGGTTGTCAGCACCCGGGGTCAAGGCAATTAATTTGTGCCCCCTAACCAGTGGATTTGCGCCCCCTAACCCTAACCCCCAGATGTTGCGCCCGGTGCGGCCGCCCCCCCTGCACCCCCCACGCTACGCCACTGCAGCCAGCTAGGCTGCAGTCATTCTGATTCCAGGAGCAGTTCTAACTACTGCAATAAAGAGCTGTGAATCCAACAGAGCTGTGTCCTTCGTCCATCTTTTCCGCTATTCAACACAAGGTGCAGGGAATCCGGAGCTGCAGAACGCGAGTTCTCACAAAATCAACCCCAGCACATACATGCAAGTACTGACCAGAGTGAGCTCTGCCCAAAGAGCATGTTGGAGCCAAACTACTTTGCCAGAAATTAAAAAGCTTGGGTGCGACCACCAGCACCTGTAAACCTGCCTCTCAAAAACAAGCAAGCAGAAGGTGACACTCCAGATGTTTCTCTTCTGAGTAACATCTGGCCACGCAGTGCATCTGCAGACCTATACTGTTCACAGTGCACACGGATTCCACAAGCAGTTAGGCACATTTCAACAGGACGCACGTTCCGCTATTATATAATTAACATCAGTCACATCTTGGCTCAGCATAGCCAATTCACATAGACACCAGGGAGGAGGTTAACTAAAGGGTAGCGTGAAGCTTTGTCACTTGGAATGGGTCATGGAAAGTGTGCCTACAAAGCATGAATGCAGTTCGCTAACCAGCAATGCATCTGCCTAAAGAATGGAAGTCAGGGAAAAAAGAGGATCTGAGCAATTGGTACTGTCGTTTATCATCACATGGGAACAGATGTGCTCCTGTAAAAGGAAGCTAGCCTCATGTTTAAAGGGAGTGGCCTGGACCCAGACAGCAGGTAGACCTGCTTGTGCTTCCATGTGTAGCCCCTTGTTTGTAGCACAGGTGACCAAGCATGCCTTGGGAGACTGCAACTTCCACAGAAACGTCAGGATGTGTGGGAGCAGAGGAGGAAGCAGGTGTTCCAAGTCAGAGCATGCCCTTTTGAAAACAGTATAGTCTGAAGGTGGGATGATGCAACTTCAGAAATTAAGGTGTAGCGAAATACCAGGAAGAGAAAACATTTATTTCCACAAACAGGGGTGTTGGACAAAAAAAGAATATACAGCGGTACCTCGGGTTACACACACTTCAGGTTACAGACTCCACAAACCCAGAAATAGTTCCTCGGGTTAAGAACTTTGCTTCAGGATGAGAACAGAAATCGTGCTCCGGCGGCGCGGCGGCAGCAGGAGGCCCCATTAGCTAAAGTGGTATCTCAGGTTAAGAACAGTTTCAGGTTAAGAACAGACCTCAGGAACGAATTAAGTACTTAACCCAAGGTACCACTGTGTGTGTGTGTGTGTTTTAAAAGAATTAAATTGTCAGTCTTTTCAGATCCACTTTTATTTTAACACTACCTACAACATGGGATCCACTTTTAATATTTGTATCATGCATGCCTGATGTTGCCTTTCGCTTTCCAAGGTGAACAGATGCAAATGAGGGCAGGGATATTGTACCTATAACAGCTTAGCAGAGGGAGGAATTTTGGCAGCTACAGCTTCTCTCAAACCCAGCTTAATGAGTCGCACCTGCCAAAATCCTCCTTCATAAATCTTAAAAGATAAAAGAGCCCTGTGCTCATTTGCTTCTGGTCTGTCTCCCCTTGGCCTTCTCTCCCCCACTCTATTTTTTTCTTTTCTTATTTAAATGTTGTGTCAGTTGTACCATGCTTGTTTATTACTATAGTAATACTAATAAAAAAGTTATTATTTGTACCCCGCCCATCTGAGAGCTTGAAACCTAGTGAAGATGTCTGCGTACCATCATCTCACCTGAGATCTGCACCATCTGGAGGTGCATGTTCGGGGATCCTTGGATTGTGTCCGTTTTCCCACGCTAATACCACAACCTGTAGAATACTGCCTGAGATCTAGGGGCATACGGCGGTATACAAATTTATTTAATCAATTGATTGATAATATATCTCAGCTCCTCTGAAGCCACAAAATGTTCAGGAATGTTTTAATAGCTAAACAGCCGATCCAATTGTTCAGCAGGACACATGGTACCTGCAACAATATTAAAGAGCCATTAAATGCAATTTTGTTGTCTTGTGCTTCCTAAGTCAAACCAGAAACTGAGAAGCCACTGCTTAAAACTTTTAGCGAAAAGGAACTGAAAGTTGTGTGGGAAAGCAAAGATGCTGTGAGCCAACACGGTCTGTCCTGATGGATCCGTAGTATGGTGACAGCAGTCACGAAATAAAAGATGCCTGCTCCTTGGGAGAAAGGCGATGGCAAACCTAGACAGCATCTTAAAAAGCAGAGACATCACCTTGCCGACAAAGGTCCTATAGTTAAAGCTATGGTTTTCCCAGTAGTGATGTATGGAAGTGAGAGCTGGACCATAAAGAAGGCTGATTGCCAAAGAGTTGATGCTTTTGAATTATGGTGCTGGAGGAGACTCTTGAGAGTCCCATGGACTGCAAGAAGATCAAACCTATCCATTCTTAAGGGAAAAAACCCTGAATGCTCACTGGAAGGACAGATCCTGAAGCTGAGGCTCCAATACTTTGGCCACCTCATGAGAAGAGAAGACTCCCTGGAAAAGACCCTGATGTTGGGAAAGATGGAGGGCACAAGGAGAAGGGGACAACAGAGGATGAGATGGTTGGGCAGTGTTCTCAAAGCTACTAACATGAGTTTGACCAAACTGTGTGAGGCAGTGGAAGACAGGAGTGCCTGACGTGCTCTGGTCCATGGGGTCACGAAGAGTCGGACATGACTAAACCACCACTGGAGGACTGATTGCATTAGGGCAAAGACAAGGAGGAGTCACATTGAAGACTAATAGATTTACTGCAGAATAAGCTTCTGGACCAGAGCTTACATCATGAGAAACATGAAGAGCATCTTATATCCTCACTTAGGGGAATCATTCTGCCCATCCCAATGTGGCAGGATTAAAATAAGCATTAAACCATTTAGAGAACTAAAGGGAAACATTAAGCAAGACAATAAACTTCAATAACCATGTAAATAAATAAGCAGAGACGCTTTATGTTGATTTCGTGGGCTACCACCAAGAGAAAAAAATCGGTACATATTTTGTGTAAGTGGATTATATTATGGAACTGAAAAAAACAGACTGCAGTCATCTGCTTAATTTGTGCATTTTAAAAAAAGAATAGGGATGTGGGTTCTTTTCTTGCATCATGAAGTATCTTATTGATGGCACTGAAGGTTAATGCACTGTTCACTGTACACAGTTTGAGATATTTATAAAAGGCATAACCAGAATTTAATTTTTTGAAACTTTTTCTTACTATACATTTAAAAACGCACCTTTATTTACATTACATTGCTTCAATGTACACTGCTAAATATATGGAAGACTTTCCATTATTTTGGTTTTCAAATCCACAGGTGCATTTTTGACTGTGCCTTGTAATCAAGTCTAAAGATGTGTTTAGCATGCATTTTAACAAAGAATTAACAACAACACAGTCCTAATTGTGTCTATTCAGCAGGAAGTTCCTACTGAATTCAATGGGGCTTATTCCTGGGTAAATGGGGTTACAATTACAGTCCCAGTTTCCAATCTAATGCTAGATCTATAGCAGCACTGTGGCTTTCTTCTTGCTATAAATCATTTAGATTTCTTATAGACGCGATTTAATTGTTGACTTTTTTGGCCGGCAGAACAGATTGCTTATTATATAAAGAGCAGGGAAGAAAAAGATATAGTAAATAGGGAATTACTTCCCTTGGGGCACAATGAAATGGGGCTAATTAAAAGTCTCTTCCAGCACTAATGAGAATGCATGCAGCATTCAAGTCAGTTCTGCACCTATACAAACTTTCCAGGGCTAAAATGAAGTTGCAAGACAGCTGTCTAATGATTTATTACTTGCAAATTGCTGTAGACATCAGGAAGTATATAAGTACCTGCATTGAAACTTCATGTAGAAAGGATCATAAGCAGTCTGTTACAGGATTGCACAGGATGCTTTAAAGCAGGGGTGGGGAGCCTGTTGCTCTCCAGATGTTGAATCCCCACATCAGCCCCAACCAGCTTAGCCAGTGTTCAGCGGGACCAAGAACATCTGGGGGGGGCACAGGTTCCCTATCTTTCTTTTAAAACTGCATTTACTGACAGTTCTAGAAGAGAGTTTGAGACTGTTCCTACTGAACACTATCATGCTACAAATGGTTCAAAGCCTAATTAGCACAGATTTCTACCACCATGCCTGGAGACAGGCAATTAGGTTGTGTATCCACAGCAGTGACCAGAGGAGGAATGACCGCTGTGAGGAGTGGAAAGAAGAAGCTGCAACAAAACATGTCTCTACAGCCACAGCAGGTGCTGTAAGCTTACAACAATTTGACTTCACCCACAAAAACACACTTCTCCACTCCAGAGATGGACAGATACCAACAAGTCACCAGCAATCATTCCTGGTCACCTAAATTGTGTCACCAAGTAATTTCTGCCCCCTTTATAGTCAATGTTTCTGCCAGCAATGATCAGTTGTTGTGGTGGTGGTGGTGGTTTTTGTGGTAACCATAAGCTAAAATACATTTTTATTTGTCCAAACTTTTGGATCATAAGTGACTTTGTCTTTTACTGTCCCATCAGAGAATATACATTGCTGATGATGATTTAACTGTGATTTTAACCATTATTTTATTATTGTATGTTTTACTAAGTTTATTATATATATAAAAAAGTACACAGTCTCACTTTGTGTTCTTTCACCAAACATTTCCCACCATGACCTTTATAGAAAGTAAACATTAAGTAATACAATGGACAATATGCTTTGTAGCAGAATGAATGTTTGGCTTAGCATGTCATCTGCAACCCCGGCTTATGGTTCAGCTCTGTTCTCACAACCATGAACCATGAAGCTTTCTTCAAGACTACAGCTTCTGATAAGCAAGGAGAGCACTTAACCACAAGCCCAGATTCAGACAACATGCTAAGCCAAACCTTGATAGCTCAGGGAAGCTCAAGAACAGAGGAGCAAAATGGCAGTAAGCCATGGCTTGATTTACCAAGTCATGGAACCAATTCCAGCAAGTTATCAAACATAGTCCCTCTTCCCTGCAGGCTGTAGTCCTAATGAAAACGGCCAAATACCCAAACGAGGTTGCTAACCACACAATTAGAGTAACATGTAGCTTTTGCCTGAAAAGGACTCGTGAAAGTCAATTAATCATTCATACATGGTTTTCCCTGATCAACTTGGCATGCACCGACAGGATTGAGCAGATAGCAAGATATCACATAAAAGTGAGATAAGATATATTGGGACCATTCAAGTACTGAGCAAACTGAAAACGCCTATGACGCATGAAAAGGGATAGGTGGTTTGTGCACTTTAACTGCACTTTCCCAACTGTATTCCCTTGTACAGGAAACTTCGCTACTGCAGAGAGGCAAATGTTTGAACTTTACACTTGTAAAGTTCAACAGAAAGCAAACCAGTTCTGAAGACATTCGTGTAAAGCCAAAGGCTGCATCTCTCAAGAATGATTTCTTAATATTACTGATGGGAACAACCTGCTCTATACACAGAATAAAGCATGGAGACCTTTAAAAAAATTAGAGGAACGGGTAGGGTTGGGGATATATGTGCATGCAGAGACCTTAGACTTTTTGTGCAGCCTAATGAACAAAGCTAAGCATCACGTCTGTTGCTCTGCGCACTTTTGCTTATGGCCCCACCAGTGTTAGATATGAAGGCTAGGAGCTAAATGGCACCTTAAACCTAGGTTATGAGCGCAACAACGGAATGTCTAGGCACGCTTTTTAATAACAAGAAAACAAAGCTGAAAATAAATGAACTGCAGCTAAAATATTATGTTCAATTTTCACGTGGTCTAGTCCTTCCCCTGCCCACACCCTAATATTCTTAAAAGGGTGTCTTCTCCAGTCTTCAGACAGTAGCTGGAAGTGGGGAAGCAGGAAAAGGTTTCCTTTCCTTCCACACTGCAGTTTTAATCTGAAATCTTAGGTGCAGTACCGTGCCCAGAGCTCAGAAATTGCTGGCCCCAATGGAATTTTCTGTCGCAAAATGCACCAAGAACAATGGGAGTCTCGAACACTGGGCCCTGCCCACCACAGGCAAGTGGCCCCTGGAAGTTTGCCTTTGAGGGAATGTGGCCCTTGTGGCAAAGAAGATTCTGCACCCCTGTTCTATAGCTTTTTTAAAAAAAAAATTGCAGAGTGTGTCTATTGAGATCAGATATTTATCAAGGGAAGGAGAAAATAGTTTCGTCGTAATTTCACTGTGTTTAAAAACACAGCAGTAAAAACTCATTTAACTTGGAATGGTGTCATTGACAAGGACGAAGCCAAGAATAGTTGAATGGGGTTTTGTACTCTTAACAAAAAAAAAGACACACACACACCCGCTTCACAATCAAATCTGTCATCTCAGTAAAGAGCTCTCAGGCTACAGCAGAAACTGCAAAATTAACGAGGAGGCCAAGACATTTGGCAGGCAAGTAACTCACCTAAGTCTTCATTGTAACCTGCAAGCCTGGGGACTAGAACATTGGTAGATTGCCCAAGGGAGAACAAGAGAAGAAAACAAGTTTTAAAGATTGAATAAAGTTAAGGTTGCAAGGTTGAGCAGCAATTAGGAAGCAAACTTCTGAACAAGACACTAAAGGTGCAATCCTACAGCTGGTATTTAGGAACGTAGGAAGCTCCCTTATGCAGAGTGATTGTACTGTGGCAACTCTCAGTATTGTCTACATTGACAAGCAGTAGTTCTTTGGGATTTTGGTGGTGGTTTTCCCCAGTCCTACTTAGAGATGCCAGGAATCTGGGATCTTCGGATGCTCAGATGCTCTTCTGCAAAAGCAGAGCCCTTCACCCAACAGAGCATCTATAGGAAGGATATAAGCGCTGTTCTGCTGGTGGTGAGAGAGGCCTGATGCGAGGATGGAAAGCTCTCCCATCAGCAACGCTTCACTGTCAATGAGAGTTTAAGCAGGGCTTACTGAGGCAAATAAGAATCTGCAGGATCCTAAAGCCTGTTTGTTCCCTGATATGCCCTGCAAAGGAGTCCTCAACAATGCCAGCCATAAACCTTGCAATGCTAATTTCTGCTTGGCAGGGGGTTGGACTCGATGGCCCTTGTGGTCTCTTCCAACTCTATGATTCTATGAATTTCCTTGCACTACCCCAAAGGAGGAGGAAAATGTGGGGAGAGAAAGGAAGGGTAAGTGAAAGTCACACACATCCTCCCTGCCGTAGCTGCAACATGACAGCAGGACCCACAAGTGCTGGCACCTGAAACTTGTAACAATAAGATGGAGGACACCCAGATGGCCAGCAGTACATGTGAAAAGGATCTAGGTATCTTAGTAGACCACAAGCTTATCGCAAGTCAGCACTGTGATGCAGCAGAAGAAAAAGGCTAACGCTATTCCAGGCTGCATCAACAGAAGTCTAGTGTCCAGATCAAGAGAAGTAATGTTGTTGTTTAGTCATTTAGTCGTGTCTGACTCTTCGTGACCCCATGGACCAGAGCACGCCAGGCACTCCTGTCTTCCACTGCCTCCCGCAGTTTGGTCAAACTCATGCTGGTAGCTTCGAGAACACTGTCCAACCATCTCGTCCTCTGTCATCCCCTTCTCCTTGTGCCCTCCAGGAGAAGTAATAGCATTGCTTTATTCTTCCTTAGCCAGACCACACCTGGAATATTGTGTCCAGTTCTGGGCGCCACAATATTGACAAGGCAGGACATGTACAGAGGAGGGTGACAAAGATGATCAAGGGTCTAGAAAACAAGCCTTATCAGAATGGATGGGGGAGTTGGGGATGTTTAGCCTGGAAAAGAGGAGACTGAGATATGTTGGCCATCTTCAGATATCTAAAGGGCTGTCACATGAAAGATGGAGCTAGCTTCTTTTCTCCTGCTCTGGAGAGTACAGCCCGAACCAATAGGGTTAGGGTGACTCTTGGGGTCCCTTCCAACTCTACAATTCTGTGATTCTATGATTTAACAGATGTCATTTGGCTTTGCATACTGATTTTATACTATAAATAGACCAAATCTGGGTAATCAGCAACCAACCTTTCTTCCCAAGGTAATACTGCTTTGAGGTATCACAAGATCTACTCAGACTGGATTGAAACAAAGCATGAATCACTCATACCTTGTTTGCTTTGGTTCTACTATTTTTAAGTCAGATGTTTTTGGCGCGTGAGAAATATCAAATATTGTCTCATAAACGTGCTCTAAAGAATTATACAAGGCTTGTGTCAACTGTAACTAATTCCTAATTACTGGTCTTATGTGAGAAATTTTCCATTCCAAATCCAGTGCTTTTTACAACAATGGAATCTGACGGCAGCTTGAGAAAATGGTCGCATTTCATATGCCTGGCCAATGCCTCATCATTTGTATCTATCTCCTCTCCTTTTTGGAGTTCGGTACCACAGGATGTGATGATGGCCACTAGCTTAACTGGTTATATAATAAATAGACCACAAGTCCTTCCATTGCTATTAGTTATAACAAGTCTATGGAGGTGCCACATACCGTCCGAGGGCTGGATCCAGCTATTCTCTATTCAGTGTAGACCCACTGAAATTAATGGACCGAAAGTTAGAGATCTACAATAATATCAATGGGTCTAGTCCGACTACAGCTTAGTTGGATACAACACAGAATTTGATGTCAGGGACACTAAACCATAGTTTAGTGTGACACATACCGTATTTTTCGCTCTATAAGACGCACCAGACCACAAGACGCACCTAGTTTTTGGAGGAGGAAAACAAGAAAAAAAATATTCTGAATCTCAGAAGCCAGAACAGCAAGAGGGATCGCTGCGCAGTGAAAGCATCAATCCTTCTTGCTGTTCTGGCTTCTGGGATAGCTGCGGGGCCTGCATTCGCTCCATAAGACGCACACACATTTCCCCTTACTTTTTAGGAGGGAAAAAGTGAGTCTTATAGAGCAAAAAATACGGCATATGCTACAGTAAACCTCAGGCTTGTGTACTCTCATCTCCTGTACTAATGCAGTCAAGAGAAGTTTTCAAGCTTTTGTTATCACAGCAACTCTTCCCTACTACTGTGAACAAAAACATGCTGGTGTAAACATCTCCAAGTGACAGCATAATTTAAGTCTTTTGCAAGAATGAATTTAGGAGTGGAACACAAAATCCATAACCAGTCAGAAAGTGTACATGTGTTTAAAAAACAAAACAGAGGATAGTTAGCAGGAATTCTTATACAATGTTTCATTATGGACATGTCTGTGTGCAGTGTTATGCATGACCAAACAATGTACATATTGAATATATCCTGCTAAATTTCCAAGTGACTGGAAGACAAGAGAGTAAGCTTGCTTTCTTAAATGGAAACTTTGTTGGTTTCTCTCCAGTGCAGTATCACACCAGCCTACATAGATTAACCCTTGGGATTCTTAACATTCAAACACTAGTTTTCCAGTGAAGATTAAGACAGAGTTAAGCAACAGGAAGAGAGAACAGAAATGCTGTATATATGTCTGCTTATGTTTGTATTCTGAAGGGGGAAATATTCTGTGACCAAGGAAGCTCAAGGAGTTGTTCTGTCATGATGTTGCAAGCCTGGTTAGCGGTGCAGCAAGGTGACAGGTTCTGAGAGGAGAGAGAGAGAGATACGATTGCATTGAGAATTCATTAGGTGAAGGTGGAATGGGATGAATTTGGACTACCGGTAATTGGTCTAGGTGAAAGGGGACTCTCATTGGCCAGAGGTTCTAGTTGCTTGAGAATTAACTGCTGGTTGAGAGAGAGGTAGTTGAGATTTTGTCAGCTAAGAAGTTTGGACAGAGAATGGATTTGATGAGGGTAAGGTGAAAAATAGACCAGAGATGAGCTGAGGAGAAATATTGGGGCCTGAACTGAATACCCAGTTTCTTATTAATACCTTTTTTTGGTGAAGACCAGTAGAAGGGAGCCATTGACTGAGTTGGTCCGAACAGCTGCCCTGTGTACCAGAGGAAAGTGACACCAGCGGGTTTTTTAAATCTTCCTAAACTGTCCAAACAGTCAGGAATACAGCTAGAGGAGTTTTGGGGTACAGAGGCAGATTGTCCCCAGTAGCTGGACAGGGCTGTGGGAGTATTTGGTCAGGGCGGAGGTTTAAGGACCTGAGGTAAAAGCCACTTGGAGGCAGGTGTCAGCAACAGTGTCTCCCGAGTCTTCAGAATCAGTCAACAAGCACCTTTATGATCCTAATATAAAGATTACCTTGTGTACCTAATATTCCTTTAATAAACCAACCATCTTAGTGTAAAGTCTATCCTGTCTCTAGCATTGGTGTCAATCTTACCCTGAAGCTACCAGGTAGTTCTGAAAGCATTCTGAGTGAACTCATGGCACCAGAAAATTTAAGAAGTGCAGATACCTCTACTTTTGTTTACTCACAAGTGAGGCCGGGGGAACTGAGTATCCCTGACAATAGTAAAAAAAATGTTTCTTTTTAAATCCTAATGCAGGACTTATAATGTATTCAGAGCTGATGTAGGCTGTCTTCCAGTCATTGTGCCTCAGTTTATTAAGTCAATATATGCACAAGTCTTTTATTTAACCATATTTTTAACATTTTCAATTTTTACTCCCTTCCCCCTCTTTCTGCAGTTCCTTACATTTATTTTCGTCCTTTCCTGCATACTCCAAATTGCCTTATTTTTTTAATCGTTTACAGTATTCCATATATATCATGGAATATATATATATATAAACTGCAGGTTTTTTTACAATAATCCTGCCAATGTCTTGATCTGTTTACAGTTTGTAAATACTCAATAAACCACTTCCATTCCTTTCTTAAAAAATTGTTATCTTGATTTCTTCTCCCCCTAGTAAGTTTCGTCATTTCTGCATATTCCATTAGCTTCTGTATCCAGTTGTCGGGAAGATATATATGCACGAGTCTTTTCCCACACATGTAGCCTGTTTACTATAACCTGAAGCTGAACAGGAAAGTCTCATTAACCACAGTTTAGTGTTGCTCCAAACTGGGAAACTATGGTCACCAGCTTCAAAACAAGCCAGGCTCTTAAACCATGGTTTAAAGTTGATGAAAGATCCTGGCTCCTTCTGTAGCTGGTGACTATAGTTTACCACAGGAGTGTGAAACTATGGCTAATTAGAGGCTTCCTAGTTTAATCACAGCTCATGCCAATGGAAGCAAAAGGCTCATGCATACCTTGGCTTACTAAGACAAAGTGGCTTACAATAGAGCTAACAGCTGATCTATTTTCCTACCCCGCATACAAACTCAAAAAACAGTAACATTAATTGGGTATGGAGGGGTGTTTCAAATGGTTTAAACAAGCAAGTTAACAAAACAAAAAAATCCCTGAACAGCCACAAACTATTATTCCTTATCCTCTCTGTTTCAGGTGCAATACGAACTGTGCCAGCCCAAATTATTCTAAAGGAATCTGAAAGAAGCTGCCACATGGAGTCATTTTACAAGCAAATACCCCAGAGACAAGCAAGTAGCCTGTAGCCACATAGACAAGAGGAAGCAAATTTTTGCTCTGCCCCTTCAAACTTCACTGATGTTGTTTGATGGAAAATAACCCACTTTCGCTTCGGAATAGTACTTTGTGTTTACATGCCATGTCTACCATGGAAAGATCTAAAGCTCTGGGCAAACAGTGCACATATTTGAAGAAGGATGCTCTGAATTCTGGAGTAAAGGGTGGAATCTCCAGACTAACCACACACTGCAGTCTGGTTGTGACCTGCTTGAATTCCTGCTCTAGTGAATCACTTATAGATATTCGGTGTTGTTCTGGCCCAAGCAATATCCAACCAGGAAGGGGTCATTTTTATCTACCACACCTGGAACAATCAGTATTTCAATCACCGAATAAAGGTTAAAGCACATAACAAGCATAGCTAATGCCCAAGGCAAGCAGCCTACTCACACTTTCTTGGAAATAGATGACATTAAGCACAGGGAGACTTATTTCCAAGTAAACATTCTAAGGAACAAGTTATTAGCTGATTCTTTCGTCGCAAGGGGTTGAGATAGATGACCCTCAGGGTTCTTTCCAGCTCTACAGTTCTATGTTTGATGCATTACTGTATTTTAATATTTTGTTGAAAGCCTCCTGGAGTGGCTGGGGAAGCCCAGTCAGATGGGCGGGGTATAAATAATAAATTATATTTATTATTATTATTATTATTATTATTATTATTATTATTATTATTCTATCTGCACCATGCACCTCAACACTTCATTCAAGGAAGATCCATGCCAGTAGTAGTATGTATATTGAACTAACAATATTTTCTGTTTTTTAGTTGCAGCATCCCAAATAGTGAAATCCCTCCCTAGAGAGATTTGGCTAGTTATTAGAAGCTGCTTTGGGGGTTGATTGCAGATATAGGAGCTCTTAAATCAACTGATTTCCCTACAGGTGACTCTCAGCTTACATGGAGGTTACGTTCTAGGGACTGTACGTAAAATCCAAATTGTGTACAGTGGTACCTTGGGTTACAGACACTTCAGGTTACATATGCTTCAGGTTACAGGCTCCGCTAACCCAGAAATATTACCTCGGGTTAAGAACTTTGCTTCAGGATGAGAACAGAAATCGTGCTCTGGCAGCGCAGCAGCAGCGGGAGGCCCCATTAGCTAAAGTGGTGCTTCAGGTTAAGAACAGTTTCAGGTTAAGAATGGACCTCCGGAACGAATTAAGTTCTTAACCGGAGGTACCACTGTATAGTCAAAACATTGGGTTCAGTGGCTGGTGGGATACCCAAAGCCTTTTCATAGAATCATAGAATCATAGAGTTGGAAGAGACCACAAGGGCCATCGAGTCCAACCCCCTGCCAAGCAGGAAACACCATCAGAGCACTCCTGACATATGGTTGTCAAGCCTCTCCCAAGCCTTTTCCCTCCAAATGTCCATGCCCATTCCATCCTCTTTATTTTACCCAGCACATAAAGACAAAAACAAGCTCCTCCCACAGAAATACTCTTTTCCTAGGGGCCACCTGCCTAATCTTTCAAGGCATTGAGGCTGCAGGTGACTGTCTAAGGCAGGTGTATAGCCTGCGGCTGCCCAGCTCTTGGACTCCAACTTCCTTCAGCCCCCA
Organism: Podarcis liolepis; assembly: GCF_965112155.1. NCBI lineage: Eukaryota > Metazoa > Chordata > Lepidosauria > Squamata > Lacertidae > Podarcis > Podarcis liolepis. The sequence continues at coordinate 50,939,228 of NC_139565.1, read as the reverse complement.
GCCACTGTGGTCAATGGCTGGCGATGATGGGAGCTCCAGTCCATCAACATCTGGAGGGCCACAGGGTCCCCATCCTTGGCTGGCTGGACCTGATTAAAGCTGGTGTGCCAAACATCAAGAGTACACCAGGCTGGAAAACGACTGCTTTTGGTATACCCAAAAGGATAGAGGTAGAAAATGGTGGGTTCTACCACAGTGGTACCTCGGGTTACATACGCTTCAGGTTACAGACTCTGCTAACCCAGAAATAGTGCTTCAGGTTAAGAACTTTGCTTCAGGATGAGAAGAGAAATCGTGCTCCGGCGGCACAGTGGCAGCAGGAGGCCCCATTAGCTAAAGTGGTGCTTCAGGTTAAGAACGGACCTCCGGAACGAATTAAGTACTCAACCCGAGGTACCACTGTATTAGAAACTGAATAGTAAGTCCTTTCTCATTTGTCCATGGCACATAAGCAAAAAAGCTGCTTTGATCCAAATTGAGAAAAACAACAACCTGGCTATCATTTAAGTCAGTGAGATGTACACAACCCCCACTGTTTGGTATCTTAATTTACCTGCTGAATACATAGGTAAATCAAGAAACTAAACAGCGTATCCGGGGCTGTGTACACCTCACCAACTTAAAACATAGCTAGGTGGTTCTTCTTCTCAATTTGGATCAAAGCAGGGGGTTTTTTGGGGGGGGGGATGGAGAGAAACATCAAAACTGTGAGCTTTGAGGTTCTTACAATCAAGCTGTATATAAACTTTATGAAATAAATAAATAGAGCACAGTATTTAATAAGAAATGACAGGACAGATATGGACAGATATTTTAATACAGTGGTACCTCGGGTTAAGAATTTAATTCGTTCTGGAGGTCCGTTCTTAACCTGAAACTGTTCTTAACCTAACCACTTTAGCTAATGGGGCCTCCCACTGTGCCGCTGCAGTGCGATTTCTGTTCTCATCCTGAAGCAAAGTTCTTAACCTGAGGTACTATTTCTGGGTTAGCAGAGTCTGTCACCTGAAGTGTCTGTAACCTGAAGCATCTGTAACCCGAAGTACCACTGTAATAATAATTAATTAAATAGGCCAAAGGCAGTAGATTAGTGCCACCCTGTGTCACATTCCCAGGGGGAAAAACTCTGAGCCCCAGATCCTTCTCCTGCAACTAACTCACAACTCTCCCTCCCTCTGCCTTTGTGTCTTCAAGCTAGAGTTCCTGCTTTCTCTGCCTCTACCTATAACTGGATATGTGCATGTGTCACTCACTGTCTTCTAACTCTGATGGGTACCTCATTCACAAACAGAGATTCACAGCTATCAGAAGACCGTCCCCCCAACAATTCCCTCCATCAGCGAACATCAGCACCGATTTTTATCTCATATCATTAACTAAGAATCCACCAAACAAATTTAACAGGCAGCCAGACATCGCTAAACATCATCTGGATCTGAATCAAGGAAAATCCATTTGAGAAGTTGTGAACGGGAAATGAAAAGGGAGGAATCTCCGAAGGCGTGGACTGCAGACATTGTTTATGTCTCCAGATCTAATTGGAGAAACAGTTAGATTTGTGAGCAGGAAAGCAAGCTGGTTGCAATATGGACCAGAGCATGTGTGCTTTCCTGTAGTTATCCGTCCACGTCCCGATTACACAGCTGAGAGATGCAAATCAAAAGCCAACCCAGACATTACATGCCACATACACAACTTTGCAGAGATTGAAAAGGGGTGGGTGGGTGAAACAAACAAACAACGGGAAGTGGAAAGGAAAGAATAAGACCCTCTTCAAAAACAAGGTCGGTCTTTTCGGGGGAGAGAAGGAACAGAGGAAACGAAAATGAAGTGGAAGGCTTAGGTCAGAGGTACAGTCCGACCTCCGCCCAGCATCTGATACAACTTCTTGTTGGAGAGATATGGGAAAGACTGGAAGAAGGGGGAGTTGTGGCGCTGTCATGCCACGGGCAGGTGAGAAGAACAAAGCCCAGGACTCTGCCCCCTTACCTTTGTTCTGCAACACACCTGGAGCCCCTTCCCCTTCCCCTCCCTCCGCCTCCCAACATCCCTCTCTCTCCCAAACAATAGCCACCCCTTTCGCTTACCCTCTTCTCCGTGTCCAGGCAGAATCCCAAGCAGGCGGGGGATGTTTTGCTCAGCTGGCTTTCATGCTTTTCTCGGCCAGCGGCTCCCTCTCCTTCCTTCCTTTCCCCCTCCCCACACCGTTCCCCTTTTAAAACCAGCTCGCTCGCGGAGAGCCAGCCCGGGGAGTGGACAAACAAGTTTCTCAAGTTTGCTCGCTCGCTCGCTCTTCCTCGCTTCCTTCTCCCGGCAGCGCGCAAAACACACACAGAGAGCGAGGCGCGCACCAGGTGTCTTCCTCCGCGCGGGGAGTGGAGGCGAGAGAAATAGTCGAGTGAAACGTGGAGAGGTCTGAGGGAAGAAGAGTCTAATTGGGATACTCCTGAGAGAAAGGGAAGCCGAATTAAAAAAAGGAGGCGGAGAGAGAGAGAGAGGGACACACACCTCTGACAAGAAGAAGCCCCGCCCCTTGCCGGAAGGCGAACACGTGACTCGCAGGTAAGGGCGCGAGCGGCTGGCGGGCGCCGCCCCCTACCTACCAGCGCCGCTAAGAAAGGGCGCGGCTTGGGAGAGCGGCCGCTTGTCCAGCTGCTGCGTTTCCAGGCGCGCGCGAGAAGGCTGGGTGGGAAACAGCGCACCTGGCGAGGAAGTTTGCTGGAGCAGCGCTAGCTCGCGCGCGCGCGCCCTTCCTGAGGCGAACTAAATTCGGTTTCCGGTCTTGTTCATTCAGGATTACAATATCTGAATTTACCTTCCCCACTCCCCGCGCTATGTAAGTGGGAGATAGGCGCCTCACACGCGTCACTGTCGCCCGTTCCCAAAGAGGTTTTTTTTTTTTTTAAAAAAAAGTGGTATTGCAGGTGCTTTGTAAAGAATAGGGAAGTTGTAAATCTGTAAGATGCAATCAGTATAATTACCTGGAAATTACCTGAAAGGAAACGAAATCCCTCTCTGTTTTGTCTTCATAAGAAAAGCTTGCTCGTCTAGTAGTTCAGCATCCTGTTCTCAAAGTGGCCGACTTTGGGACCTTTGGGAGGCCAGTAACCAGGACCTGAGGGCAACAGTGTGGCGCAGCGGTTTGGGCTAGCCATGAAGATGAAAGTAACGTGTGAAGTGGGGCTTAGGTAAAGATAAAGGGACCCCTGACCGTTAGGTCCAGTCGCGGACGATTCTGGGGTTGTGGTGCTCATCTCGCTTTATTGGCCGAGGGAGCCGGCATACAGCTTCCGGGTCATGTGGCCAGCATGACTAAGCAGCTTCTGGCGAACCAGAGCAGTGCACGGAAATGCCGTTTACCTTCCTGCCGGAGTGGTACCTATTTATCTACTTGCACTTTGACGTGCTTTCGAACTGCTAGGTTGGCAGGAGCAGGGACCAAGCAACGAGAGCTCACCCCGTCGCGAGGATTCAAACCGCCAACCTTATGTTCGACAAGCCCAAGGCTCAGTGGTTTAACCCACAGCGCCACCCACTTATTTCTCTATGACTCCTTCCATGTGCCCACTAGGAGTTCAAACTTGCCCTTGTCTCAAACTCCATCACTCCAGCTATGACAAACTGCATTGAATCTAGTGGCACAGCAGGTTTTTTTAAACTGCTAGCACATTTGCAAAGCTAAGCAGGGTCTGGTACGTTGCAAATTGGATGGGGCGTGTCTCATGTTGAGATTTTTACATTGGAGGTTGGACTAGATGGCCCTTAGGAGTCCCTTCCAATTCCATGACTATGTCAAACTCAGGGTAAGATCCTAACACCACATAGCTGGGAAGAAGCCCCACTGAATTCACTAAGTCTTGTTTCTGAGATGCAGCCTGCTTCTGGTACTGTATGGGTTGGGCGTCTTTTCTGAAGTGAAAGCAAGTCAACTTTCCTAGCAGGATCCATTCAAGCCTTGGGTGTGCCCAGCTTTTCTCTTTGGGTTTTGTTTGCTCAGCTGCACAAACATCAAAGAATGAAGTCTTCTGGATCTGGTAATCTCGTTTATCGGTTCCTGCAACTTTGTCCTATTGGGCTTTCCATTGCCACACCTTAAGCCTGTGTCCTTTATCCAGAACCTTACTGCCAAAATCATTCACCTCAAAGTTCAGACCATGTGGCACCCCTCTTTAAACCCATACCCCGGTTCTCTCTCTGCATGCAGCCTAACAAGCAAACAATGTCCTTTCTTCAACACCCTCCATACTTTGCTCCCCTTATAGTAAGGTTACTAGATTTTTTTCAAAGAATCTGGGGACACTTCTTTTTTTGAAAAGAAAAGAAAGTGATTTTTTAAAAACATTTAAAAAAAAAAGAAGTAGTATCTTCTCTTCTGGGTCTCCTCTGTCACACGGCCTTCCTCTGGGCCCTGGCCTGTTCTCTTGGAGCGCTATCTGCCGTGAAGTAGTCTTGGGTCGGGCCTGGGCTCGGCCACGTGTCCTTGCCCTCCCAGTGCTCTCCTACCTCTCTTTCTCAGCAGAGGTGACAGCAACAGCGCGGCAAGGTCGGGGCTCCCCTCTTTTTTCTCCTTCCTCTTTCTCTCTCTTTCTCCTCCTTCTCCTTTCCTCAATCTCCCTGCATCGGTTCCAGGGTTTTTACTGGCCCTGGAGCGCCGCTGGGCAGTCAGCCAGGTGGCCGGGCACTCTCTCTCCTGGCTTGATTTGGGTCATGGAGGGGGGGGTCAGTGGTTCCCCCAGTTGACGTGCCGGGCAGCCCCAGTTCCCCCTCAGCAGCGGCAGTCTCAGCAACCCACAGCCAGCCTGGTAGCACAGTTGGTTCTGGCTGGCTTCAGGAGCTGCTCGCTGCTGTGGCACCTGCCATTTTGCCTCGCCGGAAGTCGCCATATGATGTGTCTTGGGCCGTTGAACCAATCACACAACTTCCATTCCCTACTAATAAATCTACAACACTTAAAATATAAATCCGGGGACATTAAATGAAATCCGGGGACATTCCGGGGACGGATTTTGTCCAGGGACAGATTTGTAAATCCGGGGACTGTCCCTGGGAAACGGGGATATCTCAGTATATTAAATGGTTTAGAAATGATTTCAGATAAAATAGACAAATGACCACTGTCTGCTACCCTCACTCTTGCTGCTCCTTTGGTTGTTTGGAACACCCTCCCAGAACACCTATGCAATGTCATTTCTTCCTTCACATTCCTCCTCAAAACCTATGCCTTCCAGGAAACCTACTGTCTTAACCTACTGTGCCTCATCCTTCAAGGGAAACTGTAAAGGCGGTTGCATTTGCACATTCTCTTCCATTGTTTAATGCTTCAGTCTCCTCCCTCTAATTTTGATAGTCTTTCCCACTATCAAAATGTAAATCGCAAAACTTCTCGGTGAATAAACCTGTATTTTTGCTTATGTTATTCCATAAAGTACTTTTACACCGATGATGCTCTGTTAATAACTAGCAGCCTTATACCCAACGTTGCTAGGAATTCAAAGAAACCAAAAGATCAATGCAGTTTTGAAATCAGTGGTTAAAATCAGTACAGTTTTGAATTGAATGACCTCAAATAAGTTCAGTAAGTTCAGCATATGAGCAGTTTTTGTTTCTTGTTCTACTGTTTCAGAAATTTCTGCAAAAACCTTCCAAAATTCTTGAACTTCTCGGCATTCCCACCACATGTGCAGGTAGGTGCCTATCAATGAAAAAAGATTGCTATTCTTGGAGGTAATCATTCTGGGGCTAGAGATGGGTGGGTCCACCCCCTTTATCTTCTGCCACCATCTTTCCTGCCTCTCTTTCTGCCACTTCTTTTTAACTCTCTCAATTCCCTCACACACAGCATTTTTTAATCATTGCCACCTGCATGAATTAGGAAGGGCTCCATGCAATGAGATCCAGGGGGAGTACTAAGCGGGCTGACAGAGGAGTGTTGTGCTCCTGCGACACCAGACATCCCTGCTGAGATACTTCCCCTGCTGTGGCACTGCCTCCTGCGCCTCCACCTGCCAGTATTTTACATTCCTCTACATACAAAGCTTTATCTGCCTCCTATTTTCTTTCCTTCTCTTTCTGGGTTTGTTTGTTTGCTTTTGCCTGCTAAACTGCATGAAAGGAATTGTGTGCCTAAATGCAGACAATTCTGAGAAAAGATGTAGCAGCGTTGCTACATCTAATCCATGCAATCATTCCCCACACTTTAAATGAATGTAAATTGGACAAATTGGACGAGATGAATTTGTGCTGTTTTTCTCACACAAATATCTGAAAGACCGCCTCCTTTCCTACAGACCCTTGAGTGCTTAGATTGGCAGAGGGGCCCTCAGAGGCTGTGTGTGTGTGTGTGTGTGTGTGTGTGCACGTGCACGCGCACGCGCGCACGCGCATCATTTGACAGGGCATTCTCTGTGGTGGCCCCTAAGCTGTGGAACTCCTTCCCCACAGAGGTGTGTCTGGCACCTTCATTGTACAGCTTCTGGAGAATGCTGAAGGCACACTTCTTTGCTCTGGCTTTTGACACTTGAGGTGTATATTTTTAGGACCCACGTTATCTTGTATGGTTGTAAGTCATTTTAAAACTGTTTTTAATCTTGTCTTTTAATGTTGCAACCTGCCCTGGGAACTTAGGATGAAGGGCAGGTAATAAATAAATAACACAGAAATCCTGTTTTCATAAGTAGTTTACTCACTTATCTATAGCCTTGCAATGAGCGTGAGTTGTCCATGTTTCTGTTTCTGATTACATGATCATCTTTTTGAACACCATGATGTGGCCGATTCACCTTTTTCTTTGTAGGTTCCTCCCTTGTTTCCAAGCTATTTATAGCACCTTCCAAATGTGTCAGCACAGCATTCCCTCACCACCACCTCCAGGTGACTGGTAAATTTACTAATGGGTTACTTAAGAGTTATTATAGCCCAGCAGTGAGGAATGTTGTGACTCTTCAAAAGGCGAATGCATGTCAGGACCAACAATGGGGCAAAGAATTCAATTCACTTCGTATTTAAAGGCAAACATCTCTCATTCGCATTTCTCAAAACAGTACGGGAAATGAAACAGCTATCTTTCACATTTTATAGCTCTCCGAATATTGCAATGTCATTCTCCAGACAAGTAATACACACACACACACACACATATGCACCTATTGAACCAAAGTGTCTACAAAAATGCACTGGCTTATGGAAAATTGCTTTACAAAAAAAAATGTATATTAGGCAAAAGTGCATACAAATATTAGGAGAAATGTGCGTTAAGATGTTGATGGATTTTCATGAGGACTTTTCTTTTTAAAAAATTGTGAACAGATGTGGAAATGTGCAGAACTGAATTTAAGATTGAAAATGGAGAAACTAATAAATTAAAATTACCGTCTTGTGCATTTATATGTGTCCACTCCCTTCCAGATATTCCAGATATTTTTTAAAAAATAAATAAATATTTTTTATTTATTTTCCATTTAAGCATATATAATCACATCATTATTATCCACTTCACTTCTTTGGCTCTTTATTTTTTTTTTATTATTTTTTTTTAGAAGAGTTTGGATTTGATATCCCGCCTTTCACTCCCCTTCAGGAGTCTCAAAGCGGCTAACAATCTCCTTTCCCTTCCTCCCCCACAACAAACACTCTGTGAGGTGAGTGGGGCTGAGAGACTTCAAAGAAGTGTGACTGGCCCAAGGTCACCCAGCAGCTGCATGTGGAGGAGCAGAGACGCGAACCTGGTTACCCAGATTACGTGACTACCGCTCTTAATCACTACACCACACTGGCTCTCTTCTTTGCCTCTTTAGAGCAGTCGACTTCCTTTCCTCTCACCTCTTGGCTTTCAAAAGTAACCTTTATATCACAGCATTTTATATATTTTCCAATTCTAATATAACTCATTACAAAATACCTCAAAGTTTAAATAAATGTAGAAAGGTAAAAAAATTCTCATTCCAAGTATTCAGATAACCCTACTAGTGTTGTTAATTGCTTACAATGATCTTTCAAATATTGTATAAATTACTCCAGTCTTTTTGGAATACTTGATTGTGCTGGTTTCGGATTTTTCCTGTCAGCTTCACCAGTTCTGGAAAGTCCATCATCTTCATCTGCCACTCTTCTTTCATTGGTACTTCTTGTTATTTCCATTTTGGGGCTAAAAGGATTCTTGCCGCTGTTGTTGCATACATGAACAGTCTTTTATCTTCTTTTGGTATCTCTTCGCCTACTGTACCCAGTAAAAAGGCTTCTGGTTTTTTAACAAAAGTGTTTTTAAACATTTTCTTTAACTCATTATACAGTCTTACCTCGGGTTGAAGTAGCTTCGGGTTAAGCATTTTCAGGTTGCGCTCCACAACGACCCAGAAGTAACGGATCGTGTTACTTCCGGGTTTCGCTGCTCGTGCATGCGCAGACACTCAAAATGACGTCACGCGAATGCGCGGAGGTGCTGAATCGTGACCCGTGCACGCGCAGACGCGTGTTGCGTTCGCTTCAGGATGCTAACAGGGCTCCGGAACGGATCCTGTTCGCATCCAGAGCTACCACTGTATATCATTTCCCAGAAAGCCTTTACCTCTTTACAAGTCCATCCAGATATTCTGTCCTAACTGGAGGAATTCTCTCTGGTGTAGGAGGGTCTAACTACAGGGCAAGACAAAGTTATTTATCGAGAGGGACACGCCAATCTCAGATCCTAGAAGACAATGTAAGGCAGGGGTAGCCAACATGGTGCCTTCTAGATAATTGGAACTACTGTGCCTTTGGCCTAAGAAAATGTTGTTGCTTCTGCTACTGTGCTTAGTCACTTGGAAAAGAATAATATGAGTGAATAAGGCATGTTTACAACTGTAGACTGGGGAAGGATCTATGAGTTATCTAGTCCTGCTTCCCACTATGGATTCTGAGCTAAACCCAAATGTTGGAAAATAACAACTCCTGGTTCAGGGTCGGGGGAGTCTTGATGAATAAATCTTAATGGCTAGAGGTGTTTGAGTTTGATTACTTTGCTGTTTAGCCCTTTCAGTTTGCAAACAGATTTGCAATCTGTATTATGCCTATTTCCTCATAACTATTCTGTGAAAGTTCTCGGGATAATGTCACTCTTCCAGTGAAGTTCTTTGCCTCGAGAGCAGAAAGCATTCAGGGGCAGAGGGCAAACCAGAAGAAAGGATTGGGGAACAACCCAGGAGTCAGGACCGAAGTGCAAGACTAGAGCACAGAGAGACCTTGTTGCTTAAGCAAACCCTTGTTGCTGTAATCCAAAACCCTATTATACTCCTGCCTGTCCAGAAAGAGCCAGCAATCAGTTCTTGGTACCTAAGTGAAAAACTGCAGTAACATGGCTCAACACATGAGGCTGTAGTCAGCAGCTCCTGACTGTGAATGCCATTGCTATAGATGGAATCTACACACATATAAAAAACACTGTGAAAGTGAAAACGTTTTGGAAAATACATTGAATTTGGCATAGCTCAATGTCGCCATCTAGTGTCACATTTGTATATTGCACGTTTAAAACATTTTATTTGCGGCTGTAGAGCTGAGTCCATAGTTATGCCTACGGTAGCCACTGTTTTAGTTCGCTTGTTTGCAATTTCGGCTACATTCCTGTACACAAGGATGTCTAGGAGTAAGCTCCATTGAACTCAGTGGGACTTACTTCTGAGTAAGCATGCACCTCTCTCCCAAAAATAGGCCTCATTGAAAAGGGCACCGCTGCTCCTTCACTTTTTAGCAAAATTTGCCAGGGAGCAGCTTTTCATACAGTTGACCAAGACGCCTGCCTGCACTCTCTGCGTGTTAGCCTTTGACTCCAAGGGTAGCAAAACTAGAAAATCTGGGTCTGTGTGAGGCCAGAGGTGGATTTAGGGGAGCACAACTGGTTTGGGGATGCAACAACTATGATGTAGAATGGAAGGCGAGAGGCACTAAATTTTGACGTTGCACAGGGTGCCACTGAAATTTGAGACTGCTAGGCTATTGGCCAGAAGTGGCTAGTGGTCACAACCCCTCCTCTACTCCAATATCTGTTGCCGTGTTTGCCAAAAAGCAAGCTTTTGGGAGCAGAAAGGTCACCAAATATTTCTGTCTTTTCTAAAACACTAAACAGAAGGCTTCTTTTTCTCAGTGAGAGTGTGGAATTCTAGCTAGACTCGTTAATGGAAGTTTTCGAGCTAATAATACTTAAGTATAAATAAGGCTGTAAATTCTTCTCAGTGTGGGGGATTTCTATTTTTAAAAAATCCAGCTCCACAAGGTTGCTTCTTCTCAGCAAGAGACTTTCTGTAACATCTGTTTCGTGGCATGAGATTGTTTTCCCATGCATATAAATATTGTGCTGTTAAATCACGAAGTGTGTGCTGTTATTCTTAAACAAGCATAGCACTATTCTAGTTAAATTATTATAAAATATGAGTAAATCACGTTAAGGAGCATATTGTCTAAGGTGGGAGCATATTTAACCAAGTGTTGTAGCAATTTTAATTTTTTTTTATTTTCACTAAGGAAGAGTTAGGCAAATCCTTAATTCTCCAACTGAAACAAAGGGAGGGTGTAATTGTGCAACACTCAATGGATTGCACCTATTTTTACTGCTGGCAGTTGTGTAACGATAGGTGCCAAGCTGAACTTTTTCTGTGGTTCATTTTTGTCAATCATGGTGTCAGTATAGTGGGCATTGCTTTAATATAATATACTGGTATACTCCTCAATGAACTAACCCCGGTGCTGTTACCAGTTCTTCGGTCAAACGTGACCTGGAATGTACAAGTAAATATTCTAAGTTCCTAATATTTAATGTAACAATTAGCAGACTAATCCTGGGCTACAAGCAAAGTTTAATCAGCACCTCCTATAAGAAGGAACTAGATTGTGCACAGACAATGACATCTTCTTCCAAGAGTAAAGAAATGATGCAATAAATATATAGATAACCATTTAGACATTTCTCAGTACAGTCAAGGCCCTTCAACTTCAAAGTTATTTCAGTAAACAAAATTGTAAATGGACAGGAAATTGCAGGAAACAAAACAATGGTTCAAAGGAATAAAGATGTTACAGAATAAACAATCAGACGGGTGGGGTATTAATCATCATCATCACCCCCTCACTCAGTAAGCCACCTCCGCACTGCATAGAAGTAATCAACCTAAAACTGTATTTAAACCCCAGATGTTCAACCACTGGTTAGCTCACAGCTCTAATGGGACCCCCTTTTTGCTCTGTGATCTCAATGGTCAATTTTCATGCTTCCTGGATGGCAGACCAGGGAACAGGTGAGGGAGACTTCCGCATATGTTCTTCAGGCTTGGATAATTAGGAATTCTCTTTCTCTCCGATAATTAAGGTGTGTATTATACTGCATATTTGTAACCTTGTCTGAAGCGGCATCTGCATACTCTGCCTCTTTTTATTTCGTGTGATATTTCGTACTTATTTCGTTTATTCCTCTAGTGTGTCAGCTTCTTTATTGGACATACAGTAGGTTAAGACACTTATCCATAACAGACACACATATTGACTCCAGCAAAAGGTTTCAGCCCTCTTGTGTGTTGGATACACCTGGGTGCGTGGACAACCAACCCTCGTAACAGCTGAATAGTAACAATGACTGCTCTGGATCTTGTTTCCTGCATTTGGTCAGAACATCACCTCTGCTTTGTTCCTGGGCCAGCCTGCTAGCTTTTATTTGCAAATAACTTGGACTTGCCTAGTGATCCATAAATCCTGCTCAAATCCGTACTCATCCCTTTTCACATCAGCAAGGTGGAAGATCTCTGGTTATCTTCAGACTTCATAAAATATAAACAGACAGATGCCAGGTGGAACATTTGCAGCACCAAGTGTGTATATCGTCCAAAAACACACACACACACAAAACAGAAGTAATGTCTATCTCTGGATGGAACATCTCAAGTTTCCATTTTTAGGTCTTAGCTTTTCTATCGTATGCAGGGCTTTTCCTGTTCAAGGTGAGGTTGTACAATTGCCTTTGTGTAAAATGCAGCTCACAGAGTAATCGAAAGAAAAAACTCAACCCTTATGTGCTATCTCATTCATACGCTAAAAACTTCGCTGAACCAATTCTAATAACAGCACTGTAGCAGCTGAATAAATGCAAAGACCTTCCTGTAACTGACAGTACCTCTTTGTGATGTAACTAGCAGTGCAATCCTATACCTACTGGACTCAATGGGACTGACTTCTACAGGGATATGATTGCACCAGTGGTTTTCAACCAGTGTGCTGTGGCACCTGGAGTACCTTGAATGATGGTCAGGGGTACCACATGCAACACTGCTCTCTGACCCTCTTTCCTTCCCTCCCTCCGCTGATGCTCTCTCATGTCTCTGCCTTCCAAAGGCTTGTGTGGCTGTTTGTTACAGCAGCCCTGGCTACAAGCTCCTCAGATGAATGGTGTGCAGGCTCCTGTTGGGTGTGTGAAAAAGGGTGAGGGGCTGCCGGCTCTGCAGGCAAGGGGTGACATAACTGGACTCCTGAGCCCCACAGGGGTGTCACAGAAAGAATGTACAGTGGTGCCTCGCAAGACGAAAAGAATCCGTTCCGTGAGTCTCTTCATCTTGCGGTTTTTTTCGTCTTGCGAAGCAAGCCCATTAGCGGCTTAGCGGATTAGCGCTATTAGCGGCTTAGCGGGCTTAGCGGATCAGCTGGTAAGCGGTTTAGCGGCTTAGCGGATCAGCTGATAAGCGGCTTAGCGGCTTGGGAAAGGGGGGGGAACCCCGCAGGAACTCGCAAGACATTTTCGTCATGCGAAGCAAGCCCATAGGAAATTCATTTTGCGAAGCACCTCCAAAACGGAAAACCCTTTCGTCTAGCGGGTTTTCCGTCTTGCGAGGCATTCATCTTGCGAGGCACCACTGTAGTTGGTTAAGGGAACTGTGGACTCAAAAAGGTTGAAAACCTCTGTATTGCACCATAATTGGCTGGTCTTCTTAGGGTTAACCTAAAGAGAACCCTTCTGGAGCACAACAAAAGCCCTTTCAGTCCAGCATCCTGTTCTCGCACTCACCAACCAGATGTCTATGGGAAGATCACAATCATGACATGGGCACAACAGTGCAACAGTGAAGACAGAGTCACAGTAACATAGAGAGCTTGCTTTGCAACTGAAATCATAGGCATGATTGAGCCACCGGTCTCCCCACCACCATCCCAGACATGCTATTTGTTTATTTTTTAGAAAAAATAAACCAAAGCACCATATGAAAGTTCATGCATTTATACATTGATTGGTATTTTTTGTTAAAAACACCGGAAACTCTATTTTTTGCTAAGCAAAAGTGTTTCAGGGATCCTGGGGAGGTTTCACAGAGGCCAGCCAACCAGTACCGGACAGAACCAGATTCTGCTTCAAACTTGCAGAGCCAATTTCCAATCTCCCCCACTCCCTTGAGCTCAATCCCAGAAACTACATGTGCATTTGAACCAAATGCAACGAAGGTGCTGCCAGATATTTTGCAATCTCTTGTCTTTGCTTATAGCTCCATCCTAAATATCTGTACGGAACAGCAAGTGCCTCTCATTTCAAAGGGTTATACTTTTATAATCAGTTCTTGGAATTGCAACACACACACACAAAGAAAAAAACAGAAGAAAAAGGTCTTTCAGCTATTTAAAATGCTGTGATAGAGCATTTTCAGTGTGCACAGAAAAGCAAAATAATTGCCTGTTCCCAGGGCTGGTTCTACCATTAGGCAGAGGTAGGCAATAATCTCAAGTGGTAGGTTCTGAAGGGCAGCAGTGGTGGCCCCCAGTCCTTCTTTCTGAGCCTCCTCCATGACCCCTCTGTTGGAGATCAGAGCTGTGTGTACCACACAGCCTGTCCAACAGCCTTTGCGAACAATGCAGAGGAGAGTGTTCTTCCAGAGACGAAAGTCAACCAGCCATGTATATATGACAGGACTTATCTTGTTGGCATGCGCCTATCAACCTGATGCATATCACATAGTCCCCCTGTTCCAAGGCCAAGTTCAGGTTAAAGTCAACGCTGTGTGAAGAACAACTGCCAAGAATCAAAAAGCGACTTATGAACTTTGCCAAGTGAAGAGCACTTAACCACACCCAAGCCCACCATTTCTGCCTGTGCAACAGCCCCATATTCAAGCACGGTATATGATAACGTGCTGTTGGAAAGCAGCCCTCCTTGACCTTTGAACATGCTAACGGAATTGGGCATGGCAGCCTATGCATTTGCTGGAAGAGTGGGGCGCACTGGGCGAAGAGAAAGGCACGTAATCACAGGTCTGAAGCAGTGTCAATAGTTCACTGCAAAGTTTCTTTTGTTTGTTTCAATGTTTTGGATCTTTAAGATACATTAGAACAAAATCGTTTCATGAAAGGAGAATTAGATTTTGTGTTTACACTCTTCTCAACACACTTATTATTTGGCTTCTGCTTATACTGGCAAAATGTCAAAGTCTTATCACTAGAGGATAAGTACTATACAAAATACAGTGGTACCTCAGGTTACAGAGCCCGCTAACCCAGAAATATTACCTCGGGTTAAGAACTTTGCTTCAGGATGAGAACAGAAATCGCGCGGCAGCGCAGCTAAAGTGGTGCTTCAGGTTAAGAACAGTTTCAGGTTAAGAACGGACCTCCGGAACGAATTAAGTGTGTAACCAGAGGTACCACTGTATAGCACAATTTGTCTAGCAAGCTAATTTCTCTAACATATCTTGCAGGATATGTAATCATCCGTGTTTTGCTTGTTTGCTTGCTTATTTGTTTTGAAGCCCTATTGTATACTCAAAGAACTTCAGTTTTCTTATTTGGGAGTAAGAGGCACTGAATTGAGTGGAAGTTCTTTTTTATCAGGCATGTCATCATCAATGCTTTTTTAAAAAAAGAAGAATAGGTGCTGGAACTCGCCAAGAACACCTCCCTTATTATCATAGAATGGCAATGGCGCCCATCTGAGAGGTGCTGGAACTGCAATATTTTTCAGCACTTTCATTATGTGGAGGAACCCATGCGTTTCACTTAAAGTTTGGGACAGGTCTGAGTTATTTTATGCTTCTTTGTCCATAAAATCCTAGGTGCAAAACCTGATACCAGGTGCAAATGGGAGGGACTTACTCAGCCTGCAATCTCCATCTTGGAGCTGCATCCAGAAACTGACCTCATGAGTACACTATCCAGCCTGATTTTGTTGTTGTTTGAAATTTTGGATGGTCTTCTCATATAAAGGTATTGCTCAGTTCTGAATTCTGTAAAAGGAAACATGGAAAAAGGAAAAACCCATGCTTTCTGAAAAATAGCCACTAGAGGGCAAAAGAGACCACACATATTCAAAGTGGGCTTTTAAGAAACGAGGGCGCATCTGGGTAAAGTCTGTGCATGCATATAATATTACCTGGCTGCTTTTCTCTGTGTGTGGTACTCCACACTGCTTAAAGAGGCACACCTGAGCAAAGCAGAACAGCTACACTTTTGGACACTAGTGTGTAAGAGATTTATAATCTCAGATATGGGAACCATCATGGTGCAATGGTTAGAGTGTTGGGAGTAGGAGCTGAGAGGCTTGGGTTCAAGTCTCCATTCAGGTATGAAGCTCACTGGGTGACCTGTGGCCAGCCCTAGTCCCTCAAGCTGATCTACTTCACAGGGCTGATAGAGAGGTTATCTGATGAGCATGGTGGAATATTTATGGACTACAGCAACTCCTCTTCCCCAGCCCTCCAGTTGAGGCTGACGCTCCACTGGATACCTGGGTGGAGCTGAACGAGAGGGGAACTTTTCCTGCAGAAGGATACATCATGTTCATAGAGCCATATGGGGACAATTAATGTACACACAGAATAAGTCCATTGACCTCTTTCTCCACAATTCCAGCTGACAGTGAGAGTGTAATAGTTGTAAAGAGTCAGAAGATGGGGAGGTGATTTCAGGATTCAGACTGCTAGCGACTGAAGTCCCATGAATTAAGGTTCTCAGCAGGCTTACAGCTGACACTTTGGTGTGCCCTTCCAGCTGGAACACCAGCATCTGACCAGAGGCTGTTCAAGCAAATCATTTTACAGCAGATTCAGCAAGGATTAAAAGAAAATCTCTTTCTCTTTTTAAAAAAATGCATTATTACTTTACGGCAGGTGCGAGGAACTCTTGGCCCTCCAGATGTTCTGAACTACAACACTCATCATCCTTGGCTATGTGTGTGAAGGCTGATGGGATCTGTAGTTCAGAAGCACCTGGAGGTTCCCCGCATCTGGCTATGGCCTTCACAGTTGCAACACGTGACAATGGCCACCAGGCTAGGATGCCTATTGAAAGGCATAGACCAGTCTTCTCCAGCCTGGGATGGCTTGTGGCTGTTGTAGTCCAAAACATCTGGAGGTCATCTGTTTGTGAAGGCTGGTGTAGATGAATGTGTGAAGGACAGGCGACTTGAACGACGGCAGCTAAAACTTCAGCCTTTGTTTTCTGACCCAGTAGACCTCTATAATAAACAACAGTAGGGGATTATTGTTGTCTCCATCATGCCCTGTGTTTGTCCTGGTGGGACCTTCACCTTCCTGTTGGTGGAGACAAAGAGGGCTGAAGCAGACATTCCTTTTGGCTGTTGCTATAAGGCAGTTGTTATGTACTGAGTTGAATAGGATCCAAAAGGCAGCAGTCTGATTGGTCCTAGAACAATAGTATTCAGAATGCAGCAGTCTGATTGGTCCACAGGAGCCACCCAATCCAGCTCCAGGTGGAAGTGAATCCGCAACCTGATTGGCCTACAGATGAATCCCGGAATTAGCCAATCACGTGGGGCCCATTGTGTAAATAATGCATATAAAGCAGACATTCTGGGGGAACTTCCATTCTTCCTCACCACTATGAGCTGAATAAAGAGCATGAAATCCAGTTATAATGATTTTTTTTTTATTAAAAAAAGTATTTCTCTTTCTCCTTTGTGACAGCTTTTTGCCATTAAGCTGTTCACCACACATTTCTGTTAACACCTCCCCACCCCTCTACTGTGCCCAATAAGCCTTCCATAGGAGCAAATCAAAGGTCATCATGTTCACCTCCCTGCTGTTAGGAATAACCAAACCATCATCAAGCTGCAGCCCTCCCCCTCCAGCCTCCACAACCCATCCCCTCCTTTCAGCCCCATCTCCCCCATATTGCTCCCAGCCTGTTTATATTCCTGATATGGCAGCCTAAAGTGGAAAATTCCTTCTTTATCCCTAAGCTGTGCCAAATTGAGCAATGTCATATTATCTATTGTTTTTTAAAAAACAATGCTTCCCTTAATGCAAACCAGAACGGCAGTGTGCGTGCGTGTGTGTTTCATAACCTCATATTGCTTATTCATATTTCCCTGGTGGGCCCCAATATGCAAAGCTCTAGCCAGTTTTCCCAATTCTCCCTCCGTTCCTCCCCCCCCCCCCCCCGCAACATGCACACACACACACCATCAGAATCTGCATCCTTTACAAAATTAAGGAAAGTGCTAGCTCTTAAGACACTTGGATCTCGTCCTTGAGCTTGTCACTGCGGTTATAAAAGCTAGCTGCTTGCTTTTTCAAAGCGAAGATTCCCAACCGAACCACTTGATTTCAGCTGATGAACAACATTAGTCAGTACTGAAACTATTAACGCTGGAAGGCTTAACGGCGACTGTAGAGTCAAGCTAGGGAGCCCAGCCGAAGGACACGTTAGGACAGGCACCCCCAAACTCGGCCCTCCAGATGTTTTGGGGCTACAATTCCCATCATCCCTGACCACTGGTCCTGTTAGCCGGGGATGATGGGAGTTGTATTCCCAAAACATCTGGCAGGCCGAGTTTGGGCGTGCCTGCATTACGATATTGAGAACCCTGAACGCCAATTAACCCTGACAGCATTATCTTAAAGGAAAGCACTTCTAAACCGTTTTATAGTAACCACGTACTGTTACAAGCACTATCTACGTATGGGTGATAAGAAAGTTAAACTGATCTTCAGTGTAAAAGTGCGTTCTTGAACAATGTTTATTTTGTGGGTGCGCCATTAATGCAGAGAGCTTCTGGCTCCATCATTGAGGGGAGGCATCAGGCAAGATGTCCTAAGTGGGTCTCCCTCCTTACCACTGTCTTGTTTTGTTTTGTTTTTGTTTTGTTTGTTTGTTTGCCCTTGGCATTCCACACAACTTCCTGGAGGAAGATGGCAAGGTGGTGGGTTCAACCAGGCTGGTTCTTGCCCCTGTTTGTCCTTGGGCAGTTAAGCAAACAGCCCTACTGAAGAGAATCAGCAGCCAGACCACAGGGAACAGTGGGCATCAGCAGTCAGCAGCAAGGCCAACCCACCCACCCCCCAACACAAGACCATGAGAAGAGCACTACTGGATCAGGGCAAAGGCCCGTCTGTTCTCACCATAGCCAGCCGGATGCCCATGGGAAAGCCCAGAAGAAGGTTCTGAACCCAACTACAGCTGCATGTCCAACAACTCACACACCTCCCCATCCTCCAGCCTGCCCCCTGCCTCACAGGAGACAAAAACCCTTTACTTGTTTCCCGCTCCCTCTGGTCCTGCTGCCTCTTCCACCGACTCCACAGAGCCCTGCCAGTCCCTGACACACAGAGAGAGTCATGAACTCTCAGGTCAGCAACCTGAATGCACAGTAGGCATTGTGCAGAAGTGAGAGAGAAGACCAGGGTTCATAGGATTGTAAAACTGGAAGGGATTCCAGGGTTCATCTTGTCCAACCCCCTGCGTAGGTTCGAATCCCCATGAACACCTCCTTGATCTTCTTGGAGGAATATACGTGAAATATTTATGGAATATAAATGTAACAATTAAAGAATGCATGATAATGAAATGGAGGGAAGTAGAGACTGCAATAACTACATAAGGAGCGTCTCCACCCCCATCGTTCAGCCCGGACACTGAGATCCAGCACCGAGGGCCTTCTGGAGGTTCCCTCATTGCAAGAAGTGAGGTTACAGGGAACCAGACAGAGGGCCTTCTCGGTAGTGGCGCCTGCCCTGTGGAACGCCCTCCCTTCAGATGTGAAGGAAATAAGCAGCTATCTTCTCTTTAAAAGACATCTGAAGGCAGCCCTGTTTAGGGAAGTTTTTAATATTTAATGCTGTATTGTTTTTAACACTTGATTGGGAGCCGCCCAGAGTGGCTGGGGAAACTCAGCCAGATGGGCGGGGTATAAATTATTATTATTATTATTATTATTATTATTATTATTATTATTATTATTAACTTTTGCCCTTTAAGATGATTATATATTTGGTTTTTAGTCCAGCTTCAGTTTGTAGGTTAATCGTTCTAGCCAAAGGCCATGACAAACTGGTTTTTATAATATACACTTAAAGAACAAAAGACTGGGTGGAAATGTAACCTCATTTACATTTGCAATTTGTTAGTACTTGGCAATTATGGCTGTGGAAAGGACATGGTCAGAAGCAAAGAGTTTGCAATAATAAAGACAGCATTTGAACCTCACTCCGCTGAAACCTTCAGTCTTTTCAGGAAACTGTAACAGCAACAATGGAAATGTTGGAAGCAACACTTAAATTCCACATCAGGGGATAAGAAAGTTGCATTTATCCTAATTCTATTGGACACTGATGTGAGATTGGGGGGACGGGGACTTTATACTAAGCTAGTATAATATAAATGGAATGTCTGGAATTAAGAGGAATCACCAATAGAATAAACTTTGCAGTCTGCTTTATTTAGTTTCCTTTTTCCACCATGCACATATACACAGACTGCGTAAGACACCATTTTCCAAATGGATACAAGAAGGAGCTGTGACTGTAAAGCAGCTGGGTAAATAGGATTTATGCATGCGTTTCCCTTCCTCAATATGTTTGGGAGATATCAATTAACATGCCTTTTCTAATTCAGTGCAAAATTAATTTGTCCTACCGTATCATTGTGATGCGCCATCTGTTCAAAGCTGAACAGAAAACAATGAGGTGCATAGTGCCATGACTCCTCCATTCACGAAGTATAAGGCTATCAGTAGCTACATTCTACCTCCACGGTGGGGGGCAGCATGCTTCTGAATGACAGCTACATGGAATTGCAAGTTTGCTGTCGTGTTCATGCCCCTCTTGTGGGCTTCCCACAGGTATCTGGTTGGCAACTGTGACAACAGGATGTTGGAATATGTGGGTCTTTGGTCTGATCCAGCAGGGGTCTTCAAGAATGCTGCTCTGATGTACTCCCTAGTTCCAGGGTTGGGAAGGGAGACCCATCATACCACTCAAGGTGTCTATTCCTGGCCCAAAATCTTCACCCAGTCAACCTCACTCTCTCTACCTATGTTGGTGAGTATTCTGGCGACAGGCTCTCTTTGAACTGAGATGCTAGCCCTGGAGGCCATCTCCTGGAATGCGACACCAAGCCAAGACCATTTCCGAGCACAATTCAAAGTGTTGGTGCTGACCTTTAAAGCCCTAAATGGCCTCGGTCCTGTATACCTGAAGGAGCGTCTCCACCCCCATCATTCAGCCCGGACACTGAGATCCAGCACCAAGGGCCTTCTGGCGGTTCCCTCATTGCGAGAAGTGAGGTTACAGGGAACCAGGCTGAGGGCCTTCTCGGTAGTGGCACCCACCCTGTGGAACACCCTCCCTTCAGATGTGAAGGAAATAAGCAGCTATCCTATCTTTAAAAGACATCTGAAGGCAGCCCTGTTTAGGAAAGTTTTTAATATTTAATGCTGTACTGTTTTTAAACACTTGATTGGGAGCTGCCCAGAGTGGCTGGGGAAACTCAGCCAGATGGGCAGGGTATAAATAATATATTATTATTATTATTATTATTATTATTATTATTATTATTATTATTATTATTTGCCCACTGAGTGGTAGTAGTGGGACTTTGGGGTTTGGGGCAGGAGTGTTTTCCCAGTCCTACCTGGAGATATTTGGGGACGTCTCACAATGCAGGCAGATGCTTGGTCACTTAGCTATGGTCTTTCTCAACAGAGTAACTGGCCTGACATCACCCAGGAAGCTTCAGGACGTGAACCTGGGCCTCTTCACTTCTAGTCTTACACTCTTACAACACACTGACTGTATATGTAAAAGAGGTTTATGCTAGAAGTTGGAGCTCTTTGTGTGGGTGGGCGTTCCTGAGTCATTGACTCTCTTGGAGATATTTGGGTGGAAGCCAACTAAAGTGTCCCATCAGTGCAAGGATTTCTGCTTGCGCAGGAGAATTTTACTCCCCCCTGATCATCCTCTCGAAATCTGCTCCTGAGGGTTGGGGAACTCCTAGGATAGATTTAGGGCACATGGGGGAGGCGGGGGGGGAATCCTATTGCACAAGTGGAAATCCTTTCATCGATGGGACTCATTACTCAGTGTTATTTTGGACTCAACCTTTTATTTATTTTTAAAAATGGCATCTCCCAGAGAAGCCAATTCTTACTCATACTTTCGGTGCAATGGCACAATCCTGATTAGTTAATGGGGTGCCTAAGTATAATTGAAAGCTGTGAAATTTTATTACTGTACACTACTGTTCTGGGGATTTCGAAAGAGCTAGGTAATTTATATTGCTAACATTCCCCCGAATATTAGTCCCGTGCCTTTAAGCTTTAAGTGAAAGACTGTAGCTTTCGGAAACATAGGGCTGGTCCGTGTCTCATCGTTCAGTGGATGACTGTGATTTTGAGTGATTAATCACAGGTACGTCACAGTTCCAAACCTCCTTGCAACATCTCACAATAGTAGCCAGTTCACACAGTCAGCCACCAGTCATCTAATGCAGAAAACGTAAGTCGTGTGTGTGCATGTGTGTGAACCAGGTCAGTGCCCTAAGTATTTGGCTACCATGACCCCTCCCTAAGAGATGTCTATTGGAACAACCCATTCTCTTCTCACTGCTTTGCTGCAACTTCCAGAGAGGTATCTGTGTACACCTGTAGGGCGTGCGATTTTAGGAGGTGAAACTTAATGTTTGCCAATTTATTCAATGAGGGGGTCTTTAGAATATGTCTTGGAGTGTGAGGAATTTGAATCTGCTGTTATTCTTGTGGTTGGACAATATTTCATATAATAATAGAGTTGGAAGGAATCCTGAGCGTCATCTAGTCCAACCCACATTTAGCTTGGTAAGTCTACATTTGGTGATGAAGCACATAAACTGCTTTTGGAAATCCAGATAATTTTAATTTTTACCTTCTGCAAATGTCAGTATATATAGTATATAGTATATAGTATATACTAATATATAATCCAAAAAGGGCCTTTTTCCCCCATCTGGAACTCAGTTCCAGCACCTCTCAGGTGGGCGCCATTGCCATTATAAGAGAACAAGGGAGGCATTGATAGTGAGTTCGTTCCGGCATCTCTTTTTCTAGAAAAGTGACGCTGAATATAACTGCAAGTACTTGGCAATCATTTTTAATGATTTCTATGCAATTTTGCACACACTTTATTTACCAAGCGTGTTATTTGAATTCCCAAGTCATGTTACAACTTTTTAGCGCCCCTTGTTTTCGGGCTTTAAAAGTTGAAAAATTCAACACCGTAGCAGTCAACACACCGAAGAAACTCGTGGCGCCTTAAAGACTAATAGATTTGTTATGGCATGAGGTTTTATGGATGAGGATCCACTTTGTCAGATGCCTGAAGCATTATCCTCAGTTGACAGCCACACAAACACCCTTGTGGTGACACTCACTGGTACTGCGCAGCAACACCTCTTTGTTTCGCTGACTTTTTCTGCTGACACCTCTCGCACTTTTATCAAGATGGGGATTGGCAAGTCATCTTTTTACCAAAAACCCCACACACGCAGTGTATGTCAGGCATAGGCAAACTTTGCCCTCCAGATGTTTTGGGACTACAACTCCCATCATCCCTAGCTAACAGGACCAGTGGTCAGGGATGATGGGAATTGTAGTCACAAAACATCTGGAGGGCCGAATTTCCCTATGCTTGGTGTATTTATACAGACAGAGATGGCGGTATATAGAGACCAGCCCACCCGAATTCCTTTCATGCAGATATTTCAGATCCACAGCCAAGGGCTCCATACTGGGAAGTATCAATAAATGGACAGCAGGAGATCACAAGCATCAGGAGTAGCTTGGAAAAATACTGTGAAGTGAGAGCCGAAGCTGTCGCCCCTCCCCCTCCCCAGTGGGCTGCGGAAAAAACACACCCTAATCCACAAAGTAAATAAATGGGAAGCTGGAAGGAGAGTAACAAGGGAACAATAGAAAAATGAGAGTTTTCAGCCTACACAGCACGGTTTCCAGACCATGCACGAAGCTCCCGCCTGAGGTGGGATACTGTCTGCTAGAAGTTGAGGCTTTGAAGCCATGTCCAAAGGTTAATGATGTGGAAGTGCCATAGAGCCATAGAGCCGCAGCAGAGTTTTCTGAGTCAGCAGTGCTGTTTGAGAGCAAAATGGTTCTGTGACCCTGGGTGCTGCGTGGAAGCTGAACTTATCTGATGACCTCATTAGTCAGAGGAACATCCACCGCCGTCTCTTCCCTTGTTCAAGCAATTTCAGGCCATACTAACGCAAGCCTTCATTGGCGCAGCCCGTTCTTTGGCTAGAATCATAATAGCACATACGTGGTAACGCTTCTGTGCTGCCCACCAGCGCTGCAAGTATGGGGGAGAAATTCATTTCAGTTCACATTCAAAGGCAGACTCACCTAATTCACACTTTTGAATATGCAAACCAAGTCACAGCCACCCACTGAATTTCTCGCTTCTCTGAATTTTGCAATACAGTTCTCCGACCCCAAGTAATGAGCACAAAAATACACCGTGGGTTAAAGTGTACACAGCAGTGCTTATACCGGTAATGCTTTGCAAAAAAATGTGTATATTGGACAAAATTGCATGCAGACATGTATACAGTGGTTCCTTGGGTTAAGAACTTACTGTATTTTTCGCTCCATAAGACGCGCCTGACCATAAGATGCACCTAGTTTTTAGAGGAGGAAAACAGGTACAGTGGTGCCCCGCAAGACGAATGCCTCGCAAGACAGAAAACTCGCTAGACGAAAGGGTTTTCCGTTTTGGAGGTGCTTCGCAAAACGAATTTCCTATGGGCTTGCTTTGCAAGACGACAATGTCTTGCGAGTTCCTGCAGGGTTTTTTTTCCTCCCCCCTTTTTCTAAGCCGCTAAGCTGCTTATCGGCTGATCCGATCAGCCAATAAGCCGCTAAAAGCCGCTAATAGCGCTAATAGCGCTAATCTGCTAATCCGTCAATGGGCTTGCTTCGCAAGACGAAAAAACCGCTAGACGAAGAGAATCACAGAACGGATTCTTTTCGTCTTGCGAGGCACCACTGTAATTCGTTCCAGAGGCCCGTTCTTAACCTGAAACTGTTCTTAACCTGATGTACCACTTTAGCTAATGGGGCCTCCCACTGCGCCGCCGCCGTGCAATTTCTGTTCTCATCCTGAAGCAAAGTTCTTAACCCGAGGTACTATTTATGGGTTAGCGGAGTCTGTAACC
This sequence comes from Podarcis liolepis, assembly GCF_965112155.1. Taxonomy (NCBI): domain Eukaryota; kingdom Metazoa; phylum Chordata; class Lepidosauria; order Squamata; family Lacertidae; genus Podarcis; species Podarcis liolepis. The sequence continues at coordinate 50,914,796 of NC_139565.1, read as the reverse complement.
TAAAGCGTCTGTAACCTGAGGTACCACTGTATTGGGGGAAATTACACTAAAATGGTGAAGAATTTCCATGAGTGCTTTTAACAAAATGCAAATAGATATAGTGGACTGAAGGCTGGGGAAATGGGAAACAAAGAGAAATTGACATTCACTCATCCCTAAGGAGTTGTTCTTAAAAGAGCTGAAATCAATTTTCCAAACACATGAATTTTTTTGTGGCAAATTTCCCTTGAAATTTGACTGAAAATTTAAGTCTTCCTTGGTGAACTTTAAGGCAATTTTGTTCTTTATCCTTACGAGAAACATACAAAACTACATACATAAATATTTATATAAATATATGGTTATAAACCTGTTCTTATAGAACATGCCCTATCACGTGTTACAATTTCATTATTTATAAAGCAATTGTATGATTGTCAGTGCTATAGATTACTAATACTCTTTCAACATTTGTTACATTTCATCCCGTTTGTGGAAAAATAATTGTTTCCTTTAATTTTGCTCCCTATATTAGTTGCAAACCCCATCAGCTTTTCAAATTGCTCTTGTGCTGCCCACCCCGCCCACCTGCTCAGCCTGACCAGTCCGGTGAATTCTGCCATGACTGTACATGCCATGCTTCCCTAATACATTCTGCTGCTGTTTCATAATCCACTCTTCTAACTGCATTTTGACATTTGTACAGCAATCGGTGACTGGCAATATTCTGATGTTGCAGGATAAATTTCCCCCCAGAATTACAAAACTCAGAACGTATGTCTTTCTCTATATCTCCCAGAAGAATTAACAGTGGTTTGAATGGTACTTGATATTCAACATTCCGAATGGTTTTAAATTACCAGCACCCCAGCACGTGTAAAGTCAGCACCCCTATTCTTCAATTCTTGCTAAGTGGTGGGATGTTAAATCCCCGTAGTAAATTGTTTTATAATAATTCTCTTTAATGCTTATACATGATGACAATTAATTAATTTAATTTAAATAATTAATTAAATTAATTTAAATAATGTAGCATTCTGTGATACTCATTTGAGTCATCTGCCACTTTATTTTAAAGTCATTACCCTTAATTTCACCCATAGACAAAAGATCTAAACGAGGTTAACTTTGGCATCTTTCTTTAAGGCAATTTGTCACATGCGCTTTAATTTTAGGGCTGCGATCCAGTTAAGGTCGTTCCCCCCACCCCCCAATGGATGAATAACTGATCTATTTTCTGGGTGATTTTTATTTATTTATTTTATTAAATTTATATAACGCCCTTATATCTGAAGACCTCAGGGTGGTTCCCAAGATGGAAGCACAAAATACGAAAGGTAAAACGAAAACAAAACAATAGCCTCTCCTCCCACAACCACATTGAAAAGGCCGTAGAATATTAATCAGCCAAAGGCCTGGTCAAAGAGAAACGTTTTCGCCTGGCACCTAAAGATGTATAATGATGAACCTCCCTGGGCAGAGCATTCCACAAGTGGGGTGCCACTGCAGAAAAGGCCCCGCTCTTGTGTTGCCATCCTCTGGACCTCTCATGTAGGAGGCAGACGGTAGGAGGCACACAAAAGAAGGGCCTCAGAGGATGATCAGTTTATATGGGAAGAGGCGGTCCTTGAAGTATTGTGGTCCTAATTCTAAAGAATTAGAACTCCCCTTCCCACTTTAAATTCAACCCCCAAGTGGAAGAGGGATGGACATACATAAATCTGTCTTCCCCTCCTAGATCCTTCAGAAGCTGGACCCGTTTCAATAAAATACCTGGGCTCCACCTAGTGGGCAGAACTGTAACCATTCAGGAATCCTCTAGGGCAGAATTTCCCAACCTGTGGGTTGTGACTTGCACGTGGGTCACAAAGTCTGTGCAAGTAGGTTACACAATTTATAAGTAAGCCCAAAGTAATTGCTGCTTTTAATCCTTAACTGGTACGATGGATATCTCTTACACCTCCTTGTTTCGTTGGCATATTATGACGCTGTGTTGACGCTTGGAACTGAACTTCAGTAAGGCTCATGCCTTACACTTGTAACGCTTGGGGAACTGCTCTTTGGTGGATGGCGGTACATCAAGAGATGGTTTGCTAGAAGGTGGTTATACGGGGACCAGCAGCAAAGCCTTGAAGAACAGCCCCTTCTCACCAAGTCTCAGCAAGCAGGAGGTGTTCCCTGATGGGGTTTTGAGGGCTTTGCAAGAGCTTTTCCTAAGGAGAAACCCTTGCAGATCCTTGCTACTGGAAAGGAAGGGAAGGTCAGCAAGAACTTTTCTTTAAGGTGCCAAAATGTCTTGGGCTGCCCCTGAGAATATGTATTAATAATTATCTAATCGCCATCAAACCCCATAATACCAAAAGGCAAGCTCAGCCACCTCACTTTCCAAAATGGACTTTATCATGAATTAAAATATTTAGAATATTCATAGTTCATTATTCCTAACACTACTTATGTAACCATGTGTCTTTAGAATAAGTTTTTATAGCTTATGAAGCAACATCCTGCAATCAGATTATTGGTGTTCTTGCTTTCCCCTTTAAAAAAAACTGAATAACTTTGTAAGTGCTACAAATATTTCAACAAATTCCACATTAATAGGAGCACTGAGTAATTTTTTTTTGCATGCATGCCTCAAGTAATGGTTATAAAATAGGCAAAGTTGCAGCTAAACCAACGGCTGCTGAAGACTTGAGGTCCAAAATTCATGTGACAATAAATTGGTGGGTCAGCATACCAAGTAATTTTGGACTTTACGGTCACCATACCAAATAGTTTGGGAGCCACTGCTCAAAGGAACTCCTCCATGACCATATCCCATTGCTATGAATGGGTCACTAATGATGGTGAGCACAGACAAAGGGGAGTGCTTCACAATGCACGTAGTTTAACTATGGAATTTGCTCCTAGAATATTTGCTGATGAATGTCAACTTGGACATCTTTAAAAATGGATTAGACAAATTCATGTAGGATAAAGGTTATCAATATCTGTTAGTTTTGACCTTTAAAGCCCTATGCGGCCTAGGACCCACGTACGTACAGAACTGCCTCTCCTGGTATGCCCCGCGGAGGACCTCAAGGTCCACAAATGACAACATTTTGGAGGTCCCAGGTCACAAGGTGGTTAGATTGGTCTCAACTAGGGCCAGGGCCTTTTCAGGACTGGCCCCGACTTGGTGGAACGCTCTGTCACAAGAGCCTCACACAGAGGCAGGTTGTGTCTCTCAGCATGTGGAAGATGAGCAGTAGAATACTACTGTGTTCATGTCCTGTTTGTGTGTTTCCTACAGACACTTCGTTGGGCAGTGTGTGAACAGAATACTTTTCCCTAGGCCTAATCTATCAGGCTTTTATTTCCTCCTTACGATGCAGAAGGACAGGGTTTGGTCTCCAGGATGGGATCAAGTTCCAACTTGCAACTTTACTAGGAATTAGGCATTTTCACATAGGAGCTTAAACTGAGTCATGGTCCCGTGGGGTTTAAAATGTGAGTTCAAAGCTTAAAGTGGCAGAAACACTAATTCCCATTTCAAGTGCCACGTTTTCATCTCTTTTCTATGTGAGCAACAATCCACTACTACTGACGCCCGGACGGCTCAGTATCTATTTAAGGACTCTGTTCTCATGCACCACAGTCTACAGTGTGAGAGCCACTTCCCGTAAAAATGCCATCCCACACCGTAAAGGTGCACATGTACAGGATGAGATAACATGGGTGGGTCCAGTCATGTGGCTCTTCCTCATACAATTGCCTCCTTGCTGGAGGGAGAGTTCCGTCATTTGGGAAAGACCGGTGTCATTGGCCCTGCCTACGCAATCACATTAACCGCACTCATGACTCTATGGTCTGGAATTGTAGCACGTGGACTCCCACATTTCTTGCTGGGCTATTGAAAGAAGCTTAAGACATTCATGAAATCCTCACCGCTAGTGTCTCTTTAGGGTCACTGTTTTCACTCCTTGTGAGGAGCGCAAGGCCAGAAGTTAGGAAAGATCACAGGAATATCAGGAATGATCACAGTGTTTCTGAAAAGTAAATGTGGCTGTCGGTTCACACACTGTAAACAAAACCTTTGTCTGCATCCAAAAAGGTGTCAGAGAAAGCGGCCCATTGATTTTTAAGCCTGTTTCACACAGCATAAAACAGTAAGAGATGGCATGTTGTTGTTGTTGTTTAGTCGTTTAGTCGTGTCCGACTCTTCGTGACCCCATGGACCAGAGCACGCCAGGCACTCCTGTCTTCCACTGCCTCCCGCAGTTTGGTCAAACTCATGCTGGTAGCTTCGAGACCACTATCCAACCATCTCGTCCTCTGTCGTCCTCTTCTCCTTGTGCCCTCCATCTTTCCCAACATCAGGGTCTTTGCCAGGGAGTCTTCTCTTCTCATGAGGTGGCCAAAGTATTGGAGCCTCAGCTTCAGGATCTGTCCTTCCAGTGAGCACTCAGGGCTGATTTCCTTAAGAATGGATACGTTTGATCTTCTTGCAGTCCATGGGACTCTCAAGAGTCTCCTCCAGCACCATAATTCAAAAGCATCAATTCTTCGGCGATCAGCCTTCTTTATGGTCCAGCTTTCACTTCCATACATCACTACAGGGAAAACCATATGGCATGGTGGAAGTTTAAAAAATTATGCATAGCTTGGAGAAAATGGATAGAGAACTTGTGAGCATGCAATGAAGCTGAATGTTGAAAGATTCGGGACAGATGAAAAAAGTATTTCTTCACGCAGCTCGTAGTTAAACTATGGAACTCCCTTCTGCAGGAGGCTGTGATGGCAACCAACTTCAATGGCATTAAAAGAGGATTGGAACAATTAATGGAGGAGAAGAGATGGCTACTATCCACAATGGCTATGTTCTGCCCCCATGGTGGGAGGCAGTGATGCTTCTGAATATCAGTTACTGAAAACCACAGCTGGGGAGAGTGATCTTGTGTTATGGTCCTACGTTCAGCGTTCCCAGAGGCATCTGCTTTGCCACTGGGAGAATAGCATGCTAGACTAGATGGCCAGCAGGCTCTTATGTTCTTCCCAACAGCATCAGTACTCTGGCTCTCCATTCTGCCTGCCAATAATAACAATAATTTATTATTTATACCCCGCCCATCTGGCTGATTTCCCCCAGCCACTCTGGGAGGCTCCCAATCAAATGTTAAAAACAATACAGCATTAAATATTAAAAACTTCCCTAAGCAGGGCTGCCTTCAGATGTCTTTTAAAGATAAGATAGCTGCTTATTTCCTTCACATCTGAAAGGAGGGCATTCCACAGGGCGGGCGCCACTACCGAGAAGGCCCTCTGTCTGGTTCCCTGTAACCTCACTTCTCACAATGAGGGAACTGCCAGAAGGCCCTCGGCGCTGGACCTCAGTGTCCGGGCTGAACGATGAAGGTGGAGATGCTCCTTCAGGTATACAGGACCGAGGCCGTTTAGGGCTTGAAAGGTCAGCACCAACATTTTGAATTGTGCTTGGAGAGTATATGGGCATAAGTTCTCACTGGAAGTAGCCAAGGGTAGAATTGAGCTGGCCCAGGATCCCCTGGATATCAAGCTGGCTCTGCAACCATCACTTGATGGCACCGGTCTGATCTTGGCCCTATCACTATGCTAACTGCAAGCCAGCAGAGTGTGGAGCAACATTTTGCCTGTATCCCCTCCATGCGGTTTGCAGGGTGGCTGCGCTGCTCAGTCACGCTCCACTATGGCCCAGCCAGGGTTCCAATTTCTCTGTTAAGCATAGCAGCTACATAGTGTGGAACATGCAGCTTCAGTAATTTGGGAAGGGCTGTAGCTCAGTGGTAGAGCATCTATTTTACATGCAGGAGATCCCAAATTCAATTCTTTGGCGTCTCCAGGTAGACCTGGGAGAAACCCCTGCCCTGAAACCCTGGAGAGCTGCTGCCAGCCTGTGCAGGCACTACAGAGCCAGGCAGACTCAATATAAGGCACTTTCCTATGTTCCTATACAGTGGTACCTCGGGTCACATACGCTTCAGGTTACGGACTCCGCTAACCCAGAAATAGTGCTTCAGGTTAAGAACTTTGCTTCAGGATGAGAACAGAAATCATGCAACAGCGGCGCAGTGGCAGCAGGAGGACCCATTAGTTAAAGTGGTGCTTCAGGTTAAGAACAGTTTCAGGTTAAGTACGGACCTCCTGAACAAATTAAGTACTTAATCCGAGGTACCACTGTACTTAATTCGTTCCGGAGGTCCATTCTTAACCTGAAACTGTTCTTAACCTAAGCACCACTTTAGCTAATGGGGCCTCCCGCTGCCACCGCACCGCCAGAGCACGATTTCTGTTCTCATCCTGAAGCAAAGTTCTTAACCCGAGGTAATATTTCTGGGTTAGCAGAGTCTGTAACCTGAAGCGTATGCAACCTGAAGCGTATGTAACCCGAGGTACCACTGTAGTTAGTTTGGTTCTGGTGGGTTTTGTGGTTTAAAAGCAAAGAAGGCATTTGTGCTTTCGGTTAAAGATATTTTAATCAGCTTGATCATAATCTCGAAATATGTGTGATGAGAAACGGTAAGTGTTGTGTGTTTATTCTGGTGTTATTGTTCAAAGGCGTGTTCTGAAAAAAGTTCAGATGACACACAATTTCAGTGCAGTGTAAAATAGACTCCAAATTGGTGAGTCATATTCTGAGCGCTCTCTCTCTCTCTCTCTCTCTCTCTCTCTCTCGCACACCCCTGCCTAGCTCACTAATCGCTTATGCCTAGCAAATGACTATCTTATAATGAATTTCACCAGTTGCAATGAACGGGATGGCTGGTTCTGCGGTCTCCTTCCACTGCATTCAGGCTTTTACATGCACCTGCCCTGGAGTCAAGAAGCAAATATAACATTTGCTTAGAGATCCTGCTCTGTTCCAGTAACAAGAAGCCGAAAGCACCAGCCTGAAGATGACGAGTGAGACCTCGTCGAAACGTCGCCTAGACACCCCAACTCTTACACGGGAAGACACCCGAAGACACCAAAACCTGCAAATATAACATTTGCATACACTGCATACATATACCCACATGAAAAAGAAAGAAGAGATCAGAATCATAACGTGCATACAGTTGTGTGCACCTCAATCTCCAAATCAGCAAGGCTGCCTGAACTTTCCCAGGGTTTGGTGTCCTTACAATGAAGGTCAGCGGAGACTGTGACATCTTAAGTACCTGTGGTTTTATTCACACATATATACAACCTGAGCATAGGATGGAAGGGCTCACAGTATTAACGCACCAAGAGACCTTCCTTCCCTGTTAAGTTTGCAGGGAAGCCTCTTGGGGTTCAGTCTGGAGAAATCCGCTCCACTTCCGCGTGGGGAGGAGTTGTGGTGAACCGCATGGCCACCCACTCTCCTCTGGGGGTGGGGGACGTAGTCCCGCGTTGCCCGGGGGATCCTGGCTACGTCAGCGACCAGCCAGCCAATCTTCTGGCCGGAGGGCGTGGCCGGGACCATTTAAACAGAGGTGCGAGTCTGAGGGCTTCCTCTTTGACTCACTTCCTCAATCACCCACCCTCCCTCCCTATTTTGCAGGTTTTAGACATTGGCCTTGCTATGGACCTTGGTTGGTCGCCGTTGAGGGGCTTGGTAGGAATTTTTCCACTTGGCAAATTGGCACAGGCCATTTGGTTTTCACCTACCTCGTAGTAATCGTCACAACTTTCTTAGGGTTGCGGTTAGGCATTGTTTCACTTTATGATGGGGGAGGGGAGGTGTGGCCATAACCTGCCCCTTCAAGCTTAAGGGTATTCCGTTAAAGGAATCCAGGGGTGTGGATCTTGTCCGAAGCCTGGGACAGGGCTAGGGCCATGACATGACCCCGATGGGAACACAAGGGGGAGCTCGAGTCGGTATGCATCGACGGGCCTCCCCCTTCCAGTGGTTTACCTTTACTGGACTCCCTGCGCAGCGGGCAGGAGTCAGATATAGTCTGGTCCATTCAGTGCCTAAGCCAATACCACTCACATTCTGTAATCAATAAAGTTGTGGCCAAAATTTGCCCAATAACATTAACTCAATATTTGTGTCCTTGTGTGTGTTATTTCTCAACGAGGGGGTGGCTTTGGGGTCTTGACACGCAAAGAAATGTCTGTGTCTCCATCATCAGCCAAAACTCAGACATCAAAATCTAACAGCCCTGGTTTATTGTTCTCCTTTGCAGGATGGTGTGGCATCCAGCCAGGTAAGGGTGGAGGAATGCCTACCCCTTCCCTGGAGAACATGATCACTTAGCTGTCGCTATGGCAACATAGCTCACCCTTAGTGATGCTAATGAGAGCACATAACTGGCCAGCTAAGGCTATTACTTTACAAAGAGGCTAGTCCGACTGGTTCAGCTATTTCTCCTGCTAGATTTTTACACACACACAACAAGAACAACAACCACCACCACAACCTATAATGATTTATTATGTTCCAGAGTAGGGTATGGAGACATTCCCATCAGAGGAAAAAGATGATTGCAAGAATTCATTCCATTTTGACTGGAATCTGTGCATATAGAACGTAAATTGTGTAAGCTCTCTCCCCTGTAACCTGCTAAATGAGTAGATGGTACCATGATTGATGTGCAGCGCATCCATTTTAAACAGTCATAAACGTCACAGGGCTTTCAGGCAAGGCATGTCCAGAGTGAGGAATTAACTCTTTATAGTTGAAAGTATATTTCCAAGTTAGGGAAAGGCATGCCCATCAGCCCCACGTCTCTCAGCTACTCCTAGCTGTGCACCCAGGGAGGAAGTGGTTGCAACAGAGAGGCCCCGCCCCCAACCTCAACTTTTGCATCTCTCCCACCTGAGCTGCATGCAAGCAGACGAAGACTACGCCTGCATGTAGCCCCCACCTGCTCCTCCCTCTTCAGTCCTAGCCTGATCCTGAGAGACAGTGGAGCAGGGGAGGTGGGAGTAGCAGGAGGAGGAAGTGTGGAAGCCCTTGACTTATGTCTCCCCCCCTCCTCCCACCTCCTGCCACAGCCTGACCTAGCTCTCTTTTTTCTCCCCCCCCAATAAATTTTTATTATTTTCCTTACACAATCATTCTTACAATACATTCACCAACATATGGTGAATATGCTGAGCTTGTGACTTCCCTCCTTCCCTTCAGCTGGTACCCCTTATCAAATCCAATATTTTAATTTTTAACATCTTATCTACATTGTAGGAGTTACTTCAGTCCTGCTAGCGTCTTTAAGTTTTTACAGTTCTCCAGTAGATAAACAGTAAATTTGCTCCAATTATCCTGGAATTTCTGGTCGTCCTGGTCCCGAATTCTGCCGGTCAGTTTGGCTAACTCCTCATAATCCATCACTTTCACCTGCCACTCCGCAATAGTAGGAATTTCTTGTGATTTCCATTTTTGGGCCAACGAAGTCCTCGCAGCAGCTGTGGTATACCAAAAATAATCTGCCTGACCTGGCTCTTGCACCTGTTCTTCACTCTCCAGTCCTTCAGCTTCTCCTGCCTCTGACGCTCACCTCTTGGCTCCCCCAGATCACAAATCCTTTCTTCCAAGCCAGTCTCCAACTGAGCTTCTCCCGATGCCCATTCCTCAGTATTCCTCAGTATCCACCTTCTAGTGAGGGGTGGGTAATTAATCTTGTTAATTTCTACCCACTCAACACATGCCTTTCCATGCAGGCAAGCAAGAAGCACTATCAGAGTTCAAGGACCCATTCCAGCCAGGTAAAATTACTCAAGGAAGGTGCGAAGCAGGGCCACTGAGAGGTGTGGCCTGGGGAAAGTCTTGAGGGCCAGATAGGGAGGACTGGAGGGCCGCATCTAGACTGCGGGCCTGAGGTCCCGGTCCCAGCCCCCTGATTATTGCAGCCCTTTAAAGTGTTTTCCTTTGAGAACCACATAGATTCTGATATTTCCAAAAGTCTTGGACATTTTCCCTTTCATCTTAGACACTTTTTTCCTACCATTTTTTATTTTATTTCTACCAACAAGAATATAAAATGTTGATAGTGTTCCTCTTATATATGGCTCCTGAGGAGGTCAGCTGAACTCTGCCATCACTGAACACTCTCATTATATATTGAATAATATGCCTAATGTGAAATATGGATGGAAACATTATGTTCCCCTGCATTGTAATGGTTCACTTAATGTTTCAAATTAAGCCAGAGTGTCATCCTTAACAAAGTCTATAATTCTAGAGAAACTGTGATGTTTCTTCCTTGAAAAGATCCCCAAAGATTATTAACATGGGTAAGTTTTATCATTATGAAAGTTACAGGAGACAGTTTGGGAACTTCATCTGAGCTTGAATTTTCCCCAAACTGTATATTCAGTAATGGATTTCTGTACACCAGTACCGCTTCCTTTAGCATAGGAAGGCTTTTAATGGCTGTTTCACACCATTCTGTTCCAGGGCTAACAAAGGAACATCTTCAGATTTCATAAACTGAAGTGCTGCAATTTGTGGCATGAAGTAATATAGGAATGTACTGGCACCAATGGAAGCCAAAAGCAGCTTTAGGAAAGGTGTGTGTGGTGTTGTCAGGATTGTAATGTCATTGAGGTGGTGGGGGAAAGGGTTAAACTCATTGCCCTTTCAACATAGTCCCAATCCTGATTTGTCCAATGGGTTGGGCTGCATATGAAACCTACAGCCTAACCCTTATTCATGTTTACCCAGAAGGCAGTGCTACTGAATTCAAATACTCCCAAGTTGGCATGCATAGAACAGCAACCTTACTTTATGGAATGAGCAGCTGAAACTTCAGATCAAGCCAAAGGGCGCCAGGCTCACACAGATCCACCTCTCATGGCTGAGATCCAGCGAAGGGGTCAGTGGCTGCTCTGGCAGTTGAAGGGACTTGGTAGTGGAGGAAGAAGCAGATTTATGACCATATTGTGGGTTCTGCTAAATCCATTCCCTTTCTCCTCAAATCCCTTGCACTGTTCTTTGGTCAAAAACCAGCAGGAGATCTTAATTTTCAACCCTCCACAAAGGTGAGCAAAATGTAGACTGGGATATACTGGTAGTCTCTAATTTGCAGTAGCTCTGCAAGCATTTTTCTCCCAATTGTTTAACAACAGCAACAGTGACAAAATTTAATCTCTCATGCCCTGAATTACACTGCTCAGATGGAGCAGGGGGTGAAACCAAACACTCAAAGTGAGAACTAGGAGTGGATTTTTGTGTGAAATGACTCCGTCCAAGTTCTGGTACACAGAGCAAAATAAATTCCTTGCTGCACAATTCTTTGGTTCCTTGTCTTTTGCACCTGTCTTTGGTTTTGGTGAATCTTGGGATTCTCCTAATAGGCAAAGTAGATCCCAGAAGTCTGAAGTCTGCTCACTCCTGCCTTAAGGCAGCTTAAATGATGTTCTGGAAGTTGAAGGAAGTAGGCTATTGGTAGAGAAGAGAGAAAAACAAATAATGGAAGAGGGAAAAGTAAGCTCAGTTTTCCAAATCCTTTTTGTGATGGGTGTTCTATCAAAGATGCCTCCCATTAGAGACTGAAAAGGTCATGGAAGCAGCCTAAAATCCCACACACACTTATTCGTTTATTTAATGGTGCTTGTACAACACCCCACCCCCAAAATAAAGTTCTCTGGGTGGCTTACAATAAATATCAAAACTATTTAAATATAAAATATTTTTTTTTATAAAAAAATTTATTGGTTTTACAAAAAAATTTTTAAAACAATACAAACATATAAAAAGACATACAAACACGTATAGTTTCATAACCTTTTTTTTCATAAACCTTGTTTCTCAGACTCCCCCATACCTCCCCTTTCTGCATCCCAATGTCCAAAATTTTTAGCAACTTCTAAATATTTCTATCAAGCCTCTGTCCTCTTTGTCTTTCCTTCAGTCTAATCTTATGTCACTGTAACCCTTTCTTTCTCAAAACCTCAACATTCAAACATTTATCGAGTTTATAGTAGTCCTTAAGATAGATTTTGAATTTCTTCCATTCTTCTTCCGCCGTCTCCTTCCCCCGATCGTGGATTCTGCCAGTCATCTCAGCCAATGTCATATAGTCCATCACTTTCATCTGCCATTCTTCCAGAGTAGGTAAATCTTGTGTCTTCCAGTACTTTGCGATAAGTATTCTTGCTTACGAATACGAATAAGTACTTACGAATACGAATACTAAATATAAAATATTGCTGCAAGGTAGGCTAAGCTGAAAGAGAGAGCGACTATTCCAAGTCCACCTGCTGAGGTTTATTGCTAAGTAGGAATCTGAACATGGGTCTCTCCTTTGCGTGAGTCTGATGCTCTCACCTGTGGGATCGGCAACCTATAGCCCTCAGCCTGTTTTCATAAGGTCCTTGACCTAATTTCATGAGAGTGGTGAGCAGATAAATAATTGGGTACCACTGGAATATGGCTCTTGACGGATCCCACCTGACGAAGCACAACCCTGAACAGAAAAAAAATGTCACCTACCTTTGCCCTAACCTGCATTGCCTGTAATATGCACATGTAGTCAGCCATCCCCCCGGAATTGGGAGACAGAGACCCAACTCATTTCAGATAGCAGGGTCCTTCCATTGAGAATCTGGTGTCTCTCCATAAGGGAATGAACTTGGAATGCCTGATTTAAAACCAGTTTAGGTCCCTGGGAGTACACAGTTGCTCACTCATGAAGATGGGCCCACTTACAAAGGAATATTCAGACTCCCCAAAACACAGACTGGCAAATTGTTCCATCGTTGGGCAACCCTCTGTTGTCATAGAGTTGTCCAAGATTTGCACTGCACCAGCCACTATGGGTGGGGGGAAGAAATCTGATTCAATTCGACTTTGAAGGCCGTTCGCATTTTTGCAAAATGGTAGGAGAATCAAAGCATGGCTATCCTTCATGTTTTGCACTTCTCTGAATTTAGTACAGCTTGCCAGTCAAGCGATTTTTGCAAAGAGTCGCCCATCCCCACCAACCTCATGCCAGTTTCCTCAGATTAGAGATCAAAGTTTTCCCCCCCACTGAAATATGTCCAAGTTCAGTATTCACTTATGGTCTGACTTGTTCTTCTGTTGCCTGTCTTTCCTTTATTACACATGGATCACATTTTGCATGTATGCAGCCTCCAAGAAAAGAAAGTCTATTCTCATACAGACAGACACCAGCAGGGTGATTCACCATCCATTGCCTAACCCATGGTGATGAATATTGATTTTTGTATAATGTATTTTTGGCTGCGAGAGCTCCTTCGCAGAAAGCGAGCGGATCATCTTCATGCATTTTTAAAATCTAAGTAGATGGGATATACCTTTTGTGGTCATAAACATCTTATGATTCAGTGATTTAATTTTATTTTATTTTACTCACACTTTTCTTCCTCAAATGTGGTGCTTCCTATTTCCCACCCACCTACATCACAGCTCGCTTTCCCTCCTACTGAGACCCTTGCTCACCACATTCTTCCCAGACATTTCTTTGTTGCTTCCTTTCATCTGGTCCTTTTCCTTATTCACTTGTTTGCCTTCCAATTACAAGTGGGCCCAGCAACAAAATGTTGAAGTGTCAAGGGCTCCTGTTCAGAGTTCCAGCCAGCCAGCCAGCCAGCCAGCCATCTAGCCAGCCATGCCCTCTTCTAAGAGACTCCATTCCACCACCACCTAGTTTCCCATTCCTCCTCCAACAGTCAATCATCATCCCATGGTCACTGAGCAGGCTCACTCTTCATTGGGCTCTTTTGGGGGGGGGGTTCTCACCTTAAATAGCATGTTCTTGTGCATGAATGATGTTGTTTTGGCTATATAAGGATTGGCACTCAGCAAATGAGTTTCCTTTTAGTATACAGGATATAGTTATGCCTATCCTAGATCTAGCAACTGCTGAGGTAGGTTATAAGCGGTAGCAACACTTTCTGTTGCTTGCCTCTGAATGTGAGGTCATTTGGCACTAGGGAATGGTCAACCAGCCTCAGGCTACAGAGAAAGTGGACCACAAAACTCATTTAAAGGGGAGGTTTTTCAAGGAATGTCCCGGGAAACGCAGCCACTTTGCTGTCAGCAAAGCAGCAAGAACCTTCCTCTCGCTGGCTAGAAAATCTCCACTTTTTCCTCTCGGCTGCATATCCATTCAAAGCCTGTCAAGTCCCCTCTCTTCCGTAGTGTCTGTGTTGCCATTGTAGAACTCATCAGGGAAGAGGGTGGGGAGAAAACTTGAAGGCGTTTTGTTCCTTTCATTGGCTCTGGCTGAATCTACTCTTTCGGTTCCCTGTCTTCCACGACACCAGTCCCAAGTGACACCAGCCACCTCTGCAGGCGTTCTTTTGTTGGCGGCCTTGAGTGATCCTTCACACAGTACTCAAGCTAACCACCATCATAGCCTCCTCCTCCCCTGTGGGTGGAGAACAGAAAGTGTGCTTGAGAGATGCACACAGTCTCATTCCGACTGACAAATACCTGGAGCCCTTGTTCAGCTCCCTTTTCTGGCTTGCTGTGGTTCACTTCCTTTGCTGTGGACCCAGAGGAGAATGCCAGGAAATGCTTGTTTGAAAAAGCCGCAGCTAACAGATTGAGAAATATACCGTATTGGCCTGAATATAAGCCTCACTTTGCCCCCCAATTCCAACCATGAAAAGTTAAAGTGTGGCTTATATTGCGACCTTACTGTTTGCAGCCAGGAGCAAGGGGCAGACAGCGCCAGGAGTGCAGCAAAGCAGCACCCGCCCCGTGCATAGTCCCCCATCCTCTCCCCCAAGGCCAGGAAGGGAAAGGCCACGGCAACACAGCGCGGCTCACCACCCTGCCCAGTGTGCAGCCAGAAGCAGCAAGGAATGGAGAGGCTTATATTCAGTTATTTTTTCTTTTTTCGATTCCCCCCTCCAATTTTAAAGGTGCGGCTTATATTTGGGCCAATACAGTATACAGTGGTACTTTGGTTCTCAAACTCAATCCGTTCCAGAAGTCTGTTCCAAAACCAAAGCATTCCAAAACCAAGGCGTGCTTTCCCATAGAAAGTAATGCAAAATAGATTAATCCGTTCCAGGCTTTTAAAAACAACCCCTAAAACAGCAATTTAACATGAATTTTACTATTTAAGGAGACCATTGATCTATAAAATGAAAGCAATAAACAATGTACTGAAGTCACACAATCAATCAATCAGTAGCTGAACTGGGTTCCACACAGTCACAAACACACACAAAAAAGAGCTGCAAAAACAAAAATGCAAAATAAATAGCAAAAACAGACAGACCTCAGCATAACACTCAAAATGGAAGTGTGGCACTCAAATCGTCAGCGTAACACTCAAATTGTCAGTGTAACACTCAAAAAGCAAGCGTGGCACTCAAAACGGAGCAAATTTGGCTTCCGAAAAAAGTTCACAAACCGGAACACTTACTTCCGGGTTTGCAGTGTTTGGGTTCCAAGTTGTTTGAGTACCAAGGCATTTGAGAACCAAGGTACCACTGTATATGGGAAGGATCTGGCCATTTTCCTGGCTGCTTCCAGCATCTCTAGGCTCCCTTTTTATCGGCTCGAAAGCTTTATTCAAAAACCTCTCCAAAAAATGAAATTTGTTTCTTTTGGGGAAGCCTGCGTCTGCAACAAGAGGCAGTGCAGGCCAGTCTTAGAATCATAGAATCATAGAATCATAGAGTTGGAAGAGACCACAAGGGCCATCGAGTCCAACCCCCTGCCAAGCAGGAAACACCATCAGAGCACTCCTGACATATGGTTGTCAAGCCTCTGCTTAAAGACCTCCAAAGTAGGAGACTCCACCACACTCCTTGGCAGCAAATTCCACTGTCGAACAGCTCTTACTGTCAGGAAGTTCTTCCTAATGTTTAGGTGGAATCTTCTTTCTTGTAGTTTGGATCCATTGCTCCGTGTCCGCTTCTCTGGAGCAGCAGAAAACAACCTTTCTCCCTCCTCTATGTGACATCCTTTTATATATTTGAACATGGCTATCATATCACCCCTTAACCTCCTCTTCTCCAGGCTAAACATGCCCAGCTCCCTTAACCGTTCCTCATAAGGCATCGTTTCCAGGCCTTTGACCATTTTGGTTGCCCTCCTCTGGACACATTCCAGTTTGTCAGTGTCCTTCTTGAACTGTGGTGCCCAGAACTGGACACAGTACTCCAGGTGAGGTCTGACCAGAGCAGAATACAGTGGCACTATTACTTCCCTTGATCTAGATGCTATACTCCTATTGATGCATCCCAGAATTGCGCTGGCTTTTTTAGCTGCCGCGTCACACTGTTGGCTCATGTCAAGTTTGTGGTCAACCAAGACTCCTAGATCCTTTTCACATGTACTGCTCTCAAGCCAGGTGTCACCCATCTTGTATTTGTGCCTCTCATTTTTTTTGCCCAAGTGCAATACTTTACATTTCTCCCTGTTAAAATTCATCTTGTTTGTTTTGGCCCAGTTCTCTAATCTGTCAAGGTCGTTTTGAAGTGTGATCCTGTCCTCTGGGGTGTTAGCCACCCCTCCCAGTTTGGTGTCATCTGCAAATTTGATCAGGATGCCCTTGAGTCCATCATCCAAGTCGTTGATAAAGATGTTGAATAAGACAGAACCCTGTGGCACCCCACTAGTCACTCTTCTCCAGGATGAAGAGGGACCATTGATGAGCACCCTTTGTGTTTGGTCAGTCAGCCAGTTACAAATCCACTGAGTGGTAGCAGTTGTTTGTAGTGCGTCTCTCATTACCCAGACTTGCAGTTGCCCTAATACTGTGCATTTGACTCTTAACATTTATATTGTTTTGGCTATAGGATGCACATTGGAATCTGCCTTGTACTGAGTCAGATCACTGGTCCATCTAACTCAATACACTGACTGGCAGAGCAGATTTGCAGGGTTTCATAGTAGGGGTCTATCCCAGCCTGATCCAACATACGTGTTATGCTCCTATGTTCTTTTTTAAAAAAAATTATATGCACATATCAACATGATAAGATGATGCAACAAACAGAAGAAATTCAGTTGAAATATCAGGCCACTTCAGAGGGTTACAGTTTTAGAAAGGACAATATGGACGGAGTAACAGTACATTCTACTCCTCTGTAATAATTGCTTGCATTTTCTTCGCATATTGTGTGGAAGTGTCTGATACGTCACAGAAGAGAACCCAAGCACCCTACAGTTTTTCTTGTAACCAGTAATTTCCCTTGTTAAAGTTTCCAAACATAAGCATTTTCAGTTTGCATGATTGTGTGTGCAGCTGTTGTTGTGGTTTACACAAAAGAAATGAATCCACGCCATGCTGTGTAACATGAGTCTCCAGTTCTTTTTAAAAGTCTGCAAATGGTGCCATCAGTTTTTAACTCCATCCACATTAAGGACCTAAGGCCCATCTGCACTATACATTTAAAGCAGTTTTATATCACTTTAAGCAGCCATGGCTTCCCCCAAAGAACCCCCAAGGAGTTTCCCTGGGAAGAGAGAACGACTGTTAAATCACTCTGAGAATTGTAGCTTGGTGAGGGGAACAGGGGTCTCCTAACTACTCTCAGCACCCTTAATAACAAACTGCAGCTCTCATGGGTCTTTGGGGCAAGCCATTATAGTGGTACCTCAGTTTACAAACTTAATCCATTCCGAAAGTCCGTTCTTAAACCCAAACCGTTCTTAAACCGAGGCGCACTTTCCCTAATGAGGCCTCCTGCCGCTGGTGCCTTTCCACTGTTCAGATTCCATTCTTAGACTGAGGTAAAGTTCGCAAATCGGGACACTACTTCCGGTTTTGCGGAGTTCGTAAACCAAATCGTTTGTTAACAGGGCTGTTCTTAAACCGAGGTACCACTGTATTGTTCAAAGTGATATACTGCTTTACATTTATAGTGCAGATGGGACCTTAAACTACTACCCTTATTTCCATTCTATTGTGTTTAGCTGTCTCTGAACTGATTTCTTCCAGACTTTTGCATCAGAAGACAACAGATTAAATATTAACCCTTGGAGGAGGAAATGTAAATGGAGTGGATCCAGGCTTAGTCATGCTTAGAGCAGGCTGATTCAAACTAACAAGACTCAGGGTGGCTGAGCTGACTTCCACGAGACCATGGTATGTATGACTAAGTCTGGGTCCAGCCCTATGGCTGCTATCCAAAGGAGGAGCAATGCATGGGAGAAAGCAAGATGCATGACTGCAATTTGGATTGTTTTCACTATTGTGTGGTAACTGTTGGGATATTCCATTTCCACCTTAAGGAACAGGCATGATTGTTGTGTGTCACATGTCTGTTTACACTCCAGCACAGCTTGCTGGGAACTTCCGTTTGTGTATAGCTTTTGCTTTAGCCATCTTGCTTTGGACATGAAGGAGATCAGACATGTTTCCTTTTGTCCTGATGTACGCTGAATAAACTGCTTGTAAATATGCTCACACAGCCTCTCCTGCTACTTCTGTTGCGCAGCGTTTACTCTGCTGAGTAGCATGCCCCAAGTTCTGAAGATCAGGTCGCAGATTCATGCTGCACCAAGAAGTGGGGTTCGCCTGGCACACCGGCCGGTGGGCTGGAGCCAGCTGGGGGCCTGCCAATTGCCCCCGTTTCCTTGGTTGCATGCCAACAGTAACCAGCTACCAAGGAGGACAGGGATCGTGCACCTTGAATAGTTAATATCATTATAGTCCCATCTTTCTTCCACCCAGGTATTCAAGGCAACAAACAGGTAGCCTGATCAGCTTAGAACCTTCAGCAGAGTGGCTGCATCTTGTGCTTTCAGGCCATGCTGGGAAAGAGGACCCAAAGAATCCTAGGAACTATAGTATGTTGAAAATGCTGGGAATTGTAGCTCCATGATGGGTAGTGTCAGGGAACTGACATCGGAGCCAGAGGCGGAGGCGAGGCTCTCAAACGATGCTGGAGAAGGGCCCAGCAGGGGGAGAGGCGACTCACCAGCTGGGGAAGGAAACCAGCGTAACACCAGGGATAAAGGGCAGATGGGGGAATCGGCGAGGGGGCTCCAGGACTCCTCGCCGGAGATCAGCGAGGAGAGCACGGGTCCTCCGCTACCCACACCCTCCCTGTGCAGAAGACTTCCGCGCACGGAGAGTAAGAGGAGACTTGGAGTCAAACAACTTTTATGCTGGAAAAGGTTTAAGAAACGCCCACTGACGGATTCTGCCACTGACTGAACAGCCACGAAGTGTAGGGCTGTCCAGACAGAAAAGGTTTAACAAGGCAAACTAGCCAGGAGTGGCACCAACTTGCGCACGAGTAACCCCTACAGTTATTACAGGTAGCTACAGTTCCTTCAGGATTTGCGGGTGGGGGAAAGCCATGTGCTTTAAATATACTTAACACACGCTACTAAAAATTGCCTGTGAATGGAAGTGCAAACCTACATCCAGGGCAGACGTCAACTGCCTATTAAATTGCAGAGAGAGTTGGGTGGGGAGACCTCAGCCAGCTCTGGGGAAGAGAGGTTGGCATCCTGTCCCCTGTAGCATACAGTTATCCACATTTGGTCTGTTAGTTGGTTTAAGCTAGACAATCCATGGCACCATCCACATAGTGTCTATATTAACTCTGGTATCAGAGGTAGTAAGCCTCTTTCTGGCAGTTGTTGGGATTCATGTCTACAAGAGTGCAGTTTTGCTTGGGGGCTTCTCACAGGCAACTTGACTGGTCACTGTGATAACAGATTGCTGGGCTTTGGTCTGATCCATCAGGCTCTTCTTATTGGGTGAGACGCTATCATGCTGTTGGCACTCCTGGGTAGCATTAGGAAAAATGTGGTTAGTGCACATATTTTCCCAATAATGCAGAAAGGCTCCATCTCCTGGACCACATTAGCTAATTATCTCTCAAGTCTCTGGCTCAAATCTGATGAGGTCCTTGGCTGTTATCTTTAATGGATCTGACCATTGTAGTTTATGTTCTGATTTCACTTTAAAAACATATTATTATATGAAAATGAATCTGCAACTTGTTTTATGGCATTTGCTCACTTTCGGTGCTGAAAAAGGTAACTGGCATATCATATTGCAGTAGCTGTTGGATGGACATTGTGATTAATTGCTTGCTAATGGTCACTTGAGATTTCTGTGATGAGGCTTAATGGTTACTGGAGAGAACACACCCCATGTTGCTTGGAAAGACAATAGAGAAATAGTTGGGGGGGGTTGTAATTAAGTCTGCAAATGAGAATAGCTGTTCATGAGTAGCCCAAATACTAATCAGCCAAGATGGGCTGCATGCAGGGCTGATAAGAGGCTTGGAAATCCCTAGGCTCCACATGATAAGCCACAGAGGAAGGCAAGGTAAGGAGATGCAGAAGAGGATGGCTGAGTTATTTCTCCTCTGCCAAACTAGGCTGACAGGAAGACAGAGAAGGGAGGTCAGTCTGCTCCTAAAGGAAGCAAGGAGCAACTGCCCAAGACTTATGTGATATATATATCAGGGGCAGTGGTTCCCCCCAGATGTTGTTGACTCCAACTCCCATTAGCCCCAGCTAGCACGGCCCATGGTCAGGAATGATGGGAGTTGTATTCCACAACATCTGGAGGTCAGCATGTTGGCTATCCCTGATTAAGTGTGTGTGTGTATATATGTCATTAAAGAAAAACTAAATAAGAATCTGCCATCCTCAGAACCTCTCACTTATCATAGAAGTGGATAAGAGAGCGACATCCTGTTGCATAGGCCCCAACTCTCTAAGGATAGCACTGCAACTTGATTTCCTTTAGAGCAGCCTTTCTCAAGCTGTGGGTCCCCAGATGGTGTTGAACTACAACTCCCATCACCCCTAGCTAGCAAGGCCGGAGCTCAGGGGTGATGAGAGTTGTAGTTCAACAACATCTGGGGACCCACAGGTTGAGAACGCTGCTTTAGAGGAAAGAGCACTAGAGATGGTGGTGGTGATGATGATAATAATATATTTATACCCTGCCCACCTGGCTAGGTTCCCCAGCCGCTCTGGGTGGCTCCCAACAGAATTTTAAAAACATGAAAAAACATCAAACATTAAAAACTTCCCTAAACAAGGCTGCCTTCAGATGTTTTCTAAAAGTCAGATAGTTGTTTATTTCCTTGACATCTGATGGGGTGTGGCATTCCACAGGGCGGGCGCCACTACCGAGAAGGCCATTTGCCTGGTTCCTTGTATAACCTCACTTCTCGCAGAGAGCTCACTCTGGATCAAGACTTTTCTGGTGCTCTAGGTGGGGCAGCTCTAAAGCAACTCCACTGATGCCTGGCTGTTGTTGGCACAACACTTCCTCCTGTCCATTCCTCTGACTTGAAATGTCTGGTTTCTTTAATTTCCCTGGACAGCTCCCAGGCTATCTCAGCATCCTTGGTCTGAAAGAACACCCCCACACTGCTGGACAGCTCCACTGTCTGAGCAGTAGGAAGGGGACCAGAGCCCCTCAGTGCCAGTTCTGTGGGAAATGAGACATTTTTTAAAAGCCTTGTGCATTTGTCATATAAACAAGTTGCACATGCATATTTATAATAATGTGGGTAGATTTTTTTTTTAATGTTATTGCGGAACATAAGGAACAAGAACAGGGCATTTCTTTAAAAACCCTACCCTTAATCATTCCCACTTCCTCACCATTGCTGCAAAACTATGAGATAATACTGTGATTTCTTTACTTTTGCTTTGTCAAAAATCTCCCTTTCCCCCACATATCACTCCAAGGCTGGAGCTGCTTCTGTGAGGTAGTATTGACTTTTTGCAAAAGGGAGTGGCGGGCAAGCGCTGCCTTCTCGTCTCAGATCCAACACCGTTGTTTTAATGCTGAGCTTGAACGGATTATATATTTTTTGTATGAGTTGCTTTTGGCAACAGCTGGCATCATTATTTGCTGGGCTCAGGCTCCGCCACTGCAATTCAAATGATATCGTTTCACTGACAGAGCATATGCTCCTGCTTTTTATTAATCTACAAGCATTAGCTATGCATGCGTATACTCTGTAATTAACAAGCAGCCCTTTCCGTGGTATGAAGCATTTTTTAACAAAACAAAACCCTGCGACAAGCAACTTTCTATTGAAGGAAGTGTAGCAGATCCTTTTCAACATGAATGTATGCAATGGCAGCTCATTATGATATTGTTACAAGAGAGAGAGAGAGAGAGGGTGACTCAGCTCACTTCCTAAACAGTAGGACATTCCGGGAATGGCATCTTTACAAGGTATATTTCCTGGTAATAAGAAAACACTGGAAACCTACCATCTTTTTTTTTATAATATCTGGTTATTTACAGACCTACAAATAGAGCACATTGGAGGCAAGCTGAATCATAAACCAAGGCATACTGCTGCCCCCAAAGTCACTGCACCCAAGGGCATTTTTGCCTGCAACCAGCTACTACAAAATTGCAGCTAGCTCTGCCTGAATTCAAAGCAGCAACAGTTATTGTGCTGTTCCTACTGGGGCATTCCAAAGGCTGGGCAGAAATTTCCAGCCATTAAGGGCCATTAATATCTTATTGTTTACCATCCACTGCTCTCAGTGATTCATCTTGTTCATGGAAACATTGAGTTTAGCACTTCAGGAGTGAATCGCTAATAAAACAAAATACAGAGAAGCCCTGGAAGCTTGGGGGTGAGTGGGAATCTGAAATCTGCTTGCTGCTGTGCATCTGTAGAGGAAGACAATAAGGTTAAGGATGAGCAGTTGCTTTGCATACTTAAGTGTTCCGCACCAAATCCAGTGCTTGCACTCGGCTTACATAGAAAATATACACAAAGCCTAGAGCAGGGGTCAGCAAGCTTTTTCAGCCATGGGCCGGTCCATCGTCCTTCAGAGCATGTGGTGGGCTGGACTATATTTTGAAAAACTTTCAGGGACGTGAGTGGCGCTGAGGGTTAAACCACAGAGCCTAGGGCTTGCCGATCAGAAGGTCAGCAGTTTGAATCCCCGTGATGGGGTGAGCTCCCGTTGTTCGGTCCCTACTCCTGCCAACCTAGCAGTTCGAAAGCACATCAAAGTGCAAGTAGATAAATAGGTAAACGGCGTTACCGTTTAGCGGGAAGGTAAACGGCGTTTTCATGCACTGCTCTGGTTCGCCAGAAGGGGCTTAGTCATGCTGGCCCTTTACCCTTTACCTTTAACTTTCAGATTTCATAGAATTGCAGAGTTGGACGGGACCCTGAGGACCATGTGGTCTAACACTCTACAATTCAGGAATATGCAGCTGTCCCTTACGGGGATCAACCCTGCAACCTTGGCATTATCAGCACCATGCTCTAATCAACTGAGCTATCCAGGGGATATGTTGCAAGAGATGTGTCCTACCAAGTAGGACACAGGAGTTATACAGAACAGGCATTTTAAATTAAAGAAGCCTGCTTAACACCCCTTGTGCCCTCTGGTTGACTTGAGGCGCTTGCTGTTTCCTCAGCTTGTGTCACTGAGTTAAAGCCTCCTACCTGCTTTCTGAACTCTCTCGCTGATGTAAGGCATGTTCACATCATGTTACATTCAATGAGTGAACCATCTGTGTTACATAAATAGTTGAGCTATATGCTCATCCAGTTATTCACGTGTAACATTCAATGATCGTACCAGCTGTGTAGCTGTGTCTATAATAGCTAAGCTGGTCAAATAAAGCAGTGTACAGCTTTTCACAAGCCCCCTTCTATACTTGTAGAGACAGTTTATAGCTGTAAGACCAGTTGAGAAGGTGGTGGTAATTTGCTTGTGACCTTGAACCTTCAGGTACTTGTCCATCTTCCAGAAGCTGCTATGGTCAGTCAGAATCTTCTCTGCAACTGCCTCCAAGCTGCCATTTCTCTCTTTCTCTCCAGCAAAATTCAAGATTACAAAAAGCAATTCTTTTAGCCATTTCCCAGGTAGGTAAATTATGACACAAAGTCCAGGGCCATGAAATAGCCACTAGCCGTTAAAAGGCCATTTATCAGAATCCTTTGCCCACTACCAAGTGTCAGGTTCTTGAAAATCCAAAAAGAGCAAAAGCAAATGCTATTTTGCAAAAGTGAAGCACATATTTATGGGTTTACAAAAAAAGGAGTATGTAGACAAAAAACAGAACATCGCAGTTAATTTTTTATTGCCTGGGGTTGCTTTGTATTATGTCATTTTCACCAGATGAGATGTTGAATTGGAGCAGATAAAATATTCTCATGAAGGCCTTTTTTAAAAATAAAAAACACACACAACAAATCCAATCAATATAGCCCCTTGATTGCTGAATGCAATGGATTTGATTAATCAAATATGTGACTCATATTTTCTTTTGGTTCCAAACTTATTGTAATGGTTCTAGGGGTTGCTCGTGCGTACGCCGGTGCAAACACCTGGCTGGATTGCCTGAGTGAACCTTTTCTGTCCGGACAGCCACTCACCCGTGGCTGTCTCAATCGCTGGCAGAATCTGTCAGTGGGCGTTTCTTAAACTTCTTCCAGCAAAGAAGCTCTTTGACGCCTAGTCTCCTCCTACTCTCTCTGTGCGAAAGCCTTCTGCGCAAGGAGGGCGTAGGCAGCGGAGGACCTCTACTTTCCCCACTGGTCCCTGGCAAGGAGTCATGGGACCGCCTCGCCACTTCCCCCATCTGCCCCCCTTCTTCACTGGTGCTACGCTGATTCTCTTCCCCAGAAGATGGGCTGCCTCTCCCAATCCCGGGACGCTCTCCGGAATCCCTCTCGATTTTGCTCTCTCCCTCCGGAACTGATGGCAGTTCCCTGACACTTATGTTTCCTGAAAATAAGGGAAGAGAATAAGGAATAAAGCACCAGTTAGGTGGTAAACAGCAGGGGGCTGCAAAGCCTATTAAGAATGAAGTGAGCTAACTCAGCACTGGCTTTAGAGTTGTGTGATCAGTTCTCCCACACAGGGCACCAAGCTGAGGGGGCACACCATCATCATCATCATCACCATCCTATATTTATTCAGGTATCTACTGAGAAGATCCATTTAAAAAGCAACTGTACCAAAATGAATTACTGTGAAAATAAGGGGGGGGGGATTTTGTCCTCACTCAGAGTGCTATATTACCAAAGTCCCCCACCCCCTTGCTAACTGGGCATCTTTTATACAAAAAATTCTGCCAACTATGAAGCAGAGACATTGGCTAGATGAAGAAGTCTGGGCCAAAGTTGAAAGAAGTGGATCCCACTGTAAGCTGCACCTTTAGCCTGAAGCAACTGCCACACAAGTGTGTGTGTGTGTGTTGTGTGAATGTGTGATATTGTGTGTGTATGTGAGAGAGAACAAACCCATTTGAGCTCCTGGGCTCCTGTTTTTTTTAATAAAGAATCTTGCATAAATCAATGCACAGCGCGAGACTTTTGCCTCCAGCTGTGAATCAAATGTATGTGGGTTGATGAAAGAGCCTTCATTATGCAGGGGTGATAAATACATCACCTTCCCTCCCTCTCCCACCCGTCAGAGTCGGATGGGAAGACAAAAGGCGGATTGGCATAATGGGAACTTGGAAGCATCAGTGTAGCAGGAGGCTTAGAAATGGGAGCACATGTCTCTGGCTGGCAGGAACCGCGTGTTTCTCTTTAAGGGCCTCAGCTGTGAAACGGCAATCAGTTAGTCTGGGGAAGCGGGTCATGACTGGGGTAGGGAAGAGCCTCTATTATCCTCTCTTGTGTATCCCTGGCTCTTCAGTCATTAGTTTGCCATTTCGTGCAGGGCCCTTTCCCATATATGGCTGTGGAAAAATCTCTCTTGCGGGAGCTACAGGGGGTGGGAGGCTTATGTCTCCATCAAGAGCAATGGCCTGCCCGTACTTTGATTTATGGCCTTTTCCATCACAATTTGTCTGCAGTACCTTTAAAGACCAATCTACTGGCATTATTTATTTTATGCTTCTTTGGGCTTTGGGGGATGGGCTGAGAAGGCACAGCTTGGTCAAGGTCTGTGCACCAGACGTTCTATAACCGGCTGATGCAAACAGGAATGCTAGCCATCTTGCAGAACAACAGCAGCAGCAGCAGCAGCCCTGTTCTACATACATTTCATCCTAACTCAAAGAGCTTCTAGGACGAGGGCTGCCAGTGTTAAGGACAATGGTTTAATTTCCTGAAATGTTGCTTACGTTGCATTGGTGTGTGTTTATTTGTTATTTTTTGCATAGGGTTCTTCCTTTGGCAACAGCTCTCTCATGTGATTGGCTGGCTGTGAGTCACATGAGAGAGGCATTCCATTCTGTTGTGACTGTTATTCAAATAACTGTCGTTTTTAACTGTTTTCTGTTCTCCTTTCTCTGTGTGTGGGAGAATGGCTGCTGAGTTTGGCTTCTCTGGATGCTGCTGAGGGCAATGCGCTGTCGGTGTGCTCTGTCTGGGTTGAAGCAGACAGAGGAAGATCCCTAAATGTTAACAGGGAGGAGAAACCTGTGCTCTCTATAAGGAACGAAGTGAGTAAGCATGAGGTTGTAGATATGTTCTTCTTTTCGGTCATATGAAAGTAAAGTTCTTTTGAATATTAAGAGTCTGGACATTTCATAGTACACACCCACACACACCCACACTCACACACCAACCAGTCAAGATCAACCAAGACTGGAACCAGCATTCTCCCCAGCAGCCTAGTCAATGTCCTCCTTTAGCAGAATCCGTCAGTGAGCGTTTCTTAAACCTTTTCCAACATAAAAGCTGTTTGACGCCAAGTCTCCTCCTACTCTCCCTGCGCGGAAGTCTTCTGCGCAGGGAGGGTGTGGGTAGCGGAGGACCCGTGCTCTCCCTGCTGGTGTCCGGCGAGGAGTCCTGGAGCCCTCTCGCCGATTCCCCCATCTGCCCCCCTTTATCCCTGGTGTTGCGCTGATTTCCTTCCCCAGCTGATGAGCTGCCTCTCTCCCTGCTGGGTCCCTCTCCAGCATCACTTGGGAGCCTTCCCTCTGCCTCTGGCTCTGATGTCAGTTCCCTGACACCTTCCCACTGGAGTGGTACCTATTTATCTACTTGCACTTTGATGTGCTTTTGAACTGCTAGGTTGGCAAGAGCAGGGACTGAGCAATGGGAGCTAAACCGCCAACCTTCTGATCGGCAAGTCCTAGGCTCTGTGCAGGCCCCACACTGAACTACGGTTCCCAGAGTGGTATAAAAACAGTTCTTCTTCCCCAGGAAATGTAGCTCTGCGAGGGAATCGAGGGCCTCTTAACAACTTTCAACACCTTTAACAAACTATAACTCCCAGGCTTCTTTGGGGGAAGCCGTAAGCAGAATGATAGGGCTTTAAATGCACAGTGCAAATGCCCTTGCTGACATATACACTCCCTCTGGAATGCAAAGGGGTCAAAAAGTTCAAATGGAAAAAGCATAACGTTTTGAGCCCAAACCAGCAAATTCAGGACAAATCTCCTGAAGCTGTATATCATCCAGTTTGTCTGACCTTTGTGCAGATTTTTTTTCCCCTCCTTCAGTGATGTTATTCAAAGACGGAGTGCTTTTCCCCAAAGCTTTGTACTTCCTTCTGTTAGGTCGTTTTAGATCAACATCTAAATTAAGCAACATTCTAGCGTGGTGCATTCCCAGGTAATTAGTGTTGTTGTACACCTTACCACAGCGAGGGAGGGAGCACCCACCCACACCACCCATCTTTCTGAAGGCTGTGGATACTGTACCTTTGTTATGTAAACAAGGATGTAAAATGTTCCAGCTTCTCTGCTCTAGAGATTCCACATGTTGAGCTTTCAGTTTCCTTGGAACAGTCTGTTTTCAGCCTTATATTTTGTAAGAACTGCGTAGCTGAAGTTCAGAGAGCTCTCTTTTCTTGTTGTAGGGGAAGATAGCTGAAATGGCGTATTGTACACAAATGATGTTCCTTCGATTTATTAATGGGTCAAGGAAATGGTCATTTTTCATTATGAGGAAGTCCCTTGTAATGATACTGTTCGAGTGAAGCAATCTGGTGGATGCATGTTTTCCTGTTTCTGTCGAAATACAGCCTTCCCAAAATGACATCATTGCTGGCTGCTGGTCACCAGTTTTTGCCACAACTAAATATCCAGGGTCTCCTGAGTAAGGAGCAGGGAAGAGAAAACCTCCCAGGGTGCGAGGATGAGGGAAGAAAGGGAAGCTCCCAGGCAAGATCTGGGAGGGTTCACCTTTCTCTGTGTGGGACAAGCTACGATTTACCTGTGAAAGAGGACTTTGTATTCTTTTCTCTCTCTTTTTGTTATGTTTTTGTTTAGTTCTTTTATTGTAATGCCTTAATAAAACTTTATAAAATAGAAATAAAAATACCCAGGGTCTCTTCTACCTTATCAGTTTCTATATGGCCTGTCCTGCACTGAAATTCTTTATGTGTTGACACATAAGTAATGTGAATCCAAGGTTTGTTAGTGAACTAATAATTTTGATGGGAAATTGATGAAGTAGGCATGGTGTATACGTTCAATGATTCTGCACTGGGTATGGCAATGATTGGCTAAACTGTCCTTACATCACAGAAGGACTGGATAGGAAAAGGAGCGTTCAGAAGCAGCACTAAAAGAGGCTTAGAGAATCTCAGTCTACAGGGCCAAATGTGGCCCTCTATTTGGCCTTTGTGACCCTATGCTTCATCTCATCCCCAATACACACTTCTTACTAGTTTTGCCTGGCTGGAAAGTTTCCTTGCTAGGATGGATCCGCAGCAGCAGATCTGAGGTTATGGTGATGGAAAGCAACGAAGTTTCTCCCCTATCAAATGTTTAATTTGTTTGTTTGTATGTATGTATGTATGTATGTATGTATGTATGTTTGTTTGTTTTTAAAGCTGGGGGTGGGGAATAAAAAGAGGGGCACAGCTATACAAGAAGAAGAAGAAGAAGAAGAAGAAGAAGAAGAGGAGGAGGAGGAGGAGGAGGAGGAGGAGGAGGAGGAGGAGGAGGAGGAGGAGGAGGAGGAGTTTGGATTTGATATCCCATTTTATTACTACCCTAAGGAGTCTCAAAGCAGCTAACATTCTCCTTTCCCTTCCTCTCCCGCAACAAACACTCTGTGAGGTGAGTGGGGCTGAGAGACTTCAAAGAAGTGTGACTAGCCCAACATCACCCAGCAGCTGCATGTGGAGGAGCAGGGAAGCGAACCCGGTTCACCAGATTACGAGTCCACCACTCTTAACCACTACACCACGCTGGCTCCTCAAGACTACAGAGAGGCATGCAGATGGATTGCAGCCTTGTGTAGAAGGGTCATACCTAGGGTTGCCACAAAAATTGTTGAGCTATTTTTAGGGAACCCCCCAGAGATAGTGATTTTAAGCTTTTGGAGCTTTTTTTTCATCACGTTGCCATACATCCGGGTTTTCCCTGACATTTTGCCGATTCAGCAAGATTCCCCCCAGACACCATTTTTACACCCGAAAACCAGGACATGTCAGGGATTTTCCTGACATATGGCAAGCCTAGTCGCACCTGTTGCCCTGAACTCTTTTGCCTTTGGTTCTACCCATCCCTGGCGTCTGTTCCGCAGAAGGTTGCTCATAAGGGAAAGAGGCCTTCAGACTGAGATATGTTTCCTCCAAGCGCCCTGGACTAAAAGAAGCAGCCACAGAGGTCAGGGGCTTTGGCATGGGTCACAGAAATTGGATGGGTTAAGAAGAATGAAGGCCTTGGGCAGTTGAAAGGAGGGTGAGGGAGTGTACTCAGGATCCGAGAGGTATGCATGAAGGAAAATGGGCACAGACAACGGACAAAGAGATGAGAGATGCACACGGCCTGGATCTATGGAAGCAAAAGAGGCTACATTTTGATTTGAAAGAGCTGGTCAAGTCTTTGGCTGCAGAGCATCTGGCTAAGAATTATTGGCAGTTTCCAAAAGGCCACCTGCCAGTACAGCATCTGGCTCACATGTGTTCTTCCACAGTATTGCACAAACCCGGATGATGTATTGTAATCTTTTCCCAGCCCCAGATTCTTCCCCAGATTTTGGCATCCCCATTATCCACAGCGCTCACACCTTGTTAATTTGATTTATCCTGTACTATATCACTAGTTCAGATGTGTATATATAAATACACGTATACCCAGGTCAACAGCTTTGCAATTTGCTTCATGCCATCTAATGACGCTGGCTCTTAATTATGGACGTTAAGTATTATGAACAGTTAAGTATTTAAGAGGGAGCACTGCTTCCTCTATAGGAGGGCTCAGCAACGTAAGGTCTACATTCTGACTTGCAAAGACATATTTCCTGCAATGTGGAAGGTGGGTTTTTGCAGGAGACAATCTGTATGAGAGAGTCATCCAAGCCTCTCACCACCTGTTTGTTCTTCCCAGCAATCTCCCCATCTCTAGGCTTCCCCTGCTCCATTTCCAGTTATGGAACCAAGTGGGGATCAAACAGACGGGAAGAGGGACTCCAGAGAGTTGGGGAATACTTCAGCAACTCCCTTTTGCAGACTGCCCTCTGCAAGTGCAAACGCTACAATTTGCAGGGACACTCCATGTTTGCATTAGAAAATGCTGTGTCC
The DNA here is from genome assembly GCF_965112155.1 of Podarcis liolepis. Classification (NCBI taxonomy): domain Eukaryota; kingdom Metazoa; phylum Chordata; class Lepidosauria; order Squamata; family Lacertidae; genus Podarcis; species Podarcis liolepis. Next base: position 50,884,504 of record NC_139565.1, on the reverse strand, counting down.
ATAATCAGTATATATCTCAACTCCTTTTGGCTGTTTCCATCCAAAACAGAGTCCAGAATGGGGTTGCTTTTGCAAGTACGTTATTGAAAGTTAAACTTGTGTTTCAAAGGTTGCTGTTTCTGCTTTCTGTTCTGTCTAGGTGCTCATCAAATGTCATTTTGTGACTGATGGGGACATGCCCACCCACCTGGAAGCCTCTATCAAGGAGATTGTAATTTTTAAATATAATGTTGTGTTGTTGTTGTTGTTTAGTCATTTAGTCGTGTCTGACTCTTCGTGACCCCATGGACCAGAGCACGCCAGGCACTCCTGTCTTCCACTGTCTCCCGCAGTTCGGTCAAACTCATGCTGGTAGCTTCGAGAACATGTTGTACCCCACTCCAATCTCCAAGCAGGGGTTCCAGGCCCTTACCCAGGGTTCATGTTTCCTTTTGACAGGACCTAACCATTGAGGGGGTCTTTTACCTTTTACCTTACAGCAGAGACTGTGTTGTCTTTATGATATATGGTTTATTTACACACATATATAACCTGACCGTACAATGAAGGAGTCCACAGCATTAACACCACAAGAGGGTCTTGCTTCTCCCATAATGTTTCCGAGCACAATTCAAAGTGTTGGTGCTGACCTTTAAAGCCCTAAACGGCCTCAGTCCAGTATGCCTGAAGGAGCATCTCCACCCCCATTGTTCTGCCCAGACACTGAGGTCCAGTGCCGAGGGCCTTCCGGCGGTTCCCTTACCGTGAGAAGCCAAGTTACAGGGAACCAGGCAGAGGGCCTTCTCGGTAGTGGCGCCCACCCTGTGGAACGCCCTCCCACCAGATGTCAAAGAGAAAAACAACTACCAGACTTTTAGAAGACATCTGAAGGCAGCCCTGTTTAGGGAAGCTTTTAATGTTTAATAGACTATTGTATTTTGATATTCTGTTGGAAGCCGCCCAGAGTGGCTGGGAAAACCCAGCCAGATGGGCGGGGTATAAATTATTATTATTATTATTATTATTATTACCACAGCCTTTAATTCAAACAGAAATCAGGCATGGCTCTGACTCCCTGGCTTCCCTGCCTGTGGCCTTGATTCCAGCTTCCAGCTCACATAACTCAAACTCTGCCTTTGTCTTTCTAATTATCAGAGAGCTGAGGAAGGGGGCGGGGCTCCCCTTTGATCTCTGGCACAGAGCTACTTCCTTTGTTACCTTAATGACCCATACTCAGGGGGCCATTACCTCACCAGGAAGCTGGCTTGGCTATTCCAGGAATTTGAATCCTTGCTTAGATTTTAACGTTAGCTGTATCCAAGAATAAGAAGGGTCTCAGCATACAGCTTACCCTCGGCCAGACTCATAACAATAGCATTTCCCCCTTCCTGGTTGTATAGAAAACTGTGCCCAAAATGCCTACATGACCATGATGAGAAATCAAGATATATTTGCTTGTAAACACCTTCCCAGATCCCGGTAATCACATAAAAATAGATATGGGTTGATACGTACATTAAATATTATTATATTTAATGTAGTAATAGTAATAATTAATAATAAATAATAATAATTAATAATAATAATTTATTTATACCCTGCCCATCTGGCTGGGCTTCCCTAGCCACTCTGGGCGGCTTCAAGCCGAATATTAAAATACTGTAATACATCAAACATTAAAAGCTGCCTATGCCACTGTTTCGTTTAGAATATTTTTTTTCTTGTTTTCCTCCTCTAAAAACTATGTGCGTGTTATGGTTGGGAGCATGTTATAGAGCGAAAAATACGGTATCTCTGAGCATGTCCAAGCATATTCCCCTCCTCAATGCTGTGGAACCCTGCTGGCTTCACATGGGATATGCCTTCAGGTTAGAAGCAAGGCCTCTCTGTAGTCTTGTACAACTGTGCAGAGGAATGGGGGGTGGGGGGAGTGCAACGACCCAGCACCATCGGGCAGGGGGGTTACAACTGTAGCTGCCCCCCCGGACACACGCCGCCCCCCCCTGTGGTGGGCCCACACCCCTGCGGGCGGGTCATCATGCCCCTGCCACGCCCCCAGGATGCATGCGACGCCCTCGCAGTGCCAGAGCATGCAGTTTCGTCACTGACTGTGCCCCTCTTTTTATCCCCCCCCCAGCTTTAAAAAACAAACAAATTAAACATTTGATATGGGGAAACTTTGTTGTTTTCCTTGACTGTGACCTCAGATCTGCTGCTGCAGAAGAAGTCATGTCTTTTTGCTTGCAAGCTTCCCACGGCATGCTCAGTGCCTGCATCCTGAAGGGAACAAGCAACATTGCAGTCAAAATCCGAACTAGGAACAAATTTTTCCCATTGTTGTTTGGATAACCTTTCGCTACTGTTTCAACTAGCATACTGTGGCATTCATGAGTTGCCAGCAGATTGCTGCTCAGAATTGCTCAGCACTGGGAAACTGTTCATATTGAGACTTTTTGTTTTTAATGGGTATTGTTTGGAGATAACAGATTGCCAGCTTGAAACCTCCAGTGCTTTGACACTTTAAAAATAATAATACCTGCCATAAGCTTTCAAAACAGAGCAAATATATTGGTCTCCACAATATCTGTGGCTGGGGGTAGACTAAAATTCTGGGAAACAGGGATCTTAGAAGAGGTCTGTTTAGAATTAAACCAACTTCGAATGAGATACTTATAGAGCCGAGTTGGCCATGTTGACTAATAAATATTAATGGTAATGTTATCATATCCCTATCACTATGGAGTAATTGGATTTCTTAATTCCTTAAGGTAAAGGGACCCCTGACCATTAGGTCCAGTTGTGGATGACTCTGGGGTTTCAGCACTCATCTCGCTTTATTGGCCGAGGGAGCCGGCGTACAGCTTCCGGGTCATGTGGCCAGCATGACTAAGCCGCTTCTGGAGAACCAGAGCAGTGCATGGAAACGCCATTTACCTTTCTGCCACAGCAGTACCTATTTATCTACTTGCACTTTGACGTGCTTTTGAACTGCTAGGTTGGCAGGAGCAGGGACCGAGCAACGGGAGCTCACCCTGTCGCAGGGATTTGAACCACCAACCTTCTGATCGGCAAGCCCTAGGCTCAGTGGTTTAACCCACAGCGCCCCTTATTAAATAGTTTAAAAAATTACCCCATCCCCCATCTGGTTACATTCCCCCTCTCCCAAATGGGCAAATCACTCATAGCATAATCATAATGACTCATTGCTAACCCTTCTTTTTAGACATTAAATACCCGTGTCAGCATTTTCTACTTTCACCAGTTCTGACATGGCAGGAAAGAGATGAGTCACTTTGTTTCTTGGGGCAACGTGGGATGACTCGATCCAGAACTGTATGCATGGCACACAAATGGTTGCACTGGCATATGCTCAGTTGTGTCATTAGGATTTCAAAGGTTATTTGAAATTGGGTAACTATTGCTCAAACCTGTTCAGGATTATGGGCCTTTAACAGTTTTATGGAAGGTAACATGGGTTAAGACATGGGTAGGCAAACTAAGGCCTGGGGGCCGGATCTGGCCCAATCACCTTCTAAATCCGACCCGTGGGCGGTCCGGGAATCAGCGTGTTTTTACATGAATAGAATGCGTCCTTTTATTTAAAATGCATGTCTGGGTTATTTGTGGGGCATAGGAATTCATTCATCCCCCCTCAAAAAAAATATAGTCCAGCCCCCCACAAGGTCAGAGGGACAGTGGACCGGTCCCCTGCTAAAAAAAGTCTGCTGTCCCCTGGGTTAAGAGCTTCAGCCTCTCTGCCATGATGTGGACATATGGATCTGTCAATAAAGTGGTACCTTAGGTTAAGTACTTAATTCGTTCCGGAGGTCCGTTCTTAACCTGAAACTGTTCTTAACCTGAAGCACCACTTTAGCTAATGGGGCCTCCCGATGCTGCCGCACTGCCGGAGCACGATTTCTGTTCTCATCCTGAAGCAAAGTTCTTAACCTGAAGCATTATTTCTGGAGTCTGTAACCTGAAGCATATGTAACCTGAAGCGTATGTAACCCGAGGTACCACTGTATCCATTTCTGGTTTGTTTTTTTCTTAAATCCTGTTCTTCCCATTTCAACATACATTTGCAATTTATTTATTTATTTTGCATGAAAATTTGAATACATTATTTTATTCAGTTTTGCCTAGTTTGGATATTCTTCTCTGGCATGGTTTTGTATGTTATTTTCATTAAAATGTGTGCATTTTGTGTGCAATTTCTCTAAATATGTGCATTTTTCCTACATATTTTGATGGGGTGGCAGGGTTTGGAGAACTGCATCACAAAATTTAGAGAAGTGCAGATTTTTCAAAGGACAGCTGCATTTTGGTACATGTGTTGCTTCAGGAAGTGCAAGTTTGGTAGGTTTGCATTAAAAATACAAAGACAAAGTTCTCTCCTATGTGGAGGGAGGGTTGGTGACTGGGAAGATAACAAGCCAGATGTCCAGTGTGATGGACTAACCCTCTATTTCCAGTCCATGTCTCTTTTGCCTATACTTATTCCTAATATCTGGGGAAGGAGAGAGTTGGGGACTTAGAAGGTACTTGCGGAACATCAGAGAACATTGCAAGAGCAGCCAACATTTCAGGGGAGCCAGGGGAGGGGGACACACCACCAGAACCAGAGGTGCGCCCGTGAACATGGCCGGCTCTGAGGCACCAGGGACAGCAGGAAGTACACTGCCAGGAGACTGAGGCACGCAAGGGAACACAGCCCAGCTCATTAGTGGACCAGGTGGAGATCATGGGGCTTGCTAGGTCTGGGAGAAGGTATGACATGGTCACACAGCTGGATTAGGCTCAGGGCAGGTGAGGATCACAGTGGAAAGACACAGCTGCTCAGCTGGAGCAAACTCAGGCACAGCAATCGAATATGGGAAGGATAAAAGTGAAGCAAGGCAGAGAGACTGTATCTGCTAAACTTTCTCTGTTGATGGACCACGGTTTGACTGCTTGTGGGACTCCACTGGACTGTGACTTCTGGACTGTCCCCAGGTGTTTTCAAGCTTCGGGGAATCAGTTTCCTCCCCCGTGCAGCAGTAAATAAGTAAAAAAAGGAACGTCTTACCAGTTAGATTCTTTAATAATCACAGTGAGAGACAACAGATTGTGTCTCGCTAGAAATGACGGTGCTCCCAGTTAAGGCCTACTCCCCTCCCTCAGCCCTATTAATCTACGTCACTCCTACGTCTTGTAATCTGAGCTTGTACCCTCTGCACTTTCTGCTCTGGGACTTTTTGAGCTCTTCTCGACTTTGGGGAGGGCGGTGGAGGTATGCTGTCCAACGACTGTGAATCTGTTAACCCTCGCTCTCCCGGTGTTTGTTTCTTCTTCTTCTTCTTCTTCTTCTTCTTCTTCTTCTTCTTCTTCTTCCTGTTCCCCACCCAGTGTTTCCCAGCTTCTGCATTCTGAACTATGCCCCCCTGCAAACCACTGATACAAATCAACGCTGTCCTCCTGTTCCTGGGAAGATTCAGGATCAGGGCGAGGTGGTGGCTCCCACCATCCCTCCTCAGTGTTAGGATATAGTTCCGTTCCACCTTAAAAGGGAACAGGCTGTTGTGTGTCACATGCGTGTTTACTTCCAGCACTCACTGGGAACTTTTGTTGTATGTTGCTTTTGCTATACTGCTGTTTTGCTGGACACGAAGGCAAGCAGACATGTTTTCCTTTGTTCCTGAACTATGCTGAATAAAATGCTGTACGTTATGCTTGCACATTGTTCTGTCCGCCTCTTCCATTGTGGAGATTTACACACTCTGCTGACAGAGCGTGCACGGGTCTCTAAACGTATCTGAGGCTCGTGTCGCTGACTGACTGATGCTGTTCCACGGGAGACCGGTGATCATCCGGAGCCAACTGGGGGCCTGCCAATTGCCCCCAACTCCTGGCAGCATCCCAACAATAGCATGGCAGCACCCCAACAGTCAGCACAGTCCCTGACAGCTGTTCCCAACCTGGATCTTCTGCAGCGGCAGAAGCCTGACCTTACGGATTGTACTTTGGACGTTGCTCATTGTATTGGACCTGGCTGTTTGGACTGTCTGACTATTCCCTATGACTATGCCATTGGGACTGACCACCAGGTATGCCAGGGTTCAGGACAGAATGGAACCACTGTAATAAAGTCCATCCCACCAAGTCTGTCCAGGAGGAGATCATGGTCAAAGGGAGAGAAGGAGCAGAAATAAACAGGGCTGCAGTTCCGCTGTCTCTCTCACAAGAAGGGTCATCCTCAGAGCGAACTCTGGACAGACGCTTCATGGTGCTTGTTTACTCCCCTGGAGTTTATATCCCATCTGATTTCTGCTGGAAACTGTGAATACTTAATGGGCTTCTGGTGAAGGAAAGGATGCAAGTCACCCGAGGTCCTCGCAGACCTGCCATCAATCACCAGCGTGGATGTCAGCAGTGGCAAGGCAAGGCAACGGCGGGCCTGTATTCACTCCAGCGCCATCCATTACCCTAAATATAATATCTAAAGAGGAATTATGCATGTAGTCCCAGCAAGAAAATAAACCAGTGATCTCTGTGATGAATGAGGTGCTGAGGCACCAGCCAGCCAATCACCCAGCTGGTGTGTGCAAGAGAGAGCTAATTTTTCTGCATTTGTATCGTAGACCCATTCATCAGTCAGAGACATTCCACCTCTCTGCAGGAAATTCCATCCCATCCTGTTACAGAGGACATTGGGAAATGGGGTGAGGGACAACAGAAAAACTGTGTCTCTCCCTCCTTGCCTCTCCCTATGTCTATATGTGAAGCAATCATGCGCTTCTCTCTTTCAGCCTCTCTGTGGTTTTGGTGAATCGTCACATTCTTACCCTTCAAACGCAATTTTTTTTAAAAAACAGGCTAATTCATGGAAGCATGTCTATCAATAGCTATGAAATTCAGCTTTTCAATTGACAGGCTTCCATTTCTCTTGGGTGACAAGCAAGCAACACACCATTTCTCTTTTTTATTCCAATGCTGTCCATATTGTCATGAACGTTCCCAAGCTGTGGATTGTACAGTTGGAAGGGACCCCGAGGGCCATCTAGTCCAACCCCCTGAAATGCAGGAATCTCAGCTGAAGCATCCATGACAGATGGCTATCTAAACTCTACTTAAAAGCCTCCAAGGAAGGAGAGTCCACCACTTCCTGTTGCACTGTTGAGCAGCACTTACCGTCACAATGGTCTTCCTGATGTTTACTCAGAATCTCTTTTCTTGTAACTTGAAATAATTGGTTCAGGTCCTAGACTCTAGAGCAGGAGAAAACAAGCTTGCTCCATTCTCAGCTATCCTATCTCCTCTCAGTGTTTTCTTTGCCAGGCTAAACATACTCAGCTCACTCAACCATTGTTCATAACGCTTGGTTTCCAGACCCTTGTTCATCTTGGTCGCCCTCCTCTGCACACATTCCAGCTTTTCTGTATCCTCCTTAAATTGTGGCACCATCCTGCCAACACCCTTGGTGTGAACAGAAACAGAACCAAATCTGACACTAAGGAAGTCATGCTGATGTGAGCAGCTGGAGGGGGGAAGGCTGGAAAACACACTGGGGAAAACAGCTTCACTGAACTCTAAGGCAGGAATGTGAACACACCAGTAGTGTAGGAAGGCAGGGGCTGGGGCTAGGAGGTTGAAGGGTGGCACTGGAGCTGCACAGTGACACAATTTTGGTGGCTCTCCAAACCAAAGCTCAACAACTTTGGGTGATCTCTTTAAAAAAGCTCTGTCCCAGGCTCCGGTGGAGGTTGCTATGCCACTGAAACACACCGAGAATATCTGCCTCATACTGAAGTCTGTTCCTTTTGTCTTACCTGGATTACATAGGTAAAGGACCCCTGCATGGTTAAGTCCAGTCATCTCGCCTTCAGGCCGAGGGAGCCAGTGTTTGTCCACAGACAGCTTTCTGGGACACTTGGCCAGCATGACTAAACCGCTTCTGGTGCAATGGGACACTGTGATGGAAACCAGAGTGCACAGAAACATCATTTACCTTCCCACCACAGTGGTACCTATTTATCTACTTGCACTGGTGTGCTTTCAAACTGCTAGCTTGGCAGGAGCTAAGACAGAGCAACAGGAGCTCACCCCGTCATGGGGATTCAAACTGCCAACCTTCTGATCAGCTAGCCCAAGAGGCTCAGTGGTTTAGACCACAGTGCCACCCATGTCCCTTTCACCTGGATTACATAAACCTTAGCTGGGGAAGAGACTGAGGAAGGGAGAAGAAAAGTATGCCTTTTGGTGGCAGGCAGTAACTTCTGAGTACCATTGCTGGGAACTGCAGGAGGGAAAAGTGCTCATGTGCTTGAGGGTTTCCTATAGTCATCTTGCTGGCCACTTTAAGAATAGGATGCCGGACTATTCAGGCCATTGGCCTGATCCAACAGGCTCTTCTTATGTTCTTATCTTGGGCATGTTTACTTGGAAGTTAAATTCCACTGTATTAAATGGGGCTTTACTCTCAGGTAAGTGCATAATAGGAGTGTAGCCTAAATGGGGACGTGAAATAGATATACAAAAATATGCAGTGTGAAGAAAAATAAACTCTCTCTCTTACACTCATTCATAATACTAGAAACCAGTGTGAACAAGTCAGTTAAAAGGAAGCATTTGTTGAAACAAAGCACAATGAACTTATAGGCTTTAGGGCTATTTTAAATAGCTTTAAAAAGAGATTAGACAAGTTGACAAAGGGCAGGTTTAGCTGCCAGCTCAAAGCACAATATTTAGCATGTCTACTCAGAAGTAAGTTCCATTGTGTTCAGTGAGGCTTAGCAGGTGTAGGATTGCAGTGTTAACCCATGGCAGTTATAAATAGAAATGCAAATTCATTAGGGGGAAGATGATGGCTCTTGCTCTCTGCTTGCGTATTTCAGAGTCAATGTGCTGGATGCTGTGGGAAAGGGGATGTTATTCAGTAAAGCTCTTCTCATGTTATGTCTGGGATAGGCAACCTGCAGCCATTCAGCTTCCATCATCCCTGGTCATTGGCCATGTTCTCTAGGGCTGGTGGGACTTTGACTCCATCTGCAGGTCCTCCATACCTAGTGCATCACCGACCTGAGGCTCGCTGAAGACCGCAAGTTATCTAACAGTAAGGCAAATGCTCACCAATCTTTGGAAGAAGAATAGGTTAAAGAGTAAACCCTACACATATCTGGAGTGCAGTCCTTAAGGTGGTTGGATGGTTGTTGTTTAGTCGTTTAGTCGTGTCCGACTCTTCGTGACCCCATGGACCAGAGCACGCCAGGCACTTCTGTCCTCCACTGCCTCCCGCAGTTTGGTCAAACTCATGCTGGTAGCTTCGAGAACACTGCCCAACCATCACGTCCTCTGTTGTCCTCTTCTCTTTGTGCCCTCAATCTTTCCCAACATCAGGGTCTTTTCCAGGGAGTCTTCTCTTCTCATGAGGTGGCCAAAGTATTGGAGCCTGAGCTTCACGATCTGTCCTTCCAGTGAGCACTCAGGGCTGATTTCCTTAACAATGGAGAGGTTTGATCTTCTTGCAGTCTATGGGACTCTCAAGAGTCTCCACCAGCACCGTAATTCAAAAGCATCCATTCTTCGGCGATCAGCCTTCTTGATGGTCCAGCTCTCACTTCCATACATCACTACTGGGAAAACCATAGCTTTAACTATACGGACCTTTGTTGGCAAGGTGATGTCTCTGCTTTTTAAGATGCTGTCTAGGTTTGTCATTGCTTTTCTCCCAAGAAGCAGGCGTCTTTTAATTTCGTGACTGCTGTTACCATCTGCAGTGATCATGGAGCCTAAGAAAGTACAGTGGTACCTCACAAGACGAATGCCTCGCAAGACGAAAAACGCGCAAGACGAAAGAGTTTTCCGTTTTTTGAGTCGTTCCGCAAGACGAATTTCCCTATGGGCTTGCTTCGCAAGACGAAACATCTTGCGAGTTCTTGCGAGTTTGTTTCCTTTTTCTTAAAGCCGCTAAGCCGCTAATAGCCGTGCTTCGCAAGACGAAAAAACCGCAAGACGAAGAGACTCGCAGAACGGATTAATTTCGTCTTGCGAGGCACCACTGTAAAGTCTCTCACTGCCTCCATTTCTTCCCCTTCTATTTGCCAGGAGGTGATGGGACCAGTGGCCACGATCTTCGTTTTTCTGATGTTGAGCTTCAGACCATATTTTGCGCTCTCCTCTTTCACCCTCATTAAAAGGTTCTTTAACTCCTCCTCACTTTCTGCCATCAAGGTTGTGTCATCTGCATATCTGAGGTTGTTGATATTTCTTCTGGCAATCTTAATTCTGGCCTGGGATTCATCCAGCCCAGCCTTTCGCATGATGAATTCTGCATGTAAGTTAAATAAGCAGGGAGACAATATACAGCCTTGTCGTACTCCTTTCCCAATTTCCCCAAACTCCATGGACAAAGGCAACAGGTTGGATGGTGCCTTGTGTCAACTCCTGCAGGTGCCGAATGTATTGCTCTGCTTTCCTTTGGAGCACATCAGTGAGGCTGAGAGGGGGTTCTTGTTGTCTGGGCATCCCAGGACCTCCACACACACTGCCTAGGCTTGTGCCCCAGAGTGGTCACTTTGGTCCTGCAAATGCAGCAAAAACAATGTGGGAGGCAGCAGTTATGGGTTACTCTGCAGCCACAGCAGGAGCTGTGATTCCAGTGGTTTGACATCACCCCTGGAGGTTCACTGCATTGTCTCTCAAGACAGACAAAGATATCTAGAAAGGGGGATGGGTTTGCAACACCCTTCTGTTCCATTCCTGTTTGGAGAACAGAGTGGTCCCTAGGGACACAGAAGCTTCCCATCCCTGGTTTTTAGAAAAGGTGAGGAAATTGCTTTCTATAATAGGGATGAATCACCAGTTTTGCTCTCTGGTGCTTTTGGCATCCAGTTTCCCGCAAAAAAGAAATAAATGTCATTGTGCTCCCTCCTTCTTCCCACGTATAATCTCAGCGCAGTCAACCTCAAACAAAAGCATGACAATGAGATTCCTGAAAGTTAGTGATCAGTGAAGGTGTTTGCAGTGTACACCGCAATGTGAGCGTGTGTCCAAAATAAAGGTTTTGTTGGCCCAATGAATATTGTGAATAAAAGTGTTTTAACAGACTGAAAAGCAAACACACAGCAGCGGAACTTGTTTGTCGTTCAAACACCATCCTTCTTTGTTTCTAACTCAAACACTGGAGCGCAGGAGGAACAAGGTATTTTAAACCGAACCGAAGAGATTTGCCGACCTGATAAATATGCCGTGTAAACAAAGCCCCACAGAGCCCAAAGCTTAAAAACAAAAGAGATCAGCCCTCCTAGACCAGCCCAAACTACTTGCTTTTACAATCATGATTACACCTATCTGGTTTTGCATTAATTTTCCTTTAGAAAAAACGAGAGAATTTCACCTTTCCGGAGCTAGAGCTTGCAATTGCTCACCGTGGCCATTGGGAGGCGCCTTCTCCTCTGGAGTCCGCCTCGGGAAGGCGAACGTGCGCTGTATGTGTACCGAGGGCGCGCGCGCGCGTGTGTTGGAATGAGAAACCGTGTGCTCGTGTAAATAAAGGACGCGCAACAATAAAAAAAAGAAACAGAGCAATTGCTGCTTCTTACTTAAGAACAAAGCAAAACGCCCGCACGACCCCCGTTTACAGGAGGGGAGCCTAACCATGTTTCTCAGATGCACATTTATATTGTATCCGGGAACAAATAGGCCTAGGATTAAACTAAGTTATAATGAAATAAATGGGATTTAGAATATTAAGAAATGTGAATAAGATGGGCTATAATTGGAAATTGTTTTAGTTTAATAATGATACGGGAAAGCTGTTACCTTCAACTACAAGGAAACTCAGAAGGGAGGGACTAGAGGAAGTCAACTAAGATGTTTAAAAGGTTGGATTTGTAAAGAATTAAGTTTGTTGTTATTGTTTATCTGTTTATTGTTCTTTCCCCCCCTTTTTTCGTTCATTGATGTATTTTTCTTTCTTTTCTTTCTGTTTTTGTGTATCATTCTGCTTTGTGGTTTTTGTTCTCATTGTGGAAAATCTAATCTAAAAATTATACAGAGAGAGAGAGAGAGAGAGAGAGAGAGAGAGAGAGAGTATCCGGGCAACAATCTTACCAAAAGTGCAACATTTGGAAATGTATCCCACGCGCCTTCCGATCTGCAAACCCCGCACCTCCCCCTCCCCCGCAGCCCAAAGCTTTGCATTAAATCCCTTGCCACCTTTTCCTTCCTTTGAACCTTCGCGAGTCCAAACTCTTCAGAAAGGAAAAACAGAAGAAATCCAAAAGCGAGAGCTGTACAGTAGCTGGGGGTGGGAAACGGGGCAACCTACCCCACTGGTTCCTCCAAGCTCCGCCTCCTATTATTGATAGCGCTTTCGATTGGCCCGAGCGGGGCAATCTGCCCGCCCCCCTCCGCGACTTGCTTGGGAGCTCCGCCCCCTGCTTTCTCTTAGCTCCGGAGCTCAAGGAAAGGGTTTTTTTCCCCCGCTCTTGATTGCGCGCGGCTCGCCAGCGGCTGCAATAGAACCGTTCCAAGCCCGGGCGCAGAAGCAGGAAGGAGGGGAACCTTCAGGTCGCGGGTTCGAGTCCCCGGTGGTTCCGTCGCTTCCTCCCACCACTCCCGCAGCTCGGGTGGAAGAGGAGAAACAGCTGCATATTTGCACCCCGCGCTCCCACGTCCTCCTTCGCTCTCTTGTGGGTGGCCGGGGAAAAAGGAAAGCCGCACTTTCCCCAGCCCCCGCCCCACCTGGATCTGGCCGCCTGACTCTTGCTGGAAGGGAGAAAGCTCCGAGGCTGCTTCTGCTCTTGTCGTGCTTGGTGGTGCATCGCTTGCCTTGCAGGGACACCCGTCCGCCGCTGCTTTCCTTTCGTTGGCCGGCTTTCGCCTCGCTGCCCGAGGGGCCCCCTCCTCCGCAGCCCTCCGGACCCATGGCGACTGGGTTGGTGGAGCCGGTCTATGGACTTTCGGAAGAAGAGGTAAGCCGGGCGCCGGCAGAGAGAGCGAGAGCGGGGCTGAGCGATGCACGCGTGTTTCCGGGGTGTGTGTGTGATGTGCGTGTCGTGTTTTGGAGCGTCTCCCCAGCACTCTTTGTCCCTGCCCGCTTTGCATTCCGGTTTGCAAAACAGGGAAGTCGTCCCTTCCCCCCACCCCCGCCCTTTCTCTCTCTTTATTTTTGCAAATTGGGTGGGGAGAAGAGGGGGAGGAAACCAGGGTGGGGGGCAGGAGAAGAAGGGGGCAACGAAGGCTTTTCTGTGGCTGAGGCTGCCTTGCAAAAAAAAGCATTGCATGGGCACGGTAGGCGACGTTGCGGGGGGGGGGGGAGAGAGAGAGAAAGAAAGAAAGAGAAATGCGTGTTTCCCTTTCTGCAAAGAGAGATTGGGACTTGAACGAAAGCTTGTTATCGCATCATCTCGATTGGGGGATCAGGGTGGTATCTTGCCAACAAAGCTGCTGGGAGCGAAAGTCTTTGAGCTCCAGTTCCTTCGGTTGGGAGCGGTGTGGAAATGCAAAGCCAGGGGTGGGGGGAGGGACAGGGGGTCCCGTGGGGGTTTCCCTCCGACGAGCTCTGCACTCCCCGCCCCCCCCACACTCTGGATGAAGCCGGCCTTCCCAAATCAAAAATGCAAATAAATAAATAAAATAAAACCCGAAATGCAGAGTTAGACCGGGGCTTGCTGCATGGTCCTTTGTCAATAACAGGTTCTGCTTCCTAGCAAAGCCAGGGGCTTTAGAGTGAAAGCTGGGAAGGAAAGGGGCGGGTGGCGAGCCAGGTGAGCGGCCTCTTTATGACTGCACAGGTAGGTGAATCGCGAGGTGGGAGAGGAGTAGCATCTTTTCCATTGTTTCCCTTGAGATGAGCCGGGAGGGGGCTTGGAAGGCTGTGTGCTTCCTATAGCACGTGTGCAAATAGGAGAGAGAAATGCTCCACATAGTTTAAACCTCCTCTTTTCCAGGAACTCTGTTCCTCTAAGGAAGAAGCTGGTGTACTTAATGAATCATATGAAAGAAACGATGGGCATGTGTGTGTGTGTGTGCGTGCATGTAAACTAATATATGGGCTTTCCCAGGAAGAACGGCTTGTACCAGCAATTGCACAGAAATGCTTCCCGGTCGGTCGACCCATTTAGTCTTCCGCAGCAGGTATTGTTGACATGGGCATTGACAGAGCGCCTTTTGGTTGGCGAAGCAAGTGTTGCCACCCGGATGTGCCACAACCCGTGTTTTGCGATGGTTGTGTGGATTTGGATGCCTGTGCGCACATGGGAGATGAGCAAACGGAGGGATAAATGATTCTGTCCTTCCATTAGTGTACTGTTTAAGCTTTTGCTTTAAAACAAAAAAAACCACCATTGAGATATTGTGGGGTAGATCTAGGAAAGGGGCTTTGCCTGGTGGCAGTGGGCACCCAATGCAAGCTTATAAAATCACCACACCGGTGAGTGGCATGCCATGGAGGGAGTGAATTCGGGGCTGGAACAGAGACTGAGAACAGAGGAATGGCAGGCAAGAATCATGAGCCAAGGAAACAGGAGTGCTTGTGTGTGTGTGTACATGCAGAAGACTTGGCGCTGATTTCCTTGCTCCTCCCCCTTACCAATCAATAGGGAGCTATATTGTGCTTGCTTTGCTTACTTCTTTTCCCACCTCTTCTCGTTGCTCCCTTTCCAGTCTGTGTAGGTGAAGGCAGAAGCTGCTCACATCTGCACATCTTCCGTCTCCCGGGCAATGTGCATTTCCAGATGTGCGGTAGGAAAGCGTGGGTGTATTTTGGAAAAAAAAATAAAGAATGATCAGGCCAAGCTGGGATAGCTCATTTGCTAGAGCATGAGGCTCTGAATATCAGGGGCTGCGAGTTCAAGCCCCATGTTGGGCAAAAGATTCCTTCACTGCAGGGGGTTGGACTAGATGACCCACAGGGTCCCTTCGAACGCTACGATCCTATGATTCTAAAAAGCTGGTAGTGGAGGTACGTTTACACCCTTAGGTTGGAAGGGACCATAGGATCCTGGGAGGAGATTTGTAAGCTGCTGTTTGTTTGCTGAAACGTGAATCCAGTAGGGCGAGAGGGTTGGGTGACAACTCTGCCTTCTCAGAACTGTGAAACTAACACGGCAACAAAATTAATAAGAACAGGTACTTCTTGGGTGTTGGGGTGGTTTTTGTGAGGAAGACACATGGGAATGCATTATTATTACTATAATTATTAATTAAATTTGTATAGTGCCCCTTAGCAGAAGATGCCAGGCCAGCTCACAACATAAAAATAGAAAATGGAAACACAAAATACATAAAACGAAACAAAACAAGCCAGCAACCCCAATACATTTAAAATGCCATAGAAAGTTAATCAGCCAAACAGCTAGTCGAATAATAATAATAATAATAATAATAATAATTGTTTATTTATACCCCGCCCTCCCCAGCCAAGACAGGGTTCAGGGTCTTGAGGAACATTTCCTCCTGGTGCCTAAAGATATGTAATGACGGTGCCAGCCAAACCTCCCTGGGGAGAGCATTCCACAGACGGGGGAGCCACCACAGAAAAGGCCCGTTCTTGTGTTGCTATCCGCAAGACCTCCCATGGAGGAGGCACATGAAGAATGTAGATACTGGATAGAAAAGACACTGGGATGGCGTCCCATTGTAATCAATGGGGATTCGAACCCTGATCTCGCAGGTCCTAGTCTGATGCTCCAAATACTATGCCAATCTGGCTCTTAGTGTTTTTGCAGGTAGACGTGTGCGTAGGGATTTGGATGGTGACCTCAAAGTGCAGGCAGGTTGATAGTGGTTCTTAAAGTCTGGTGGTTGCAGATTTAGCTGGGCATAATGTTTTCTCAGTTTCATGTGCATAGAGAGAGCCTGATCAAGCATATTTTGTTGCATATATAAAATTCCAGTAGTTGGTGCTTGGCACTCAGTCCTTGGTCCTTAAAAAAAAGTTATCTAATCAGCTTTTTATGTGCCCAATCTGGAGGGCAAAGATTGCTTCTGCTAACGTATAATCTTGCAGGAGCCTTTTGGGTGTTGCTGCTCTGCAGATAATGCCAACGCAATTCCACATCCAAATTCCCTGGTGTTATATTATTAGCCATAATGGCCAAGGCAGTAAAAATCACAGCAGATAAAAGTTCAAGCTATTAAATTGTACACGGACCTTTTGTGCAAGATCAGAGTCTAGTTTAAGACTCAGTGGTTCTGAAGAGGAAGCCTGTCCTAAACAATTGCTGGCATTAGAGACACTGGATGCCTTTTTAGATGGAGGTCGGCAGCTGGAAGACCCCAAGCCAAATCTGCCTCCCTGGGGTTGCCAACTTAAGTAAAGGTAAAGGTACCCCTGCCCGTACAGGCCAGTCGTGTTCGACTCTAGGGTTGTGCGCCCATCTCACTTAAGAGGCCGGGGGCCAGCGCTGTCCGCAGACACTTCCGGGTCACGTGGCCAGCGTGACAAGCTGCATCTGGCGAGCCAGCGCAGCACACGGAAACGCCGTTTACCTTCCCGCTAGTAAGCGGTCCCTATTTATCTACTTGCACCCGGGGGTGCTTTCGAACTGCTAGGTTCGCAGGCGCTGGGACCGAGCAACGGGAGCGCACCCTGCCGAGGGGATTCAAACAGCCGACCTGACGATCGGCAAGTCCTAGGCGCTGAGGTTTTACCCACAGCACCACCCGCGTCCCTTGGGGTTGCCAACTTAGATGGCTTTAAAGGAAGATTGTACAAATTCATGGGAGATAAGGCTACTAGCCATTAGGCAGAGGCTGGTATTTCTTCTGAATACCAGTCGCCAGCATTCAAAGTTTGCCAGGTGCTAGGAACATTTTCTTGACACTTTTTCGCATACTAGCAACGCATCCTGTGGAATTCTATCTGTTGTACTTTATCTGCGCGATCGGAATGAATTTCAGGACCTGAAAAGCCGTATTAAAAAAATACGACTTTCGAGCCATCTGGACCCCAAATGGCAACTAGATGTTCTGTTTTGGTGACTGTAATCCTTATGTAAGGGACTGGGACTCGGGTACAACCTTCAGAATTTCTGTGGGGTTTTATATCATTAGCGGGTACATCAGAGGTTGGAATTCTGAAGCTGTCAGGAAAGCCTGGACCAACCCTGTATCAGCCTTGCAGAAGCGTATATGCCGGGAGTGAGTTAGTCGGTATATAGGGTATGTGTGTGGTGGCTGAGGTTGATGGGAGTTGTGGTCCAAAACTTCTGGTGTACATCAGGTTGGTAAAAGCTGCTATATAGAACCAGGGTTGGGAGACCTGAGGCTTGGAGGGATCTGTTTAGTTTCCACTAGAACCAGAGTTCCATTGACTGAATCCATGCGCAGAATCGTGGCTCAGGAAAAAGTTGCCTCCCCACCCCCCAAAATGTATTGTGCTGGAGCTTTCACACAGATCCTTTCACATAACAAACCTTCTCCTTCTTTTTAATACAGTGGTGCCTCGCAAGACGAAAAGAATCCGTTAGGTGATTCTCTTCGTCTAGCTTTCCTCTTGCGAAGCAAGCCCATTGACAGATTAGCGCTATTAGCGCTATCAGCAGCTTTTAGCGGCTTATCGGCTGATCGGATCAGCTGATAAGCGGCTTAGCAGCTTAGAAAAAAGGGGGGGGAGGAAAAAAACCCCGCAGGAACTCGCAAGACATTGTCGTCTTGCGAAGCAAGCCCATAGGAGATTCGTTTTGCGAAGCACCTCCAAAACGGAAAACTCTTTCGTCTAGCGAGTTTTCCGTCTTGCGAGGCATTCGTCTTGCGGGGCACCACTGTATTTTCATTAGCCTTTTTTTGTTTTGGGTGGGGAGGCTTTTCATTTCCGTTAAGCCGACAGAAGTCAGAAACACTTACTGATCTCCTCAAAATTACCTGAGGTGCAGTCGTGCTTTGGCATTACGCCTGAATGGAATGCTAGCGGAATGAAATGGATGTCTGAATTGAGGGTTCGTCTCCCATGATAACTGGCTATGTAAATTGGTGGCTTCAGGCTCCCTTGCGTTGAGGCAGCTCTGTTTACATTGATTTTGTCCCTTGCACATCATCTTCTGAATCCCTATGCAGTCCAGGATTTGGGATAGCGTTCTAGGGCATATGTTGCATACCTCATGGACTTTGCTGTTGCTGTCTGCAGGCTGAGAGAGCACACCTAGAATGTGTCTTTTGTAATTGTGTACTGCAGGTGTGTGTGTGTGTGTGTGTGAGAGAGAGATTTCTGTTGAGAACCTTCATCTATGTGGCTGATCTTCTTGCTTAGGAATGGCGACTAGGCTTCCAGAGGACACAGTTTGAATGCTGCTGGTATAAACAGAGCCTGCATCTATCTGCCCAAGTGCATCTGTTTCAAACCGAGAGGCTGAAAGTATTGTGAGCTCAGAGACAATTGGTTGCACCAAAGGTGGTTTATGTGCTTGCTATGATGGAATGCAGGCTTCTCTGTGTCTCCCTCCCTTCCCCCAGTATGTTTTTGGGCTTTTTCTGGTGAGAGAATAGGATGTATTTATATTCAGGGATGTTTGCCAGAAGTCAAATTCATGCTCAGCGCAAAAGGAAACATGTCTTATCAGCCCTTTGCTTGGAGTAAGTCAGTACAAGAGAGGTGTTTGCTGCCCTTGGGAGACACAGCCAAGAGTCTTGTGGCACCTTGAAGGCAATTAAGACTCTGAATCTTCTACAGCAGAATTTCCTCCTGGGAATTTATCGCTTTTAGGAACAAGGGTGAAAACTGCAAATGGAAAAACATTAACCAGAAAGTCTGTCTGGAGTATAAATCGGGAGTGGAGTTGACTGCTTTTCTGGGGAGATAATTTACAGGGAGGGGAGGGTTTGGTTGGTGGTGGTGATTGCTAATAACCATTACTTTGTCAACTTAAAAAATAAAAATAACTTAGTGGCTTTCAAACTGTTGCGGAAAACCCTGGGGCTCTTATTGGGGTTCCACAATTTGAAGATCAGTAACTGTGGGCCAACTTCTTGAAGGACAGCTTGCCCACTGCTTCTGAGAAATGTAGAGATGGTAGGAAATGTTGTGGTTGTTGATTAAATTTCTCTTTGAGTGTGTTCTAGGGGGTCTATAGTTAATCAAGTTCTAGAGATCTTGGAGAAGATGACCCAGAATTGTCTGCAGTGAACAGAGCTCATCCTTTGGCAGTCAAACTGTTACCTAAAGGCAATTACAGTGGTACCTCAGAAGTTGAGTGGATTCCATTCTGGAAGTCGGTTCGACTTCCAAAGCGTTCGGAAACCAAGGCGCAGCTTCCGATTGGCTGCAGGAAGCTCCTGCAGCCAATCGGAAGCCACGTCAGACGTTCGGGTTCCAAAAAAGGTTCGCAAACTGGAACACTCACTTCCGGGTTTGCGGCGTTCAGGAGCCAAAACGTTCGACTCTCAGGGCGTTCGGGATCCAAGGTATGACTGTACTTAAAACAACAACAAACCACTCTCCCAAGGGAGAACAATGCTAGGGTTCTGCTCCCTCCAGTGACATAAAACAATATGGTGTGAGCTGGGTGATGTAGCGTGCAGAGCTTTGGCTTGGTTCAGCTCTCTGATTTACAGGGAGCTCACTAGCCAACCTTGAGCCTGTCACTCACAGCCCGAGCTGCTTCAGAGCCTTGCTAGGGCCATGGGAAGCTGTCTTATAGCGAGTCAGCTTGCACCAGGTATGAGGAACCCATGGCCCTGCAGGTGTTGCTGGACTACAACTCCCATCATCCCAGACCACTGGTGATGCTGGCTGGGGCAGATGAGGGCTGGAGGATCATGGGAGCTGTAGTCCAGCAAGATCTGAAGGGCTACCCCTGGCTTATAGGAAAGGCAGAGTGCAAATGTGACCAATAGGTACTGAGCACTGATGCTCCTCGTCTTGCTAGCTATGAGCTAATCTTCTGATAATTCTCTTGTCGCGCCAGCACAAAAGTAGGCAAGATGGAGACCCCGAGAGGGTAAACCTCAGCGACTGAAGCATTCACGATGCATATTTCAGTGAATGGGGTGAATGTTCATTGCAATCAAGCAGCAGCTGCGCCATTTTGTTCTAACCGGATTGAACAATGTGTGTGTTTGTGTGGGAGGAATGCAGAGGGCTGCTTGGTTCATAACTCCCAGAATAAGATGATTTTTTTTTAAATTCAAAAAATGCAAAATATTTTTTATGCATGAGGCAGAGGGGGGAAAGCATTTGCGGAACTGCGATGGAGACGGGAGGAAATCTATCAGTGCGTGTTTTGCGAAGAGGTTCGTCGCATGTGCGATCCTGGTTACTTCTGAAGGCAGGAGAAAATGTCACAAGAAAATAGGCACCGACTTGCAAAACAGCATCTCTTTGCCTTCCTGCATTATGTCTAGAACAGGGGTCGGCAAAGTTTTTGTGGCTCGGGCTGGTTCACGGTCCTGCAGACGCTGCTGTGTGCTGGAGTGCATGGAGGAGGCATGCACAGCTTCCTGCAGCCAATGGGAAGCCGGCCAGCATCACGGAAGGTGGTCCTTCCACAGGAGCCGAACAAGCAAGTGGTGGGGGGCCCCAAGCAGGCAGTGGGGGTCCATGGGCCGGTTAAACAGACCCCATGGGTCTCTTGTGGCCCTTGGGCCTTAGGTTGCCGACCCCTGGTCTAGACTTCAGTGCAGCTTCCCCTATGTCCTGCCCCAGCCTGCTCTGCATCCTTAGTAATAAGATGTGCTGTAAATTGTATTTGCCCCTATAATGTCTTTTGGCTGGTTTTTAGGCAACGGCCCTGTGTTTTTGCTCATGCAATGTCTTAATTCCACCTTGGATTGTCTGAAGCAAAATCCAGTGGGTGTCCTGTAATCTGATGATAAACGAGCATGCCTCTTGGATTTATTGACTCTGAATTAGCCGAATCCTTCTGCTGTTGCTCTAGATGTTCATTTAGCCAGCTTTCCATTGTATTCTGAAGTATAAGAGGTTGAGAGAGGCTTTCCTGCGTTGAATTCCTTGCTTCTGTTCTGCCAGGGCTCTTTCTAGCTGAAGATGTGATGGCTTGCTCAAGTACTTTTAGGAGATGGGCATGACAGAGGGGAACTTGTGGTCCTCCAGATGTTGTTGGATTACAATCCCATCATCCTTGGTCAAATTGGCAGGGCGTGATGGCAGTTGAAATCCTACAACATCTGGAAGGCAGCATGTTAGCCACCTATGTAGTAAAGGTGACACATCCTCTGTCACTCAGCTTATAAAAAGGTAAAGGGACCCCTGACCATTAGGTCCAGTCGTGGCCGACTCTAGGGTCGCTCATCTCGCTTTATTGGCCGAGGGAGCCAGCGTACAGCTTCCGGGCCATGTGGCCAGCATGACTAAGCCGCTTCTGGTGAACCAGAGCAGCGCACGGAAACACAGTTTACCTTCCCGCCGGAGTGGTACCTATTTATCTACTTGCACTTTGACGTGCTTTCGAACTGCTAGGTTGGCAGGAGCAGGGACCGAGCAATGGGAGCTCACCCCGTCACGGGGATTCGAACCACCGACCTTCTGATCAGCAAGTCCTAGGCTCTGTGGTTTAACCCACAGCGCCACCCGCATCCCTACTCAGGTTATAGTCCTCCCCTAAAAGGAATGGGATGAGATGTTTCGGTATCAAGGCTGGTAAACAGTTCTCTATCCCTTGTCATAAGAACAGCCTTCCGGTGAGACCAGGCAGGGCAGTTCTTATAATATTGATCACAAAATAGAAATATATTTATGAGCAGGTGGGCTATTCCTAGGGTCTTCTGGCGGTTCCTTCACTGCGAGAAGTGAGGTTATAGGGAACCAGGCAGAGGGCCTTCTAGGTAGTGGTGCCTGCCCTGTGGAACGCCCTCCCAGCAGATATCAAGGAAATGGATAACTTTCAGACTTTTAGAAGGCATCTGAAGGCAGCCCTGTTTAGGGAAGTTTTTAACGTTTGATGTTTCGTTATGTTTTATATGTACTTTAAGCTGCCCAGAGTGGCTGGGGAAACCCAGCCAGATGGGTGGGGTATAAATACTACTACTACTACTACTACTACTACTACTACTAATAATAATAATAATAATGGAAGGCAAACAATTGTGGAGCTTTTTACAGTGCCAGTTTGGACAGCAGTAGAGCAGTGAAAAGGCTTGCTCCTCAGTAATTCCCACCACAGTCCCTGTTCAGCCTTCATTTCATTGGCAGCGTCACATTCGTCTGGCAATGGCAGCCGTCCAGAGGCCGCACTGTGGGGTTCGTTGCCTTCTGGGAACCATTCCACGGCGGTGCTGTCAAACAGAGATTTGGACATCAGGTGATGTGGAAATGCTGTACCCGAGGATCCTGGGACTGCAATAGCAGATTCACACGATACAAATAAAGTGCTTCCAACACACAGGACTTCCACCGAAGAATTCTGGGTACTGTGGTCTGTTAAGAGTGCTGGGAAATTTATCTCTGTTTGGGGGGAACTATAGCTCCCAGGAAATGTTGGGGGAAGTCGTGTGTTGGATGTGCTTTAAATGGATGCTGCTTGTTGAAAGAGTTAATCCAGAGCTAGATGGACAAAAACCTCACCTGGAACAAATCACCTTTAAAAAATGGCTCCATTCTGCTGTGGCCTCTCTTTTTCTGCGGTGCCCTCCACAGTGAGATCAGCAGTAACATGCAGAGGAGCATTTCTGGTGCTGCTTTCTTGCCCTCCAGCCCATGGAGGTCTGGGTTAACATTTCTCTCTCCAAAATGATAGTTCAAGGTAAAGGACACCTGACAGTTAAGTCCAGTTGCAGACGACTCTGGGGTTGCAGTGCTCATCTCACCTCACAGGCTGAGGGAGCTGGCGTTTGTCCACAGAAAGTTTTTCCGGATTATGTGGCCAGCATGACTAAGCAGCTTCTGGCGCAACGGAACACCGAAACCAGAGCAGCGCACGGAAACGCCATTTACCTTCCCGCTGGAGTGGTACCTATTTATCTGCTTGCACTGCCATGCTAGGTTGGCGTCCCTAAAAACTGCAGAATGTGGCAGCTAGACCAGTGACTGGGAGTTGCACCAAGACCATATAACACCAGTCCTGAAAGATCTTCATTGGCTTCCAGTACGTTTCCAAGCACAATTCAAAGTGTTGGTGCCGACCTTTAGAGCCCTAAACGGCCTCGGTCCTGTATACCTGAAGGAGTGTCTCCACCCCCATCATTCAGCCGGACACTGAGGTCCACCGCCGAGGGCCTTCTGGCGGTTCCCTCACTGCAAGAAGTGAGGTTTCAGGGAACCAGACAGGGGGCCTTCTCGGTAGTGGCGCCCACCCTGTGGAATGCCCTCCCATCAGATCTCAAAGGAATAAACAACTATCAGACTTTTAAAAGACAACTGAAGACAGCCCCATTTAGGGAGGTTTTTTATGTCTGACACTGTATTGTTTTTAATGTTTGGTTGGAAGCCGCCCAGAGTGGCTGGGGAAACTCAGCCAGATGGGCGGGGTATAAATAAATTATTATTATTATTATTATTATTATTATTATTATTATTATTATTATTATTGCAGCTCTTTAAAAAAAAGGAGGGGTGGCTGGAAGGAGAGAGATAGAAATGAGAGAGCACAACTATTTTTCTTGGCTATGTTACCCCAACATTGGCTTGTGCTTGCCAGATACCGCATTAGAGGGGAGGGAAAGTGAGGTCACTTTTATTTTATTTTTGCAAGAGGAAGTGAACGCTAACAACTGCTCTGTTATGATTGAAGCTAATTTTTATTGCTGCCCTGGAAGTTAGCTTTACTGCAGGATGTAGGGTGGATGGGACAACATGGGAAGCCCAGCCTGCGACAGCAAATGCTGCTGTCTTTTCGCGCTCCTAATTTTTAACTTGTTCACCGCTTCTTGTGGTGTGGCTTCCTTCACCAGCAGTGAAGCTGATGCCTTCTCTTGAGTTGCTCTGACAGTCTGGGTGTTGCGACTTGCTAGCATAACATTGCCAGGAGGACAGACATTGCACCAAGATAATGACCTTTTGCATCAGTTGCTGCCTATTCTTGCACCTTGAGTAAAGAAAGACAGGTCGATATGAGTGTCTATGCCCAACTCTAGCTAGTTCACGACCTGTGGCCATTCCTGGACTGGGACACCTCGTCCTCAGCTTACCCATGTACTGATAACCTCCTGGATAAATTACTGCATTGTGCTCTACATGGAGCTGCCCTTGAAGACTATTCAGAAGCTACAGCTGGTGCAGAAGGCCCAGTTACTGTCTGCAATGGTGAAGGGGGATTCCATATGGCTCCACTAATCTAATCTCTACAGTGGCTGCCTGTTAGTAACTGGGCCTGATTCAAGGTTATCGGGTACCAAGAGTTAAGCAAATAGGAACCCACGTACCTGAAGGTGTGCCTTCTTCACAATTGCCCCACCTGACTACTACGATCAGCAGTGCATAACCTACTTGTTCAAACATTAGCTGCTGATATCTGGGCAGCAACATGAGCAGGGCATTTTTGGTGGTGGCCTCCTGGTTTATGAAACTCCGGCATGAATGATGCTTGGTTGTCTATCACATTGGCCATATTTAGCTGTAAGGTAAAACCCTTTCTGTCTGTCCAGGCCTTTTGGATGTAACTAATACTTCCACTGCCACTCTCGTTTGATGTTCTGTTTGGTTATGTTGCATCCGGATTTGTTGCCGTTGTGTTTTATTTGATGTGTTGCAATCATACCTCATTGCTTATTATGATTGTTAGTATAGTCACACTGAGCACCTGCTGGAAGGAAAGATGGGATCTGACTAAGAGGAAATAAACCAGTATATAGTACCACATGATCTCTGAACCGCTTTGTGATGCAACTTCAGGTACCTGGCATGTGCAATGCCCTGATGCTGGTGCCTAGGATCATAACTGAATTCTACAGAAGTCCTATGCATTGTGCTGCTCTTGCCACATCAATATCAAGAACAGGCTTGGCCTGCAGGCTGGTTGTAGCTTTAGTACCTGACTATTGTTTCTCTGTGGGAGAAGCCTGAATACCTGTAGATTGCAGCCATTTACCTAGCTCTTCATGGGAACATCTATGGCCTGCACAGGTTTGTCAGCAGTCAAAAGTGGATGGGATGCATATATTCTCCATGAAGTGCACAAGGAAGTTCATGCCAGAACCTCCTGCCTACCACAGCCGTAAAAAAATACGGCGGGATCACAGTGTTAGAAATTAGCCAGGCGCCCGGCGCGTTTTGCTACTGCCGCAGGTGCAATTGCGACTACGTAGAGATTTCTGGGTGGTAGGTTGGCGACCACAGTTTAAAAACCTCTCCCTTAGTCCATAGTTAATTCCATTTCTACTGTGTGTGTTTCACCTTCTTGCATAATGGGACAAGTGAATTGTTGTAAGAGGAAGCCACAGTCAAGCAATGTAGTTGAGACCATAGAATTGTAGAAGTGTAGCAGCATTGGAAGGTCATCTCGTCCAACCCCATGGTGAATAGACATTCTGTTGTGGTAGCCATTACCTAGATTTAAAGTGCTTATATATCTGAGTTTCTAACATTGGGCAGGGATGGGCAAATTTCAATCTTGGCTTGTCAGGGGGTTCAACATAGCATGCAAGGCCATTTCCCCCAAACCACTCCCACCTGTCTCTGTCAGCAGGTGAACGGGATTTGGGGTTCAGTTCTGCTACGTGCTGCTTCGCCAGCATGTTTGCTTTGGGAAATGAGCGGACAAAGCTGACCTCTGCAGCCAGGAGGACTTGAGCCATCTGTGAGCAGGTAAGAAGCGAGAAGCTATTGGGGATGGAGGTGTAACGGAAAGAGGGTAGAGAGGATGAGCAGGGAAGTTAATGGCACGCTAGAAGTAAGATATTTAATCTTGGTTCAGTTTTTTTAAAAAAAAAACGTTCAGCATCTAACACAGTGCTTTACAGTTGGTGCAGTAGGCAGAGAAATCATTAAGTAGTCTGCCAAGACCCTTAGCAGTTTTCAAGTGCTTCATGGGGTGAAATGTTGAAACCACTGGACTAGATTATGCTTGCAATCACCAAGCTATCCTGGAGAAACACCGCCTGCCTTTTCCCTACCCCACCCCCATTGTCACTCTGAGTGCAAAAGATATGAAGGAAACAGTGACTGGATAGAAGGGCTTTTACAATTGCCAGAAGCTTGGCTCTGCCCTAGCCGGTCTTGGAAGTATCCTTTTAAAAAGTCCCATATGACCAGAGATCCGTATAGTTAAAGCTATGGTTTTCCCAGTAACGATGTATGGAAGTGAGAGCTGGACCATAAAGAAGGCTGATCGCTGAAGAATTGATGCTTTTGAATTCTGGTGCTGGAGGAGACTCTTGTGAGTCCCATGGACTGCAAGAAGATCAAACCTCTCCATTCTTAAGGAAATCAGCCCTGAGTGCTCACTGGAAGGACAGATCCTGAAGCTGAGGCTCCAGTACTTTGGCCACCTCATGACAAGAGGAGAAGACTCCCTGGAAAAGACCCTGATGTTGGGAAGAATTGAGGGCACAAGAAGAAGGGACAACAGAGGACAAGATGGTTGGACAGTGTTCTCAAAGCCACCAGCATGAGTTTGACCAAACTGTGGTAGGCAGTGGAAGACAGGAGTGCCTGGCGTGCTCTGGTCCATGGGGTCATGAAGAGTCAGACATGACTAAATGACTAAACAACAACAACATGACCAGAGAATTTGCGCCTGTCCATTGGGGGAGATAGGAAGCCCTGAACACATATTTTTTAGATGTCGCTTTTACGATGAGGCACGTAGAGAAACCATTGACCCCCTGCTGGTGAGGCTTGCTGACCTCCCGGTAAAGCAAAAATTCGCTCTTCTCCTGTTAGGCAAAGACCACAAGACGACCCGGATTGTCACCAGATTCTGCGCACAGATCTGTAGGCGCAGACCATCCCCCGATTCAATCTAGTTTGTTACGAAAATTCCCAAACTCGGATCCACAGGCGACTCTGGGTCATTTCTCTAAGGTAGTCTATCTTAAAGTTTTTATGTGTTTATATGCCTATCACACTTTTAAACTTAAAGTCCATTGTTGTAAATGTTCATTTTGCTATTGGAATTGTAGTTCCATTTGTATTTCTCAAGCTGGTCTCTGACCGTAATAAATTTCATGTCAGTGACTGGGTAGACACAGGGAAAAACCTGCTATAAGTAAGCCAGAAAGTAAATCGTTTTAACAAAAGAAAAAACGCGCATTTTTTCCTCCCCCCCCTTTTTTTTGCTCTCTAGCACCATGTGTTGTTGTATGTTTATAACACATTCAAAATGCCGTTTTTTGGCTAATGGAGCTGAGTCCTCTGTTTAAAAGGTAGAGGGACCCCTGACCATTAGGTCCAGTCGTTACCGACTCTGGGGTTGCGGCGCTCATCTCGCTTTATTGGCTGAGGGAGGCGGCGTACAGCTTCCGGGTCATGTGGCCAGCATGACTAAGCCGTTTCTGGCGAACCAGAGCAGTGCACCGTACCTTACTGCTGGAGCGGTACCTATTTATCTACTTGCACTTTGACATGCTTTCGAACTGCTAGGTTGGCAGGAGCTGGGACCGAGCAACGGGAGCTCACCCCATCACAGGGATTCGAACCACCAACCTTCTGATCAGCAAGTCCTAGGCTCTGTTGTTTAACCCACAGCGCCACCCGCGTCCCTCCTATATCCCCCAATGGACAGCTGCAAATTCTCTGGTCATATGGGACTTTTTTAAAGGATCCATGCTCACTTTGCTTTGCAGTGTGGAGGTTGTTCATAGGACTGCTGTTGTCTGTATGGTTGGATGATGTTTCCTCATCCCCTAGCTTTGACATTAACTTTTGCTTGGAAATAATAAACCGATTGAGTTTTCAGTCGACGATCAAGATTCTCCTCTTGGGAGAGAGGGAGCGTATCTGTTTTGGTCACATGTGCTTAATAAGGAAATGGCAAAATTGTAAGTGTCAAGGGATGCAAGTGATTATGTATAATAGTGTTTATTCACTTGCTGAGACATAATAACAAAATTACTACTTTGTAGTTGTCTCCGAAGTACAGCAATTCTGCATTTTTACAAAGGCAGCTTTTAATGAGTAATCAGCTTTTTGCTTCTTGCCAGCCGCATTTGTGCAGTGTACAGTAAAATCTTGGTTAGCTTCTGATCTGGGTCTACTCTGTAACAATTACACTTATTCCTAATGTCTCTAAGTTATGGCCTGAATTTGTAAAATCAGCCCTTTTCAGGTCCTGCCTTAACTGCTGTACGGTCACTGTTTTCTCTAGATAGCACCAAGGCAGACAGGGCAGTCTCTACCATCTAATGATTCATAAGGCATTCTAATAATTGCCCAGCAGCAAGAACTTCCTGTGCATGGAGCTTTTGTGCTCAGATAGTAGGAGGGAAAGTTGCTTGTGATCCAGTCTTACCCATGAACCAAAGGTTGGCAGTTCCTGGATCTAGTTGAGTTCTTACCCTGAAAACAGGATGCTGTGCATACCAAAGAACCAACCCTATTGTGGTTTTAAGCCTCTGATGTACCATAAGTAGAAAGAAGAAAAGGGGACGGTGCTATCATGCCAAGAACAGAGGAAGTTTGTTTATTCCAGGTCAGGCTATTTATCCATCTGGCCCAGCATTGTTTATTGTGACTCACTTTAAGTCAGGCTGCCACCCAGAAGTGAGCCCTAGTCCATCTGTTGAAGGCCAATGATCAGCAGTGACTAACAGTCTCTCTGCAGGATCTCAGTCTCCCAAGGTCTTTTTCATCACATTCGTAAAAGAGGCCAAGCTATCAGACCCAGGTGGCAAATCGTATCCTGTGCATGTATACATAGAATTAGGGAGCAGAGTGCTCAGTCCAAGGATTTTTGTTTAGCCCTAGAACCAACTTCGTAAGGGACGCAGGTGGCGCTGTGGGTTAAACCACAGAGCCTAGGACTTGCCGATCAGAAGGTCGGCGGTTCGGGGTGAGCTCCCATTGCTCAGTCCCTGCTCCTGCCAACCTAGCAGTTCAAAAGCACATCAAAGTGCAAGTAGATAAATAGGAACCGCTCCAGCGGGAAGGTAAACGGTGTTTCCATGCGCTGCTCTGGTTTGTCATGCTGGCCACATGACCCGGAAGCTGTACACCGGCTCCCTCGGCCAGTAAAGCGAGATGAGTGCCGAAACCCCAGAGTCGGCCATGACTGGACCTAATGGTCAGGGGTCCCTTTACCCTTTTAGAACCAACTTCAGTCATTTTCACCCCCCAATTGAGTGGATCAGCGTTAGAAAGTCAAATATATACTGTAAGCTAGTCTCCAAATGGCACCTTAAACCTTTTAGGTATGCGGCAGCAAAGGATGCTGTGTGCCAGCTAGCCACATGGTGGAGATGTCAGTCACCAAACCTGGCAACGAGACCTCTCCACTTGGTCACAGTGAACAGTCGGCAGTCGCAAAAAACCACTGGCGACTGGGGAATTTTGAACACTGGAGGGAATGGGCGGGAGTTGTTTTATTATCACTATTGTTAAAAATGTGGCCATCAGAAACACTGTCTGGTTTAAGCGTTAAAGTCTTGGGCAGAAACCGAACTGGTAGTTTGAGTTCTTTGTCCAGCAGTGAGCCCAGGACACTCTGCCTATTTTATGTGTGTATTCTTGGTTTTAGCAGCTCTCTCTCTCTCTCTCTCTCTCTCTCTCTCTTCTCTGTGTGTGTGTGTGTGTGTGTGTGTGTGTCTAGGCACAATGTCAGTGCACATGGTGGCTTTGGGCTCCATAGGCAACCCAGACACACAGATAGATCATACATTCATATATTTTAGTCAAGAGTTTATATATGAAAAAAGTTAAATGATTGCAAATAGAAGTGTTCACATGCTAGAGTGACTGCAATAAATTGGGAGTTATTTATTATTTGGAGTGAATGTGTGGTGTGAACCCCTACGGGAGTTGGCAGGAAAGCGACTTAACTGCTTTTTGTGGTTGAACACTGCATCTTATGTGCTCCTAAAACGCTCAGGCCAGATTGCAGAGCTGATAGAAATGCCAAGAGACTTTCTTATTAATGATCGGAAAGGGAGTGTAACTATACTAAGTGTTTCAATGGCTTTAAGTATATTGGGCAGTGTCCAATGAACTCATTCTGTTAGCGTAAGGATTTCTGCTTGCTCACTGGAACTTCCTCCTTTTGGCTTTCCCATGCCCTCCCCAAATCTGCTCTGGGGGTTTGGGGGAATACCCAGAACAGATTTAAGGGGGTAGCATTGGGAAGAGGGAGAGCATTCTGCAACCTTATAGTCATTGTGTTAAAGGAAGGAGCTGGTTGAATATCGCTCATTATCAGTAGCCCTTAACAGTGATGGATAACAAATGGATAGGTTCTTGGTGATAGATGCTTGGCTCTGGTGATCATATCTTGTCTTAAAAAGCTCATATGTGCGCAAGCTTTTCCCCTCTTCTCTCCTCCATTTGCAGCACACTGCAGTTAAGCTAGTAACTCCCCAGTGAAGTGTCGTTTCTGTTTTGTCTGTATTGGGAAGGTGTGGCTACCAAGTTCAGAACAAGCCAGGATGTGAAGCTAAGTTCAGCTTGTGGTTTAAGATTCTAGCTTTTCCTCCACTCTGGAAATCATAGTTCCTCAGACTGCACAAATTGAAGACTTCTGAGTTTAATTGCTGTGTGCTAGAAAGGGAGAAGGGAAGTGGTTATGTGTGTGGACAAAAGCCTTGTGCATATTTCTGCTTATTGTGATTGTCACTCCAAACTTCCCTGTAGTGCATAAACCATTGTATGTGCGGAAGGATTTGTCGGGTACAGGAGCAACGACCACAAGGGCAGCCATCGCTCAGCAGTAGAGCATCTCTTTAGCATGCAGGTTCCATCTCTGGCATTTCCAGGTAGGCCGGGGAGAGATTCCCTGTCTGAAACTCTGGAGAGCTCCTGTCAGTCAGTGTTGACAGAACTGGTCTCTCTCAAAACAAAGCAACTGCCAAGTTCCTGAGATTCTTACAGTGCCAGCAACCAAATGTGGTATTCGGACGTCGTACTCTGGAGGTGGAGAAGTGTTACTGTCCTCACACTAGTAGGTTGTAGCAGTCGTTGATCTAGGATAGATGCAGAACGTTCTCAAATACCATCATGGTTCTAGCTGGCAATTTCTTGGCCATATCTGGCTTGCTGGGCAATGCCCTTTGACCAGGTCTGGCGTCATCAAGCAGTATTCTCAGGCAGCTGCTGGCACTTCCCATTGCTACTTCTCCTGGCTCCCCCCTCCCCAGGCACCTGTCATCTCAATTTCCCACAATGCACTGTAGGAAATCAAAATGGCGGCCGCCCAGTGTAGACCACCACTTGATAAGCCAACGGGGGGGGGGCACTTGTCCTGGTGAGAGAGCCATTGGGAGGCACCTGACGTCAGCCCTGGTCTCCTCTTCTCCAGTTGCCAGCCCCAAAGGCAAATGGGAATGAGCAGCCGTGGGATTTGGCGCTGGGCTAGGGGAACACTTGCCAACTCCCTGCTTCCTTCTCATGGTGGTCTTCAGGCAATGCTCATTCATGAGGAAGGGGTGTCTCTTGGTTTATAGCCAAGAGGAGTTATGGCGTCTGTGACCAGCCCTTGGCATAGACGCTGGAGATGGAGCTGAGCCAGGAAGGACAAAGGAGCTGGAGATGAATGAACTCAAAAGGGAGCGGATGCAGCTCTTGAGGTGTCCAGATTAACCGTCCCTGAGATGTGGATCTGTGTCTGGAGTTCTGTGGGCCCTCTTCAAAGAGGTCTCTCCAGGATCTGGGTTGGGTGGGATCTTGATAGGAAAAAGCAAACAATATATTACATTCCCCCCCCCTTCAATTTGTAAATATTTTGAAACTTTGGAAGCTGAGATGAGTGACTTAAAAATAATAATAGCCAGCTTCATCTTAAACTGTACAGTGGTACCTCGGGTTGAGTACTTAATTCGTTCTGGAGGTCCGTACTTAACCTGAAACTGTTCTTAACCTGAAGCACCACTTTAGCTAATGGGGCCTGCTGCTGCTGCTGTGCCACCGGAGCACGATTTCTGTTCTCATCCTGAAGCAAAGTTCTTAACCTGAAGCACTATTTCTGGGTTAGCGGAGTCTGTAACCTGAAGCGTATGTAACCCGAGGTACCACTGTAGTAATATTCTGCAACTGGATAACTTTAAAGGGAAAGCATTGCACGTCACCTATGCGAAACTGGAATCCATTTTTCATTCGTGTCTTATCTCCTTTTGTTTTTGCTTTTCTCTCTGTGTGTGGTTTCTCTTCCTCCTCTTTTCTTGGAGACTTTTTAGTAAAACTAGCCTGCTCCTGAGAGCACATATTTCTGTTCCCTGGGGACAGAATTGGCTGTTGCCAAGGGTAGCCAGATATTGAGGGCAGCCTCAGAGTTTAGAGTCTGTCTCGGTTTGCCTAGCACCAGGCAGTGTCTTCGCTGCTCTTTTTTTTTTTTTTTTGCAAACTTAACTTCAGTGACCTCTTCTCTCAGCATTTAATTTATATGGCGGTTGAAAAGCTGAACAGCTTATTGGGTGATGCTCACTTAAGGGCCACTTGGATTTCAGTAGAGGGTCGCTCTCTCAAATTAGCTGTGTTTAGGTTTGTCCTATACTGTATAACCCATATGCTTGTAAAATGAAAAAGACCAGAATCTCTTTCTGCAATCTCTTTCTGCAGTCCTGTCTCATGTATGTGGCACTCTGCTGAGTGACACAGTGTCCTTGTAATCTGTATTGTAATCTGTAATTTAAAAACTGAACTGTAATCTGAAGTTTAGTTATTATGCAAAAACCAAAATCCTGTGCTAAAATAATAGCAAGCTGATAGTTGTACAAGAACCTGAAGCAAGCTGGATATTTCTTCTCAGCTGGTGTGTGTCGTGTGAGGCAGTGACGTTGGGTTTGTGGGGGAATTTCTTCTGCAAAAGTGGCTAATTTGCATTTGGAAAACTTCGTTTTGCAGTGAAGAACTGTCTGGTGCCTTAGAACTGAATTAGCATGTTTATTTCACTTGAAATTTAGCAAAAGAGAGCGGAAAAAGTTGAAAACTTGTCAGGCTTGCCTAATAATGCATTTGCAAGACGGCATCCATTAATTGCTTGCTAATGAATGCATGAAATGTAGAGCTTTCCGTGGAAAAATAAAGCGCTGGAAGATTTCCTACCCGGCATCACTGAGATCAGGTACTGAAAAGGGCGTTGTCCTAAATAGAATCCTTATCAGGTATTGAAAAGAATGCACAAGGCCTCAAACTAGGTAGGGGATGTGGGCACCGTGCCTGTCAGCTTGCGAAGGGTTTTATGAGTGGGAATGCATGGGAAGTTGAAGTGGACAAATGGGACAGAGCTCTCCTGTAAGAGCATCAGAATAGGACTCTGGTTGAGTGGGGGAAATTCTAACCATCTTCAACAGTACACTGTTAGAATCTCTCATACAGACTGTCAATGGTTAGGAACAGGGAGACTGGAGCCCCAGTGGTGCATAGAAGTGATGCTAATTACAGGCAGCCCCCGGTTTATGCGCAGACAATATTTGTGCGGCCTTGTATACGAGCATCACACCGAACCCGGAAGTGACCCGGAAACGTCATAAAGATGTCACTGAAACATTAATAAAAGGGCAGGGCAGGGTGCTTGCAGGCTTTTTCAGTTATATGCCATTTCAACGACCCGTTGTCATGGTCCAGTTCACGGGCGATCGAAGTCCTGGCAGGGGACGTCAGGACCGGGGACAAGATGGCGGGGTGGGAGCAGGAATGGAGGGCCAGGAGTCAGGAAGCCAAGAGTCTGAGGGTCAGAGAGCCGGGAGTCAAGAAGCTAAGGGTCCAAGGGTCAGGAAGCAAGGAGTTACGAAGTCAAGGGTCCGAGGATCAAGAAGCAAGGAGTCAAGGAGTCAAACGCAGCAAGGCAGAGAACGTGTTGCTGTGGCAAAGAGCCGAAGGGAAATGCTGACCTTATATCCCTTCCCAGCTCTTGCCACCAGGTGCTGTGAGTTACCAATTGGCCTCACCTGTGTGGCCGCGCCTTGCCTCTTCAGAAGAAACTTAGGAAGGCCCAGTCCTGCAAAGTCCTACTGGTCACAGGGCCTGGCTTCTGCACACACACCTGACACTTGCGTGGATTCATTAACCTCTCTGGCAAACTCTGCCTTTTGCTCACCATATTTTGGTACTAAACAAACCATAGTTAAAGTGCCAGGCGGGGTTCTCACATAACACTAACCTTGGTTTAGTGTTACATGTGAACCACCCCAGTAAGCAGCATGCATTTCCCCCCAGCCACTTCCTAGGCTGCTTCTACCTTGAGAACTTTGACTCTCCTGGGTGTGTCTTCTCCAGCCATTCTTTCCCTTTTATCTGTCCTTGCTATTTTTCCAGCAGAACTCGCTCTGTCAGTTCTGTTCATTTCTTAGTTGCCTTTTAAATAGTGAGATGGAAAGTTAATTTCCACCATGCGTTATCCTAGAGTTTAATACAAAATCAGATCTTCCAGCAGAACAGCAGTGACTCCCCCCCCCCTCTCTCTCTCTCTCGTTTGAAAGGCAATTTATTTTGAGCAACCCTTCTGACCACTTTTAACATTTCCTTTATTGGTGTTGCGGTGTTGAGAAACGGAGACCGAGGGGTCCCGAAAGCAAAGCTAACAATGCTAAAAAGGGGCATTTTGATTAAGACTAGCGTTTCATTAACAATTGTAATCAAACTCTGAATGTAGGTGTGAAGTGTTGCTGTGGAAACCTGACTCTTGCAGGGGGTGTTAATTGTCCTTAAAAAATAACAACCTCTCTTTCCCTCATTCAGTTTCAAGGTTCTGTACAGTCACTGTACAGAATGGCTGATCATGTCAAGAATTTTGCTAAAGCATATTTTAACATAGCCTCTCCTGTATGTATATTCGTGGCCTTGCTCTAGAGCAGCTTCGCCAAGCCTGGTACAGTGGTACCTCTGGATGCAAACAGGATCCGTTCCGGAGCCCCGTTCGCGTTCCGTTACTTCCGGGTCGCCGCAGAGTGCAACCCGAAAATGCTCAACCTGAAGCGTATTCATCCTGAGGTACGACTGTGCCTTTCAAGCTCCCAGTTTCCATCAGCCCCAGCCAGCAAGGCCAATTATCAGGATTGATGGGAGTTGTAGTTCAAAACATTTAGAGGGCACCAACTTGAGTCTGCTGCTGTAACATAGGAAGCTGTCTGAATCAGAGTCAGGCCATTGGTCCTTCAAGCTCCATATTGTGTATCCTGACTAGACACATCTCCCCAAGGTTTTCAGGCAATTGAAACTGGGACAGACAGTTTGCAACTAAGCTATGGCCCTTAACTTGCAGCTCTTTGCAGACAAACCACTTAACCATGTTTAGCACTAACCGTGGTTTGTCGCCTTAAAACTGGTAGCTCGAGATAGGTAGCTCAAGAAGTGAAACCATTCTTTTGTTTAACTCCGCTTCTCAGAAGGTGTGGGGAAATGTCAACAAGGCCTCCTTGTCTTCTTGCCAACAGAGACTGGAGAGGTGGGCAAACAGCCTTAATCGTGTTTTGGTTGCTGCTTCTGTAATTATAGGTTTACATTCCAGCTTGGGGCCAAGCCTGTGGTTGTGGTTTGTGTATTTGGATATGTTTAACAGTGGTTTAATAAAATAAGCAAACCATAGTTAAGTCTGCATAGGTCTCGGGTGTGAAAATATCTTCCCACTGGCGTTGTGAAAACAGATACAACAATCACCTGTTGAGTGTTTATGTGCCTGGCTTCATGGTTGGGTGGGGACTTGGACCCTGGTTTCCCAGGTCCTAGTCTAACACTCAGAAGCAGTGTTTGAAATTAGCCAGGCGCCAGGCGCATTTTGCACCTGGCTGTTGGCCACTTGCAGTGTTAGAAACCGAGATACAAAAGATAGAAGCTGAAGGGCACCTGAAACCTAAGTTATGGGCGCAACAACAGAATGTCTAGGCATGCTTTTTTAAAACAAGAATACAAAGCTGCAAGTGAATGAACTGCAGCTAAAATACTACTGTACAGTGGTACCTCGGGTTACAGATGCTTCAGGTTACAGACTCTGCTAACCCAGAAATAGTAACTCAGGTTAAGAACTTTGCTTCAGGATGAGAACAGAAATCATGCTCCGGCGGTGTGGCAGCAGCAGGAGGCCCCATTAGCTAAAGTGGTGCTTCAGGTTAAGAACAGTTTCCGGTTAAGTACGGACCTCTGGAACGAATTAAGTACTTAACCTGAGGTACCACTGTGTGTTCATTTCCCACATGGTCCAGTCCTTCCCCTGCCCCCCCCTAATGTTCTTAAGAGGGTCTCTTCTCCAGTCTTCTTCCAGTCATCTGGAAGTGGGCCTTAGTTTGCCTACCCCTGGTCTAGTCCTTCCCCTGCCCACCCAGTTGGAAGTGGGGAGGCAGAAAAAGATTCTCCTTTCCTTCCACTGTGCAGTTTTAATCTGAAATCTTAGGTGCAGTACTGCGCCCAGAGCTCAGAAACTGCTCCCGCAAATAAAATTCCCTTTCACAAAATGCTCCTGGAACAATGGGAGTTTCGAACACTGTCCACTTGAAACCAAGTCAGACCACTGGTGCATCTTACTCAGTAATACCTACACTGACTGAAAGCTGCTCTCCAGGGTTTCATGCAGGAGCCAACCTTGAGACGTTAGGGATTGAACCTGAGACGTTTTGCTTGCAAAGCAGATACTCCAATACTGAGCAAATGCCCTTCCCCAAATTCTGTGCGACTTACTCACCTGTATTTATTATGATTTACCAAATTTATGGTTTGCTAAATTTATCTTGCCAAAGGCAACTCAAAACAACCAAACAAGGAAACAAACAAAATCCCCACATAGATGCAGAAAACAAAGAACCGATTAAAGCAATACATTAAGGATGCATTAAAAACATCTCACTCCCTCTAAGAGGTCACAGATAGAGACCAGAGAGCTGGTTGAAGAGGAGTTTCTGCCTGGTACCTCAATATATGTAATGATGCTGCCAGGCAAGCCTACCCAGGGAGCCACCACTGAAAAGGCCCATTCTTGTGTTGCTATGGTTTAGGGCTGGTGACATGCCAGGAAGGAGTCTGAGGGTCTCCTAGTAAGCTTATAAGGCAGGCTTCCTCAAACTTGGCCCTCCAGATGTGTTGAGACTACAATTCACATCATCCCTGCTAGCTAGGGATCATGGGAGTTGTAGGCCAAAAACATCTGGGGGGCTGAGTTTGAGCAAGCCTGTCTTATAAGGCTGCAACCTGAGAATCTCACAGTGCCTCATTAGGATCAGGCCTAATTTCTGGGGTTGCGAGTTCCTCTTCCATTCAACCTCTCAACAGATCCAATTTTAAGCTAACCAGTGGTGTAAAAATGTTGCTCGTCGCTCCCCTCCAACCCCAAGAAGAGAATGAAACAGGATTCCGCTGGGTTCCTCTGCCTGCTTTTCGGATGAGGCATTTAATAGATGGAGGTTTGTTCTGCCTGAGCAAACTGAGCTGCCGAGAACTTTTTGCCAGAAGCTGCAGCTTGAGCATGAAGATGAAGATATGCTTTAAACTCAAGTGACCTTCTAAAAATAACAGGAGGGAGCATATACAGGAAATGTCCATCTCTTCTTCCGGCCCTGTCCCTGGCTTCTTAAAAGCCAGTTTTGAATAAAAACATACTGCACAGTTTGGACGTGTTTAGTGAGGCCTTGCGAGGCTGCTGGGTCCTTTGTGTTGTGCTTCTTTTATATTTGTGTTAGGCTGCAAATGATGTTCAGATAATCTCCCAAAGGCGTTCTCCCATGTCTGCCCATAAGATGGGTTGCCATCCTAAAAGGGCATATGGAGGATCGCCTGCATTGTATCAGCTCTTTAGTCACGAAGAGACAGCAGCATCTATGAAGGCTTCAGAAGAAGTGAACAAATACAGTCGTACCTTGGATCCCAAACGCCTTGCGAGTTGAACGTTTTGGCTCCCCAACGCCTCAAACCCAGAAGTGAGTGTTCCAGTTTGCAAACATTCTTTTGAACCCGAAAGTCCGACGCAACTTCCGATTGGCTGCAGGAGCTTCCTGCAGCCAATTGGAAGCCACGCTTTGGTTTCCAAACGTTTTGGAAGTTGAACGGACTTCTGGAACGGATTCTTTTCGACTTCCGAGGTACCACTGTACTCGGGTACCATGATTGGATCACCTGCACAAGATAGCTGCCCTGTAGCCAAATATTCCACGAATGTCGCATTCCTAAATACAGAGCTCTCCATTGAGCGGAGCAGAAAAGACTGCTCATTTTTTTGCCAGACCAAGAGCCATTTTTTGGTTACAAATGTTGAGATAATGAATATGCCTGGTTAGTCTGCTCCGCTCCCAAAAACGCATAGCAGCAGTCAGATTTCAGAAGTTATCTGCGGGATTTTCCTTACTCTCCTTCTGACAGCTCCTCCTCCTCTGTTTTACCTGCAAAGTCAGAGGCAGATGCTGCATATTGCAAATAGCGGCTCCCATGTGCGCTATCCTGCTGCTGTTGCTGCTTTGTCAGTTTTTCATGTTCTCCTCTGGCTGATCTGAAGCTGATGAAATGGGAAAGGAGACGAACAGAACGGAGGTGGCATTCAATTTGTACCAAAAGTAACCGATCGTGGCGTGGATTGCTTTAAAGGGATTCTGCTGCTGCAGGGAAGGTGATAAAGATATTGTTCTTCTCTGCTGCCTTCCCGTCTGCAAAGTGTCATCCGGATGAGTTGTTATGGGTGGTTAATCGCACGGCAAATCCAGGCTGTCACCACCTGGAGATAGAGCCGTTTTAATAAACCCTGCTGTGGTTTTGTTAGCTCAGATATTGCTTTATTTTTGGCTCAATTTGGTGTGGGTGTGCTAGTTTAAGGTAGTGGACCCGTTTGTGCGATCATATATCAGTTTATTAACTTGTGGCTCCCCAAGCTGATTACAGTGGTGCCTCGCAAGACGAAAATAATCCGTTCCGCGAGTCTCTTTGTCTAGCGGTTTTTTCGTCTTGCGAAGCAACCCTATTAACGGATTAGCGCTATTAGCGGTTTAGCGGCTATTAAAGGCTTAGCGGCTTAGCGGCTATTAGCGACTTAGCGGCTTAGAAAAAGGGGGGGAAGCGAAAAAAATCGCAAGACTCGCAAGGCGTTTTCGTCTTGCAAAGCAAGCCCATAGGGAAATTCGTCTTGCGAAGCGCATCGAAAAACGGAAAACCCTTTCGTCTAGCGGGTTTTTCGTCTTGCGAGGCATTCGTCTTGCGGGGCACCACTGTATTGCTATGGAGGGCAGCCTGCCAGGAGCTGTACCCATGCATGCTGCCTGCCTGGGACTGCAAAAATAGGGTGAGGTGGGGGGAAGGCTGAGCCCCAAACATGGCTAGCTGGCTGGCTTTATTTGCCTTGGTTGGCTGAAAGCTGGGTGGGGTGAGAAGGGAGACTGAATCTTCATTTTTATTTTGTTGATCACATTCTCTCCCTCCAGCAGCAACAACAACAACAAAAAGCACATCTGTGTTCTGCAAGGACAAAGTCCTGCTCTTCTCTCATGAATGACTGAACTTGCTGCCACCTTCTGCAGTGTGCTGATTCTGAATGTGGTTTTTCTTCAGCTTGGATGATCTGCATTTTGTAACCAGAATGCCCGGCCAATGCACAGAGTTCCCGCTTTGTCTTTGGTAACAAGGGCTGGTTTTTCTCATGAGTGCTTCCCAGTCTAGTCAGTGTCAAGTACCATTTTATCAATGAGTGCCTGAGTGTAACCTCTATTGAATTCGTCATGAGGGAATTCAGTTGTGGCTACAGTATTTTCTCAGATCCTAATGAGTTCATTATATTGCAAAAAAATTCATTCTATTTAACCATAATTCTTCTCTGTAAAAGAAGCTCCCTTTTTTTTAAATAATAGAGGAGGAAGGAGAAAGAGGCTGTTTTGCTTGTGTCCAGGGTTTGGTCACATGTCTCTCCGGAGACGTTTAAAATACCATTTCTCTGGCCTGAACATTGTTGGCAGTGTTAGTTGCAGCTGAGCTGCATGTTCCCTGTTGGCTGCAATGAGGGAAAACAGACACTGGTGTTCAGTTTGGGACTCCTTGCACGTTAACTCTCAGGATGCTTTAATGGAACATTAAACTGGTTCCAGTATCCCCAGCACTGGAGACTACCAAAGCATTTTTGTGTGGAACGCGCCCCCCCCCCCCATCACATGTCAAAGAAATAAACAACTATCTGATGTTTAGAAGACATCTGCAGGCAACCCTGTTTAGGGAAGTTTTTAATGACTGATGTTTTAATGTATTTTTAATCTTTTGTTGGAAGCCACCCAGAGTGGCTGGGGAAACCCAGCCAGATGGGCGGGGTATAAATAATAAATTATTATTATATAGTATTTTTATTATGTAGCACTTCAGAAGTTGGCATATGCTTAATATCAGGGCAACGCCC
This sequence comes from Podarcis liolepis, assembly GCF_965112155.1. Lineage (NCBI taxonomy): Eukaryota > Metazoa > Chordata > Lepidosauria > Squamata > Lacertidae > Podarcis > Podarcis liolepis. Next base: position 50,844,224 of record NC_139565.1, on the reverse strand, counting down.
AACAGAATTGCCTTCTAATGCCCCTAGACTGCAATTTATATGCTTGTGTTTCTCTGCTGGCTGTGCAGGAGGGGAAATTAAATACATGGCAGCAGCAGAGTCTGAGCTCATGGACCTTTCATAACACCGGTCCCAGAAGATCTACATTGGCTCCCAGTATGTTTCCAAGCACAATTGGCTTTCAATTTTAAAGCCCTAAACAGCCTTGGCCCTGTAAACCTGAAGGAGTGTCTCCACCCCCATCATCCAGCCCGGACACTGAGGTCCATCTCAGAGGTCCTTCTGGTGGTTCCGTCACTGTGAGGTTACAGGGAACCAGGCAGAGGGCCTTCTGAGTAGTTGCACCTGCCCTGTCAAATCTTCACCTTGGAGATGTCAAAGAGTTAAACAAGCATATAATTTTTCGTGCACATCTGAAGGCAGCCCTGTTTGGGGAAGCTTTTAACATTTGTTGTTGTTGTTGTTGTTGTTGTTGCCGCTGCTGCTGCTGTTTTTTTCCTGTATTTTTGTTGGAAGCTGCACAGGGGAAGCTGGGGAAACCCAGTTAATGGGCAGGGTATAAGAAATAAATTATTCTTATTCTAGAATCATGTAATTATAGAGTTGGAAAGGGATCACAAGGGTCATCTACCCCAAGCCCCTGCAATGCAGGTATTTTTTGCCCAACGTGGGGTTTGTAGAGATTAAGAGTCTCATGTTGTTGTTGTTATTGTTATTATTGCCATAAGAAAGTGTTCACATCTTCGCTCTAGATTTTTCTCAAACACCTTTCTGGGTTTGAGCAAGAAATGGAACTTGAGTGCAACTTGGGGTTGCCATATTTCAAAAAGTGAAAACCAGGATAGTTTTTTTAGCTATTAAAGGAAATTTGCAAAACCTAGACTTCGGACATTAGTTGCCATATGTCCGATTTTTTGCAGACATTTAAGCGGTTTCTGCCTGGGCACGGCTTCCGACTGCGGTATTCCAGCTATATCCTGGAAATTCCAGGCATATGGCAACCCTAGATGTAGACGGGAGGGCTGTTTCACTGACACCTATTTAGTTCTACAGACTATGTTGGTTAAATAGCCAGAGCTATGTTTTCACTCGGCTCTGAAAATTGGTACTCATGATGTGGGAAACCCCATAGTTATAGTAAATGTTGTGAGATTGCAATTATTAGGGAATGACGTAAGAGGAGACAGGGAAAAGATGAGACGGGAAAGTGTTTTGCAAACACCATGGCTGGAATCTTAACGTAAACTGTAGCTTTCTGAAACAGCATCAGCTTTGTTTTAAGGATAATTGTGAAAGTCTCATTTAAAGTATTAAGAGAGATTTATGGGAAAGGACACGTATTAATCCGCCATGCAGCAGAAGAATGTCCGGAATAAAAACGAGTATATTACCCAATGTTTTATTTTTGGCAATTGCAATTTTCATGCCTAAACACATTACAAGGATGACAGAAATGATTAAGAAATGTGTCTGGCTGTGTAAATACCAATGGGGAGACTGAAAAAAAAAAAAAGGGAGGGGGAATTAGATAAGGAAAAGTGGAAGGACCTGAGTAGTTTCAAATATTTATAACACATGAAGATTCTGTAGCATGGCATAGCTGCTACCTTTTAGGAGTCTCACATATGGGGCATCCCAGAGGTTCAGTACTGGAAATAGTGGAAAATACCGTATTTTTCGCTCTATAACACGCACCCGACCATAACACGCATGTAGTTTTTAGAGGAGGAAAATCCTTAGGCATGCCACCCGTAGGCATTTCCTCCATAACACGCACAGACATTTCCCCTTACTTTCTAGGAGGAAAAAAGTGAGTGTTATGGTGCAAAAAATACGGTAATTACGTTTATAAACCCTAGATTGATTTCTCCTTCTTTCTGTATCTCTCAGCGTCTCTCAGGCACACCATACTCTTTAGGATTCTGAAACTGGCACAAAATTTATTCTTAAACCCAACATAAAAGACAACCCTTTTGCATAGAAAGGAAATGGAATCCAGAAAAATGACTTATAGCTAGAAGCTGAAGGAAGCCTAAAAGCCATCACATCCATAGGTCACAATGCTGCATGCTACTTGCGCATGATTTTTAGAGAGCAGCAAAATGTTGATGTGTTTGTAGGCTGATGCACTGCAGTATAAAGTTGGTAGCCTTGATCAGGGAAGCAAGTCGGAAGATTATTGCGATTTGTTTGCATATCATAAAAATGTAAAAGGCTTCTTTCCTATGAATTCCCCCCCCCCCTCCAAATTAACTTTGCACAATCTAGTTGGAAATGGGATTTTATACTGCAGTGGAATAGAGCTATTATACCAAGCCAGCCATTTCTAGCTCAAATGGCGTGCTTTTATTTATTTTTTTAAAATTTGAACTGGCTTCCTAATGACATGCTGTGCATCCATCTAGATCAGGGCTGGGAAACTGGTGGTCCTTCAGATACTCCCATCAGCCTTAGCGACCATTGGTCCTTCGTCTGCCCTGAATAGATAGATGGAATTCGTAGCATCACAGAGCTAGAAAAGGGCCACTAGGGTCATCTAGTCCAACCCCCTGCAATGCAGGAATCTTTTGCCCAGTGTGGGGCTCGAACCCACAACCTTGAGATTAAGAGCCTCATGTTCTGCCAGCTGAGCTATCTCGGCAGTTACCTTCCAGCATCCAGCTTCATTGGACGCTCACCAATTCTAGTGCTATGTGAGAGGAAGAAAAGCTTTTTTCTAGCCACTTTTCCTACACAGTGTATAATTTTTTACACCTTGACCGTGTCTCCTCTACATTAAAAAGGCCCGAAGCAGCATTGTTTGAGGGCTGCATTTAGGAACTTTTTCATGTCTTGCAATTGATCTGCACCTCAAATTAAGCAAAGGGTACATAACTTGGCCATTAATCCAAGGAATGTAATTTTTTGTGTAGCTCTGCTTCAACAAGCAGTGGGACACACCTGTCATGCCCTCTTCTCGGTGTGATGTACCTACTTTCCGCCCGTGTGGCTGTGTTCCTTAATCACACCAAGACAGAAGAAATTGGAATGCATTTAATCTAAACCGAATAATCCAGCGGTAAAGTCTCGCTGCTGGAAGGTATAATTACTGACACACACAGTTATACTTAATCAGCAGGTTGGAAGGCAAAGACTTAAAATGCCGATAATGAGCGTTTTATAAAAAGGAGAAAATGTCATCGCAGGGGTATGTCTCCCAGGCTTCTCAAACAAATTTGGTCAACCTGCATGAATATTACCGTATTTTTCCGTCTATAAGACGCCCCCATGTATAAGACGCCCTCTATTTTGGGGGACTCAGATTTAAGAAAACAGAGGGGAGATATATCCATGTATAAGACGCCACCCCCACCCCCCAATTTTTGACATTTTTTAAAAGGGGAAAACCTAGTCTTATACACGGAAAAATACGGTACTTTAAAATGCAAGTCCAAAACCTAGGCTGATCCTTGGATTCTTACTAATGTAGCCAGGGAGCAAAGAAGTACGATTGCTTCCTTGCAACTGATGTTCATAGAACCATAGAATTGTAGAGTAGGAAGGGTAATAATAGTAGTAATAATAATAATTGGGTAATAATAATTTATTATTTATACCCTGCCCATCTGGCTGGGTTTCCCCAGCTACTCTGGGCAGCTTCCAACAGAATATTAAAATACAATAGTCTATTAACCATTAAAAGCTTCCCTAAACAGATGTCTTCTAAAAGTCTGGTAGTTGTTTTTTTCTTTGACATCTGATGGGAGGGTGTTCCACAGGGCAGGTGCCACTACCGAGAAGGCCCTCTGCCTGGTTCCTTGTAACTTGGCTTCTCGCAGCGAGGGAACTGCCAGAAGGCCCTCGGCGCTGGACCTCAGTGTCCGGGCAGAACGATGGGGGTGGAGATGCTGCTTCAGGCATACTGGACTGAGGCCTTTTATCTAGTTCAACCCTCTACAATGCAGGAATCTCAGCTAAAGCATCCATGACAGATGGCCATTCAATTCTGTAATGTTTCTGTCTTGCTTAATTGTCTAGGGAACAGTCTTTTTAGAAGAGAATGCCCCAGTGCTAGGATAGACACTTCTCCTTGAGCCTCAGGTCAGCAGCTGAGGATGATGGGAGTTGTAGTCCAAAACATTTTGAGGTCACCAGGTTGGAGAAGGCTTGCTGAGCCAGAACTACTAGCTTTTACCTTCATAATCCGGAGGCTTCAGAAGCCTCTGTAGGCATCTTCCGTTGCAGGCGAAAACAAAAATCTTCCTTGGCTTCAGTGGGTTTTTCTGTTTTCTTTTTTTGTCCGACTGGGAATCTTGTCAACAAATGAAAACCTTGCTGGGAAATTATTCTGACTCCAAGTTTCTCTGTTTTCTCAAATAACATGCACCCTTTGCTTATCCTGGCACCATGGAATAGGCTTTCTGTATTTAGAACTTGTTGGCAAGTTCAGCTTCAGTAGAACATGTCACAGGCTCTCTTTTCAAAGGAAGGTAAACAGAGGGTGCTGGGAGGGAGGGGCGCAGTGCTCTTAGGTGGCTGGTGGAGAAAGGGCCATAGCACAGTTGCAGAACATGCGTCTAGCATCTTGCAAGACCCCCTCTTCAGTGGCTCTCTCTCATGGTGCTGCGGCCAGGAAAGATCTACACTTCATAATTTCGAGGAATGCTGACAGACAAAACGCTGAGCTACATAGACCTAATCTAGCTTCATATAAACTCACATTCAGATCGGATTGTTGCAGTGCACCCTACATGAAGACGGCTCAGAAACTTCATCTGGTCCAAAATGCAGCAAGATGGAGTTCCTTTCAGATCTTGTATATAACCCCTGTTTTAAGACATCTGCACTAGTTGCTGGTCTGGGTTTTCTTTTTGGCCCAGTTCAAGATACATATGTTGGTGTTTAATGTCCTAAATGACTTGGGCCCTACATATCTGAAAGGGCACCTCCTTCCCCACAGACTCTCTCAGGTGTTAAGATCGGGGGGGGGGGGGAGTTGGTAGTTCCACCTCCCTCAGAAGTTATAGATCAGGGGTCAGCAAACTTTTTCAGCAGGGGGTTGGTCCACTGTCCTTCAGACCTTGTGGGGGCAGACAGCGGACAATATTTTGGAAACGAATTCCTATGCCCCACAGATAACCCAGAGATGCATTTTAAATAAAAGCACACATTCTACTCATGTAAAAACACCAGGCAGGCCCCACAAATAACCCAGAGATGCATTTAAAATAAAAGGGCACATTCTACTCATGTAAAAACACGCTGATTACCGGGCTGTCCGCGGTCCGTATTTAGAAGGCAATTGGGCCGGATCCGGCCCCCGGGCCTTAGTTTGCCTAACCATGTTCTAGAACAGGCATAGCCAAACTCAGGTCCTCCAGATGTTTTGAGACTACAGTTCCCATCATCCCTGACCACTGGTCTTGTTAGCTAGGGATGATGGGAATTGTAGTTCCAAAATATCTGGAGGGCAGGAGTTTGCCTATGCCTGTTCTAGATGGTGGTGACCCAGGAGAGGTAGATGCTCTGTGGCAGCCCCTAAGTTGTGGAATTCCCTCCCCCCCCCCCACAGTTTTTTGTAATGTTGTCTGTTAGTCATCCCTCCTGGGAGCCATTTTTCCACTGCTGTGACTGAGGCCGCAGCAGACCTTGGGGAATTTGCTGCTTGTTTGGAAGAAATAGCCTAAGCAAGGCTTACCTCGTAGTAATGGACATAAGTAATACAGTGGTACCTCAGGTTACAGACACTTTGGATTACAAACTCCGCCAACCCGGAAGTAGTACCACAGGTTAAGAACAGTTTCAGGATAAGAACAGACCTCCGGAACGAATTAAGTTTGTAACCAGAGGTACCACTGTATCTGCAGTAGAATGTTGCAGTGTGGTGAGCTCCTATCCAGGTTTCCACCCCTCTCCCAGTGTCGTCCATTCCATTTCCTCTCCCCACCTGGTTTTCCATTCGCAACCCACCCCAAACGAAATGTCGCCATTCCATGTCCTCTAAGCATGCCCAGTCCCCATTGGGCTGTTTGTGGTTTGATTCCCCTGCCCTTAAGGGTTTCCCCAAAGATTCTTCATACTTCTTCATGCCTTGGCAGCTCCTCTCCCACTAAGCCTGCTAGTGCCTCTCCCTGTTTGGGATATTGATGATGCCGTTTCAGCAATAGGCACTTGGATAATGAGTTTGCTTTTGACATACAGAACTTCACCTTCAAAATCTGTACTTTATTGAAATGGATGTTTGTTTTGCCTGCTGAATAGAATGGAGCTGGCAGTGTTGCTGTTTTAATTATTACTTCTTCTTAACAATTGCAATGCAGAAATGCCAGGACCTAGCCAGTTTTTGCTGCTTGTTTTGTTCTGACCCAATCTAGAAATGTTCCGGCATAGGTCAGATGGCATCCTGATTATGGTCGGACTACCAGTGTGGATTGTCTCCAATTCAAAGTATGCCATCTCTGCGGCAGCAATTGTATAATTTATTGGACAGTGGAGTGCTTCACTTCCCAGTGGTTCATACGAAGGTTTCTGTAACCAAGATGGGAAACTACAAAAAAAGTTCATTGCTAGAGACACTAGGCACCGCGACCTGCTGAATTATTGGAGGTGAGGAGAGGAGTCAACACTCATAATACTTCAGCACAGCAGATGGTCGCTTACAGCTTGGAGAAAATCACCACCAATACCACCATCATCAATAATAAAAGCACACAGTTCTTGCAGTGAGTTGGTTTCAACTCTGTGTGGTCAGGTTTAAGATGTGCGATACTTGCATCTGGGGAAAGTGTTCACCCATCAACAAGGCCAGATTAAGACATGATGACGTCCTAAACCATGGGTAGGCAAACTAAGGCCTGGGGGCCGGATCGGGCCCAGTCGCCTTCTCAATCCGGCCTTCGGACGGTCCGGGAATCAGTGTGTTTTTACATGAGTAGAATGTGTCCTTTTATTTAAAATGCATCTCTGGGTTATTTGTGGGGCATAGGAATTCATTCATTTTCCCCCCTTCAAAATATAGTCCGGCCCCCCCAAGGTCTGAAGGACAGTGGACTTGGCCCCCTGCTGAAAAAGTTTGCTGACCCCTGTCCTAAACTATATCAAGAGGTCCCATTGAATTACCCTTCTTCCCCCCCCCCCCCATGTATCATTCTAACAGAAAGGAAAATGAAAATAATAAACTTTTATATTTCAATGTGTACTGATAGATATATCATCTAACTTAAGTCTATTCACATATGAGACACCTTAAAACAAAAGCACCACATGATATTTTACATATGTATATAAAAACATAATAAAACATTAAACGTTAAAAACTTCCCCATGCAGGCCTTCAGATGTCTTCTAAAACTTTTATGTATTCCCTTGGCTTGGGGGTCACATAACTCCATGCCCTCTACTACTCTCCAATGAAAACAGGGATGCCACAGGGAAAAGCAGGATCTGGGACCAAATCAGAAACCGAGACAGCTTCTGTAAATTTGGGACTGTCCCTGGAAAACAGGGACACTTAGAGGGTCTGGATCTTGAAAGCATCGCCATGGCTAAGCAGAGGTTTCAACCTCAACTTCTTGTATAAGACAACTTAGAAACATAGAATCATAGAGTTGGAAGAGACCACAAGGGCCATCGAGTCCAACCCCCTGCCAAGCACGAAACACCATCAGAACACTCCTGACATATGATTGTCAAGCCTCTGCTTAAAGACCTCCAAAGGAGGAGACTCCACCACACTCCTTGGCAGCAAATTCCACTGTCAAACAGCTCTTACTGTCAGGAAGTTCTTCCTAATGTTTAGGTGGAATCTTCTTTCTTGTAGTTTGGATCCATTGCTCCGTGTCCGCTTCTCTGGAGCAGCAGAAAACAACCTTTCTCCCTCCTTTATGTGACATCCTTTTATATATTTGAACATGGCTATCATATCACCCCTTAACCTCCTCTTCTCCAGGCTAAACATGCCCAGCTCCCTTGGCCGTTCCTCATAAGGCATCGTTTCCAGGCCTTTGACCATTTTGGTTGCCCTCCTCTGGACACGTTCCAGTTTGTCAGTGTCCTTCTAGAATTGTGGTGCCCAGAACTGGACACAGTACTCCAGGTGAGGTCTGACCAGAGCAGAATACAGTGGCACTATTACTTCCCTTGATCTAGATGTTATACTCCTATTGATGCAGCCCAGAATTGCATTGGCTTTTTTAGCTGCTGCGTCACACTGTTGGCTCATGTCAAGTTTGTGGTCAACCAAGACTCCTAGATCTTAAATACTCTATCTGTCATATTGCAACTGGAGAGAGGAATTCTGGCAGCCATGACATGAAACCAGATTGACCTACGTTGTCGAAGCCATGCAGTTTTTCACAGGTGGGGTGCAACTGGAATTGTGACAGGTTTTATATCAGATGCAGTCCTTTTTAACAGCTGGCATATTCAGGACTTGTATCTGTGTTTATGCAAAGGTCTGAAATCTGGAAACGGTTGAAGATAAAGCAATACCTTAATCTTATTTCACTCCTTTTTCCTGAGGTGCACGGCTCCTTGTATAAACACTTCCGTATTGTGTAAATGACGGGACGCAGAAAGAAACTTGCCAGGCCCTTTACAGGGAACCCTCAGAAAAACAACAACTCTGACCTACAAAGAGCACGTCATTTTGAAACTCGCACCTTTCCCCCTTTCTTAAAGAAAATGTTTTGAGTTTCGTGTGACCCACCCAGAGGAAGTTAGTAATGGGCAGTGAGCGAATGTCTGAATAAATAAATAAATACCGTTCTGCTCACTTCGAACATACCAAAGGTTGTGTAAAACCTGAATTGTTGTAGTGCAGGATTCTTTAAAGCCAAGGGTAGGAGAATTTTGTGATATGCCAAGGGAGCAAAAGAGCTGCTGTGCCAAGTCACCTTCTGGAAAGTTCTGCCATTTGAAGAGAATAACATTTTGGCCTAGATGAGGATGGGAATTAACTGAGGCTCTGTGCATTCTTCCCTGGCAGTACAGTGGTGCCTCGCAAGACGAAATTAATTCGTTCCGCAAGTTTTTTCTTCTTGCGAGTTTTTCGTCTTGCGAAGCACGGTTTCCCATAGGAATGCATTGAAAATCAATTAATGCGTTCCTATGGAGACCGCCTTCAGACCAGGTCCAGGGACAGTCTGTCCCCAGACCTCTTCTGAAGGCTGGCGGGGGAAGAAGGACTTTTCTCCCCACCGCCAGCCTTCAGAACAGCCTTGTGAAGGCTGGCGGTGGGAAGAAAAGCCCTTCTCCCGCCGCCAGCCTTCAGAAGAGTTCCCGGAGGGCTGCCTAGGCTGCGGATAGCAGCCTGCTGCCCGGTGCGAGGCAGACATCTGCAGCTTGGGGTGCCCTGCAGGACTTCCCCGCAGGGCTCTCCAAGCTGCGGATAGCAGCCTGCTGCCCCGCACGAGGGGCGCTCTTAAGCAGAGCGCCCCTCGCGGGGGGCAGACATCTGCAGCTTGGGGAGCCCTGCAGGACTTCCCCGCAGGGCTCTCCAAGCTGCGGATAGCAGCCTGCTGCCCCGCACGAGGGGCGCTCTTAAGCAGAGCGCCCCTCGCGGGGGGCAGACATCTGCAGCTTGGGGAGCCCTGCAGGACTTCCCCGCAGGGCTCTCCAAGCTGCGGATAGCAGCCTGCTGCCCCGCACAAGGGGCGCTGTTAAGCAGAGCGCCCTTCGCGCGGGGCAGACATTCGCAGCTTGGAGAGCCCTGCGGGGAACTCCTGCAGGGCTCCCCAAGCTGCGAATGTCTGCCCCGCGCGAGGGGCGCTCTGCTTAAGAGCGCCCCTTGCGCGGGGCAGCATGCTGCTATCCGCAGCCTAGGCAGCCCTCCGGGAACTCTTCTGAAGGCTGGCGGGGGAGAAGGGCTTTTCTTCCCACCGCCAGCCTTCAGAACAGCCTTCTGAATGTTGGCGGTGGGGAGGAAAACCTTCCTCCCACCGCAAGTCTTCAAAACAGGTCCGGGAACAGAGGAGAAGCGCTGTGTGCCTTCCCCTCTGTTCCCGGACCTGTCCTGAAGGCTTGCGGTGGGAGGAGGGCTTTCCTCCCCACCGCCAACATTCAGAATGCTGTTCTGAATGTTGGCGGTGGGGAGGAAAAACCCTCCTCCCACCGCAAGCCCCGGGAACAGAGGAGAAGCGCTGCCGCCTTCTCCTCTGTTCCCGGACCTCCCACCACAAGCCTTCAGGACAGGTCTGGGAACAGAGGAGAAGGTGCGCTGCGCTTCCCCGCTGTCCCAGGAGATTTCCCTATGGGCTTTCGTCTTGCGAAGCAAGCCCATAGGGAAATTCGTCTTGCGAAGCCTCTAAAAGTCGGAAAACCCTTTCGTCTTGCGGGTTTTTCGTTTAGCGAGGCATTCGTCTTGCGGGGTACCACTGTAATCCCAGGCAGAAGGGGGGGGGGTTCAGTGGGACTTACCTCTGAGCAATGTTAGAAATTTTTGTGACTGGCACGGGTCCAATTGAGACCACATGGAGATCTCTGCAATGCCAGGCTGGCAATTGACACCTCCATCTGGCGATTGACATCTCTGCCTGTAAGCAGAAGAGCTTATTTATTTTTTATTATTTATTCCATTTATATCCTACCTTTTTCTCCAAGGAGGACAAGGTTCACCCTTATCCTCAGTTAATCCCTACAACGACCCTGTGAGGGAGGTTAAGAGGCTGTGACTGGCCCAAGGTTACCCAGTGAGCTTCGTGACGGAGTGGGAATTTGAACCCAGATCTCCCATGGTCCTAGTCTGACACACTAACCACTGCAACCCCACTGGCTTGCTAGAGTACTTTTACTATGGGGCAACTATATAAAAATGTCACTTAGAGAAGGTTCTGATTTCCCCCCTTTGAAGCTAGTTTTCGTTTTGTTTGATGTTTTAATGCATGTGTAGGCAAACTAAGGCCCAGGGGCCGGATCCGGCCCAATCGCCTTCTAAATCCGGATGGTCCGGGAATCAGCATGTTTTTACATGAGTAGAATGTGTCCTTTTCTTTAAAATGCATCTCTGGGTTATTTGTGGGGCATAGGAATTTGTTCATTATTTTTCCCCCCAAAATACAGTCTGGCCCCCCACAAGGTCTGAGGGACAGTGGTGAAAAAGTTTGCTGACCCCTGATTTAATGTGTTGTAAACAGCTTTGACATTTTTTCTTTAAAATATAAAACAGTATACAAATGAAATGAACAACAACAACGATAAAAAAGCTCCACGGGGGGGATTGGGCCTAGAAGACATACTGCTGTAGTGACTGCAACCCAGGTTTAAGGTGCAATTTGGCAATTAGTTTTTATATCCGAGATTCTAACACTGAACAAGATACTGGGCATCTTTTCTGATGACTGAGAGCACTTCTTCCCCCATCTCCAACCCCCCCCCCAGGCATGCTATCCTTACAATACTTATGGCACCTCCTGCCCCCCCTAAGAACAACAGATACACTTCCTTGCAAGTAGAGTGGACGCTCGGGTTGCGAACATGATCCGTGTGGGCTGCACACCCTCAACCCGCAGCGTCCGCAACCCGCAGTGTCGTGTTTGTGCATGCTCGGGTTGTGATTCACGCTTCTGTGCAATGCACAAAGCGCAACTTAGCGCTTCTTCGCATGTGCGACCGCCAAAACCCGGAAGTAACCCGTTCCGGTACTTCCGGGTTTCGGCAGTCTTTAACCCCAAAAAAATGCAACCTGAAGTGTCTGTAACCTGAGGTATGACTGTAAAGAAGTTTTATTTATTATTGCGGTCTAACGCTACAAACTTGGTGGCAAGGAAAGGGCAGACTCTGGTCAAAACCTCACCATCAGAGGTTGAAAGGGGGAGCACGGGAAGGCTTGCAACACCTACGCTGTGTTGCTCCTTTCAACCGTTTGTTGAAACCTACGGTCTGCAAATAATAACATCCTCAAGGTCCCAGGCCTCAGAGAGGTTAGGCTGGCCTCAACTAGAGCCAGGGCCTTCTCGGCTGCGGCTCCAATCTGGTGGAATGCTCTGTCACAAGAGACTAGGGCCCTGCGGGACCTGACATCTTTCCGCAGGGCCTGCAAGACAGAGTTGTTCCGCCAGGCCTTTGGTCAGGGCGCAGCCTGACTCCCTCCTCTGGCAACCTGCACAGAATTTTGCTTAATCGGTTGCCATCAATTTGATTTTAATTAATTTTTATAATGGAATATTTTTAGAATGTGTGATTATTTGACTGTTTGATTATTTGATTGTTGTTAGCCGCCCTGAGCCCGGCTTCGGCTGGGGAGGGCGGGATATAAATAAAATTTATTATTATTATTATTTATTATTGTGGACCACCCCTTGCTTTTCCTTTGCCCCCTCTGTGTCAGAGGCACAAAGGAGCGCCAACCCCATTTACCCCCCCATACAAGCCTCCTCGCCTTAGACCAGGGGTCAGCAAACTTTTTAATGAGGGGGCCGGTTCACCGTCCCTTAGACCTTGTGGCGGGCCAGACTGCATACACGCGTGACATAGGGGGGCTTCTCTCTCCCCCAGCCCCTCCCCTCCCGCTGCTTCCCTTCCTCGTCCGTCGCTCTGCCTGCAGCTGGGAGCCGGCACTGGCACAGGCGCCTCTCCTTTCCAGGCCAGCTTTCCCAGGTGCCAGGCGTGGGGCCAGCAGGCGCAGCAAGATCCAGCCGAAGCCCTGCGCCGTGCCCGTCATGATGCCCACCACGTGGCTATGGATGGAGAGGCTGGCGGGCGGGTGGCGAGGCTTCGGATTGGCTGGCACCAATCAAAGCCCAGCTCCCTTTCTCCACAGGGCGGGGAGAAGCCAGGAAGAGGGAGGAGGTGCTGCCGCTGTGTGTGTGAGGGAGGGAAGGGGGGGGGAAATGGCAAAAAAAGATGGCGCCCGGAAAAAAATGCAAAAAAATGGCACAGCCCGAACAATCATGCCTATCCAAGCAGCAATTCCAGGACCGTCTGCAGGCCGGATCCAGAGGGCAATTGGGCCTGACTGGCCTGCAGGCCTTAGTTTGCCAACCCATGTCTTAGACCTTCTCCCCAGAGGAGAAGGGATGCAGTGGTAGGTGGCTCAGGGGACCCACCAAGGAACAGCCACAACAGGCTGGGTCTTCTCCATCGTGCTGTCCCGCTGCCTGCTGCTTCCCTCCCTCCTTGTCCCCCGCCACTGGAGATGAAAGGGCACCACTGGTGGAGCAGGGAATGGCAGCAACAGAGCAGGACAGTTGCTAAGGAGCTGTCCCATCTGGTTGTGACTGGTCCTCCACCGCTGGGCTGTACAACCTGCCACTACTACCCTCCAGCGCTGCTGTGTGGCCCAGAAGCTCCTTGAAGTGGTCATTGTGCTGCAGTTTGAAGCGCCACCTGTTGGCAGCCAAGATAACTGCTGCATGATGACAACCTTAGACACAAATACATTATTGTATAGTTAATTCTAGGTATACACCCAGTATAGTTGTCCTCCGAGTTGCAAGCTTAGGACTAGACTCCCTAGGAATTTAGGGCAAATGCCCTTAGGTCTGGATGACTTTGGGGGAATGGGAAAAGGAATAGGTGTTTTTTTCTTTCTCCCCTTGTGCTTGCTGCCTTCTTCCAGAAGATGTCACTGTTTGGCAGGCTCCCAAGGGGAGTGAAAGCCTTCCTGCATACTTTGTTCACAGCTGTGTTTTGATTTAAGTAAATTGGCGTTTGCTTTGATGTTCTTTAGCAGACGGATCAGCTTGATGCTGTTCCAATAAGGGTGTGTGTGTGTTTGACCACCTCCCACCGAAAGCATAATTTTTCTCCAAGCTAAGAATCAAGAAGCCTCTCTCTCGACAACCCTGTCCTTTTATGTTTAGAAATCAGCATATTCACAATTTGAAGCTCACCTCCTGGGGAGACTGATTTCAGTGCAAACCCTTGCGCATGTGATCTATGCATTTCCCCTGTACTTAGGCAATTTTCAGGTGCCTCACTGTTTAATATTGTGCTGCTGCCTCCACCGCCCTGCTAGTCCCTGAGACAGCCTGGGAAATATTCCCTAATCCTAAATTCTATATATTGGCAAATTATTTATCCAGCAGTGTTAAACTAATACGAAACTGAGGTGAGGTGATTCTGTGCAAGTTTTGATTTCTTCTGTAATTAGATTTGACACATCAGATAAATAGTTGTTTTTAAAAAAATAATGTATTGAAAGGATTAGGAATGATACTCTCTCTGAATTCCCGTGTTATGTGTGCAGCCACATGGTAATTTGTGTTGCCCAGTACCTAATTAAATGACATTCTTCCTAGATTTCAGACTTTGAATTCTGGTTTTATTATTTGTGAAAATACACCAAGTATTTGACTCCTTTAAAAAAAGGGTCCTCTTATTTGAGACCTGCATGTTGAAAGATCTTTAGAAGAAGAATGCTGGAATTATAAAGAGCAAGTCATGCTGCTTTGGCCGCATAAACTTTGGCTACACCAACTTGAGTTGCCTTCCAAATTTTGGCCCTGTGCATTTTCTGCTCCAGCTAGGCATTGGAACAGCAGCTGAGAGAGCTGGAAAGCTTTCCCAGTGAAACTTGTTCTTCAACTCCCAGTTTGAGAACATGATCTCCTCATACCCTGAAGGGTCAACATCTCCATCAAGAAGTGGGCTGAAGAGAATCACTTGAACCTTGCAGTGTTCTGTAGAAAACTTAAGAAGAACATGGCAGCAGGCCACCTGATTCCAGTTATGGGGACATGATGAGGAAGAAGGCAGCGTGTGTGTGTGTGTGTGACCTTTGTGTACAGTGTGTGTGTGACCTTGGGTTACATACGCTTCAGGTTACATACACTTGAAGTTACAGACTCTGCTAACCCAGAAATAGTGCTTCAGGTTAAGAACTTTGCTTCAGGATGAGAACAGAAATCGTGCTCCGGCGGTGCGGCGGCAGCAGGACGCCCCATTAGCTAAAGTGGTGCTTCAGGTTAAGAACAGTTTCAGGTTAAGAACGGACCTCCAGAACAAATTAAGTATTTAACCCGAGGTACCACTTAGTGTTTACACATATCATTAACAAAACCAGGATACTCCAGGTTAAGTTTTAATTCTTAATGGGAAACACTCAGCATTTACCATTTTTCTAATATATTTCCCCTGGTTCTACAGGGGCTATATTAGATTTATAAAGCTTTTCTATATTGTCTTTTCAGTTCTAAAAAGCACCACCAAAGCAGTTTGCGGGGGCGGGGGAATGGGACAACAACGCATTCAGAGTCAAAATGAAACAAAATATGATCGGCCTGGCAGAAATAAGTTTCTTTTGTTAACAATTTTTGTTCTTTTTTTGTGATAAGATTTGTCTGTTGGATAGCCATGACAAAGAGCAGCAGAGACCCGTTCTAAGAAATGGGTTGCTCATACAGGGGTTATTGGCACCTTTATAGGATCTGATGGAACCCCATTAGTGCCTTTGTATCACCTGACCCCTACTGTGTCCTTCTACCCATCCAACGGAGCAGTAGAGAGCAGTCTTTCCCAAACTGCCTGTCATTGGTCCAGAGTAAGGCAGCCCCTCTTCCCTTAGCTTTCTGGAAACCAGTGCTATTTTTCTAGAAAAAGAGGTGCCGGAACTCACCATGAACGCCTCCATTGTTCTTTTATAATTACAGTAGGGCCCACTTGACAGGTGCCAGAACTCAGTTCCACCGAGTTCTTGCTAAAAAAATATCCCTTTTGGAAACCATTGAAAAACCTTTAAGCCACCAGCACTCATCAGTCTGGCACGAATCGCCATGTTCCAAAAAGTGAAAATCCGGACACACAAAAGTTGTGGGGTTGTTTTTGTTTTCTTTTTCAAAATAGCAAAAAATGACATTTTTGAGCTACTTTTAAGGAAATTATCCTCTGCCGACATGGGTTTCCATACTTCTGGATTTTCGTGGACATTTCAACGATTTCTGCCTGGACACTGCTTCCAAATGTAATATTTCCCGGACATATGGCAACCCTAATGAATGGTGGCTGTCAGTCTTCCTCATCGCTGGAGGATGATGTGGAAATGACAAGGGGGGGGGGAATAGACAGGTACCCCAAAGTGCTTGGCTGTGGGTCAGATTCACCTGCTGCTGCTGCCGCCACCATTTTTGCAGTTTTCCTGCTCTTTTTGAGCCGTCCCCAGCCCCTTTCGCTCCTTTTTTGCAGCTTAAATTGATTTATCCATTTATTTCCTGGTGCTGCTCATCTAAGCGGTTGTGCGTAAGTGACGACCTGTTCTTTCCCTTCTCTCCCTGGCCAGGTCCCCTGCTGCGCTTTCCTCTCAGGTTCTGATCTCACCCTGGAAAACTGGAGCTGAAAGAGGAAGTGGGAAAGATTAGCACTTCTCTCGCTTCCTCTCACAACTGTCTGTAGTTTTCCAGGCAGAGATAGCTCGCTTTCCCACAGCCAGAGAGAGGGAGGAAAAATAGTAACTCCTGGCAAAGGGGGCAAGTGGGGTGTACCTGTGAGTGCAGAGGCTTCTCAGATGTCAATGGAAGCTTTATTGTTGTCCCTGGACCCACATGAGATCTGCATTGGGGACACTGACTATAAAGGAACTTGCTGGTGGCATCACTGAATTGATACCTATGGAACATTAGTCATAGGAGTTCATTGTATGAAAATGAAGCAATTGGACCTGTCGTATGAGCTAGAAATTTGCAGTAGGCAGAACAGGGCAAGGAAACAATATCCCGTAACGCTTTCAAGCTTGGTTTTGTGTTGAAATACCGTATTCCACTTGCACACCTGAAGTTTTCAGATGTGATTTTGCGAGTGCAGCAGCTTCCAATTTAACCTGTGTCACTTCCAAGTGCGTTTCAGCTGGAACCTGAAAGTTGGGGTGACATTTCCTGCGTTGAGAATCGCTGTTGATGCAGACGGCCCTCCCCATCCCAGAAGGTCTTTGATCTCCATTAAACCTCCGTCAGCCATTATATTCGCTAGATACTTGGCCTCACACGTTCCTTGTATGACGATAAGTGAGGCCATTGATAGATAAAATCCATGGGTCTCTCGTCATTTTCTGCAGGAGTGAATCCAAAAAGAGTTCTCTCCTTATAATTCAAGAACCTAGTTGTGGTTTGCATGAATGTGGCAATGCTACCAAGAGAGTATTGGGGACTCAGCTTTTGGGTATCTGGTGGCTGGTTGCTGCTAGAGAGGTCCTTGCGTCACTCCCACCTCTGCACAGTGCCCCATCTGGGAGCGTGGAGATCTTCAAGTGCTGGAATGGGCTGGACTTTGCATCTTTGTACCGCATGGCCTGCAAGGTCAGAGAGGCAGTAAATACGTCTCTCTACATACGTCTCTCTTTATCACCAAGTGCAGGGCTCTGCTGCTATGGATTAAGCATGCTCTGTTTCCTCTTCATTTCAGAAATGTTGACAGGGCGATATCCACCTAGGTGTATGCTGGGATTCTGCAGAAGTACAGAGAGGCTGCAGAGAGGGGAAGGGCTGTAGCTCAGTGGTAGAGCAGCTGCTTTGTGTGCACATGACCCTGGGTTCAATCCCAGCCATCCCCAGGTAGCAAAAAGAGAGGCCCCAGTCAGCAGAAAATTCTGAGTTATTTTGAGTTGGATGCAGTGGCGTAGCGTGGGTTGTCAGCACCCGGGGCAAGGCAAGTAATTTGCGCCCCCTAACCCGTGGATTTGCGCCCCCTAACCCGTGGATTTGCGCCCCCTAACCCTAACCCCCAGATCTTGCGCCCGGTGCAGCCCGCCCCCCCCTGCACCCCCCACGCTACGCCACTGGTTGGATGGATTCTCACTTACTATAAAGCAGTTTCCTATGTTCCTATATGGCAGGTTTGGGGAACCTTTTGGATGTTGCTGAACTTCAACTCCCATCTTTCCTGACTATTGGCCATGCTTGATGGGAACTGTAGTTTGCCAGGCAAGGGCTAAGGGTTCCTCACACCTGCTGTGTGGCATTTGACCCTGATATTGGTGACACTTATTCCCCATCTTGTCTCTCTTCAAGCATCAATTGAAGATTTTTTTGGGGGGGGGGTGCATCTGGCTTTTTGGAACATAAATGCAAACTGGAGCCCAACAGTTTAGTATTCCTGTCTGCTGTGCTGTAACATTGGTGGGGGTTTTTTTTGACACACAGTTTTAAACTGCATTTTGAGAGTGATATTTTATTGTGCTGTGGACAGACCTGGGCTCATATGGAAGGAAATGTGATACAGGAGCGCAATCATATGGATAAAATACCTTAAACGTGAAATTTATAGCTTTTAATATCGCAAGTGTGTGCCAATAATGTATGTATGAAGCTGCTGTAGTTTATTAAGATTTATAGCAACCAGGGTCCCCTGCTTTTATCCCTGCCAACCTGACTAGTGGAAACAAAGCCATTGTTATTTTATTGGCCAGTGTGGTGGTGTGGTTAGAATGTCAGACTAGGACCTGGGAGACCAGGGTTCAAATCTTCCACTCAGCCATGAAACCCATTGCATTACCTTGGGACAGTCACGGCCTCTCAGCCTAACCCAGGGGTCTGCAACCTTTAAGACAAAAAGAGCCACTTGGACCCGTTTTCGAAGAAAAAAACAAACTGGGAGCCGCAAAACCATTGCGACATTTAAAACAAATATATCTCCGGAGCCGCGATCTGACAGCGGGCGGGAAGGTGACGTCGGGACGGTGCGTGACTAACGCACGCACCGCCCCCATGCGACGTCACAGCCAGTACAGCGCCTGCCACAGTGGGGAGTGTCGGGGCGCACAATGCGCCTCCTCCCCTCGCTAGTATCCGTCCCGGAGCCGCGGCAAAGGTGTAAAAAACCACATGCGGCTCCGGAGCCGCGGGTTGCAGACCCCTGGCCTAACCCATTCCACAGGGTAACTGTGAAGACAATAAGGCACAACCCTTCCCTTAGACTTGCAATCTGAATTTCATCCTTGGCTTTTGAGGTTAAAGGCAAATTTTTGAGTTGTGATTAAACCCCAGAGCACAGGCGAGAGTCTGTTTAAAAAGTAGGAAATAGCCTTTAATTTGATGCAAATAGCCTGTATAATTTTTTCAGGCCACACAATTTGCATTGCGTTGTTGCAAAATCTGCAGTACGAAAGGCCTTGAATGAATCTGCCGGATCGTTATCCTACATCACTTGCTTTATAGCTCTGTGCTCAAGTTCAGTTTCGTCTTCTCCGACTCTAAATGCATTTGACGTTTCTTAGCTGTGAATAAAACATGAATTCAGCACTTTGCCGCCCTCCCACCTTTGCTCTGTCCCTGAGCCAACTTCCTTAAGCAATCTGCTTTTAATCTGTAGCACTTTCAGCCTCACGATTTCATTGCAGTCACTTTCCTGGTTTTGTGTGTGTGTGTGTGTGTGCTGCTGCTGCTTCTGCTGTTAGATAACAGCCCCAGACTCTGAGACGCTGCCATTCCAGGGCCCTGGAACGCAGGTTTGTGAGTGGTTTCCACAAATAGTATCTGCTCTCTAGACAAGTTAAGCTGAAATGGCAGCAGGTGAGAGAGAATGGCTGCAAAACAGGAGCTTTTTGCTGTGTGTTAATAATCAATATTCTTCCTCTCATTCAGGACTATCTAGATGCCAGCTTGGAAACTCATGAATAGCCATCACCTACCCCAGCACTGGGACTCAGGTGGCGCTGTGGGTTAAACCACAGAGCTTAGGGCTTGCCGATCAGAAGGTCGGCGCTTCGAATCCCCGCAACGGGGTGAGCTTCCATTGCTCGGTCCCTGCTCCTGCCAACCTAGCAGTTCAAAAGCACGAAGTGCAAGTAGATAAATAGGTACCGCTCCGGCGGGAAGTTAAATGGCATTTCCGTGCGCTGCTCTGGTTCGCCAGAAGCGGCTTAGTCATGCTGGCCACATGACCCGGAAGCTGTACGCCGGCTCCCTCGGCCAGTAAAGTGAGATGAGCGCCGCAAACCAGAGTTGTCCACAACTGGACCTTACGGTCAGGGGTCCCTTTACCTTTACCTTTACCCCAGCATTTGGAGGAATACTACTTTTCTCTCTCTGTAGTAGAGAGAGTAGTAGACTATACTTCTGGCATATGCAACCAGGGCTGGCCCTAGCATCTGGTAAAGTGAGGCGGCCGTTTGTGTAGTCAGGGTAGTGCAGCAAATTGTTTAAATTTGCTCCTAGTGGAGGAGGGCTTCTGGGATTCTTTGGCTCATGTGCCAACATTACCTGACTGGCCTTCGGTACTGTGCACCTTAACTGGGGTGGGTAGGTAAATTACAGCAGCTGGGAGACCAAGAGCTACTCCTCCCCTTCTTCTCCAAATAGCAAAGGGTAGTGGCTCCATCAGTTGGCTATAGAAGAAGCAGCTTCAGGCATTTTCTTTCTACTGCCCTGCAACCAGAAGTACATTTCTAATCACTTTGTAAGATACAGTGTTTGAGTTTCCTCTTCCCTCCCAGTCTCTTTTGCCTTTTGTGTTGTGTCCTTTAGATTGCAGACCTGAGCGCAGAGTCCCAACTTATTATGAATCATAGTAGGCTATACTCCTAACCTGGTGCCTTCCAGATGTTTGTTTGTTTACAATTACATTTATATCCAAATTGTCCTCCCAAGTTGGCGTACATGCTTCTCCCCTCTTCCCAACTCTTTTCTCATAGCAACCCTATGAGGTAGGTTAGGCTGAGGGGCAGTGACTGTCCGAGTTGGAGATTTGAAATTTGCTCTCTGCGGTCCTAGTCCAACACTCTTAACCACCACATTACAGTTGTTACAGTTGGACTATAATTCCCATCATCCTTCACCATTGGCTTTGCTGGCTGGGGCTGATGGGAAGTATAGTCCAATGACACCTAGAGGGCACCAGGTGGGGAAGCCTGGATGGATTAAAGCAGGCATAGGCAAACTCGGCCCTCTAGATGTTTTGAGACTACAATTCCCATCATCCCTGACCACTGGTCCTGTTAACTAGCGATGGTGGGAGTTGTAGTCCCAAAACATCTGGAGGGCCGAGTTTACCTATGCATGAATTAAAAACTCTCTGGCAACAGAGTTGAGCAAGACCTTTTGCTGCCCAAGATGTTGGAGAGATGTTGGATGTGTCAGGATAGATGATATATGGGACCAAGTCTGTGATCCAAAGCTATTGGCCACATTTTATTTCTTTTGTTCTGGCTATGTACTTTGATGGTCCATCAATGGCCCATCGTATGGTTGTTCCTTAGCTGTTACAAAGGAGTACTTAAATACCCTGAACCCACAAGGAGCTTCAATATCAGACATGCTACCACCTTCCAATGAAATGTGCTCAGGCCAGCCTGTGACTAGAAATTTATGGAAAATGGGGGGGGGGGGTCGTTTCCAAGCAAGTTCTACTCAAAGTAGGCCTATGGAAATTACACATGTTACTCATAGCCATTAATTCCAATGGGTCTACTTTTAGTAAAACTAGCATTGGCTACAACCCTTAGAATTGGGAAAACGTTCTGCTCCCCAGAGTTCCGATTTAGCTTGTTCGTAAACACAACTAAAAATGATCACTATGTTAATACACACCTGCTGTATAAATATCTGAAAAAAATTAATCTAATAGCCAAAAGCAGCTGAACAGAAATATTTGCTTTGGGGTTGAAAATTCAGCGAAGCACATTTTGTGTGGTTTATATGTTGTGTTCAGAGAGACGTATAGCGGGGATTATTGGGATTCTCGTAAACATGACATCACAACTCAATAGCACGTGCTTATCTTGCATTATTTAGATCTCAAGGGAGAACACTGGAAATCCTTAACATTAATTATAGCAGGCCTGCCGAGCTGTGTGCATAAATATATGAGTCTCCCAGGGGCTATTTCATCTGAAAATACAGTAGTGAATTTTAACTTTGATTTCAGATTTGTATCTAGCCTATTTGCCCAATTTGACTTGCATCTGTTCATTATGTTACTAATTAATTTTATGACAAATACTTTTCTAAAAGTGGAAACATTTGTATGGGGGGGGGGGGAATACTGGTGGAAAAAATGTACAGCTCACATCACTGCCGGTAATTTTATTTGGGGCGTCATGTTGTTAGAGAAACCTGGTAAAATTTGGATCTACGTTGACCCGGTTCACGTGACCCAAATAACTGTGGTTACCCATGTTCTGTCGAATAGCATTCCCATTGAGGAACAACAGGCATCCACTATCTGCACTTTGCAGAATCAACTGAAGACATTTCTGTTCAAACAACCTTTGCCTGCTAGGTGAATGTGTCTACCTGTTTGGGTTTTAGTCTTGTTTTAAATGTGTTTGTTGTTCTGTTTTTAGCTGTTTTTAAATCACCTTGAGATGGTGATTTATAAGGTGATTAATAAATCAGTAATAATAATAATAATAAACCAAACCAAGGTTTGTTCTTGGCTATAGCTCGTGGTTAACATACCTGCAAGTATCCTGGAAAAACCGGGATTCTGTGATTTTTTTCTTGCGAGAACATAGCGGCCATTTTGGGCCCTGTGCAATTTTGCACTATGCAAATTCCTCTATGACTGATGTTCTCTTTATCCAGTCAGACGCAGGGTGTTTCTGAATACCAGTTTCTGCAGGCAACGGTGGGGAGGGGAAAGGGCCCTTGCCTACTTGGGGGTTTCCCATAGGCATTCTGGTTGGTCACTGTGACCTGATGCAGCATTATATTCTTAAATCTTGGCTTAGTTCCATGCGGTGCAGTGCACAAGCAAACAGGATTGGCAGGGAGCAAAGCTGCTTTAATCTGCTCTCCCAGAAACCATAGTTTGTGCAATCCCTAGAAACCATGGTTTGGCACCCTGTGTTGTGCTGATCAGGTCTGTAAATCCTTTTCACCCTTTAATCACCACAGTGTGGGGCCCACACTGTATACAGTGGTACCTTGGTTTTCGAACGTAATCCGTTCCAGAAGACTGTTTGAGTTCTGAAACGTTTGAAAACCGAAAACTCAATAGCTGAAAGCTAGGCCTCAGGATCTTGTACTCAGCGGAAGCCGTGTGGCATGTTCGACTTCTGAGGCGTGTTCCAAAACCGAAGCATTTACTTCTGGGTTTATGGCGTTCGAAAAACCAAATGTCTGTACCACCCTACAGGCTTCCACAGCTGTTTCCCCCCTACAGAATTGATACTTTCTGTTTTTCTGCAGCTGTGCCAGCTGAATTGTTTTCCCCAACAATATATGCTTCTGCTAATTTTTGTGTGTGTTGAAGTATTTTTTTATTGCATGTTTTCAAGGGGAAACTAATCTATTTTTAGCTCCTATGGAAAACAAATCTTGCTGCGAGCCAAAAACTGGATTGCAGAAAGAGCAAAAGTCAGAGAGTTGAAACGGCTAGAAGTACAAGTTGACTTTCTTCTTCCCACCTGTTCCTCCTGAGACATCCTTTGCTTTCCCAAAGATCGAAGAAAGCTGTATTATTGGTCTGCGAACGCGGAGGCAAGATGTTCCAAAGGCTTTGGAATCAACCAAAAATACCGTGAAATAGTGGGGGAGCTTTTGAACCCTTCATCAGGCTGGATGCTCAACAAACAGAAGTGTGGGCGGGCGATTGGCTTGGTTTTGAAAGCATGGCGTCTGCAATTAGTCATGGTTCTAAGATTGAGGGTGGGAAGAGACATTCTGAATTAGATCAGGGCTTGCTAGTTGCTATGCAAGTTACATGGAAGACTCTCTCCACCGCTGCTGGGTTGTAGAAGCATAGATTGTTTGATTCCCCTGCCCTTTTTAAAAAAATATAAAACCCAGCTGTTGCCTGGGATCCTTAGGCAAAACACACATACAGTGGCACCTCAGGTTACATACGCTTCAGGTTACATACGCTTCAGGTTACAGACTCTGCTAATGCTGAAATATTACCTCGGGTTAAGAACTTTGCTTCAGGATGAGAACAGAAATCGTGCTCCGGCGGCGCGGCGGCAGCGGGAGGCCCCATTAGATAAAATGGTGCTTCAGGTTAAGAACAGTTTCAGGTTAAGAACGGACCTCCGGAACGAATTAAGTACTTAACCCGAGGTACCACTGTAAAGAGAAAGTTGGTAGCTTTTTGTTGGCCGATCTGGAATGTTGAGAGTGCCATGGGCACTAGATAAACAACTATCTGAAATTTAGAAGACATCTGAAGTATTTTTAATCTTTGTTGGAAGCTGCCCAGAGTGCCTGGGGAGACCCAGCCAGATGGGTGGGGTACAAATAATAATATATTATTATTATTATTATTATTATTATTATTATTATTATTATTATTATTAACAAAATGGCAGCATGGGGTGGCATGGTATAATGGCTTCAGTTGTAGACATTATATTTACTGAAACTTCTCTTGGATGCCATGGGAAGTTCTGGCACCACGCTGGTGACCCTGATTGTCTTTGGTGTACAAGGTTAAAAAATAGACCATACAAGCAAAATTGTGTAGGCTGTAACCCTCCATGTTCCATCTTCAGGTTGCAGAAACTCTGTGATTGTGGGAAGGCTCAGGCCAGACTCTTAGGCAGCTCACGCTGTGACAACTGGTGTATAGGCAGTTGACCTCATTGTAAATCGGGAGGTTCATGGTTTGAATCTTAACGTCTGCTGCAAACTCGTAATCTTCGATGCTAACTGTAGTTTGGCATTGCCCAGGATCATTCCCACAGGGTAGGGCAATGGTGGAACATCTGCTTTGCTTGCAGAAGGTCTTAGATTCAATTCCCTTTGTCATCTCCTGGTAATAATCACCGTATTTTTTGCTCTATAAGACACACCAGACCATAAGACGCACCTAGTTTTAGGAGGAGGAAAACAAGAAAAAAAATATTCTGAATCCCAGAAGCCAGAACAGCAAGAGGGATCGCTGTGCAGTGAAAGCAGTGATCCCTCTTGCTGTTCAGCCTGCATTCGCTCCATAAGACGCACACACATTTCCCCTTACTTTTTAGGAGGGAAAAAGTGAGTCTTATAGAGCAAAAAATACAGTAATAATAATTTTATTATTTGTAACCCCGCCCATCTGACTGGGTTGCCGCAGACACTCTGGGAAGCTTCCAACAGAACATGTAAAAACACAGCAGAACATCACACATAAATGGACTGCCTTCAGGTGTCTACGGAAGGTCGTATAATTATTTATAAAAACATAATAAAGACCTCTTCCTAAAACCCTGCACAGCTGCTGCCAGTGTAGACAATACTGAGCTAGGTGGGCCCGGCTGCCTGACTCTGTATAAGTCAGCTTCCTATGTATGTGTTTGAGATTCAGGCACATAAAACCAAATTTATTTATTTGGCCTTGCGTCTGAACCTTTCCTTAGTCCAAAACACCCACCGATTAAACATAACAAGTATCCAAAATACACGCACCCGGGCTTTTATGTTCAGTAAAAATAAAATAAAAATCTCCTGCTGAACTCCAGCCTGTTCTTTCCATGCTGTCGCCACTGTTTTTAAAAGTGGTTTGTGGTTGCAGGGGCTGCTGTGACAAACACTTGAAGATAAACCTCAGGTATGCGGCCAGATACGGCAGGCTCTGGTCTCCGCACTGCAGTTGCTTGTTTTTATCCTCTGGCCCTGCGGCAGCAAAACATTCTGTGGTGCTTCACTGCTGTTATCCATTTATCAGTGGGAGCTATTTAAACACAGCTGTAATCCTGTAATGGTAATTTGGTTGGCCGCTGAGGAAGTTGCTACTTGGGCGGAATTAGTCAAGGATACAGAACTCCTTCTGTGTTTCCTCGGGACCATTGACCAGGAACTTTGGAACCTCCTTCTGGGAACACCCTTCGGAGCCCCTGAAATGGAAGATTCTGGGCATGCCCTTCCGTGCTCCACGCACTTGGAGAAACCTTACCTTCCAGGTGCAGTTGTTGGCATCTGTCTGGAGAGACTGTGGAGTGTGCCTCTGGGCCAAGAGGGCCCCCCGGCCTCATTGGTGGGGTCCAAAGGAAAGCAGAGCACTTTGTTCGGCACCAGCTTGGCTTGCAGGAGTTGATGGAAGGAGGCGTACAAGGCGCCATCCAACCATCTTAGGGACTCTACTGCGTATTTGAGTAGGGCTTGCTTCTTAGCCTTTTCTTCTCCCGAAGGCAGCCAGATGCAGTATGCCTCTAAAATACTGCTTGCTGAGAATCATAAATGGGCACCCAATGTAGAGGAATGGCTAAAACTATTGGACTAAGATGAGATGGCAAAGTTAACTTGTTTAATTAGAGAAAACCATTACTGACATTTTTAATGGACTTTTTGCGTGAAAGAGAAAATGAACTTGCAATATCTGGATTTGAAGACTGAAAGAATATTGGTTTATAGACAGAATGGTTGGACGTTAATGTGTGAATACTATGTTTAGCAGCAAGACTGAGAACTGGAAGTCCTTCTACCTTTCTTTATTCCTTTCTCTCTTTTCCCTTCCTTCACCTTTCCTTCCTTCCTTCCTTCCTTCCTTCCTTCCTTCCTTCCTTCCTTCCTTCCTTCCTTCCTTCCTCTCTCTCTCCTTTCTAAATATTATTTCTGCCTCTGTTCTTTTCATTATTATTAAGTATTTCAGTGTATTAAAAAAAGATACTTTGTGATGGGTATGAATTTCTATATACCTTTAAATACCTTTGGACAAGTGGTGGAAAGGTAAATGGCTTTTCCGTGTGCTCTGGTTTCTGTCATGGTGTTCTGTTAAGTCATGCTGGCCACATGATCCGGAAGAGCTGTCTGTGGACAAACACTAGCTCCCTTGGCCTGAAAATGAGATGAGCGCTACACCCCATAGTCGCCTTTGACTGGACTTAACCATCCAAGGGTTTACCTTTACTTTATCAATAAAAATACGAGAGAGAGATGGTGGGAAGAGAGAATCACAGCGGAGTGCTGTTGTGTGCGTGTCCTCCTTGCAGGTTTTCCATGGCTGTCTGGTTAGATGCTGGACTAGGTTGTTCGTAAGTCATAAAATGAGTGGGGACAAGCTTCTAAGCTCTGGTCCCCCTCCCCAGGTTGGAGTGCCGGCTTATGGAACACCTGCCAGTTAGCTTTCCAGAGGGGAGGCAGGAATGAGAACCATATCTCAGCATCGAAAGTGTATGCTTCAAAACCAAGGTCTTCTGCATCCCAAGGTAGAAGGAGCAGGTGATGGGAGGGGGGGGTAAGCTGTGCTAGAGACCACACTGGAGAGCTGCTGCCTGTCAGAGTAGGTCAAATAGACCAAAGGCAGCTTCATTTAAATAAAATAAATTGCAAGGGTGCTGAGTCGGGCTGGAACGGGAAAGTGCTGCATTGGTTACGGGTCAGCTTTTAGGCCCAGTTTAAGGGGCTAGCAATTCCTTGCAAGCCCTAAATGGCTTGCAATCCAAGTACCTAAGAGAGTACCTGCCCTAGGTACCTCCCTTAGGGCCCCTAGAATTGGTGATGCCGTCAGAGAGTGGTGCTTTCTCGACACTGACCTTCATAATGTCTCCCTGTTTGTGGAATGCCCTCCTTGGCGAGGTGTGTCTCTCTCCCCACCCCCCTTATTAGCATTCAGGAGGAATTTTTTAAAAACCAAAACATTCCTGTTCACTCAGGCATTTGATGCTGCTCCCGAAAATCTTGAAACTATTAGCCGTTGTGGGTATGTGGCTGTTTCAAATGCTTTTTGATGTTTCTAATGCTTGAAATGTGTTTCTGTTGTATTATTTTTCTCATTCTTTGCTTCCTGGGGCTTTCAGAAAGGCTAGGGTGTGTGTGTGTGTGTGTGTGTGTGTGTGTGTGTGTGTGTGTAGGTGTAGGTGTAGAATCATAGAGTTGGAAGGGACCACGAGGGTCACCCAGTCCAGCCCCCTGCAATCTTTTGTGCAAGGTGGGTCTCGAACCCTGAGATTCAGGGTCTCATGCTCTACCGACATATGCAGTCGTACCTTGGAAGCTGAACACCTTGCAACTCGAACGTCTTGTGTTCCGGTTTGCGAACGTTCTTTGGAAGCCGAACATCCGACACAGCTTCCGATTGGCTGCAGGAAGCCCTGCAGCCAACCGGAAGCCGCGCCTAGGTTAGCGAATGTTTTGGAAGTCGAACGGACCTCCGGAACAGATTCCGTTTGGCTTCCAAGGTTACAACTATATGAATTTGGCCTGGGAGTGCCTGGTGGGTTGGAGAGGACAGCATAGATTTAAAAACAAAACATCTTTGTTTAGACAAGCCTACCAAGCTATTAAGGAAGCTTTTAGGTTCTTAGTGCGTTGCTGTGGCTGAGTGTTTTAATTGCTTTAAGTTTTATCCTTTACTTTGTAGGTTTTCTACAATCAAGCCAGTATATAAAGTTCATAAAATAATAATAAATCAGTAAGTTGTGCTGTCTTCCCACCCATGGCCAGGGAGAGGGCTGTGTCCCTTGGTCAGCGTCAGTGTGGAAGACATGGAGATTAGTGACAACTCTGATTTCCCTTTGCTCAGAATTCCCCTTTCCTGATTAACTATTCCACAATGGTGGTTCGTGTTAATGTTTCTGTAGGCCAGAGGTGTCCAAACGTTTTTCA
The DNA here is from genome assembly GCF_965112155.1 of Podarcis liolepis. Classification (NCBI taxonomy): domain Eukaryota; kingdom Metazoa; phylum Chordata; class Lepidosauria; order Squamata; family Lacertidae; genus Podarcis; species Podarcis liolepis. Next base: position 50,815,860 of record NC_139565.1, on the reverse strand, counting down.
AAGAGGGCCAGATTTGATAAAGTGAACACCAAAGTTGTTGACATTTCTTTAGGATTGAAGTTGTTGAGCTTTTTTTACGATTTTACCTCAGGAAACTGACACAGGGCCCCTGAATTAGGCCCCTGAAATGGACTTTGGACATGCCTACTGTAGGCAAATCGCATGAAAGCGGCTGGCTTTTCACCTGCATCCCTTCGCAGTGGAAATTTACAGCTTTGCTCACCTTATCTTCCGCATACCAGGAACTTGAAACACTTATAAACCATTGGAGTGCTTAGCAGTACCCTTCAGAATGTATTAGACCGATGCACAGGCTTTCAAAGCTGTGAAATTTCTTCACTGGAAAGTTGTGTATGTGTTTATTTCCCATTGAGAAAATTCTGCAGCGCTGTAAGATTTTTGTGACCCACCAACCAGAATTGTGTACTACTCTGCTCACCAGGGTTGCAAGAAATCACCTGTTGTTGTTTTTCACTTTTTTGCCCTGGAATATTTTTTTTTAAACCTCATACAGGTTTTCTAAACATCTGGGTAGGCTTTTCTAAATAAGAATGTGTTCAGCAGGCACAACAAAAAAATACCGTGAAGGCGCATGTCTGATATTAATAGTCAGGGAGTTCCAATGTGCTGCTGCCATTACACTAAACAATCGAATTTTCACCAATGTTTTGCAGGTATTATTTTACACCTGTAAAAATGCCAGTTCCACTGATTAAAGCAGTTGAGTGGACACATTTGGGATAAGGGAATCTCATAAGTAAACTGGTTCCAATTATTACGGGCTTTATTTACTAATAACTTGAATTCGGCCCGGTAGCAGATCAGCAATCAGTGCAGATATCTGAGCACAAGTGTTATATGCTGTTGGGCGTTGTTGGGTTTTCTGTTTGTGCAGGTATGGTAAAAGGTGAAAAGGTAAAGGACCCCTGGACGGTGAAGTCCAGTCAAAGGCAACTATGAGGCTGCAGCGCTCATCAACCTTCAGGCCGAGGGAGCCGGTGTTTGTCCACAGACAGCTTTTCCAGGCCATGTGGCCAGCATGACAAAACCGCTTCTGGCGCATGGAGGACCATGGCGAGTGTCAGAGCACACGGAAATGCCGTTTACCTTCCCGCTGCGGTGGTACTTATTTATCTACTTGCACTGGTGTGCTTTCGAACTGCTAGGTTGGCAGAAGCTGGGACAGAGCAAGGGGAGCTCACTCAGTTGCGGGGATTTGAACCACCGACCTTCCAATCGGCAAACCCAAGAGGCTCAGTGGTTTAGATCACAGCGCCACCCATGTCCCAGTCTAGTGCCAAAGGCTGACTGCAAAAGTGTTGTAGATTTCTTTCTCTTCTTTTTTTCTCCTACATTTCCTTTTTCCTTTTAATTAACTCCTTTTAATTTCAGTGTGGCCCGAGGTCTTGTGTGCCTGTAATCCTAAATTTAAAAGCATACTATTTATTTCAACAACTTAAAAATATTTCTTGCACTGTGCCCCATCCCCCACCACACCTCACGAGGGCTAGACACTCAAAGGAGAAATTCTTGTGGATCTCTTCAAGGGTGCCTCAGCATACGTTGCTGTTATCAACATGGGCTTGGGGCAAATCATGTTTCCAGTGGTGGGGTTGACTGCTTGGAGTATGCAACATGATCAGGAAGAGTGCTTTCTGATCAGATATGCATCCTATACACTGAGATCTGGGGCAGAAATGGATTTAAACTCCAGTTCCTCTGTTTTTCCAGGTGAAGAACTCTGCTAATGGCTGAAGCCTCTTTTAATGGCTGAAGACCATTGCATATCAGAATAAACAAGAATGCTTCAGTCTGGTACCCCCGCCAGATGTTTTTGGACTACAACTCCCATCATTGCTGGCTGGTGTTGATGGGATTTGAAGTCCTGATCACCTCTGAAGGTCACTAGATTAGCAAAGGCCAGAATGGACTTGATCTGAAATGGAACCGAATTTAAGGTCTGGATCCCATTTTGAGCTGTGTTGCATGATGTACTTCAGCGTAATACGTTTTTCTAATTAATTAGTTGGCTGTTGACTTTTCACAGAAGTTGACTGCTTTAACCGCTTAATAGAGAGTTAATGACACTTTTTGCCAGGGCACGTGTCTCAAAAGCCAAGAATCGAAGTTGTTTTCCTGCTCAATTGGTTACGAGTGAGGAAAGTGTTTTTTTCTTATTGCTCTTATGTCTGTTTGCATAGCGTAGCTGAGAGGATTAAAATAAAATAAAGAAAGAAAGATTAAGAGCTTATTAGTATGCACCAAAGACTTCAATTGTTTCTATGGAAGAAATGAACGGATCGTATTTAACTGAGCTGTGCCAAAATTATGAGCGATACTGTTTTTAAGGGAATGATTTGCCCATTGGACTGGGCTTCTGCATGGTATTAGATAGACCTCAAAGGAGAGTTCGTTCCTTTTACTAGAAAAGCCATAACTATTTCTGCGTTTGAGGAACATTCCCCTCTCTCCCCATGCTCACGGATCCCAAAAGACAAATATGTGATTCTAGCAGAATAAAACAGGAGTTGCCCATAGCCCCTGTGGGGAGTAATTAGCAACATCTGGAAGAAGTTAAGCTTCTGTGGGCAATTCTGATAAAATCCCAAGTTCTCACTTCTCTTGGTCAGGAACGGTTGCTTGTGTATGTGCTTTGACAACTGTTTCAGCTGGCAACTGCTGATCAGCGTCTGGTTTTGTTTTTTTTCCATTCTCCCATCAGATTTATGAGGGGTGGTTTCACTGTGCTAAGCTGGCAGTACACAGGGCAATGAAAAGCTGCAACATTACCGCTCTGCCTGGCTTGCTGCCCTCACCAAGCCTCTGAGCAAGCTGCAATCTGGCTTTTCCTCTGCCATCTTGAAACCATGCCGAATCATTCCAAGCGGAAAAAATAGTAGTAGTAGTAGTAGTAGTAGTAGTAGCAGTAATAATAACAATAACAACAACACAAAAGCTCAAACAAATAACAAACTTAGTTGGTCTCTAAGGTGCTACTGGAAGGATTTCTTTTATTTTGTTTCGAATAATAGTAGTAATAATAATACAATTATTATTATAATTACTGTATCATACCCTTCCAAATTTCAAGAGGGCAAATAAGGGCACACACCCCAATCCTGCCAACCCCGTCACTCACCTCCAACAGGGGAATTCCCTCATCGTGTTTTTTTTTAGTCCTGTACTCTGGTGTGAGCCAACTGAATCACAGTACGGAACAAAAAAACAACCACCCATCTTTTAGTCCCGCGCTGTGGAATCAGAAGCCAGGGCGGGAAGTCTTGCTTAAAATGGGACACTTGGAGGGTATGCAATATGTTAGAATCATAGAAATGTGAAGTTGGAAGGGACCACGGGGGTCAATCTAGTCCACCCACCTGCAAAGCGGGACTCGAATCCACAACCCTGGGATTACGAGTCTCACACTCTCACGACTGAGCTGTGTTACATGACATTTATCTTTTTTGTCCCGCTCTCCAGCTTGCACCTAGGCCATGGGTATTTCAATTCTTCAGATTGCCCTTTACCTCCTGTTAAGAAGGATAGAAGAATTAGCAAGGCTGGATTGGAGCTGCGATGGGTGGGAAGTACAGATTATGGGGTCCTTCTGGACTTATTTCCAAAAAGCGGCTTTTGGCTAGAGTTAGCTGCAGGCTAAGGATACTGAACCATATGGAGACATGATTTTAGTTCTTGCTATGGTTGTGTTTTGGTCTACTTCCTCGACCGTTTTAGGAAAGGCTGGCTCAAAGACCAGAACAGAAGCAGATTCCCTCTCTGTGCCTTCAGTTGTTTGTGCAGTTTCCCTGCAGCCTTAGAGTGGCAGTTGCCTTATAATGTGAGAGCATTACTAAGCACTTTAAAGACCAAGGCATAGACCCACAGCATGGATTGACATAAAATGTGCATGTGCTGTGTGCATGCTGATTTTATGTGCCTGAGCAATTTAAGTTGGGGGTTGGCTAGGATCTCACCTGCATGCTCTTTGCAATTTGCCCAGCAACTCTGTAAGCAGATAATTATTTTTAAAAATGTTTAAAAGAAAGTGGGGGAAGGAGGTGAGATCTGGGGCCCAACAAAACAGTTCTATGGTTCAGGGCTCCTGGGCTTTCCATTAGCAGCAGCTCTGTTTACAGTCAAACCTTGGTTCTTGAATGGCTCTGTTTTTGAAAGTTTCAGCTCCCGAAAACCTCGAAGTAAATGTTCCAGTTTTCAGACGTTCCTCAGAACTCGAACATCCAAAGCGGCTTCTGCTTGAGTGCAAGAAGCTCTTGCAACCAATTGGAAGCCGTGCCTCAGTTGTCCAACGTTCAACAACCAATGTTTGACTATATTAGGCAAGGAAGGTTGTAACCAAAAACTCTGATAGCTTGAGAGAGCAGAGATTGGCTATCTCTACCTCTTTCTCTACATGCAAGTAGAGTGGTACCCCAGAACTCGAACGTAACCCGTTCCAGAAGACCGTTTGACTTCCGAAATGTTTGAGTTCTGAGGCATGGCTTCCAATTGACCGACAGCTAGATTTTTGCACAGCAGAAGCCTTGTGTTCTGAGACACTTTTGAAAACCACAGCACTTATGTCCGAGTTTTCGGCACTTGGGAGCTGAAACATTCGAGAACGAAGCCGTTCGAGTTCCGAGGTCACACTGTATTGCATTTGCCTCCATTCACGGGCAAACTGCAATCCAGCCTTCTGTGCAAGTAAGGTAAAGGTAAAGGTACCCCTGCCCGTACGGGCCAGTCGTGTCCGACTCTAGGGTTGTGCGCCCATCTCACTTAAGAGGCCGGGAGCCAGCGCTGTCCGCAGACACTTCCGGGTCATGTGGCCAGCGTGACGAAGCTGCTCTGGCGAGCCAGCACCAGCGCAGCACACGGAAACGCCGTTTACCTTCCCGCTATAAAGCGGTACCTATTTATCTACTTGCACTTGGGGGTGCTTTCGAACTGCTAGGTGGGCAGGAGCTGGGACCGAAAGACGGGAGCTCACCCTGCCGTGGGGATTCGAACCGCCGACCATGCAATTGGCAAGTCCTAGGCACTGAGGTTTTACCCACAGCGCCACCCGCGTCCCTGTGCAAGTAACTGTTTGCAAATGTGTCTCTGTCACCTTTAGGAGTTTTAACCCAAATTGCATCTTGTAGTCCCATAGAAAACACCAAACTGCCATGAATTATTTCTATTCAGAGCAAAGCCGAGCTACGGAAACAGAATTATGGGCCTGGAGCCCACAAGCAGCAATTCCCGCCTTGGTTTGTTAAGGCTGTTTGCATGAATATCTGATTAATAATTGGCCAGAGCGCGGGCAAATACATCTGTGCCTTTGCATAAGAAGGCTCAGGGCTGGTTGGATATTAATGCTGGGCGTCTGGAATCCATCCTGCAAGTCTGACGCAGGCATGACAGTACAAAAGAGCAACATTAATGTTTCCCGAAATACAGTGGTACTTCTGGTTATGAACTTAATTCGTTCTGGAGGTCCGTTCTTAACAGGAAACCGTTCTTAACCTGAAGCACCACTGTAGCTAATGGGGCCTCCTGCTGCCACCATGCCACCAGCACGCGATTTCTGTTCTCACCCTGGGGCAAAGTTCTTAACCTGAGGTACTACTTCCGGGTTGGCGGAGTCTGTAACCCGTAGTGTTTGTAACCCAAGGGTTTGTAACCCAAGGTACCACTGTATACAAAAGACATAGGCAGTAGTGCTGGTCCATGGGTCGGGGGCAGAATCCAGAACACACAGTAGGGCAGTATCGTCATTGAACCAAATAAAATGGTGATCAAATTCTCCAAGCAAAATACAGCGGTATTTATGTTTATGAACTTAATCCGTTCCAGAAGTCCGTTCTTAAACGAAAACCGTTCTTAAAACCGAGGCCCAATTTCCCTTATGAGGCCTCCCGCCGCTGGTGCCCTTCCACCGTTCGGATTCCGTTCTTAGACTGAGATAAAGTTCGCATACCAAGACACTACTTCCGGTTTTGCGGAGTTTGTAAACCGAATCGTTCTTAAACAGGACTGTTCTTAAACCGAGGTACCACTGTAAAGGAGAGGAACAGAGGGAGGAATAGCTGCCCAAGATAATGGAACCCAAGAATCTACAGTTGCTAATAGTCAACGCATTCAATCAACCAGAAATCTGTTTTGCCCTTAGCGGAGAACACCAGTTTCAACATTTCCAAAGTCAGCATCCCAGAGTTTAGCAGCAATAATGGCTCTCTTTCTGAAAATGCAAAAGTCCCCAGTTTTTCAGATCTGCCTCTCTTACTGAACAGAATAAGCAGGCTTCTTCTAAGGCAGAGGACAGAAATAAAAGAGAAAACATGGTTTAGGATGCCATTTCTTGTATTGTCCTGGCTTCTTTGCGTAATAGCCTGACACAGACAAATTAAGCAGGTGGCATGTTTTCCTGGCTTGAGGATGAGGATGATTTTATTATTTGGACCCCGCCCATCTGACTGGGTCACCCCAGCTACTCTGGGTGGCTTCCAGCAAAATAGAAAAACACAATGAGACACCCAACATTAAAAACTTCCCTAAACAGGGCTACCTTCAGATGTCTTCCAAAAGTGAGATAGTTGTTTATCTCCTTGACATCTGATGTGAGGGCGTTCCAGAGGGCGGGCGCCACTACCGAGAAGACTCTCTGCCTGTGTTTCCAAGTAACATCACTTCTCGCAGTGATGGAAATCTCCAGCGGGCCCTCGGAACTGGATCTCACTGTCCGGACTGAACAACGGAGCTGGAGAATGAAGGGATGGGGGAAAGTTTCAGGTGGTTAAATTGTGGATTACTAACTCAGCGAGAGAGTATCTGCAGAAGGTTCCTGGTTCCATCCCGAGCATCTCCTGTTTGAAACCCCGGAGAGCTGCAGCTGGACATTACTGAGCTTAGATGGACCGTCGGTCTGACTCTGCCCAGTTTCCTACGTTAGGTAAAGGTAAAGGGACCCCTGACCATTAGGTCCAGTCGTGACTGACTCTGGGGTTGCGGCGCTCATCTCGCTTTATTGGTCAAGGGAGCTGGTGTACAGCTTCCGGGTCATGTGGCCAGCATGACTAAGCCGCTTCTGGCGAACCAGAGCAGCGCACGGAAATGCCGTTTACCTTCCCGCCAGAGTGGTACCTATTTATCTACTTGCACTTTGACGTGCTTTCGAACTGCTAGGTTGGCAGGAGCAGGGACCGAGCAACGGGAGCTCACCCCATCACGGGGATTCGAACCACCAACCTGATTGGCAAGTCCTAGGCTCTGTGGTTTAACCCACAGCGCCACCCTATTAAAGGCACAGGACAGTTTTTGGGAGTGGAGGGCGCTGGAAAAAACCCACACACATGTGACTTTTCAAGAGCAGGTATTGCATTGCCTACTTTTGTACTCTCTTCAATATCGGGCACGCTCTCATTCCGCAGCACAGTAGCTCTCTGTTCAAGCACCTGGCCTCGTTCTGTGCCAAGGCAGGTTCCAGGATTTTCAAGTGCTGCTGAAGAGGTGGCACACCCATCTCGGGGGTAGGAGTGGTTTCTGTTGCTCAACTCCCAGCTCTCAAGTTGATTTGGGAGTGGCGGCTCTCAGAACTCCGAGGGCACTCTTCAGTTCTCCTCGCGTCGCTGGCTGGTGCTGGATGTGGCTCGACGCTTGGGAAGGGTAAGCAAAGAGGGCAAAGAGAAGCTCTGTCCATTTTTTTTTTGGTGGGGAGAGAGAGGGGCCTACTGATAGGGGGAGAAGCTTCAGTCCCATGCAATATAGAGAGGAGCGCTTCAGGTTATAGTTTCAAAACCATTAATGCACTTTCGCTGGCATAATCCTGCCCGGCTTTTCCGACACGAAACTTACTTGTTTGCCAACTGGCAGGTGTGTTTGCTGCGGGGTGGGGGAGCCGCTCAAAACTTTGCAGGTGAAGAAGTCATGGTTCATAGGCAAGTGTGTTCACTGAGAGGAAATGTTCCCAGGTCTGAATTGCTCCAGTGAGATCGTGTTGTCGTTCTGAGGATGGTTTTATATATGTTGTAAAAACTAGGACATTTGCTTCGAGTGCTTATATAACCAGGGTGGATTTCTTCCTTTCTCTCTTTCTCTTTAAAAATGTTAGGCTGCCTTTGCCAAGTGTAAGAATAGAAACCTTGCAGAGTCTTGCTGTGCAAACTCCTTTAGATTAAAGGGCCATTTCACACCGTATACAGGCAAAAACTTTCAAAAACTCACGAACTTCCTGACATACTTAGCTGTCTTGTATCAAGCCAGACCTTTGATCCATCAAGCTCATTATTGTCTAAAATGACTGGCAGCTGTCTCTGGGGTTTCAGGCAGGGGGCATTCCTAGCCTTACCTGGAGCTGCTGGAGTTTCAATTTGGGATTTTCTACCGCTGGATTACAGCCCTTCCCCTGAGAAGCACATCTGCTTGACATACATGTTTGCAGGCCTCTACGCTTGTTGCTTTTCACCTTTCTGGGTGTCCACCTTTAGTAGATATCTAAAATTGCAAAGTGCAACCTCTCCATACAGAGTTTCGTTTAATTTTCCACAGGCATAAATTTAGACAACAGAATACTAATACTGGTCTCCTGGCGACCGGGTGCAAGTGCTGCTGTTTCTTATGCATTAGGGCACTATTGCGGTGGTGTGTCAATTAAATTCTGAAGTCCAAAATAATGAAACGAGCATCTGTAGGCATGCACGTGTTTAAATAGCTGCTTACTGACTAATTTTTTAAAAATAATAAGTAAAAAAGGATGCTGTGGACTCTGGTATAGCCATGCCAGCCTAGATGCTGAGGCACGTTTGCTTCTGCCGGCTTTCCCTTCTGCTCCCTCAATGGCCATTGGAATATGGAGTGGCTCTGGGCTGCAGGGCTCTAGCTGCGCCATTGCAGGTTATTGATTGTAGATGCTCTTTAATACTGCTTAATCCAGAGGTTTTCAACCTTTTTGGAGTCCATGGCTCCCTTGACCAACTACATTCTTTCTGCGGCTCCCCTGTGGGGTTCAGGAGCCCAGTTACGTCACCCCTTGCCTTCACAGCTGGCAGCCCCTCACCCCTTTTTGAGGCTGACTCGGTTTCTGGCAACCATCACCCCCTAGCCAGCCCTTTAGGCACCTGGGATGTTTGTAGCCAGGGCTCCTGCTGCAACAAACAGCCGTGCAAGCCTTTGGGAGGCAGAGATGCGAGAGGGCATCAGAGGAGGGAGGGAAGGAAAGAGGGACAGAGGCCTGTGTTGCTTGCGGCACCCTGGTTGAAAACAACCGCCATAATCACAGGAGCTTCTAAGTGTAAAGATTGCAAAAAGCACATCATGGATAAAATCAATTAACATTAATCGCAAAAAACAAAGAAAATGTCTTTGAAATGCCTGCTAAGATAGAAGATTTATTATGGTTATGTTTGCAAAGGACTCTATTTTGTATCTGATTTTTCTCTTTCTGGTCAGACAGTGTTCCCTTACGACTACAGTGGACACTCAGGTTGTGAACGTGACCCATGCAGGAAGCACGTCTGCAACCTGCAGCGCCGCAGCTGCGCACACGCAGGTCGCAATTTAGCACTTCTGCACATGCGCAAAGCTCGATTTAGCGCTTATGCACAAGTGCCGAAACCCGGAAGTAACCCTTTCCGGTACTTCTGGGTTTGGTGCGGTGTGCAACCAGAAATCGTGCAACCCGAAGCATCTGTAACCCAAGGTATGACTGTATTAGATTTGGAACAGAACAGGGGTGGCTGTGTTTTGACTTGCACACCTTTCCTTACTTTTTTCTTTTTAACCAGCACGATATGTGCTGCGTTACAGGACTTCACAGCGCTGTGTGGAGTGGGCGTCCTAAGTGGAAGCAGTGGGAGAATGAAAACTGATGGGAGGCACAGAAAAGGAGGAATATTACTTATGGCAGAGGCTGGCCACATCAGTAGTGGTTGAGAATGCTAGGGTGGTGAATCCTGGCGGTGCTCATCAGCATGGAAGAGATTTCAGTATTATTATTTTTAAGGCAGAAAGTTAACTTTAGAGTTAGTGAGAGTAGTTGTGGGCTGCAAAGTTTTCTTTGATCAGGGTTCATGAAAGCTTAAGCGTTTCTATGATGATGACTCAGAAATCGTGGCCTGTGCAGCTAGATGGTAATGCTATTTTTGCTGCTAGCTTGAGTCCTATCAACTGCCTCTTCTGTCCTGGATCCTGGCTTTGTGACTCACTAATGCCAGCACATAGAAAAGCATTGTTGTAAGAATGGGAGTGTGCCTTATCTAGGAACACAAGAAGCTGCCTTACTTAAATTGAATCAAAATAAAAAAAATTCTTCCAGTAGCACCTTAAAGACCAACTGAGTTAGTTCTAGGTATGAGCTTTCGTGTGCATGCACACTTCTTCAGATACACTGAAACAGAAGTTGCCAGATCCTTCTATATAGTGAATTGAATCAGATGTTTGGCCCATCTAGCTCAAGGCTGTGTTCAGACATGGGGTTTATTGCGTTAAGTTTTCCCGGTTTATAATGCAATTTCTTCTTTTCCTGGTTTTCTAACATTCCTTTTACACCGTCTTACCTGTTGCGTTACGGGAAACTGGCTTTTGGGTTGACACGCTGCCATGTTGCGTCAAATTTTTTAATGGTGGGGAAGAACTGTATGCAAGGATACCGCCCCAGATTTCAATTGGTGAGTGGCAGAAGTGGGATCATGAAAACCGTGGGGAAATGGCAAAACAAAGCACTTGCGATTTTCCAAGTTGATTGGGTTGCAAATGGGTTATTTAATGGGAAGAGGTTAGTGCAGAAATGAGTGCTAAAGCTTGGCTAGATTCCATTAGATTTCCAGAAGTGGCTTTCGAAATATGTGTGAAATATCACATAAAAAGCTAAAATAATCAGGTAAGGGCAAAAGATCCCTGAATTGCACACATGGTCCATTCCATCTCTACAATTCTATGAATCTGTGCTTTTTGGGGACCTTCTGCATGCAAAAAAATGCTCTACCACTGAGCTATCACCCTTTCCCAACATCCTTATTTGCAGAAACTCAAGTCTTAGACCTGAGCAGACAGACTCCCTTTGACCCTTGCTACTCTGCTCGCAGCAAAACTTAGAGGAACCCTCTGGTCTCTTCTGAAATCAAATTCTACATTTCCGTGTTGTAGGAAAAAGATCTGCCGCTCTTCTCCCCGCCTGTGCTTTTAACGTCGGGGCAGGGTAGGCAGACCTGATGAGAAGAGCATTTGGCAAGTGGGGGAATCTTCCACAATAAGTGCACTCAGTAGTTGGAGGTGAGGGAAGTCAATTCTTGGTGCCACATGTATATGACGGTGTTCAGTCAGTGGAAAATAGCAAAGATCATGTTCCCCGTTGCTGAAGAATCTTTGACTGTGTTAATATCCAAGGCAAGCAGGGCAAGGAGCAAGCCGTCAAGTTAAGATGCAACAAAACAAGTATCTTTATTATTTGGGTTTGCGGCCAACGCTGGTGTTTAACTGGCAACCTAAGTCATGAACCTAAGGATCTGGCTTGTGCACCACCACCCAGTTCTGGCAAAAAGAGGGAACTGGAGAAGGAACCAAGCACTGGGAGGCCAGAGTAGGTCAGGTGACATTCCTTATCCCCTGTAGAAACTCCTGGGACTGCCAGACTTGGTAGTCAAGTGGCCAGAAGGCCTCCTCCTTCTGAGCTACGCCTTGCCTTGTTCCAGCATTGCTTCATCCTTGACTGCACAGGAGTCATTTACAGATTAGCAGCTGTTAATTGCTGGGAAAAAGCAGATCCATGGGGCAGTTTCAGAGATAAACATTCCTGGTGCCCTGTCATAAATGCTTTCTTGGAAAGAGTAATTTATAGTAATGGTTTGAAATAACTGAGATGCCCGCACCAAATGATCGGACCCATTTTATTGATTCGATGTCTGAAGAAACCATCTTAAGAAATCAAAGTACGCAAATTTTTAACCATTAAACCACTGGAAAAAAGTGAGGTGTACATTTACTGAGAAGGAAGTCCGAAGGCTCAAGAATCTGGATCCACTGCAGATGTCTGGTGCTATAAAAGGGTAGACCATTTTATTTCTTGTTCTTTTGATATGGCATTTTGGTCTCATGGGGATAGCCCATGTTACATTCTGGTAACTGAAGGCATTTTTTGTTGGGAAGCACACAGTAAATGTGTTCTCTACTGGAGACAACTTGAGCTTTATTTCATTCGTATATAGCATAAAGCTGATCTAAATATCCATCTTTTTATTTGAAGCAATGCTGTGCTCTTGTTTTGCATGGAAGGTGATTTAGCTTTCTATTTTATCTCTTTCCCCACCCCACACCAGCCAGTGTGGTGTAGTGGTTAAGAGCGGTAGTCTCGTAATCTAGGGAACCGGGTTCGCGTCTCCGCTCCTCCACATGCAGCTGCTGGGTGACCTTGGGCCAGTCACACTTCTTTGAAGTCTCTCAGCCCCACTCACCTCACAGAGTGTTTGTTGTGGGGGAGGAAGGGAAAGGAGAATGTTAGCCGCTTTGAGACTCCTTAAAGGGAGTGAAAGGCGGGATATCAAATCCAAACTCTTCTTCTTCTTCTCCATATTAGTATTTTATTTCTTTAAATAATTTATACCCAGCTGCTCTTCAGCCCTAACATCTCCCAGAGCAATTTACAGATTAAGGATCTAAAAAGACATAGCACAAAAAAAGAGAGTTGGTAGGGAGGAGATAAGCAAACTCTGGTACTAATTCTTCGTTGTGTTGCATAATCCTGTTGTTGTTGTTGGTTGCATAATACTATTATTAAAAATTCTGTCAGTGCAATGATTTCTTCTTGCAGAACAAGAATATATAATGTATAATGTTTAATGAATGAAGGTATGAACATAGGAAACAGCCTTATAATTTTAAAGGCCATTGTTTCTTCTAGTGCACCCTGCTTTGCCGCTCACAAGAGGTCTTTCCCTTCGCTGCTAGATGTGACCCTTGTACTGGAGATAGAAGGGCTTGAACCTGGGACCTTCTGTGTGCAAAGTGCACACTCTTATCAGAGAACTTTGGGACTTCCCATATCTTCTTATATACAGAAAAATGTAAGGCTGTCGTCACGCTGCATGTGATGCACACGAAAACACTTGTGATCACAGGACGTGCTACTCTAGAGGCAAGAGTGCCACACTGTAGAAGGTCTGCAGCTTCTATCCATTATAGACTGGGAGTATTTGGGAAGAGAGCTCTTTCCAGCTGACCAAGTGGTGCTCTTGAGGTATTTGTGAATAGGAGATAGAGATTGCTTTGGTGACTATCTCTCTGTTGTTGTTTTTAATTGTTTTTACTCTTTACGCAGCAACAGCCAGTTCTCTCTCTTATGCAGGCACTTTTCATGTACAGGCTTCGTGTCAGCTTTGCCCTCTCAGAAATGAATGTCATTTAATGCCCTTTTGGAGATGTTGAGCACCCATTGTACAAAGCAATAAGTGCGAAATGTTAGGCATTCTTATGTGACGCAATCTCTTTTCTGAGTTCACAGGTTGAAATGAAAGACTTAAGTTGCATCTGCACCATAAATCTCTCTAACTAGACATAGCTTTATCCAAAAAAAATGTAGTCTGTTAAGGGTTGACCTCACCAAGCTAGAATATCCAGGATCCTTAAACTACAGTTTCCAGGATTCTCCTCAACAGTAAAAGTGGTATCAGAGTGCTTTAAATTTATGGAATAGATGTGACCTAAGGCCAGCTTCCAAACTTTCTGCCTTCCTGAGGCCTGTTTGACACTGACTTGTTTAGGGCGCGACTTTAATTACCAAATGGGGCTGCCGGATCGTACTGCCACCCTGTAAGGACAGAAAGTGTCTAGCACAGGTCTCCGGGTGACTAGCAGCAAGTTCACAACGTTTTCTGACTCCCAACTGTGTTAACATTAGCAATAACAAAATGTCCCCGTCTTCTCCTCAGGCTGCTGAAATGAAGAAAGCTGGCTTTTATTTTTTTGGCGGGAATGGGGGGAACTAGGAGCAGGGGTTTTTACATAAGAGGGCCATGAAGTCATTTCTGTTAATGGAAAACGAATCTTAAGCTGAGAAATGTGTTTAGATGTGCTGAATTTTAAGTGTGGTTTTCTCCCAGCACTGCCCCCAACTTCGCACTTGGCTCATGTTGATTCAAAGCTCTATTTAAAAACAAAAACCTTGATGTCTGACAGCCCAGGGAAACTTGTTTTCATCACATCTGGCTGACCACTGTATATTTATTAACGCATTTGTATGCTGCCTTTCTGCTGAGGCACCCATACTTTACAATTGGAAAGTACTAGAAAAATAAAATTGAATGGTATGCAGTACAGAGCGACAGTCCTTTCAGGGGATGGTGGCTCCCAAACTCTCTGAGAGCCGCAGTGTTTGAAATTCACCAGGTGTATTTTGCGCCTGGCTATCAGCCACTTGTCACCAAGTGAAGATGTGCCGGCACCGTGATGGTGCCTGATATCTCCACCATCTGGAGGTGCATGCCTGGAGATCCTTCGATCTTGATTGTTTTCTCACACTATCGTCACACCCTGAAGAATCTACCTGTGATATTTTATTTGCACAATCAGAACGAATTTCAGGAACCAAAAAGTTGTATTGAAAAATACGACTTTTGAGACACCTGGCCCCCCCAATATGGCAACTAGACATTCTGTTTTGGCGACTGTAACCCTGGTTTAGGGAGCCATTTGGTGCCCAGCTTATATATCTGAGTTTCTAATGCTGCACCCAAGTCTTAAGCAGCCCTAGGGAAGGTGGGGAAGGGGCTGCCACCATGTTGACTGCTGCTTGATGGGGCATATTCTGGGACTAGGCAGGTTCTTGGTGGACAGGCAAAAATGGGAGGGTTGGGACCTATGACCAGGTTCAGCTGTGTGGGTTCGCAAGTTGTACAAGCCCATCTTGTCCTTGTGGATTGCACACAAGTTCCCCACCCCTGAACTGAAAAATAGCTCTGTGAGGGGAGAAAACAGCCTTGCCCCCTCTTTTTCTTGTAAATGGTCCAAAACACAGAAACTTGGCCAGCCAGGTCTCTTCTCTCTGTGTTCCCCCTCATTCCCCCCACACACATTGACTGTCAACATTGCTGGAGTGTACAACCAGGTGTGTGAAGGTCTTGCTTTCCTTCCACAGAAATGCTAATTGTGTGTCTATATTAACAGTTCTTTTGTCCCACAGTTGCACTGGCTTGTGGTGAAACAATGGAGCTGTTTTGCTTGAGGCAGCATTATAGCGCCATCTTGTTTAATTGTGTTTTGGGTCTGAAGTTGTAAGTGCCAGAGTCATTTATTTATTTCAACCCAGTCGGTGTCCACAAAGCAAACCGGTGTTACTATGTGGTGCGAAAGTTCACTTTGCCCTTGGCATACAATAGGCGTAATCAAGAGGGATCTCGACTGGCTCAGAGAAGTTCTGATTGTTTCGATAAAATCCCTGCAGGGACTGTGCACATTTATAAAGGCAATTTGGAAAGGTACATTTTCCAAGAACAGGACGGCCAGTGGTTTGTGGCCTTGTCCTTCCTGACATGTAACTTTTGAGTGTGTTTGTTTGTTTTGCCCTTGAGGTGCTGTTAGGCAGCTAAAACGTCACAGTAGTTAAAACGTAAAATATATATATACAAAGACAACCAGGAATAGCAGTGCCAACATCACCAGGCAGAGAATAAAAAGGGTGCCAGTTTCCTGAAGGTCATTAATAGGGCTGGGTGATATATTGATATATCCTCCAAACCTGATTTGAAGTCCATATTGTGATATCAGTTTCATTATTTGTGACCTGGTGATATATCATGGTGTGTGTGTGTGTGTGTGTGTGTGTGTGTGTGTGTGTGTGTGTGTGTTATGAAAAAAATCACAATGTGAGAAAAACCATGAAGCCAGCCAATGGCTCCATCCTTACTTCAGACATTGCGATATATTGGTATATCGTGATGTTTAGCTGGTGATAAATCCCGATGTTGAAAACCAGATATTGCCCAGCCCTAGTCATTAAAACATAGGAACATGCCTTCTACAGAGTCAAATGGTTGCCCATCTAGCTCAGTATCACTGACACCGTCTTATGAGTGGCTTTCCAGAATTTCAAACAGGGATCTCTCCAAGCCCTCCCTGGGGATGCTTGGATTTGAACCCGTGCATTTAAAGCTGGTGTTCTACCACTGAGCTAGGGCCCTTCAAGCAGAGGTGTAGCGTGGGCAGGGGCTGTTGCCCCGGGCGCAGTTTCCTGAAGGCGCATTTTGCTCCTCACGCTGCACCCTGCCAGTCCTGCGCTGTTTTGCGAGTCCGATCCCACACCCCAGCCTTGCAAAGCAGTGTGGGGCTGGCGGAGTGTTAGGAGGATGCAGCAGGCCTTCCAAACGGTTCAATCAGACGGATTGGAAGGGCACATGTCTGCCCTGTTGTGCTTCCTCCTCCTCGTGTTGCCCTCTTCCCCCAAGGTGCGCCATGAAGACACGCTCCACCAGGGTTGAATAGAAATGAAGGCAGCGTGCACAACCTGGTTTTGCAAAGGTAAGGGACAAGTGAGGAAACCACACCCTCGTTTTGAAAACCCGTGGTGGAGATTTCTTGATTGTCAGCCCCACCGAAAGGATTGAAATTCTGCAAACCTTTTTCTTCTGTCACTTCTTTGTCTATAACCAGGCAGGTATGGCAAGGGCAGAGCAGTTCCTTCCATTTTTTTCAGGTGCTGCCATTTGACTGTCCAACAGCAGGCTTAGGTTACCGTTGCTAAGGCTTGTGGTCATGCTTTGTTGGAAAGCTGCCCGGCAGAAATAAAGGTGCAGTTTATATGTGCAGTGGCAAAACTGGTTTAAACAGGGCCCAGCTCTTCTTTACTTTTGCAGCAGCCCCTGGCGTGTGTGTGTGTGTGTGTGTGTGTGTGCGCGCGCGCGCTGCCTCGGTTAGTGTGCCAAAGGAGTTGAAAGTTCATCCAAGATGTTTATAGGGCAAGCTGTTCATAACGTGCTGCGTTTGTCAGAGGCTTTAGCAAAAGGGCTGGAAGTTAGGCTTGGGTCTTTTGCTTTCAATTAGGCTATCCCTAGCACCCCAAAATTACAGAGCTGCTGCGTGCTAATAATCCAGAATAACGTATATGCAGGTTGAAGGAAAAGCACTTCTTAATTGTGAATAATTAAACCATGGAATTCACTCCTGCAGGAAGTAATGATGGTAAAGGTTAAAAGGTAAAGGACGCCTGGACGGTTAAGTCCAGTCAAAGGCGACTATGGGGTTGCAGATCTCATCTCACTTCAGGCCGAGGGAGCCAGCGTTTGTCCACAGACAGCTTTCTGGGTCATGTGGCCAGCAGGACTAAATCGCTTCTCGCACAACAGGACACCATGACAGAAGCCAGAGCGCACGGAAACACTGTTTACCTTCCTGCCGCAGCAGTACCTATTTATCTACTTGCACTGGTGTGCTTTCGAACAGCTAGGTTGGCAGGAGCTGGGACAGAGCAACGGAAGCTCACCCTGTGGTGGGGATTCAAACCACTAACCTTCTGATCGGCAAATCCAAGAGGGTCAGTGGTTTGGACCACAGCGTCACCCGTGCAGGGGCAAACAAAGGCATTGTGACACCTGGGGTGGGGCGTCGCTATGTAGGGCGCATGTGCGGCATCGCTATGTATGATTCATGCACTGTACGTGATGCGTGCGCTGCTTCTCCAGCGCTGTATGGACAGAGCCGGGATCCCTTTGTCGCCGCTACAGTGGCGAACGGAGGATACTCTTCATGTGGCTGTAGCGGCGATGGAGGGATCCCACTGCCGTCTGTACGCTGCTTGAGCGGCGCCGGCGGCAAACCGCTATGTACAGCGCATGTGTGGTGTTGCTACGTACAGTGCACATGCACTGTACATAGTGGTTTGCCGCTGGTGCTGGGATCCTCTGCTCGCGGCTGCAGCAGTGAACAGAGGATCCTCCACATGTGGCTACGGCAGCGCGATGGTGGCTTGCGCCACCGCGAGCCTCCGCGAGCCTCCACGGCGTGCCTTCTTGTCACCCCTCCAGAAATACCAAGAACTCCGGTCAATATAAGTTTCAGTAGTGGGAGTGGTCCCAACTCGCAAATCAATAGTCAATTGGAACAAAAACTAATCCATTTTCTACCTTTTTCAGAGGTAACAACTACGTGTGGATAGATCAACGTGTATCTTGATCTTTTCTGTGCGCAAACGTAGAAAATAACAGGATATATTTATACGAATTCTTCAAACTTGCACAACCCTTTAAAAATTAGCTGATGAAGGACAATACACCGAAACAGGGCCCTGTCCTGGTTTCTGATCCATAATTGACTTCTGACTTCTGCTCAGTGATTGAAACTAAGACCTTCATGTCGAATCTGACTATGGACTAACATGAACTTATCTCTACTAATTCTGTAATGAATTATTGTATTATATATATCCTTATGAGTTTGAGTTTGTAATCTCTGTTTTGAGTTTGAAATCCTTGTCAGAATACATACTTTTGAATGGATTAGTTTTTGTTACAACTGACTATTCATTTCTGAGTAGGAACCACTCCCACTACTGAAACTTATATTGGCCTGAGTTCTTGGTGTGCTTTTTTCTTGGCATTTAACTTATTTAACCCCCCCACCCCCCAGACATGGCACCCAGGGTGCACTCCCCCCCCCCCGTTGCGACGCCACTGCATCTGTGTCCCAGTAAATGATGATCACCAACTTAGATGGCTTTAAAAGAGGATTGGGCTGATTTTTGGAGAAGGCTGTCAATGGGCACTAGCCACAATGGGTGTGGTCTACCTCCACTATCTTTGAATGACAGCTGCCTGGAGTCGTGGGCGAGGAGAGTGCTGTTGTGCTCAGTTTCTGCCTGTAGGCTTCCCATAGGCTCTTGGTTGGGCATTGTGAGAATAGAATCTGGGACTAGATGGGCCATTGCCTTGATACAGCTGTGTTTTATATTCTGTGTCTATTGTTATTTTTTTATTATTAGATTTATATATCCCACCATTTACTCCAATGACCTCCAAGTGTGGGGTCCACGGTTCTCCTCCCTCTGTTGCTCTCCTCCCTAAAATTATGTGAGGTAGGTTAGGCTGAGAAGCGGTGACTGGCCCTAGGTCACCCAGCAAACTTCATGGCTGAATGTGGATTTGAACCCTGGTCTCCCAGGTCCCAAGGGATGCGGGTGGCGCTGTGGGTTAAACCATGGACCCTAGGACTTGCCGATCAGAAGGTCGGCGGTTCGAATCCCCTCAACGGGGTGAGCTCCCGTTGCTCGGTCCCTGCTCCTGCCAACCTAGCAGTCTGAAAGCATGTCAAAGTGCAAGTAGATAAATAGGTACCGCTCCGGCGGGAAGGTAAACGGCGTTTCCGTGCGCTGCTCTGGTTCACCAGAAGCGGCTTAGTCATACTGGCCACATGACCCGGAAGCTGTACGCCGGCTCCCTCGGCCAATAAAGTGAGATGAGCGCCGCAACCCCAGAGTCGGCCACAACTGGACCTTACGGTCAGGGGTCCCTTTACCTTACCTCCCAGGTCCCTAGTCCAACAAGTAGATTGATTGATTCTATTTCTGTGCCGCTTTTTATTCAAAAAAATCCCAAAGCGGCTTACAAACAAAAGATGAAAAATAACACAATGGAACATCACAAATGCAGCATAAATCATATAGAATACTTAACAAGTCATCGGTAAAACAATCTCACAAATAAAACCATTACCATCTATGTAACACTATTAACAAAACAACCAGAAAATAAGCTAAACATCACAGTTACACCAAAAATCATAGGATTCTCAGAGTACGACAGCATTCATATCTATGAAACAATATTAAAACATTAACAAAACAGCAACAAAGCCCTGTTGAATTTGCACACATGCTCTCCCCTCCACCATGTCTCAGACTTTCATTCTATTAAATGCATCAAAATATACCTGCACATAATGCTCTGCAAGTCAGCAGAGAAAACATTTTTTTTATATATTCCACCCTCTACAAAAGTGTTTGAAATTCTGTGTTGTTTTTTTATGAGGGACCCGTGCAAGAATAATAGAATGGTAGAGTTGGAA
Organism: Podarcis liolepis; assembly: GCF_965112155.1. NCBI lineage: Eukaryota > Metazoa > Chordata > Lepidosauria > Squamata > Lacertidae > Podarcis > Podarcis liolepis. The sequence goes on along the minus strand of NC_139565.1, from coordinate 50,795,841 downwards.
GGGACCATGAGGGTCATCTAGTCCAACCCCCTGCAATACAGGAATCTTTCACCCAACATGGGGCTCGAACCCGCAGCCCTGAGATTAAGAGTCTCATGCTCTACCAACTGAGCTATCCTTGATTGCCCCATGTCCAAAATGCTGTGCTTCTCCCCCGCCCCATGTAAATTAATCTGAAACAATGACCCTGTCCTTTCATTATACATAGAGAACGTCCTCCATTTTCCAAGATGCACCCCCATCTTGGAGCAATGGAAATAATCAACGGGTCTGGCTCATTACAAAGAGGCAGTTCTCTGTAGAAGACCCAGGCCTGTTATGGGGTGGTGTAGATGTATAATTTTCCCTGGCCTTCCTAAAAGGCAGAGGTAGAAGCATTTCTCTGCTCGGAATTAGGTCAAATAATTTTTGACTGTTGCTGAAAACCGGTGTGCATGTCTAAGGCCTTTTGTGGTTTGGGTTCCTGTAATTAATCTCTTTCTGTATTCCTCACCTTGTCTGCAAAGTGAAACTGATACTCTCTCTTGATGTATTAGCTACTTTAGAATTCAGAACAGGAATTTATTTTTAAAAAATGTAAATATTGCATATAAAGAGCTTGTGGTTAGGATAGATTAAGTCACTCTGGACTTAATTATTTGTAAGGATTTTTATACTTCCCTTTTAGTTTACATTCCCAGAAGTTTTGATGGTTGAACATGTACACCGCCCCTTATCAGGGCATTTGCTGTAAGGGGCAAATCAGCTGGGCTAAAAATTAATTTGTTATTTTATTCGTGTTCCTCAGTCAAATCACTACAAACAAGACCGTTACCTCCCCTCAGGCTTACAGTCTTAGTGAAGACACAGCGCTGTAAAGGGGAATGGATTGTGAGGCAGTTGGGAAATAGTGGTCGGATGTGAGCTCACACAAGGGATGTGTATGGTGGAGCAAAAGAACTACTGATAGATCTCAAGAGTAACTGGGGGGAAGGTTGTGTAGCTCAGTGGATAGAACCATCTGCTTTGTGTGCAGAAAATGCCAGGCATCCTCTGTAAGGTTATGTTATAGTGCCCACAACACTGGGCTAATGCACCAATGATCTGCCTTGAAATATGGCAGCCACCCAGTTCTCCTGTGATTTCCAACAGATCCGCAATGGTTTCTGATTCCCAATTGTTTCGACCAGGGGTTCCCAATTAGCAAAGGACTGTGGGAACCCCTGTTTTTCAAAAGCCAAGCGATGGACCCCCCTACTTTTGAAATGTTTGTGGTCCAGGCCCCCGTGCGCATACGTGAAATTGTGTAAAATGGGGAGCACCCTGGTGGCTTGCGAGGAGACCCTTTCTGGAGCCTGAAGATGAATGTATAGGGAGCATCTCGCAAGCAAGGAGGATGCGCTGTTTTCAGATTCCTGGCACCATGCGTATGTGCAGTTGCATGCCAATAGATTGTGTGTAAACTAAATTGCAAATAGACCTCGTATAAACTGAGTTGCCTCAGTTTGATATCCATAAATGTTGTAGATGAGGAGTCATCACAGAACTGTCAGAAAGTCTTATATCTTTAAAGTTATTTGGTTTTAGTGATTTCTGGTTAATTGAGCAGAATGTAGCTTGAAACCCCAGGAATGGGGAACTTGTGGCTTTCCATCTGTTGTTCCTGGGCTCCCAACTCCCACTAGCATAGCCAGCGATCATGGATTACGGGAACTGGATTCCAATGACGTCTGTAGGGCTGCTGGTTCTTCACCCCTGCTGCACACATCCCCTTGTTCCTCCACAAGTAAAAGGGACTAGACACTTGGCATTTTAAAATGAAAGCTTCAACATTCAGCGAGGAGCCTGTGGTAATCTGTGATGAGATCTCTTCCCAGTATCCAAAACCCTGCTTCACAACAGTTTAATGTTTCTTCCACATTGCAGATATTTTGCCGTGGAGGGCAAGTCTCCCTATGACATGAGCACTTGAGGGGCAAATGGCCGGCAAACAAAAAAGTGTTTGGTGTCCAATATCAGTAACGCTTTATTGACCTGATGGAGGTACACAGGGCCAGCCCAAGACATATTGGGACTTAAGGCAGATCCCAAAAGGACCCCCCCCCCCCCGCTAGGGAAGATTTGCATCAGGAACAAGGGGAGAAAGAAAGATCGACTTCTGGATATGTTGTCCTGGTGAATCCTGCCACTTGAGGCCATCGCCTCACCTTGCCACGCGAGTGAGCCAGCCCTAGAGGCAGATCTTGGAACATATAGATCGCCTACCATACTACTACTACTACTACTACTAATAATAATAATAATAATTAATATATTTATACCCTGCCCATCTGGCTGGGCTTCCCCAGCCACTTTGGGTGGCTTCCAACAAAATATTAAAATACAGTAATGCATCAAACATTAAAAGCTTCCCTAAACAGGGCTGCCTTCAGATGTCTTCTAAAAGTCTGGTAGTTGTTGTTCTCTTTGACATCTGGTGGGAGGGCGTTCCACAGGGCGGGTGCCACTACCGAGAAGGCCCTCTGCCTGGTTCCCTGTAACTTGGCTTCTCTCAGCAAGGGAACCGCCAGAAGGCCCTCGGTGCTGGACCTCAGTGTCCGGGCAGAATGATGGGGGTTCTGCCGTTTAGGGCTTTAAAGAAGGTTCTGCTTTGTGGTGTTTAGCATCCCAGCTTGATTTGTTTGTAGCTTTCTCCGCCAGTTGGTCGACATGGTGGTCCCTGAAGTCGGGAATTGATGTCTGGAACTCAGAACTCCCTTCTAATTGTAAACCCCCCCCCCATGTGTCTTTTGGGTTATAAGAGCTTTAATGGAGATTTAATCTTATTCCACTTAAATGCTGCTTGTATTTGCAAACTTTAACAAGCCTATTTTAAGACCTTGCTCTTTTCGTTTTCTAACAGGAGGAGTCTCGTATCCTTAGAGTTAAGGTTGTAGCTGGAATAGATCTAGCCAAAAAGGACATCTTTGGAGCCAGGTATGTACATTCCTCTTTTTTTTATTGCTCTTGTGGCAGCAGAATCTAAATTACTGAGGCAATTGCCTCTTTTGTGTTGGCAGCATTAACTTTTCAAAACGGACAGGAACTAGTAGTAAACTGGGAAAAGAACCTGTATCTGCTTCCTTTAATTTATGCCCTTCAATGCAATTCGATTGGTTCGTATTTTGCTTGGATTTATATGCTGTGCTGTTATGATGATGGGTTTTTTGTGTGTGTGCTAAAATAATAATAATAAACCAACCAATTTGCCAATCATTTGTATCCTACTCCCTTTCATTTCTTAAAAAGGCGCCTATATTGAGGTTTGGGTAATATGCATATTTATTATAACGATAATGGGGGGGGGGGAGTGGAGGATTCATGAACTACAGTAACTTGTATAAAGTAGCAGCTAAGTATAGAAGCTGTGAACAAGGAAGTTCCTGCTCAAACCTCATTTGATTCATGTGACTTTCAGAAATCCTGAAGCTGTGTTTGCATGTCATAATAAACCATGGTTTATCATAACAGGAGTGAACCTAGCCTCCCCACAGGCTTGTGTACTCTCTTTCCTCCTTGGACACAGCTTTGAGGAGTATTTCAAATGCTTTTGCTCCTGTTTTGGATTAACCACAGTTTGCAGTGTCAGGCAAACCCAACAAACCGCAGTTAATCTTAACAGTAGTTTGTCTGAAACAAGCAAACTTCAAACCACGGTTTATGTGTCTGGCGAGTTTCATGAAGCATGAATAAGACTAAAAACTGTTTAGGGTCTGAATTAAGCCGTAGTTTATCAAAAACTGAAGCAAAAGGTTCAAATTCTTTATGAGCAGGGGAGGAGGGAGAATGCACAAGTTGAGGGGTGCATAGAGCTGTTCATGTCACCAAAACCCATAGCTGAGGGTGACACTGAAATTAAGCCTACTCCCCTATGTGCAATATGAGGATAGTAGTTATGGAATTACTTTTATGGGGTTGTTAGTATTATACTAAAATAATATATGTGAACTATTTCAAAATCAACATCATTGCCATTTCAAACTCTTTTAATTCTTTGTCAGGCCTATTTGGTGTTGAATAATGTGGTGTTGATGATGGAAGGACCTAGTTTTTTTGTGTGTTTTGGATGGAATACCAGTGATGTTTTCTTGCAGTGTTATTAATGTATTTACACTGCTCTAAAGACCAAGATTGCCCAAAGCAATGGACAACAACAATACCAATATGCTCAGCTTGCAGACTTAAACTATAGAATAAGAGAACAAGAAGAAGATTGTTCTTCTTGTTGTTCAGAGAAGATTGAATATATGGGAAATAATTGTGTACAGCTGAAAACATCCGCAGCATTAAGATAAATTCAACAGTGTAAATAAGTTTTGATGGATGCAATAATGGAATACTGAATGTTATAGTTTTTTTGTAAAATATGCAGGGATTTATGATTTGTAAAATGAACCAGGGTAAGAGAAGAATGGAAGTCATTGATATTTTAAGGATGTAAAAATGAGTATTATTAATTGTAAAACAGAAAATTTAATAGATATTATATACAGAAAAAATACCAATAACAGCACCCCAACAGATCTCCACCCCCATCGTTCAGCCCAGACACCGAGGTCCAGCTCCGAGGGCCTTTTGGCAGTTCCCTCATTGCGAGAAGTGAGGTAGCAGGGAACCAAGCAGAGGGCCTTCTCGGTGGTGGCGCCCGCCCTGTCAGATGTCAAAGAGATAAATAATTATACAACCTTCCGTAGACACCTAAAGGCAGTCCATTAGTGTGTGATGTTCTCTTGTGTTTTTGCATGTTCTGTTGGAAGCTGCCCAGAGTGGTTAGGGCAACCCAGTCAGATGGATAGGGTACAAATTATTATTATGAAATGAGAAAACCACTGCAAAATGGGTGAATAATACACTCTGTTTAAAAAAATGCAGTTGTATGTACCAAAATGTTTGGTTTACAGACTTTACCAAGTACAGTAGACCCCCCTCTCTTGTATTCATGGCGCAGGAAGCTCCCCCTGGTGGCTGATGAGGATATAGGTAGAATACGTAGGGGACTAAGTAAATGTGGCGAATTTGCTTTCCAATTATTTCTTGCTCTCTAGACATTTCCCCCTTTGCCTCTCTGCTGTTCCTGTTTGCATCATGCTTCTTAGATTGCAAGCTATTATTTTAAACGTTAAACTGACTTGAGCGCTTTGCCAGATCGGTGGGGGATAAATGCAGCAAGTATTTGTATAAATGAATTTATATAAATACAGATGTATCAAACAATCTGGAACTTGCCTTAGTGGGCCCTTTTAATGCAAAAGCTGACCTTCCTACCAAAATGATAAAAGTTTCATCACATCCACTTGTTGTGCAAGCTTCCTGGGTGAGGTTCTAGTTTTGGATCCACAAGTTCCTTGTTTGAAATCTTCTTCCCCTAAAACCAAAGGATGCCTCTTCTGTTATGTTTTCTCTCCCCCCACCCCAATCTCTTTTAATGGCAGATTGCTCCCATTTTGCATAATTACCAAAAACACTATTAATTAGGCAACCCAAGTGACTGCGAACGCTTAAAAAAAAAAATCACATAAAATCGTCTGGATGTCTGTGGCGCACAATATGATGTTTTTGTGTGTGTGGAGGAGGGTTTGGAGAACATGATCAGGCATGGTGATGAATCAGACCTTCGAAATAGCTAGGTACTGTATTTAAAACTGCAGCAATTTCAAGTCGTGAAGCAGCAGCTCTCTATTCCTTAATATGCCTTCTCCAGAATGATTTCCACTTTGGGTCTGGATAAAAGGTAAAGGGACCCCTGACCATTAGGTCCAGTCGTGACCGACTCTGGGGTTGCGATGCTCATTTCGCTTTATTGGCCGAGGGAGCCGACGTACAGCTTCCAGGTCATGTGGCCAGCATGACTAAGCCGCTTCTGGCGAACCAGAGCAGCGCACAGAAACGCCGTTTACCTTCCCGCTTCCTGCTAGGTTGGCAGGAGCAGGGACCGAGCAACGGGAGCTCACCCCATCACAGGGATTCAAACCGCCGACCTTCTGATCGGCAAGTCCTAGGCTCTGTGGTTTAACCCACAGCGCCACTCGTGCCCCTTACGTGGAATTAAGTCACACTAAATTTAATAGTGTTTCCTCCTGAGTGAAGAGGAGTTGGTGCCTTAGAATGGATTCTTTCCAGGACAGGAAGTGGGATTCCCATAGAAGCCCGAGGTTCCCTACTCGCATGTTAAAAATTAAGCAGCTTGCGTAGAAATGGGGAGGAATGTGGGAGAGTCTAGCACCACTAGGCATCGGGTATGAAGAGGACGCGCCTTGTAACTCTTATAAAATCAGAACTTGGGCACATCCAAGCTGAATGTTGGAAGGTTCAGGAGAGACAAAAGGAGGTATGGTTAAACTATGGAGTTCACTGCTTATAGACATAGTGATGGCCAGCACTTTGGACGGCTTTAAAGGGATCTGGAGGGATAGAAAGAAATCTTTCTATCCCTCTCCTCTAAGTTTGCTTTTGGGAGCTCCCTCTACTGGATTATAGAACTAACAGTCTCTGAGAACTGCCGGTTTTCCTTTTTTTTTGCTTTTTCTGGATGTTTACTCTCTCAGGATTGTTTCCCATGGGATTTACAGTTTGACCTTGAATCCGGGACAGCTGTGGAATGAGTGGCGCATCAAAAACAAGGGCTGGAAGGAAAGCAAAACAATCTGAACTTGTGCAAACAACTCTGCCTGGACAGTTACGCAGATCGTCTGTCCCAATTGTGACAGGTCTGCAAGAAGGACAATTTACACAATCATCTTTTGGGGAGATGGCTGCTGGAGGGATAGATCCTGTCTCTAAAGAAATATTGGATCAACTGGCAGCACTGAATAAGAAAGCTGACGAACAGGCAGCTAGATTTGATGAACAATCTGTTAAATTTGACCAGGTGACAGCTTCCATTAATAAATTGACAGACCAGGTCACTAAAAATACACAGGCAATAAGTGATATTGAAAAGGTCACAACAGAAAACCGGAAATTAGTTGAAGAAGTGAATACCAAAGCAGATGAAAATAAAAAGAGGATAGAGGAATTAAGAGGGGAGGTGAGGCCACTCAGTAGACAGGTAACTGAACATCAAGCGTACCTGGCCCTGGCAGAATTGAAAAACAGGGAAAATAATCTCAGATTGAGAAATATCCCAGAATTTGAGAAGGAGGACTTGATTGGCTTTTTGACAACAGAAATCTCCAAATTTTGGGGATTGACAGAAGAGAAGGACTTTAAAATAGTCACCGCTTTCAGACTAGGAAGAGTGGTCAAGAAGGATAAACCAAGAGATTGCTTGATCATTTTGAGATCCAAGCAAGAAAAAGACAACATACTCGGCCTACATTTCAAAAATCCACTGGTGATTCAGGGGAAGACGGCAGAAATCTTCAGAGATATACCAAAACAGCTTCTGGATTTAAGAATTACGTATAAGGATCTAGCAAGTCTACTGAGAAACAATAAAATCCCTTATAGGTGGGAATTCCCTCAAGGACTATCTTTTACCTTGAAAGAGAGGAAGGTAAGAATTAGAACAGCGGAGGAGCAAGAAAAGTTCCTAAACGACCACGGGGAGGATCTTCGGAAAGGAGTAGCAGGACCCTGGCCACCTCCTTCGTTTGGCTTCAATCCGGTTCCACCTCCAGGTGAAGAAGATAAAAAAGATTCCCCTGCTGACAAATAAATTGACCCAGGATGTCTCTGCAGCTTCTTAGTTGGAATATTAATGGCGCAAATTCTCCCGAAAGAAGGAAGAAGATTTTTCATATATTAAGAAAAGAACAATTGGATGTCATTTGCCTTCAAGAAACACATGTGACTAGGCTCCACAGGAGAGTGTTAATTAACAAGAGACTAGGCCAAGAGTTTATTTCATCAGACAAGGTAAAAAAAAGAGGAGTAGTGATCTATGCAAAGGAGAGCCTGTCACCAAAATTGGTTTTTAAAGATGAACAAGGAAGAATTTTGGCGATTGAAATACAGTCACAGGGAGAAAAATTTCTGATAGTTGGAATATATGCACCAAATGATGGGAAGTCGGAATTTTTCAAGAGGCTGCATGAGACAATGCTGGACCATATTGACTATACAAATATCATTTTGATGGGAGACATGAATGGGGTAGTCTCTACCTACATGGATAAGTCACAAAACCAAAATCTGAACAAGGATGGCAGACTTCCAAAGACTTTTTTTGAACTTACAGACAACATGGACTTGATCGACATTTGGAGAACAAAGAACCCTCTAGGCATGGAGGGAACTTTCTTTTCTGAGGCCCACCTATCATGGACAAGAATAGACCAAATCTGGATATCAAGAGGACTGGCACCCAAGACAAAAAAAGCTGAGATCTGCCCCAAAACCTGCTCCGACCATAATGCTCTAAAAATGGATTTGAGACTTACACCAGCTGGATCCTTCAGATGGAGAATGAATGACCACCTGCTTAGAGATCAGGAGATTGTGAAGAAGGCCCAAAAAACGTTGAAGGACTATTTTGAAATAAACTTGAACACCTCAGTGGAAAAGAAAACAATCTGGGACGCGAGCAAAGCCGTTATGAGAGGGTTCCTGATACAACAGAACACTATTAAGAAGAAACTCTGGAATGGTAAAAAGGACAAGATTTTGGATAAAATAAGAGATGGAGAAAAAAGACTGAGACTAAACCCAAAATCAAAAGAAGTCTTAAGAGAAATAAAATTCTACCAAGTACAATATACAAAATTGATAAACCAAGAAATTGAATGGAAAATTAAACAGATGAAGCAAAGATCATTTGAATCGGCAAATAAATGTGGGAAGCTGCTGGCATGGCAGCTGAAGAAGAGGCAAAAATTGAACTTTGTTACCAATCTGGAGGTTGAAGGAGAATGTATTCAGAAACCAGAAGAAATTAGAAAGTGTTTCCAGAGATACTTTAAAAAGCTATACACTCAAGGACCACAAGCAGAGATGGAAATAAATAACTTTTTAAAGAGTTATGGCCTGCAAAAGTTAACACAAGATAAACAAACAGCCCTGAACTATAGAATAACACAACAGGAAATTGAAAGAGCCATTCAGAATATGCAAATAGGCAAATCCCCAGGCCCAGACGGGCTCACCTCCAAATACTATAAGACACTGATGGATTATTTGATACAGCCATTAATGGAGGTATGCAACCAGATTATGGAAGGGAAGGGGGCACCAGAATCGTGGAAAGAAGCATTCATCACCCTGATACCAAAACTGGAATCTGAAAAGACTCAACTTAAAAATTATCGTCCCATCTCACTCCTAAATGTGGATTATAAAATTTTTGCTGATATTTTAGCAAATAGACTGAAAAAAGTTTTGAATGAAGTAATTCATAAGGACCAAGCAGGCTTTCTCCCTGGTAGGCATTTGTCTGACAACACCAGGAACATTATAGATGTTTTGGAGTTACTACAGACAAATATGAATACGAAAGCAGTTTTGATCTTTATAGATGCGGAGAAGGCCTTTGATAATATATCTTGGAAATTTATGAAGAAAAACTTGGAAGGGATGGGAGTGGGAAGGGCGTTTCAAAACGGTATTGAAGCAATCTATTCAGAACAAAAGGCCAAATTGATAGTAAACAGCGTGGTGACAGAGGAGTTTAAAATTGAAAAAGGGACACGACAGGGGTGCCCCTTATCACCCTTGCTATTTATTTCTGTCCTGGAGGTGTTGCTGAACTTAATTAGGAGGGATCAGCTGGTGGAAGGAATACAGGTCGGAGAAAAGCAATATAAACTTAAGGCCTTCGCAGACGATTTGGTTTTGACACTACAGGAGCCAGAAACCAGTACAAAAAGAGCTCTAGAACTAATTTCTGAGTTTGGTCGGGTGGCGGAATTCAAGTTGAACAAACAAAAAACTAAGGTTCTGGCAAAAAACTTGACATCTTTAGAAATAGATGGGTTTCAGAAGGAAACAGAATTAAATGTGGTTACAAAAGTGAAATACCTGGGGGTTAACTTGACTGGGAGAAACTTGAATTTGTTTAAGGATAATTATGAAAAATGCTGGTCAGAAATTAAAAAGGATTTGGAAATTTGGTCAAGATTGAAACTTACCTTGTCAGGAAGAATTGCTGCAGTAAAAATGAATGTATTGCCAAGAATGCTGTTTTTGTTTCAAACCCTTCAGATTGTGGACAGAGTGGAATGTTTTGGAAAGTGGCAGAGAGATATCACGAAGTTTGTCTGGCAGGGCAAAAAGCCCCGAATAAAATTTAAGATTTTAACAGATGCAAAAGAAAGAGGGGGGTTTGCCCTGCCGGATCTAAGACTGTATTATGAAGCTGCATCTCTCTGCTGGATGAAAGATTGGTTCCTGCTAGAAAACACTGATGTCCTAGATCTGGAAGGGTTTAGCAATGCTTTTGGGTGGCATGCATATCTCTGGTACGACAAGGCAAAGTCTCATAAACTGTTTAAAAACCATATTGTCAGGAAAGCTCTACTTATTGTCTGGACTAAATACAAGGACTTACTTGAAAGTAAGACCCCGAGGTGGTTATCACCGGTTGAGGCTAAGGCTATAAAATTACGTAATATGGAGAGTGGCTGGTTGAAATATTGTGAGATAATTGAAAGAGATGGTGATACCTGGAGGTTGCAGAGTTTTGAAAAATTGAGAGGAAAGGTGCGAGACTGGTTTCATTACGCCCAAATCTTAGAGACTTTTAAAAAAGATAAAAAAATTGGTTTCCAGGTGGAAAAATCAAAATTAGAAACAGAACTACTTGAACCTAAGACGAAAGTGCTTTCAAGAATGTATAACTTGCTGCTTAAGTGGAATACCCAAGATGAGATAGTCAAATCAGCAATGATAAAATGGGCACAAGACATAGGGTACAACATTATGTCTGAAGACTGGGAAAGGTTGTGGACCACCAGTATGAAATTCACGGCATGTAGTGCCTTAAAGGAAAACATTATGAAAATGGTATACAGGTGGTACATGACCCCAGTCAAACTTGCAAAGATATATCATTTGTCTGACAATAAATGTTGGAAATGCAAGGAGGTTGAAGGAACTTTCTTTCACCTCTGGTGGACATGCCCGAGGGTGAAGGCTTTTTGGGAAATGATTTATAACGAATTGAAAAAGGTGTTGAAATACACCTTTCACAAGAAACCAGAGGCCTTCCTCCTGGGCATTGTGGGCCAGAGAGTGCCAAAAAAAAGATAGAACTTTCTTTTTATATGCAACCACAGCAGCAAGAATCCTTATAGCCAAATACTGGAAGGCACAGGAGTTACCCACGCTGGAAGAATGGCATTCGCAGCTGATCGACTACATGGAATTAGCCGAAATGACAGGCAGAATCCGAGATCTGGGAGAAGAGGCAGTGGAAGAGGACTGGAAAAAATTTAAGGACTATTTACAAAAACATTATAAGTTATATGAATGTTGACAGTTTGCTAAGTACTTTGGAAAAATATGCCTCAGTATTGAAATTGGTAAATGAGAGAAATTAAGTTTAAGATTTAGAAATGCATAAATCATGGATAATATAACTAAATGAAAACACAAAAACAACTGAAATAAGGTATTAATTTGCTGTTTATTTTATTGTAAAGAAAGCAGGGGATGGGGGATGTGGGGAAGTCTAGTTGATTATGAAAACTGATTTGAAAAAGTGAATTTCTTTTTTTTTCTTTTTTCTTTTTATAACTTCTTCTCTTTTCTGTAAAAACTGCTTTTGTAGTGTCATTGATGTTGTATTTTTACCCTGGAAAAAAAGCAAATAAAAAAAATTATTATAAAAAAAAAATAAAGGGATCTGGAGGAAAAGGAGGAATTTATAGGCTACTGACCTCTGTTGAAGACAGTATGTCTCTGTATCAGCGTTCGAAATTCGCCAGGGGCCAGGCGCATTTTGCACCTGGCTATTGACCACTTGTGACCAAGTGGAGATGCCTGGGAGCCAGGATGGCGCATGATGTCTCCACCACCTGGAAATGCATGCCTGGGGATCCTTGGATCTTGGTTGCTTTCACACAGTAATGCCACATCCCATAGAATTCTATCCATCTGCACAATCAGAATGAATTTCAGGAACCAAAAAGTTGTATTGAAAAATACAACTTTCGAGCCATCTGGTCCCAAAACGGCAACTGGACCTTCTGTTTTGGTGACTGTAACCCTGGTTTGAGGAGCCATTTGCTGCCTGGTTTATATATTTGAGTTTCTAACACTGCCCTGTATTTCTGGAAATAGCATGTGGGGTGACAGCAGTGGTACTTATGTGAACTTCTTATAGGCATCTTTTTGACCACTGTGAGAACAGAATGCTGGACTAGATGGGCCTTTGGCCTGATCCAGCATAGCTCTCATATTCTTAAAGTAGAGTGCAGTGCCAATGAGCAAAGGAATGTAGAGAGAAGAGAGTGCTGGGAAATGGTTACTTCAGATTAAACGCATCCGCCCGGTGCTTTTCAGGTCAAAACCATTATTCAGAGGCGATTAGGTATATATAGTAGTGTCTCACAATAATTCTCCCTTTGCTGTCTGCAGGACTTTTGGGCAGATTTGGCTTTCATTACGCATCTTGTATCGTTGCTGAGCTTTTAAAATCCCGTCGGCTTTAGTGCTGTCAGTCTGGAATATGCAACCTGAATTTAGTTTTCATGTTTCAGTCTAACGAAGGAGTGAGTCCACCACCTTCCAAAGCCGTCTGTGCCTCTGAGCTTTATAGCACCAGGCATTCCTTCCTAATGTTTAGTCGAAATCCCCTTTCTTATAACTGGGATCCATTGAATTGGATCCTGCCCTCTGGAGCAGCCTTCTGCAACCTGCAGATGTCGTGGACTACGACTCCCATCAGACCCAGCCAAACATGGCCAACAGTCAAGAATGATGGGAGTTGTAGTCCAAACCATCTGGAGGGCACCACATTGGGGAAGACTGCTTTGGTTCCCCATCAGCTAAGTTCTATGGATTCTCTACTTTTGAATTTTTTGGTATCTCTATGGTAGTTTTTGTTACGTGAATGGTGCCATTGACCCATAGGCAAGTCCCCCCAGCACTTATCTGTGTTAACTCTCTTCAATTAATGTGGGCTATCATATTCCCTCTTATGATTATCTCTTCTTCAGGATAAGCAGGTGCCTTCTCTGCTTCTCAGATCTCTCTTTGTATAAAAAACCTTGTACTTTTAAAATAGCTTGTGCCCTTTTCCTGGCGGGAAGATAGTAAATACATTTTACCATCAATAAATATTAATGGTGACAAAGTGGATTGAGTTTTGCGGCATTGCTTTCAAGTCTACCAGCTGCTCATTAAAGGATCACAAGGTTTTAAGCGGGAGCAAGGCTTGTTCCTAAAACTAAGGAACACACTTTACAAGTTCATAACTGCCGCAGGCCTTATGGAACTGGGTTAGCTTTGGCTGTAGCATCAAAGCTCGATGCACCTCATTAGATCTCCACATTTTAACCTTCCATGACTGGAATAAAAAGAAAGAGCAAACCGACTAGGAAGTTCAGAGGGTGACACTGGAGAGGTTTAGCAGGGCAACCCCAATGCCCTTTTAACATATGTAAAAACCACCAATAGACAAAACAACAAGTAATGTGAGAGGGAGGTTAGGTCTCTGTCCCTCTCTAGAAATCTGAGTGGACTTGTTACATTTGAGGTGTCATTTTATCCACTAAAGGATGGAGATGCATGCAAAGCTTGAAGGTGTTGGTTCATCAGAATGTGTGCCAATTGATCGAAATGTTCAGGCAGGTGCCTTGAGTGACGTCGGCGCAAATCCTTTTAACAGGTACCTTCCATCGAGTGTCTCTAGAGTGATTGTCTGCAGAACAATACTATTTACCAGAACAAGGCCAATTTAGTAGGAAAGTGTGTCTTTCCCTTCTCGCCTGACCAAGTGCAACCTGCTGCCAGGCATGTTTACGTGGAATTAAAGGTAAAGGGAACCCCTGACAATTAGGTCCAGTCGTGGCCAATTCTGGTGTTGCGGCGCTCATCTCGCTTTATTGGCCAAGGGAGCCGGCATACAGCTTCCAGGTCATGTGGCCAGCATGACTAAGCCTCTTCTGGCGAACCAGAGCAGCGCACGGAAACGCCGTTTACCTTCCCGCCAGAGTGGTACCTATTTATCTACTTGCACTACGTGCTTTTGAACTGCTAGGTTGGCAGGAGCAGGGACCGAGCAACAGGAGCTCACCCAGTTGCGGGGATTCGAACCGCCGACCTTCTGATCGGCAAGTCCTAGGCTCGGTGGTTTAACCCACAGCGCCACCCGTGCCCCTTACGTGGAAGTCCCACTAAATTTAATAGTGTTTCTTCCTGAGTGAAGAGGAGTTGGTGCCTTAGAATGGATTCTTTCCAGGACAGGAAGTGGGATTCCCATAGAAGCCCGAGGTTCCCTACTCGCATGTTAAAAATTGCGTAGAAATGGGGAGGAATGTGGGAGAGTCTTGTTTTAAAGTCTTTGGTGGCTGTCCTGAACTTCTGGTGAATCTGTCACACCTGATAACATGTTTTCTCTTTCACCATTGAAGAGGCTCAAGGGCAGACTGGTCCCACACTGCAGCGCTGATCTATTTTGGCCAGTGGAAGCTCATGCCACAATAAACTTGCTAGATGCTATGGGGTTTGGCCTCCCCACTTCCTTCAGTGATTTTGGTGCACTAAAGGCATTGCTCAGTTTCTGCAAGGAGGCAATATGAGCTGGACAGCAAACCCGATTGTGCCAGATTGTTGTGCACTTCTTAACATCATTGAAGAAAAGGTTCTCTCTGTCTTGTTCTCCCGGACGTTGTCCTTGATACCCTCTTTCACTTGATCATTCATTTTTGAAGCAGTTATGATTCGAGCACATTTCAGTTGACGCACAACGCTGCTTGCATGGAGAGTGAGAACAAAATGACTGTTTACTATGTTTTATGGAGGGTTATTAAAACAGCCCGAATCAAGAGCGAGCCCTTGTTTTACTTCCCTTCTCCTTGCCCCTGTGTCCTTGGAGGTGATTTGTTCGTGCGCAAGAGATACGGACTGCCTGACCCATGCGGAAGTTTAAACCAAATGATTTCAGTCCGGGCTCCTTTGTAGTACAACCTTTTCGGATCTGTACAGGACTCCCAACTTCTTCACCCTGAAGCAGTGCTTCTCTGTCAACAACATATGTTCTGTTCTGCACCAGTGTGGGGCTTGGTATCTGCAGCATCCTGAGGGCTGCTGTGCTATCTGCTCCAGAGGGGACCCGAGCAAGATTTTCAGTGATTGGGTAAGATTTTCAGTGCTCTGATTAAAAACATAAGAAATTGCCTGCTTAAAGATTGATATATGATTTAGTGCCTGCTATTCCATCAAAGAAAACCTAATGAAAATGTTCTGTAGGTACAGTGGTGCCCCGCAAGACGAATGCCTCGCAAGACGAAAAACCCGCTAGACGAAAGGGTTTTCTGTTTTTCGATGCGCTTCGCAAGACGAATTTCCCTATGGGCTTGCTTCGCAAGACGAAAACGTCTTGCGAGTCTTGCGATTTTTTTCGCTCCCCCCCTTTTTCTAAGCCACTAAGCCGCTAATAGCCTTTTAGCCGCTAAGCCTTTAATAGCCGCTAAGCCGCTAATAGGATTGCTTCGCAAGACGAAAAAACCGCTAGACGAAGAGACTCGCGGAATGGATTATTTTTGTCTTGCGAGGCACCACTGTATTATATTACACCTTTGAAACTCGCCAATATATATGTTAGAATCTAATCTGTGTTGGAAATGTAAGGAGGTGGAGGGGACTATGATCCATGTATGGTGCGGCTGCGAAAAAGTTAAAGAATTCTGGGGATGTATCCACGAGGAGTTTAAAAAGATGTTTAAAATTTCTATTAGAAAAAAACCAGAGGCGTACCTGTTGGGCATCTTAGGAAAGGATATCCCACAAGATAAGAAAAGATTATTCTTATATGCTACAGCCACAGACAGACTATTACTTGCAAAGAACTGGGAAGGAAACATTATACCCACAAAAGAGGATTGGATATGTAAATTATGTGAATTTATAGGAATGGCGAAGTTAACAGCAGCCATAAGACACCAGACAAATCAGAAACTAAGGTCAGAGTGGCAATGCTTTGAGGATTATATGAAAAAACACTGCTCTAAGGATAACATGTTGATATGTATAGATTATGTTTGTAAAGTACAATTAGAAAAAAATAATATTCTAAGAACATTAAGGATGAGATACAAAAGACGCAATGTTAACAAGAATTTAAATATTAAGGGATGGTGAATATTGGGGGAGGGAAGTCACATGGGGGTATTATTTGTTTTTATGGTTATTATTTTGCATTTTTGTATTTTTGATTGATTAGGATATGTTTTTGAAAATAAAAAATAAACAAAAAGAAAAAAGAGATGGCCTGCTGGACCACACCAATGGCCCATCAAATCCAGCGTTCTGTTTTCACAGTGGCCTTTTTGCCACTGGTATAGAAATGAGTACAAGTGTGCTTTAATTGCAAAATGTAATTCAGAAGGCCTCACTTTGATTTGACTCTTCTTTGTATGGAATCTGAGCTACTTTGGCCTAGCGCCTTAGATTTCTTTTTAAAGCTCAGGTGATTCCATTGTCACCAGAGACAATGACTCAGGAGGGGCTTTGTAGATGTTTGGAATCGTATTTTGCACCTGAAATGCGCCCAAAGTTATTGGAAGCAATCGTGCAACTGTGCGAACGCTTTAAAATTCTTGCTTTTCGTTTTGCAAGTTTGCTGCTGCGTCAGCTCTGTGTTAACAGTAAGCCATGAGTAATACCATTTTATGTGGACTTGGGTCAACACCAGGCAGGTCTGAACACCGAGGCAGCTGCTCAGTTTTCAATTCCGCTGTAGTGTTTCTCACATAAAATTCTGGTATTTCTTGTCTGCTGTTGGATGGAGGCAGGGCACTGGAAGCTCTTGAGGATGAGAGCAAGTTCCTTATTCATGAAATATGTGTAGGAGCAATGCTAAATTAGCAGGAGGTTCATAACAGGGTTCTCTGCAGCCCTGTTTGACTAAATCGCCAGGCTAAGGAGTGTTATCAAGGTTAGCTAGGCCTGTTTCAATTCCATTGGCAGTAGCCAGTGGAGTGCCCTGTAGCTAGGTGAACCCGGGCCAGCCGGCCACAAAATCCCAACAATTCACAGGAGAGGAACCCAATCAGGGCTGCCTAGATAGATAGATAGATAGATAGATAGATAGATGCTTTATTGTCATTACACTAGTGCAACATTGCACCAGTGCAACGAAATTGGATGCCATCCCTTAAATTGAAGCCAACACTGTGAAAAAGTCTCTCACCTCCCACTGCTCCATGTCCCTGCAGCCTCTCTTTGGATTGCTGCAAGATAAGCCCAGCTTGGCCCCATTTGCACTAAACATTTAAAGCGGCGTCATACCATTTTAAACAGTCATGGCTCCCTGCCCCAAGAAACAATCCTGGGAACTGAAATTCATTCAGGGTGCCGAGAATTGTAACGAGACCCCTGTTTCCTTCACAGAGCAGCCATTTCAAGAGTTCCCTAGAAAACAGGCATGGCAACTCAATACAGTCATACCTCATGTTACATTTGCTTCAGGTTGCGCGTTTTCAGGTTGCATCCCGCGGCGACCCAGAAGTACTGGAAAGGGCTACTTCCGGGTTTTGCCACTCGCGCGTGTGCAGACACGCAAAATGATGTCACACCCATGTGCAGAAGCGGCAAATCACAACCTGCGGGTTGCGTTCCTTTCAGGTTGCGAACGGGGCTCCGGAACGGATCCCATTCGCAACCAGAGGTACCACTGTATTTGTTTCAAGGGGGCCAGGCCCCCTTCATCTCCAGGTGGCGCTGTGGGCATTGTGTCATACGTGTGACATGTGATTCATGTCCAGTGGCCAGCCCCTCCATAGAGCGCTCAGCCTCCTCCGCCGTGTGTGCGATGTGTGCCGCCCTTGCCCCCCGTCTTGGGGACTTATTATTTATACCCCGCCCATCTGGCTGGGTTTGCCCAGCCACCCTGGGCGGCTTCCAACAAAAGATTAAAAATACATTAAAACATCAGTCATTAGAAACTTTCCTAGACAGGGCTGCCTTCAGATGTCTTCTAAAAGTCAGATAGTTATTTATTTCCTTGACATCTGATGGGAGGGCGTTCCATAGGGCGGGCGCCACAAAAGAGAGAGATGGCTAAGCCACTCAGAGAATTGTAGTTTTATGAGAGAAATAGGGGTCTCCTGACAACTCACAGCACTGCTACAATTCCCAGGATTCTTCGGGGAAGCTAGGGCTGTTTAAACGGCATGATGCTGTTTTAAAGATATAGTGTCATTGGGGGTCTCGAGAGATATTCGTTGATCGATGTTGTAGCTTGATTGGCTGCTTTCATTTGCTTATGAGAGAAATAGTTCTGCTTTTAAGTGATGCAAATAATCTTTGTGGTAGACATCTTCGATCAGGCATAGACAAACTTGGCCCTCCAGATGTTTTGAGCCTACAGTTCCCATCATTCCTGACCACTGGTCCTGTTAGCTAGGGATGGGCGTTGTAGTCCCAAAACATCTGGAGGGCCGAGTTTGCCTCTGCCTGTCTTCAATGCACCTCTCCCTCTTCTCTCTCTCTCTCTCATAGTAGGAAATGTGTGTTTCAATATGTTGCTTCCCACTTGCAGTTTTATGTAAGTTTTACCTGTATTGAAAATAAAAATAATAAAATATGCACTGTAGCATCTATTTTAGTCAATGTGTTTTGAATAGAGCAGTTGTCATCAACTGTATGGGCTTTTTTGGAATTATTCCCTTCCCTAAATCAGCAGAGAGAGAGAGAGAGAGAGCACAAACTTGCTTTTCCAAGAAAACTGGATAAAAGTGTGATACAGTATAATTAATCACACAGAGCTGAAAGAGGAATTTCCTCCTTCATCTCTCTGTACTTTCCAAGGGAGAAGAGGATGGCCACACTCACGGCCAAGAGAGCAGTGATTGGGAGAACTTGGGAAACTTCCTGGGTTCTAGGGGAAGACCTCAAGGTCACCAGTGGTGCCTATGAAGTCCACGCTGGCAACCCTTGGAATAGATTAGCCTGGTTCAGCTACTGAGGTTGAAATCTTAAATGCGCTTCCTGGAGAGTTAAGTCCCATTGAGCTTGGCAGAACTAGGGTTCCGGGTAGATGGGCACAGGATGGTGCTGTAAACGCTGCAGACCCAATTTCAGAGAGAGCAGCTAAATAGGAAACATCTCACTTAAGAGCATTTCAGGTATGTAGTTTCCGCAATTGTGCCATTCTGCAATGGGGCTGTGCAGGAGAAAGGCTGGGTTTCTCTTGCCTCCTTATGTCTCCAGCCCAGTTGGAATACTTTATAGGTTACACATGCAAATAATTCACCCTGAAGTCAACAAAAAGAGGTAGATCTCTCCTCCCTCCCATGACAAAACACAGATGGATGTTTAAGATATGGGAGGGTCAGGGTTTACAAGAGGATTCCTTTCCCGCAGAGTCCGGCAGCGGTGAATTTATAGCTTATACGTGCAGTTTGCTGTTCCCCTCTGCCGTCATCTTGGCGCAACTTGGAATATGCATCCGGCAGTCGTGGTTTAGGTATTTGCTCGCCTTTGGAGTCCAGCCTGCCACTTTAAGCATTTGACTGTGGGGCCGGTAAGTATAATTTTCTAAGAGCCCTTCTAATTTTCTCAGCAAAACCAGTGAAATAGAGCCATGAACATAAAGGAATGAATAGTAATGGGTAGCACTGCTTAGGCAGAGGTTCTACAGCAATTTTAGTCTAGAAGTCGTTCAGCGTACAGCATTTCATATGAAATTCATTTGTTTTCTACTTGAGTAAACTTGCATTGCTGCATAAGCCCAGTTTCATTGCTGTTTTATGAATTGTACCCAACTAAGAGATAATGTAGTTATGTTAGTCATGTCCCTTAATTCCAGTGGGTCTACTCTGAGTAAGCCCAAATTGGATTCAGTCTTGTGTGTGTATCTGCTGATTAAAATGGACTTTACAATTTTTAGATTCAGGTAGGTAGCCGTGTTAGTTTGATGCAGACGAAATAAATAAATAAAATTAAAAAATTGTCCAGTAGCACCTTAAAAGGGTAAAGGACCCCTGACAGTTAAGTCCAGTCGTGAACGACTCTGGGGTTGCGGCGCTCATCTCGCTTTAGTGGCCGAGGGAGCCGACGTTTGTCCGCAGACAGTTTTTCCCTGGTCATGTGAAAAAGTGTGCATGCACATGAAAACTTATACCCAGAACAAACTTAGCTGGTCTCTAAGGTGCTACTGGACAATTTTTTTATTTTTTTTATTCACAATTTTCGTTTTTAAACGCCCTGCTGACTAAGCCACCAGCCCATTTTCACAGATCAGTATATCTTTGTGGATGGGGTGAACTGGTGATAATGCAACCGTTTTTCAAATCCCTTTCATAGGGAATTGTTTAGAATTTTTCCACTCCTTGCATGCTTGTGAAATGTTGCTACCCTTTTGCTGTTCTTGAAGCGGGCTGGGAACTTGCAAATACATAGTTTCATGCTGAACTTTTGAAAGTGGAATTGCAGCTCAACCAGAAACTCCTAAGGTTATCTCTGGTCTTCCAAAGTCACTGGCTGAATTCAGATATCATGCTAACCCCAGCTTTGAATCTGATTGGGAATCCTAACCATGGTTTGAACTCTTGTTCAACTCTTGAACGGTTGTATGCTTAGCACTTTCATATCTAGATTCAGGGACCTCCAGTGGTGCGTCAACATCTGTAACTGTGATTTGTCAATTCGGGTACATATTACGAATCCATAGTTTCAGGCAGTGATTTCTGATTTACAAGCCAATTTCAAACATGGTTTGTCCTTCTAGACATTGTACTTAAATCTATCAACCATTGTTTATAGTGAATCCTATGCGTGTCTACTTTGAAGTAAGCCCTGTGGAGTTCAGTGGAGTTTTACTCCCAAATTAAGCATGTAAGAATGCAGGCTGTGTGTGCCTCAATCAAGCCACTACGGACTCTGTTTTCCATTCGCTGTAATTAAGCATGTCTGAAAAAGAGAGCTGTCCTTTTCACTGCATATTGATAGGATCTAGTTAATAAACTCTGGTTCCCCCCGTCTTTAAAAAATAACACCAACACATTTACTTTCTTGCTTGTTTTCACAAAAAGTAGCTCGGTTGCAAATACACTTGTTGGCTGGGATGATAGGGAAACTGGAAGATATGTTTGCTGGGAACATTGTTTTGTATAACTGCATGAAATAAACCAGGATAACACAGCCAAATTATTAATACGTTGTGAGTAGGGATGGCAGATCCTGTACGTTTTAGTTTCTTAATTCCTTAGTCTTAGATTCATTTCTTCAAATTTTCATATCAGTTTGCATTTTTAAAAAAAATACTCACAAAAAATAATCTGCATCAATTCTAATATAGAGATGTGCGTAACAGACACATTTTTGCAAGCAATTTCCTTAGTGGAAGCTTATCGAATATATGTGAATTTTTATACACAGTTCCTAATAGACACATTAATTGTTTGGAAAACTGCACTGCACGATTCAAAAAAGTTCCTGTGTGGGAAGACGGCTGCATTTTGGTTTTCATATTCTGTGAAGTGTTAATTTGGTAGGCTTGCAATGTGAACCGAACTGAATTCCTTCCCCATCCCTTGTTTGTGAGTTAATCCAGACATTTTTAAACCTCCTTTGGCAGCTCCCCCCAGCTGCTTTTGAAGGTCTACAATTTTTGTGAATTAACAGCGCAAGTAACTGGAAACTTTTGCTTGCTGGTAGAATGCATTGGCATCGTGTGGAGGTGCATATGGGGAGGACCCAGGTCACATGACTGCTACCCTCCCTGCTTTTTGTGGGAAAACTGTTGCACGAATCAGCTCTTATGTACATGGTCGTCTGTGTGGCGTTCCCACAACATGTGTCAAGGGTGTGTGCAGGAGCCAGGCCCTGTGACCAGTAGGACTTTGCAGGACTGGGGCCTTCCTAAGTTTCTTCTGAAGAGGCAAGGTGCGGCCACACAGGTGAGGCCAATTGGTAACTCACAGCACCTGGTGGCAAGAGCTGGGAAGGGATAGAAGGTCAGCATTTCCCTTTAGCTCTTTACCACAGCAACACGTTTCCTTGCCTTGTTGCGTTTGGCTCCTTGATCCTTGGGCCCTTGACTTCGTGACTCCTCGCTTCCTGACCCTCGGACCCTTGGTTTCTTGACTCCCGCCTCTCTGACCCTCGGACTCTTGGCTTCCTGGCTTCTGGACTCCCATTCCTGCTCCCACTCCACCATCTTTCCCCCTCTCCCGGCGTCCCCAGCCAGGACTTCGATCGCCCGTGAACCGGACTGTGACAACATGTGCGTCTTTCGGTACACAGGAAGCTGCCTTTCTACTAGGTCACAGTACGTACTGGTCTATATTGTCTGATCTGCTCTGTTCTGACCAGTGGAGGCTGTCTAGGATCTTAAGCAGAGGACTTTCCCATCACCTGCTGCCTGAGATCCTTTTAACTGGAGATGACAGAGACTGAATGTGGGTCCCTTTGCAAGCAAAGCATGAGCTTTACCTTTAGAGAGTCCCTCCTGTTTGGTGGATATGAAGGGCCTGTGCCCATTGTTCCATCACATAAATGGGACTTGGGCATGTGGCATTTCATAGACTCATAGAGTTGGAAGGGGCCACAGGGTCATCTAGTCCAACCCCCTGCAATGCAGGAATCTTTTACCCAACATGGGGCTTCAACCCATGACTCTGAGATCAAGAGTCTCACGCTCCACAACTAAGCTATGGAGCAAGTCATGGAACTAGTTAAGTGATACACAGTGGTACATTGGTTCTCGAACTTAATCCATTCCAGGAATCCATTCAACTCACAAGACCATTCAGAAACCAACGTGCAGCTTCTGGTTGGCTGCAGCAGCTTCTGAAAAACGTTTGCAAACCGGAACACTTACTTCTGGGTTTGTGGCGCTTAGGAGCCAAGCTGTTCAAGAACCAAGGTACCACTGTACAGATTTGGTTAACTGTAAATAAAACCTCTAAGCAGATTACAAAGATGTAAAAAAAAAACCACCACCACCACATTAAACTTGCCAATAAAAACGAACAAGTTATAAAAAGCAAAATGAAGAAAAGCAACAGCTAGAAATATATATTCTAAGCCAAAATTGCAGATCAAAAATACACCTCAACTCCACATGTCTGGGTAAGCCTACCAAAACAAAAAAAGTTTTTAGCAGGCACCAAAAGGAAGCTCCTGCAGTCAATCGGAAGCTGCGTCAGACGTTCGAGTTCCAAAGAATGTTTGCAAACCGGAACACTCACTTCGGGGTTTGCGGTGTTCAAGAGCCAAAACGTTCGACTCACAAGGTGTTCGTCATCCAAGGTACAACTGTACCTTTAGGTACAGTTTTAGTGACAAGTTTATTGTGCATGCAGGTTTAGTGACAAGTTTAGTCAGGTTTAGTGACAAGTTTATTGTGCATGCAGTTGCAAACCTGTGCAAAGTTTCCTTGACTCTGAAACATCATGTAACTAGTATCACAATTAGCAGTAATTGGGGGTTTTCCTTCGCCTTCTGAGCCGAGCAATTGGATAGTGATGTTCTTACCCTTTGGAATAATCCCCAGGTCCATTTCAACAAATTTATCACATTTCCTTGTGTTTACTACTCGCTATCTGAAACCAGTTTCATGAAGTTCAGATTGCAGGCCTGCCCCTTCCTTACTTCTGCCCTGCTTCTGATTTTCTCTTGTGGTGCTGTAATGTGCCTCTTGTGTCACATGGCTCAGCTCCCTGTGTGATACCAACAGATGAAATGGCAAGCATAACATGAAAACAAGTCATGGGGCCATAAAAATTGCTGCATGTTGCTCTAAGGGTGTAATGCTGTTAGGTAATATTTTGACCAGCTGATTTGAGTCTTCAGATGCAACAATCTCTTAGAGCTAAACCACAAAGCCAAATTACAGGTTGCCTTAATCAGGCATGGCCAAACCTGGCCCTCCAGATGTTTTGGGACTACAGCTCCCATCATCCCTGACCACTGGTCCTGTTAGCTAGGGATGATGGGAGTTGTAGTCCCAAAACATCTGGAGAGCAAAGTTTGGCCATGCCTGCCTTAAATGCATTATGACACCCTCCCACCCCCTGCCACTAACATTATATTGGTTGCAGATGTGTGATTTGACATTCTGCTCAGCATTGCCAATGTAGCAGAGAAAGCCGAGCCATAGTAATGCTGCATTATGTATGATATGTGCTTTACAACAACAACAACAAATAATTTATTATTTATATGCCATCCATCTGACTGGGTTGCCCCAGCCACTATAGGAGGCTCCCAACAAAATATTAAAAACAATAAAATAGAAAACACTAAAAACTCCTCTAAAAAACTCTTCTGAAAGTCAAGTATTAAGTAAGTGGTTCTCAAAGGTTTTTTTCTTTTTTTTCTGGACAGCTTGACAATACTCTGGAGGAAATGGTGGACCACAACTTTTTTCTTCTTCAGTGCTGCTTTCAAAAGCAGACCTGTATTATGAAATTCATGGGCGCTAGGATAGCTCAGTTGCTTAGAGTGTGGTGCTGATAACGCCAAGTTGCAGGTTCAATTCCTATATAGAACAGCTGCATATTCTTGTGTCGCAGAGAGTTGGACTACATGATCCGCAGGGTCCCTTCCAATTCTATGATCCACCTAACGCAGAAGAGTCTGTTTAAGAGGGGGGGCGGAAATGAGTATTGTTTTAATAATTTATATACCTGTCTTTCATTTTGAGAAGAAACATGAAGGTGCTTCACACACAAGTGAAAGCCAACATCAAATTAACAAGTATTAAGCAATTATAAAAATATAGCTACACGTAATTAAAACACCTAGCAAAATGATTTCATCAAAACATCTGCAATTAAAACGTATAATAAACAAGCTCGTTAAAATGTAGCTCCAATGGTTAAAAACAGTTAAAAGAACAATTTAAACAGAAGGTTGAAGCCAGGAGATCAGGGAACAATTGTCTAAACAGGTGTGTCTTCCAGAGATGGCAGAACGCCAGTACTGATGGGGCAACTTATATTTCAGCAGGGAGGGCATTGCACAACAGCAGTGCGACTGGTGGAAACGTCCATCTCTGTATGGCCACCAACCTGAATAGTCGTCAGGCCATGGCAAAACTAACTAGGTTCAATTTCTAAATTGCTATACTGCCCTTCATCCAGAAGATCACAGGGCAGTTTAACATACAAAACATTTCTGGGCAGTAAATGGGAAGGGGTCCTACCCTGGTCCAGAGTTGTTTAGGGCTTTGTATGCAAGTAATAAGACCTTAAAGCTCGTTTAGTGGTTAATAGGCAGTCAGTGCATATATCACTTAGCACTGGTGTCCAGAGTCAAACCCAAACCACGGTCCCATAGGCAGTGTGGTGTAGTGGTTGGAGCCAAGGATGCCCATTCATCAACATGGGCAGTTCAGCAGACCCAGCCCCTCAGCTTGGCTTCCCTTTTGCACGCTGATTGCAGCATCTGGGCTTGATGAGGCCTGTGACCCTCACCTGTCCTGAGCCTACTCCAGCTGAGGAATCATACACCTTCTCCCAGAGCTAGCGAGCCCCACCTGGCCAGCTAGAGATCTGGGTTGTGGGTCCTTGCCTGCCTCAGCCTCCTTGTGCACTCATCTTGCTGCTCCCTATGCCCACCGTGTTTGGGGAGACAGGGACCCTCTGGTTCTGGTGATGGGTCCTGCTGTTCTGGTTCCTGTGGATTGACCTTCATCACCCTGTGAGTACTTCCTTTCCCACTCCCTGTTGCCCCAGTGTGTCCCACTCCCAGATCCATACCTTGTTGGGATCCTCTTCCTCCATTTCCTCTTCCTGGGACACTGGCCATGCCTGGCTGGGGCTGATGGAAACAGAATCCTTCATCACCTGGAGGGGTGACACACTGCCTTCTCCTGTTTTTTCTATGGTGCCATATGTGCTCTGGCCTACTTAGATGCACAGCTCCAAAGCTTCCACCTTTTTAATTCTACCAGCACTTGCACTTTCTTGGGTATTTCATCACTAAACCTTCTGACCTATCCAGTGTCCTGGTTCGGAACATAAAGACACCCAGGGCAGATTTTTAATTGAGGCAATTTTGATTGCAAGGAAATAGGCCACTTTAAGATTTTCCTTTTTGTATGCAACATTCAAAATATATTCTATGGGGAAGGTGTTTGGATGCTTGACTTGTCAAGACAGAGACTGCAGTTTATAGTTGTTGTGCAATTCTTCTTTTTACCGCAGTAAGGAGCAGAAACATCAAATCCTCAGACTGAAATGTGTGTGTGTGTACACACACACACACACACACACAAACAAACACAAAAGTGTTTTGTAAATGACTAAACACAGATTCTCATAGTGGGATGCTGTTTATGCAAGAGCAAGGAATAAATACCCACTGGATTATTCGTAGCACAGTCAAATCGATTTTAGAATCAATGAGACTAAATAGGTTTAAAGTCAGGCTACATCAGCATAGCTCACTTGTGAATTGGACTGCTTAGACCGATAATACATGCCATAGAAATAATCTAATCCTTTTAACCCTGTGTGCATGCATTGACACTTGGGGATTTGAACTCTTAACACAGCCAGTGAGATATATTTGCACTGAAACTAAAGTTCAGTGCACAGAGTTGACGTTTTTGTGACACAGATTCTGATTGCTAGGTGTGTTTTGTTTTTGTGTTTTGTTTTTTAAAGTGTTCATGGGTGACTAGACTAGTGTTTGAATTTTGCACTTCTGCAAAATCTGCTTGAAAGATGCAAAATTGGGACGAGTGCACACCATAAGCAGTAGTCTCACTTTCAAATTACATTCCATGAAGAAATAACTACCTGCCACTTAAACTCCTGTTTAAGGGACGCGGGTGGCGCTGTGGATAAAACCTCAGTTCCTAGGACTTGCCGATCGTATGGTTGGCGGTTCGAATCCCCGCAGCGAGGTGAGTTCCCATCCTTCGGTCCCAGCTCCTGCCCACCTAGCAGTTTGAAAGCACTCTTAAGTGCAAGTAGATAAATAGGGACCGCTTTATAGCGGGAAGGTAAATGGCTTTTCCGTGTGCTGTGCTGGTGCTGGCTCGCCAGAGCAGCTTCGTCACACTGGCCACGTGACCCGGAAGTGTCTCCGGACAGCGCTGGCCCCCGGCCTCTTAAGTGAGATGGGCGCACAACCCTAGAGTCGGACACGACTGGCCCGTACGGGCAGGGGTACCTTTACCTTTACTCCATGTTTGAAATTAGCCAGGCGCTAGGCGCATTTTGCACCTGGCTATTGGCCACTTGCAACCAGGTGGAGGTGCCTGGGCGCTAGGATGATGCATGACGTCTCTACCATCTGGAGGTGCAAGCCTGGGGATCATTGGATCTTGACTGTTTTCATATACATCCTGTGGAATTCTATCAGTTATAGTTTATCTGCACAACCAGAATGAATTTCAGAAACCAAATTGTTTTTTTCTGTGGAGGCTGAGCAGGAGCAGTCAACAAGGCTATAGTTAATTGTTGTCGCTTTTCTCCACTCCCCCCCCCCCCACTGCCTTGCTCACATTGTGAAGAATATTCTAACGTTATGTCTGGTCCGTGTCACCCTTAAGAAAAAGAGGTAGGAATAGACCGATATATATGTGGATTGTCCCTGGATAAACTGCCTTTTCTTCTTTAAGTTCTCAAAGCTCTCACCTAGCTCATGGTTGTCA
Organism: Podarcis liolepis; assembly: GCF_965112155.1. Classification (NCBI taxonomy): domain Eukaryota; kingdom Metazoa; phylum Chordata; class Lepidosauria; order Squamata; family Lacertidae; genus Podarcis; species Podarcis liolepis. Next base: position 50,768,111 of record NC_139565.1, on the reverse strand, counting down.
TCTGAACTAGCCAAATGTTCAGAATTAATCACAGTCCATCATTTGAAAAATAAGACTTTGGAGCTGTCTTGCCCCAAAATGGCAACTAGACTTTCCATTTTCGTGTCTGTAACCTTGGTTTACTAAGGGACCCCGGTGGCGCTGTGGGTTAAACCACAGAGCCTAGGCCTTGCCGATCAGAAGGTCGGCAGTTTGAATCTCCACGACGGGGTGAGCTCCCATTGCTTGGTCCCTGCTCCTGCCAACCTAGCAGTTCAAAAGCACGTCAAAGTGCAAGTAGATAAATAGGTACCACTCCGGCGGGAAGGTAAACGGCGATTCCGTGCGCTGCTCTGGTTCGCCAGAAGAGGCTTAGTCATGCTGGCCACATGACCCAGAAGCTGTACACCGGCTCCCTTGACAAATAAAGCAAGATGAGCGCCGCAACCCCAGAGTCAGCCACGACTGGACCTAATGGTCAGGGGTCCCTTTACCTTTACCTTTACCTTTAACCTTGGTTTAAGGAGCCATTTGGCGCCTAGCTTTATATATATTAGTTTCTTACACAGCTCTTGGCCTAATTTCAAAAGTTACCTGTGAGTGATCAGCTCAGATTTTTGGCAAGACTGATCTGCCCCCTCAACTGGCAGGCTAATTGACAGAAAGACCAGAGGGTAGGGAGTTGGCCCCACCCACCAATAGCTACATCTCCTTCCACTGACAGCATGCAGCCCCCTATAACAAGGGAAATTGCCCCTCAACAGAAAAGTGATTTCTTGTTTCACGCTCCTGCAAAGGGATGCCAATTGAATGTTGGAAATGCCCCCAGCTTTGGCCTGCAATAGCCATGGGAGTCTATCCCATTTGCTGCATGCTGTGATTTGTTTTTACATTTTGGAAGCCTCCCTGTGGATTTAAATTTGGCTTCTTGCCTATCGGAGGAAGATTTAGCAATAGGCATGTCTTTGTAGTGTTCCTAGGAAATCCCCAGAGCTAAAGGCAAAAGTGTGGCTCCATTTTTGGGATTTCAACATAGCTGCTTCTGTCTTTGTGCACAAACTGGTTCAGCAGAGTTCACCCTGTCTCAGATGGAGCATCTGGTGCGCAAACGCTTCAAGGAGCCTGGGATTGCCACACATCTTCTGCTTTCTCCCTCTTTGTTATGATGTATGCTCATGCCATAGTTACCATGGGAGCCGGTGAGCTGGTGGGAGGGGGGGGAAAGAATAAAAGCCTTTTCTTAATTGCTAAATGTTGCAGCTTTCCATGTGCGTTAGCTGACATCTCTGGTAATTGGATTTCACAGATATTGTCTCTCTCTCTCTCTCTTTCCACCCCGCATTCTGCTGCGGCTTTCTGTGTTTTGACTAATACTCTACTGCAGCATTGCCTAGCATCCAGAAAGAGGCACGTTTTTGGTTCCGTTCCCTCCTGCCTGGTTCTGTTATTGCTGCTAATGTGCAAGGCTTTGTGAGTTTGCAGAAAGGACTGAGCAAGGTTCAGCTTACAAGCCCCACCAACAGAAGGCTGCACATGGTCTTCTGCTAGTGCAACAAGGCTTCTCCCCTAGTGTGCCCCAGCCCCCCAGAAAATAGGTTTGGGGTGTGTGTCAGGAGAATCACTGGGACAGCGCATGGGGGGCAGAGAGGGCAGATCATTCCATCAGGCAAGCAGAGACACTTGCGCTGAAGAAATCACCTGCTTAGCACTATGCTGATTTCCTCCCACCATGTTTTGTGGTTCTGCCTCCAGCACACAGCTGTTGCCTCTTAATAATAGAAAACTCTGGGAGTATTGTGACTTGAAGAAAAATCCCACCGGGCTCTTTAAGGACCATTGCGTTCAGATGCCTTCCTCTGTTGCATGGGGAACATACATCTTATCTTTGTAAGCTGAGGAAAACTTGGTGTGGAGGAAGACCCGTTGTAAGCATTCATGTTTCTCTCCATTCCTTAAACCCCTGGTTAATTGGTTTCCAGACCCGAAGTGCTGTTTTGACCTATACATAAAGCCTAAAGCAGCTCAGGACCGCAATTCCCCAAGGACCGCCTCTTTTCATATGAACCTACTCGGACCCTGAGATCATCTTCTGAGGCCCTCCTTTGTGTGCCTCCTCCTCAAGAGGTCCAGAAGGTGGAAACATGAGAACAGGACCTTCTCTGCAGTGGCTCCCCATCTGTGGAATGCTCTCCCCAGGAAAGCTTGCCTGGTGCCTTCATTATACACCTTTAGGCGCCAGGCAGAAACGTTCCTTTTTAAACCAGGCCTTTGGTTGATTTTATTGGCATCCCATGCCCTTTTAAAATGTGGCTTTATTTTTTTTTTGGGGGGGGGGTTATTGCGTTGTTGTGTTTTATTTTGATTATGTATTTTGTGATTTTATATTTTGATTTTGTTCTCTGAACCGCCCTGAGACCTCTGGGTGTAAGGCTGTATAGAAATTCAATCAATCAATCAATCACTGTTTTCAGTTCCCACTGGAACAGGAGCTAAACCCGTGCTGCTGACGCTGGTGACCCCAGCCCTTGTGAGAAGCACAAGGATGCTTCTCACAGAATCATAAAGTTGGAAGGGGCCACGTGGATGAAGCCTCTGCAATGCAGGAATCTCTTGCCCAATGCAGGGCTCGAACCCACAACCCTGAGATTAAGAGTCTCGTGCTCTACTGACTGAGCTATCGGCAGTCATCCAGGGAAAGGCCGTAGCTCAGTGGTAGAGCCTTGGATATAATAATAATAATAATAATAATAAATTTTATTTATATCCCGCCCTCCCCAGCCGAAGCCGGGCTCAGGGCGGCTAACAACACTAAAATAGTGCAACATTATAAAACATCATAAGAATTAATTAAAATCAAAATTGATGGCAACCATAAACTAAAGTATTGTAAAGATTGCCAAAGGAGGGAGTCAGGCTGTGCCCTAACCAAAGGCCTGGTGGAACAGCTCTGTCTTGCAGGCCCTGCGGAAAGATGTCAAGTCCTGCAGGGCCCTTGTCTCTTGTGACAGAGCGTTCCACCAGGTTGGAGCCGCAGCCGAAAAAGCCCTGGCTCTAGTTGAGGCCAGCCTAACCTCTCTGTGGCCTGGGACCTTCAAGATGTTTTTATTTGAGGACCGTAAGTTCCTCTGTGGGGCATACCAGGAGAGGCGGTCCCGTAGGTACGAGGGTCCTAGGCCGTGTAGGGCTTTGAAGGTTAAAACCAGCACCTTAAACCTGATCCTGTACTCCACCGGGAGCCAGTGCAGCTGGTATAGCACCGGATGAATGTGATCCCGCAGCGAAGACCCCGTAAGGAGTCTCGCTGCGGCATTCTGCACCCGCTGGAGTTTCTGGGTCAGTCTCAAGGGCAGCCCCACGTAGAGCGAGTTACAATAATCCAGTCTGGAGGTGACCGTCGCGTGGATCACAGTGGCTAGGTCAGGGCGAGAGAGGTAAGGAGCCAACTGCTTAGCTTGGCGGAGATGAAAAAATGCCGCCTTTGTTATAGCTGCAATCTGCGCCTCCATGGAGAGGGAGGTATCGAAGATTACACCCAAACTCTTAACGGACGGTGCTGGCACTAATTGCACCCCCGCAAGAGATGGGAGTTGCCCCCTCAATCCCATATCGTCCCGTCCCAGCCAGAGGACCTCTGTCTTCGAAGGATTTAACTTCAACCGGCTCCCACGTAACCATCCAGCCACAGCTTCCAAGCATCTGATCAGTGTGTCTGGGGCCGAGTCAGGATGGCCATCCATCAACAGATAGAGTTGGGTGTCATCAGCATACTGATGGCAGCCCAGCCCAAAACTCCGGACAAGCTGGGCGAGGGGGCGCATAAAGATGTTAAAAAGCATCGGGGAGAGAATCGCACCCTGAGGCACTCCACACACCAAGGAGTGGCGGGATGACAGTTCCCCCCCAAGCACCACCCTCTGTCCCCGACCAGAGAGAAACGAGCGCAGCCATTGAAGGACTGTGCCCTGGATCCCCACGTCGGCGAGGCGGTGGTCCAGAAGTTCGTGATCAACCATGTCGAAAGCTGCTGACAGATCTAGAAGAATCAGCAGCCCCGACCCACCTCGATCCAGCTGTCTACGAAGATCATCTGTTAGGGCGACCAGAGCCGTCTCGGTCCCATGACCAGCGCGGAAGCCGGACTGGAATGGATCCAGAGCCGATGTTTCATCCAGAAACCTACCAAGCTGTTCAGCAACCGCTCTCTCAATCACCTTACCCAGGAATGGAAGATTCGAAACTGGGTGGTAATTGGATAGATCTAAGGGATCTAATGATGTTTTCTTTAAGAGCGGACGCACCACTGCCTCCTTCAGTTCCCCTGGGAATGTCCCGGTGCCAAGGGACAAATTGATGATATCCCCCAGGGGGGCCCGCACCTCGTCTGGACACGCTCTAATCAGCCAAGACGGGCACGGGTCGAGAGGACAAGTGGTGGGCTTTCGAGCTCGGAGGAGTCTGTCCACATCGGCTGGGGATATCCGGTCAAAGTGGTCCAATACTGGACCCGAGGACAGTCGAGGGGCCTCCAGTTCCTTTATTGTATCCAAATTGGCAGGGAGGTCATGGCGGAGCGACAGGACCTTCTCCGCAAAAAAGCTCGCAAATGCCTCACAGCTGTGTGTCGAATTGTTATTTAAATTTGGCTGTCCTTCGAGGGACGTTAAAGACCGAATTATACTAAATAATTGTGCCGGGCGAGAGCTAGCGGATGCAATGGAGGCCGAGAAGTAGGACTTCTTAGCGGCCTTCACTGCCATCTCGTAGATTTTCATAAAAACCCTATAAGATGTTCTTGAGGCTCCGTCACGGGCACCCCGCCATACTCGCTCTAGCCATCTGAGGTCCCGCTTCATTTTCCGGAGCTCCTCAGTAAACCAGGGAGCCCGGTTTCTGCGGGGTCGCAGAGGGCGCTTAGGTGCGATCTCATTGATGGCTGCCAGGAGCTGGGTATTCCAGCCCTCAACAAGCTCAGTCAATGAGTCGCCAGGGGGAGAAAGGTCCCGCAAGGCTTGACGGAATCTATCAGGGTCCATCAGCCTCCGCGGGCGAGCCCAAATCGGCTCACCACCTAAGCAGGGTGGGGGTGGAACGTCAATCCTGGCTTTCAGAGCGTAGTGATCAGACCATGGCACCTTCATCGAAGGAAACATGATCACATCTATACCGACGCCAAAGATCAGATCCAGCGTGTGGCCTGCTTGATGTGTGGCGCCCGAAACAAACTGGGAGAGCCCTAGTGTCGCCATGGAAGACACCAGGTCCAGAGCCTGTGAGGAGGGAGTGGCATCGGCATGGATGTTGAAGTCCCCCAATACCAATAGGTTAGGGAACTCCAAGGCCCAGCCGGCCACCGCCTCCAGCAGGCCTGACAGGGTGGCTGCTGGTGCGCTAGGTGGCCGGTACACCAGCCAGACAGCCAAGCTCACCTCGGAGCCCCACACTAGGCCAACACATTCAATGCCGGGGATCGATGGCGGTGGTAGAGCCCTGAAAGAACAATCTTCCCGGATTAATAGTGCCACCCCTCCCCCCCGGCCCACAGTCCGTGACTGGTGGAGGACGGAAAAACCCGGGGGCGCCATCTCTCGTAAGGTAACAGTATCCCCTTTGCGCACCCAGGTCTCCGTCACACAAGCCAGGTCGACCCCCTGCGAGATGATGAAATCTCGCAGGGTGGCAGTCTTGTTGCCTATAGACCTGGCATTGCACAACACCAGTGACGGAGGTGAGTAATCCTTGCTCACCCTACCCTCGTCTCTCGGGATGGGGCGCAGATTGGAAGGGGTACGAGCATATCCGTATCTCGATCCCCTTCGCCTATGACATCTGCCCCCACCGCCATACCTCCCTCGCCCCTCCACAGTAGGAATCCCAGGCCTCATACTCGCCTCCATTTACAAAATATAAAAGCAAACAAACAAACAAAGAAACAATTACCCCAAAACAAAACCAATCCCCACCCCACTCAACAACCATCCCAACCCAAAATAAAACAAAACAAAATAAAATAAAAATACATGGATAAAAAACCACCGTTTCTGGTGATACAACAAAGTAATAAGTAAAAACACTTTTAAAACACTTTAAAAAATATAAAACGTTTAAACATTTGCTGCCGCAGCAGCAGTGTCCTTAGAGTTGTGGCGGTGGTGAGTATGGGGGCCGCCCCCAGGCCCAAGATGGAGAATGGGCTTGCAGGGGGAGCGGTCCTCCCCAAGACTCACTGGCAGAAGAACAGCAGCGATGTCCCGAGGCCTCCTTGGAGCCTTATATGCTGAGGTGGAGTATGGGGCCCGCCCCCAGGCCCAAGGTGGAAAATGGGCTTGCAGGGGGAGCGGTCCTCCCCAAGACTCACTGGCAGAACAACAGCAGCGATGTCCCGAGGCCTCCTTGGAGCCTTATATGCTGAGGTGGAGTATGGGGCCCGCTCCCAGGCCCAAGGTGGAGAATGGGCTTGCAGGGGGAGCAGTCCTCCCCAAGACTCACCGGCAAAGCGGCAGCAGCGATGTCCCGAGGCCTCCTTGGAGCCTTGTGTGCTGAGGTGGAGTATGGGGCCCGCCCATATAGAAGGGCTCAGGTTCAATCCCTGGTATCTGCAGGTAGTAGGGGTGGGAATGTTTCCTGTTTGAAACTCAAGATGGCCACCGCCACTAACTGTAGACAGCACTGAACTCAATGATTCTGTGTTCTATATTAGGTGCAGGGAACCCTTGGCCCTCCAGCTGTTGCTGAACTACAACTCCCATAAGCCCCAGCAAGCGTGGTGATGGACGGTGGGAGTTGTAGTTCAACACCATCTGGAAGGTTCCCTCCACCTGTTCTATAGTTTCAGCCTTGCCTCTGATTTCACTGAGTGGATTTCGGCAGGTCTTATTCTCTCGATGTCGCAAACAAAACACACACCCCTTTCCAACGTGAGGGAAATAATTCTCTACCTTTCAGAGTCACCGTGAGGATTGTGACGGGGGTAATTGTTTTATTTATTACGTTTTGAGGGTGGTGCACACGGTCCACCCCTTTCCAATTGTATCCTTGCAGCAACCCTGAGAGACAAGTTAGGCTGAGAGAGAGTGAGAGAGTGAGTGCCACACCAGAGTATGATTTGAACCCAGTCAAGTCCTGGTCCGGCGCTCCAACCACTGCACCACACTGCCTCCCGGCACATAAAGCACTTTAAGCACACAAGAGGAGCTCTTTAAATGCCAAGCGCTTTTGCTTTCTCCCTTTTCTGTCTTCCGTTTCTGAAGAAGGCAGGGAATTGGTAGGGAATTTGTTTGAAAAAATCAGTACTGTACCTTGGAACGGTGGTGGAAAGCAGCCTAGGTGGAGTCGTGTGTGTGTGTGTGTGTGTGTGTGTGTGTGTGTGTGTGTGTGTGTGTTCAAAGCTCCCTTGTCATACAGACAAGGTTTGCTGTCTTCCCTGTGAGTCATCATTATAGCTCGCAGCTCCCTGAATTCCAGCTTAGCAGCGTGAGAGCAAGATTTCTAAGAGGGGGGTGGTGGCGGTGGAGAGGTGTGCCTTCGCTTTCCAGAACCTAAAGAGGGATAAATACATATGCAGAAGGAAGTTGCTTTGGAAGAGGAAGTGCAGATTCAGGGCTCCAGAATCCAAATTTTATCCCTGTCGCCTGTGTGAAGAGGAAGGTAAGGACAAAAGAAACCCTTGTGATCTCTTTCCTCCTGTGAGAGAATTTGTCTTTGGATTTTTTTTTCTTTTCATGCGATTGCCTCCACCTTTGCCGCGACAGGCCCGTTGCTAAGATTCGGCTGCCGAATCAGATGTGTGCCTCCCCCTCCCCCCCCAAATTTGCACCACAGTGCTTCTCTTATTTTGATCTGTACTCGGAACGTAACACGAATAAATATATATAAATGTAGTCAGGCCTTACGACAGCTGTAGAAGCCAGGGAATGGGGGCGGGCCGTCGCCGTGTTGCATCTGCGGCTTTCAGATTTATTTATTTTTAAGGGAGTTACTACAACACAGAGATGTTAGGCTGTTGATTTATTCTTTCATTTCCCCTTGGGGGGGTGGGGAAATCTTGTGTAAGAATTTAATCCCTGGGAAGCTCAGTGTTGGGTGTAGGTAGAAGCACCACACTCCCATGACGTCATTTTAAGCACCTGCCAATCCTAAATTAGGGTTATTCTGATGTTGCCGCTTTCCACTGGCAGGCCCTCTCCTTTATTAGACCCCTGGCTTTAATTTTTTTAGTGTTATTTAATTTAAACAGCTCCACATAATATTGCGAGTGGCATTGCATCATTCTTCCCTTGGTCCCCCCCTGAAATCTACTACCTGCCAGTGTCATTGGATGACATTGGATTCCAGTAATGAGATTTATTTTTTTACAAGGTTTTTATTTTCCCTCTCCTCTTCACCCCCCCCCCACCCTTGTGGCCTCTAAACTAGGAAGGCTTTAAAAGGAAGTTTCGATCCTCTGATCACTCCTAATTGACCTTATCTACCTTTTCCAGGTTGTCTGTAATATCCCTGCACACAGTATTCTGGCTGCATCTGTGGCTTTAGATCTCTTTTAAATGTCCTTAAGGTGCTTGCTTTGTTTTCTTTCCCTCGTAGTCGAGAACATTAGATTTAACCGTGTTTACTCCAAGTCATAGCGCACCATCAAATCTAATGCGCACCTCAATTTTCAGAACCTTGAAACCCCCCAAAACTATTTGCTGGTGAATGTAAATGTGCCATCGAATCTAAAGCGCACCTTAATTTTTGCAGCATAATTGGGCCAAAAAAGGTGCACATTAGATTTGAGTAAATAGAGTACCTTTCATTTGTGTTTTCAGACCCAGAAACCTCCCCCCCCCCAATAATTCACAAATGACTCAAAATTTTGGTTTTGGTTTTTGGCAGAATTTAGGCCACAACTTTATTTATTAGAGAAAGTGACTGGTTGCATAGGCTCTGGTTCGGCTAGCTCTCTGCCATGCAGGTAGCGCTGACCCAGGACACCAGCAAAGGTCAGCCAAGGGGGAACACCTGGATAAGCGGAAAGCCGGGAACGGGCTAACTCCACCACCCAAATGTCCCCCTGGACTCAGGCACGGGCACAACCCCCTCTCAGGGGTTGACCAAACCATCGAGCCCCTGGATTCCTTTAACGGAATACCCTTCACATAGGGATGGCGAGAGCGTTCTCCCATCCCTATCACCTGAACCAGAGCCTATCCGCGACCTTACAAGTTGTGACGATTTGCTGCGCGGCAGGCGAAACCCAAATGGCAACAGCCAATCAGCTAAGTGGGGAAAATTCCTGCCGTGTCCCTGTCCCAACGACAGACGACACACAACAGCATAGCAAGGTCATTTGCACAATGCCCTAAAAGTAGGGAGAGGTGGGCGAGTGTGCCGAAGGCATGCGCCAAAAGAGGAAGCTCTGGGTTACGTGCATGGGCATAAATAGGTCCCTCAAACCATTTGGACTGCTTCCCATTGGCCAGATTGTACCCAGCTTCGAGGGACCTACCAATCAGGTGTTGTGGCTGACCTACCCACAACACAGGGTGTTGGTTTTACAGGTCTCACCGCAATACATGCCCTCTTTAAGGGAGGACCCAATTTACTTACTTACTTGCTTACTGTGGCAGCCTGCCTGACATTGTCACTGAGCTTCCTACTATTGCCCCAAGGTCTCTCTGCTAGATACTGCAGATCCTAGTTTAGACTCCACCACTAAAATGAAGGTAGGTTTTTGGCCTTGCTGCCTATTGCCATTCTTCTAGTTTATACGAGTCCAGGAACATTTGTAGTCTTTGCTGTAGTGAGTGCTTAAAGCAGATTTAAAATGTAGTCCTAATCTGGGACCTTGTGAAGTGTTTTCTGCACTTGGAAGCCAGTATGGATTACCTGCGGTATGCCAATACTGATGAGGGTATATAAGCATATATACTGCAGTATATAATCTATCTATCTAGTATAGAAAACCCTGAACAGCTTAGAACCAGTTTTTACTTGTGCCATCTCCTTGCTCCAGGTGCCCACTCGACCAATTCGATCTGCTGAACTGGCACTCTTACATTTGCCACAAAATACTTGTTCCACACTTGTAGGAAACCGATATTTTAGTGGGGCAGCGGCTGCACTTTGGAACTCCCTGCCACTTGACACCAGGCAGGCACCTTCACTGTGCTCTTTCTGGCGCCTGCTTAAAACACTCTTGTTTAGGCAAGCCTGCCCAGACATGCAGAAGTTACATGTGTTTTATCTCTTTTTAGATATAGTTGATTTTAATTCTTCTTTCGGGTTGCTTATATTGGATTGCTGTGAACCGTCCTGAGATATTATGATGAGGGCTGGTGTGTGTGTGTGTGTGTGTGTGTGTGTACACATATATATTGTTTTTTATTGTTTTTTTACTGATAATATTTTTTTATATTGTTGCAAACACTTTGTTTTTGGTTTTTTTAAATCAAAAGGTTTCTGAATTGCATAAATTTGTTTGAAAAATAACTGTCTGCACACTTTAAAAAAATTGTTAAATAATTTTTACTAATTTTCAATTAACAAAATCCAGTATGTGCCATATTATATTAATACCAAATAGCAGCACCAATTCAAATTCAAATAAATTAAATAGCCAATTAAAATTTTTGTGTGGCTTCCCATGTGCTTCCCAAGGTCTGCTTCCCTTTAATTCTGCCTCCAGACTGTTGCTCAAACCAAATACAACCCATTCTTGATAAAATCCCTTATACCACAGCTACAATGATTAACTTCAGTTTGCATTAATACATATAGTAATTTTTAAATTCGCAAATGAAGTTCTCCTTTCTTCTTCCTGTGTAAGGTTTTAATCAATGGTTCTTTTATTCCTTTTTCAAATGTTATTTCCATATTAATTATTCCTGATCTCCTTGTTGACTCGGAGGTACTCACTTAAAAATGTTCAGAAGCCATGCCCCAATAATGGAACCATAGAACAATAGAATTGTAGAGTTGGAAGGGACCACTAGGGTCATCTAGTCCAGCCCCCGGCAATGCAGGAATATTTTGCCCAACGTGGGGCTTGAACCCACAACGCTGAGATTAAGAGTCTCATGCTCTACTGACAAGATGTTTTGTATTTCCTCCCGCAAAACGCTGATCGACAACAAATTATGCACAGTCGCAGAAATGGGCAAAACCGCATCTACCGTCCTTCAAGTTGAATAACTGGTTGTTGGCACCTGTCTGTCTTGGGAGACAATGTCAAACTTTTGGAAGGTTGCAACGCCTGCCGTGGCTGTAGAGACTGATATGGGAGAGACATGTTTTGCTGCAGCCGGGGCAAATGAAGGAGTCTGGTTGTAATGCTGCTAATGCAATAAAATTAAATAACTATGTTTAAGCTATATTTGGAAATTAGGGGCAAAATTGCGTTGGAGATGAAAATGTGTGATTTGGATGGTCAAAAAAATCAAGGTACTGGGCTGTATTCTGCTTCCCTGTTCTACTAGTGCAAGCCAGCACAAGTATTCCCACTGGTGTAGAGGGGTCCCCACCCCCTGTTTTCCTCCAGCTCCTTTTGTAGCTCCACTCCAGAGGATCAGGAAAGCCCCCCAGAACAAGCACAAGGTGGGAAGATTGTTGGATAAGCAGAGATGCTTGCATTGAGTGAACAACAACCCTGGCGCTGTGTTGAATTCCTCCCACTTACCTTACTGTGATGTGCGAACCAGGGTGTATGGTTTGTTTCTTATTGCATTTAGGGACACGGGTGGCGCTGTGGTCTAAACCTCTGAACCTCTTGGGCTTGCCGATCGGAAGGTTGGCAGTTCGAATCCCCACAACGGGGTGAGCTCCCGTTGCTCTTTCCCAGCTCCTGCCAACCTAGCAGTTCGAAAGCACGCCAGTGCAAGTAGATAAATAGGTACCGCTGTGGCAGGAAGGTAAACGGCGTTTCCGTGTGCTCAGGTTTCTGTCACAGTGTCCCGTTGCCTCAGAAGTGGTTTAGTCATGCTGGCCACATGACCTGGAAAGCTGTCTGTGGACAAACGCTGGCTCCCTCAGCCTGAAAGCGAGATGAGCGGCGCAACCCCATACAGTGGTACCTCTGGTTACGTACTTAATTCGTTCCGGAGGTCTGTTCTTAACTTGAAACTGTTCTTAACCTGAAGCACCACTTTAGCTAATGGGGCTGCTGCCGTGCCACCGGAGCACAATTTCTGTTCTCCTCCTGAAACAAAGTTCTTAACCCGAGGTATTATTTCTGCGTTAGCGGAGTCTGTAACCTGAAGCGTATGTAACCCACGGTACCACTGTATATTCCACCTTTCCTCCAGGGAGGAAAGTCGCCTTTGACTGGACTTAACTGTCCAGGGGTCCTTTACCTTTACCTTTACCTTACTGCATTTATATTCCACCTTTCCTCCAGGGAGTTGAAGGTGATGCATGTGGTTTTGCCCCTCCTCGTTTCATCCTCACAACAAACCCTATGAGGTAGCTTATTCCAAGAGACAGTGACTGGCCCCAGGACACCAGTCTGATGGCTACGTGAGGGATTTGAATCCTGGTTTCACAGGTCCTAGTCCCCACACTCTTAACTATTGTACAGTACACCTTTCAGGTTTGTAGCTTGCTGCTCTCGGCTTGAAGAAGGGGATGCTGACATGTTCGTGGTTTCTGGGGTAACCATGATATGCAGACAGGACCAGGGTGGGTGGGTTTGCTTTTTCCTTTTGCTTAGCAGCACACTTCCATTTGTCAAACCGCAGTTTACAGTGATGTCCGGACCAACAAACTGTGACCTGAATAGCTCCTTCCAAGCCAGTATTGCAATTCAGGATTGTTCTGGTTTGGACCTTGCTGCGGATGGGTTTGACAAACAAGGAAGTGTCCTGTCAAGGAGGATGAAACTGCCAGCGGTATCTTATTCATGATCCTTCAAAGTATGTATTGGAAGTTGGGAGATGCCTCCATGTAGCCATTATTTCTCAGAATGGGGTGGGCCTAGAGGAACATGGCATTCCAAGACAGTGTGTGTATGTCCACGCAAGTACTTACGGTTTCACATGTTAAAAGAGTTACACCCAGGATTTAGCAAATAATAGTGTCATCACTATGCTGTTGGTAGTGATTGTTGGTTGGTTGGTTGGCTGATTGGTTGGTTGGTTGGTTGGTTGGTTGCAAATATGGTTTATAAATGTATTGAATACATAAACAGAAAATGTGGAATTAAGAATCCCAGATTGTTCCAGGGCCAGTTAGTGTAGATTGAAAGTGAAATAGGAGGGAAATGTGAAAGTGTTGGGTACAAGTGTCAGGTGGAACTTGGTTAGTTTTTGGATTAGCGTGTGGTCATATAAAAATAAACCTATCATGAAGTCATTCTGCACAACATGAGAACCAGACTTTTTGTGATGAAGCATTTATCTTTTGGCATTTCCTCTCATTAAATACAATTTTTCCTGGTCTGCCTTTGCACGGGATCTGTTTTTAGATGTTCACTTGCTTGTATGTTTGGTGCCTTGGTTTCCTTTCCAGGGGAAAAGTGGAATATATATTAAAATAACAACAACAATATTATCATCATTCACAACTTACGGTTTTATTTATATTATGAGCTTTTTAGGTCAATTTTGTTTTTAACCTCTGGCTGTTATTGATAATATTAATGTCTATGCAAAGATGTTTAAGGTGCATACAAATTACGTTAAATAAATGAAACATGTAGTTTGGCAAGTACTGCCCTCAGTTAGTCCAAAGGTCACATCTTGGTGAACTAGATAAGTCCTGGATTTGTTTCATCACTGCTTGACTCATATCAGGGTCATGCAGGTGGGACAGCCCCAGAGGTAGTCTCCAGGAAAAATGCCAGGGTGAGGCACTGCAAGATATAATCTGTAGGCAACCAAGCCAGAATCAAGACTCCAGGCTGCAGTCAGCTGAGCCTCATTCCATTTCTCCTGGCTCAACAGAAAAGGAAGAGGTCTACTGGTAATTATACGTATTTACTATGTTCATGATCCTCCTTTCAGTATAGGCACTCAGTAGGAATTGCATCTTAACGATAGGTTACAGCCTAAGGGCCACAATAAGAAAGGAGGAGGGAATGGGCTGGGGAGGGATAGGTGCAAATTTGAGTTTGCTGCCTATGGTGTTGCCGAACTGTGGTCAAAGATCCCTAGTGGTCTGTGAGCTTTATTTGGGTGGTTGCAGAGGAAAGATGGTGCCTCCATCATATTAAATATCCATATTGATTTCTTATTGTATTTTTATTGCTTCTTGTGTTCCTCATATTGCTTGTTAGTACATGTTTGAATTCTATATATAAGAAGCAAAAGCCGCAATAAAAATACAATTCATCATGAAACAACAACAACAACAAATTTTATATACCTCCCTGCATCTGAGGATGACAGTGTGGTTCAGAAGATAAACATACATGATAAAAGCACAAAATAAATAGAAATAAAACAAAACAACCCCTCCCTCCCACAAACACATTTAAAAGGCTGTGGAATGTTAATCAGTCAAAGGCCTGGCTGAAGAGGAATGTTTTCGCCTGGCGCTTAAAGATATATAATGTTTGAAATAACGTTTGTAAAAAAACGGCAACAACAACCCCAGAACTATCTAAACTGTATAGAAACTTATTACTACAGTGGCAAGAATGTTACTTGCCCCAAAATGGAAAGAAGCAGAAGTCCCAGCAAAGGAAGAATGGATACAAAAATGTATGGATTATGCAGAAATGGCGAAACTTAACGGAAGTATAAGAAACCAATATAACAATTTATTAAAATAAAAGCATGGAAATGGTTTATTGAATATTTACAGATGAATTTTAAACAGATAAAAACATTGGCAGGATTATTGTAACAACCTGCAGTTTCATAAGAGTATATATTCAAAGTAGATGAATAAGGAAACGCAGAAAGAGGGGGAAGGAAGTCAAGTTTTGAAATGTCAAAATGATTATAAAATTAGTGAAAGTATAAACTTGAAAAGTATAAATAAAACAATTCGAAGAAGAAGGAGATACATAATGAAAACACCAGATGAAGCTCCCTGGTGGTTGTTCAAGACCCTTGGGTGATTTTCAGGTGGTCTGCAGGGGAGAAAGTACAGGAACCACTTGCATAATAAAGGCACATACTGAACAGATGGAACAGCCTGTGATGGAAGGAGATCTGAGAAGAGAGGAGTCTCATGGGAGTTGGTCCCAGACAAGCTACTAGAGAGGGTTTCACTATGTCATCTTCCCCAGTGATGGAACCAGGTGGAGTAAGATCTCAGGTGGGCCAGGCAGAGACATGTGGAGCAGGGGCAAGCAAGACGTCAGAAGCAGAGTCCAAGATTTAGGGAGAAAACAAAGATCTGGACCACGTGAGAGGCTGTACTGCCAGATGCAGAGCTACCTTGGAAATCCCACCGCCTAGGCCCCCTTGTGCAATTTTTGCTTTGTTTTATTTATGCAACAAAATTTAAATAACAGCTGTTTGCAAAAATAAATAAATTAAAATCGTAAAATGTACCTTAATAATCCCAATAAACATTGAAGTTAGGAAATGTTTAAAAATTCAGAATGTAATTGAAATCAGCAGTTAAAATAAAATTGCAGATTAAAACACAAATATGGGTAGGTTTGCAGCAACAAATATTAAAAACCAGCAACAACAGGTGCTAAAAACGGTTTAGCAAAGATGTTTGCCTGAGGTCAGTAGACAGGGAATGCTCTAGTCTGGGGGCTGCTGAGCTAAAAGATCTATTTCTGATAAGTGCAGAATGAATATTGCGTTTCAGTCAGGGTCATCAACAAACAGGTAGAAGGGGTAGGGAGGGTATGTTTAGTGTCCACCTAATTTCATTCACTCTTCAAGCGTGCTGCTTTTACTATTAAAACACAATTGGCTGGTTTCAGTATGTGCTTCTCAGAAGTAGGCCCCTTCAGATAACCTCTTCCTACTGAGGAAAAAAAATTGCAATGTTGATGTCCGCCACTGCCTTGATAGTCTATTTCCCACGCAAAGACTGCTAATCTGCTTCTCACCATTATGTTGTTACTGACTAATATACAGTCACCATCTTGGCCGTTGGCATCCGAGATGCTTGTGTTTTTAGGACACGCCCTATTCCTGAGAATGGGATTTGTTTTGACTGTTTTAATAACTGAATTTGAAATCGTCGTAACCTGCTCTGGTATCTGTTGGTGAAGAAAGGTGGGTAACAGATTTAGTAGCAGTGGCGGTAGTAATAATATCGTAGCAAAAACATAAAATACAAAACGAACTAATAAATACGACTATAAAATAAGTAATCACTTTACAGCAGGAAGGTAAAATACCTAGACTGTAATTCATCCCAATGTTGTTGTTGTTGTGTGTGTATTTCTTGTGGGAGCTGTGAAATTGCACATAGTTGCTTGCTGTTGTATTTTTGCATCTTGAGTTTCCTTGGGTCTATGAGAAAAGCTAAAGGAATCTAAAGGTATATCTTGAAGCATGGGTAGGCAAACTAAGGCCCGGGGGCCGGATCTGGCCCAATTGCCTTCTAAATCCGGCCCACGGACGGTCCAGGAATCAGTGTGTTTTTACATGAGTAGAATGTGTGCTATTATTTAAAATGCATCTCTGGGTTATTTGTGGGGCATAGGAATTCGTTCATTTCCCCCAAAAAAATATAGGCCGCCCCCCACAAGGTCTGAGGGACAGTGGACTGGCCCCCTGCTGAAAAAGTTAGCTGACCCCAGTTGGAGTAAGAGAGGCAGCACCTTTTGCTCTCTCCAGGCTCTCCTTTTTTTTAAAAAAAAAGATAGCCACTGAGATTGCCAGATGGTTCAGTTTGACTGGTTGCTCCGCAGCACACTGATGCGGTAATGAACACTGATGTGGTGATGATTTGCTTAAAGTAGGCATAGGCAAACTCCAGCCCTCCAGATGTTTGAGACTACAATTCCCACCACCCCTGACCACTGGTCCTGTTAGCTAGAGATGATGGGAATTGTAGTCCCAAACATCTGGAGGGCTGGAGTTTACCTATGCCTGGCCTAAAGTATCAACCCTTGTGAGGGTGTGTCCTGGTCCGGTTCATGGGCGATCGAAGTCCTGGCTGGGGACGTCGGGACTGGGGGCAAGATGGCGGGGTGGGAGCAGGAACGGGAGTCCAGAAGCCAGGAGTCAGGAAGCCAAGATTCCGAGGGTCAGAGAGCCGGGAGTCAAGAAACCAAGGGTCCGAGGGTCAGGAAGCAAAGGGTCCAAGGACCAAGGAGTCAAACACAGCAAAGCAGGAAGTGTGTTGCTGTGGCAAAGAGCCAAAGGGAAATGCTGACCTTCTATCCCTTCCCAGCTCTTGCCACCAGGTGCTGTGAGTTACCAATTGGCCTCACCTGTGCAGCTGTTCCTTGCCTCTTCAGAACAAACTTAGGAAGGCCCCAGTCCTGCAAAGTCCTACTGGTCACAGGGCCTCGCTCCTGCACGCATTCCTGACAGGGCAGAGTCCTTGTCAGATGGCAGTTATCTCTCAGATCAAAGTTCTGGCTCTTGGAAACAACTTTATGTAAGTGCTAACTATTTTAGAGAGAGAAGAGGTAGACCAGTTCATGCTTCTGTTGAGAAATGGTTGTACTAATCTGACCTGTAAGATTTGCATGTGTTAATGGTGGAATGTAGGACGCTCTCACCATCGAGGCAGAGTCTTAGGCAACAGGTGCAACTAAGTATTGAAAAAAACACCTCCAGGTGATGTTGTACACATTTGTGTAATCCAACACAAACTGCATTTGCTGTGCTGTGTTTGTTGTGGGGAGAGAAACATATTTCAAGTATCTTCTCTTTTCTAGGACTTTTGAGTCCTCCATTTCTCCAGGCAACATTGTCTTCTTTGATTAGTTATTAGGATGTAGACTCACCTTCTCCACTCGCTGAGTTTCAACTTGTGTAGGTGGAAGTGGGATTGTTCCACATCTAACGTCTGCATATTCAGCAGAAGGTTGTGTGTGCTTGCAGCTGCATGTGGGCAGTCCCTTTGGCATGGCAATCTTGAGTTCCTGCTCATGCGGTGGAACCATCTTATGTTCATAAAGCTGGATGTCCCTCTTTTAAGACGGTTGATTTAAACAGGTGGAAGATACAGTGGGGGATGCGGGTGGCGCTGTGGGTTAAACCACAGAGCCTAGGACATGCTGATCAGAAGGTCGGTGGTTCGAATCCCCACAACGGGGTGAGCTCCCGTTGCTCGGTCCCTGCTCCTGCCAATCTAGCAGTTCGAAAGCACGTCAAAGTGCAAGTAGATCAATAGGTACCGCTCCGGCGGGAAGGTAAACGGTGTTTCCGTGCGCTGCTCTGGTTCAGCAGAAGCTGCTTAGTCATGCTGGCCACGTGACCCAGAAGCTGTACGCCGGCTCCCTCAACCAATAAAGCGATGTGGGCGGCGCAACCCCAGAGTCGGTCATGACTGGACCTAATGGTTAGGGGTCCCTTTACCTTTAAGATATAATGGTGGTGATGAATCGTGTGTGTGTGTGTGTGTGTGTGTGTGTGTGTGTACACATACATACACACAGGTATGTATTTAAATGGGATTGTTTTAGTATGCATGTTAATGCTTGTGCAATTAGCTTTTAAATTTAGAAACCACATAGAAACTAATTTAAATTATATAACTTAATTGTATATAAATTGATTTAATACTACTAATAGTACACAGTTGTCGAGGCATGGCTGGACAAAGAGGAGTGATGGGAGGCACCCAGTGTTCAAAATTAGTCGGCCGCATTTTTCACCTGGCTGTTGGCCACGCGCAACCAAGTGAAGGCGCTCAACACCTCCACCATCTGGAGGTTCATGCCTGGGGATCCTTGGATCTTATTTACTGTTTGGACAAAATATGCAACGTTTGCATTTTCTCTGTGTGGCAATTGGAGAATATATATATATTTTAAGGAAGAATGCTGTGTTTCGCTAGAGAGTTGGAATTTTGTTTATGCTTGTATTTGGGCTTATGCGAATTTTATTTATTTTACTTGTATGTGTATTCAGGTAGGTGGTTCCATTGGTTTGTTAAATGCTTGCTTTGTGATCCCCTGATGACTAAATACAAACAATTTCGGATCTATATGACTGTGAAGGAAGTAAAAACAGAATTACTGTTAACCGTGAAAGATTAATTAAATGGTTGTGATAGACTGGATATGTTCTGCCTCTTCCCACACAAAACTAATAATTTCACCGATCGTTTAATATTCCCCAAATGTTCAATTTCCAATATATATTTAGTTGCTAAATCTGTTTAAAGTGATATGAGACTGTGATACTAAAGGGATGGGCATTTGGGGGAAAATGTTCTCTCCCACTCCCACCCCCTTTTCCAAGTTATTCATGTAAGACTTTCCCTCTATATTAGATATGGCAATATAGCATGTGCAGAAAAATTCCTCTGTTATGTGGACAGAGGGCCAGTCCTACCATTAGGCAGATTGAGGCAACTGCCTCAGGTGGCAGATACCCAAGGGCAGAAGTAACAGCCTCTGGCTTTTCCTTCTGAGCTCTCCATCATTCCCCTTCTGGGACCCCTATCCTGGCCTGCTGCCTTGGGCACAATGGAAGATGCTATCATACCACCAATGCTGATGTACAATTTTGACTGCCAGACCAGTTTACAACTGTATGTGGAATTGAGAAGGGCTGCCATCTTATCATTTGACTCAGGCAGCAAAATGTCTTGGGACTCAGGTGGCAGAATGAGATTTTTTAATTCTCTTGCGTATACTTTCTTATCTTAACCATTAAAAGATTTATATAATTTTGACATTTGTGAGTATTGAGAACAATTATTGGGGAGAAAAATTATCTTCATTTGAAATTAACAACCTGAATTAACTTGCTAGCAGTTTACATTTTTCCCATTACTACTACAATTTTACACAGTAATTTGAGCTTCTTGTGTGTGTGTCAGCCTTTTTTCACAACATCGTTTAGATTTGTTAATTGTTCACTTTGTTCACAGGATGAGCTTGCTTCGTCTTTTTTTTTTTTTTTAGCTTTCTCCCCCCCCCCCCCCATTTTTTCTCTTTCAAATGAATGTGGAAAATAGCTATTGTAGAACAACCTGCCATATGGCGGATGGCCACTTTCTGTGTTTTAACTGTGTTAAGTGTAACCACTAGAGGGTAGCTGACCATTTCAGTTACATTAATTCACAAGTTTTCCCCCCTCTTTGGAACCAAGCAACAGGTGGTCCGTCTGTTTAGGAGAAATTGCAAATGCTTGGGGAGACCTTCTGTTGTGTTGATGTTGTTCAAACGCTTGCAGATTTGTTAGTGCCGATGAATTTAAATTTATAGCATCACAACTCCACATAATGTTTGCTCAGAAGCAAGCCCTACTTGTTCAGTGGGTATTATTCCTTAGTGAGCATGTGTAAGATTCTAGTGTAGAACAACTATTAATGAATGAAAGGACAGTAATGAATGGAAAAGAATTCTCATTCATTGAAAACACTTAACATTTATGTAGTTCATTTCAGGTATCTGCATTATTCCAGCCCACTAAGCCAAATTGCAGCATCCTATAGCAGCTGATGCAAACATATTTCAATAATGCGGGATGTGGGTGGCTCTGTGGTCTAAACCACTGAGCCTCTTGGGCTTGCCAATCAGAAGGTCGGTGGTTCGAATCCCTGCGACAGAGTGAGCTCCCGTTGCTCTGTCCCAGCTCCTGCCAACCTAGCAGTTCGAAAGCACGCCAGTGCAAGTAGATAAATAGGTACCGCTGCAGCGGGAAGGTAAAAGGCGTTTCCGTGCGCTCTGGTTTCTGTCACGATGTTCTGATGCGCCAGAAGCAGTTTAGTCATGCTGGCCACATGACCCGGAAAGCTGTCTGTGGACAAACGCTGGCTCCCTCGGCCTGAAAGCTAGATGAGCACTGCAACCCCATAGTCACCTTTGACTGGACTTAACCGTCCAGGGGTCCTTTACCTTTTACCTTTTTTTATTTCAATAACTGCTTATTTACAAATGGTTTGGCTATCACTAATTAGCATAAAGTTTGTGTGTGTGTGTGTGTGTGTGTGTGTGTGTGTGTGTGTTAAATTTTAAATAAAAATGAATGAAATTTCTTTCATCATATGTTCTTTATGGAGATTCGGAACATTAACGGCAAGTTCTTCTTTTGCAGTGACCCGTATGTGAAACTGTCATTGTATGTAGCAGATGAAACCCGAGAACTTGCCCTGGTGCAGACAAAAACTATTAAAAAGGTAAGTGGTGATAATATATCCTTAACTGTTGGACAGTGTTCGAAATTAGCCAGGCGCATTTTACACCTGGCTGTCAGCTACTTGCGGCCAAGTGAAGACACCTGGGGACCAGGATGACGCCTGACGTCTCCACCATTTGGAGGTGCATGCCTGGGGATCCTTGAATCGTGATTCTTTTCCCACACTAATACCATACCCTGTAGAATTCTATGTGTTATATTTCATGTGCACAATCAGAATGAAGTTCAGGAACCCAAATGCTTTTTCTGTGCAGCCTGAGCAGGGGCAGTGAACAAGGTTATGGTTAATTGTTGTCTCTTTTCTTCACTTACACCACTCCACTGCCCAGATCACAGTTGTGAAAAGTATCCCTGTGTAATGCCCATGCCACAAAATGTATAGCATAACACGCATACACACATTTATGAGCCACCTTGAGGGGCTCGCTTAAGGGTTTTTCCCACTTGTTGCCGGGTGGTGCTGTGGGTTAAACCACAGAGACTAGGGCTTGCCAATCAGAAGGTCGGCAGTTCAAATCCCCGTGACGGGGTGAGCTCCCGTTGCTCCGTCCCTGCTCCTGCCAACCTAGCAGTTTGAAAGCACGTCAAAGTGCAAGTAGATAAATAGATACCGCTCCGGCGGGAAGGTAAACAGCGTTTCCGTGCACTGCTCTGGTTCGCCAGAAGAGGCTTAGTCATGCTGGCCACATAACCCGGAAGCTGTACGCCGGCTCCCTCGGCCAGTAAAGCAAGATGAGCGCCACAATCCCAGAGTCGGCCACGACTGGACCTAATGGTCAGGTGTCCCTTTACCTTTTTATACATTTTTAAAAAATGAAAGAATGAATGAATATCAATTTTGGCCACAACTTTAAAAGGTTATCCTCTGAAATACTTGGTGCAAAAAGTGGTTTTCTGTGCCAATCATAAATTTATATTTGTCATTTTTACCAGCGATTCTGCTTCAGAGATCCAGATCTACTCCTCTCCTTGCACACACTGACCATGTACCCTCTCGCTCTCTCCCACTCCCCAGTAACGTGTTGAAGAATTTTAATAATGAAATATTTAACGGCCTTCATTAAGACATCTCTGCCCAGGTCATCAGCAATCTGCCTCCCACTGTGAAGTTCCTATTTATAGTTGACGTCTATTTCTGGCTCATCCCACTTCACATGCCCTCCCACACGAAGTTTGCTCAGCAAATGAATTTGAAGCCTTTTGACGACAATGTCTTTATTGCGGATGAAAGCTGTTGCTATGATGTTTTTCACCCTCTCTAGTTCTTTTTTACTTTCCTTTCTGATATTCTTAACAAAGAATGTCACTTTTGTTTTAATTGCAGCGAAATGTCAGACCTTCAGCGTTTTCTAAAGCTCTTTAAGGTGTTGCTAAATGTGATTTCCCCTCCTCCTTTTTTCTTGCAGACATTGAATCCGAAATGGAATGAAGAATTTTATTTTAGAGTAAGTGTTCTGCTTTTAAATGACAGGCATATTTCCTGTGCGATCAGCTGGCATCTGGCTCTGTGCTGTTGGCTATGGAATGTTGAATTAGATAGCCCATAATCTAATGAGCCAGCAAAGCAACTCTTATTTTCTTAAACATGCTATAAACCAAACGTTTACAAAACATTTATGTCAATATGAAACATGGCCTTCTCTGGAAATGATTTTGTAATATACAATAGCACTTTTAATTTGCAACATGTTTTATCTTTTTCACAACATCCCTGCGAGGTGGGTCAACTTTGGGTGTTCTACACTAGTGGTTATCCCAATTTCCATTCACAGGATATTTTAGGCCAAGGGGAAAAGATGGAGGCAAATAGACATATAGAGGAAACAAAGGGCTGTGAATGAAAAAGGCTGGAGGTGGAGGAGAGGAAGTAGGTTTCATTTGCAGGTTGTTTATAGATAGGTTCAAGCTTTTTAAACGGTGAAGATTGCTGGACTAGTATTCTAGTTTTGTGGGACAAGAGTATTGAAGCTGAGCAATAAATCTATTGCATTGGATGAAGACTAGAAAACAGGGATGCAGAAGCCAAGGCTACCCAGAAGGCACTGGGATATAGTTCTCATCATCCCTCTTGGCCTTGTTGTCTAGGGTTGATGGGAGTTGCTGTCCATCATCTTGAGAGCCATAGGTTCCCAATCCCTGCTTTCAGCCCAATCCAAGTTTGTATCCATAGTCCTAGTACCATAATTTCCTGCTCCCAGTACAGTTGTGTCACAAGCGCTTGTGGCATGCTCAATGGCAGTGGGTGAATCTGCCTGAAGAAACCTTGTTGGGATGGAGTGCAGAGGATGACTTCCTACACCTACCAGAAATTAGCAGCAGTAGAGATAGGGACGCAGGTGGCGCTGTGGGTTAAACCACAGAGCCTAGGGCTTGCTGATCAGAAGGTCGGCGGTTTGAATTCCTGCGACGGGGTGAGCTCCCGTTGCTCGGTCCCTGCTCTTGCCAACCTAGCAGTTCGAAAGCGCGTCAAAGTGCAAGTAGATAAATAGGTACCGCTCCAGCAGGAAGGTAAACGGCGTTTCCGTGCGCTGCTCTGGTTCGCCAGAAGCGGCTTAGTCATGCTGGCCACATGACCTGGAAGCTGTCTGCGGACAAACACCGGCTCCCTCAACCTATAGAGCGAGATGAGTGCTGCAACCCCAGAATCGTCTGCGACTGGACCTAATGGTCAGGGGTTCCTTTACCTTTACCTTTAGAGATAGGGAGTCCTACTTTCAGCAGTGTCATAGTGTGGGGTTGTTGACTAGCTAGCCACACCTTTCCATGTAGGTTTGGCTACTGGCATTGGTAAGGGGCTAGCCAATCATCGTCTACACTCTTTCTGTCTGAGATTTCCACTCTGCTTCCGGTATTTATTTCCAGTGAAGACATGAATTTTCTTTCTTACCTCTGATTTACCCAAGAGCAGAGCCATCGGTTCTTACAAATGAGCCACTTTATCAGTGGGGCTGGTTTTCAACATCGCAATATATCACCAGCTAAATATCGTGATATACCATTACATCATGATGTCTGAAATAAGGAACTATTTAGATGTGAACAGTAGGGCTGGGCCATATCTGGTTTTCAACACTGTGATATATTACCAGATAAACAATGTGATATACTGATATATCACCATGTCTGAGATAAGGATGGATCTATGTAGAGGCGTTGGCTGGCTCCAGTTTTTCCCACATTGTGATTTTTGCATAGCTGTCTGTACACACACAGACACCCCACATCATTCATAATTTGCAGTATATTGCCAGGTCCAAAATTATGACACCAGTATCACTGGGATACCAAGCACACAAAACCATGGGACCAACTTATGCGTCAGAGCTTTGGTCCATCTGTTGCTGTGCTCTCTGCACTGACTGGTAGTAGACTCTCCTGAGTCTCAGAGTCTTCTGCACTCCTGTCTGTAGATGTTGGGTATTTAATTTGGGACTTGACTTAAGGCAAATTTAATTAACTCCCCTGGCATTTGGGTGTGCATCGTCTTCATTAGAGTGCCTTGTGCTCATGCCACTTCCTCATTCTCATTAAACAAAACATGAGGCAAGAGAGTTTTAAAGACCTAGTGTAGTTGTGGCCACAATTTTGGCAAATGTGTCTCAGGCCCGCTCCCAAACTTGGAAGAACGCCATTGTAATGTACATCGTGACACAGAAGTGTTCTGTAGAAGGCTATACAGATGAGTCCAAGGGAGAAGTCGGATTTGAGCCCATATCTTTCTGACCAAGTGCACTTTATCCCATTTCTTTGTTTTGTTTTAAATGTTCTGCTCTACACCAAAGAAAATCCCCTGTGTTGCGAAACAGAACACTCTGAACAACAAGCAACACGTCGGCTAATAATATACTGAAAATATTTTTATAACACTGTTTCAAAATTCATAAACATAAGACATATAATATGTGCATGGAGTCACAAACTAATAAGAATCAAATAAATGTTCCATGAACAGTGTTAAGTTGTGGGTGAACATATCAGACGACACAGCAATTCTTCAACAGCTCTTGTTTATTCACAGGCCAGAACAGAACTGAACTGAAGGGTTCAGCCAGCCTGCTTATATAGAGCTCCACTACAACGCAACTGTAACACTTTCTGTAACTATCCAATCACTGAGAGTCACTTTCAATCCCTTATTTGCATACGTGGACCTGAGTGAAAACTACGTACAGTATCCCCCTGCTGGCACAGGGTGAGAACTTCAGTACATAACAAACAGGAATGGTAGGAGTGAAGTGACTGTCAAAGATCACTGAAATAGAGGCAGAATGCCTTTCCACAGTCAATATCCTACAAACGTGAGATGATGGGTGCTCCAAACATTGCAATAGGGTGCTCCAAGCGCAGCACACTTTTTAGTGATAGCTGATCCTTGGACATTTGATGTACCTTTGGGGAGTATTAATTTGTTTATTATCCTGGAAGAACTGTACTGTCTGCTGCTGGAATATTTATTTGATTCTTATTAGTTTGTGACTCCATGCACTTACTAGATGTATTCTGTTTAAAAATATTGCCAGTATCTCACTTGTTCTGGCTTATTCCGGCCTAGAAAGCCTCTATTCAAACATGACCGCACGGACAATTTCTCTCCTCCAGTTTAAGAGGTTTCTGATGGTGGTTTGTTTATTTTTAGTTTAGTTTTGTTGCCATACACATTTTACAAGTGCATTGCGGCCAGCCACTTTTTACTGTTTCACCTGTCCCGATACTCACCTGCTTCACCCTCACACATCCCTTTCAAGGGCCTGCCCTTGAAGCTGTCCCAGAAACTCCAGCGGGTGCAGAATGCTGCAGCGAGGCTCCTCACGGGGTCCCTGCCATGGGAGCATATTCACCCAGTGCTTTACCAGTTGCACTGGCTCCCAGTTTAGTATTGAGTAAGGTTTAAGGTGCTGGTTTTGACCTTTAAAGCCCTTTGTGGCTTAGGGCCCTTGTATTTACGGGACCACCTCTCCTGGTATGCCCCGCAGAGGACCTTAAGGTCCATGAATAATCATAGTTTAGAGGTCCCAGGCCCTAAGTTTTAAATTTGCTGTTAGCTGCCCTGAGCCTGGTTTTCTGAACCAGGAAATGTGGGGTATAAATACAAATTTATTATTTATTATTTCCAGGGGTTGGTAGCACTGAAGTTTTGACAATCCATTTAGTGGGGAGAGTGACTGATTGGGATGATGAAAGCAGTTCAACTTGTTGCTTTAGTCAATAAAGGCAAGAGGGGAAGGACTAAGCAGTAGATGCCAGGATTAGATTAAGTGATTAGTGGACGTCAGCACCCAAACCGTACATGTGTTATAAATACGATGGGTAAATTTTGCATTTCCAAGTTCTAGTCTTTACTACTTTGGAAATTCATTTTGAAAGCACTGGCTTTAAGGGACCAGTCTTTACAGCCTAATCCTATAAAGTTGCACAATATGTAGGCAAAAAGGATTAATTTCACAGTTACGGATGGCCAGAGCCATACCAGAGAGGCAAATATATCATGAATGAAACTGCAGAGCAGTTTGTATTTTTAAGGATCATATTTGGAATTTGTTTTAAAGGTGCATCATTTTACACTTATTTTACATGATCCATGAAAAAAACACACCACTCATTTGCATTATACTTTCCCCAGGCTGGCTTACTCAACAAGATGAAGGGAAAGTAGAAAATAATATTTTAAATGATTTCTCAGATTTAATATTGCAAGTGAACAGGACTTTCATATTGTTAACCAGTTACTATAGAACGCTGTCTAAAATCTCGGATGTCTTTCTTTAAAAAGAGAAAGGCAGAGAGAGAGAGAGAGAGAGAGAGAGAGAGGAAATGGAGGCAAGGTAATATTTCAGCAGTTTAAATTTAATCTTTTGGAGCAGCTGCCTGTAAACACTGGGGCATTGTAGATTGTTAAAACTGTAGTATCTTTTTCAAATAGTGTCTGTGCAGTTGGACTTTTTTTGTTAGCGTTTTGGAAACAATATTTTTAGCAGTTTCTCAATTTGGAAAGATCATAAGTGGTTTTCAAGTTGATTTTTATAGCATGCTTAAACAGAGAAAATAGAGACGATTTTGTTTCTGCAGTCTTCCTTGCTGTCCCAGACACATTGATCTCTTCAGTGTTCTCTATAAGGAAGAGTGGGAAGAAATGGTCCAAGCCTGTTTTGATTAGTAATGCACAATCCCTGGGAATTGTCTTGGCACTGAACCCCACATGTCTGGTCCCGGCTTTTTCCATTCCAGTCACAACAAAGTTTAATACACAGGAATCTTTCTACCAGAACTTACGTCTGGTCATGTTATACTTCAGGTTTATAATGCTGCGATCCTAAACACACTTACCGTTGATCACGGAGGGGCTTGCACCACAATCCTATTTATGTTTAGCTTATGCTCACTTAATTTGGGAATAAGTTCTATTAGACAGAGTAGGACTTAACTCCGAATAAACATGCATTCACCACATAACACTTTCTATTGATGACACGTTGGCTCAGTTTGCACAATCAAATCCTTTGGTCCTGTTAATAACTGTTAATTATTGCTTTGTTTATCACTGCAGTTCCAAAAACCTCGAGTGTTGCTGGGGTGGGTGGGGAAAAATATATCAGCCCTGAATTCAGAGCTGTCTCAGTTTTAGGCCTAGGTCTGAATGAGGAGATTCCCCCCCCCCCTTAAGATTTTATTAAAACTTTTTTAGAATACAGCAAGATGAAAGAAACTAATCTAAATAAAAACAGAGAGAGAGAGAGAGAGAGAGAGAGAGAGGAAGGAAGGAAGGAAGGAAGGAAGGAAGGAAGGAAGGAAAGAAAATGCAGAGCCCTCCCTCAGAGGTAACTCTTAACCCTTGTCTCACTCAGAAAGTGTTGGCGCTTCCCAGTGCTATTTTTCTAGAAAAATAGGTGCCAGAACTCACCATGAATGCTTCCCTTGTTCTCTTATACAGTCATACCTCAGGTTACAGATGCTTCAGGTTGTGTTTTTTCAGGTTACAGACTGCTGAAACCCAGAAGCACCGGAACGGGTTACTTCCGGGTTTTGGCGGTTGCGCATGCGCAGAAGCGCCAAATTGCAACCTGCGCGTGCGCAGACGCACTGCTGTGGGTTGCAAACGCTGTGGGTTGTGAACGTGCATCCCGCACGGATCACGTTCGCAATCCGAGCGTCCACTGTAATGGCAATGGTGCCCATCTGAGAGGTGCCGGAACTGAGTTCCTGTGAGTTCCAGCTGGGGGGAAAAACCCCTGGACCCTCCCAGCTCTTACCCGAGAACTTTCCTTTCTTATCCCAGTTTCCAACCCTTACCTTTAACATATTGTTACAGCTGTTGTAAACAGAGCAACAGGGGTGGCAGGAATCATGAGAGAAGCGATGACCGGGTTTCACGGTTTTTCCCACATTGCAATTTTTATTTTTTTTTTACATAGCACATGCACACATGATTTGCGATATATTGCCATGTCGAATATTATGAAACCGCTTCCACGATGTGGACTTCAAACCGATTTTGGACGGTATATCTTGCAGCCCTTCCAGTATAGAAAATAAAGAGCTTGGTGAAGCATTCGTTATAAGTTTGCTTCCGAACTTTCATGGAATATACCAGGGATGGGGGACCTTTCAAATGTTGGACTCTCAGCTCATCAGCCCCAGTTAGTCATGGGAACTGCCAGCATCTGATGCTTTGTGTGGGAGATGTTCCCTGTCTAACCATGGGACTCTCGTTGCAGCCTGGTTTTATGTTGTCTGCGTCAACATATGCATGCTGCTGTTTTTCTTTTAAATCAGGCTTCATCAAATCAACGTTTCTAACATTAAAAGAAGCTCACCAGCCGGCTTTGCTTGCATGTCCCTACCCCACCTTGGAGTGAAGACAGGGGGTGGGATTAGTCATGGCTAACTTAATGCTAATCATTCGCATAGCAACCCTGTGTGCAGGTTTTTCAAAGGCTGGTTTTTCTGCTGTTGAGATTAGATATATGATCGCTAGAAATTTGTTTGCGTGTCGAGGTCCCCAAGCCACCCCCTAAATAAATCACAATTCACACAGACATTTTTGTTTAAGGTTTTTGGCATAATTTTGGCCACAGATTTATTAAAATACATAATGTGAGTGGTTGCTTAGGTATTTGTTACGACTATCTGTCCCCGCCCCGGGACAGAACTGACTTCCGGATTCCAGCAAAAGCCAGTAAGGGAAAACAATATTGGGGGGAGAATGGCAGCATACCGTCACCCCTCCCCTCATGCTCCCAGGGGCTTGCACGGCCCTAGCCCCTTGCCGGGGATACGGACAAAAGCACGGTAAACCCCTGGATTCCTTTAATGGAATTCCCTTGCAGCAGCAGCATTGGAGGGGCAGGCATAGCCAACCCTTACTCCTCCACCAACCAATTTTTAACCAATGCCTAACTGCAACCTTACAAGTTGTGACGATTTGCTGCGCAGTAGGCAAAAACCAAATGGCACCAGCCAATCTGCCAAATGGGCAAAATTCCTACCGGGCCCCTGCCCCAAAAGCAGACGACCCCATGACAGGCATAGCAAGGTCAAACGCAAGAGCCCTAAATTAGGGAGGGTGGGTGGGTGATCCGATACACGCAGCAAAAGGGACTGAAAAAACTGCGTCCCAAGAATAATATAACCTTCAAACCATCCCTCTAAATGGTAACATCAAAATCTCCCCAACAACTCAAATTGGCCCAATCACAGTCATGGCCATCCAAATGGTCCCGCCCAGTAACCAAGAGGGGGTGTCCTGTTAGACCCCATCGCAACACGTGCTCTCCATGAAGGAGAACACGCTTTGCTGAAATTATGGTGGGCAGTAAGTGATTATCCCATTGGATAATCTGCAGTTGAAGTCCGTTCGACTTCCAAAACGTTTGGAAACCCAAACGGCTTCTGATTGGCTGTGGCAAACTCCTGCAGCCAATCAGACACTGCGGAACCCGCGTCGGACGTTCGGGTTCCAAAGAACGTTTGCAAACCGGAACACTCGCTTCTGGGTTTGCGGCGTTCGGGAGCCAAAACGTCTGAGTAGCAAGGCGTTCAGGATCTAAGGTACGTCTGTATGTTCTTAGAGGGAAATGAAGTATCCAGGTTGTGATCTGGAGATCATACCTGTTTCTTTAACAGATCCTCTTTTTCTCTCTTAAATTATAGGTGTTATTTGGGGGGGGGGCAGCTGGGCTGACTGATACAGTCGTGGTGAGACATTAGCTCCTATAAGGAGTCAAAACACCCTATTTTTTTGGTGCGTTTTCTTGGGTTCTGCTGGGCGATGGGGAGAAAGGTGGAGTTTGCTTGTCCCTAGACTTGGTCCTAGGCCTCTGGCTTGCCTTCTCTTTGCTTTGCCCTTGGAAAATTCAACTCTGTTTCTTCATGTCAAACCCAAGATTCATTTAAAAACAGTGTAAATGAAGAACGTTGAATTAAATAACTGCTAAATAACTGTTAGTCTGTTTTTAAAAAAATAATTCCATTAAATTCTTTATTATATCTTGTAGGTAGATCCATCTAACCACAGACTACTCTTTGAAGTATTTGATGAAAATAGATTGGTAAGTGTTCTTTTATCTTTAGTGTACATTCAGTGGCTGTGCCATAACCACACCCTTTTTTGCAGCCGACATAAAGTGAAAGCGGTGGAATACTTATCAAATGGTTGCATGTGGGGATATGAATTGTGACCTTTTTTAATGGATTGCAGGCTTATAAACAGTTTGGAGTTTCCTGTTGGAATCACTGAAAGGCAGGAGTGGGGTCAATCAGGAGTCTCTCACCTTCTGCTCTGCTTTTATTATAAAGGACTGTTTTGCTTTTTAAACTGTTGGTTGCTGCTTCCTCAGAGATATATATATTAGTAGGAAAAGGAATATTAAAAAAAATAAATGACATGGAATGAAATGAATACATGCTACGTGGAACGGAACCCCAGCGCATTTGTTTTAAACCCATTGGAGTCGGTTAATAGGTGACTAGTAAATTATGGAGGTAAATAAATAAATGCATGAAAACAGCTTTGGGTGGTGATGGAAGGAAATGGGTATTTAGCCCTTTCTTTGCCCACTTCTCTGATTCACCATAGAGTCAGGCTCCCCCCAATTTCAAACAAGTATTTGTGAGGTGAAAGGACCCAACTCTGAGCAAGATGCGTGTGGTGCTATGTCTTGATTGAAGTGAGTGTGGAAGCCCTTGGGAGATGGAGCTATGTTTATACTTCATATTTCATTACCTATGAGGACCTTCTGGATTAGGGATTGTGTATGTATGAGAATAACATCAGCACCAAACCTAGCTGTCATTTGTGCTGTGTGTGTATCTCTATCTATCTCAGACCCTCCAAGTATCCCAGATTTACAGAAGCCATCCTGATTTCTAATTTGATCCCGGGATGTCCCACTTTTCCTTAGGACATACCTATTTTCTTTGGGGAAATTTTGGAGGGTGTGGAGTTTGTGACCCCTGCGCAAAGGAGATCAGTAACTATACAACCATTAGGAGACATCTGAAGGCAGCCCTGTATAAGGAAGTTTTTTAATGTTTGATGTTTTATTATGTTTTTATATATTTCGGCAACCCGGTCAGATGGGCGGGGAATAATAATAATAATAATAATAATAATAATAATAATAATAATAATGGAATAGGACATCCCTATTTTCATTGGAGAACTCTATATCTATCTATCTATCTATCTATCTATCATCTATCTATCTAATAGAAATACGTCCTGTAGTCCAAAATGCTGGATTCCCAGAGATGTTCCAGACGATGTGCCTGTTCTTTTTATTATTATTTTTGTGTAGTGAGGAATCATGGCGTTGTCGTCATTAGCAGAGTCCAGTTTTGCTAGTATAGATTATAATACTTATCCTCATCAGTCTTTATCATTTTAAGCTACTCCTTGTAATTGGGCTGCTTCCCCCCCCCCCCCGGCCCCTGTATGGGAAAACAAGTGCTCAGAAAACAGAAGCAGAGGTGCCCAGGATATGGTTTTGACTCAACACCCACATGATTTTCCACAACTCCTTCTCCAAGGCTTTCTTTTATAAAAGCAGGTTGTTCTGTTTACTTCTGCTATAAGACTGTTTGGTTTCATTGGCCCTTCTTTCTAATTCGCACTGGAAGAGCATTGTCAGAATCTGCCTCAGCTACAGTTCCTACCTTCTCCTTCCACCCCCTCCGACATTTATCAAAACCGCCATGTGTAGCAGAGCCGAATTCGGGCATTGTTTAATGTTGAGTCTGTTTGTTCTTCTGGAGCGTTTTGGCTCCTAACAAAGCAGAGCTCTATTCCATGTTGACAATCTGAGCTAGTAATATTGCTAACTTTCTCCCTGGACGCTCGCCAGCGTGGGGCAGCGTTTCTGGACGGTGTTTTAAGTCAGATCAGTACAGCTCTTCACAAACACCCCTGCGCTCCAGATCTCAGCTGCCTTCTCAGCCTCCCAAAAGCCGAAAAAGGAAGATTGTTGCTTGCTCCTGTCTGCTGCTTGAATTGTGTGTGTGTGTGTGTGTGTGTGTGTAAGAGTTTCTTCCTCCCCCCACTCACCCCCCAAACCGCCTCTCCTGGAAAACGCTGTGTATAGCTGGAGCGGGTTATTATAGTTCGTTTACAGTGGCAATATGATATCTGTGTCTACCACTCCAGCAAAAAAAGCTTGCTACTTAAATCACTTTTTAGGGGAGAAAGATATAGTTCCTAGCCGTTCTTTAATATGTGCATTAGTCAAACGAAACTCGAAGGCTTCAGCCAGCTTTGAGCAAATGCAATCTCCGTGTGTACCTTCCTCTGGCCATTTTTGTGACTCCCCGATCTGCCTGAGGACTTCAATGCAATATCAACAAAGTACTGGTGGGGGTCTTTGGTGGGTGCTGCTGGTGGTCTGTGTCTCGCTCCCCCCCCCTCCGTTTTTTATTTTTTGTTTGGTCTGGTTTAGTACAAAAGGGTTCTGTGAATATGATGTACTTTTAGATTTATAGCAGAGCTTGAGTGTGTTTGCTGCCTCGGTCAGCTGTGAGAGATCTCCCGCTGGGGCCGCTCCTTTCTGATGGAAAAGGAGCAGCTGTGAAGGTGCTGTTTCAGTCTCTTGCTGGTATTAAAGAAGAAAAAAAATAGCTGCTTGCATTGGAGAGGGGGAAATGGGTCATGTGATGCCAGCCACCCTACCCTATGTCACAGTGTGGAGGAGCGCTGATTGCTCTTATCCAATCATGCCTGGAATGTTGCTTGCCACTTGGGCTATTTCTGCTATCTGTCGCTATCAGTACAGCAGTGCTAACAGTTTGGCAGATGGGACACTTTTCCTCGGAGTTTATGTCTTCAGTTCTTAACTTCTGGCAGTGCCTGGACTCGTTGCCGTCTCCCCCCCTCTCCTCTCTCCCGGAACGATGGCCCATCGGCTGCGGTTTCATTTTGGCTCCGGGCGAAGCAACACAGCTCCCGAGTCGGAGATCTTAGACCACGAGAGAGAAGATGATGACTTTTTCATGTCATTCCACACTTTACCGAGAAGGAACGGGCCTCACCCTTTCTCCAGGCGCAGAATGGATTACGGCGACGGGAGCCGGGATCTGCGGGAAGCCAGTTCCTTGAAAAGGAGCACGTCCATGTTTATCCCCCAGCTTCTAAACAACATCGATGCGCGTCCGACAAGGAGCTCCTCCATGCAGATCTCTCTCCAGCGTAAGGCAGTAAATGGACATTCTGACGAGTGTGGGGGCCCAGAGTCCCCTCTGGAGGAGACAGGTAACTTTTCAGATCTAGGGGAGCATTGTGAATCTCTGGTTGGAAGCCATTCTTCTCAAAGTAGTCCGCAGGTGACTCCAGATAATTCTCCACCGAGGCAGACAGAGAACATGGGGCACGAGATCAACGCTGGGTCCTCTAACCATACAATATTTTGTACAATACCTTCCAATAACTGGAATGATGACAGCGCAGCCACGGCTCAAGATAGCGAAACGAACCCTGCATCAGGGTTAAACATCAGCGGGGTGAGGATTCAGCACAGAGCTTCCAGTGTGGACGTTCCTCACGTTACGCTGATGCCCTTTGGTTCCGAGGCTCAGAATGCCTCTTCTCCCTCTGAACCCAGGCGCTGGTCTTTGCAGCACCTGCCCGATGGGTCCTCCAGTTCGGGGAAGAAATTGTTTGTCTTCCAGTTGCAGCAGTCTCAGTCGAACAATGCAGAGGCGGGAGCAGATTACAATTTTGGTTTCACCGGAACAAAAGGGGATAGGTTGGTCAGGTACCCACGGATACGGCTGGAAAGGAGTACCTCGTACCCAGTTCAGCCCCATCCGGCACGAGTCAGCCCCACGGAGGACGATGGCGTGAATCCGGCACTTCGTGGAAATTGCAGGAACGGCTCTGAAATATCTCGAAGTGGTTCAGTGGAGCGGGTTTCTCCTGGGCAAGGGTGCACCTTTAAAATCCGTCCCGATCAAAACTCAAGGCAGCAGCATTTCAGAATCCTTGTGACTCGTGGGACTAATGAGAGAGGCCAAGGTTCTGGACAGGAAAATCCTAATGCTCCTGGTTCTGTGGCAGGCAACTCCTCAGTAAGTAGGAACATTAATGTGCTGGTGATAACTTAAATTTTCACTCATGGTGATAACTTACATTTTCACAAATACGCTTTGCACAGTTTGCATAATTGTTTACAACTCATAATGCTAGCAGGAACTATATTCCTCTAGAACAATCTCAGAGCATCTTCGGTTCATTAAGCTAAAATAGCTTTCAGCTATGACTGCATCCATTGCAATGTTTTGAGGTCTCCTAGCAACTCACACGTTACTTAAGTCAATGTTACGTCATCCAGGGTTACAATAGGATTTAGTTTTACAAAAATCTGTAAGCCACTGTGCTGCTGTTTATAAATAGTGCCCACTTCGTTAAAAAAAAAGTTGCTTCTTGAAAAATAAATACAATACACTCACACAGTGATCAGAGTAATTCTCTACTGTGTGTATGAAGGAACCACAATTTTGTATTGGGGATTATAATACCGTTAAGTGAAATGATTCACAGGGACTGTATTGCTTTCTGTCTAGTTATAACTTCGTAGTGGCAGAAGCGAAACCATTGTGAAACGCCAAGCAGGTTTGTGTGTTCTGCTCATTCCATTTGCGTTTTATCTTTTCAGCCATTCGCTGTTAACAACGCGCTAGAGTTTTGATTTGAGGCAATGCACATCTTTGGAGGGATAAATGCTTTTACATTTAACACGCATAATGTGTTGAAGCTGAGCTCCAACCCAAATAATATTACTTAAGAGAATGACAAAAGTGAAAAAGTAAATACTGTGTCCAATTATTGCACAGTGGCATCTAGAGCAGCAGATGCTATGTGAACACATGTGCAAGAACAGAACTTTAGCCGTTTCTTGCTTCCATCACCATACGGGCATCGCTCTCTCAGGCATACTTAAAACGTATTTCAACAAAGCAAAGCAACGCCTGACTATGGGAGGGCAGTGTGATGACTGCTGCTTTAATCGCGAAAGCTGCATCCTAATTTTACTTCTTGGAATGTCCATACATCTACATGTCGAGAAGACTGAAGAAATAAACTTATTTACTTTAGAAGCAATGCCACCTTCCTTCTCTTTTAGGAATTGTGTGGTCCTATATAGCGTATGTAGAATTTTCTCTAGATTTCCGGGGGGGGGGGAGGGGAGGGAGTGGTGTAAGGAAGGAACCAGCAAACATTTTAATTGGTTTGCTTTCTCTTGGGATTTTACTGCCCCTGCCAAATCCTCCAGGTTTTATCGTAGACATATCGGAATGGCATTAAAATGGTTATTACAGGCGCTGAAGATTTTAAAGGGGAAAGGGCCCCTCTGTTTTGATGCTTCTACAGCAGTAATAATTTTGAACGAGTGATCTAAAGCAGATATACGGAGTGTTAAGTGTTGAGCGAGCTTTAGATATTCCGGAGGGTGACTGAGAGAGGCAAGGACCGTGTTGGAATTATGGACCAAATTCTGCCTTAACTCTTGAGCCTTTGAGTGGGGCGAATTTCATTATTTTATGTGTATTAATTCACAAGTGATGAGAGAGTGAGCGGGCATGCACTCGCCACAGGGTCATGTAGCAGCCTTGTCAAAAAAAATTTAAAATGTTGAACTTCAGAGTGTATTTTAAAAAAAGATGCATATTTTATTAGATGCATGTCCTTTGCTATTCTGAGAGTTGGAGGAGGCTGAGCACTTTTGAATTAAATAAATGTGTATGCCCTTTGATTTGAAAAAGCTGACAATAGAACCAGAGCAGAAAAATGCAGCTGGGGGAACTAAAATTGACAGCTTTTTGAAATACCAGCTTCATTCCGAGTGAATGTACATATGTACACATAGATAAATGAAAAGGGGTATTTAAAGGCTGTATATCTTTCCCCATTTCAGGGAAATACTTGATGCTATATTGTATCTAAGTACAAAATAAAGGCTTAAAAGAAGTCAGATCTGCAGATCTGCATCAGCTTAGTCTCTCCAGAACATAGACAATAATTGCATAGACAATAATTGCATGCAATCAAAGATTGAAGTTCCCCGCGGACAGTGCCAATGATATAAGTATAAAAAAATCTAAATGGCAGATCTGTGTTCGATGAAACAAAAAAAAAAAGGACAGCAATGTGTGAACATTTTTGATTACCTGTAGAGCCTGATTATTCAGAATTATTCAACGTATAGCAGACAGCACTGATTGTTCCTTCAGAAAGTATTATGGGTTTACGCTGCAGAAATGGCAGATTGGACAACCCTCTGGGGGACTCATTTAACACAATTAAAGGCATCACTATGCTCTGTAGACCAGTCTATAATAGTTATTAGATTCAATAACATGCTTGCCAAACAAACACTGTTAGCTGGCAAGCCTTGATATTAGGTACAAATTGCCACCTTTCAGCAGTTGGCAAATATAAACCATGTTGATGCATGCACGCTTTGGACTCAATTGCATTATACGTTGAAAACTGTGCCATTACTACTTTAAGCAGATATGGCTTCCCCCAAAGAATCCTGGGAACTCTAGTTTCTTAAGGGTAGTGAAAGACGTCAGGAGAGCCTGCACAGAACTACAACTCTCAAGAGTGCTTTATCAATCAATCCCTCTTCCCGGGGAACTCTTGGAATGGTAGCTCTGTAACTCTCAGCACTACAGTTCCTAGGATTTTTTTGGGAGGGGGGGCTGTTTGTTTGTTTGTCTGTTTGCATCTTTTTGTTATTCGTAGAATCATAGAATTGGAAAAGTTGGAAGCACCTGCATTGAAACTATTGATCATCTAGTAAGCTTGCGGAATTATATGAAAGCTACAACTAGTTTGCATATATTCTAAATTAGATGGGTGTGCAACACAACCTGTTGGACGCAACTTTTTCACATCTGATGCATGAGATTTCCCATCGACACACATTTTCATAGATAAGTATGTCGAAGGGAGAACATTCTTTGCACTTGAATCTGATAGACCGGTAACTCCGTCTTTCCTACACAAGCGTTCCATTCTATACTTTGTGACTTTGGTTTGTTTTTAGTGTTTTAAAATGGTAAGCTGCCTCAGGTGCCTTGGCAGAGAGGCAATATACGAAATGCATTAAACAAATAACGCTCAGGCGCACACACGGCACAAACCCACACTTCCTTAACCCTAATACAGTCAAAGCCGCGAGGAGAAATTCGGTATGGGCTTAATGGGTTGACATTTTCCATTGTATATTAACATTTGGGCGCTTGAACTGAGGCAATGAGCACGGCCAGAGCATTCTTTAAGTAAGCATTTTCCAGATATTCATCTAAACTGCTGCTGTCCCTCATCCAAGTGGCTGTCTGCTTTTTTGCTTAGCTTAGTTGCGCAAGAGAGCCGAGTGCTTAGAAATGAAAACTCTCTATATCGAATACACTTAGCTGTGGGCGCATGTGTGCTGTATATTCTGGAGGCTGAGAGCGGCTACTGTGCGGAAGCCCAGTTCAGACATTGAACCAGAGTGAGCTGGGGTAAGTCTTCAAGTGGTCTGCCATCATCCCATTTGCTTCTGTTGTTTGACAATGGGAGGTAATGAAATTCGAAGGTTCCGCTTTTGGTTTTTAAAGAAACCACAGCTTTCTTATTATATTAGAATTTGGGGGGCTGGTTTGTTCTAACTGTGGTTAGTTCAGACAAAGGAGGATAAAGCAATGGTTTCAGATTCTGGTTTGTTAGTTAATTGAAGATGGAAGGAGGGGAGAGTGTGAGGCTACAGCTTGTTCTCTTATCATAGCACGAAACCATAATTATAACTGGGCTATTATGTACTTTATTTATGAACTGGCCATTAATAAATGTTAATCCAAAAGTGCGATGTTGTCTTTAAAAAAAAAAACAACAACAACAAAATTGGAGTTTGAATTGATTAGTAAAAAAACCTAACTTGATGGACTGTTGCTACTACTACTAATTTTAACACTGTCTCATAAGATTGCTTAGTTAAGAAGCAATGCTTACACAGTTTTGTTTTCTGTTTATCAGTCATGTTTTCTGTTTCCCATACTGCACCAGCTCAAAGAATGTTGGAGAGAGATGCCTTTACTGTTCTTCTAGCATTCTCCCACCGTAGTCCATTTTCTGCAGGTTTTTGTCCTTCACAGAGAGGTGGCTAGGGCTGTGCCTCGTGCAAGCTTTATCGTAGCTCAAGGAAAATTTCCAGTAAGCTCCTTAAAGTGCGATGCCAGTGAGGAACAGCGTTGCACTCGTATGCACCTATCCCATTTCAAGTGGATGTTAGCAGAAGGGGAGAGTCACTCCATTAGAAAGTCACCTCAATCTTATTTTGGGAAACCCTTTAAATCCATGGTGTGAGAGGCTTCTGTGTTTAATCAAACCAAACCCGTAGAGAAAAATATATTTTATGAAAGCTGCTTAGGCAAAATAGCTTCCAATCTTTTCCCCGGTTCAGCTAGTTTGTGATTATTTGATTGA
The DNA here is from genome assembly GCF_965112155.1 of Podarcis liolepis. Taxonomy (NCBI): domain Eukaryota; kingdom Metazoa; phylum Chordata; class Lepidosauria; order Squamata; family Lacertidae; genus Podarcis; species Podarcis liolepis. The sequence goes on along the minus strand of NC_139565.1, from coordinate 50,728,964 downwards.
TATAGGACCTGGGATTTGGTCTGAAGGCAGCAGCTGCTTCAAGGCTTATTTATCTGGAGTGAAAACATTCATGCGGGCGTCTGTAGTCCTATTGCTACTGAGTGTTTATGACCTTTCAAATATCTTCTCTTTTGGGCCGAAGAGCTTTCACACAGGCAGGATGCATTTCATTAAGAGTTACCATAAAACTGTTAGAATTCCAGCTCCATGATTGCAGTCATGGGATTGTTGTCTATTCCACAGAGTGGGAAGTGACGGCGACAGGATGTTTGTGTTGCTGTGTTCCGTGAAGTGGGACTAACTATTATCCTTTGTTCTTTCTTTTTGCTGTCTGATGCTAGAGAGAGAGGGAGCCATGTTGTGGTGCTCCGTGTGTGTTTAAATGTAAATAAAGTAGATTAGCCAAAATGCTGAGTTGCTGAGGTCTTATGCAAGCTGCAAAGACTCTGTGGATCCCTGAGTGTGCCGATGTCTGTTGGCATTGGTCGCTGTGATGTTCGGGCAGAAGAAAGCTTTTGAAGCTCCCGAATGAATGACCAGGAGGGAGAGAACATGCCAGTCGGGCATGTGTCTCTGCCAGGGTCCTACTCGAGTGTAGGACAAGCTCCTAACAGAAACTAGAGAAGAAAATAGGAGCACGTTGACCTAATATTTAAGCGCAATGCCTAATCTGTAGGTGCATGTCTTTGGAAGGCCCGTTCTGGATTCTGTTGGACTGATATTTTGCAAAGAAGTCTTTTCTGTATTTGTCTCTGCTGATATTAAAAACTGGGCTATGCTGTATTTTAGTACACGTCTTCACGTCAGCTGTATTGGTCTATAAAAGCAGCTTGGGTGAGGAAATGCCGCTATGTTTTTAGTTGACAAGGGTCTGTCTGAGAGAATTCCAGACACCCTTGGCAAATAAAAGATTCTAGAGCTAGAATTTCAGAGGAGCTGCTGACGAAGACATGGACCCTTAGAGGGCTTTAGAACATGGGTCTAGCTTGGTCACAAAATGCCCTGTGTCTTTCCTCCATTCTGTCGCATTATATCAAACTGTTAAATACCTATGCAAGGACTTTCTGGTGACTGCCATGGCTTGTCACGATACAATATGATAATCTTTATTGTCATTGTCCCATACAGAGCAATGATTTGTATACCAGCTGTGGAGGGATGGCTGGTGCTGCAGGAATCATTTTGCAGCCACAAGCAAAGCTTAGCAGGTGGTCTGTCCCAATTTGCCTTTGAGCGATGACTCTGCGTTGCAGAATGAGAGTTCTCTGTCCCTACAAACACATCACGTATTCCAGGCTTATGGTAGAGGTCTTAGTGGTTTCTCCTTCGTTGCTAATTCCCCCCACCTCTTGTTTATTTAGTATTTGGTGACATACTGTTGTGGCAGTCTTCTTGCATTTTGACTCTTTCTTTTAAATAAAAGGTAATTTTAGGCAGCAACACATTCCTCCTTTTTTTTTTTTTGAAAAATGGAAACAAACAAAAAGCAAGGTCTGTGTATACTTATTTGTTCTTTCTATATAACTTTTCAGGCATGAAAGCTCCTTTTGTTAGCAGGAAATATGAGTAAGTTATATAGCTGAAATTAGCTGTTCTCACAGTTCCCTTGTGAAAGGATACTTGTTGATGATGGGTTTTAATAATTCCATGTATCTGTTTTTGTCTCTCAAGCTAGGTGTATAATGCTTCTATAAATCAGAGTGTCAACCCTGGCTTTTTAAAGCAAACATTCTGGGTTCAAGGTATACAGATTCTATTTGGCATGTACTGGTTTAAAAGTAGGCAATCAGATTAAGATACCAAATGCTCGACAGATATGAATTTGTTTATTTATTGAGGCAACCAAGCAAGTAATGAACTTCCATATTAACAGAAGTCAGCCCTTGAAATCGCTTCTGAACCATCATGGACAAATGTGTGTTTTTGGATATTTAGCCTGAAAGTGCATGCTACCTTGAATCTCAAATGCCTTGGCTCCTGAACAAATCTGCTCCCGAACGATCGAAACCCGGAAGTGAGTGTTCCGGTTTTAGAACGATTTTCAGAACCTGAACGTCTGGCACGGCTTCCGATTGGCTGCAGAATACTCCTGCAACCAATCGGAAGCCGCGCCTTGGTTTTGGAACGCACTCCCAGAATGCATTCTGTTCAAGAACCAAGGTACGGCTGTATATTCTGTGGTGACGCTATTGACTTCATTCCCAAACCTGTTGAATTGCTGTCATGTAGTTGTAAAAGGGACCACATTGAAGCGAAAAGGTGCAGATACAAAGGGGTCCCGTTGGAAAAACCAAAAGTGATCTCTCTGACTAATACATGTATTTAATTTTCAAGCAATTTCAGAGTGATAGGCTTTGAATAATGGAGATCTTTCTGCAATAGTTAGTTTCTGCTCTTCACATAACAACATTTTTGTGAATCAGTTCATATAACACTGTAGCAATATCGTGGCTAGACTGGACTTCTGGATAGTGGAAACTAATACTTTTGCTTTTTATTTTTATTTTTGTTATTAAATTTCTATATCACTCTTCATCTGAGGATCAAAGGGCAGTTTCCAATATAAAAACACAACATACATAAGTTAGTAACAAACAAGCAAAATACTCCCCCATGGTTATCGAACCTAGCCGTAATTGGCATACTCCTATCTCCTGCTCTCTGTATAAAATTGCAGAGCTGCAATACAGAAAGGGAAGTTTCTCTTCATGTAGTAATACATGTTGTGGCCTAGTCGTACCGTAGTGCATGGATAGAGGATGTGAAATTTGTAGGTTTTTTTGTTTGCAGATTTAAAGGGTTCCTAAATGGACAAATTGAGAAAAAAACACAGTTCTGTAACTTCAAGTATCCCTGGGATAGCTCAGTTGGTAGAGCATGCGACTCTTAATCTCAGGGCCGCGGGTTTAAGCAAAAAGATTCCTGCATTGCAGGGGGTTGGACTAGATGACCCTCGTGGTCCCTTCCAGCCCTACAATTCTATGATTCTGAGTGTGTGGGAAAAGTTGAAACGTGGCCCTCCTGCTCACTTGGGCTTGTGGCCTTTTGGACACATGCTTGGGGGATTTCCAATCATTCTTTTTTAGGCTGAACCTCTTAAGTCTAGAAGGTAGTACTGTCCTGTTTAACAGTTTTGTGATGTAGGCTGAGGATAATGAAGTGCGTGAAGCTTTCTCACAGCGGTGCGGGTGATAGGCCAGCAACAACAAGGGCAGGAGAACCAGCACTGACAAAGAGTATGAATGTAGGAAGCTGACCTACAGAGTCAATTCATCTAAGCTGCTGTGACTGGCATTGGGACTCTCAAGCAAAGGTATCTTCTAGCGGCTAATCGGAGATATTATGCTCGTAATATGCAAGGCCATGAGCTCTGCTGCTGACCTACAGCAGCATAGGAGGGACGAAATGGAGAAGATGATGATTTCCAACAGCTTAGCAAGATTCAAGATGTCACGTTATTTCTTCTTATTTCAACTTTAAAACCAACCTCTTTATTGGGGAATGGGAAAGCATCAAACTAGATTACTAGATGAACTAGAACTACAGGACAGTTGCAGCATAAAGTCTACTGTGGGTAAACTGGTGGAAAGCATAATTAAAGAAGGAAGTGAAAGCATGAAGAACAACAAGACTTGGTGAGAAGGAACCAGCATAGCTTCTACAATGAAAAGCCCTGCCTGGATAAATATTTTGAAGTTCATTAATATAATTAATAAATATTTTGATCAGGGTGGTCTGTAAGACCTAACAACAACAACAACAAAGTAACAACAACTTAATAATAATAATACCCGAGCTACTCTTATATACAGTGGTACCTCTAGTTATGAACTTACCGTAATTCGTAAGCTTTGGCTAAGCCCCTCACCAAAGGCTTCTGAGTAAGCTTACCAATTGCCTGGTAAGGGGATAGACCATTTTGCGGACAACAGAAAGCAGAGGGAATAAGTGAATGAACAATTCTCACAGTGGAAGTTAGCAAACAATACTATTCCTGAAGGATTTGTATGTGAATCGTGGCTTTTAACTTGTTCATAAGTGAACTGGAGCCAGATGAGCACTGCAGTAGCACAGTTTGCAAATGGCATGCAGGCAATGACCAATTTACACATGTTTGATAGGTGCATGACTGTGCATGTGTGTATCACGGCAACCTGGAAGTGGCCAGAAAAGGCAGTGGAACAGGCTTATGTGCACTCTGCTGTCACCCACAATAGCCTGAAATGCAGCCTCCACGCAAATCAGAGGGTGCTTGTATAGCTGTCCAGGATGGGGAAAGAGTCCTAAAATAATTTATTTAAACTGGGGGAATAGGCAACAAAATGGCAAATGAAGTGTAAAGTGATGCCGCTGCAGCAAAAAAATTCCTAATTTCAGAATGTACTGACAGGGTCTGAACTGGCAATGACTCTCCAGGAAAGAGGGATTAGGAATGCTGTGGATTACTCAGCGATAAATGTCAGTTCGTTATAGGGCAACTCTGAAAAACCCAGTAATGCTAAGGATTTCTAGGAAACTAATTGAAAATAAAACGATCAGTATCGCAATGCCTTGTTATAAATCTATGATGCATCTGCGTTTGGAGCAATGTGTGCAGTTCTGGTGACTATATCTGGAAAACAAAAAATATGGTAGAGCAGGAAAAGATGCAGAAAAGCAGAATGATTGAGGTGTCTTTCCTGGGAAGAAAGTCTAAAGTATTGGGGGCTTTTGAGTTCAGAGAAAAGGTGACCCAGAAAAGGACATGATAAAGGTTTGTTGCACAGTACAGAGAAAGTGGATAGGGGAAAGTTTTTCGACTCCTTTCTTACTGTACCTATTAGAACCTGACCAATGAAACTTTATGGTGAGAGATTCTGGGCAGATGAAAGGAAGTCTTTTCCCCACACGTAGCAGAGTTAATTCGCAGAATTTGCTGCCACAAGATGTGGCAGTGGCCACTAGTTTGCATGGTTTTACAGTGAATGGAGGAAGAGTATATAGATGGCTATTAGCCATGAAATCTTAATTTCCCAGGTGGCTGGGAGGCCACTCAGTGATTGGGAAGGATATGGAGCCACACTTGGAGGCAACAGGGCTTCTAGCTGTGGAATGAGACGCCTCTCTCTCTGTGTGTGTGGCCCAAAATGGCCAAGCTGTCTCTGTGCCCCGCGTGTCAATAAATCTGGCTTCGTTGTTCATTCAGAAGCTTTTCAATGTAAGACTCAAGCACCGCTTATGGACTCATATCTCAGTAGCTACCTTGTAAAGCTCATTGCAGAGTTAAGTATGCAGCCATACAATGCCAAAGAAAGAGGTTTTTGCATGTTGTTTGGCTTGCAATGTGCCTGCTCTCCAACCCCTTGCCACCTGATGCCCTATCTTCATTAAGTTAAGAGTGTGAAACAAAACAAAAGAACAGAACAGATCTATTTATAAGAGAGGGGGGGTGTTTATGGGGCGGGGGCATGGAGAGAAGGGTTGGTTAAGCTAACCAAAAGTTTTCAGCGGCGTTGTCAGAAGAAAGCTGTTAGTTCAAGCGTCCCCCGTCCCCCCCAGTTTCTGTGCTTTTGTATGCCTTTTTCTGGTATGTATTCCTCTTGGACAGCAAGCTACAGCAGCCCTGTGCTGGCTAGGTGACATCAATCAGGATGCCTGCGTCTGACGCCAGCCAAAACAGATGTTGGAACAGGAGGAGGGATAAAAGAATTCAGTGTCCTCAATTTGTGCTGCCAGCTTCATTTTCCACGGGGCTGGCGTTGTAGGGGTAGCTGCTCTTGTACTACTATTTAGAATATTTTCCCCCCTGCACCGGGAGCAATGCAAAATATTAACAGCCCTGATTTAATCGTATCCACTATAAATATCAAGTTACCCGTGCACGATGATGAGTGTGTGCGCATATATAAGTATGCGTGTGTACATAGCGTTTGTGCGTGCGTGCATAATCTATGCACACATCTGAGTGGATGTCGCCAACAACACTTCCCTTGTTGCATGGCTTGATTGCATAGCTGTGGTGGGGTTGTAGCACACATTCAGGCAGCCTAGAATTCCAAGTGTGCCCTATCCTGTAACGGCTGAGGTTTACCACATAATGTACAAGCCATCTGAGGGAGGGATGTGGCCAGCTGCCCAGAATTAAACAGAAATCAGTAATATTGCATATGGAGCTGCCCATTGTAATTAGAAACTTGGGAATTTCTAATTCAGCCTGGACCAGGATTGGGGAGCTGCTCTGGTACAATATGATGTTGTTGGTCCACAACTTCTATAATCCCTGATTATAATTTAAGCTGATGGGAGTTGAGGAGGGGGGTCTAATGGCATGTGGAGGACCACAGAAGAAGAAGAAGAAGAAGAGTTTGGATTTGATATCCCGCCTTTCACTCCCCTTCAGGAGTCTCAAAGCGGCTAACATTCTCCTTTCCCTTCCTCCCCCACAACAAACACTCTGTGAGGTGAGTGGGGCTGAGAGACTTCACAGAAGTGTGACTGGCCCAAGGTCACCCAGCAGCTGCATGTGGAGGAGCGGAGACACGAACCCGGTTTCCCAGATTACGTGACTACCGCTCTTAACCACTACACCACACTGGCTCCACAGATTCCCAAACACTGTTCTAGACATCTGTAACTCTTGTGGTCTCTGGGAGAGTGGGTGTCCAGATGACCCCTCTGTGTGTTGAAAGTACGTGTGAATGGAGTTCCGTCTGCTTCCATTTCCATTTGCACATTCAGCGTGTGAAGGGGTTGTGTGAAGGAGATCCTGGCTTAGTCAGGACCTCCCTTGTGGAGGAGCTCTAGGTGTGTAGAGTAGTATTATGAAACCTTGAGTCCCCAGAGGTTGTTGGACTCTTGTCACTCAACATTCCCAGTCCATGGTCACATAGGCTAGAAGTTGTAATTTGACAGCATCCTGGGACCCAATGTTGAAAAAAACCAGTTGAACCCCTTCACACAATATCTGAGTGCGCAACAGTGGGAGTTGGCAGGCGATTCTGCATGGCCCCCCACTCATTCTTTCATTCTATGTGTATTTGGGCTGGGTGATATCTGAATCTCCTTTATATTCAGCTGCCCATGTAAATGATGCCTTCAGGATCTTGAAACAGCCAGGTATCTAAGCTGCCTTATCTAATACAGCTTTTTACTAACACAGGGTCCTTGGTGGGAAAAGTAAAATGAAAATAAAACACAAATGAAAGCAGAACTTGATGGCCTGTCTAAATTACACAAATACATATACATATAAATATAAATACATATAAATATAAATACACAAAAGTATATTCCCCAGTTTCTGCTTGTTTTGTGGGATTTATTCATGATTGCTATTTTCTGATCAACTCCCTCCTCTATAATATCTATAAAATATATTTTTGAATTGTGTTCCAAGTGCAATCACATCAGCATTATGATATTGGCAATTTCATTTTCTATCTCTTTCCTAACCAACCCTAGCATAGTATTCAATTTATTCATAGCTGGCACACACTGGGTCAATATCTTCATAACACTACATTTCCAGTAGCCTTTTCCTGAGCAGACACAATGTGAGTTTAAACCCCATGATATGGCTATATTTATTTTGACCCAGTACTTCAGTTCCTTACATAGAGTCACATTTGCCGTCCAATGCTCATTCATCCAGATTGGAGACATCTTTTTGGAAATCCATGTTTGCTTTTACCACCCTGAACAATTGGGAGTTATCAGCAAACATGGCACCTCACTACTCACCATTAACTCCAGGTAATTGGAGTTGTTGTTGACTACAAACCCCATCATCCCCAACCAGCGGTCAGGAATGATGGGACTTGTAGTCTAGCAACACTATTGGAGAAGGCTGCTCTAGAAGAAGCTTGTTTTAATTATATGCAGAAGGGGTGTGTGTGTAAATCAAAGTGCACTCCAAAGAAAAGGCATAGAGGTATGTCCTAGAGAAAACAGTAGTGTGTGTGTGTGTGTGTGTGTGTGTGTGTGTGTGTGTGTGTGTAAGCTTTGTGAGCTTGGAAAGTAATTCATTTGCTAATAGCTTTATCTTACTCCATATTGTATCATACCTCCATGTTGGATCAGAACCCAGTGATGGAAGTATCTTCCCAGAGTGCTTACGGCATGGATTGAGTTGAAAATAAGTATTAAGAAATATTGGTGCATATGGTGAATAATTAACACTTGGACGAGTTAATAAGTCGACACTAATGCAACATGTCATGCAATGTGAAAACTCATTCACCTTAAAAATAAATATTGAGATTTCATCTTACTAGTAATGTAGGTTATAGCAGTTCTCCCACAGGGTAGCAAAGTCTATGATCAGAAATTTCTTGGTTGAATCTTCCCTCAGTTGCAAAGTTGCTAGGTGGTGTTAAGAAAGCCCTTCTCAAGAACACCTGCAATATGCAGATGATGCTGATAGAAAAAAACTTAGACTTCTTGTGAAGATAATTCACGTGAAGTCCTTTAAAGTGTGCAAAATGATGCCTAACTTTCAAATCTTGCTATAGATCAGGGGTCAGGAACCGTTTTCAGCCGTGGGCCAGTCCACCGTCCCTTAGACCATGTGGTGGGCCGGACTGTATTTTTTGGGGGGGCGGGAATGAACGAATTCCTATGCCCCACAAATAACCCAGAGATGCATTTTAAATAAAAGGACACATTCTACTCATGTAAATACATACTGATTCCCAGACCGACCACAGGCCGGATTGAGAAGGCGATTGGGCTGCATCCGGCCCCCAGGCCTTAGGTTGCCTACCCCTGCTAAAGATACTGAATATGGTATTTGAAAGTTTCTTTTTTAAATTACATTATGTTATCTGGTGGCGGTTTCCTTCCTTATTATCCTCATTTTAAAACACGAACCTGCATCTTGTAGGGGTAAACCTTGAATTTATGCATAGTTAATACCCTATTGTATTTCATTACTCTGGAGCACTTGTAAATTTCAACCAGCTTATAAATAGTGCAGTCACTTCACAAGAATAAATCTACTACCAGTGTTGCTGATCAAAAGTGTTTGAGCTGTAAAATGTCAACTGTCTGATCTGAGACTATTTGTGCTTATACAATATCCTTCCACTTGAATAGCATGTACTAAATGTCTTGGTTTCTGAACGAGGAGATAAGAAGGCCAGTTCTATATGTGTGGCAGAATGAGGGTGGCAGGACAGACCGTACCAATTTAGACTGCAAATGGGAGATACCACTTCTGAATGCTGTTCCATTTAAAACAAAACACCCAACAACCTGCACATATCCAGTAAGGGCTCTATTAGAACCTTTCTTCCCAATTCACAGAAGGTATAATTTTATTAGAACCAACCAACGTGGCACAAAATAGCAAGCAAGGTCTTGACTTCTTCATGACGTCAGGCTGGAGGCTACACAAAACATGGTGGGGTGACAGGAAGTTAGGCCTTATTAGAGAGCACCAAAGTGCAAGAGTAAAGGTAAAGGTACCCCTGACCGTTAGGTCCAGTCGCGAACGACTCTGGGGTTGCGGCGCTCATCTCGCTTTATTGGCTGAGGGAGCCGGCGTACAGCTTCCGGGTCATGTGGCCAGCATGACTAAGCTGCTTCTGGCGAACCAGAGCAGTGCATGGAAACGCCGTTTATCTTCCCGCCGGAGTGGTACCTATTTATCTACTTGCACTTGACGTGCTTTCGAACTGCTAGGTTGGCAGGAGTGCAAGAGTAGTGGATGCAAAATGTTATGCTTATGCCAGGCATGTCCAAAGTCCGTTTTGGGGGCCTAATCCGGTCCGCTGGTTGGTTTAATCTAGCCCCTGTGGCAGTTCATCTCCTGGGGTAAAATCCGGAAAAATGCTCAACAACTTCAATCATAAAAAAAAAAGGTCAACAACTTTGGTCAGCCCTCACGAATGTTCGCTTCATCAAAACTCTTTGAAAATAGTTTGGACACCCCTGGCTTATGTGTACCAAGGTCTGCAGAGACAAAGAAGCCGTGATGTCCCACCCTCTCATTCTTATTTCCACCGAAGTTCCTTTTGCTGGGATCATGCTTGTTGCAAAAGCAGAGGAGCTCTCTGAGTGGTTATTTTCAGAAGGAGAGTCTGAAATCTTGTCTGATCCAGCTCCAAGTCTTTGCCATTCTTTTTATTCAGCTTGGGTGGAATTTGCTGTTCGTGTGTTATTGATAGGCTTTTGCAATTATATATAAACTTTTGTTTTGGAAATGTTCTCTGACCTCAAGGCAGAAACAGATTTTGTTTTCTGTTGGATTATTTTAATTCTAGAATTATAACAAATGAATTATGCTCTCTGTTTCCGTAAACCAGAAATGGGTGTTTCGCGGACATCGGCACCACACACAACCATAACAAATAGAAGCAGCTATAAAACATGTCTGGTTGGTTGGCAAGCAATACTTGGAACCTTGCAAATGCTTTCAGATCACAGGCAATGCCAACGGAAGACTGATCGTCAAACCATTGCTCTTCTAGAGATCAGCAGTAACATTGTTTATGAGAGTTGCCCAAATCTAGTGGATTTCAGGGACATATTTGGGGGGGCAGTGTTTTCATGTTGGGGACAGCATACAGTTTGCAATGAGCTCAGTGAACACATGAACACATAGTTCGTGTGTGTGTGTGTGTGTGTGTGTGTGTGTGTGTGTAGCTTATATAGGATTTCTGCAGATTTCTCTTTGGGATGTGTAGGTGGACTAAAATCTTCTGCATCCTTCCCAAGAAGCAGAACTGAAAAGGTCCTTATTTCTTTGTCTGACTTTAAATAACGGTTCATTGGGAAACATTCAAAATTAGGTTTCATTTAGGGACTGCAATTCCAACAAACTTACCCAAATGTAAACCCCCATGGACACAGTGCAGGTTACTTCTTAGTAAGTAAGCATGCATCATAACTCTAGCCGCCAAAAACTCAGTTTTCTTCGGTTATTGTTGAATTATTGCTTTCAGCCCACAGTGTCCTCTATAAAAATGATTAAGATACTTATCTCATGTCACAAACAAATGCATCACATATATTCCTGAAATGTACCATGTGGTGTTATAAACTGCTTTTTATGATAGGTTCTTCTATAGCACTGTTAACCAATTAAAAACAAAAACAAAAATCTTTTGTTGATTATGAGTATTGAGTTTTAGTCAGTTGATTCATGAATTGATTTGCAGACTTTCGCAAAAATAGTTCTGATGCTACTGTGTCCCGTCCACGTCCCCCCGTCCCCGCAATTTCTTAACCTATTGCATGCTTTCCATTTTGTATCTTTTGCGCATTTTAGATGTTTGGCATTCAGTATTACCTCCTCCCTGGTCATTAGGCAGGTTTTATGTTGCATGTGTTAGCATCACACTGATTTCTGCTTATTTTATGTTGATGCTATAGGTACAATAATAGTTTTAATTGGACTGTATTCTGTGTTTTACAGATTTTAAATATTTTGTGAAATGCTCAGAGGTTGGTAGGCAGCAAAAGATGTCATCAATGTTTAAAATCTGACCAGTTTTCGCTAGATTTACTTGTTTGTTTGTTTGTTTAAACCCCACCCCACCCTTTTTAAGGTAACCAATTTATTTTTAAAAAAGTACACCTTTGTAGCCCTGGTTATCCTCTTCTATTTCTGGCATCTACAAACATGGCTTTGTGTTGAAGCTTTTCAGCAGTAACATTGGTCCTGTGGTTCTGGTAACTTACTGCAAAATGATCACTCCTCAATGGGAATTGTAGCTTGCAGAAATACTAGCCAATATATCCAACTGGGTGATAGAAACATTTAATGACTTTTCAAAACCGTCTCTGGTCATTTGATGATTTTGTGTTAGGTGGTCAGTGAAACACAAAGCACCGTTGGGATTTTCCACTGATTCTATGTGCCTTGAACTGTTGACAGTGGCAAATGCCCAAGTGTGTCACATGTTAGAGGAGGATACGAAACAGAATAAATTAGTCTTTAATCATTTGGAAAACGGGAGACCCTTTCTCCCTCAAGCATACTATTATGTTTTAGTGCTCCCTAATTATTATTATTTTTCTTTCTGTATCTTGCTATTGTGCCTTGAGGATTATAGCCAATTATCATTCACAGAAAAAAAAAAGGCATTTATGCCAGGAGGTGGGGAAATGTACAGTGGTACCTCAGGTTAAGTACTTAATTCGTTCCAGAGGTCCGTACTTAACCTGAAACTGTTCTTAACCTGAAGACCACTTTAGCTAATGGGTCCTCCTGCTGTTGCCGCCCCTCCAGAGCACGATTTCTGTTCTCATCCTGAAGCAAAGTTCTTAACCTGAAGCACGATTTCTGGGTTAGCGGAGTCTGTAACCTGAAGCGTATGTAACCCAAGGTACCACTGTATATGAGTGTTGATGTTAGAAGCACTTGGTTGCAAATTATTTTAATAGAGCTGCCCTTGGCAGTATGGTTTGGACCTGGTTTGCAGATACAGTGGAACCTCGGTTCTCGAACGTCTTGGTACTCAAACATTTCAGCTCCCGAACGCCAAAAACCTGGAATTAAGTGTTCTGGTTTTCAAACGTTTTTTGGAAGCCAAACGTCTGATGCGGCTGTCTGCTATTGTTTCCAGGGCGCCTGTGCCAGTCGGAAGCCGCTGCTTGGTTTTTGAACGTTTCGGAAGTCGAACGGACTCCCGGAACGGATTACGTTCAAGAACCAAGGTACCACTGTACTGGCTATTGTTAAATCTTGGTTAGCAGTACACAGGTCATGCTAAACCATGGTTAAGGTTAGGGAGCCAGTGGAAGAGAAACATGCAGTGGAGGTGCAAGGAAAGAGTCAGTACCAGCTCCTGTTTCAGGAGAGCCATGGTCATAGCAAACGCTTTCGGATTTGCTTCATTTGAATTTCCCCCCCGAAACTAAATTGGGAGCCAGCTTAACTGGTATAACAGAAGAACTCACATGCTCCCAATAAGCAACAGCAGCCAGCTCATAGCGATCTGGACAAGCTGAAGCTTAAAAACAGTTTTAAAAAGGATTTTTAAGTAACTAATGACCAGAACAAACAGTCTGAAAGATGTGCTGTATCCAGTGCTCCTGTTGCACCAGTGGAACAGAATTCTGCTAAAACAATGGGACTTCTCTGTCCTTTACTGTCCCCTGCAGCCTCCGTGTACCTTCAAAACCTGCACTGGAAGGTTTGGGGTAGACCATGGGTAGGCAAACTAAGGCCCGGGGGCCAGATGTGGCCCAGTCACCTTCTAAATCTGGCCTGCGGATGTTCCGGGAATCAGCGTGTTTTTACATGAGTAGAATGTGTGCTTTTATTTAAAATGCATCTCTGGGTTATTTGTGGTGTATAGGAATTCGTTCATCCCCCCCCCCAAAAAAAATATAGTCTGGCCCCTCACAAGGTCTAAGGGACAGTGGACCGGCCCCCTGCTGAAAAAGTTTGCTGACCCCTGGGGTAGACTTTCCAGGCCAAAGCATAGGGGGCTGCAGCAAGGAGGGAAAATAGGGACAGTTTTCTTATGTAGCACTGCCTGCAACTCAGTGAACATAATTCAAAGCATAACATAACCCATTTCAACACAACTTCTTTTAGAATACCGTACTTTTCCGTGTGTAGCACACCCTTGTATATAAGACGCCCCCTATTTTTGGGGACCCCAATTTAAGAAAATGACCCCTACCCACTACCCATTTATAAGACACCCCAAGTTTTTTTAACCTTATTTTAGAGTCAAAAAACCTAGTCTTATACACGGAAAAGTTCGGTAATTGTGGCAATAGATACATTTGAAAATTGGTCTTTAAAAAACTGCAAACAAACAAACAAACAAAAACCTTTCCAACTTGCTTCTAGCTAAAGAAGTTTTTAAATAAACAGTTGAATGACTGTGGGCCAGAAATAAGAAAAAGAAAGAAAGAAAGAAAGAAAGAAAGAAAGAAAGAAAGAAAGAAAGAAAGAAAGAAAGAAAAGGCCGGGGGGGAATTACTCCCCTTCTCTCCCCACACAGAAATGAACTTTGTATCATATGAGAAACTGTGCTTACGGTTTAAACTGATACACATTGCAAAAACCAAACAATAAATTTGCCAGCATGGAAATACACTCTTAATCAGCAATAGTTAAGCATTTTTTTAAATAAACTGAAGCGAATGATTTTGAATGCATTCACACACACATATGGTGAGCTTGAGTCTAACCTATTGCATGCAAAATGACTTTACAATTTAAATTCATTTAGAGCAACTTCGGGGACACTGTTTAGAGTAACAGCCCAATTCTAGGTTTAGGCTGCAATCCTCTACATCGGGCACCCCCAAACTCTGGCCTCCAGATGTTTTGGGACTACAATTCCCATCATCCCTGACCACCGGTCCTGTTAGCTAGGGATGATGGGAGTTGTAGTCCCAAAACATCTGGAGGGCAGAGTTTGGGGGTGCCTGCTTTACATGCTTTCCATCATGGAACTAAAGGTAAAATAGATAGGGCACTCAGCTGATGTCCCAGTGACCAGACCCGGATTTGCTTAGCTTCAGCCAAGCCTCAGTGTCAAATTGCTGTGCAGACATGGCCTGATTGAGGGATTCTTCCCTTCCCTTCACGGGAAACATGAAATTTTGATTAATGCCTCTGGACATCCTTTATGTATGTTCGTCTGGCTGCTGGGCTGTGTTGTCATCTCATTGAGCTGAAACTTTATTCGGGAGGTTTTGCTTTGTTTTAATCTTCTAATTCAGGGTTAGCCAACATGGTGCCCTGCAGATGATGATAGACACCCAACTGCTATGAGCCCCAGCCAAGATTGCCAGTGGTCCAGGATCATGAGAGTTGTGGTCCATCCCCATCTGGAGTGCATCCCATTGGCTACCTGTGCTCTAGTTTCTTAAGACATCCTTTCAGTCCACATGAGAGGGATTTTTTAAGCATCTATTGTCACCAACCAAGTCTTTTCTTGGTGTAGGAGTCTAATGCTGGTGTATTTATATTTATATTAAGTATTTTGTCTTATTTTGTATTTTTATGTTGTGAACCACCCTGTAATCTTCAGGTGGAGGGCACTACAGTGGTACCTCAGGTTAAGTACTTAATTCTTTCCGGAGGTCCGTACTTAACCTGAAACTATTCTTAACCTGAAGCACCATTTTAGCTAATGGAGCCTCCTGCTGCTGCCGCACCACTGAAGCCCGATTTCTGTTCTTATCCTGAAGCAAAGTTCTTAACCTGAAGCACTATTTCTGGGTTAGCGGAGTCTGTTACCTGAAGCGTATGTAACCTGAGGTACCACTGTATACAAATAACTACTACTACTACTCTTGGCCAGTCACACAGTTCAGCTATGGACTATTTCCTCATTGACCCAACTCTTCAGATTTCCCCCTTTAACTATAACCGATGCTGCTTCACATTTCTCTCTCTGAACATGGGCAAGTGCTTTTTCTTAAGGCAAAGTTTCATTCAGCTGCAACAGAAATGAATAGTTCTACAAACAGATGTTTTCTTGCCGGCTGGGTTGCTAATAATGCATGTTGAAGTTTATTGTTTCGTAACGTCTTTTTCAGTGTACTTGACAGACAAACAACAAAAGGATTATGGAAATTAAAACACTTGACTGGCAAAGCCATTCGGCTCTGATGGTTTAACTGTGTGTAGATGTCTTACAGCATTTTCTGAGAGTGTTAAAAAGAAACGCCCTTTGACTGCATTTGCGTAGCCTATTCTTCTCAGCAGTCTCTTTCTGCTTGAAAGCAGGAGAAAAGAAATGGCCAGGTCATTTTTCCAAGGCAATGCATTGTGCTCTTAAGTGTATGCAAAGCAGTAAAAACTCTCTATTTCCATAGTCAAGAGCATTTAAATGTGATCTGCAAACATTGGACTGTATAAAGATGGAGTTAAGTGCCTCTGATCTTGCGGCTGGGCTCCACTGTCTTTAATTTCACCCCCAATGGGCCAGGAATATCTGTTTTGGAGTCAAGGCAATGTAGGAACCAGCATTGCACTGAGACAGGCCCAGTATTGTTGCTCCTGTCTTGACTGGCTGCTTATGTTACCGTGAGAAGGCATGGAATGAATTCCTCAAGGCTCAAAATACATGTGAACATGTGTAATGCCCACTATATATACCCAAAGGAGCATCTTATACCTGAAGGAGCATCTCCACCCCCATTGTTCAACCCAGACACTGAGGTCCAGCGGTGAGGGCCTTCTGGTGGTTCCCTGACTACGAGAAACGAAATTACCGGGAACCAGGCAGAGGGCCTTCTCGGTAGTGGCGCCCGCCCTGTGGAACGCCCTCCCATCAGATGCCAAAGAAATAAACAACCATCTGACGTTTAGAAGACATCTGAAGGCAGCCCTGTTTAGGAAAGTTTTTAATGACTGATGTTTTAATGTGTTTTTAACTTTTGTTGGAAGCCGCCCAGAGTGACTGGGGAAACCCAGCCGGATGGGCGGGGTATAAATTGTTGTTGTTGTTGTTGGCGGGGTATAAATTGTTGTTGTTGTTGTTGTTGGCGGGGTATAAATTGTTGTTGTTGTTGTTATATTTATTTAGGAGGTGTTGGACAACATGCAAGGCCATAGCTGTCAACTTTCCCCCTTTTTTTAAGGGAAATACCCTTATTCCAAATAGGATTCCTTGCAAGAAAAGGGAAAAGTTGACAGCTGTGTGCAAGGCAAAGCTCTAGCATCAACTCCTTACTGCAGCAGTCTCTCCAGGATTTCAGACAGGGAGCCCTTACTAGCTCTGTAGGAGATGCCCGTGATTCTACCTGGGACCTTTCACAGGAAAAACTTTGTCCCTTCCCTTATGTAAAGGATGTGTTTGAAGCTTGCAGACAGGGCTCTCTGAACCACTCGATCAGAACTAACAGCAATCAGGTTTTACTTGCAGGTTTACTTGCAGTTTATGGGTCTTGTGCAAGAGGAGATGAGATGATCATCATCTGTGGAAAGAAGGTCCAGAAGTGACAGGAGAGGAAGTATAACTCGCTCAAAGCTTCCTTTGCCCCTTATTTTTTAATCTTTGAGCTTTGTTCGCCTACCCTTCGACCAAATAGGCAATTAAGGTTGTTTTTCATAAAGAGGGCTATAAATATATATATTGCTTGTAACTAAAGGCCATTGGAAATAATACATATACGATGCCTCTTAACACAAATACATAACACAAGCAAATATTCTACCTACTTAAGCTAAAACAAAGTTATAATGAATCCATGAAATATCCTGGAATTACACATAATTTTAGCTAACACAAGTTAATGAATCCCCTTTCAGTTCACTGGTGCAAATATTCCTTTGCAGCAATTGCAACTAACATGACTAGATAAGATATACAGTGGTACCTCGGGTTAAGTACTTAATTCGTTCCGGAGGTCCGTTCTTAACCTGAAACTGTTATTAACCTGAAGCACCACTTTAGCTAATGGGGCTGCTGCCGTGCCACCGGAGCACAATTTCTGTTCTCATCCTGAAGCAAAGTTCTTAACCCGAGGTAATATTTCTGGGTTAGCAGAGTCTGTAACCTGAAGCGTATGTAACCCGAGGTACCACTGTATAATAATATTCTGTGGGGTGGGGTTGGGAATCAGTTTTCTTTCTGTGATGTTTATGACTATTTTCACTTCCCCAAATATTTCCACGTCAGTATGCTCATCATCCAGAATAGTGGTTGGTGCTAAGATTATATCTGAAGTGATCAAGGATCCTGTCTGTAAACTCTGCTTGGCCTTGAAGCTCATTGGATGAAGCTGATACCATCACCATGTTTCAGCCTAAGCTAGCTTACAGGGTTGCTGTGAAACTAAAATGGGGGAGGCAGCACATAGGGCAGGGTTGGTGAATGTGTGGTCCTCCAGAGGTGGTGTGGGGCGTCATGCTGGCCATCCTAATCAGTACTGGCTAAATGGACAAATAGCCTGTCGTCATATAAGGCATCTTCCTGCCCATTCTCAATGGCACATTCCATGGCAGCACTGCTGTTCCCAGGCAATATCTTAGGCTCCACACACGCTCCTCATCTCTGATGTTGGGGTTGCTGCCTTCTCATTACACACACACACACGCCCCAGTTATTGCTTAAAGAATTCCACACTGGAGAGACAGGGAGAGAAGCTTTGGAAGCAGAATTAGTTACGCAAGAAATGTCATATGAGAATAAAACAAATAGAACCCAAATAGTGTAATTTTAGATTCCCTATTCGGACCTCAGCCTTGGCTTTCCGCCGGAATGGAGTCCCAGTCAGCGCCATGTGATGCAGAATTTTATTTATTTGGAACAGAATACAAACCCACATTTAGACGCCCAGTGCTTTGTGCTTTTCCAGCAAGCTGAATCGCATTTAGTACAGGCCTAATTGTCGGTGCTGGCTGGCGTGGCTGCGCTTCATGCTTATTTTCACTCCGCCGTGCCTATTTTGGGGGGCCCTATTCCCCTGGTCACAGTAGCTTTAACATGTCTTTTATTCTTGCCTTAATCCATGTGGGCCCAGTGTCTGGATGCTAGGCATTGCTAAAGCATGGTAGGGTATTACTCTCCACCAGGCATGCACAAGTGTACGTAATATCTTGGGAGCCAATGTTGCAGCGGCTCATAATTAACTGCCCTTAATGGGCAGAAATGATGCCAAGGGATTATGGTAATGAAGACTTTTCACATAATAGCTCCTAGTTGAGAGTGAGAGCAGACTCGTTCCAGCAGCGTTCTAGGGAATATTCAATCATTCGGCAACGCAGCAAACTCTGTTAGTGCTTCTTAGATTGTCTTCAAAAGACTGTCAAGACTTTTTTGTCTGCTTGTTTGTTTCTAAATCTGGTTTTCTCTCTCTCTCTAAAGTGCTCTCTCTCTTTGTCGCTAGGTTTGATTTGCTAGCAGAACTGGAGGTCCCTGTTTTAAACATGTTTTTCATGTTTAAAGCTGAGCCACAGCTTAGGGAATGCTAAGCACTCTGTGGGTTTTGAAGACTAGAGGGCCAAAATGCCTCGATTGAAAATCTTATGAGTCATGTGGCCATGTTAGAAGGGCCCCAGAGTTCTTTGCCTGGGAATCGCAGATCGTTGCCCTGATATGTCTCATTCAACTCCCTGCTCAGAGGCAGCAGATGCTGTACTACAGGTCACATAAAAATAACTTTTTTTTATAGGATCTTTTCGTGAAAAGCTCAAAGGAAAGATTCCGCAGTTCCCAGCAGCCTGTTTCTCACATGGAAGAGGATTGGGTGGAAGACAAGGGCGCGTAGAAATTCCAGGCGTATATGCACTTAATTTATTCCCTGCCCTTCAACACGTCTCCAGGCTGCCTTACAATGAGTTGAAACGTCAATAAAACGCATAAAAACGAAAGAATCGAAACTTTACGTACAAAAGCAGTCTGCAGAATAAAAAACCAACACGAACCAGCAATTAAAAAGAAGAAGAAAAACAATGATCAGAGGAGTTCTATCAATCAATCTCCTTTACTGGCATAGAAAAAGTGTACCGTATATGTGGATCAGAACACAACACGGTTAGCAAAACATAGCAGGAGATCCTTTAGGATAAAACTGTCCAGACATCGTGAGGTATAATGAAAAGGGCTCTTAGGACTTAATTTCATGGCGTCACTCAAAAATCTTGCCACATTCTCCACAACCCTGGAAGAGTCAGTGCGATAAATCCCCTCC
Organism: Podarcis liolepis; assembly: GCF_965112155.1. Lineage (NCBI taxonomy): Eukaryota > Metazoa > Chordata > Lepidosauria > Squamata > Lacertidae > Podarcis > Podarcis liolepis. The sequence goes on along the minus strand of NC_139565.1, from coordinate 50,709,374 downwards.
TTCATTAAGCGGACCAAAAACTTATCATATATTTTTGCATAAAATGGGCAATAAAATAAAACGTGTGTGATGGATTTGACCTGTTTTGTGCCACAAGGGCAGTATCTTTCAGAATATGGGATTTTCGAAAATCTGCCTTGCAGGCGGTAAGACTTTAAATCTTGCGAGGGAACGAGCCCTGCATAGGTGGGGATCGTAAAGCTGCTGCAAATATGGAGTGTCCTGGCCAAACGAGGGTGGAATTCCCAACCCCAATGGGGAACAGGTTTTATTGGCTGCGCTGCAAAGGGTTTTTGAATTCAATCTCTAGGATTCTACACTTGATTGTCTGGAATGATTCCAGTTGTGGGAGAATGAGCAGCGACTCGAGTGATAGGCCACAGGTTCTTTCAATGCTTTCAATGGGAGCCAACCATTTGGAGTGGTGGGATTCTGACAGCATGTGGAAAGTTTAAGAAGACGGGTCGGACATGAAATGTAGGCAGAGCCAGAATTTTATAGTGGTGAGCCACGCTTTGGTTTCCAGCAGCCCTTTTCCAGTTTCCAGACACATGGCTGCATATAGCACGCAATTTGGCAGCCCCAGGATTTTGCACAGAAATGTGGATTGGATGTGGTTAACTTCACCAATCCATAATGGAATGCCATACAGGAGTTTGGGGGCTACTTTGGTGTTAAAGACCTTTAGTGGCTCACTAAAGCCCAGGGGGCGGGGAATAGAAGGCTTATCAAGATAGGCACAAGGTGAGCCTCCCTCTGGGGGAGGGGGGAGCAGTTCCTAGTCAGGGTGCCACCACCAAGGAGTCCCTTTTCCACTTCAGTCAGCCAAAGCACCTCACAAGGCAGGGTCACCCCCCCAAAAAAAGGGGGCTTCTGTCTAAAATATTGGTGTGCAGGCAGTTACCTAAGAGAGCAGATCACCGGGGATCCTAAGCCCACAGCATCAAGGTCAAAACCAGCACTTTCAATTACTTAGCCTGGAAATGAACTGGGAGCCAATGCAACAGGTGAAGTATGGCATGTGATTGCAATACCCAGTCCCAACCAACACCCTTTCAGCTGTTTTCTAGGCTAACTCCAGTTTTTGAGCCGCTTTCAAAGACAGTCACGTGTATAACACATGCCAGAAGTCTAAGCTGGAGGTTACCGCAGGCTTCCTTCCCACCCTAAATTAATCTTTTGAAAGCATGGAAGAAACCCAAGAGTGAGGTTTTGTCCTGGGCACTGAGTGTGTGATCAAAGACGCCTTGTTCTTAACACTTAACTAATGTCCTCTTTCAAAAGACACTATTTTGTACCTAGAACTGTGGACATCATAGTTACAGTACAGCCGTGCCTTAAGAAGTTGAACACAGTCCGTTCCGGAATGCTGTTTGACTTCCAAAACGTTCGAAAACCAGGGTGCAGCTTCTGATTGGCTTCAGGAAGCTCCTGTGGCCAATCAGAAGCCACGCTGGACATTCGGTTTCCCCAAAAAATTCCCCCAAAAATTCTGGAAACCAGAACACTCGCTTCCGGTTTTTGATCATTCGGGAGCCGAAACATTTGGCAACTAAGCCATTTGAGATCCAAGGTACGACTGGATTTAAAAAGTAGATTTCACAAGCCTAAAGTCTTCTCACCTCTGTTGTAGAGGAGACTCTCCTGGAGGTGTGAGCATATAATTTCAGGTGGTGGCTAGAGTGGATTAAAAAAACAAGAGAGTTAAATGGAGCAGTTCTCTAATTTATTATAAGGTATACATTCTTAAAGGGATGCGGGTGGCGCTGTGGGTTAAACCACAGAGCCTAGGGCTTGCCGATCAGAAGGTTGGCAGTTTGAATCCCCGCCATGGGGTGAGCTCCCGTTGCTCAGTCCCTGCTCCTGCCAACCTAGCAGTTCGAAAGCAGTTCCCTCCGGCGGGAAGGTAAACGGCGTTTCTGTGCGCTGCTCTGGTTCGCCAGAAGCCACTTAGTCATGCTGGCCACATGACCCGGAAGCTATACGCCAGCTCCCTTGGCCAATAAAACGAGATGAGCGCCGCAACCCCAGAATCGGCCACGACTGGACCTAATGGTCAGGGGTCCCTTTACCTTTATACATTCTTATGATTTGTGCTAACCATGGTTGAAACCTCGACTGAGGGTTTTTTATTCTAAAAGTACCTCAGACATACTGTGCTCCCAAGCGCCTTGTCTCATGTCCACCTGCTCAGCATTCATTTTCAAAAGTTCACTCCCATCTCCAGCAGCCTATTCTGGTAGAGCAGCGGCCCTGCCATTGGTTCGCAAATTCACATGTAACGGCAAACAGCAGCATATAAACTTTGGTTTACAAGCCGGCTTCAACTGTATAATCAACTTGATAATCCTGATTTGGCAGCTTCTCGCAAACCGTGGCCTGTGGGCTGTTGCAGATTTGAGCATAGAAGCACACCGTGGTCCAGGGCAGTATCTGGACACAGCCAATCTACGTAAAGAGAACCCTTGAGTATTCAAATTTGCAGTACAAATTGCAAGAATTAATTCCATTATTTATCCTAATAGTACTGACTGGAACAAGAGCAGTGTGGCATTATGCAAATCTAAATTCTGTTTTTGTTAGAAGCAGCGCTTTTAGTTTAGCATTCGGTTTACATTATCTAAATAATGGACAAGCTCCCTATTCAGCTAAATAAAGCAAATGCATTGCTTTAGGAATTTAATGAAAGCTTGTCCTTGGAGCTATGTGTTTTGTGTGTGTATGTGCGCCTTAAGCTTGAAAACAGGGAAGCTTGATTAATGATACATTTCTGTCCCTGTAATAAATTATTTTGTTCTCTGTTGAGCTGTTAAATCCTCATAATTAGCTGCTGCGCTTAAGTGCTGATTCCTTTCTACGCTCACAGAAATCTTCAGATTATGCTCACTTTAGCCCCTCCGCCCCCGGCCCAGTGCTCCTCCCTCCTCAGACAATGTGTAGAATTATTTTTGATGAATTGAAAATGCTTATCTTTTGCTTTTCTCTCATACATTTGAGGCAACTCACTGTAGCTACTGCAGCCAGTTGTTGGCTCCTAATGAAGTACAGCGGAACCTTGGTTTTTGAGCCCGAACGCTGAAAACCCAGAAGTAATTGCTTCCGTTTTCGAATGCGCCTCGGAAGTTGAACGGCTTCTGAGGCGCATTTCTCAATTTCCCCCATTGAACTTGCTGACAGCCCATCGCGCCTCGGTTGTCGAATGTTTTGGAAGTCGAACGGTCTTCCGGAACGGATTATGTTTGACAACCGAGGTTCCACTGTATTTGGGTAGGAGAGCTGGGGGGAAATTCACACCTGGCAACCAGTTCACCCCTTGGGTTTCAGATAGTACATGGGTAGACGAGTCTAAAAAACCCGGGACACACATTTTCATGGCCCTCTAGCAGCTATAGTGGCTCATTTACCAGAAGTAATGCATTTAGCATTAACTCTGGAAGTGTATACTCAATTCTGACCAAACTAAGGCAAAATATATATCAGAGATTGGGAAAGAGTTAAAAAAAAAAAAAAGCCCTTAAGAGAAGATGCCTATTTGGGAAGTAGATCAATGTGTGTGAATAAAGCCAGTCGATGCCCTTTTGCGATGTTAATGTTACCGTATTTTTCACTCCATTGGACGCACCGGACCATAGGAGAGGGAGAACAGGGAAAAAATTTTTTTCCTTGTTCTCCCCCTCTAAAACAAGGTGCGTTCAAGGTACATTCACCAGAGCTTGTGGGGCTGGCGGTGGAGGGAAGCGCTGCTTTCCCCCACCGCCAGCCTCAAAGATCCCTGAAGCCTTTGGAGCGCAGCGCCCCGCTGCCCTGCAGAGGTTTGCCCGCAGCAATCCCCAAGCTAGAGCAGCGAGACGGAGCCCTCCGTCTCGCTGTTCTGGCTTGGGAACAGCCTTGCTAGCTTCTGCAGGACAGCGGGGTGGAGGCACCCCGCTGCCCTGCAGAGGTTTGCCCGCAGCAATCCCCAAGCTAGAGCAGCGAGACGGAGCCCTCCGTCTCGCTGTTCTGGCTTGGGAACAGCCTTGCTAGCTTCTGCAGGACAGCAGGGTGAAGGCACCCCACTGCCCTGCAGAGGTTTGCCCGCAGCCGTCCCCAAGCTAGAGCAGCGAGACGGAGCCCTCCACCTCGCTGTTCTGGCTTGGGAACAGCCTTGCTAGCTTCTGCAGGACAGCGGGGTGAAGGCACCCGCTGCCCTGCAGAGGTTTGCGCGCAGCCGTCCCCAAGCTAGAGCAGCGAGACGGAGTGCTCCGCAGTGCTCCGTCTTCCTGTTCTGGCTTTGGGCTTAGCGGCGCAGCCTGCATTCGCTCTATAGGACACACACACATTTCCCCTTAATTTTTGGAGGGGGGAATGTGCGTCCTATAGAACGAAAAAAACGGTATATTTAAGGTCCCCCACAGAAAACGGGTGCTCTTTTATTCTTTTTTTCCAGTAGAAAGCTACATAGTACACAAGCCAGAAAGATGTTAAAAATCCTAGGCGTCAGAGAGTCCTTTGCCTTCTGATTGATAGTGCCCACATTTAAATTTAAAGCACTGGGGGAAATCCATTTTGGAAAGCCTTTCTGACCCTTCATCACTGTTACACGGGAGTAGTCATTCTCCAATGCAGATACTGTCTTGCATAGAAATCTTCGTGTTACACATTCTGAGTGAGCAAACCTTGCTTGAGAAAGCATTTCTCTCATTCTAAAAGACTTTTTTCCCCCCAGAAGACATTTTAAGGTTCTCCAAAATCATGGCATAGTGGGTTCCCTCTCCCCATTTCTTCTGTGTCTCCCTTCTGTGGGACACATATCCTTGAGCAGATAGAAATCAAAATCAGCATTGCAGTACTCTGTGCTTTGCAAATCCTTGACTGAGTAGGGGTGGTATGGTTTCTGAAAGACTATTGCTTATCAGGTTTTCATAGTATGGAAGTGGATTTTTATGGCTGGAATGTTGCCATTCTAAATAAATAAATGTAAAAGTATGCAGGAGAGCTAAACTGAAACCCTGCTTGCCATTGATCTGATGTCGCTTCTGATGAACCACAGGCAAGGTATTTGGGTATCATCCACCTGCTCACTGTTTGACAGTGAACCATATTACCATCCAGCTGCTTTTAATTTAATCACTGTTATTTTCCATCAAGTTATTAGCAAGCTGAGATGGCTCTGTTGGTAGAGCATGAGACTCTTAATCTCAGGGTTGTGGGTTGAAGCCCCACATTGGACAAGGGGGTTGGACTAGATGACCCATGATCCCTTCCAGCTCTAAAATTCTGTGGTTTTATTTTTCTGTCTGAATATGCAGGTGACAGGAAAAGCAGTTGCCTCTCGTTATTCTTGCAAGAGGTAGTTGGATAATGTATATGGAGTGTTTGGACACTAGACAGATGATGATTGCTTTTAATTGCAAGATGACTTGTATAATTATTTTTAAAAAAAACAATTTATGAAATAGTACATTGCATTTCTTATTCATTTGACACACTGGACCGATCTTGATTTTCTTATTCCTTTCCCCTTTCCATTTCTATCTTTCTAAAACATGACTTAGCATGCATTGCTAGAGGCATAATGCAATATTTGATGACTAGTGATCTGATTTGCTATGGCAAAGAGCATATTGCATGTTGCGAAAAATCTTTTCTCTCTGTTTCGTTCAAGTATAAAGATTATCTCATTTCCCCCACTCCTTTTTTTCTTGTGGGTGCAGAAATGATAGATGCTCATGGCAATGTGTTCATGGTTATCTGTCTTATGTATTGTTCTATATATTATTTCAGATAGATAGATAGATAGATAGATAGATAGATAGATATGGGGAGTTGCTCAGGGCTGAAAAGCAGAGGGTTCTGCAGAGTTGGAAACCATGACAGAGACCCTTGTAGAAATAAAAATAAAAAATAACCTGTTCTTGCAAATATAAATCAGGGGATCATAGGATTCTCACCTCCCTCACAGACATTGCCTGTGGCAAGTACAGTGGTACCCCGCAAGACGAATGCCTCGCAAGACGGAAAACCCGCAAGACGAAAGGGTTTTCTGTTTTGGAGGCGCTTCGCAAGACGAATTTCCCTATGGGCTTGCATCGCAAGACGAAAGCCCATAGGGAAATGCTGGCGGTCGGGAGCAAAGACTTTCGCCCACAGCCGGCCTTCAGAAGAGGACCTCTTCTGAAGGACGGCGGGGGGCAAAAGTCTTTGCTCCCCCCCCCGCCTGCCTCCCCCCGCCTGCCCCGGCGATCTTAAAATGCTGGCGGGCGGGAGCGAAGCGTTCGCTGCCGACCCCCAGCATTTTAAAATCTCCAAGGGACAGCAGAGAAGTCTCTGTCCCGGGGAGATTTTAAAATGCTGGGGGTCGGGAGCGAAGCGCTGCCGACCCACAGCATTTTAAAACGCTGTTCCGAATCGGGGGGCGGGAACAGCTGCCCCATCCGCCCCACTTCGGAACGATGTTCCGAAGGGGGGAGGTGGGGCGGGAACAGCTGCCCCATCCGCCCCACTTCGGAACGATGTTCCGAAGGGGGGAGGGGGGCGGGAACAGCTGCCCCAGCCGCCCCACTTCGGAACGATGTTCCGAAGGGGGGAGGGGGGCGGGAACAGCTGCCCCAGCCGCCCCACTTCGGAACGATGTTCCGAAGTGGGGAGGTCGGGCGGGAACAGCTGCCCCAGCCGCCCCACTTCGGAACGATGTTCCGAAGGGGGGAGGGGGGCGGGGACAGCTGCCCCATCCGCCCCACTTCGGAACGATGTTCCGAAGGGGGGAGGGGGGCGGGAACAGCTGCCCCATCCGCCCCACTTCGGAACGATGTTCCGAAGGGGGGAGGGGGGCGGGAACAGCTGCCCCATCCGCCCCACTTCGGAACGATGTTCCGAAGGGGGGAGGTGGGGCGGGAACAGCTGCCCCATCCGCCCCACTTCGGAACGATGTTCCGAAGGGGGGAGGGGGGCGGGAACAGCTGCCCCAGCCGCCCCACTTCGGAACGATGTTCCGAAGGGGGGAGGGGGGCGGGAACAGCTGCCCCATCCGCCCCACTTCGGAACGATGTTCCGAAGGGGGGAGGGGGGCGGGAACAGCTGCCCCAGCCGCCCCACTTCGGAACGATGTTCCGAAGTGGGGAGGTCGGGCGGGAACAGCTGCCCCATCCGCCCCACTTCGGAACGATGTTCCGAAGGGGGGAGGGGGGCGGGGACACCTGCCCCAGCCGCCCCACTTCGGAACGATGTTCCGAAGGGGGGAGGTGGGGCGGGAACAGCTGCCCCATCCCCCCCCTTCGGAACGATGTTCCGAAGGGGGGAGGTGGGGCGGGAACAGCTGCCCCATCCGCCCCACTTCGGAACGATGTTCCGAAGGGGGGAGGGGGGCGGGAACAGCTGCCCCAGCCGCCCCACTTCGGAACGATGTTCCGAAGGGGGGAGGGGGGCGGGAACAGCTGCCCCAGCCGCCCCACTTCGGAACGATGTTCCGAAGTGGGGAGGTCGGGCGGGAACAGCTGCCCCAGCCGCCCCACTTCGGAACGATGTTCCGAAGGGGGGAGGGGGGCGGGGACAGCTGCCCCATCCGCCCCACTTCGGAACGATGTTCCGAAGGGGGGAGGGGGGCGGGAACAGCTGCCCCAGCCGCCCCACTTCGGAACGATGTTCCGAAGTGGGGAGGTCGGGCGGGAACAGCTGCCCCATCCGCCCCACTTCGGAACGATGTTCCGAAGGGGGGAGGGGGGCGGGGACACCTGCCCCAGCCGCCCCACTTCGGAACGATGTTCCGAAGGGGGGAGGTGGGGCGGGAACAGCTGCCCCATCCGCCCCACTTCGGAACGATGTTCCGAAGGGGGGAGGTGGGGCGGGAACAGCTGCCCCATCCGCCCCACTTCGGAACGATGTTCCGAAGGGGGGAGGGGGGCGGGAACAGCTGCCCCAGCCGCCCCACTTCGGAACGATGTTCCGAAGGGGGGAGGGGGGCGGGAACAGCTGCCCCAGCCGCCCCACTTCGGAACGATGTTCCGAAGTGGGGAGGTCGGGCGGGAACAGCTGCCCCAGCCGCCCCACTTCGGAACGATGTTCCGAAGGGGGGAGGGGGGCGGGGACAGCTGCCCCATCCGCCCCACTTCGGAACGATGTTCCGAAGGGGGGAGGGGGGCGGGAACAGCTGCCCCAGCCGCCCCACTTCGGAACGATGTTCCGAAGGGGGGAGGGGGGCGGGAACAGCTGCCCCAGCCGCCCCACTTCGGAACGATGTTCCGAAGTGGGGAGGTCGGGCGGGAACAGCTGCCCCAGCCGCCCCACTTCGGAACGATGTTCCGAAGGGGGGCGGGGACACCTGCCGCCGCCGCCCCACTTCGGAACAGCTTTCTGAAGTGGGGCGGGGGGGCGGGGACACCTGCCGCCGCCGCCCCACTTCGGAACAGCTTTCCGAAGTGGGGCGGGGGGCCGGGGACACCTGCCGCCGCCGCCCCACTTCGGAACAGCTTTCCGAAGTGGGGCGGGGGGCCGGGGACACCTGCCGCCGCCGCCCCACTTCGGAACAGCTTTCCGAAGTGGGGCGGGGGGCCGGGGACACCTGCCGCCGCCGCCCCACTTCGGAACAGCTTTCCGAAGTGGGGCGGGGGGCCGGGGACACCTGCCGCCGCCGCCCCACTTCGGAACAGCTTTCCGAAGTGGGGCGGGGGGCCGGGGACACCTGCCGCCGCCGCCCCACTTCGGAACAGCTTTCCGAAGTGGGGCGGGGGCCGGGGACACCTGCCGCCGCCGCCCCACTTCGGAACAGCTTTCCGAAGTGGGGCGGGGGGCCGGGGACACCTGCCGCCGCCGCCCCACTTCGGAACAGCTTTCCGAAGTGGGGCGGGGGGCCGGGGACACCTGCCGCCGCCGCCCCACTTCGGAACAGCTTTCCGAAGTGGGGCGGGGGGCCGGGGACACCTGCCGCCGCCGCCCCACTTCGGAACAGCTTTCCGAAGTGGGGCGGGGGGCCGGGGACACCTGCCGCCGCCGCCCCACTTCGGAACAGCTTTCCGAAGTGGGGCGGGGGGCCGGGGACACCTGCCGCCGCCGCCCCACTTCGGAACAGCTTTCCGAAGTGGGGCGGGGGGCCGGGGACACCTGCCGCCGCCGCCCCACTTCGGAACAGCTTTCCGAAGTGGGGCGGGGGGCCGGGGACACCTGCCGCCGCCGCCCCACTTCGGAACAGCTTTCCGAAGTGGGGCGGGGGGCCGGGGACACCTGCCGCCGCCGCCCCACTTCGGAACAGCTTTCCGAAGTGGGGCGGGGGGCCGGGGACACCTGCCGCCGCCGCCCCACTTCGGAACAGCTTTCCGAAGTGGGGCGGGGGGCCGGGGACACCTGCCGCCGCCGCCCCACTTCGGAACAGCTTTCCGAAGTGGGGCGGGGGGCCGGGACACCTGTCCCATCCGCCCCACTTCGGAAAGCTGTTCCGAAGTGGGGCAGGGGGCGGGAACACCTTCTGAAGGCGGGCAGGGGGCGAAAGTCTTTGTCCCCCCTGCCTGCCTTCCCAGGGGCTTTTAAATCGCCCCGGACAGCGGAGAAGTCCTCCGCTGTCCCGGGGCGATTTTAAAATGCCGCCCGCCAGCATTTTAAGATAGCCCCGCACAGCGGAGAAGTCCTCCGCTGTCCCAGGGCTTTTTAAAATGCTGGGGGTGGGAAGAAAAGCCCTTGTCCCCCCCCCCCCAGCCTTCAGAAGAGGTCCGGGGACAGACTGTCCCCGGACCTGGCCTGAAGGTGGTTTCCCTAGGAACGCATTAATTGATTTTCAATGCATTCCTATGGGAAACCATGCATCGCAAGACGAAAAACCCGCAAGACGAAGAGAATTGCGGAACGAATTAATTTCGTCTTGCGAGGCACCACTGTAGTCACCTAAAGATCATACTGCTGGTTTGACTCAGGACCCCTATATATAAAGCCTGCCTATCCCCATATGAACTCTGAGATCATGGCAGGCAGTTCACCTGCCTGGACCCGTGTGCCACGCAAACCGCAGCATGACGACACCCTTACAATTTTATTACATAGTGTACTAAGATAACCCCGTAACAACTTGGCTAAAGCCTGGTTGAGTTAGTCCCCGCTCTCCCGCTTATTCTTTTTCTTGCATATATTTGTTACTGCTGCTGGCTGAGTTTCATTTGCATTGTGATTGCTGATAAGCGCTTTTGCAGAACAGACCTGATCACAATATGCATACATGACCATTCCAAAATAGCAGCAGGCAATGCAATGATAATGATCCTATATAGAGAAGGGGGCTATTAAAAATGACAATTGCTGTCATTCACCCCAGGGCTAATATGACACTTGCCATGGTAGGTGGCTGTCATGATTGAAATGCAGTGCAAATGATGAACACAGTGACATTACTTCCAGGTCTTTCTATTCCCTGTAAGCAGCAAAAAAAACCTGTTGGTAATGGCTTAGATATGAACAGCATGCTTTAGGGATATTTCTGGCCTCTGTCAGTAAAAAGCAAAACAAAGGACTTCCTTTAGTGTCACAAATGAACATAACCACACATACTGCTTTTAATGCTTTCTGTTAAAATGGGCCTGGGTTTACCATATCTTTCCCTAGTGATACCAGCTGTGTTTTGTCAACGTTGCAGTGAAAGAGAAATTACTATCCTAGAACAAAGTTCTCAAATGATTTCCTTTGGATGTCCATGGATTTCATGTGGGACTCTTTTTTTTTTAATATTGGAGAACAAAACTTTTGATTAGGGGTCGGCAATATATTGTGCCCCAATCTGGTTTGAAGTCCATCTTGTGATACCAGTTTCATAATTTTTGACCTGGCGATATATGTGTGTGGCTATGCAGAAATCATGTGGGGGAAACCATGAAGCCGGACAATGTTTCTCTCGATTTCTACAGCCCCTGTTAACTCTGCCAGCTCAGCTCTCCCCTGCCTCGTGAAGGGGAAAGTGAACTAGTGAAGACAAATCAGGTCATAAAATCATGAGCATAATGTGCCACGTTTCTACTCGGTGTTGGGACATCTTGGTAGAAGAATTGCAAGGAGTTTTAAAAGCCCTCAGCGTCTTACTCATGTCAACAGCACATAACTTCAGTTCTTTAGACAACTTAGGGCGGTTGTGACTAAACAAGAAACTGAAAGAATCACAAGAGCAGGCGCCGGCAAAAATCAGAATGCGGGAAAAACTGATGCCTTTACATAACTTCATCCTTATTTCAGACATCATGATATAAAGCCAGGATATTGCAATGTTTAGCTGGTGATTTATCACGATGTTGAAAACCAGATATCTCCCAGCCCTACTTGTGATCTTTTATTTTAAAGGGGGTTGTTGTTGTTTAGTCGTTTAGTCGTGTCCGACTCTTCGTGACCCCATGGACCAGAGCACGCCAGGCACTCCTGTCTTCCATTGCCTTCCGCAGCTTAGTCAAACTCATGCTGGTAGCTTCGAGAACACTGCCCATCTCGTCCTCTGTCATCCCCTTCTCCTTTGTGCCCTCCATCTTCCCCAACATCAGGGTCTTTTCCAGGGAGTCTTCTCCTTTCATGAGGTGGCCAAAGTATTGGAGCCTCAGCTTCAGGATCTGTCCTTCCAGTGAGCACTCAGGGCTGATTTCCTTAAGAATGGAGAGGTTTGATATAAGGAGTTATGTATAAATAAATATTAAGTTTTAAGTTTTAAGGTATTTTATGGTAAGATAAGGTTAAAATAAATTTAGGTAAATTGAATGACAGAACACAGTGAAAGATAGTAAGAATTTGCTGAGTGAATTAATATGTTAGACCGTTAAGGTAAATTACTTAACAAAAATTGAGAAAGATGGAAAGAATTTGCTGGAAAAATTAACTAAACTAGAATACAAAAAGGGAGGTGTGAGGAGGTCGAGGAAACAAGCAAATGAAAGATAAAGATATGGAGTATTGGATGTGTGTTTTTTATTGTTGTATTGGTTTTTATGTTTTTTGTTATGTATCGAAATGTATGTCTTGTTGAACTTTTTGTTGTTTTCCCTTTTTCCTTTTTCTGTAATTTTTAAACCTCTAATAAATATCTTTTTTTAAAAAAATAAAAAATGGATAGGTTTGATCTTCTTGCAGTCAATGGGACTCTCAAGAGTCTCCTCCAGCACCATAATTCAAAAGCATCAATTATTTGGTGATCAGCCTTCTTTATGGATTAGAGAATAATATAGTCCTTCTCAATAAAATGGCGTAAGGATGGCAGCTGTCTTGTGGAAAGCAGTTCTTGTGTGACCAATTCCCTTCCACGTTGTTCGCTTGGCATGGATTCACCCCTTTTCAATCACTGTCCTGTTCAGGGCCTTGCCAAAAGGATGGGACTCCTCCTGCTTCAGGCCTTACTGTTTACAAACAAAAGGACAGCGGAGGGTGAAATGCTTATTTTAAATATTCCAGCTAAAAATAACTTTGAGTAATTGGATAGCCCGTGTTAGTACAGTGGCCTACTGGCAAAATGCGGAGACGAGCGTAGCAACAGAGCACAACAAAAAAACCATGGCACTGGATGAAACAGAAAGTTGACAAGTTGGAAGTGAGTTCCTGCAATTAAAATATCTCTTCCTTTACAACGCAATTACTGTCGGAAACAGAAACTTGAAAAGTAGATGCACTGCGGTCTCGTGTGGCTGGGGTTTTTTAATTAAAAAAACACACAGGACTAAGACAGGCCGGTGTTTGGCCTTTTGTTTTCTTCCCAGCAGCTGGCTGCAAGGCAACTGGGAAAGACAACTCTGGAGATGGAAAGACTCACAGTAACACATATCTTGGGTGTCTTTTTACAGGCTTGCCACCCTCTTCCTTCTAGACTTCTGGTTATCCAAATAAACCATTTAATGAGACGAATGAGGCTGTTATAAGGAAATTTCTTGTGTTAAATCCTTTTAAATCTGATTAATAAGTTGCTTGAAATGATTTCTTAATAGGCTGCGGGTGACGCGTTGTATCTCAAGTGTAAAATGTAGGTTAAATGGTTACGCAGGTTACAATTTGTGATATTGCACAGGAATCTGTTCTATTTGTGGATACAACAGCTCACAGGATCAGGCTGTACAATGATTGGATTACTCTACAGGGTCCCTCCTGGTGTGTTTCCCAGTGTTTTTTTTAGATTTAAAAAGGGAGGACGGAATAAAATAGCATTATGGTTTAAACACATTGCCACTTTTTGATGCATAATTATTATTATTATTAATCATGATTGTCTCTCCCCTCCCTCCATGGTTTCCCACCCAATAACTTGTGTTCTTTGGGTGGCTCACAAATATTTAAAAACAAAACACAAAGCTAAAAGAACACAGTCGAAACAGTAGAAAAAATAGCACGGCTCTCGTGTGGAATTATATTGTACGCTTAGGGGCATAATGAGTAATCCAGTTGTCAGCATACTGGGGGATGAAATAATAGCGAAAAGCGAATTTTGCTCAAATTATATAATCGCTGAAGATTCAGGAGCAGCTCTGTTTCAACTGTGCTAAGACAAAAATGTCAGTGGAAACCCGATACTAAACCCACAAAGTGCAAGTGAAAAATGTGCCTTTTGAGTAGAGACAACCTGGCTTGCGGGTGGGGTGGAATAGAAAAAGTTTAATTGGAAACTTTCCCCGTTTTCCCCCTTATCCTCTGGGCTTGATATGGACAGGTAGGGAGATGGGGCCGAGTGAGAAATTATGGTATATTTTCCTCAAAATGATCGTTGAAATTGCATTAATTGAACAATAGGGATGCTGTGTGTCTGAGGTATTTTTCCCTTAGGACCTGCAACATAGTTTGGCATTTTAAAGCACATTCACAAAATTCTCTTTTTCCCCCTTTCTAAAGCTTTTGCTGGAATGACTACCGTATTTTTCACTCCATAAGATGCACCTGACCATAAGACACACCTAGTTTTTAGAGGAGGAAAGGGGGGAAAGCCCTTTTTGAGGATCAGCTCAATGTTGTTGAGCTTACTTTGCGAAGGGAAAAAATCCTGTTTTTATGGGGTTCAACTCACAGTTATGCAGATTCTTTAGGAAAGGAAAGGGAGCCGTTTCTACAGTTTCCAGACAGATAATCTAATCAGCCAGTCACATGCCGCTGGGGAAACAAACAGCCTCCTTCTGCAAAACATTCAACAATGGAGGTCTGGGCAAGGGGGCAGCGCCGGAAAGGGAGCCAGCGATGGACCACACATTTGCTCCATAAGACGCACAGACATTTCCCCCTTTTAGGAGGAAAAAGGTGCATCTTGTGGAGCGAAGAATATGGTAACTGTGTGATATCTGATCCCCCAGCCTCTTTCCTTGTGGCAGCAACAGGAGGTGTCTCCGCATAGCCTAATTTTCCCTTGGCGCCTGGTATATTGAAACAGCAGCATTCCAGGTTCCAGGGAATGTGGGAAATATAGTTTTCCAGACTGCCTGAGTGCTCAGTAGGACTGCAAGAGTTAACAGCTTGGGTTTATTTGAAAAATCTCCTTACGCCATAGATGGCCACTCAGCCACTTCTCTCTGTGGAAGTGGTGCTTTTACAAGTGCCAAATAACGTAAAGCAAACGTCAGATAATGGGCAGGGTTAGTAAGGAGTCTTGGGATATAGATTTATCCAGGGCACCCAATAGGGGCATCAGGCACTCTGGGAGTTACAGATCCCAGGACTCCTTGCACCATATTTCTTTTATTTATTTAACAAAATTTGTATACCACTTAATTGTAAAACTTCTAGGTGGTTTACTAAGAATGTAAAACTTGCATTAAAATGGTCACTAAAAGTCAAAGCTTAAAAGAATCTCAATACAATCGTACCTTGGTAGTAGAATGCCTTAATTGTCGAACAAATCAGCTCCCGAACATGTTCCGGTTTGCAAATGTTTTTCAGAAGCCGAATATCCAACGTGGCTTCCGTGGCTTCCAATTGGCTGCAGGAGCTTCCTGCAGCCAATCGGAGGCCATACCTGGGTTTCCGAACCGTTTCGGGAGTCGAACGAACTCCCAGAACAGATTAAATTCGAGAACCAAGGTGTGACTGTATAAATAAAATCAGCAGCTTAAAATGCATACAGTATTATAATATAGAATCACAGAATTGTATAGTTGGAAAGGACCCCAAGGAACCTGTAGTCTACCCCTCTGCAATAAAATTTCAGATTAAAAAGCATGCCAGCTTTACACGTCTGGGTCGGCTTGCCTGAACAAAACATTTTAAGTAGTGCCAAACAAGTGCCAAACAAAAATTCCAAACTGAAGGAGATCTCCTTGGGAAAAGTATACTCCCATAGCTGTCAACTTTTCCCTTTTCTTGCGAGGAATCCTATTTGGAATAAGGGAATTTCCATTTTAAAAAGGGAAACGTTGACAGCTATGTATACTCAGTTTAACAATGCAATTGAGCTTTATTATCTGGTTAAACTGTACTTTGTACTAGGTAATCGTGGCAGTGACATCATAAGCAATGCCCAATCTGAAGGGGAGTGCACATTATCAGTAGTAACTGATAAGTATAAACTTGAAATGACCCAAAATGTGCTCTTCCCAGAGGGTATACTCCACGAATATTTACAGATGCAATTCCCTCTCTTCCCTTGTAAACAACACCAGCTTTATTTGTATGTTTTCTGTATTTGTATTCCACCTTTGCATAAAACAGTCAAGGCAGCCCTGTCACCTAGTAAAATGATACACAATAAGTACCGCCATAGATTCATAGAATCGTAGAGTTGGAAGGGATCCCAAGGGTCATCTAGTCCAACCCCAATCTCAGCAAAATCATCCAGGACAGATGGCCATCCAGCCTCCAAGGAAGGAGAGTTCACAACCTCCCAGGGGGAGACCGTTCCACTGTCGAGGGATCGATTATTGCTATAACCGTTTTTGAGGATGGACATTTGTTGGGTTGTCATGGGGAGATAAAGGAAGAACAGAGGTCTTAATTTACAAATCCACCCTTCCTTTGTTGGTATGTCCTGACATTTCCATTTAGTAGCAGTCACTACCCTGGCAGCTGTTGTTGCATATAAAAATATTGGTGTGTGTTTTTTCATATGTGGTATGTCTTTGCCCACCAACCCTAACAGATATGCTTTGGGATTTTTTATCAAGGTTTTTTTTTTAGCATTTTCTTAAGTTCCTCATGTATTATTCCCCAAAACTTCTTTGTTTCCTTGCAAGCCCACCAATTAAGTGAGTATATAGAATTGGCAAAATTAACTTCAATTATAAGATACCAATCAAATCAAAAGTTAAGAATGGTGTGGAAGTATTTCGAATATTATATGTCTAAATATTGTTCTAAAAATGACATGTTAATAGGCTTAGAATAAAAAATGTAAGCAATAACAAAACAAATAAAGAAAGAAGGAAAAATCAGAATTTAACAAAATTGATTTATTATAGAATGCCAGGGGGGGAGTGTCAGGAAGAAATATACAGAAGTCGAATTGCTGTGGAGGGAAGTAGAGGGTGGGTGATGGGTTTTATAATTAAGTGTATAATTAAGCAACTGTTGTAATTTAGATATTATATTTTATGTGAGGGAATCATTGGGAATTTTGGTTATTGTGTATATATGTTAAGTTTCAATAAAGATCTTTGAAAAGAAAAAGAAAAAAAGAAAAGAAAACAGAGGTCTTAATGAGTCTGTGTGATGCGTGTGTGCTTAAAACACAAAGCTTGAAGTTTGTTCTGTGGATTCTGTTGTTCGTAGACCGACGGCAGACAGATAGCATGCAGTCGCAGAACCCCAAATCAATTCTGTCGTTTAATTGCTAGGAACAAATGTGCTGGTCCCGGTCGGTGACCTTAAAGTGTTGTTTCCTCACACAGGCAGAACCCTGTCTCGGGGAATTTCAACACCTCCCACCCAAGCCTGTAGTCTCACCTCCAGCCTCCAAGCCATATGCTGCCGTTATCTCCACTGGCCCACTGTAGTGACACAGAACAGAGAGGAATGCCAAGAGGACAATGACAGTGACTTTTGCACAAGGAACACGTCTGTTGTCTCCCTGCCAAGTCTCTAATTAATGGCTGCATTCAGTCCCTCGCTAGGCCTTCTCAGCTGAACGTATGATCATTGCCTTGATTCGGGGCTTTCTCTCACAGAACAGCCCTTTCAGTCCAAAGCAAGAGGCAGATCGTAATCTTAGTTAATCCTGCTGTTGGTGCTATCTGCCGTATTTTTCCATGTATAAGACGCCCCCATGTATAAGACACCCCCTGTTTTTGGGGACTCTAGATTAAGAGAACACCCTTCAGCACTTCCTGTGCTCCAATTTTAAACCTATTTTTTTAGTAAAACAAAAAAACAAAAAACCCTAGTCTTATACGGTAATTCCTTTTCAGGGGAGGCCTTGCTTTTACAATGTGAGGTTTTGTTGGGAAGGGTGTGGGCAGGCTTTATAAGGCAATAACAAGAGATTTCCTTGCTTTTCATGAGGTAGGGTCAATAGCCGGGGGGGTGGGGGGGCTAGTCAGAATGGATTCCTGTTGCAAAATCTCCCCGCTAAAATGGTAAATGGCAGGGGAAATGACAGGAGGGAAGAGAGTGGTGTAGAAATGCTGAACGTGTATCCGGATCAATAAGCTTTAAACAGCCTTGGCCCTGTGTACTCGAAGGAGTGGCTTCACAGCCCAGACAGTGAGTTCCAGTTCGGAGGGCCTTCTGGTGGTTGGTTCCCTAAGCTGCGAGAAGTGAGGTTGCAGAGAACCAGGCAGAAGGTCTTCTTGGTAGTGGCACCCACCCTGTGCAACACCCTCCTGTCAGATGTCAAGGAAATAAACAACTATATGACTTTTAGAAAACATTTGAAGGCAGCCCTGTATCGGGAAGCTTTTAGTTTGATGTTTTACTGTGGGTTTTTTAATAGATTTTGCTGGAAGCCACCCAGAGTGGCTGGGGCAACCCAATCAGATGGACTGGGGTTGATGTTGTTGTCAGGATAAGTTTCTGAAATTATTGCCTGTTGTTAGGCAATCCCCACTACACTTAGCAGTGAAAGGGGTGATACAGGAGAGAGGCAATGAGGGATGCTGGGGTGCTGCCAGCAGAGGAGGCCTATCTGTCTAAATAGGGGTGGTGGTGGATTGGTCACTTAATATCACTTGGTTGACCAAACTTTGTGACCCAAACCATAGCATCATCATCATAAACTTGATTGCACTAGCCAAAGGTCATGGCATCATTCACAAAGGAAACAAAAAGAATAACAACAATAACCATAAAAACATCAGGCACTGCAAATACAATAAACCACGCTCACTTCTCCTAGAAATTATTTGTTGCATACGATAGAATAGCAAGGGGTTCTCAGATAGAATGTGCCAGCTTAAATGTCCGAATCACCTTTGCAATTGACCGCTATTTTATCTAGTTCTTTTCTCCTGATCTTCTTAGCTGCCAACGCATATAGTGCTGCTTTATAAGTTACAAAGTCATCCGTATCACTCAGCAGCCATTTCACCCTTTCCGCCCTGTTTGAGTGTGTTCCATTCGTAAGCAGGGGCTTTATAAATTGGTCCCTTGGTTCTATATATAGCGGGCATTGCAATAAATAGTGGTACAGCTCCTCTGCGCAAGGTTGCCCACACAGACAAAGTCTCTCCTTGTACTGTACTTTGCCATAGCGACCATCCACCACCGCCGAGGGCATCGATTGTAATCGAAATTTTGTAAAATCAGTTCTTAGTGCGGCAAGTGGGAGCTTTGTCAGATAACTAGCTCGGATGTGCTCTGTTTTGATAAGTGGGAACCATGGTGAACTTTTGGTAGAGGCATCGGACCTGAAGAGACAATCTCTTAAGTGCCTCTTATCCATCTTCATGATCACCTGAAGATCTTGTAATTGATATTGGGTCAAGAGGCGTTGGAAACCCATAGGGTGGAACATGCCCTGTTCATTTTCACGTCTCCCACCAACCCCATAACGGACTGCCTCATACGCCTTGGCGGTGGGACCCTCTCCCATTGCACACCCAGAAAGTTTGGCCGTTGTGTGGTACAAAGCACGAGAAGAGTGCCAATGCCCCATTGTGTTTCCTGGTCTCTTTACAGTCCCATTCCAAGGCCTTCTGAAGCCAGACCAAAAAGGTTCTTGGGGAAATTCCAAGCTCAGGAAACTGCCAAATCCTATAGCCCCTCAGACAGTGAATTGCACCTTTAAATCTCTCTTAATATTTCATTCAGCATTAACCGTAGCATTAACATCTTGTTTCCACATGGTGTATTCAAGTAAATTCATGTATTGGGAGACTACATGGAAGTAATCTGAAAAATAATCATGATAAAGTTATTGGAAAATGGGGTAGCAATATATTCAAATTCTGATCACTTGAGTCCAGTCTGGTATTGCAATAACTCCCCCATGTTGTTGTTTTTACTGAAGCAAGGAGGCTGATGCGTATTTCTATGCCTGTTCACTTCAGTAGCCATATTTCCACCTAAAGCAATTTGCACACTAATGAATAGCATGATTGTTAAGCTGACCGGTTAAAACGTTTGCTTTTCCTTAGAGCAAGTAATGGTCTTTGAAGCCTGATGATATGGATCAGAGAAAAAGAGGCCTTCCCTACTCCCTCTCTCTTTTTTTTTCATTTTGGAAGAGTTGCTTTGACTCTCAAGGTTGGAGGCAGTTCCTTTTCTGTTCGTTGAAAGGGTCTCCTAATTGCCTAGTTTGGATTCATGTCGTGGTTCTAGGGACAAAAGTGAATGTTCGTGCTGGACAAGGAGATACACAGACATGCCCCACTTCCTCACCTCCTGAAGTTCTTATTGTTCAGTACAAGTCGAAACTTGCTTTGTGTTGCCCACCTTTAGTCTCCCAACTTCCTTTGCCATAATGTTCCATAGTTGGCTGTCCTCATGGCCTGGTGACATAATGGGCACACCCTAGGCCAGGCATGGCCAAGCTTGGCCATCCAGCTCTTTTGGGACTACAACTCCCATCATCCCTAGCTTTCTGCACCCAAGAGCAACCAGGCCATCCTTTCTCCCAATGTTACACTTATGCAGTAATACAACCCGCTGGTCTGGGTCTGGCAGCGAGTCTTGTGACATTGCTGGCCACGTTGCAAACCTGAAGACAAGTCCTCCCACAGTAGGACACATTGATTTTTTCAACTTTCAAATTCCAAAAATACGGGGTTCTGAAAACTTGTAACACGACTTGGGATTTCAAAAGATATCCGGCTTAAATTAATAAATTTACTTTTGCTTGGTACGTAAAATGTGTGTAAAAATCAATAGTAGAAATATTTGCTGTTGCATATGCTGGGTTCTATAATGGTTTTATTGAAATGCTGCGTATTATTATGCTATGCCATTGGCTCTTAATTTTTTGTAAGTTGCTTAAAGACTTTTTGTAAAATAACAACAACAATTTGTTGTTGTTGTTATTAATTGTAGTGGTTTGGAGTTACTCATGCGTAAACTGTCCCCTTTTGGAGCTTGGCTGCCTGGGTTAAACCGTCCTGACTGCACAGCGCATCTCAGCGTGGCTGCCTCAGTCGCTCGCAGGGTCTGTCTGTGGGCGTTTCTTAAACCGTTGCCAGCATAAGAGTTGTTTGACTCCCAATCGTCTCCGCCTCTCATTGCGCGGGAGTCTCCTGCGCAAGGAGGGCGTGGGTAGTGGAGGACCAGGGCTCTCCTCACTGACTTCCAAGGAAGAATCCCGGAGCCCTTCCACCTCTTCTCCCATTTGCTCTCCTGGCTCCTTGGTGTTACGCTGATTTCCTTCCCCCTCCATCAAGCTGCGTCTCCCCCTAGTGCTTGTTCCTTCCCCTGCAGAATCGGAGAGCCTCTCCTTCGCCTGTTGCTCTGATGTCAGTTTCCTGACATTAATAATAATACCTCAATCGCAGCAGCAGTAGTAGTAAAAACCCAAAGTCAAGCAGTATGTGAGTCATGCTAACCTGTAAAAATCTATCAAATGTTTGGAGAATTTACTGAAAGGATGTTAAAAGGTATCACAGACTGCTTTTACAACTTCAAAGTTTCAGAACTATCTGGTTAGATAGGATTTGTGAAATGCAAGTCCAAAATATGTTTGGACACACAGAACTAGTTGAATGGATCTTAGTCACAGTTGTATAAACGGATGGATTTCATGCCTTGTTTAAATTGGGAGGATTTGTTGCTGTCCAAGAAATTAGCTAATGAATGACATTAAACATTGCCTAATGAAGCTATAGCAAAGGATGCCCATTCCAGTAACTTCTGTTTCTGCAGAACTTGCTCCAAGGTATAATTTGCATATTTCAAATAATCTTTCATGTTATCAGTATCTCACATTTTTTTTGTCTCCCTGTCCTTCAGTTTGATGGAATAAGCATTTCAAATGTCAGTCAGTTCACTTTCTGCTAGTCAGTGAATAATGGGCAGTTTCTAATTTGACAGAATAATTAGGCATTTTAGAAGCCTAAGGCTGATTTTGGTTTTTATCTTAAATGAAGCAGCAAGAGCACAGCGCATTTAGATCAGAAGTTTAAATTAATGTATTAGTTAGAATTTGGAAAGCATTTTCAGTGTATTACAACTACCATGGGGCACCAGGTAGAGAAGAAGCCAGCTTGTGCACTGTTTAAGGTTTTCCTTTTCATTTCCTTTTCATTTGTAAAAGGTAAAGGGACCCCTGACCATTAGGTCCAGTTGTGACCAACTCTGGGGTTGCGGCGCTCATCTCGCTTTATAGGCCAAGGGAGCCAGCGTACAGCTTCCGGGTCATGTGGCCAGCATGACTAAGCCGCTTCTGGCGAACCAGAGCAGTGCATGGAAACGCCGTTTATCTTCCCGCCAGAGTGGTACCTATTTATCTACTTGCACTTTGATGGGCTTTCAAACTGCTAGGTGGGCAGGAGCAGGGACCGCGCAACGGGAGCTCACCCCGTCGTGGGGATTCAAACCGCAGACCTTCTGGTCAGCAAGCCCTAGGCTCTGTGGTTTAACCCACAGCGCCACCCACATCCCACACCCTTCATTTGTACCACACCATTAATGTACAAGGTGATTTACAGAACCACAAAAAGCAACACAGGACCTAGTTGTGTGGATCTTACAGTTCAACATTTGAAAATCGGAGAGACAATTGAAGGGAAGGGGAAGTCTAGGGGTTTCGGGTGTGATGCAGAAATGGGAAGATTGGAGAAAGAAATCCCCCATCTTTATATTGAGTTCATTTAATTTTTTCCCAGTGGAAAAAGTGGACTTTTGGGGGGGGAGGTTGGGGGAAAATAATGTGACCCCTAATTCATGAACTAATCTCTCCTTTAAACTGAAGGTTGGAATTCTTTTAAGGCAAGGTTTGAAAATATTGCATTAGCTTTCACTTTACTCCCCCAAAATGCTACACCCCTGAAGACACAGTCTTCCATTGTCTCCCGAGATGGACAGATGCCAACGTGAACAATGCAATGCAATCTATAAGCATATTGAATACAGTCGTACCTTGGTTCCCAAATTTAATCCCTTCCGGAAGTCTGTTCCAAAACCAAAGCGTTCTAAAACCAAGGCATGCTTTCCCATAGAAAGTAATGCAAAATGGATTACTCCAGACTTCTAAAAACAACCCCCAAAACAGTAATTTAACATGATTTTTATCTAACGAGACCATTGATCCATAAAATGAAAGCAATAATCAATGTACTGTACTATAAAATAAATAAGACAGTATTGTAGATGATAAAAATTAAAATTATTTTTTTCTTACATGTCATTGTTTGGATGGAGGGCTTTTATCCATTTCTGCAGTCACACAATCAATCAATTAGTAGCTGAACTGGGTTCTACACAGTCACAAAAACGGAGTCACAAGTCAGTCCCATAAAATGAAGAACAAGTCACAGTCAAAAAACGAAAAAGCAACACAAACAAAAATTCAAAAAAAATTAGGAAAAACAAAAGCTTCAAATATCACCTCTGTGTTGCATGGGTGCTCAGTCGACAGATTCAACAGATTCAGAATCAGCCGACGGATTCAACAGGAAGCCTCTGATTAGCAGTAGAAGACTCAATTTACAAACAACTAAAGAAGAATGGCAACATAAACTGATGGAATATACGCAGCTCACATATTTGAACTTTTAGAGTAAGAGAACAAGAAGAATGTACTTTTAAAGAAGACTGGAAAATGTTTATTGAATATATGGGTGACAATTGTGTTTATTTAAAAACGCTGGTAGCGTTAAGATAAATTCAACCCTGAAAATAATTTTTGATGGATGTAACAATGGATTACCGAATGGTTTAGTTCATGTAAAATATGCAGGGATGTATGGTATGCAAAATAAACCACAGAAAGAGAAGAAAGGTAGTTTTTGATGTAAGGTTGTCTAAATGAATACTTTGAAATGTAAATTAGAAAATTTAATAAAAATTATATTTTTATATATATAAAGAAGTTACATGTGTTTTAATCTGCTTTTAGCTATTCTTCGCTTTAATTCATCTTTTGAAAACTTGTATATACTTGCTTTTAACTGTTTCTCCAATTTGCTTTTAACTCCGCTGATTCTAAAACATACTCCTGGTCCAGGATTTGTTTACAGATATGGGAGGGCCATAGCTCAGTGATAGAGCATGTGCCTTGCATACCAAAAATCCCCATTTCAGCACATGGCATGCCTAGGTATGGTTGGCACATTCTCCTGTATGAAAACTTTGGTGTCAGCCAATGTTAATGATACCGAGATAGAAGGACCAATTGCCGAACTCAGTATAAGGGAACTTCCTATCTTCCTAGTATGTGCAGGTAATTAATCTTTGGGCAGTAAGTCATTTATTGTCCCGGAGAAATTGGTCATCACTTTGCATGCATGGACCAGATCTGTCCATTGCAGTGAACAGGGAGATCTCTACGTTGAGGAACGCTTAAGTGAGCATGAAGGCACTTACGTAACTCTTAAAGGGGGCATTAACTTTTCTTTCAGAAAGGATAACTTGCTTTTCCAGCAGGAAATAACATCACCATAGTGCAAAAGTGCAAAAAAAGGCTAGTTGTTTTAACCACATCTGAGGTTCTGATGCACTTTTTCCTGACTTTGAAATGAAGAAAAATATTGCAGAGCTTTTGACTCTCAACTTTCATTTTTACCAACTATTAAATATCATGTGAGCCTGCGTGAGGACAGAAGCAACGTTAGAAATAATTGGAATGCTTTTACTAACAGAAGACATTGGCTCCGTAAGGGGAGGCATTTTGGGGGTATGTAGTTGATAATGTTCAAGGCTGCTACAGAAATTAGCATGATATAATGTCATCAGTTGGACTGATTTAATGAACAAATTATGTCTTAATGATGATTTAATGTCTTTTCTGTTTCATTAACAGACCAGAGACGACTTCCTGGGTCAAGTGGATGTGCCACTTAATCATCTTCCGGTAAGATATTTTATTTACAACCTTCTCTACTGCATCCAAGCTCCTGGGACAATGGCTTAAACCAAGGATGGGGAATCTGTAACCCTCCAGATCTTTCTGGACTCCGATTCCCATTGACCCCAAGCCAACAGGACCAACTGTCAGGGATTCTGGGAGTTGGTAGTCTGGCAACATCCGGGGGGGGGGTCCTAAAGATTCCCCATCCCCGGTTTAAACAATATCTTCCTATACAGTGGTGCCTTGCAAGACGAAAAGAATCTGTTCTGTGATTCTCTTCGTCTAGCGGTTTTTTTGTCTTGCGAAGCAAGCCCATTGACGGATTAGAGGATTAGCGCTATTAGCGGCTTTTAGCAGCTTATCAGCTTATCGGATCAGCTGATAAGCGGCTTAGCGGCTTAGAAAAAAAGGGGAGGGGAAAAAACCCCGCAGGAACTCGCAAGACATTTTCGTCTTGCGAAGCAAGCCCATAGGAGATTCGTTTTGTGAAGCACCTCCAAAACGGAAAACTCTTTCGTCTAGCGAGTTTTCCGTCTTGCAAGGCATTCGTCTTGTGGGACACCACTGTAATTCGTTCCGTGAGTTTTTTCGTCTAGCGAATTTTTCATCTTGCGAAGCACGGTGTCGGAAAAGTTTTGGAAAAGCTTCAAAAATCACCCAAAACCTCAAAAAGGCTACCACACCGCATTCTATGAGTTGCTCCTCGAAATCAAGTCGCAACTGTATTAAGGGTGTTAAGAAAAAGGAAACAAACTTGCAAAAAACGCAAGACGTTTTCGTCTTGCGAAGCAAGCCCATAGGGAAATTCGTCTTGCGAAGCATCTCAAAAACCGCAAACCCTTTCGTCTAGCGAGTTTTTCGTCTTGCGAGGCGTTCGTCTTGCGGGGCACCACTGTATACATAAAAATGTAGTACTGCATCACAGACCCAAATCTGCATGATGTCAGAGTGGGGCAGAGGAACAAAAGAGAAGGCAAGGTCACAACACCAGTGGCCATGGAATGGGAGTGAGGAAGGAGGGACACTGAGAGGAAAATGGCAGTTTTAAACAATAGCAGAGGTTTGAATAAAGCTGCCCATATATTTACAACTTCCATCAACTGATCATACATTTGTTTTGAAGGTGGGCATGCCGGTTCCCAGCCACTATTATTGTTCTTGGAGGGGAGAGGAGCTCCCAGAAACCCTTATCATCTGGTTCATGTGTGGAGAAGAGTGGCTTTCCCTTCCCCTCTGTAACTTTAGGGCAAATTTCTAAAGCCCCATGATAGGCCTTTGCAGACTACGGAAACACATAGATACCAAGCCCATATTTGGTAACTTACTTTAGCATCAATAGTAGTGCATGTAGGGATGGATGGAGTTAGCCATTCAGATGGTGCACAGCGAAGGATAAGATAGGCAGGAGCTGAACCATATTTGTACATTTGGATGATATGCAACACCCAATGTGACCTGATGACGTAACTTGTGCTGTTGGCCACTCTCCGGGCAACGAATGCAACGTACCATATAGCAGCAGTTTGCTTCCACCATATATTCCTAGTTCTTTAGCATTTAAAGCAGCCTTCCCCAGTGTTTTGCTGTCCCGCTGCTTTCACCCATGACCAATGGCCATGCTAGCTGGGACTGATAGGAGTTACAGTCCAAAACACTTGAAGAACCCCACAAAGCACTGGTTAAAAGCTTAGAGTTCAAGTGTCTTGAGTACAGTTGTACCTTGGATCCCGAACGCCTTGCAAGTTGAATGTTTTGGCTCACGAACGCCGCAAACCCGGAAGTGAGTGTTCTGGTTTGCGATTTTCTTTGGAACCCGAACGTCCGACGTGACTTCCGCAGCTTCCGATTGGCTGCAGGAGCTTCCTGCAGCCAATCAGAAGCAATTCCTTTGTTTTACGAATGTTTTGGAAGTCGAATGGACTTCCAGAACGGATTCCTTTCAACTTCCGAGGTGCCATTGTATATAAAAAGAGTAAAAGAATCACGACATGAGATTAAGTAATAGGAATTCTTATTCTACTGCTGGTATTGATCTCAGTTGTGTTTTTAGTGCCGAGTTTTACAACTGTGCTAGATCTTCAACCTGGTAGAGTTGTCACTAACCGGAGTGTCCTCTCCTGAATTGCACCAGAGCACAGCCAGCAGTAAACTTGTTAAACGTTCCTAATAAGCTCTAATGTTTTAACTCCATTTGTCAAACCGGTTGACAACCACAAAAGTGTTTTCAGAAAGGTTCCCTGCTGCTGCTCTAAAACTAAACCACTTGGGACCTAGTTAGAAGTAATACTCTGTTCCAAATGATTCATAAAGAAAATTAGCTCTTTGCAATTTTCTATTCCTTGTGGAAAAACTATGTGCAATGCCACAGGGCTCTTTTGAAATAGCTGTTTCCATCTTACGGCAGTGGCGTCAGCCCCCCATGTAGCTGCTATATGTAGGAAAGCAACATGGTTCCTGTTGAAAGCTTCTGTCTTTTTTTTTTTTAATTAAACCTAAAATAACAACATTGAATGTGCTTTGTCGTTGAGAATGAGAAGTCCCCGTAACAGAAAACATTGCCTTTAAGAGCAGGAAAACAACAGATTCCAGAAAGTGCGTTTAGTCTAACTTTTCTGCAAAACACACCGAGAAATCCCAAAGCACTGATGGGAAAAGATCTTCAAAATACCGTGGGGGGGGGGGAGCAATTGCAATTATTGCAAACACCAAATTATAATGAGCCAGTGCACAATTATAGATCTCTTAAGCCTGATGCAGAATTCTTGTAATGTTTCTGACCCAACCAGCCTATGCACACCTGTTCCAACAGTTCCACAGCCTCCCTGCGATATGTAGGTAGAAAACAGAGAGAGCGCTGCATCGGCATATTACTAATACCTCAGTCCAACCTGCCAAATTTTACTAATTTATTTGGAACATTTATAAACCTCTTAATCAAAGAGCTGTCTCATCGGTGTACAAATGGCTTTCCCCAGTGGTTTCCTGTAGATGTTAGAAAGCATAGGGGACAAGGTGGAAACCTGAAAACACATATGCCTAAGACTACGGGGCAGAATAGAAAATTCCCGGCACCACTGAATGAGACCATCTCTCCAAGCTGATCACAGCCGCCACATTGCATCTGTGCCAGTATTAATGCCAGCTATGGCTTTGATCCAGACTTAGTCGTCCTTAGAAACAGATCCATCAAAATCAATGGAATTTAGTCATTATTAGCTGACGACCCATTGATTTCAATGGAGCTTGTCAGCGTCTTGGATGTAACCCAATATTTGAACCAGAGTTTGCAACCCCTCTGGCTGTCTTTGGACATTTGTCCATGGTGTCATAGTGCCATGGACACACCCATCTCCCCCTTCCTGTTGTGTGCTGGATCCATGCAAAGATACAACAAGGAGCCCTTGACTTAATGCAAGCCAGGATCGCTGTTCCAAAGCCAGTAAACAGGGGAAGGGAATCACATCTGTGGTGCTTGTTGACAGGCTCATAAACTGTGGCATATGAAGCCATAGTGTAGGGATCACCAATCTGTGGGCACCTGCACGGTGGCCCTTGAATTTTTATTTTGAGGGAGGATTGGTTTTATTTCAAGGGTAGGTCCTTCTTTGGAGGCGTTTTTCTGGATGTGTGTGTGATTGGGAAAGATGCACCTGGGCAGAGAGAGGGATAGGTGCATGGGTGACTGAAAGAGATGACTGTGGTCTGTATGCTTGGGGTGAGTGTGTTCATGTGCTGTCTGTGCAAGAGACAGTGGCTGAGATGTGTCCACCTTCTATATTTTTCTGGCACTACCCTGTTTCCCCAAAAATAAGACAGTGTCTTATATTAATTTTTGCTCCCAAAGATGCGCTAGGTCTTATTTTCAGGGGGTGTATTGTTTTTCCATGAAGAAGAATACGGTACACATTTATTGTCTAATTGTGAGTCAGCCAGACTCCATCAGGGCAGAGCGAGCAGCAGGCGGCAGCTTGCCCTGGCAGTGGCGCGTGCTCTCTGATTTAAGGAGACCTCGCACTGCCTGAACAGCTCCAGCTGCGCTGCGGCCAATCAGTGAGCTGCATGGTGGCGCCCGCCACTACAGTCCAGAGGAGTCAGGCGCCTTACAGAAGCTTCGGGGGCCTTATATTCTGGGGTGGCCTTATGTTCAGGGGAGGCCTTATTATTGGGGAGGTCTTATTTTGGGGTGATGCCTTATATTACAGCGAGAGGCAAAACTGGAAGTAGGTCTCATTTTCGGGGGATGTCTTACTTTTGGGGAAACAGGGTAGGGAATGTTCCCTGTTATTGGAGAGCATGGGCATTGCTCTCTGTGTGTGATCAATACTGTTGTGGTTGCCAGAATCAGAACCAGCAGGATGTACCAACATACAGGACTTGTCGAGTGGTGGCGGCGAAGCAGCAATGACTGTCCCTAATTTTTTGTTACCGCCATGTCCCCAATGATAGCCATTTTGTAGCTGGAAGCCTCAGCACTTTCTAGGCAAGCGTTCAAACATGGGCAGATGATCACCTGCAAACCCTGGTGTGAAAATAAACATAGTTAGAATTAACCTTGGTGCAGATGTAAAGCTACATGATAGTTTACTGCGGAAAGTGAAAGGAGGGAAGGCTTCAAGAAGGAGCCTGTGGATGCTATGGGTCTCCCAGAGTTGTTAATTCTATTGGGAACATTATGTCATTTAGACTGGACCTTTTAAAGACCAAAGCCCATGGTCTGTATTGCTGCACCTTCTGTTTTCATAGTCTTACATCAAAGTTCACATCTGTTACCCTGAAATAAAAATGATGTAAAGCTTCCAGTTCGAGACCATTGTTAGAGAGAGCAGAAATAGCGAATTCACAGCCTCTGCATGTTCTGTTCTCTTTTATATGCAAGACACATGCTTATGGACTTGACTGATGCACTCAACAAGAATAAGGAAGCATTAAAAATGTGTTAACAAGCAAACATTCAAGCCTAGAACAAGGAGAATGTTTTTAATGCCCATCTTCCCAGTGTCAGACAGTGGCACTGCTTTTGGAGACACATTTTAGTCACTTGTCTGCTCCATGGAAATTCTCCTTTTGCACAGCGAAAACACTCTTGCTGAAAACTGTTCAGAACTGAAAAACAGACTGTGTTTCATCCCGACAAATAAGGGTTTTCACATCGAGCTGGCCTTTTACAGAAAGCTAGCTAAATATTTAGCTCTGCAGGAGACTCGTGGGTAGTAATGCTCTGTGGATATATCGCTTGGGAACGAGAACTGGGTGGAATGGCTGCTGAATGCTTCTCGAAGGCTAAATTGGGTAAATATATATTT
Source organism: Podarcis liolepis (assembly GCF_965112155.1). NCBI lineage: Eukaryota > Metazoa > Chordata > Lepidosauria > Squamata > Lacertidae > Podarcis > Podarcis liolepis. The sequence continues at coordinate 50,679,752 of NC_139565.1, read as the reverse complement.
TTGCATGACTTGGTTCCTGTTGTGAATCAGTGGAAGAGGGGACCGTCATAAATTTGATAAAATGGTCATGCTGTTAACTTGACAGGAAGCAGTAGAAATCCTTCTTCCTCCAGAAATACCAATTCACAGGTAGAAAATGGATACTATAAAAAGACAGAGCACAGCAACTGATTTTCTCCTCTGCATCCATACCTATAAATGTCCACACAGCTCCCCACAGTCCTGGGAGCCACACAGCTTCAAAGTGCAAACCACTGCAGTGGGGCCTAACTGAATATTATATAGAATTTTTGAGAGGGGTGTTAATGGCTAACAGCTGTGCAATATCCATTTACGCATCCATAAATGAGCACGTGGTGTGAGTTTTCTGACAAAAAACTTCAGTGCGCTAATTTCCCCCCCAGTTTTGAGTTAGCATGTTATTTTGACTCAGCTAAGCAACACTGAAAAAAGCATGTGCTGTCAATTCTACATGCTGTTAAATATGTGTTGTTGTTTTTCGCCACTTGCCCAGAGTACCTTAACTGAAACATGTGATGCGATGAGGATCATAAAAGCAGAATTTTATGTCATTTCTCTCCATACTGTGTTCTTGGCGCTTGTCTGTCACCACACTGACGACCGAGTGGGCAGACAAGTTAAAATGGCAAACGTAGCTCAAGAACATGGGTAGGCAAACTAAGGCCCAGGGGCCGGATCCGGCCCAATCACATTCTAAATCCGGCCCACGGATGGTTCAGGAATCAGTGTGTTTTTACATGAGTAGAATGTGTCCTTTTATTTAAAACGCATCTCTGGGTTATTTGTGAGGCATAGGAATTCATTATTTTTTCCCAAAATATAGTCCGCCGTCTGCCCCCACAAGGTCTGAGGGACAGTGGACCGGCCCCCTAGTGAAAAAGTTTGCTGACCCCTGGTCAAGAATCTCGGAGCGAGTAGGTCAAGTGAGTGGGCAAGTGGCCAGCCCGGATAGGCCCTCCCACAACCCCGCTGCCACAAATGGCTGCAGGAGAAGGGAATGAAAGTGAGAAAGCCTTTCTCCCCTTCGTTTGCCCCCTGCTGCTAAGAGAAGAAGGCCTGTATTTTAAAATGCAAACTTACTACACTTGGAGGAGAGGAACTCACTTCTGCGGCAGCAACAGAGCAAGCACAGGGATGGGCGGTGGCGGGCGGGTGGTTGTCAGATGAGCTTGTAAGGGGATGGGGATAGTTTTGGGGGGCAAGCTGTACAGAAATTGGAGAGAGGGTTTGGGGGCAAAGCTGTAAGGGGAGGTTTTTGAGAGTTGTAAAGGGGGGGTTGGCAGAGGGTAGTGGGTGGGTGGGCAGCAAGCAAGAGCGATAGCCCCTAATAAACATAGTATTCATACAAATGCAAAGTTTTCGCTAGAAATTGCTTTCAGTAGAATATTTGTAAGTATTTTTAGATTTGACAACTCAACTGTTGTAATAACCTTGTTGAGAGAAAGAAAACGGAGGCACTGAAAACTGTTAACAAGATAACTTTAGCAGATTTGAAGAGCTGTGTTCATAAATACATGGCATTCACAGGGCCTTTGATTTTAGATTTGACTGTTTTGCAATGCAAGTTTCCCAATTTTGCTTGCATTGTATTTATCCATTACGTTACTGTTAGCAAACAAGGCATTTCTTTTTAAAAAATATATATATAAAATTTTGTACAGAAAAATACAGCAGTGGAGAAGCTTGTGGAAAATGTACCACACATCAGAGGTTGCAGCTTAAGGATTTTAGGCAAACGAGACTCTTTGAGATAACATAATGCTATTAAAAGGAAGAAAGCCAAACATGTAATAGTACTGTGGTAATGCATATTACTAATACCACAGCCAGGAATTTAATTCTGCTTACTTTGTCTATACTAATCTGTTTCATGTACCACAGACACGGGTGAGTAAAATGTCAGCTTTAAACCATGGGTTATGAATCTGGTTTATTCATCTCATCGGAATCTGTTTTAAGCTAGGATCCTTGGTTTGAACATAATACTCAGTAACACTTAATTCAATAAAAGCGAAATTGAATTCTTCTCACAGCTCTGTTGGAGGAGGGGTGGGTGTGTTTGAGAGAGAGAATTTTGGCTATACCCCCTGGCATGTAACCCCTGGTCACCCCACCCATTGTTCCTTGGGGCCCTCAGGGGCAAAGCAGAAAGATTTATCTACCCTTGCACTAGACCATGGTTTAGCATTTTGTGTGGACACGACCACTGTGGGCTTGTAAAGACGTCTTCCTTTCTGCAAGATCATAGAAATTGATGTAGCTCTGCACGTCTGGCTGCATATGCCTGGCTGCTGGCATGAACTGAATGTTGATTAGGATTAATAAATAGCAGGATAGATGGAGGCTTTTCGCTCCTTGGGGCTGCCAGGCAGCTGTTGTGCAAGAAGGGAGCTTGCTGTTTTGAGTTTTCTCAGCTGCTTTTCTTGGGGTGCTACTGTTTACCTTTGAGTTAGCGTGCCCTAAGAGGTTGGTAGCCTCCGACGGTTCACTGGGAAAGGAAAAATCTCATTCCCTTTGTTTTCCAACAGCAAGTATTTCTCTGTTGGGTTCCAGTCTACAAGGCTTTGTTAGTCATGTAAAATGTGCTTGCTTAGATCCATTTGCAGAAATTCCCTCAAAGTTTTCTGTGTAGGTAAATGGGCATTCTCAGAGTGGATATATACCGTATTTTTCGCTCTATAAGACGCATCAGACCACAAGATGCACCTAATTTTTGGAGGAGGAAAACAAGAAAAAAAATATTCTGAATCTCAGAAACCAGAACAGCAAGAGGGATCGCTGTGCAGCCTGTACTCACTCCATAAGATGCACACACATTTCCCCTTACTTTTTAGGAGGGAGAAAGAGAGTCTTATAGAGCAAAAAATACAGTATATTTTGGCAGGCGTGTTCAGGCCAGTACTAACTAGGGTCTGTGTGGCAGAAGAAATATTGTGTTCTGATCTCTGCACATAACACACGAGCGTGCAAATTTGGGTGACATTTTTCTTCCTAGGCAAACCATCTTATTCTATAATGGTTCTATCGTGTTATTCTCCATTGGGCTGGAATCAGCTGCTCGGTGCTTTGATAGAAAAATCTCTAGCAGACAACAGCAGTGTCAGATCAGGCCAGAGTCCAGGTCTTTAAAGGGTTCCCCCATCTAGCAGTGAGTGGAAATGAAGAACAATCCCAGACTGTATTTCCACAGTTTCTGCTGCTGTGCCTGGAGTCCTGAATGCAGCAAGTTCATTTTCGTCTGGGATTTTAATACGTCTTCAGTGCAGCTGTTCTAGTCCATTTGCTCTCGTAATGCAAGTTTTAAAGAAATGTCTGAGCAGTTTCATTCTTGGGTTAAGTATCTGCATTAAAAATTTACAGCGTAGTTGGAACCTTTCCAATATCCTCAATCAGCACACACCATTTTATTACTATAATTAATCATTTCTGTTAAATGTACAAAGTGCATTATAACACTTATCTCATTTATTCTTGCAACAACCTTGTGAGAGACGTTGGCTTAGGGGAAAAAAAGGGAATACATTTTACAGGAAACATATTTCTCTTTATACCTAGCTCACCCTTCAACAACACCCCCCCCCCCGGCTTTCTTATAACTCTTGATGGTCTGCCAAACATTATTTCCCTTTATTAAACAGATTCACTGTTCTAGATTTTCATATGTAGTCCAAAAGCTGGCAGTCATATAGGTGTGAATTTGCCCTTATCGTGTATTGATACATTATCATGTATTGATATACGTCAGTTGCTGTTTTGTTCTTTAAACAAGCCAAATTAGAATTTTCTTTTTGGCTCAGCAAGCCCTGTATTAAGCTATGATTATCAATAATGACAACAAAATGCTTTCCCAGACTTCACAAGGTGCTTTGCATGCATTATCTTTCATGTATAACCTTTACGAAAACGCTGTAAGATCAGTATTACGATCCTCATATTTTACACTGACTCATTCCACTTCTCCATCTTCCTACACTGGCTGGCAGCAACTCTCCAGGGTCTTAACTTCCCCCAAGTATTGAAAATGAGATGTTCCACCAGCATCCTCTTCTGAGGAATAGTCTTGTAGACCATCATCACATCTCTCCCCTAAATATCCTAAATATCTATTGATTTGTATTTGAATGTGTTTTCTATGGTGAGATACTGAAGGAACATGCAGAGTCACATCAGTTTTAAGGACTGCATCTTTGAGTTCTAATGCTAAAGCCCTTGGGAGCCCATGGCAAATGCACTTAGGTAAGACAAGGTTCCTGTGCACAAGTAGGGTTTTTAACACCTTCAGCTGAATGTGCATAATACTGTAGTAGTAGTAGTAGTAGTAGTAATAATAATAATAAATAATTATTTATTATTTATACCCCGCCCATCTAGCTGGGTTTCCCCAGCCACTCTGGGCAGCTTCCAACAGAATATTAGAATACAATCGTCTATTAAACATTAAAAGCTTCGCTAAACAGGGCTGCCTTCAGATGTCTTCTAAAAGTCTGGTAGTTGTTCTCTTTGACATCTGGTGGGAGGGTGTTCCGCAGGGTGGGTGCCACTACCGAGAAGGCCCTCTGCCTGGTTCCCTGTAACTTGGCTTCTTGCAGCGAGGGAACCGCCAGAAGGCCCTTGGTACTGGACCTCGGTGTCCAGGCGGAATGATGGGGGTGGAGACGCTCCTTCAGGTATACTGGACCGAGCCTGTTTAGGGCTTTAAAGGTCAGCACCAACACTTTGAATAGCACCAACACATAGAATCTCCTTTTGTTAGCAACTCTACAATGAAATTCTGACCCCTGTTGCAGTGCATGCTTAGCACTAATATGTATTCTTTCCCCTTCAGAAATTGACCATTTAATGCTTGTACAAGAACTTGATATTTCTGAGGAGGGGGACTGCTTCCATTAATGCAACCCTTTAAAAAGTCCTTATATTTTCAACAACAAGTTCCAAGAGGGCAGTTTTTAATGCAAAAACCCAAGCTGTCAAATACTCAGCTTGGTCCTTCTGTGTATATATTTAATACGACTGTTTTATCAAATCTATAACTGGCACCCCAGATGAGTAAGAAATGTCTGCAAAATTTCCTTGACAAATTTGGTTATGGCTCCAGATTATCTTGATTCTGATCAATATGACTCCTTTATCAAATCTATAGTTGTCATCCCAGATAAATAAGATATGTCTGCAGACTATCCTTAGCAAATTTGGTTATGGCTCCACGTTACCTTGATTCTGATAGATGGAGACATCTAGGAATTCAAGTCTGTCATTTTAATCCCAGGACTGTTGACGATTGGAGAAAATGATGTGACCGCTTCTTTTGGAACATAAGCTTATGGTAGGGCTAGGTGGGGGAAAGTGTTGACAGTAAATACCCATGGAAACTTCATCTTTTTGGTTTGTGGAATGTCTCCTAGAACAAGCCACGTGGGCTATCTTAGACTTAGGAGCTAGCTCTGACTGCTAAACCAAAAAAAATGATGTGTGTCGTTCTCAGCGCCTTCAGTTGTCGCAGTTATCATGCTTCTTGGCACTTTGCAAATGTGCCTTCTCAAAGTTGGTGATTGGAAAACAGGCCTCTGCGTGTGACTTGGACCATTGCTTCATTGAGATTAGTAGTAAACAACTTTGTGCATCTGTAACTACTTCTGCTTCCACAGCATTGATTGTTGGGCTGAGCTATTAGCGGTGTTGAGAGCGACACCTGGTGGAAATGCTCAGCTAACAATACACAATGGTTGCAAGAGCGGCAGAGGTCTTTGGAATAATGTAATTTTTGTAGGTCTCCTGTTTACATTTTACTAGAGCATGTACTTATGCGTTCGTGAGCATTAATGATTTGATTTTTGTCCCAATAGACTGAAGACCCAACCATGGAAAGGCCGTATACTTTTAAAGATTTCCTCCTCAGGCCAAGAAGGTGAGAATATGGACATATATTATAGATGAATAATAGAACATAAGAATAGTAAAACATAATATGTGTACTGTGTAATTTACAGTTTATGTACAGATTGATAGATAGCTAAAACTAAGTGCCTTTCAAGTTCAACAGGACATTATTTATCCCTCCTTTTTTACTATTTCCTCTATAGTCACAAATCTCGAGTAAAGGGATTTCTGAGGCTGAAGATGGCATATATGCCAAAAAACGGAGGGCAAGAAGAGGATGGTGATCAGAGGGAGGATTCTGAGGTAAACTGCTTTAAATGCGAGGTTTCCAAATTTCTTTATTTCTCTGTAACAGTTGCATATGTGATAGCATTCTGCTTTACTGATCATATTGCTTAAAGGTATTGTTGTTATTATTTCTTTCATTTAATCGTCACTTTCCACACAAAAAGTCTCGCAGCGACTTTCAGATCCGTAAAACACCTAATGCTTACAATTGTGTAAAAACATTAACACTGGGCTTAGGTCAAAGTTTCAGTACAATAGTGAGGACTTCAGCTACTCCAGATTCAGATAGTTGAGCCAAGTTTGTTTTGGTATTCTACTCAGGCTCCCGTCTACAGCACAGCAGCCAGATTCTGCAGCTATTAACAAAAATAAACTTTGATGGCCGAGCTCAATTTCAGTAATGGAAAATCGTTATAATCAGCAGTGCAGTTCTGCAAGAAAGAAGGGAGACACCATATTCTATCAAGCACTTTGTCCCTTGAAGAAGATGGGCAGAATTTCCTCATATCTAGATTTTGTTGCTGTCAGGGAACTGACATCGGAGCTAGAGGCGGAGGGAAGGCTCTCAAATGATGCTGGAGAGGGCCCAGCAGGGAGAGAGGCAGCTCCGCAGATGGAGAAGCAAATCAGCGCAACACCAGAGATATAGAGGGGCTGATGGGGGAATCGGCGAGAGGGCTCCAGGACTCTTCACCGGACACCAGCGGGGAGAGCATGGGTCCTCCGCTACCCACGCCCTCCCTGCGCAGAAGACTTCTGCGCAGAGAGAGTAGGAGGAGACTGGGTGTCAAACAACTTTTATGTTGGAAAAGATTTAAGAAACGCCCACTGACGGATTCTGCTAGCGACTGAGGCAGCCACGAAGTGAAGGGCTGCCCAGACTGAAAGGTTTAGCAAGGCAACAAAGCCTGGAGAGGCGGCAACTTACGCACGAGCAACCCCTACACATTACAGTTGCTAAGAGCTAATACACGATGCTCTGCTAAATCTTTGCTGCCATTTCTGTTCTTCTTCTTTTTACTATTGGTTCTATCTTATCATTACGTGCTTACATTTTTAAGTATGATTCTGAGCGGCCCTGGGAACACGATTTGTTGTTGGTGGTGCAGCATATAAATTTTCAAAATAAACGCTGAAATGCATAAACAGAGCAATTCCGCAGGTGTGGGCAAGAGAGATAGTTTCAGGAGTGAAGTGTCAAGTTCATGGGATCCTTTCAGCAGAATATGACGTGGTTTGCTACGGCAGGGAGAACGAAATCTGCAGAAAAAGCTTTCATCTGACTACTCAATTATGCTACTTCAATCGCAGCTTACAATGCAACTGCTTTCTTCAAACGTTGCTGCAGCGCTGGTGACCTGTGGCTTGAGTGGGTGGGAATGCATTAGGGTGGATGTTACTTGTAAGTTTGTCATTTGTCACAAGCCAAAGAGCCCACGCTGTTAACACATCCAAAGTGTTTTATGAATCAGCCAGGAGAGCTGGAACAGCTTTCTATTGAAATTGTATCTTTTCATGATATGAGTGAATCAGATACGAGCTATTTCAGCCTTTATTCCTAGTGATGACCTCGAGGACGAAGCATTGTTTTCAGTCCTAATTGAATAAATGCCAATTCTGTGTTACGAAGCAAGCATAGAATTCCTTCCCATTTTGCTATGTCACGTTGCAGAACAGAGCTGTTCTTTGCAGCAAAATTCCAGCAATATTGGGCAAACTAAAATAACTCTCTTACTCTCCAAAGTTTGACATTAAGTTTATCAAGGAAAGACATGCTTTGTGTTTTCGCTAAATCGCGCTCGGGGGGGGGGGATCAGCCTCAACCATGCTTTTCCCATCATTTATATTTCACTAGTGAGATGTGCTTTCTGTAAGGCTGACTTTTGAAGGTGGTTAGGAGATGGGGGGCTAGTTCAGGATGTTGCAGCCTGCCTCTTTTCTTGAGAAATGGCCCCTGTATAAAAATGCCACCTTTCTTCCCCATCTGCGCTATAACTGTCTATATGCTTCTATCTCCAGCTCAAAGTGCAGTGGTACCTTGGTTGTCAAACTTAATCCGTTCTGGGAGTCAGTTTGACTCCTGGAACCGTTCAAAAACCAAGTTGCGGCTTCTGATTGGCTGCAGGAACTTCCTGCAGTCGTCGGAAGTTCGGCTTCCAAAAAACGTTCGCAAACCGGAACACTTGCTTCCAGGTTTGTGGCATTCGGGAGCTGATTTGTCTGAGAGTTAAGCTGTTCGACAACCAAGGTACCACTGTACAGGTGATTCCTTTTAAAGTCCTACGCCATCTGCTCCTGGTGTGCTGCCTTCAACATATTCTCCCCCATTCTTTAGATCTTTATTTGGAGGTGATGCTCCTCAATCTAGCTTTCATGGAAACAAGATACCGTATTTTTCGCTCCATAAGATGCACCTGGCCATAAGACACACCTAGTTTTTAGAGGGGGAATGCAAGGGGGGGATCTTTAAAGGGAGCGCTGAGCAGAGCCTGTATGCATCCTAGGCTCTGCTCAGCGCTCCCTTTCACGAGCCACGTGGAGCATGTGTGCGGCGCTTGCGGGCTTTCCCCAAGGAGGGAGAAGGGCAGCCGGTCACTGATGGGCTGCCCTTCTCCCTCCTCAGGGAAAAGCCCCCAAGAGCCGCACACACGCTCTGTGTGGCTCTTTAAAGGGAGCGTGGCTCTTGGGGGCTTTTCCAGGAGGTGGGGAAAGGGACTGAGGGGCTAAGCCAGAAGCTAGAACAGAAAGAGGGAGCACTGCGCAGCAATCCCTCTCGCTGTTCCGGCTTCTGGGATAGCCGCACAGCCTGCATTTGCACCATAAGACGCACACACATTTCCCCTTACTTTTTAGGAGGGAAAAAGTGCATCTTATAGAGTGAAAAATACGGTATTTGGAGGGATGGAGTGAGTCCTTGTTGAGTGCATTGGGAGAACAGCTTACCGTAAACAAATGCTTGCTTTGTCAGTGCTACCATGCAGCATGTTTTGCTGCTACTATATTATGTGAAATTTTGACTACTGAAAGCCCTGCTGCTTCTCTTCTGTCATGCTAGAAAGTTGCATACACTTGAATTGGGTTTTTTCAAATTAATTTGGATTTTCCTCTCCCCCCCCCCCTTCAAAGCATGGCTGGGAAGTGGTGGACTCCAATGATTCTCCATCTCAACGCCAAGAGGAGTTACCGCCACCTCCCTTACCTCCTGGATGGGAAGAAAAAGTGGACAACCTTGGGCGTACCTATTACGTCAACCATAACAACAGGACAACGCAGTGGCACCGGCCAAGTTTAATGTAAGTGCATGCCTTCATGCAGCGTATAATTAACTTATGATACTGAGCACCGCAAGATGTGCTGATGTGGTGTAGTGGTTAAGAGCAGTGGACTCGTAATCTGGTGAACCGGGTTCGATTCCCCACTCCTCCACATGCAGCTGCTGGGTGACCTTAGGCTAGTCACACTTCTCTGAAGTCTCTCAGCCCCACTCACCTCACAGAGTGTTTGTTGTGGGGGAGGAAGGGAAAGGAGATTGTTAGCCGCTTTGAGACTCCTTCGGGTAGTGATAAAGTGGGATATCAAATCCAAACTCTTCTTCATCATCTTCTTCTTGAGAGCCAGTGTGGTGTAGTGGTTAAGAGCGGTAGTCTCGTAATCTGGGGAACCGGGTTCGCATCTCCGCTATTCCACATGCAGCTGCTGGGTGACCTTGGGCCAGTCACAGTTCTTTGAAGTCTCTCAGCCCCACTCACCTCACAGAGTGTTTGCTGTGGGGGAGGAAGGGAAAGGAGAATGTTAGCCACTTTGAGACTCCTTAAAGGGAGTGAAAGGCGGGATATCAAATCCAAACTCTTCTTCTTCTTCTGATGGTCAGCACCCCAAATGGCTTTCTAAAGTAGTAGGAAAAATTAATGGTGGAAAAGCCCATCAACAGCTATTAACCATAATACAGACATACATAATTTTATTTATGTGCTGCTTCTCCACAGTTCAAACCATGCTCAAGGTGGTTTACAACTTGAACAAAATACACGTTTATGACAAAAGTAGTCATAAGCAACAAATATAAACATTAAACACAAGCAAACTGAACAATACCCACATAAATCACAAGTTCTAAAATAAAGATATAAAAAACCAACAGCAACAATCTCCCCACAACAAAGAAGCCTCAGCAACAACTTAGCCCTAGAGTATGTTCAGCAGCCTCAGCTTTTGTAGCTGGAGTCAGTCCGAGCCCCGCCCTCCCAGGTCAGGTGGGAGAAGACCTGCAGGGCAAGGAGCAGGTCTTCCAGAATTAAAAGCTGTAATAACTAAATAGAATCTCTGTATTCAGATTTGGTGGACAAACAGCAGCAGAGGCCTTTAGCTTTCTTGTCATGATCATGGGTTTTCTGGAGGATTCTGACTCGTCACTGTTGAAAACAGGGCACTGGACTGAAGCTTAAAAAGTTTGTGCTTGTTCTCACCTGTAGAGCTGATGTTTGATAGTTGAGGGGTGAAATATGAAACCCCTAAAGTAATATTTGTTGTTCAAGATAATGTAAAGGAAGGTGAAGCTAGCAATTTAAATGCCACATATTTCTGATAGTTGTTTCATCTGCGTTTATTCCACCCTTCATTCATCAGGGAGCCTGCACTTGTGAGACTGATAGCTAGATTCATCAAACAGTGCTGCATTTTCAGTGAAGTAATGCAGACTGCTCTAGGAAGTAGCCTCATAATTGATGGTTTGTAAAATGTTTTGCGGTTGTCTGGAAACGGAAGTTCATAATTTCATAGTCACTGCTTGCATAGACGATTTAAAATTCCAGGTCATTAGACATTATTATTATTATTATTATTATTATTATTATTATTATTATTATTATTATTATTATTTGTACCCCACCCATCTGACTGGGTTTCCCCAGCCACTCTGGGTGGCTTCCAACAAAGAATAAAATACATTAAAATGTCACACATTAAAAACTTCTCTGAACAAGGCTGCCTTCAGATGTCTTCTAAATGTCAGGTAGTTGTTTATCTCTTTGACATCTGATGGGAAGGCATTCCACAGGGCGGACGCCACCACCAGGAAGGCCCTCTGCCTGGTTCCCTGTAGCTTTGCTTCTCACAGTGACCTGGTTTGGAAGTTTAATAAGTCAATATGTGAACAACTCTTTTGCCCGTGGATGCAGATAATTCTCCCCTCTTTTTGAAAGAAAAATGAAACCTGACTCTAGATTGTTTTAAAACTGGTAACCATAGTTTCTCAGTGCAGATGAAACAGGAAACTATGGTTACTTAGAGACTTACTGGTTTGATTGCTAACTCTACAAAGGGCTGCATGCCTGGGCAAAAGGCTAGTTCATATCTCAGTTCATCAGTCCAAGATGTGATCGTCCAAAATCTGCCTTAAAGTACTTGTTGTATATCTGATAAAAGGGGCAGTTTTTTTTTTACAAAACCTCCTACTGCACTCAGTGTAGATCTCCTTGATGGTTCTGTTGCAACAGAATAACAAACTGACTCTTTCAGATTTTTTAATTTTTAAGTGTGTGTTTTTTGGACCAGAGTGCTTAGATTTGCCATTAGTATATGTCTTAGGGTTAGTTTACAGAGAAAAGACTCCAACTATATTGGCTTATGCTTGATTCCCGCTTCACCTTCATGAACCTAATTCACTGCTCATTTTTCACACGATTATTAAAGCTTAATCTGATGCACTGGCTGCAATCCCAAACACGTTTAAAGATTAAATCCAGTTTTCCACCAGTTCTGAGTAAGGATACATAGAATTGGATACTTCTGAGTAAGGATACATAGAATTGGATTGTTAATCCTGTTGACTCTAGTGGTCTAACACGGTGTGATTTAAAACACTATTTAGAAATGTGTCCTATTGGAAATCAATGCAGCTGCCACATAGCATATCTACAATATAAATAGACTTAAATCAGAGACCTTTACATTTACTGGGTGGAATTCAGCTCCATGCTGAGGTGAACATTGCAATCCCCTCTGTTCTCTCCCTGTAACCATTTTTGGGGTTCTCAGACACCACCCCCAAGCTAATTTTAAGGGACACTGGAAAGCCAATAGCGGGAGGCCCTATTGCACAAGCCTTCTAGACTGCAAGTTTGTTTCATTATTTTGAACCAGAGCCTATCATGAACATTGCTGAGTCTCTTTAGACTGCAGTCCTGTGTACACCTACTTATGAGTAAGTCCCACTGAACTTCATGGGGCTTACTTCAGAGTAGACATGTGTGGGATTGACATGTAAGACACCCAACTTTAGCTTAAAGCCTGCTGTATCTGCTTGTTGGTCATTGACCGTATTAAAGATATTTGAATTTATTTGCCTGCTGTATCTTGAGGTCCCCTCTCAGCATCTCAATTTAATTCCATGCAATACAGCCTGCCTAGCTTGTTCAGTGCTTCACTTTGCTGATTAGTCTTCCAAAGTTTTTCAGCGCTGTGAAATTGAAGAATGAAGAGATGGTCCCTTCAGGACATGGGGACGTTTTTCTCCTGTAGTTATTTTATACAGCAGGATTTATCACATCTCATTATCTGATATTTCCCCTGTGTGGGGGTTTCCTCCATTGTACAAAGACATTTTTGATTAGAGACTCAGCAGTTGATGCTGATTTTTGCAAGTTTACCATCCATTTAGAGAGCAGAGTAGCTCTGTCGTAATATGCTTATAGGCATTTTATGTGTATGTGTATCAATATTGTTTGATTTATTGGATAAAGGGGAACGATATCACTGGCACGACATTCTGTGCCAGTCTTTAAAAAAAAGTCTCTCTAACTGAACCAAGGACTCTCATTTCCCCACGACTAATCCAGCATGTATTTCCCATGCTTCCCATTAATCTACCATAATGAAGTTTTAGATGCTAAAATCTATTTAGCCCTGGTCAGAAGGAAATAACTGTAAGTCTCACCTCTCCTACCTGAACAACAGCAATAAACACTCATCTCCATAATTGCCCTTTCCCATGTCACCTCCCCATTGATTTGGTTCCATCAAGGAGTCAATTGTCTATCCTCCTTGTCACCAAGATGAAAATAGACCAATCTCGTAATAATTTGATATTTGACCTAACATCTTGCAAACAAATGCAGTTCCGGCATGCAAATAAGAAACTTAAAAAAATTCCTTCCAGTAGCACCTTAAAGACCAACTAAGTTAGTTCTTGGTATGAGCTTTCGTGTGCATGCACACTTCTTCAGATACACAGAAATGCACACGAAAGCATGCACACGAAAGCTCATACCAAGAACTAACTTAGTTGGTCTTTAAGGTGCTACTGGAAGGAATTTTTTTATTTTGACTATGGCAGACCAACACGGCTACCTATCTACTACTGGAAATAAGAAACTTGTTCAGCTTAAGTTAGCTAGATGGAACTTTGTATTTGTTTCTCCCTGTATTCTGCTTGTTTCTTACTCCTTCCATTCTCATTAAAAAAAATATAATCCGTTCTTATTCAAATCTTTGCAGTTATCTGTTTGTGGCCGTGAGCTCAGTGGAGCCCTTGAGGTCTTCCTGTGGTGCTCATGAAGCTTCTGAGCCCCTCCCCAAATTAGTACCCCCTTGGATTTGCAGTAGTGAGGATGGTTTATACCATGGGTAGGCAAAGTAAGGCCCGGGGGCTGGATCCGGCCCAATCACCTTCTCAATCCGGCCCACAGATGGTCTGGGAATCGGCGTGTTTTTACATGAGTAGAATGTGCCCTTTTATTTAAAATGCATCTCTGGGTTATTTGTGGGGCATAGGAATTCGTTCATCCCCCCCCCCCCCATATAGGTCCGGTCCCTCACAAGGTTTGAGGGACAGTGGACTGGCCTCCTGCTGAAAAAGTTTGCCGACTCCCGGTTTATACCCTTTTCACCCTTGATAATTATGTAGAGCTGAAGCAGGGAGTTGAAAGAGAGATGCTCTTTTCCACTTGCTCTTTCAGCTTAAGCTAAGCCTTGGAATTTATGTAATTTTACTGGATCTGGGTTTTATGCACATCCCTTGGGAAAGCGTGCTTGCTCCTGCCTTTTCTCTTTATGTGGGCGAGCAGAAATCCAGGGCAGGGGGGAAGAGAAAGGGACTAAAGGAGATGGCAGGGCAAACACTTGCTCAAATATCCAAATGTCCCTACAGCCCTTAAAAGGTTGGCAGCCCCTGATCGGAGTATTTTTTACCAGACGTGGAAAACAAAATGGTCTCATTAAGCTTAAGCGATGTCACAGTTAGTTCTCCCCACCCCCAATGTTTCACTGAATTACATACACATGTAATTTATGTAATCTTCTTACCTTGGTGATGGGAGTACTTTTCATGTTCACCGCTGAGAATTTTTTTGAGCGTTTCTTAGAATTACCCTTCTAAAAATATGTAAAGCTTAACTTCAAATGCCATGTATAATTGAATGGGGGGGGTATCAGCTGTACTGACACCAGGCATTAGTTTAACATCCAGTTGCGTTTCACTTTTTGACAAGCAGCTACGTTTTCTTTCCACTGCGACATAAATATTGCAAGTTGGATGTTTGTTTTTCCTTTGGATTTATAGCCGTAATTTCGGTCATGTACTCTCTAGCTCCAACCTCGGTTGTTGCATTGTCTTTTGACGCTGCAAGTAATCCTTATTTTGATAACTTATTTTGATAATCAGATTGTTGAAACACCGTTTTTTGATAAGATGGGAAAGTTGATTTATGAAACTCAAAAGAGTTTTGTTTTCTGACTATGAACAAGAGTGTTGGAATTTTAGGCTTCTTGATATGAAGCGGTAAAGCTGTTCTACAGAGTATGCTTGGTAATGGAGTCTCCTCCCTCAAAGATCAATACTTTTAACATAAAGTAAAGGTAAAGGGACCCTTGACCATTAGGTCCAGTCATGGCCAACTCTGGGGTTGTGGTGCTCATCTCACTTTATTGGCCGAGGGAGCCGGCATAGAGCTTCCGGGTCATGTGGCCAGCATGACTAAGCTGCTTCTGGTGAACCAGAGCAGCGCATGGAAATGCCGTTTACCTTCCTGCTGGAGTGGTACCTATTTATCTACTTGCACTTTGACGTGCTTTCAAACTGCTAGGTTGGCAGGAGCAGGGACCAAGCAACGGGAGCTCACCCCGTCTCGGGGATTCGAACCGCCAACCTTCTGATCGGCAAGCCCTAGGCTCTGTGGTTTAACCCACAGCGCCACCCGTGTCCCTCCACTTTTAACATACAAGAGTTCTAACATACAACCTCTTCCTGAGACCCTGGAAAGCTGCTGAGACAATGGACACTACTAGACTGGTTAAGTAGAAATTAACTTTTAACATACAAGAGCTAATTTCTACTTAACCAGTCTAGTAGTGTCCATTGTCTCAGCAGCTTTCCAGGGTCTCAGGAAGAGGTTCTTCCTAGCCCTGTTCCATGAGGTCACTTAACTGGAGATTCCAGAAACTGGGACTCCATGCTTGAAAAAAACATTTTCAAATATTACGGTGCGGCTCCTTCCAAAATCTATGGCTCCTTTACCTTGTTCAGGTGAAAAAGGAAGAGGTGTGGTGTTGGCATCAGACCCATTCCCCATAACTTGGAACAAGCTTGTCCAACCCTTTGAAGCTTTGAAGTTGTATTCAAAGAAACCAGCTCTAGCACACTTCAGCAACCTTTTAGCTTGTGTTAGTGGTTGTAAGGATAAATAAATAGGAACTACTGGCAGTCGTTCCCCGCTCTCACCCCAAAGCCAAGGAGAAAAGGGGGAATTCCCAAGCAAAGGACCCCTAGGTGATTTCCATTTCAGGTGCACAATCAGTTCCTTATTAAAGGGATGCCAATGAATTAGATTTTCAGCAGAACAATTAAAAAGCCTTTTCTGTCAGTCTCCAGAAGAATGAGCAATGGAGCTTGGGGTCTCCTCTCTCACCCCGTGAGATAGTTTTTCTGAGGTCATCATCACTACACAGTAAGGAGAACTGCATCAACAGGGTTATATCCAGTAATGTAAAGGTAAAGGAACCCCTGACCATTAAGTCCAGTCGTGACCGACTCTGGGGTTGCGACGCTCATCTCGCTTTATTGGCCGAGGGAGCCGGCGTACAGCTTCCGGGTCATGTGGCCAGCATGACTAAGACACTTCTGGCGAACCAGAGCAGTGCACGGAAACTCCGTTTACCTTCCCGCCAGAGTGGTACCTATTTATCTACTTGCACTTTGACGTGCTTTCGAACTGCTAGGTTGGCAGGAGCAGGGACCGAGCAACAGGAGCTCACCCTGTCGCGGGGATTCGAACCGCTGACCTTCTGAGCGGCAAGTCCTAGGCTCTGTGGTTTAACCCACAGCGCCACCTGCATCCCTACCCAGTAATGTACTGTGCTTTAAATACCGTACATGCTTCAGGCTGGACTCTGTTCCTATGGCAAGAACTGAAATGTGCCCTTAATGAAGTTGACTTCTTGAGACTGGCTGCAGGCTTTCTTTGCTTTGGAGTACAGAATGATCTCACTTTAATCTGACTTGCAAGAGACCTAGGGATTCATCACTAGCTGTGATAGGAGATGCATAGAGTGGACTTTATAGGTCGTGAAATGTTGCTTTTAAATTTGGTGCTAATTTAGGTGTGCTGCTCATACTTGCCTCCTCCTCCTCCGACCTAACTCATTACTCTTTTGTCAACCTCACATTTCAGGGATGTGGCATCCGAATCCGACAACAACATCAGGCAAATAAACCAAGAGGCGGCTCACCGGAGGTTTCGATCCAGGAGGCACATTAGCGAGGATTTGGACCCAGAGGTACCACCCTTGGAGGGCGGAGAAGCACCTGAGGTACATGCTTTTCAGTTTGGCGCTCTACGTGATTTTACAGAAAGTCTGCTTCAAATGCCTTAGGAACTGAGGCTTCCAAACACAAAATGTGTGTTAAAAGCAAGATTAGAAAGGTACAGTGTGGGAGATTTATGAGGGGAAAACATAAGTTCCTTCAGCCTATTGTGTGAAGCCTTGTGTTGTCCTTTGTTAGTATATTATTGTTTCCCAGTGACCTTCCTTAGTTAGTAAATGCAACTGAGCAATAGAACAGCTGAACAGGCATAGGCAAACTTGGCCCTCCAGATGCTTTGGGACTACAATTCCCATCATCCCTGACAACTGGTGCTGTTAGCTAGGGATCATGGGAGTTGTAGTCCCAAAACATCTGGAGGGGCGTGTTTGCCTATGCCTGGTATAGGCCAGTCTTTCTCAGCCTTGGTCTGGCTAGCTAGGGATGATGGGAGTTGTAGTCCCACAACATCTGGGGACCCGAGGGTGAGAAAGGCTGGTATACATAGTGCATGTGTGTTTACATCTTTAATGTTGATTTAAATCCTCTGTACATTTACTGTAGGGACGCGTGTGGCGCTGTGGGTAAAACCTCAGTGCCTAGGACTTGCCGATCGCATGGTCGGCGGTTTGAATCCCCGTGGCGGGGTGCGCTCCCGTCGTTCGGTCCCAGCGCCTGCCAACCTAGCAGTTCGAAAGCACCCCCGGGTGCAAGTAGATAAATAGGGACCGCTTACCAGCGGGATGGTAAACGGCGTTCCGTGTGCTGCGCTGGCTCGCCAGATGCAGCTTGTCACGCTGGCCACGTAACCCGGAAGTGTCCTCAGACAGCGCTGGCTCCCGGCCTCTAGAGTGAGATGAGCGCACAACCCTAGAGTCTGTCAAGACTGGCCCGTACAGGCAGGGGGTACCTTTACCTTTACCTTACATTTACTGTGGTGGTGTAAGCCCTATTGAACTTGCTGGGATTTGCATCTTGGTAAATATCCAGAGGATTCACAATGGCAGATTGTGGTTTATTGTCTTAATTTGGTCCAGAAGGCACCTTAAATGTCCCACGCCTGCCACTAACACCCACCAACTGTCAAATATTCATTTAGCCAATAGTTTAATCCAGAAGATGGAAAGAGTGGGTGGTGGAAGGCACAACTGAGAAAACTATCGCCACTTTTGCTGAGTGGAAGTTTACTTTAATTAAACATTGTTTTTATTAGATCAAATAATGCTTGCAATTTTTTTTAATGACATCGCTTTTGCAAAATTCAGCTTCCAGGCTGCTGATTTCTGGTTATTGGAGTCTTCATTCTTGATGTAAACTTGGGTCCTTGTGTGTAATCTGCTTTGTGCCTCGATAGTTTGATTTTGATAACTTGAATTCCTTTGAGGTGGGGGCTCACAATATGACCTTGAGAGTTTGGCCTCAAATCAGGAATAGCTGGCAATTGTTCCAATGGGTAAATGACATAAACAGCAAGGGAGCCTGGTGGGTGGACTCACAGCATGTTTTACAGTCACTAAATAATATATTGCATGGGAAACACCACCTCTGTGCCTTTAAAAAAAAAAGTTGATGCTGCAGTTATTCCCAGGTCAGTCAATAAAACACAAGCAAGGACCCCACCCCACTGCCTGCATTCCCGCTTACGGAGATGTGGAGGAACTTGCATGTCTTCTATAACTGTGCTTCCTTTAACCCGGTGCTTCCTTCTGAAATTTCGCGATTGCACTTCTGTTACCTGGCAGTTTCACCCTCCCCAGCTCCCTCTCATATCCATAGTACAGTATGTTAAGAGCAAAGCTGATTATCAAATGCTAATCACGTTTTCGGGAGACTTTTAAAGTACATATTGGTTCTCTTAAGTTCATTCGATAAGCAGCCCAGCTAAGACGGTGTTCACGTTATGTGGAATGGTTGCGTTGGGACGTATGGCAGGGAAGGTTGTTGTTTTGCATATTCACCGTAGGTTCTATCCTTTCCGTCAGCCCTGGGAAACCATTTCAGAAGAGCTTAATGCAAGCAGCGATTCCTTAAGCCTGTCCTTGCCACCCCCACCTTCATCGCCCATCTCTCGGACCAGTCCCCAGGAGCTGTCCGATGAACTGAACAGAAGACTTCAGATCACTCCAGATTCAAATGGGGAACAACTCTCTTCTATGATTGTAAGTAACCTCAATGTGTACCCTGCTATCTTATGTATGCTGCCGTCCATTCTGACTGCTGAAATTCTTGCAAATGCTAGAAATGTTTTGCACTTGGAGATTAAGATAATCAGTTTTCCAAAGAGCCGCTACCTTCTACACAAGAGAACGCAAATGTGTGCGCTCTTCTTTAATTAAAATCGGACAATACAATACAGCAGGGTTGCAGTACTCTGAATATTTACTGGGGTGCAAGTCCTATTGAATCAGTAAATGTTCAGCTGCAATCCTTAGCATGCAAACTGAATATGGAAGCAAATCCTGCTGGATCTAATGGACTTCAGAGAAAACATATTTAGAATTGGACTGTCGCAGTTGTCTTTTATTTCTGTGTAACTTTCAGTATGTTTTTCTGACAAATTACTACAGGTATAGCCTGGACTTTGTTGGGTCAAGTATTCAGTGGATATAAGTTGATAATTTTTGATTGGGAGCAATGTCCCAACATGTTAGGAGTTTAGCATCTGTTCCCATAACTCAGCAATTGCATTTAATGGTCAACGATGAATATTGGCAGGGCGACAGTATCAGTGACTCAGGATAAGGGTACTGCTAGGTTATCTATTTATTTAAAGGAAGCAATTTCAAATATTGCATATCATAGTTTAATGGGACACCTTATCAGCTTGCCTTTCATTGTTCAGGAGGTAAGAAAGCTAAATATAGGAAGGTTTCATTTATGAATAACTTTGAAATATTCACCAGATATGCTTATTGGGTTCAGATACAAAGAAAAACTTGGATTACTTTAATACCGGTGCGTGATTAAGTCCTGTTGAAATGACCATTTCTGTACATGATTCTGTTAAGGGGCTGTTACAATATCAGAAGCAGTTGGCTGAAAGCACTTTCTCTATATGAATATAACCGTTTCTGATATTGTATGTAGGTGAAATACTGTTGAGTTTGCATAATACATTTCTTGCATGATCACTGTGGCTGTTGCAAGGTGTGAATCATTTACAAGCTGTTCTCCTAATCAAGTCAATTCTGTGTCCCATCAAATGGGGACACCTGGATATGTGATAAGCCTATTGCGCATTTTTCTGTTCCCGCTGATCATGTGATCTGGTTCTCACATGAACCTAATAATCCTGTAAAAGTGGCCTAATTATTTTTGAGCAACAGACAACCCAGCTGAAAGAACCCCAGCCATAATAACATTCGCATGTAAGAAACCTTCTCCAAAATGTACTGACAGACGTCCACCACAGGAGTCTTGGTATGGCGATGTAACTCTACAGTTACACATGCATTGCAGAAGGTCTTTCCAATACCCCTTAGACTTTTCAGGGAGCATCCTAGCATTGCTAGTCCCATCAATATGCAAGCTTGGAACACCCTAAAGCACATTAAGAGGGGACCATCCTTTCTTCCTCCCCACCCATCCTGTCTTCTGCTACGACAGGGAACAAGAGAAGAGGAGAACTATATGTGGCAGGAGCTGCTGCACTGAAACTCTACAGCTCTGCAAACAATATTGAAGCAGGCTGCCTTTGATAGGGAAAGCTGGCTTGGGGAATCGAGGCATCTAGAGTGTTTCAGGCGGTGCCGATTCCTCGGCCAAGGGTTCTTGGCATCCGCCTGCCCTGGGAGACGATGGAGGAGCCAAGGGTGGGGAACCTTTATCGGCCCAAGGGTTGCATTTTCTTCTGGGCAGCCTTCCAGGGCTACATGCCGGTGGAAGGTGGGAACCAAAAGCAAAAATACATAAAGGGCAGTACAGAGCTTAGACTTCTAGCTCTCTATACATTGGGTGGCATTCCAGCCGTGGCAAAAACCAGAGATTTCTACTCCTGCACCTTTCCATCCAGAGATGCAAGAGGTGTTATCACAATGCAAGTGCAGATTCTAGCAGGGAAAGGCACTGAAGGAGGACACAGAACAGGGCTGGTTGAAAGTCACAGGGGCTGGATGGAGAGGTTGCCTTTGCCCCCCTGGCCCTGAGGTTCCCCAGCCCTGCTCAGGTTTCTAGGATTTAGCCACAGCTCTCCAAGGCAGCCCTTCGAACCCCCACCATTCCTTGTGATTTGGGGTGCTGTTTCCCAAGGCACACCAGAGGTCTAAATACCAGGCCAGATGCCTAGACACTAGTTACAGTGGGAGCCTTCCAAGACGTTAGGGTGTTAAAGTACTTCATGTCCATTGGGAATCTTCACACCGCCCTGAAAGGTACATGGATATTACTCCATTTTACTTTCTGATAGAGGCAGATGAAGATAAATACAGCGGTACCTCACAAGACGAATGCCTCGCAAGACAAAAAACTCGCTAGACAAAAGGTTTTTCTGTTTTCGATTTGCCTCGCAAGACGAATTTCCCTATGGGCTTGTTTCGCAAGACGAAAACGTCTCGCGACTTTGTTTCCTTTGTCTAAAAACAAAGACATGTTTTGTTTATAAAGTTAATTTATTTTCCCTTCAATTTTTGAACTGCTCTTTACAGTATGTGTGACCTTAAAGAGCAGTTAATAAACTGTTGTTGTACCAAATTTGGCTTTGCTTGGACTTTTTTTGACCATAGGAACGCATTAATTGATTTTCAATGCATTCCTATGGGATTTCGTGATTCGCAAGACAAAAAAATCCCTAGACGACAAAACTTGCGGAACGAATTAATTTCGTCTTGCGGGGCACCACTGTAAAGCCTTCTCTTTAGAAGAGTCACTCACCCAAGTTTTTCCATATTTCCCCTCATCTTCTTCACTCACTGCATTTTTGTTGAAGAGCACCCAGAACAGATATCCCAACAAATGCTCTAGTTATCTTCCAGCCTCCCATTAGTCTCTCCCAATGCTATATTAATGTTGCTGGAATATTTTTCAGCTATACTTGATATTCAGAAAAGTCAGCTTTCTTGAAGTTGGTCGGCAGAAGGGGGATTTCATTTCTGGTGATCGAACTGCAGAGGGTGGAAGAAAGGAGAATACAATATCAAAAAGTGAATCTAATTGATTTTGAGTCGAGGGGAAAATGCCCGTGTACATTTAATAATTCAGTGTGTCCTTTTTCCTTCAGCAGAGAGATCCTTCTGCAAGGTTAAGATCTTGCAGTGTGACTGATGCAGTTGCTGAACAATCCCATTTATCACTGGTAAGCAGGATTTTCTTAATGGTTTTTTTCTACCTCTCTTTTTTCTAATGCAGTTTTGTATTTTTGATCTGCATGGGTCTGTGACACCTTCTCTTGTGGAAATCATTTCTCCTGTGACCCCAGTTATATATTGACTGCTACAAACTTTCTTAAACCCTCTTAAGAAGGTCAGGGACCCTAGATCCTGGAGAAGGGAGTGTTCTTAGTGCAGGTTGGAGAAGATGGGATGTAACTGCATGGTGTTGGTCAAGATACTTCTTGACCAGATGATCTGAACCAATTTTCAGGCATCCTGGGATTTAGCATGGATATTTCTCAAGAATGGGTATGAGGAGGCATAGAACAGGCCACACAGCTCTATGGCTGTGGTACACATAATCTGTAGCAGGATGGGTGCCCTCATGTGCTAGGTATGTGAAGATACATTGAAGATGCATATGAAAGGGAGGCCACATAAATAAAACTTGGAAACACCGGATTAGTAATTTACAGGTCTACCCCTAACCATGCTTGCTCAGAAAATCACATAATTTAATGGGGTTTCCTTTCTAGTAAGTGTGTTTAGGATTGCAATCTAAGGCTTGAAGTCCTTTCTATGCTTACCTTGGGAGTAAGCCCTCTTGAATGCACTGGGATTTACTTCTGAGTAAATGTAACTAGGATTGTCCATTGGGTTTGTTTCTTTAAGTACATGCTATGGAGACCTAATGTTTATATATTAATCAGGCATCATAATGTTATAATCCATGTCATTAAGTGGGGTAATTTATGTATACATTGAAATTGCATGAGGGGAAGACAGGGAAAGGTGCCAAAATTTCCTGGAAAATTGTTTTTCGTTTGCTTTGCTTTGCATACTAACTGTTTTGCAGTTTTCCTGTTTCTGTTTAACCTCCTTTCCTTTCCAAGTAGTATGTTTTTCAGCTATAATCCAGAGAACTCTATAACTTCTACTCAACATAAACATGCCTAGGATTATGTTGCATGTCCATGTCGGGCATACCCAAAACAGCTCTCCGAAATAATTAATAATGAAAATAACTAATCATAACACCACAGGAGAACTTTTTCCAGTTTCTCTTCGTGTCAGAAAGAGCTGGTCTGCATGAAAATACATTTGAGATAACTTTAACACTAGATCGTTCTATGTAGCAGAATGCATGGACAAGAATGAATTCTCATAGTGAATTCTTTTTCTTTCAAATGTCAATTAAACTGAACAGTGTCCCAATGGAAGAAAACAGAAATTTTAAAAATGTGGTCAAACCCCTCTGGAAAACCTTGCTTCTTTTCTTCTCTTAGCGATTAAGCTCTCTTCTCTTCTTCCCCTGCCCACTGCAACACCATTTGCAGACACTTGCCTTTTCCTTTCCTGGTGGGGCGGTATAATTAACTGAAGACCCATTTCTTCATTTTCAGCTTGAATTAAGCCTTTGCTCTCACTGATGCGGGGGACGGGACCTTTATTTAATCTTGAGGTGTCTCAGATTCTTGGCTTAGATCATTTCTTTGTGTTCCTACCTGTAGAAAAGGAATAGATTTAATTGTCTACACTAGAGCAGTGTTCAACACATTGCCTTACTTGCTGCTTCAAGTACCCAAGTGCTTTGGGTGCAAGCGTACACATAGTTATGCTTGTGTGGCAAACCAATAGTATAATATTGTTCTGGAGCTGCGGTCGAATTATGAAGTCATCTCTAGGTGGAAATGAAAACAGGAAGTATTTTGGATCCAAGTCCTGGTTGTTTCAGGCCGACACCTCATATCTGCTGTTAATAAGTGACCGCCATTTTCCTTTCATTATCAGGGACTGATAGCTTCTTTCCTCACCTTTAAAGTTGGTACAGTATTTTAAAATGGGCTTTTGTTTCTTCCGGAAGACATGCACATCATCTGTGACCTCCATTCCCGACCACCCCTTAATTGTAACAATTGTTATTTAACAGCCGAGCGTCCCATCTAGGAGAGTTCGTTCTTCAACTGTCACTGGAGGTGAAGAGTCAACGGTAATCATGCCTTTATCAAGCCAAATATATCCCCTTCCTATAAGCCCAGACTCTGTCCTGTTCTTTTCTCTTCTCCTGGCTTCTCTCCAGAATGTTAGCTTTTTAGGTCTTTTGTGGGCTATTCATTTTTTTCCCCATCTGTGCATGTAACTCTTTGGCTTCAGGGTGTACAGATGTCAACTTTCCTTGTTGTGCCTCTTTTGTGAGATAGATCACCTTTTCCCAGCACTCATGGCTTAAATTGTGGGTGAACAGAAAACAGACTTCTTCTCCCCAGTCCTTCAGTTTCTTATGCCGCCCATCTGACTGGGGTTCTCCCAGCCACTCCCCCAACAGAATATTAAAAACACGGTAAAACATCAAACATTAAAAACTTCCCTAAAAAGGGCTGCCTTCAGATGTCTTCTAAAAGTCAGATAGTTGTTAATAAAGTTGTTCCTTGACATCTGATGGGCGGGCGTTCCACAGGGTGGGTGCAGCTACCGAGAAGGCCCTCTGCCTAGTTCCCTGTAAGCTCACTTCTCTCAGTGAGTGAATATTACACACACACACACACACACACACACACACACACAAACACACCTTACCTTTCAGCTACATAGACACCATACAGTAAAATTATAATATAATTTTAATATAAACAACTGATACAGTTCAAATTATAAAGCCCCACATCCAAAAGAACCCACAATATGATAGGCACCATTTTTTGTACCCTTCTTGTACATCATTTTGGACCTGGCATTTGACGTTTATTCCGATGTATTTTTATTTCTTGAAAGGCTGCTTCCCAGCTTCTTCTCGTACCAAAAGAGGAGGAGGAGGAAGGAGAAATGTGTGTAGGTGCAGGAATTTTTAAGAACTAGGAGCAGAGCATTTATCTCTGCGATCCCCAAAGAGGAAATACTTGCTGCAATTTTGACTTAATTTTATTGGAATGCCCACCTGTGAATTCTCTCCATTTGGACCAGTGTAAATAGGGATGCCATTGGTGATGGGCATGGGAGATGGTCGAAACAAAACAACAAATCAGAGGGAAAACACAGTACAGGGTCCTTTGCCAGGCCCCTCCTCCATAACCCAAGTGACTGGAAAATTCCAGGGGGTGGGCAGGGAGGATATAAGCCCAACCAGTAAGGAGAAAGCATGAATGACCACAACCAATTCCACCTACATACACGCTAAAGGTAAAAAGGAGCAGGTGGCACTGTGGTCTAAACCACTGAGCCTCTTGGGCTTGCCAATCGGAAGGTCGGCGGTTCGAATCCCCACAACGGGGTGAGCTCCCATTACTCTGTCCCAGCTCCTGCCAACCTAGCAGTTCGAAAGCACGCCAGTGCAAGTAGATAAATAGGTATTGCTGTGGCGGGAAGGTAAATGGCGTTTCCATGTGCTCTGGCACTCATCACGGTTTTCCGTTGCACCAGAAGTGGTTTAGTCCTCCTGGCCACATGACCCGGACAGCTGTCTGTGGAGAAACGCCGGCTCCCTGGGCCTGAAAGCGGAGAGGAGCGTTGCAACCCATAGTCGAATTCGACTGGACTTAACCGTCCAGGGGTCCTTTAGCTTTTTACATACACTCTGTATGGGGCTTAACAGCAGGCTGGTTCCAGGTTTGAAGAGACTCACAGCATGAGGTCCTCAAAGCAATTTCATTTCTGCATGAATGGACAGGCTTATGTAGGAGGAGGAAAGGGGAGCAGAGGTACTCCTGCAGTGAAATAGCATTAATTCAGGGTATTGTGGGCCATTATAACAGCAGCTGTCCAGCACTTACCAGAGTGCCAAAAAGGGGGGAGGTACAGCAATGCCATCATCAGTGGCTGCCCAAGAATCCATTTGAATGTTCTAACTTGATCCTCACAACTTTCATGTCTCTTCTTGGGCCATTCTGTTTTTCAACTTGGCTACAAGTACTTTGGGCATTTTAAGCATAGTGGGTTTAATTAATACCCTTAGCATTGGCAGTGGTACTAATCTGAAAACAATACAAAAATCTATAAAGGATGGCAGAAGTCGACGGAGGTTCTAGTTGTTCATTTTTTTGGAGAAAGCTTTGTGTTGCAACAGCACGTTAAAGATTATACCGGGCGGTCTAGAGTATTGGCGCTCGTTCTTCAGTCCGTTGCCATTTCTTCACCGACTATTTCAGGTAGGGGGGCTTACATTAATATAGATCAGCTTGAAACAGAGAGGAAGGGGCAATGGCTAAAACGCATGAGAAGTGTTTTCTTGCAAATTAAAGCACAGCTTTATTTATTTTAATCTTTGCGGCCCATAAGTTTAAAAATTGATATAGCCCAGAAAGGAAATCTAGTTACAGTCATACCTCGGGTTGTGAACGTGATCCGTGCGGGAGGCACGTTCGCAACCTGCAGCTCTGTGTCTGTGCACGCGTGTGACGTGATCCGGTGCTTCTGCACATGCGTGTGACTCATTTTGCGCTCCTGCGCATGCGCGAGTGCCAAAATCCGGAAATAACCCGTTCCAGTACTTCTGGGTTCAGTGTGGTCCGCAACCCAAAAACGCGCAACCCGCAGAGTTCGTAACCTGAGGTATGACTGTACTTGAATAGCAAGAGATAACTTTTTATTCCTAGGCAATTGCATTATTCCCTGTCTCTGTTGACATACATATTGAGAGCTTACTAACTTTTCACATGGGCCACTTAAGCACTGCTAGGGGAAAAAAGAAATGCATCACACATCCCAGATTTCAAAAAAATAATAATTGCTTGCGCTAATTTGCATTTTTTTGATGCACATAGAGAAATAATTACTATAATTTATATATAAGTACAGTAATAAAGAGGGAGGCTGAGTGCCTGTTGAGTGTGCTGTCTGGGTGTTTTGTTTTGACGGGCAACTTCAAGACCCCTGCTCCACCTTCTTAGGAGTCTTCATCTGAAACCAGACTAGAACTGGACAAACCCCGCAAAGAGAGGGCTGCCCAGAAGAAGGGGACTTCCCCATTGCGTAAGCGGAATATGCTCCATTGGATACAGCCCACAATCTCCTAAATTATTTAGGGTTGCATCCAACCCACTTAGCAGCATATTTTTTTCACTGTCAGAATATTCCGCGCTAGTAGAAAGTTGTTCCACAAGAGAACGCATTAGCAGGTTGCTGGTAACTTTGATTGTGTGGTGCATTGCACAATCCAGTTGTACAACGAGCCTCCGCTAGCAAAGCTGGCATGTTGGATCCCCTGTTGCACAACGTTAAGACTTGCCCTTCCACTACCACAAGATCCCTTTGGAGACAGGCCCCATCCCTTTTTGCTCGTTTCCCCTCAACTTTAAATCAGTGGAGACATTTTTAGAGCAAAAGGATGTGCAGAAAAGGGAGAGTCTACCAAACTGTGATGCCAGCTGAGCATAAAGTATCTGTTAGCTCTTAAGAGGATTTCACACAAGACTGCTTGGTTTCTTTTATATATGTGTGTAGAGATATAGAGACTGCTGAGCAGCCCTTTCTGGTGTTTCCATTTTTTTTCCTCTCTAGTCATCGTTAATTAATCATCATTCTCATAACATGCATTTTTAAAAAAGCACCACGTTTTTCAGAGCAGGAGTTACCGTACCTCTCACCTTCTTTAAACAAAACAAAATTCAAAACAATTTTCAAATCTGTACCCACAATTCCATCTGAAACTGTTCTGGAGAACATATAAATGTTCATCAGCACCCACGATCAATTCTTGCTTCAGCTTCCTGAATGCGTGGTTTTATTTTTACTTCCACAGAAAGATCGCAGACTTTAATCCACGTAGGTTGTTACTGATGTATAGCAGTTTCTTCCCCAACTGTGACCATCTCTGAAATTCTCACTCCATTTACAGTAAACCAAAAAAACCACCTTGCCTTTGTAGCAAGGGGAGCTTTTTCACTGTTTCTAGCTGCCATGGAGACTTGGTTTAGTTCCTGGTGTTGTGGCCGGGGCTCTGATCCAGATCCCCCTGCTTACATTTGAGTAAGAAACCACTGCCACATATTAAACATAATGTATAGTTTTACCTTCAGTGACTGTGTGTATACAGATACATTCCTTTGTGAATATAGGGGGGAAGTTCATAAACAGTGAAACCTACATTGTTTGCACTCTAGCCTGATTTGGCATACCTGGTTTTCCTGTTTTGTGTTGCCTCTATTGTATTGCAACCAGGGGATCTCACATTCTACGTTTCATTAGTTATGAGGAACACCTTGACAAATGGGGGGAGTTTCCTATGAAACCTCAGAGACCAAAGTAGGGCTCAGCAGTAGTTAGCAGGTGATTAGTAGGTGGCTTGCAGTGTCAATATTTCTGCCTGAGTGTGCAAGCAGCAGAACAGATGCCTGCAAGAAGCCTTGGCCTTAAGAAGGAACACAGAAACCACTTGAGGACATAGGAAGTTACCTTATGTGGACTCAAACCATATTGCACACACTGACTGCTAGCAGCTGTCTAGGGTTTCAGGTAGGAGACTTCCCCAACACTACCCAGAGATGCGAAGGATTTAACCTGGGTCCTTCTGCATGCAAAGCAGATGATCTGCCACTGAGCCAGTGTGACTGTAGTGATTAGAGTACCAAACTAAACCTGGGAAGACCCAAGTCCAAATAAGTTCACGGGGTGACTCTCAGTCTAACCCAGTGTTTCCCAAGCTTGGGTCTCCAGCTGTCATTGGACTACAACTCCCATCATCCCAAGCTAGCAGGACCAGTGGTCAGGGATGATGGGAACTGTAGTCCAGAAACAGACACCCAGTTTGGTAAACCCTGGTCTTCACCTATCTCGGAAGGTTGTTTTGAGAATCAAAAGCGGAGGCAGGGGAGCTTCACGGAAGGAAGACATCATAAAATCAGGAATACAATGCTCAAATGTTTGTAAATCCCATATATTATACAATGGATGGTGACATATCTGAAAGTCTGTTTCATTATTAACCAACGTATTTGGATTCAAGGCTGCACAGCCGGTGACCCAGCAAAACAAATATTGCCCACAAGCCACAAAAGGTTTGACAAACCTCCTGTTTCTGCTGACTTATTTCAGCTAGCTAGGGAAACAAACAATTGTGCATTATTTGAAGGAATGCTGGTTAATGGGAGTAAAATAATTTTCTTCTCGGTGCTCCTGGCAGTAGTGTTTGATTCTGCTAAGTCTCTTTATACTCTTCCGCTCTTCCTTTTGCCTGTCTTTCATGAACAAACAGTATCTTCAGCGAGGATAAAGTGAAATACGCTGGACAATGTTTGTATCCCTCTTGATTTCAGCACATTGCAATTTTCTTGTCACTCTTGTGACCCATGCTCCAGAGGATGGAAATGAACCCTTGTGTATCTGAACGCGAGCCTGCCTTCTAAGAGGGAGGTGCTGTGCCGACACACACTTCCTGGTTGTACTGCTGCTGCAAATGTTGTTTGTACGAATGACCCGCTGTCACATAGTAACACTATGGTAATTTCTTGCATAAACAGCCATCAGTGGCCTATGTACATACTACACCGGGCTTACCTTCGGGCTGGGAAGAGAGGAAAGATGCTAAGGGTCGTACTTACTATGTCAATCATAACAATCGAACCACAACTTGGACTCGTCCTATCATGCAGGTACGGAACTTGCTATCCAGAGAAAAGCGAGAGAATGTTTTATAGAGTGTGTGTGGAGTCGTTTCCATTCCGTGGTCGTGTCAAATTTCAGAATGACAGCTATAGGCGTGGGGGAGGACAGTTTCGGGGGAAGTAATTGGTTTTAGCTGAGAAGACATGCCTTGACTAAGGCAAGATCTGCTCTGTTTGGCGCAGGCCAGTGCCAGTTTCAATACGCATCAAACCCGGGAGGTGCGCATCGTGACACATGTCCACCCTTCATCCGCTTAATAACATCTTCACTCGGGGGGAGGGGGCGGCAGAACTGGGTCATTGCAAGGCGGTGATGGGCTATATTGTCACTAGGTGAAGAAGAGCAAAATTCTCTGTTCCTGCTTGCCTAAATGAAGCTGTGGTTGTCAAACTGCAGCAAGAGCACTCAACGTTTTTGCTTGTCGAAGACAAAAAGTGTAACCGATCCCGAAGAATGTAGTGGGTCTTCAGTGCAGTTCTTGCTTTCCTTGGAACAATTTCCCCCCTTTCCCTCACAATGCTAATGTAGCCTCCAACATTTCTCTAATGAAAACTGGGACATTCTATTCTATTATTATTATTATTATTATTATTATTATTATTATTATTATTATGGCTATTTATACCCCACCCATGTGACTGGGCTGCCCCAGCCACTCCTATATAGGGCTGCCTTCAGGCGGCTTGGGCAGGTCGGATAACTCCATACCCTCCAATGGAAATAGGGACATCCTAAGGAAAAGCGGAAAATTCCAGGCACAATTCAGAAACCGGGACAGCTTCTGTAAATCCAGGGCTGTTCCTGGAAAATAGTGACACTTGGAGGATCTGTAAAAGACTAACCGGTATTCCCCATAAACCCCCATTAAAGCTACAATTTGAAGTGGGTTTCAGATCCTGACTTAAGGGGAAGCTGGTTAACTGTAACCACTGTTAACACCAGTCTTATAAGTATAAGTTAGCAGCCAAGAAAGCAAGTGGAATTGTACATGAGCTGACCATGGCCGGAAGATAACATGCGAAACCAGGCAGAAGCATGGAGCAGCCGTAAGCGGGTTATGTAAACAAGCAGGCGCAGAGAATAAGCAGTGGTTTAGGTAACTAATCCTTAACTAGCTGGTGGGAGTTGTATCACTGAGTGTTTTTCTAAGAGCTTGGTGCCATTCATACATCAGGAGACTGGTCCAAGCAGGAAGCTGCGAATGAGCCTCTGGGTGACTGTAGCAGCTGTCTGTTCCAACGCGTGAAGAACCAGCCCTTTTTCATACCTGCCACTCACTCATCTGCTCCCCCTGCAACAGGTCCTGGGTGCTTTTTGCAATAGCAAAGAGGAACAAGAGACTTCTTGTTCTTTTCTGCTACTCTTAGAGGTCGGGTGCTGTAGCGGAATGGGGAGGTGAAATGACTGCATCGAGAGAAGCCAATGTTGAACTTAACTTGAGCAAAAATATAATCTTGGGCAGCCAAAAGTTATCCTGCTTAGGGAACCTTTTGGACGCAAGTAGGCAAGCTACAGTAAATGTGGTACATGAAGAAGCATTAGCTAGTAGGGCTTATGTACCTGTTTCATACTAATAAATAAACTGCTCCTAGTGCTATACTATAAGGGACGTGGGTAGCACTGTGGGTTAAACCACAGAGCCTAGGACTTGCCGATCAGAAGGTCGGCGGTTCGAATCCCCGCTATGGTGTGAGCTCCCGTTGCTTGGTTCCTTCTCCTGCCAACTAGGAGTTTGAAAGCATGTCAAAGTGCAAGTAGATCAATAGGTACCACTCCGGCGGGAAGGTAAACGGCGTTTCCGTGCACTGCTCTGGTTTGCCAGAAGCGGCTTAGTCATGCTGGCCACATGACCCAGAAGCTGTACGCCAGCTCCCTAGGCCAATAAAGCGAGATGAGCGCCGCAACCCCAGAGTCGGTCACGACTGGACCTAATGGTCAGGGGTCCCTTTACCTTTAGTGCTATATTTTTACTATATTTTTTTAAAAAAATGAGGGAAAGGAGTAATGGGTAAACCTAGTGTGCACATTATGAAAGAAGAGGTAGTAGAGGCCTTAAATCCACAAGCACACCCCCTCCCAACCCCTGGATTTTAGATCTTGTGCACACAAATTGTAGCCTTCCAAAACAGTGACTAAGAGGGCTGGGCTTTTTTCTCCCTTCCTCATCCCCCATCGCCCCATAATTTGAGCTGTCTAAATGCCTCACCCACATTGGTTTGATATAATAGTTATAAAAGTCTTCACTCTTCAAAAAAAAAGCTACTCTTAAACATTTAGAATGCAATTGAAAAGCAGGATTTTGACAGCATGGCAGAAATTGTTCCAGGTGTGATCATTTCCCCCCCTCTAGGCAGGAATGTTATTGCTGAAAAAGTTATTTAATAATTCACCGACCGGCACGAACGTTTGGAAATTGTTTGATCGTGAAATGGCTCGTCTTTTGGCGAGGAAGGTCATAACATGTAGCTAACTTGTGTTTGCCTCTGAAATAGCTTGCTGAGGATGGTGCGACTGGGTCAACATCAAACAGTAACAACCACCTAAGTGAGCCTCAGATCAGACGGCCTCGTAGCCTCAGTACTCCCACAGTAACATTATCTGCACCACTTGAGGTGAGAAGTTCTATCTTCAATTCCCAAGCCTTCCCTTCCTCCTGGATTCCCATCCTCTCTATCTTGTTGTTATTTCTTACTTTTACTTCCAGTTTTCCAGTCCACTTGTCAGTCTTTTGCAAAAACTCCTTTGTGCCTCAAAAAAATTACATTTGCGTCTTACAGGTTATGTTTCGCCTCTATCTTTATTTTGTGCATTTACACGTTGCTGTTCTGACCAGTTCTTATGCTGAACATAGTAGACATGTTCCTATTTTTATTTCAAATCTTAGAGGATCATCACTTAAGAAATATTCAAATTGTTATTTTAATTTCCTTCTTTTTTTTGGTTGTTTCAGTCAACAAAGCCAAGGGCATGTAGATTGAGTTATGGGTGTAACTTTTCAATTTGACTCTTATTTTCTGTTTTGCATTTGAATATAAATCCTTCAGTTCAGTTTGTTCTATGAAGATGAGCTTTTGGTTGTAAAGTAGATATTGTTGTTCACTGCCAAACATTTATTTTTGTGCTCAATGGTCAGAAAATCTAGGCACTTTCAATGTGATATAATTCTATTCAGTCTCTGCATTGCTGAAAACATTTCTGGTGAAGGGAAGTAATTTCCCCGTTGAAATTAATTCTTTTGAGATAATACAAAGATACCCCTTTATAATAATAAAAAGCAGTATCTTTTTTGGAGGGGGGGGGGAAACTCATTTGATGAACCACATGCAACCCCTCTCCCCATTCAGATTGGCCCAACTTTCAGATCTCCTGCTGCTTTCTGTTTTTGGACTTTCACATACTGCTGCTTTTCTAAGAAGTAATTTATTTATGAAGTATTTGCTCAAAAACCATAGGTGCACATCAGAAAAAAATAGCCAGCTACAGAATCAAAGCAAGTGAATACATTTTGTATTTTTCATTTAGCCGTTGGGGAAAATATTCATGATTCCTGTATTGTAAGTGACAGCTGGGGAGGAGGAAAGCACTGCAAGTTAAGTTTTTAGCAACTGAGTGTGACAACTTTGCACGGATTAATAATCACAGTGGATGAAACACTGAAAGGTTGAAATTGGAAGTAACAATATTTGCAATTACACAAAGTCAGATTCTCAATGTACCACATATTTAAATATCACAGCTCAGAGTGTGTTGATTAGTGTGAAAAGCTGGCATAGGAAATAGATCTGTGCACACTTAGAACACTAGACAGACCCCTTATTTGGCGCTGTGGTCTAAACCACAGAGCCTAGGGCTTGCCGATCAGAAGGTCAGTGGTTCGAATCCCCGCGACGGGGTGAGCTCCCGTTGCTCGGTCCCAGCTCCTGCCAACCTAGCAGTTCAAAAGCACATCAAAGTGCAAGTAGATAAATACTGTAGGTATCGCTCTGGTGGGAAGGTAAACGGCATTTCCGTGCGCTGCTCTGGTTCACCAGAAGTGGCTTACTCATGCTGGCCACATGACCCGGAAGCTGTACGCCGGCTCCCTCAGCCAGTAAAGCGAGATGAGCGCCGCAACCCCAGAGTCGTCCGCAACTGGACCTAATGGTCAGGGGTCCCTTTACCTTACCCCAATAGCAATCAGATTGTTGGACACCCCCTGTGCCTGGAGTGCCTGAGGGCGTCATGTGAACCCTCCTAGGAGGTTCAATATTGTCTGTATTTCATGGCTGCAGTCCTCTGGGGTTTCAGACATTCCCAGTCCAATCCCTGGAGATTGCAGGGATTGAACCTAAACCTTCTGTGTGCAAATTGGGTGCTTTACCACCAAGTTATGCCCTTTCAGTGAACAACAAGACGTGCACACAAATGAGGCCAGCATATGCAACCTTGCTTTACAAAGA
This sequence comes from Podarcis liolepis, assembly GCF_965112155.1. Lineage (NCBI taxonomy): Eukaryota > Metazoa > Chordata > Lepidosauria > Squamata > Lacertidae > Podarcis > Podarcis liolepis. The sequence continues at coordinate 50,645,430 of NC_139565.1, read as the reverse complement.
TAATGAGTAGTTGAAGGCACAGCTGCTTCCTTACTTTGAAAACCCGCAAATGAGGTTTCTCATTGCCAGCATTTTGTGGCAAGAAGGATTCAGATTGTGAATCCCTTTTTGCCACTTCTTTGCCTAAGCAGGCTGGGAGGCCAATGTTCAAAACCCTCGCCACCAAGAAATGGCCCACTGCTGCCAGCTTCCCAGCTCCGAACAGCTGTGCACATTATGCTTCCCTGTGTTACCACATCCGTGCGCACGCATGCTGTGTGCTCCCAATGAATGATGCGTGCGAGTCCTCATTTTAAACACATACTCTCAGATCAGGGCAAGGTCAGAAGGCACCTAAAGCAGACAGCTCAAGAAGGTATGGGTTTGGTCAGTGCCTAGGTGGGGCACTGCTTGGGATCTTCATGTCCAACTCCCAAATTTCTCCTCATATTCTGCACCCACTCCAATGTACTTCTTGTCTGCTATACAGTATACAGTCTGTCTCTTAATATGAAAGTTTAGCTCCTCTCTCTTCCTCATCACATTGTTGAGGAGAAGGTTTGTTGCTCAACAAAGTGTAACTTATATTTGAATGGCCCAGTGGTAAGATCAGGAAGGGTTTTTTGTTTTAATTGTTTTATATATGGAATTGCTTTTATTTGTTTTTGCGCTTTTCTTGTTTTACACTTGTAATTGTTCCGTTTGTTTTGTAATTGCATATTTCATTGCTGCAACCCACTTTTGGGGCCTTATGGTGAACAGCAAGTAAGAAGTCAAATAAAGAAGGGAGGGAGGGAGGGGAGAGAGGATTTGGGGCTCTGGAAAAATGGCCGGAATGAACTCCTCTCCTCAGTCTCATCCCCGCTCCCTTCTTCCTTAAAGATAAACCATTGCTTTTATTTTCCTTTTCATGCTGTGGTTTCTGAGCGTTTGGTTAAAATTGTGGCGTTATACTTGGTAAGAAAAGGCAGGCTGATGCTGTAATGCAGTGATGGCCAAACTTGGCCTTCCAGCTGTTTTGATACTACAATTCCCATCATCCCTGACTACTGGTCCTGTTACCTTGGGATGATGGGAGTTGTAGTCCCATTACATCTGGAGGGCCAAGTTTGGCCATCATTGCTCTAGTGCATTGAAATACCTATGCTGCGGATTTTGGGGTGATGGGATTGCATTGTGGTGGGTGGTGGGAGTTTTGGGTTTCTCCTCACCTGCTTCCCAAATGGGTATGCCCTCGGAAGGTGAGATTCGGGGCTTGCACTGTCTTCTGCATCTGTCTCAGCCTAACCACAATAATAACTGTGTGTGTGTGTGTGTGTGCTTATTGCACGTCCACATGTTTAAAGTGCATTAGACAAGGAATAATGGCTGATTTCCAGGCAATGGGGATGATTATGTGCTTTCAATCCTTTTATACCAAGTGAAGATCTCTGCGGTGTAGTGGTTAGTGCACTGGACTAGAACCTGGGAGACCTGGGTTCAAATCCCCATGCAGCGACATAAAGGTCCACTGGGTAACCTTGGGGCCAGTCTCTTAGCCTAACCCAGGGGCAGCAAGGTTTACCCCGCCTGGGCCGGTTCACTCCAGCGGAGGTCCCTCCATGGGCCGAATCGCATGCGTGTGAGTGCGCGCACCTGCCATTTTCGGTGTCTGCGCAGATGCGATTTCCAGTGCCGCAGAAGGGAGTCCCCACACCGCGCCGCTTTAACGCAGCGCGCAGGGACTCGCCGAGTGGGCGGCTCGGTTTGGAGGCAGCTCGTGGACTGGTTAAACGGCCCTTGTGGGCCTTTTGTGGCCCATGGGCCTTAGGTTGCTGACCCCTCTCCTAACCTACTGAACAGGGTTGTTGTGAGGATTAAATGGAGAGGCAGAGAAGAGTGCTTGCCACAGTCAGCTCCTTCGAAGTGGGATAGAAATGTAATAATGAATTAAAAAAAATTTTTTTAACCTGGCATCTTTCACACTTTAAGATGACCGTCTTGATTCTTACCGCTGCTTCTTCCCACAGGGACTGATCAAGGACTCTCCCGTGCGAAGAGCTGTGAAGGACACCCTTTCTAACCCGCAATCTCCGCAACCTTCTCCCTACAATTCTCCAAAACCACAGCATAAGTTGACACAAAGCTTCTTACCTCCTGGCTGGGAGATGCGAATAGCACCCAATGGCAGACCTTTCTTTATCGATCACAACACAAAGACCACTACATGGGTAAGAGGAATGCCAAATGTGTGCATCTCTTTTGCGGGGGACCTGGGGTGTGTGTATAGGGCTTAGCAACAGAGACCAGAAAACATATGAAAGTTGGGGTGGAAGCGGGTGGAATGGGGAGATACCACAGTATATTTCAGCAGAATTCAGTAGAGGGTAGTCTACAGGCGGCTTCTACACTTATTTCTTTTTTGAACTATCGTTTCAGCCTGTAATGTTTTTTTTCTGATCAGCTACTCCATGGAATTTTAAATATTATGTTCTCCTTAGCAGCAGCTCAGCGGACGCACATTATGCTTTAAAGCTTTTGCCCTATAACCCTATATTGTATGCTCTGTGCTGAAAATAGCCAGTTTCTCCAACTTCTCCAGTCAATTATTATTATTGTTGCTAGGCCACGGTACTTGGCATTTTAGAGAATGAATATATATATATATATATATATATATATATATATATATATATAAAAAGACATGTCCTTTCCCTAAGGAGCTTACGGTGCATTCTGAACTCATTTGCTTTGCTCTCTAGATGTCGTCTTTTACATCCAGGGATAGTTCAGTTGGTAGAGCACAATACTCTTAAATCTCAGGGTCATGGGTTTGAGCCCTTGTCGGGCAAAAGATTCCTGCGTTGCATTGGGTTTGACTAGATGACCCTCAAGGTCCCTTCCAACTCTACAATTCCATAATTCTTGTTATCTCTGTGATCTCTGCACACACAACGCCTTCTTCAAAAGCTTCTCTCTGTATCCTGCCGTGCTGCTTTCTGTTATGCTCTTATTGGCATAGAAGGCTGCCTTCATATCAAGTGGTCTAGCTAGCTAAGCATTGGTCTAGCTAGCTAAGCATTGTAAATGCTCACTGATAGCAACTCTCCCAATCCTTCTGCCTCACATTCAGCCTCCTGGGCTCCTCCAGACACCGGAAATAAATAAAAAAAGGTGTTACAATATCAGCCTGCATATCTGGCCTTCTCCAGAATAATTGAGACGGAGTGAAACTTCATAGCAGAAAATAAACTGCAAACCTCTGCCCAGCTGCATAGAACCCTGTAGGTTTTAATAGGCTGAAATCCTATCTAGTCATAAATTCATTGGGGCTTACTGCCAGCTAAGTAAGTTTAGGGTTGCAGCCCTTAGAGATATACCAAAAGCCAGGTGTGAGATTTCTAGCTATAAGGTTTGAACAAAGCCCATTACAGTGGTACCTCCGGTTACGTACTTAATTCGTTCCAGAGGTCTGTTCTTAACCTGAAACTGTTCTTAACCTGAAGCACCACTTTAACTAATGGGGCCTCCTGCTGCCGCCGCACGATTTCTGTTCTCATCCTGAAGCAGAGTTCTTAACCCAGGGTACTATTTCTGGGTTAGCGGAGTCCATAACCTGAAGCGTATGTAACCTGAAGCATATGTAACCCGAGGTACCACTGTACATTATTTAATAGGTTGCTTGAAAGTTCAGCATGCAATTTGCTAATCAGCTATGAGGAATGTTGTTTTCATGGGAAGGGGGAAGAAGCTAAAACAGTTGCACGAGTTACTGTTGAAAACGGTTTGCATCTGCTCATTTGAACTATGCACTCCTAAAGAAAACATTCCTTCAAAATAGTTGTGTACGTGGTTTGCGTTACACCGCAAATGCAATAGTGGGTTGCAAGGTTCAGTATACAAAATGACTACTTCTTCTCTGAATCAAAGAATTCGTGAAGAAATGGCTTTGATAGGAGAGGCCCGAGTAAAGATTTAAATATGAAATGGATGTGTGTGCAGATCCAAGCTATGGCGTTCTTACAGCAACTTGCTTGCAATTACAGGAAGATCCGCGGCTGAAATTCCCAGTGCACCTGCGTTCAAAAGCTGCTTTAAACCCTAATGACTTAGGTCCCCTTCCTGTAAGTATCCACCTTCATATGTTTGTACAGTTTGATCTAGACGCTTGCTGCATGTGTGGATAGATTTGTGTGCGGTGGCGGTTGTGTCTGTTGTACCTGCTGCTTTACTGTGAACAAAAACGTGTCCCCCAGAGTCTTTCTAACAGCACTTTTGAAGTGTCCAGTCACTTGACTGCTTGGCTGCGATGCCTGCCCATTCAGCTGTGGCATACGAAAGGACAAACGTAGCCTTCGCTGAAGGTTAAATCACTGCACAGTCTCTGGATTGGGTTTTAAAGTTAGGTTTTAAAGAGAGGGAAGACTTGAAAATATCATCATTAGGGAATATGACTCATTTCATAATACATTCTCAGCCTGCTGATGGAGATATGTATATATGTACATATTATTCTCCCCTGTTCTTTCATAGGCCTTCTCAAATCCAGCTTAATGGCTGGATTCTTTTCTGCAGCGTGAACAGAGAGTCTGCTTCGTGGCTTTAATTTACACGAGTAAATGACAACTTTGCATTTCAGACTGTCCTCTGAGAGGCAGACAATTTGTAGGATTGTAGGAAGATGCCACTGGTTTGCATTCTGGTAATAAGAAACAAGAGAACCGATTTTGTTGCTCTCAGCGGTCTCTTCCCCCACCCCAACACACATATTATGTTTACCTCCTGGGAAAAGCTGTGTTGTGTTCCATTTGTACGTGCCCCTATTCTAAAGGCTAAGAATAAAACTATTCTAAGAAGCTGCCTTAACATGGAGTCAGAATGTGGGTTTATCCTTAGCGCCATACGGTCGTAACTCGGCTCCCGAACGCCTTGGGAGTCAAATGTTCCAGCTCCTGAACAGTCGAGAACCGGAAGTGAGTGTTCCTGTTTTCGAATGTTCTTTTGGAAGCCGAACATCCGACGAGGCTTCCGCGGCTTCCAATTGGCTGCAGGAGCTTCCTGCAGCCAACCAGAAGTCAAATGTTTCGGAAGTCAAATGGACTTCCGGAACGGATTCTGTTTGACTTCCGAGGTACGACTGTACTGTCAGTTCTGACTGCAAGCAGCCCTCCCACACCAAAAGCATTTCTGAGCCCTGCTCCCTGAGAGTAGAGAAGCCAGGGGCCGAATCTGGAACCTTCAGGTTGCAGCGCATGCCCTCTCTGTCTTTCTCAACTCTGGCAATGTTGACTGCAATGGAGGCTTCGTTGTTGGGAACACCTGTGTCCAGACCTAGAATCCATTCATTCTCCAGGAATGAAAGCAGCTTCTGTTTGGCTTGGACATTCTCCCTGTCCGTTGGTTTGATGGGAAAGAACCAGATTCACATATCACCATTTGGTATGCGCAATCTGGTTCCCTTCTCTGGAATAGGTGGTACCCATTGTGTGCAAGAGAGCAATGCGTTCCTCGGATCGCACATGGCTCAGAATGCAAAACCGAACCTCAGAACCAACGTGGAGCGTTCTTAAAGGGAGAAGAAGATAGGTTTGCCTGCTTGAAATAAGTGCACATTAGTACATCAATAAATATTAATTCTCCTGCTGATGTTGTTTTGTTTATTTGTTTATTTTTGTTCTTTAATTACAGCCTGGTTGGGAGGAAAGGATACATTTGGATGGAAGAACGTTTTATATAGACCATAGTAAGTAGGCACACAGCTTCTACAGCAAGTAGATGAAGGGAGGTAATCAATATCGAAGTGAAAGCTTTGTAATTTTACTCTTCATTTAGGAAGCCAGGTGTTGATATGTGGCGACATTCATACCCGAGAATTAGTGCCTTCCTACGGTACTGTATAATTCACCAAAAGCTTGCTTTTAATTGGCTCATCAAGCTTTGTCCCTATTTGATCTTGTGAAGCATTAACATTTCTTCTTTGTGGTTGTTTTTGTTGAACTTCTTTGGATTTTTTTTATTTTTTGGTGTTGTGGATGGATCCCATGGCTTATATGCACTTATTAATAAACGAAAGCACACTCTAGGAATAGAAAATAAGATGAGAAAAAAAATAATGATGTAGCCACGAGTCTGTCTATGTAGGCAGTGGAAGAAATTTTCAATAGAATCTTCCCCCCCACAAATTACTCAAAGAAGGTCTTGGGGCAACGCCAGTTCTGACCTTATTTTCTATTTGTGGCATGTTAATCTTGCACTCTCCCTGTTAATCTCTCTACACTTCTGTTCCTTGAAGTTCCAGTGTAAATGGTGTTTCATTGTAGACCCTGTCCTATTACAGCACCTCTGAACAAGTGTGTGGGTCTTTGTTGTGTTTTGACTATCAACTGGCAACAGAAATAATTTGTTCTTCCGCTGGGCTGGGAGTGTTTGTGATTTTTTTTCTTTATATCTTCATGAATACATATTGCTCATTAAATATCTTCTTGAGATTAAAAAAAGGGGGAAACAGAAGAAAGTAGTATTGAACTTGTAAAATTAACTTTTGTTTAAAAAAAAAATCAATGTGCCATTGTTGTGTTCTATGTTTTCCTTGGAACTCCATAGAATTAACCACTATAAGTATCCATAGTTGTATGGTGCCAGGTTTTTATTCTCAGTTAAACTGCTTGCGTAAAGTAGTTTAAGTATTTTGCAAGTGCATGAATACCTTTTAAGTAGTATCGTGGCTTTAGTATAAGGAATAGAATTCATACACTTTCAGAACTAGATTGGCCCATTTGGGGGGGGGGAGAACGCCTGTATTTAACTAAGAAACTGAAGCTTAAAGTCGCCAGTTACCCCTTAATTCTGTGTATCTTCCACCTGTTCCAGTATAATATGTTTTCAGTGCTGAAGCTTGGGGTACACTGCATCCTAAGCATTGATCTGTTGCCACTCTCAATCCTAAATAACTGCTTTTTGTGGCAGCCCCAGGAATACATGGTACCCCAAGCATCAAAATCTGGGTACAGGGTGATGAAATGGTCGTTTGCCGTCGCCAAGGCTTTAAAACCAACTCACTCCCATGTTGAGCATAATATTCCTGCATTGCCTGAGGTTGGAGTACATTCGACCCCTTCCAGCTCTACAGTTCTATGATTCTATTATTCCTTATGAGTGTTGGAAGTTCTCAGGAGGCTACTTCATACCTATGGTCCCTTAAGTAAGCCACATGCATACACAGCTGTGCCATGGAATCATAGAATTTGTAGAGTTGGAATGGGATCCCAAGGATCATCTAATCCAACCCTTTGCAATGCAAAGAATCTCAGCTAAAACGTCCATGGCAGATGTCCATCCAACCTCTGCTTAAAAACCTCCAAGGAAGGAGAGAGTTCTATACTGGCTGAAGCAAGAGTGTTGGCTCCAATGGCTGTTCCAGTTCTCCTGCTAGAACCAGGCTCCATAGTTTGTCCTGGGGCACCCACCCACCCGCCCGATACCATGAGCTACTGCTTAACACAGGCAAGTCCAAAGACCCTTTTGGGGGCTTAATCTGGGCCGCTGGTCGGTTTAATCCAACCCCTGTGGCAGTTTATTTCCTGGGCTAAAACACTTTAAAAAAACCTCGAAAACCCAAAAGAAAGCTCAACAACTTCAAAAAGGTCAACAACTTTGGTTGGTCCTCACAGTCCTTCACTTCATCAAATCTGGCCCCTTTGAAAAAAGTTTGGACACCACTGGCTTAGCAGATGACTTTTTATTCTCAGACATTTCCAAATTCATTGAAACCATGAAGGGCTTTTAAGGCTTTCTCCCCCCCCCCCCCACAAAATTGTAGCTGTCAAACTTCCGAGATACATCTTTTTTTAAAAAAACAAACACAAGGATGTTTATTTCAGTCAAAGCCCTTCTTTGCTTCCATCAGTTTCAAGTAACTCTGCCTACTTTACCAATCGGCAAAGGGCAGAAATTGAGCCCTTTGCAGTTTCTCTGTGATAAAGCTGTCCTCAGTTTCTGAAAGGTCAAGCAGTGCAGAAAACGTTGCCGTGTTCGTATAGTGTATGCTTCCAACCACACCGTTGTGCAGTGATTTCTTTTGCAAATAAATAAATATTACTGCTGGGGGCCGCTCAGAGTGGCTGGAGAAACCTAGCCAGATGGGCAGGGTATAAATAACAAAATTATTATTATTATTATTATTATTATTATTATTATTATTAAAAAAACAACATACATTTATGCTTAAAGAAGCCACATCAGTGAGCTCTATGGTCAAGTTATTTTACAAGTCCTGCCATGATTCCCACCCCCTAATTTTGTGTGTTTGTGGGCTGCCAAAAGGGTATATTGTTTCTGAGAGCCTAAAATTGCACTTGTGTTCTGTTATCACTTAACGTGTGTTAGATAGTACAAGTTTGTAAATACGTTCCCAAAGGCAATGCTTTCCTACTTATGACTACTATTGCTGCAGTTTTTGAACTTTAAAAGAGCCCCAAATAATCCCCAGGACTGTTAGCTCAGTTGGTAGAGCATGAGGCTCTTAATCTCAAGTCCTGGGTTTGAGTCCCGCGTTGGGCAAAAAGATTTCAGGGGGTTGGACTAGATGACTCTTGTGGTCCCTTCCAACTCTACAATTCTATGATTCTGTGTTCCCCCCTAGTTCAGTATTTACAATTGCTTGCTTGTATTAGGACTCTCAAAGGGACGCGGGTGGTGCCGTGGGTTAAACCACAGAGCCTAGGATTTGCCGATCAGAAGGTCGGCGGTTCGAATCCCCACGACGGGGTGAGCTCCCGTTGCTCGGTCCCTGCTCCTGCCAACCTAGCAGTTCGAAAGCATGTCAAAGTGCAAGTAGATAAATAGGTACCGCTCTGGCGGGAAGGTAAACGGCGTTTCGGTGCGCTGCTCTGGTTCACCAGAAACGGCTCAGTCATGCTGGCCACATGACCCGGAAGCTGTACACCGGCTCCCTCGGCCAATAAAGCGAGATGAGTGCCGCAACCCCAGAGTCGGTCATGACTGGACCTAATGGTCAGGGGTCCCTTTACCTTTACCTATTAGGACCCTCGTGTCACCCTTTGGAAGGCTAGAAGGCCTCGTGCCTTAAGCTGCTTCACGAACGCAACAGGATGGCAAAAGGATATTAAGGAAAGCTTCTCCACTCTTTTACACATAGGCTTGCAACATAAATCAGCCTCGTCACACTGCAGCCACCCCAGCTTCGGTGTACCCCAAAACATACAAACACATTCCTTCTAAAGGGTTGCACAGACCTGTACACAGTCTTAATGTGTGACACGCACCCAAACAAAAAACAGACACAGTCACCTTAGACACTGAGAGCACCCATATATAAATGAAGTCTCTGCATTTCAGAGTCTTGATTTAAAGTCTATATGGGCTTGTGAGAACTTCAGACATAGGAGTTGACCTTGCCAGCATCCTAAATGGCACTTTTACCTCCAGGTTGGGAAGCCTAAGGCCGTTGAGGAATGTTCCTCATATACACAGTGGTCAGATTCCAGACCCAGGACAGGCCACAAAATATAATTGTGCTGAGAGAGGGAGATTTTATATATACATATTCCTAAATTTTCTCTATGTGAGCAGGAGATACCTTTATAATTTATGCCATAGGTTCTGAAATGCCTTTCTTCTTCACAAAGCTGTTTCCCAACACATACAGCCCTCTTGTCTTCATCTAGCTTTCTCCCCAACAGTGCATATACCCCAATAGCTGCCTGCTCCAGGTTTTTTCCTTTTCTCTCTCTCTCCACTAGGATTGTCTCCCATGCGCTATGCAATAGCAGGACAGCTTTAAAAAACCTATAACTGAATTGATATTTTAAGGGTTCTAATTAAGTCTACTCTGAATTTGACAAACAAACAAAACAAATTAAACAGGTTTAATTTCTAACCTCCTCCATTCTCTAGGGCTTTACCCACCCCACTCTTTCCCTCTAGCATTTCATTCCAGCCGTCCGCCCTGACATTTATGAGCTAGTGGGATAGCCCTAATGTCTATCCCGGAAGTAGTTTTTAAATAAGTCATCCTCAGAGAAACATAGAATCCATTTGCATTGTAAATTTAGTCAGGTGTTTGGAGCAGTTCATTAGTCTGCATTTTTGCATATCTAATCTGAGCGGAAGACAAATTATAAATCCCTGGAAAGAGGGGTTTATAATTTGTATATGTGATACTATAAAGTCTGTTAACTAATGAAGTGCTAGATTATAGATGGTAGCTGCATTTTTGAATGGATGTTTCCCACTAAACAGTTGTGATGGGGGATTTAATGGATGGGGTGTACATAATTCCCCCCCTAACACTGCAGAATGTAGTTATAAAGAGATAGGCAAGAAGAGGAATGTTTTGTTGTTGTTTTAAATCTCAGTTTGGATGTAAAAAGAATTCTGGAAGAGAATTTATGTTGCGGTTTCTCTTGTTAACTTACAGATAATAAAATTACCCAGTGGGAAGACCCCAGACTGCAGAATCCTGCTATTACTGGTCCAGTAAGTACTGAATGGAGAGTTTTGTATAAATTTGAGTTGAGGCATCTGTGATTGGCAGCTGTCACCCTGAGGATCATTGTGAGCAAAATAGTCCTGCTTGCTTTGAAGGAAAACTGCCCACCCACTTTTCTCATTATCGGCTCTTGGCTTCTTTTTCATCATCTGTTCATCAGCCAATCATATCAATACCTATTCAGGGGGCTCGATTCCACTACACACAAGCAATTCTGCTAGTGCAACAAACCTTTTCTTCCACTTCTCCAGTGCCCTCTGTGCTACCTGCAATTGGCTTTTAAGGGTGTTGGGAGTTCCCCCCAGAATAGTGGGATGGGGTGGGGAGCAGAGGGAGAATTGTTCCATCTGGCAAGCTGCAAAGCTTGCACCGATAGAGCAATTGCCATTAAATTCGTCCTGGAGTTTCCAAAGCCACCTTGGGGGTTAGCAGATGAAAAAGAGAGGTGGTGCTGTGCATGTCAACTGCATACTGGTGGCACTCCAGATGAAATGACCGAATGACTCCTTGCAGCAATTTAATACAGATACTTAGAAGCATGGAGGACAAGATGGAACCTTGAGGCATGAAATGGAGCAAAAAGTCCCCCAGCACCATGTTGTGAAGCCCATTCCCCCCAGAAAGGACCATTTCCATTATAACCCGATGCCTCCAGCTCAAGAGAGGAGGCGCAGATACCATAGTAAGTGGTATCAAACAGGGTTGTATTTTGCCAATTCATTCCCTAGTGTAAGAGTGACTCAAAATAAAACTAGAAGCCAGACTGGAACACATCCAATAAATAATATCATCCAAGACTGCCTATAGACATGAGAGAGCAGGCACCTTCTCCAATCCCTTCCTCAGAAAGTGGTAGTTTGGATACTGGGTGAAAATTATCCAAACTAGAACTAGAGAAAAAAGCAGAGACATCACCTTGCCAACAAAGGTCAATATAGTTAAAGCTATGGTTTTCCCAGTAGTGATGTATGGAAGTGAGAGCTGGACCACAGAGAAGGCTGATCGCCAAAGAATTGATGCTTTTGAATTGTGGTGCTGGAGGAGACTCTTGAGAGTCCCATGCACTGCAAGAAGATCAAACCTATCCATTCTGAAGGAAATCAGCCCTGAGTGCTCACTGGAAGGACAGATCCTGAAGCTGAGGCTCCAATACTTTGGCCACCTCATGAGAAGAGAAGACTCCCTGGAAAAGACCCTGATGTTGGGAAAGATGGAGGGCACAAGGAGAAGGGGACGACAGAGGACGAGATGGTTGGACAGTGTTCTTGAAGCTACAAACATGAGTCTGACCAAACTGCGGGAGGCAGTGGAAAACAGGAGTGCCTGGCGTGCTCTGGTCCATGGAGTCACGAAGAGTCGGACATGACTAAATGACTAAACAACAAAAAAACTATAGAGTTGAAAAAGGACCCTGGTAGTGATCTTCCCACTTAATGTAGGAGCCGACAATGCAGGGTGCAACCACTCTGTCTGTGACAGGTGTCTAGCCTCTGCTTAAATACCTCCATCAAAGGAGAGCTTTCTCCTTTGCCTGTTAAAGCAGAGTGGAACTTGGCTTTTCGAACAGTGGCCAACTTCATCAGGGCAACTGGGAACAAGCTTGCACTCAAAGATGCATTGGCAACCTCTGAGGTCTGGATGGAAAACCCAACTCTGCCTGATTTTAATAAACATGAAGAGCCAAGGATCCATTTTGCAAGTGCTCAGATCCTCAGGCTACACGAGCTGGAAAGAATCCTCAGTAACAGATGTCTGTAAAAGTGGACTGAACCTTCTGTTTATTTTATTCTAACTGCAATCATGTGCTCCCCACAGTCTTTGTTCTTTGTTTCTTGAGAGAGAGAGAGTGAGAGAGAGAGAGAGTGTGTGTATAACACGACCAGATGATATCCCGGCAGGATCTATCTGCTTCTAATAAGAGTATACAGTTAGATTGCACTGCCATGCCTAACTATATATAACAAATACAGCAGTCAGAAGCTTGCAGAGCTTAAACCAAGGGAACTGGTTTGTTATCCCAAGCTTTTTTTTTTGGGGGGGGGTGCAATTGTCTAGAAAGCATGAGACAGGGTGGTGGATTTTTTCAGTTTGTGGCAACTGTTAATCTTGTAATTAATCGTAGTTTTTCTTTTTCAAAACAAATGCTCTTTGGCAGTTAATCAGTTGCTTGTCTTGAACCCCTAAATAGTTAGAATGATTGTGTGGGCAAGAGGACCCTTAATACTTCCAGCTGGGCAAGCTTTTTAAAGTATTATTTTTTGGTCAGGTTTCTAGTACCTGTGTATATGGGATATAGGATTGGTGAGAGCAGCCGTTAGCTCAGGAAGATTTTGTTTTGGCCCTCTTCTGTTATGATTCTGCTTCTCTATATTGTCTTGCTTGCTGATTGATTTATGGCGTTTAATTGTACTCTACTGTGTATTTTGTTGCAATATGCTGTTCATTATATTTTGGTTCTTTGGGCTGAAGACCGGGATTTAAATAACAACAACATCCTCCCATCTTTCAGAGTCAACCTAAAACAGTTTTTAAAAAACAGACAAGGAATACTTAAAGGGTTGGGAAGAGGGGGTTATGTTTGTCCTTGGCATAGAAGCAATTTTGCTTGGGTGCTGCTGACAGGCTGGTTGTGACAGTTGCCGAGACAATGGATGTGATTATTTTGGTACCACATAAATGTTGGGTGATGATGATGATCAGGTCAACAAATGTGTGTAACTGGAACAGGTTGACTGATGGCACGGTGTCAGGATACCGTTTCAAATCAGGCATAAAAGAAAACAGTTGAAGTTATGACAGTGGAGAACTTCCAACATTTGCTGTAATTCAAACTCACAAAATCTGAAGGAGCCAACTTCCTCTTGGCATCTTATCACACTATGGCTTCTTTGTAGAGTTCAAGAATGTCTTAATTCCTTCCCCAAGAAAACCAATCCGTCTCCTGATTTTAAAAAATATTATTTCAGTTCCCTGAAGAGAAATTTTAACTTGGCGACCGTACAGCCATCTTATCCACGTGAATATCCTTTGTCGATATTCATTTTATATTTGGGGACCTGGAATTTCTCTTTTAAAATGCCGGATTGTAGAGTGTGGCGCTTTGGTGAGTAAACATCCCCTTCCAAAAAGCGTTTCGTCTCCTGAGAAAACTGCGTTAGCAAACAGATGGATGCTTCCAGCTTCATCAGGCCTGGAAGGAGCCTGTTTCATCTGTGCTTCCTTCTGTTCTTCTGGATCGATGTCAGACCAGCTTTTCCTTCCCCAATCCGATAAAACTCTTTTCCTGGTCCACAAGATGATTTTTAACCTTTGTTAAATAATAATAATAAGCATTTCCAAGGCAGCAGGAAATGTGCTCGTAACCCACCATCACTCCAGTGCTATGAGTGAAGGAGCACTTGGCTATATTTCTTAATTTGGCATGCCTGATAAATAAGACCGATTATTTGGGCATTAGAAAAATTGAGATTTGGAATACAGTGGTACCTCGGTTTACTAACTTAATATGTTCCGGAAGTCCATTCTTAAACTGAAACCGTTCTTAAACCGAGGCGCACTTTCCCTAATGAGGTCTCCTGCCACCAGTGCCCTTCCACCGTTCGACTTCCATTCTTAGACTGAGGTAAAGTTCACAAACCAGGACACTACTTCCGATTTTGCGGAGTTCGTAAACCGAATAGTTTGTAAACAGAGCTGTTCTTAAACCGATGTACCACTATATTTATAATGGGGTGACAAGAGAGAATCTGTGGGAAAGGCCCAAACAGGCCAATGGTTTAAAAATAGATGCATATTCCTTCAAATGTCCGGAATGTCCTAAGGTTGTAATCGCAAACACATATTCTAGGAAGCGTCTAGTTGAATTCAGTAGGACTCCAGTTCCTGACGCCTCTTTTTTTTACCACAATTTCCATTCTTGACTATATGGCCAGCCAGAGAAGTCCCATTATTTTGGGGTAATGACTTGGATCCCAAGATTAGCCCACTACAGAGGAAGTTCCAAGACAAAAATCCCCACTCGGCCACTGTCTCTCAGAGTGATCGATCTCACAGGATCCTCGTGAGGATAAAATTTGGGTGGGTGGAGAGCCTCGCATGTTGCTCTGCATTCCTTGCAGGAATAATGAGATGGAAGCAATAACAACCACCACAACCACCACCACGATCATGGGCTGCTTGAAGAGAAGCCATAGTTGTTGGCTAGCTTTGGGGTGAATGAATTGTGCAGGGCATGAAACGGAAGGGGCAAAGGAAGGGAGGTGGAAGCAAAGTGCCAGGGAACATTTTCCGTTGATGCTTCTTGCTAACATATAGCACTTGCCTTTCTTCCAGGCTGTTCCGTATTCCAGAGAATTTAAGCAGAAGTACGACTACTTCAGGAAGAAGTTAAAGAAACCAGTAAGTATGGTTGGAGCTGATAGTCTTCGGAGAGGGAATCATAGAAGTGTGGAGTTGGAAGGAACCAGGGGTACCAACTTGAATATTACTATTTTTTGAGGGGGGTTGATGATGCGTGATGTGGTGTGCAGGGGCTGGGAGGAGCCAGGCAGTGGTGGCTGGGAGGGTGCTGGACTTAACACACAGTCCTCTTTCCAGCAATATCCCAGTGCTTATCTTGCAAACTTGCCCTTTTAATTGTTCAATCATGGCAAAGGGTCCTGTTTCCAAAAAGGACTGGGTAGGGTGGAGGGTTCTGATCTCTCCACCATTTTTAATTGTTCTCTAAGATGTGGAGGGGGAGGGAAAGGGGGGAAAATGAAGATAAAGGGTATTCTTCAGCCCTTCCTAATACTCAAGCACACACCTCCACCCATCCCCCATAAGCATGGCTTCACGGGGGGGTGGCACTTTCCTGTTTCACCTCCGGTGGCAAAATGGAGGGGCCAACCCTGGAAGCATTGCCTAACAATTAGCATTCTCAAGATGCTGGTCCTGTGCAATTTAGTGTGCAAGTAGATTTTCAAGTTTTCTTAAAGTGGAGTCTATAGCTCTGCACATACCTGTGTGAAGTAGTTTCCCCCTTCCATTGAAATGAATGGAGATGGTTTGTGAACTGGAGAGAGATGCAAACCTGAGCTTATGAGCCTCCACAAAATCATTGGGTAAGGTAGATAAACTGTAGTCCAAATTAAATGTTAACTACATTTAAGATATGAAGCGCGGGTGGCACTTTGGGTCCACAGAGCCTAGGACTTGCCAATCAGAAGGTCAGTGGTTCGAATCCCTGTGACGGGGTGAGCTCCCATTGCTTGGTCCCTGCTCCTGCCAGCCTAGCAATTCGAAAGCACGTCAAAGTGCAAGTAGATAAATAGGTACCACTCCGGCGGGAAGGTAAATGGAGTTTCCGTGCACTGCTCTGGTTCACCAGAAGCGGCTTAGTCATGCTGGCCACATGACCCAGAAGCTGTACGCCGGCTCCCTCTGCCAATAAAGCGAGATGAGCACCGCACGCAACCCCAGAGTCAGCCATGACTGGACCTAAAGGTCAGGGGTCCCTTTACCTTTACATTTAAGATCTGTTGTTTGTAGCAGAACTTTAAATGGGATTTTGCCTATTATTTATATTTACATTTATCGTGGCTCTTTTGTAGTCCAGGACTCAAGGCAACTTACATAAATTGGTTGCAAGTTAGACCTCCATCGAAATCAGTGTTTAAGGTTAACATATTACCAATTTTAAAAAATGTGATAATGATGTAGCTGAGGGACTTTTAGAATATTAGATGCACATTTCCGGCACATGTTTACATACAGCAGGTGATAGCTATATGTGAACCCCCCACCCCACCGAAATCTTATGATGAAGGGAGGTATATAAATTTAATAAATGGAAATAAACTAATAAACAAAATCATACTAAGATATCAGTGGGCTTACGTTACTCAGTGGGTCTCACCCAGAATCTCTGGCCCCATCTAGTGCAGGGAATCAGAGTAGGTGCACACTGAAATACCATTTTAGCTCAAATGTGAATTGTACAACATTTAGCATCATGGACTGAACTATCCTTGTTGCTCAAAGCTAACCCTGTTCCCAATTTTCAGCAAAAGATCCCTGGAACCTATAAAAATACTTCTTTTCATTCCTTACACTTTTCCCAGTCAATATTATATCAAAGGACTATATTATCAATGTGTTTTCAAACCACCTCTAAATGGGCTGCGTTTGGCCACCATATATCATAGAAGAGGACATTGTGTCCGATTTTACGCTCTTAAGTGTTTTATCCCCTCTTAATGATACAAGCAGGGAACGATAAGTTAAATGCATTCAGCCCAGCGACTGAAATACTTTTCTCTCCCCAAAGGCTGATATACCAAACAGATTTGAGATGAAACTCCACAGAAATAACATTTTTGAAGAATCGTATAGAAGAATCATGTCGGTGAAGAGACCAGACGTGTTGAAAGCCAGGCTCTGGATAGAGTTTGAGTCGGAAAAGGGCCTTGACTATGGCGGTGTGGCCAGAGAATGGTTCTTCCTGTTGTCCAAAGAAATGTTCAATCCGTATTATGGCCTCTTTGAATATTCAGCAACGTAAGTTCATCATATACAAAGTGTTTTCCCTTTTATTGTCTTATAATTCAATACACTCGAAGACCTGCCAGGGAGTTTGTTTTATCTTTTCTGTCTTTGAATGTGCGTTTTTGTTTTTGTGCAAAAATAATTTGGTTATTGAGCTGAATATGAAGATGTATTGTACTATACTTTGAGCAGTTCACTTTACCAAAGATTGCTGCACATGATCGATCTCCCTTGGCTTCTCCTGCTTTTCCTTGCCTGGGTAAATTAAGTAGTCTGATTTCAATTTGCTGGAAAGATTTTCCTTCCCACCTACACAGAATTAATGGGGGCTGACTCCTTGCGCTGGACCTCGCTTTGTACAGATAACTTGCACCCTGTGTGCATTTAACTTGTGTGCATTCAGCTTTATGTGCTTGCAAAAAGAAGTTTATAAATTAAAAGGGAGTAGAAAGGGGCGGGTGTCTGGAGAAAAAGATTCTGGGAATCCTATCTGCCATTGAGCCCAATGTTTTTAGACTACACGGGATTTTGGCTTTATGTGCTGCTCACGGAATGTAACCCCAGCCTAAGTTGACAGTCGCCATGAGTTGCTACTGCTAGATGAGGCACTCCCAAACTTGACCCTCCAGATATTTTGGGACTACAATCCCCATCATCGCTGACCACTGGTCCTGTTAGCTAGGGATGATGGGAGTTGTAGTCCCAAAGTATCTGGAGGGCCGAGTTTGGGGGTGCCTGTGCTAGATGATCGAGCAATTCTAAAGTGACACCTGGGGATGGAAGCCAAGTGTTAAAACACAGTTTAGGGGAGAAGGCAGATACCTGGTGTAGAACAAAACATCCCAGTGTTTCTCTCCAAAATCAAGAGGGGTAGGGAGTGTTTGCACGTTTGCGGTACTGTTTATAGTTATCCTCTCGCAATGTTACAAAAAGATATTCCCTTCCACTTATTGGAATGGATTTTCAAACAACAACAACAACAACAACAACAACAACAATAATAATAATTGGAAGCAGCTGATAAATGAATGGATAAATACATTTTTTTAAAAAAATTAAAAGACGGCTTGTGGGTGTGGAGAGCTAAGACCAGTGGTTCAGCCAGCATTTGATTTGGTGCTATTCATATTTGTATTTTCACCCAATGGCTGTTTTTTTCTGTTCCACCCATCTATACCTTTATTGTTGTTGTTAGTTTGTTGAATTTGTATATCGCCCTTCACCCAACGATCCCAGCGCAGTTCACAACAGAAAACAGAAAAATACAAAATGAGAATACAAAATACATAATAAAAACAGGACAGTAACTCCCCTCCCACAAATACATAGAATATGAATCGGCCGAATGCCTGATTGAAGACCTTTAGTATTCATTCCTTTTATAACTCTTCCCCACTCATGAGACAAAAAATAAAAAACCAAATGTAAAGATAGAACCATAAAAACTACGTTCATATCCAGAGATGATACCTGGACATTTACAAGGCCTTGCTTAGCTAAGTAGCCAGAGAAAGAGGAGTGGTCATAACTGAAGGATGGAACACTTGCTTGGCTTGCAGAAGGTCCCTCATTCAGTTGTTGGCATCTGCAGTTCACAGGATCTCAGGTAGCAGTGCTGTAAAAAGAAGTCTCAATAACATCATGGCATTAAAAACAGGAGTGATTCACATTTATGCCCTTTACCAAAGGTAATATGAGGGAACCTTAATTATAATTGCTCCCTCTCTTTGGTTTCACACAATCTAAACCATTCTAGGTCAGTTAATTCCATGTCCCGCCTTACAGTTAACTCTAAAAAGCTTGCTTAAAAGATGGAATAATTGATTACAGAAAACACTTGCCATGCAGGGCGTCAATACCTGTATCACTTCCCTTTATGGGTTCAATACACTGAGACAATGGATTAACAGGAGTGTCTGTATTTATCACACTGATTTCCTTTTGCTGGATGTGGGGACCAAATGAGGCCAGGGCTTCAGAAATGGTTAGAAAGGGAACGAGCAATGGTATAAACTATTTTCCTCCTTTAGCACCGCTGACCCTGTTTCTTCACGGAAACCTTCCCTTAGAAATAGCAGTGCTTTTACAAGGTCTTAAGAGATGCAGGAGGTCTTAAGGTTTTCTTGCACCAGGCAGAGAAGGCCCCCTTTATCTAGGTCAGAAGGAGTCTTTCTCCCCTTGCTCTTCCATCTCACAGCAGCGCTGCGGCAGGAGGAGACAAACTTCTCCTAGCTCAACGCTGTTATGGGGGGAGAGAAAAAGCAGTGTGGGTTTCTGCAGGCAGTGACTGTGTGTGGAGGGGTCATTTTGGCCTATCTCCTTTTGGCTACTCCTGCCTCGCATGTAGCCTTCAGAGGGGTGGTCAGCTTTCAGTGTGGCCCTTGGGCAGAAAAATAATATACACACCTTCTCTGGAGGTGAATAATGGAAATATTCCCAGTTCATGCTGGGATAGCCGGGTCAATCTGCTGCAGCAAACTCAAAGAGGATTAACCATTAACTTGTGCGCCATAAGTTTCCATGGACTTCTGCCTACTTCATCAAACGCATGAAGTGTGTATGCACAGAGAGAGGGGGGAAAGAGGCTGAAAAGACACTGAAATGTAAGAATGCATAGCCTACAGTAACATAAAGAAAACTCAACATGTATAAAATATCAGTACAGTTACTGCACATAGCAGCGGGATCTTGCTTGTTTATCTCATCTGCACCAGAAAAGTGACTGCACACACAATAAACCAGTTGGTCTTTAAGGTGTCACACAATGCTCCTGTCTGTTAGCTTGATATGGGAGCAAGTATTTGAATAGCTTGCATGTTCCCGGTGTGTGTATCAAATAAGCTACATCTCTCAAGGAATATTGTGCCGCTTGGCAAAAAGCGAAAGCCAGCCAGATGTGATGCCAATTCCTTATATCCTTTTCTTTTTCTTCTTCTTCTTCTTTTTTAAATTAAGGGACAACTATACTCTGCAGATCAATCCTAATTCAGGTCTTTGTAATGAAGACCATTTGTCTTACTTCACCTTTATTGGACGAGTTGCTGGGCTGGCAGTGTTTCATGGGAAGCTTTTAGATGGTGAGTAATATACAAGATTGTGACTGTAGAAGTAATTCATAACATGGATTAAATGCTATAATGCCCTCTCGCTGTTTTATGGCCATTCTGCTTAACACTGGCTTTTTCATGGAGCAAAATAAAATGAGCGATGTAAATAGTTCAGAGGTTCTGCTGAGTAGCAATATCTTCTCCTCCATATAAACACCTTGGGAAAAGCAAAGAATTTATTAAGGTAGTGCTGCAAAAGCAGCAGCTGTGTAAAACACCATACCAAAATGGTGTCACCTTTTAAAAATCTGTTGTTTATTTCTGCAGCACAGCTGATAACAAACCAAGCTAAATTTCTCCTGCTCCACAGCTGCTTTCACAGGAGTAGTGCAGGTCTCAGCAAGGGAAACTAAAAACCTGCAGTTGGGTGTAACCTTATGCACCTTTCCCCTTTGGAAACTGCCATCGGTCTTTTTTGCACCTCTTAATAAGCCAAAATATGGCTTACTGAGATGGAGCACAGAGAGGACTTTGCAGCTCCTCAATGATATTCTTAACCCATGGGTAGGCAAACTAAGGCCCGGGGGCCAGATCCAGCCCAATCACTTTCTAGATCCAGCCCGCGGATGGTCCAGGAATCAGCGTGTTTTTACATGAGTAGAATGTGTCCTTTTATTTAAAATGCATCTCTGGGTTATTTGTGGGGCATAGGAATTCATTCATTTATTTATTTTCCCAAAATAGTCCGGCCCCCCACAAGGTCTGAGGGACAGTGGACCGGCCCCCTGCTGAAAAAGTTTGCTGACCCCTGTTCTTAACCCCTGCACGTAGCATTTCATGTATCGAATGGCGCAATCACTCAAACATGCATGTTTACACCCAAAAACTTTAATCCAACATCTTAGATCAAGGAACGAAAGTGCTTACTCACTGCAGGCTAAAGCAAAGCGGCAGTTATGCAAAACATCACTAGGATATAAACCGACGTTTTAACTTTGCTTTCTGAAGAACTGTGTAAGTTACGTAGGTTTAGTGACTCTGTTCCACCAAGTCTCCATCTTCTCCTTCCCCTGTGCAGCTGCACTGGCGAGCTTTGGGCTTGCAGCCATGGGGCCCTGCCCCTCCTCCCACCTGCCTTCCCCAGAGATGCAAAAGGGCTTCCTTCCCACACGGCTATTGTTTGCCATTTGGGACCCCCTCCCAGGCAGCAGGCTGCTGCTTTTGCCACGTTACTACACAGGGACCCCCAAAGTGCAGTGCCCAGGGTCCATTATACCTGAAGGAGCGTCTCCACCCCCATCGTTCAGCCCAGACACTGAGGTCCAGCGCCGACAGCCTTCTGGCAGTTCCCTCGCTGCGAGAAGCCAAGTTACAGGGAACCAGGCAGAGGGCCTTCTCAGTAGTGGCACCCGCCCTGTGGAACGCCCTCCCACCAGATGTCAAAGATTAAAACAACGACCAGACTTTTAGAAGACACCTGAAGGCAGCCCTGTTTAGGAAAGCTTTTAATGTTTAATAGACTATTGTATTTTAATATTCTGTTGGAAGCCGCCCAGAGTGGCTGGGGAAACCCAGCCAGATGGGCGGGGTATAAATAATAAATTGTTGTTGTTGTTGTTGTTGCTCCGATTCACACACACACACACACCCAGGACTGCCCTGAGGAGAGCAACACTCTTGATCAGGATTCTACCTAAGGATTAGAGGGACCAAGCTCTTGGCTTCACTTCAAGTTATCGGCTCGTTCAGTGGGTTGTTAATCCCTGCAAAATGTCCAGTGTTGAATATACTGCCCCTTCAGCTGATGGGTGTGTTGTTTTTCCCCTCGACAGTCTGCTGTCGTATTTTTGTCTTGCTTCTCTTTTTCCCCAGTTCCGCCGGCAGCTTTGCTATGCCTGCCTTGTCTAGATATTTGAAAACGCCCCTTTCTTTTATATATTGCTCTAGAGAGAGGCTACCATTTTAAATTAAACTTTGTTACTTTGCCTGTTCAGGTTTCTTCATTAGGCCTTTCTACAAGATGATGCTGGGAAAGCCAATAACCCTGAAAGACATGGAGTCTGTGGTAAGTAGAACGCTTGGAAAGCTTATTAGTGTTTTCATTTATGTGCGTTTCTGCTTCTCTGGGGAAATTATTAAATGCCAATACTTCCTGGAAGCTTCACAGTTTGAGGCACAAGGGTAGTATTTTTGAGGTTCAGGACAAATGTGCTCCTTAGCTTTTGTTCTTTCTCTGTCTCCAGTGAGGTGTTCCCTTGCCTGACAAGGTAGCAATGTGAAGCCCTTAATGCAATTAAATTCAACAGGAAAAGATTTATGCAAAAAAATTTTGCTCGGTACATTCGAACGTGCAAGCGCTCCCTGTAAAAACCGCAGCCTTTCCAGAGAAACCACAAGCCGCTGCAAAGATTTGCTCCTGGCTTACTGCCCATGGCTTTTCTGGGCGAGACGGATCGTGATTCCTGGTTCACACCTAATGCCAAGCCAAACAATGACTTTGCTATTGGCATCGAAGCAGCAGCAGGACCAGGGTGGGAGGCAAAGCAGCCACACGCTTCAGCTCTGCTTTGGTTTTGCACTACATGCCATGGTGATACACATGGGCTGGAGAGGCCTGGGTTCAAATTCTCACCCAGTGGTACTGAGAAGTCTTATTTCTCTGCCTAACCTACCTCATAGGGACGCGGGTGGCGCTGTGGGTTAAACCACAGAGCCTAGGACTTGCCGATCAGAAGGTCGGCAGTTCGAATCCCCACAACGGGGTGAGCTCCCGTTGCTCAGTCCCTGCTCCTGCCAACCTAGCAGTTCGAAAGCACATCAGAGTGCAAGTAGATCAATAGGTACCGCTCTGGCGGGAAGGTAAACGGCGTTTCCGTGCACTGCTCTGGTTCACCAGAAGCGGCTTAGTCATGCTGGCCACATGACCCAGAAACTGTACACCGGCTCCCTCGGCCAATAAAGCAAGATGAGCGCCGCAACCCCAGAGTTGACCACGACTGGACCTAATGGTCAGGGGTCCCTTTACCTTTAACCTACCTCATAGGATTATTGAGAGGAAACCCAGCTTGGGGGGATGATTTAAATCCTACTTTTTAATCTTCTAAGCTGTCCAGAGTGCTGTTTTTGCGCTAGAAATTTGGAATATAAATGTGTCAATTAATAAATAAGCCATACCTTCTTGGGTGAAAGGATAGGAGCGTGGTTATAGCTCTAACCACGTGGTTAGAGCATGCTGCTGATAACACCAAGGTTGCAGGTTTGATCCCCTGTGAGACAGCTGCATTTACCTATATTGCAGGGGGTTGGACTAGATTAGCCTTGAGGGGGGTGTCCCTTCCAACTCTACAATTCTGTGATTCTGTGTGTGCTTATTAATTGACACTGGGCATAAAGTGAATGTGCATTTAGGGATTTATCTGAATGCGCACTTGAGTGAGGATGCAACCTCTGTGCACTCTGTGGTGCTTCACTTCCAATATGCATTCTAATGCCATTCCCCACCCACATTTTCGCACAACTAGTTACCTTATTTATATGGAACATAAATCCAGGTCAAAAGGAAATGATGGACCATCCAGATCTCTGTACATACAATGCTTAAGGACAACGTGTACATACCTATAGAAGGCTGGTGCAATGTACCAAGTTATTCATTTCGTACCCAAAATAATTCCTGCTGCTCTGTGGGACATCTTTGGGAGAAGAAAAGCCTAAGGAATAAACCCTACACAAATCCAGAGCCAAGTCCCTAAGATGGTTGGATGGTGTCCTGTTCACCTCTTTCTGCCAACTCCTGTAGCCAGACTGGTGCCAAACGTCTTGCTCTGCTTTCCTTAGTGAGGCCGAGAGGGGGGTCTTGTCGTCTGGGTAGCCCAGGACCTCCATGCACACTGCCCAGGCTTGCACCCCGGGGAGGTCATTTTATTGCTGCTAACACAGCAAAAACAACATGGGAGGCTGTAGTTCCAAATTACCAGCCGACAACCCCAAAGAATGCACGCACAGAGCAGAAAGGCCCCTGATTCAGATCTTAATGGATCAGGACAAAAGAACAAAAACAAAACAGTGAGTGGTGTGTGCCAGTATTTTTATTCTTGTCGTGTTACCTCATATAGGCTTGTACTGAATTGTGTTCCTTGCATTGAAAGGAGGCTCTTTGATCCAGCAAAGGCTTTCATCAGTGGAACAGCGCGAGAGGCGATTTTTGCCTATTTCCCCCTCCTTCTGGCACTTTCCTCTCCTGTTCCAAAGGGTCCTTTAACCCACTGGAGGTGGAAAAGGGGGAGACGGGCGACTGCATGAAGCAAAATCCAGCAAAAAGTGCCCCTCCCCCTGTTCTATGATGGAAACCCCTGCTGGATCAAAGAGCTTTCCATCAACACACAGGACACCACTGGATCCCTCCATACTATAAACCCTTTGCTGGCTGTAAATTAAAAACAACAATGTGAATAATGGCAAACCAAGGCAGAATAAACACACATTTTAAAAATGACAACAAGGTATCAGAATAACTAATAGGATCAAAAAGCTGTTTCTGCGCTAGCTAAGACATGCTGGAAGCTTCAGATTATCAATCCTGTCTGTCAGGAGTTGCAGTTGCCATAATAAAAGCCCAGCAGTGATTCACAGCACTCATATTTTCACTTGTTGTGAGACATCTCCAGAAACTGCAGTTATTTATTTTGTTATTTTTCTTACCCACTAATTGCTGTAAAGTCTTTTGCTGTCTTTTGGGGGGAAATGATTAATGGGAACCGCTACCATTACTTATAGGACAGTGAATATTACAACTCCTTGAAATGGATCCTGGAAAACGACCCCACAGAGCTGGATCTCATGTTTTGCATAGATGAAGAAAACTTTGGGCAGGTATGTGAGAGTTGTTCCAATTACTGCATTTGTTCTTTTGAGATGTTGGCCTGTGTTATGTATTCAGCATCACATAAGCCATTGAAGAGCATACCTCACCCCAGGGATGGCCACCCAGATGTGTGACAATGGCCTCGATGTGTAAACTCGAGGCTGATAATATCAGTAGCAAATTTCAAGAGAACATTTAAAAACTGCTAGCCAGAAGATACTTAACAATTCCTCAGTGACCACCATTGGAGTTGGTTAAGACTGTTGATGGGCTCCCAAATGAGACAATGTGCAGTCCTTATTGGGGAAAGATGTTAGGATTGCAACCGAGAGAAAATGCTTTAATCTTAGCATCTGAGAATGGCAAAGCATCTTCCAGATTTTCCAATGAAGGCCTTTTGTAGAAGACCAGAATGAATAATGGGTGTGTAGCAAGTCGAATGGTTTTATATTACTTTTGCCTTGCTTTGACACTGCATTTTCCAAATAATGAATGTCTTCTAGTTCCTTCAAGATAGCGTCAGATTTTTTTCAAAGGGTTCCAAGAACTAAGCACAGCAATCTCAAAAAAATGTTGCTTTTGGATGGAGTAGACTTCAGCAGAAATACAGCCAGTCCCAAGTATTGTTGGAGGCCCCTGTTGCCAGTGTGGGAACGATATATAGAAATGATGTGTCTGCATAGTGAGGATGACTAATGGCGTCCCATGAGCTTCTGGTTGGCCCCTGTGAGAACAGAAGCAGTAGTACTAGTTGAGCCATGGCCTGATCCAGCCGGGGATGTTCTTGTGTTCTTATGGCAGAAGCAACATGTTTTGCTGTCTTGCGTCAACAAAGGTTTAGAAGCCCTGATTCCTATACCCTTGTGTTCTGGCCCATACTGTGTGGTTGAGGTCTTGGTTTGTTCAGTTCACCAGGTTCTTGATAATGGAAATCTATTATTTTATATTTGACTTTCAATCGTTTAAATGTTAAAAGAGCAATTCTGAATATTTAAATCTGAGTTTTCCCCTATCATGATTCAGACAACCATAACATAACACAACACATTTGAAGTCTGTCTTTGCTTGCTTCGGCTTCAACAGTTTCTCATTTTACTTTCTTACCACCGGGGAGCTGAAAGCTTCGCACAAAGGGATTCTTGTTGAGAGAAGTGATGTGCAATTTAGGAGACGATAGTCACAACAACTTGTAAAGGTTTTGCAAAATTCGAACTGTGTTGTCGGGTGCGATAGTTGCGGTGGTGTACACAGTACAATGACTATACAATGAGTTGTATAGTCTACAACTCATTCACTCCAGAAGAATTCAGCTGGCTTTAATGCAGAACTAATTTGAAGTAAATAGGTTGTGAATTGCAATAGCATGCATGTCTTGGGCTGGTGCATTATAGGAGACCTAGTGAAATGTACCCTCAAATGTGGCCTTAAAGATGGTTTGCTGCTACCTTGCCACAGCTTCTTCCCAATTACCATATTTTTCCGTGTGTAGGTTTTTCCCCTTTAAAAATGTCAAAATTTAGGGGGCGTCTTATACATGGGGGCATCTTATAGACGGAAAAATATGATACTCTCTAGCTTTACCCTCCTTTCTTTCTTTTCCATTGCCCTGGGAAGATGGACAGAGACACAAGATAATTAGAATCCGTCCTTGGCTCTCCTATGCCTTGTGTCGTTGTCCTTTTCCCTTTCTGCTTAAAGAAATGCGCTTTCACACGTCTCATTTGTTCTGTCTTTGCTGCTCTCTCTCCTCCAGATAACAGTTCTGGGGCTTTGATTCTTGCATGTGGTTTCTCCAGGCTAATTATTGCTAAGCATTTGCCCCATTAGGCTTTGCTTTCTTTCAGTCTGCTGCTTCCTCTTTAATTATCTGTAAATTTTTGCACATCGTTTTTCTTTCATGTTTTTTAAGTGGCTCTTGCGTTGGGGGAAGCGGGTAATAATACTGAATGAGTTAGGAGCAGTGTGTGGCATTGGTGCTCAGGTTTATTCTAAGCTTTTTGCCATGTGGTGTTCCTCCTCTTCGCAGACAATGTTCTGGTAGCAAGTGTTCATACAGGCAGTACCCAAATATATTTGGGGAGTTATTATTTCTTTTAGAAACCAATCCATGTGTTCTTTTTCATTCTAATACATTTGACATTCTGTTCTATCCATTTTGACCATGCATTTGGGTGTGCGAGAGAGCACCTCTTTTTTTGTTTGGGGGGTGGGGTGTTGCTAATTTTTTTAAATCAGATTTCCAGCAAGTGTTTAAACTCCAAACATTGCTGCCTTGCAATCTCCATTCATTTCAAAAGGTTATAGTACTGCAGGCTTGACACCAGTGTGGTGTCGCAACCAGAGTGTTGGATTGAGATTTAGGAGACACGGGTTTGAATCCCCACTCTTCCATGCAGCTTGCATGGGAAATGTGAGCTGTCAATGTCACAACTAAATAATAAATAAAAGCAAATGTCCAAAGCTGGGTGAGCCCTCGATTGTAGCTTTGCACAGGTGAGACGGGCAATAAATAAATTGAGAGTGGGTTACCTCCCCTCTCCTCCATTTGTTTATTTATTTCTCCCCCCCCCTCAAAAAAAACTACAATTGTGTAAGCAAAATAAACATAAGATGTGAGTTACCTGTACTAGGATTCTGGCATCCAAACACCACTATAGATTAGCCAGTTTTGGAAAAGTTATGGAGTGCCACCAATGGGTACCAGAAGTGACCATCGTTTCCTACATATGTAGGACATATGTATCACAACATTAATATGAGCGTGACATAAAAATTCCCAACTGTTAATGTGATGAAAACACAATTTACCCAAGTTTCATGAGAGGGAGGGGTATTCCTTCTCCTGGCCATTACCAATATCAGATTATGATTCATCATAGAGCACGCTTCATGACTATATCCCAAGTTTTTAGGAGGACATGAGTGCTTTGCTTCCACTATAGTTGAAAAGAGGCTCATCTGTTTCTCCCTTCACTTTTATCACACTTGATCTAGTCTAAATGCTGGTCTGAATTTGTATCAGGCAATCCAGGAATTGCAAATCATTGTGGGATTTTCTGGATTCAGGATTCTGCAGCTCAGAATAACTAGGTTATCTGCTTTAGATCACTTCTTTGTGTTTCATATAATGTAAATATTGCAAGAACTTCTCTAGTTTAATGTTTTCTTTTCTCCAATTCTACTTTGGAATTCTTATGCAATGTATATCCAAAAGGAAAATCAACACTAGCCTTGCAGGAAAGATATATGAGCAACAACTAATTTGATTAATGGGTTTTCCCGTGGATTTTTTCCCCCAAAAAAATTAGATGTTGCTGGTAAAGAGTGCCAAGCACATTCCTCCATAAAAATTACTCCAAATCATTAAGTATGAAGTATATATTTCATCTTGGAAAGCTCCTTAAGGCTCATTTCATGTATTGCATGTATTTATTTCTCTGATGATTGCAAGGTGGTTCACAACATAAAAATACAAAATGAGAACACAAAATATGTAATAAAAACGAAAACAAGAACAAACCACACCCACAGACACATTTAAAAGAACACAGAATGTTAATCGGCTAAAGGCCTGGTTAAAGAGAAATGTTTTTGCTTGGCACGTAAAAATATGTAATGAAAGGGGCATTACATAGGGGACATTTTTCAGACTGAGGACCACCCTTCTGAGGGTGATCTGGAGGCCAAGGTCAGGAGGAACAGATGCAGCTCTTAACCTTTGTCCAATAGGCTATATCTCAGCTGTGCAAAAGTCAAAAGGCTTCTTTATCCACAAGCAAGCAACACATATCACCATCTTATATGCAGGAAACCAAGAGGAATTTTCACAGTTGGAAGGGCACATTCCAACTAGGTAGAATCTAGGGCTGGGCAATATCTAGTTTTCAGTATCGCAATATATCACCAGCTAAACATTGCTATATACGGATATATCACAATGTCGGGAATGAGGATGGAGCCGCATAGAGGCATTGGCTGGCCTCACAGTTTTCCCCACATTGTGATTTTTGCATAGCGCACACACACACATCATGGTTTGCAATATATTGCCAGGTCAAAAATTATGAAACCAACATCACGATATGGACTTCAAACCGGTTTTGGATGATATATTGATATATCACCCAGCCCTAGTAGAAGCACTCGAGGAGAGCTAGTAATGGATATAGCATGGGGAGAGTCTCAAGCCCCAGACTGAAAGGGGGGCTGTATTTGTCCACTAGGCCTGAGGTTTCCTATCCCTATGTTAGTGGCAAACTCAGGTTTGCCATCGGATGCATATTCCAACATGTGAGCTGCAGTCCATCTCAGCTGCCTGGCAAACATTCACCTGTCTTATTCATATGTTTGCAAACACATTTTCCCATATGCATGTCTTCAAGCAGAGGTAGATAACATGGTGCCCTCCAAGGGGTTGATGGATTCCCATCAGTCCCAGCTGATCACCATTGGTCATGTTGGACCGAGATGTAGTCCAACAATATCTAGAGGGCACGCCGTTGACTATCTGTGTGATGTATCTAAAATGTAATGCGCGAAATGGATCTCCCACTGCCTGCATTACATTACGTAAACTTCTTGAACGGAGAATCTGTCTTTTCCTCCTTAACGTTCATTACTCTGCAAGGCTGCCAGTTGTATATTGGTGGGAATAAATAGATATGGACCTGCCTTGTGTTTAGGAGCGTTTGACAGCAGGAGGCTTCGCAATCACTAAATGGGGATTTATTTATTTATGGGATGCTCGAGCCGTTCTGCTTGGGTACCGTTGATGCTT
Source organism: Podarcis liolepis (assembly GCF_965112155.1). Taxonomy (NCBI): domain Eukaryota; kingdom Metazoa; phylum Chordata; class Lepidosauria; order Squamata; family Lacertidae; genus Podarcis; species Podarcis liolepis. Next base: position 50,615,749 of record NC_139565.1, on the reverse strand, counting down.
TATATCCTGGGACCATTAGAGAGCAGCTGTGCTGAGACTTCTGAAGAGATGCCAAACAGCACATGAAGAGGCATCCCTAACGCTGCCTTCCAAGTCCCTGCAGAACACTATCAAATTCTTTATAACTGAGCAGATGACATGCCAATCTGCCTTCCCCTTGAATTTGCTAATGAAATCGTGGTGCTGAATTCTGATTTACCCATTACTTCACATCCATTTGTCCTCCTCGAGGTCATCCGTAAGCATAAAACATTTTGACCAGCAAAACACAACCCTCCATAGGCATTAAAAATTCAGAGAGCTTGTTCATTAAAATGTAATAAATTTGTGCCTGAAAGCCGTAGCAATACTTTTCTACAGACGTCTCCTTATAGCTAATGCATTTTTGTTTTGTTTTGTTTACAGACATATCAAGTCGACTTGAAGCCGAATGGATCAGAAATCACGGTCACAAATGAAAACAAAAGGGAATACATTGAGTATGTATGTGTGTGTGTGTCTATGTACTCAGTGTGGTGTTTAACAGCCGTAGAAGTTTAGCTATTCAAACTGGACTTCAAAGATAATAATAATAATTTATTATTTATACCCCGCCCATCTGGCTGAGTTTCCCCAGCCACTCTGGGTGGCTCCCAATCGAGTGTTAAAAACAACACAGCATTAAATATTAAAAACATCCCTAAACAGGGGTGCCTTCAGATGTCTTAAGATAAGATAGCTGCTTCTTTCCTTGACATTTGATGGGAGGGCGTTCCATAGGGCGGGCGCCACTACCAAGGAGGCCCTGTGCCCGGTTCCCTACCTCACTTCTCGCAATGAGGGAGCCGCCAGAAGGCCCTCGGAGCTGGATCTCAGTGTCCGGGCTGAATGATGGGGGTGGAGATGACTTGTCTAGAAGCCATTCCCAGATTAAAACCCAGTTTTTCTTTTAAAATAAATCAACCAATGGGAGATGTACGGAGGAGCAGAAGAAAAGTTGTTACAGGAAAATCAGCTTTTTTGTGGAGTAGCGGCCAGCTAGCCGCACTCCAGACTTCCAAAAATGGAAAAGAATGACCCGGAACTCGGCATAACATCTTATTTGGTCCTTCCTCTGAAATACAGGCATGTTAAATGAAGGGAGGCACCAAATTCCCACCGGGGTTTTTTATGATGGAGAGATTAATCTTCTTTCAGCCAAATAATGGTAAAACAGACTACAATCTCCATAGGAACCTCAAGATTAACTTCATGCCATCTCTGCATGGCATACCTCTTAATATGGCAAGGGCATATCTGAAGCACTTTGAAGCATGTGCACGCAAAGCTATTTAAATGTCAGGCTGCAAAGTGAAACAGAGTTTCCTTTGAATTACTCTTTTATGCTCTTCAGTAATTTTCCTCCTCCACCATCTCATTGGTTTCCCAAAGGAAATCTGAGAAATTAATGAAGAGACACACATATTCATGAGCTCAGCAAACGATATCGGAGCTGCAGCTGAAATGGGGAGGATTGTGTTTGCCTCATTTGTTCTGTTTACATTTTTTCTTAGTTTGATGAAAGATTACTGGAGCCATAAATGGGAAGGCAGAAAAGCATTAGGGTAGTTAAGATATTTAAACGATCTCTCTTATTCCTCCTAATGAGAGTGCCATTTCTCTTTGTGTACTGCAGCTTAGTCATCCAGTGGAGGTTTGTCAACCGGGTTCAGAAGCAAATGAACGCGTTTCTGGAGGTAAGTTCCTTCGGCAAACCCCCTTCTGTTTAGCTGTGTGGTCTGCATTTATTGGAGCAGGGCAGCCAGACTTTGGTGGCCTTCAGATAAACAGCAAAGTATGCCAGACATACAGCACAGAAAGCAATCATGGCCCGATGAAGACATGCTGAGGCCCTAAGCGATGTCAGGGTTAAGAGACCACATAACACTACTCCCCAAAAGGTGTGTTATTCTAACGGAATGGACCACGAAAATACAAATAATATATTTATATATATATTTGCACATATACTGGTACAAAGGCGAGGATACAACAGAAAACAAACTACAAGTGTATCTTGCAAGAAGCCTACTTGCAAATTAAATACCTTTATAAGAAAATGCCTGATGATTTTTAGCATATATGAAAACTATATTCTAGTCATTTCTACAGATGTATAAACACAACATGGCAAAGAGTTGTGTAGCCATTCAATATATTTTTGTCACATCAGAACGATAATGTCTCTTTTCCCTGTTTACTTGTTTTGTTTTACTTTACCAAAAGTAGAATTTGCACTGTCCACTTTTATCTCTGCCTCCCCCACCTCAGACATGTAACCCCCAGAAAAGGAGGGTTGCCCAGAAATTAATCTGCCTCTCAGGCAGAAAAAAGGTACCTCCCCCCCGTTTTTATACTAAGAAATAAGCTGCTTAGGTCTTAGAGGAAACACAAAGTTTCTAACTTAAAAGCTGTTTGCTGTAGCTTACGTCTTGAATGAATGGTCTTCTCATGTACTTGCAACTGAAAAACCTTAGACTCTGCCTTGTTCAATGGAGGAACCTTGTCATTCATTCATTCGGTATGTATTTGTGCTTTTCAGGGTTTCACAGAGCTCCTGCCTACTGACCTGATTAAGATTTTTGATGAAAATGAGCTGGAGGTTAGTTGCCTTTCATTCTTACAACAGCATCAGAAAGCTAGTTATTTAATTTTTATTCGGTGCAAATAATAAATAAATGTGGACGGGAACCCTGCAAGGATCCATCAGCAAGCCCTTGTCTTTATTATTAAGAATTTGTGGGGGAAAATCTTGATAATGCATAGGTGTGTTTTCAGAGGCTTCAGTCCAGCTACACATCAGTGTAAGTTAAATTTTCAGGCTTTGTAAGAATCAATACAATAGTGTTTGATGAGTATGACTCCATATGTATCTTGCTGGTAGAAATTCTGCAAGAACTATGGCAGAAGGGTGATCTTCTGCATGTATCTTGATAAGCCTGTTAAACCTAAGGCAAATACTTGTAGTGTAGCAGCTGATACCCATCTCTCAAAAACTTCATTCGTTCCTCCGCAGTTGCTAATGTGTGGCCTTGGCGATGTTGATGTCAATGACTGGAGACAGCACACCATCTACAAGAACGGATATTGTCCAAACCATCCTGTCATTCAGTGGTACTGGAAGGTAACACTGTAATTCTCAGTATAAACTGTTGCCTTCCTTCTTAACTTTAATTCTGTCCTCTGACCAAACTGTTGACCTCTGGTCACTTCTTAAAATGTGCATGACAGTTCATGGAAAGACCTCTCTGCCTGTTTCTCAGATTGCACTGGCAACACTGGGTTTTTTGGCTGTGCCACCGTAAGTTTCCACAACTGTCTTGTTTTATAGGCTGTTCTGCTGATGGACGCTGAGAAACGTATCCGGCTATTGCAATTTGTAACTGGGACGTCAAGAGTGCCTATGAATGGATTTGCTGAACTTTACGGTGAGTTAAACCAAATGCATCCTGATAACTTTTGACAATATGTTCTGCAAAGAGAGCAAACGCAAACCCCGAACAGCCAAGTTTATGCTTCCACTGACCTTCCAAGCTTGTCGGCACCTCTTTTTTGCCAGAGTCTAGGTCGGGGTCAGCAAACTTTTTCAGCAGGGGGCCGGTCCACTGTCCCGAAGACCTTGTGGGGGGGAATAACCCAGAGATGCATTTTAAATAAAAGGACATATTCTACTTGTGTAAAAACACGCTGATTCCTGGACTGTCCATGGGCCGGATTAGAAGGCGATTGGGCCGCATCTGGCCCCCAGCCTTAGTTTGCCTACCCCATGGTCTAGGTTGTTGCTCATCACTGGGGTCACGATGGGATGAGCATTTTGCCACTTTGTGTGACACACACACGTATTGCAGTCAGGGGAAAACCTGTAACCCTGGCCAGCAAGAGTGCACACCTTCCTAGAGTCACTGGTGTGCAGACCATAACAGGCTGCAACATTTGCAAGCAGCATCTTGCAAAGAGACTCTTCCACATTCATGTGCTTTTTTACCCTTGATCCAGGTTCAAATGGTCCTCAGCTGTTTACAATAGAGCAATGGGGAAGCCCTGAGAAGTTACCCAGAGCTCATACATGGTAAGTCACAAACAAGGTGTATTAAGTCATTTACAGTGATGAAATTTGGCATACTTTTAGCTGTGTGTGAGGTTGGAATTCTTGTTTCTTACATTAGGCTTGAAAATTAATTAACTATTACATTAATGAGTGCCAAAAGCAAATATGAATGATATTGCCATACAACCCTGGCTTCATCTGAGCTGATTCCTTGGGGGGGGTTAGAAAGGAGCCTAAGCCAAGCTGCCATCTGTGAGAGATGTGGCTTTGACTTTGAATTGCAAATATTCATTTACCATATTTTTCATTCTATAGGACGCACTTTTTCCCCTCCAAAATGATGGGGAAATGTGTGTGCATCCTATGGAGTGAATGCAGGCTCCTTGGCTTCAGCGATAGCAACGTGAAGCCTCCGAAGCGCAGAGGGAGTGCTCCCTCCGTGCTCTGGAGGCTTCACGTTGCTTTCGCTGAACCCTGGATAGCAAGAGGGGTCGGTGCACACCAACCCCTCTCTCTCTCTCCAGGCTTCAGGGATAGCCGCCGGAAACCTTCGGAGCGCAGCGCGAGTTCCCGCTGCGTTCCGGAGGCTTCAGGCTCCTTTCGCTGAAGCCATGAGAGTCTTGATCTCCCAGCTTCAGCAAAAGGAACCCGAAGCCTGAGGAGCACAGCGGGAACTTGCGCTGCGCTCCAAAGGCTTCAGGGATCATTGAGGCTGGGGTGGGGGGAAAGCAGCGCTTCCCCCCACTGCCGGCCCCACAAGCTCAGGGGGCAGCGGGAAGGCAGCGCGCCGCCTTTGTGCTGCTCCCCGACCTGGTGTTTGAGGCTGGCGATGGGGGAAAGCAGTGCTTCCCCCCGCCAGCCCCAAAGAGCAGGTCGAAAGGAACCCGAAGCCTCTGGAGCCCAGCGGGAACTCCTGCTGCGCTCCGGAGGCTTTGGGTGAACGCACCTTGAACGCACAGAATGCACCTTGTTTTAGAGGGGGAGAACAAGAAAAAAAAATACCCCCCTCTTTGCGCAGCGCCCCTTCAGCGAAGCAGCAGGAGAAATGGAAGGGGCTCCGTTTCTCCTGCCGCTTTGCAGAAGAGACGCTGAGCAGAGAGGGAGAGAATTTTTTTTTTCTTGTTCTCCCCCTCTAAAACAAGGTGTGTCCTCTGGTCCGGCGTCTTATAGAGCGAAAAATACGGTAGTTCAGAAAGAAGAATAACAAGGAATTTCAAATATGTTGTTGGAGTTAAGAATCCCAAGGCATCCTTTAAAAAGCAACAATGAAAGTGCTATTTGTTGCCACAAGTCCTTTTCCTTAGTGTTGCTACCTGAAAAATGCATGCAGATTTGAAATTAACAGGACACTATAATGACACCTTCTCTCCCCTCTTCCCATTTCAGCTTTAATCGCCTTGACTTACCTCCGTATGACTCTTTTGAAGAATTACGAGAAAAGCTTCTTATGGCTGTTGAAAACGCTCAAGGATTTGAAGGGGTGGATTAAGACGGCGCCTGTTCCTTATTATTACTACTATTGTTGTTATTATTTTTGAAACAAAGATTCTGTTCACGGAGCAAGATCTGTGTGCTCTTTTCGATTTGCCTGACAAGACATTCACAAGACCCAGAGGCAGAACAAGTTGCACGGTGGTTGGTTCATGGAGCAAACTCTTGTACAGTGCAGACGTCTGAATTGGAAGTAACTTTCTCTCACCTGTGGATAGTATTTCTGAAATTTCCATGGCAAGTTACCAACTGGTGGATGTGTGTACTCTTGACTACATTTCAGAAGGACTTGTTCTATTTATGTTGTGCCTCTAGGCAAAAGCCCTTAATAAATGTTTTACATACTTTCTAATGACAATGAATGGAATTAATCCTTTTACAGGTAGAGTATTACAGCTCATGTTTACTTTCTAAAAATGATTTAAGACATTTTCAAATTTTATTTCAATACAATTAAACAAAAAGAAGCATATACTGGAAAAAAAATGAGCTTACTTCTTTTCCTCACAATTTGTCTATAGACTTGATGCCTGTGGCATTTTAGTTTCGAAAGTACCTCTTTCCCCCCCGTTATTTTTGTTGTGGTTCAACCTCGTGTCCCCCGTCTTTTGGAATCCTAGGAGCAACGTTTTTATAAGGAATTTTCTGCAAATTGGAAGTATTATCAGAATATACCTAATGCCTTTTAATTACACGCATTGAGCTTTCACAGACAACGGAGAGAGAAAACAGTGATTCGGATGTAAAGTATTTTATACAAATCGACAGAATATTTACAAGAGGACCGTAACACAGCATGCCAAATCTCTCATTCAATAAGGAAATTGTTTCATTATTCTTTAATAATATTGATATGTATTATATAGCTCTTTTGGTGATGGAGATGGCATTATTGTCTTGGGGGGGGGTGCTTAATCCTGCTGCTTACCTTTGTACAGTGACTGTTTAATTCTCTACTCTTTGCAATGGAGGCATTCTGAACTAATCCTGGCACCGCTTGATTTGGACAAAGGCTGTGAAGACCAGATCCACACAAACTCCTGTCTCTATACATTTGCTAATGGTCTCTAAATGAGGATATATATTTTTCCCCCTTTATTTTTAACTGCACCAATTCTAGAAGCACTTTATTGTACCACATTGGAGCTCATCTCTTTCTCCCTATCTTTTTTTTTTTTTAAGAAATCATAAACATTAATGTGACGATATACCTTCTCACTGCCCCCTGTCTTTTTGGTGCAATCATTTTCAGTTGCGAATTTGGATGCAGCTGAAACAAAACCTACAGAGCTGAATCTGCAGACACTAATTGTATTTTGAGGGGCTGGGTGTTCGGGGTTTTTTTGTTTTTGTTTCTTCCCCTGACCAAGATTTATTTAATATATACAGTTATCTAGTCAGTTTTGTAATCTATGACATGTTGCATGATTAAACGATAATGCTTGACTTGTAACTGTTATGTACTAGATTAAAGGGGGAAAGAGCAGGTATGGTACCTTGTGGTCCACTTGAAAGGGAATGGTAGCAGAACTAATTGAATAAATCACATTGGCTGGTTTTAGTCAGCCCACCCAAGTCAAAACTGGCAAATGAGCTGCTATCCAGCTAAGGGAGGAAGCCCTATTGAACATAGTGGGATTTGCTTCTGAGTAAGCATGCAATGAACTGAGATACTAGGGCATTTCCACAGGTGAGGTGATCTTAAACTGATATACGATGAAACTATAAAAGATGACAGCACTCTTGTTTTTCTATTCATCCGTCCTGTCTTCCTGCCTCTTCTCTCCCCTCCATTTTATCTACTCCGTCTGTATCCTTTTCATAAAACAAGAAAATGGGTAATTTGTTTCTGGTGAAACCCAGCTTCGATCATAACCGGCTTCTAACTCACAAGAGTATAACGCTAATTGGCATTTCTCTCGAGCGTTCTGCCCCTTCAACTCCTGGAAGACAATGTCACCAGAAAGATAGAAAGTATGTTATTTTTTCCCATTTTCAACTATTTTTCTTTTTTCAATTTTGTTTTGGGGCCCTCGCCTTTTATTTAGCTTTGTACTAGATTTCCAGCCATGCACAAAATCAGTGTTTGGGGGGGGGGTCAAACTAAATTCTACTCAAGAGCAGACCCTTTGAAATGAATGTGTTCAAAGTTAGTCATGCCCATTATTACTTTTTCACTGTTGAGTATGACTAACGTTGAATATAACCTATAAAATCTGAGCTCTAGTTGTTGATACCATGTAGCAAACTTCAATAATAAACAATAATGGTAAATTTAAGCAGTTCCTCCCTGTGTCTGGGGGCTAAAACATAAGGAGACCACAATTTTGAAATTCGGAACATAAACGTGAATCAGAAACCAGACACGGAAACCAGATTTACAGAATGTAAAGTATAATTGTTGTCTTGGCTGGGCTGCTAATAACTAATGACTGCCAGTCTTTATATTTGGATCAAGGTAGGGAACCTTTTTAAGTCTAGGGGCCATATTACCTAGTGGGCAACTCTCATAAGAGCCACATGGTGGTGGGAAAATGGAAGTGATTGCTTTCTTTGTACAGTAACCATACTGTACAAAGCCAGCCACACTCACTTCTCTACATCCATCCAGATAAATATGTGTGTGATGGTAGCCTAGCAAGGACATGTAGCATGTGTCTCAGGGACTGCCTGGACTCAGGAGTGGTGGGAGCCTCCCACCCAGGAGGAGGACAGGGAAGACGAGGATGTAGACCTTGGGCCCTGGTGGTGGGAGAATAGGGAAGAGGCTGGGGAAAGGATGAGCTGAGAGGCGGTGGAAGCAGCAGGTTGGAGTCATCAAGCAAGGTCAAAAGAAGGAGGCCCTTATAGGACAGTCTCAGTCCTGCTGGCTCTCCTCCTCTCACACCCCGCTCTGGGAGAGTCCTACATGTTGCTGAGCAATGGACTAGACAAGCCCAGAGGAGGAGCTCATCCCCTACATTGCAGACTCTGTTTGGGAAGGCTCCAGAGTGAGGAGCTGGAGGGGAGCTCAGTTTGCAGCTGAAGGAGTCCAGCCAGGGAGACCACACCGTGTTACTTTCTGTGAATGAAAGTCAACTGCATTTCAAGCCCCTAGCCTTTTCCGGACCTGCAGGGGCCCAGAACTTTCCTGTCAGCTGTCAAAACACTCTGGAGAGTCCCAAGGATGTAGGGCAGAGAAGCCCAGTGAGAAGCCTGAGTTTATTATTCCTTTGACATAGAGGCAATCCTACCCATCATGTAATGCGTGTCTCTTGTCAGGTAGGTTATCGGCACCTCACTTCCTTTAATTTTTCTCCATCTCCATGGACCCAACTTTGATAAGCTGGGCCCACTGCCCTTGCCCCCTGGTTTGGCCCTGTAGCAATGTGGCGTCTCACTCACTTGATCACATGATGGTTGAGGGATGTTGCTTCCAGTTGACAGAAAAGAGCAGGGAGGTGAAGGGAGGAAGCAAACCTCACAAATAGTTTAATTTTAAATAGCTCCTTTGACTTTATAAGCTATGACACGTTTTCAAATTAAGCGCTTAAAAAGGGGGAGGGGGCAGATCACCCCTACACAGAAGGAACATTTTGGCACATAGGAAAATAGCAACTATCTAGCACGGTTATGATCAGGAGGGAGGGAAGATTTCATGTTTGATTGCGAAATTATATCAACAAACAGGAGTTTGCTAGCATCCTTCCCGTTCTATTCCCTAACAAAGGATTATACAGTTACACAATCAAATTGTCAAGTGGGCTAAGTCATGCCCATTTGCCCCCCAATATCACCCGGTACCCTACACCGGGGTCTTCTGGTATAAATTTGCAGAGTAACCTTCCAGGAGATCAGTGAAGGTGGTGGTGTTGTTTTTTCCATTCCCGTAAGTTTAACAATGGCAAGCCACTTTGGAAATTAAATCTCTTCCAAATTGCTAATTCACTAATTTCTTAGCCACAGTGCTCCTCGCCTGTAAAATGCGAGTATTAATTGGTTGCCTTTGGGAGCTGTACCAGCTCCTTTGAGTTTTGTGTTAGAAACACCGACTCGGGTGTAGGCTTGTATTTGTAAATACAGTGGATGAGTCACGCAGCGCAGTACGTAATTGACGACTCTGCTGTTCACTCGCCCCCATTATTCTACACGTGCCTCTAATTGGTGGTTTAAAAAATTAAAAAGTAGATCCCAGAAGCCTGAGGTGTTCCTAGCCAGCTACGTTTGTGAAATGACCCTGGATCTTATGGTGTGGTTTGGAGAGAGTACAAACAGAGCAAAGTGTTAGGATGCACTGCCATAAAGACAGGCTTTCTGATCTTGCTATAGACTGTTCCTCTGTGACCTTCCATTATGTTTGCTCTTTTGTGCTTCCCAAACCTTTTGTTGTGCTTTTTAGTCACTTGTTTCACAGCAGCCCATTTCTGCCATTTTTGCTTGTCGGTCTGCATTATAAGCCTTCAGGCTGTTAATGGGAGAAAACTTACAGATGTGGATTTTATTTTATTTTTATTCTGTGGCATGAACGGAGTCTGAAACTTGAGCATATATAGATATGCCTGGGAACTGTAGCAGCAACCGCCAAGGTGCACCTTCTGATTAAAATGGGTGTTTTGAAATGTTTTCAGATTAGTTCCATTGTCACTTTTGCCTGGCCAAATCCAGAAAAAATGTTCCATTTCATGCAATGTCGAGCCAGTCTTCCAAACAAATCAAAATCCACCTGCTTCTAGATTTCATCCATATTGGTGGAATTATGCAGCTTTCTGCCTTCCTGATTGTTACCTGCTTGGCCTCAGCTTCAGTCCCTGGCAACACTAGTTGAAAGCTCAGGTAGCAAGTAAAGGTGAGCAGATGCACTAAGATAACATGAGATTGCTTCCACACCAGTCCCAGAATGTGGTACTGGCTATGAATAATCATCTGCACAGCACACCTGTGGCCTCTTTCCCAACTGGAGCTTCTGGTGTTTTGGAGCAGCAAATTAAGAAAAAAGTAGTGTTAGAAAGAGGAGCCAATAAGGAGAGCAGGAGGAGTTGGGCCAGATCCCGCATTGGGGAGTCCTGGGCAAATTGTCCTTGGGGGCAGGCTTCCTTTTCTTGGTAAGTGGGCCCCCGGTGGGCTTACCTGTGTTGAGCCGCCATTTTAATTTCCCACAAATGACACACAACAACGTTCTTCATATTCCTACTTGCCCTTCAACCATAAGGTTTTAGGACCGGTTGCAACAGCGTAACATGCAGTTATAAAAAGCAAAACCATCCCAACCAAAGTTGAACAGTATAGACTGAGCAGGAGAGATGGGTCCTACAAAACAAAAGGCCTTAGAGGAGGTGCATTGTGGGAAATTAAAAGAGTGGGTAGATTTGGCTTCCTGGCATAGGAAGCCTAAAAATAAAGGAGGCAGGCACAGCTGTAGGCCGCCAGGTGCTGCCATAATCCCTGTTGGGAAGGAATCTTTCTCGCTTATTTATCTTGCAGCCAGTACTGTTCCTGAAGTCTCTCCCCCCCCCCTTTTATATTTTTGAGCTTCATGTATTTGACCATTTGCTGACAAATCAGTAGAGGACGTTGCTGTGAAGGCTAATCACATGCCTCCTTGTCAGAGCCCATTCCTCACCTCATCCCAATATAGCAAACCAACCTAAATGACCTGTTGGTTTTGTTTGTTGCCCTTTGCACTGTGGCGAGTGAGCATGACTGCAGGAATTCTATCTCAAAAGTCACTGTTTGTTAGCATTCCACCTGTGGAAGAACTTAAATCTGTACACGTTGGTGGAGAGATGAGTAGTACAGCTTACCCACCTCTGTTACTACTTTAGTTTTCTGTGAGTAATATGAAAACAAACCAGGATTGTGGTGGTTTGAATGCTCAAATGCAGATGTAAAATTAAAGCTTTTTTTAAAAAAAACAAAACGGAACAAGTTTGCTTCTCTGAAATTCTGAGGGAGAACACTGGATGAAAGATGTTGCACTACAAATGAAGCGTACAAACTGGCTATGTTTCTAAAATTTGGATTATTCCCCAACCAAATATATTATTTGTTTTATTTAAGTAGGGTGCAGGGATCGCTCAAAGTAGTTCACAACGTATCATAAACAAAGATCAAATACAAAAATGCTAAGGGGGCGAGAATCCACATTATAAAACACCCCTAACTAGATAGGCACCCTCGTCAACATCAGAATGAAACACCCGAAAATCAGCTACAGTGATATCTCGGTTTTCGAACATCTCCATTGACGAACGTTTCGGAATTTGAACGCTGTAAACCGGGAAGTAAATGCTTCGGTTTTCAAACATGCCTCGGAAGTCAAACCAGAAACACGACTTCTGTATTGGGATTTCCGTTCTGAGTTTTCAGTTTTCGAAAATTTCAGAACCTGAAAGGTCTTCCAGAAAGGATAATGTTTGGAAACCGAGGTACCTACCAAAAAATACAATGAAAACTCTTGTTTTAAAATACTGTAATTCGCAACTGAGCAAAAGAAAAGAAAAAGACTCTTTCTGACCTACCATATGCCCAATGACGTAATTAAACAACCCAATCCAATTAAATTCCCAACCCCATAAGCACAGCTTAAATGTAAAGGGACCCCTGACCATTAGGTCCAGTTGTGGCCGACTCTGGGGTTGCGGCGCTCGTCTCGGTTTATTGGCTGAGGGAGCTGGCGTACAGCTTCCGGGTCATGTGGCCAGCATGACTAAGCCGCTTCTGGCGAACCAGAGCAGCGCACGGAAATGCCGTTTACCTTCCCACCAGAGCGGTACCTATTTATCTACTTGCACTTTGTGCTTTCGAACTGCTAGGTTGGCAGGCGTAGGGACCGAGCAACGGGAGCTCACCCCGTCGCGGGGATTCGAACCGCCGACCTTCTGATTGGCAAGTCCTAGGCTCTGTGGTTTAACCCACAGCACCACCCGCATCCCAAGCAGAGCTTAAACGGCAGCTAAAATTGCATTCCACACATAATTAGCGCATGCACAACAACCAAACACAGAAACCCGACAATGTACTCAAACTTTACTCCTCTAGCACGCAGTTCTGATAATTCTGCATTGCATCCTCAACAGCCCACTCATGAGACCTAGACAAATACTGACATACAAAGCAATGTACCCCACCCTCTAAATAAAGCATTCATGCCAAGCAGTCCCTCTCATTCTGGAGGTGGGGGGGTGGCATACAATATACGCCCAATAGCAGGGGTTCACATGGGGGCAGGAGGAACAGAAACCACCTTTTCCGAACTGCCAGGCAGTAACACATCATCTGTTTTCACCCCCCTAAAACAAAAGGACAGAACAGAAAACTATTAGATAAACGAGGTGCCTCGTATAAATACCATTCACTGCCTTGGTTTCTCACCCGAGGGATCCAAAACTACCCCCAAGTAGCACTTAGGGTGCTCTGCTTCATTTCAAATGGATGAGCTGGGTTGCTACTACCCAAGGGAGACTCAACCAAAAAGGGTATCCAAGGGGGGCTGGAATGTACAGTTGCCGGGTGTGAGTGAGCTGGAAGAAGAGAGATGCTGCAAGATCTGAGGGGAGAAAGATGCCTTGCTGTGTGCTGGCTCTAAAGCTGTGACTAACATAGGAGCAAGATCTGTTGGGGCCTTGATGCTGTGAGGCCCTCCATCTTATGTTCAGGTTGTATATATGCACAAACAAACCCATATATCCTAAAGACACAACAGTTTCCACTGACCTTCCTTTCAAGTCTTAGATAAGCACTGGAACACCTGGTGTCTCTCATTTTCAGAGGGTTGGAGTGATGTGTAACAATATTTGCAGGCACATACTCAAAAGAGGTTTCAGGCGCCTTCTTCGGCTGCAACATTCAGTCTCCAGCTGTAAAACATATGGATAATAATAATAATTATTATTATTTATACCCCGCCCATCTGGGCAGCTTCCAACAAAAGATTAAAAATACATTAAAACACCAGTCATTAAAAACTTCCCTGAACAGGGCTGCTGCCTTCAGAGGTCTTACAAAAGTCAGATAGTTGTTTATTTCCTTGACATCTGATGAGATGGCGTTCCACAGGTGCCACTACCAAGAAGGCCCTCTGCCTGGTTCCCTGTAACTTGGCTTCTCGCAGGGAGGGAACCGCCAGAAGGCCCTCGGTGCTGGACCTCAGTGTCCGGGCTGAACGATGGAGGTGGAGACGCTCCTTCAGGTATACTGGGCCGAAGCCGTTTAGGACTTTAAAGGTCAGCACCAACACTTTGAATTGTGCTCGGAAACGTACTGGGAGCCAATGTAGGTATTTCAAGACTGATGTTAAGAGTCTAGTGAGACATTAAGAGGATAACACACCTGGATATGAAACTGGAGGTGAACCATTTTAGTGCCACATTGTATGTTGGATGGGCATAAGGCCCAAATTCAAGCCAGTAAACTCCCGCAGGGAGAGCAAGAGGACATAAACCTGATAACAAAACCATGAGGAAGTTGCCGGTAGATATAAAGGGAATGAACATCTCATCTTCTTAAACCACATTTGCTGGAGCAATAAGGACCAGCAGAGGCACTGTCACGGGGGTGGGGGAATAAACTTGGTTGTAATATCTTCTATTTTATAAGAACAAACAACCGGCAATATCTGTGCACATTCAGTGAAAGGTGTGTTTTTTTAATTTTGGTAAACCAGCTTAATGGTATTACAGTGGTGCCCCGCAAGACGAATGCCTCGCAAGACGGAAAACTCGCTAGACGAAAGAGTTTTCCGTTTTGGAGGTGCTTCGCAAAACGAATTTCCTATGGGCTTGCTTCGCAAGACGACAATGTCTTGCGAGTTCCTGCTGGTTTTTTTTCCTCCCCCCCCTCTTTTTCTAAGCCGCTCAGCCGCTTATCAGCTGATCCGATCAGCAGATAAGCTGCTAAAAGCCGCTAATAGCGCTAATCCGCTAATCCTTCAATGGGCTTGCTTCGCAAGACGAAAAAACCGCTAGACGAAGAGGATCACAGAATGGATTCTTTTCGTCTTGCGAGGCACCACTGTATTATTAAAAATTTCTACACCGCCTTCACCCGAGGTTCACGGGGCAGTTTACAATATGAAAACACAAAAATACCTAACATAGTAACAAACCAAACAATAATCCCACCCACCCACAGTTTAAAAGGCCATAGATAGTTTAATCAGCCAAAGGCCTGGGAGAAGAGCATTTTTGCCTGGCACCTAAAAATATGTTGGAAGTTGGAAGCCGCTGCAGGAAAGTTCTATTCTTGTGTTGCCACCCTGCAGACATTTTGTGGAGGGTCGACACTAAGAAGGGCCTCAGAGGATGATTTCAGGGTCTGGGTCAGTTCATATGGGGAGAGGCAATCCTTGAGAAGGTATTGTGATCCTGAGCCTTTGAAGGCTTTCTAGATCAAAACCAACACTTTGAACTGGGCCAGGAAACTGACTGGCAGCCAAGTGCAGTCGGGCCGGGTTTGGCGTTGTATCTTCAAACTGGTGCCTCTGAATTCTGCACCAGGATTGACGTTCAAGGGGAACAAGAGCAATTTTTCCGCTTCACTTTAACTTCTGATTTGCTGAAATCAGGATTCTTGGAATTCACAGTAAATCTTTCAAAGAGGACACTTGAGTTCTGAAACTATCTTTCAGCCTGAATGAAGACAACTTCCAAATGGTAAAAGCTTTCAAACATTCCAGAAGAAATTTGTTGTGTTTCCAAACCCATTAGATTGCTTAACTACTTCTGGACAGGGAGGATAATGAGCTCATCTGCCATAATGAGCTTATAGATTTGTGTGTTGAAAAAATAAGCAAAACAGCAAATGCATAAGTGAGCTATCGTAAAAACTTTGTTATAGAGTAGTAGTCTATTGTCTCCCAAGACAGATGGATGCCAACAAAGTAAATAACACACTGGATGGTATTCAACACTCGTTCTAATCATAATAGACCCATTGAAGCTAATGGACATGATCATCTTAGGTTCATACATTTCAATGGTCTGCTCTGAGGAGGCCTTAGTTGAATATAATCCAGTGTTCTAATTTGGAATATCTTTGAAAACATACTTCCATTAGATATACAAACATAAATGCTGATTTGATTAAAGATCATGTTCCTTTTCCATTTTATTTTCTTAAGATTTATGAAGGGAATTACTGGCTATTGTTCAACTGATGGAGAAGAAAAATTTAATAAGAAGTTATGAAAATAGACACATATTGTACTTTAAATTATATGGCTTGTTTCCTTGAAAGTTTAATATTTGTATTTCAAACACTACTCTTTTTAAAACGTACTATTTACAAATTTAAGAAAAATCACACAAAATCAGCAGGAATATCAACAGAGAAAATCTTAAATGTAAGGTGATCAATCAACATAGTCCTGCTTGATCTATGACTATATTCAAGTGTGCATTTCCAAACAGTGCATATTCAGAAACAGTGCATTTCTAATAGCAACACAGAAAGGACTCACACCAAACACAATTCACACATAATGTAGACTTTACTTTTGCTTTATCTGGCAAATAAACCGTCATTCCAATGTATCCAATTAGAAAAATAAATAAATCTAGCAATCAAGCCAACACTTTGCTTGTAGCCCCTCTGTCTAGGTTCATCCATAATAGCCAAGCCGTTTTGTTTTGTCTCGCCTAACATGGTGAGAGAAGATGCCTGTTATTTCTCTCCTCTACTCATCCTATAAACAGTTCCTGCAAATAAAAATCTGCTCCTGCATGAATAAAGCCTTTGAACTTTCAATTCAAGTCATCCAAGCTGCATGCTCTCCTAACAACAATTTCTAGTCAATATTCCTTAAAATGACTGGGTCACACCAGGGAAATCGCTCTTGAACAAAAATACATTTGGTAACTGTCTAAATATCAAGACACTAGGCCGCATTTCAGCTGGTAGCTGATTCCAGGGTGGGCCCCCAAACCTTAGTTTGCCTACCCATGGTTTAAAGTGATGGTGTAAATAAGTAAACCCCCTGAAATCAATGGGCTTTTCATTGGGTCTACTCTGAGTATGTTGTCCTTGATCCAGGAAATCCAGTTAACCAATCCGTATTCATATTCATTGGAGTGACTAACCAAATATGTTATCACAGAATAAAAATTGCCCCCAGCTAATTACTGACCACAACAAAAAAATCTTAGGTGTGGGATCCTCCAAGAACCTAGTCCTGATCCTCCCTTCGGCAAATTTGAAGCGTGTGTTATCAGCAGCCAGAAAATGGTGGCTTCAAATTTAGGAAACTCTCTTGTCCTCTTTCCCCACCCCCTCCTCCAGAGCCTCCAAAAGTGCAATTTTGTTGAGGGTTTCCAATATTTAATCAAGTTAATTGCTTAAAAGATGGGTGGTTAATTGAGGTATATCAAATTTTATTATTTAACTGAATAGGTCATTATACTAATGATCAAATAAAATATAATAAGAAAATCCATTTAGAACTGGCTTTAAGTGAAAGACTTTAAGTGTAAACTCTCAAATTTAGATAGTGTAAAGGAGAATGATGTTAAAATTATGGAACTGGAATATTAATGGAATGAACAATAAGAAGAAACGGAACGGAATTGAACGTATTCTAAAGAAGAAGAATTTAGATATCATATGCCTGCAAGAAACGCATGTGGCCAAAAAACATAGGAAGATCCTTATCAATAAAAGGTTAGGGAACGAATTTATATCCTCAGATAAAAAGAAAAAAAGAGGGGTGGTTCTATATATCCAAAATAAAATTGAGTCCCGTCAATTATTTAAGGATGAGGAAGGAAGAATAATAGCGGCTCAGATTAAATGGCAAGGCGAAGAACTGATAATTGTTGGAGTCTACGCCCCAAATGGGAATAAGACAGAATTTTTCAGATTATTGGAAGAAAAACTATTTGAATATATGGATAAAAAAATTATAATAATGGGAGATTTGAACGGCGTGGTATCAACAGAAATGGATAGATTGAGGAAAACAAAGAACAATGAAGGGAAGTTACCAAAGACCTTTTTTACGATGATTAAGAACTGTAACCTAATTGACATCTGGAGATTTAGGCATCCGTTAGAAAAACAATTTACGTACCATTCAGAACCAAACCAATCAATGTCAAGAATAGACCAAATTTGGGTGTCGAACGAATTAGTACCAAGAATCCAAAAAATTGAAATACAAGCTAAAGTTATTTCAGACCACAACCCGATTAAGATGGAGTTAAAAGGACTCGAAGAACGAACTTTCAGATGGAGATTGAACGATAATCTCTGGGACGATCAAAAATTTGTTGAAAAAATACAGAAAAAATTGTCAGAATACTTTCAAGATAATTCAGATAAAGGGACAAAAATGAGTGTAGTATGGGATGCATCCAAGGCAGTGATGAGGGGCCTTTGTATCCAACAAAATGCGTGGAAAAAGAATAACAAAGAAAAAAAGACAAGAGAGATTCTGAGACAAATTACGGATAATGAACAAAAATTGATTAAAAAAACCTAATAATGAGAAGATAAAGCAGGAAATAAAGGCTCTACAAACCCAATTCGCAATGTTAATAAATAAGGAGGTCGAATGGAATATAAAAATGTTAAGACAAAAAAACTTTGAGTTCGCAAATAAATCTGGAAAATGGCTTGCTTGGCAGGTAAAAAGAAGGAAAGAACAAACACTAATCAACAAAATTGAATTAAATGGGGAAGAAATTACAGACCCGAAAGAAATCAGAAAAGGGTTTGTGGATTTTTATACACAATTATATAGGAATAACGAAAGGAATAACAAGGAGGAAATCGAAAGATATCTGGAAGAAAAGATGTTGAAGAAGATCCCGACAGATCAGAAAGAACAACTTAATGCCCTAATACGTAGAGAAGAGGTAGAAGAAGTGATTAATGAACTGAAAAGAGGGAAGGCACCGGGCCCAGATGGGTTTACATCAAGCTACTATAAAGAAATGAAAGATAAGTTGACAGCCCCGCTGACGGAAGTAATGAATAACATCTTAAAAGAAAGGGACATCCCTGAAACATGGAAAGAGGCCTTTATCACTATAATTCCAAAACAAGATTCGGATCCAACACAGATTAAGAATTACAGACCTATCTCCCTATTAAATACGGACTATAAGATCTTTGCTGGCGTTCTAGCCAAAAGATTAAAAAAGATACTATCAAAAATTATACACAAAGACCAAGCTGGTTTTTTGCCAGGAAGACAAATAAGTGATAATACAAGGAATATAGTTAATATTATTGAATTTCTTTCAGATAGGTGTGACAAACCAGCAAGCCTAATTTTTGTAGACGCTGAGAAAGCGTTTGATAACGTAGTCTGGGACTTTATGTTGAAAAACCTGGAGGTTATGGAGATGGGACAGGAATTTCTGAATGGTATAAAGGCAATCTACACAGAACAGAAAGCAAGACTGATAGTCAACAACGTCATCTCTGAAGATATTAAAATAGCTAAGGGAACAAGACAGGGATGCCCCCTTTCGCCACTGTTATTTATAGTGATTTTGGAAACCTTACTAAATGCAATAAGACAAAACAGACAAATTAAAGGGGTTACATTAGGGGTCAATGAGTACAAAGTTAAAGCCTATGCAGACGATGTGGTTTTGACTGTGGAAGAGCCGATGGAAAGTATAAAGGAGAGTTTGGAAGAGATAGGGAAATTTGGAACTTTAGCAGGATTTAAATTGAACAAAGGGAAAACAAAAATGATTGTCAAAAATTTAGACCAAGATAAGATTGAACTACTGCAGCAAAGAACAGGGATTGAGGTGGCTAGAAAAGTTAAATACCTGGGAATATGGCTTTCTGGAAAGAACATCGATTTGTATCAGAATAATTACACCCCAGTATGGAATAGAATAAAAAAAGATATGGAGACCTGGGCCAGAATGAAATTATCGTTCTGGGGACGAATTTCAATGATTAAAATGATGGTGCTCCCCAAGCTGTTATTTCTGTTCCAAACTTTACCCATAATAAAAGGCACAAAAGACTTCAAAGATTGGCAAAAGGTGATCTCAAGATATGTCTGGGAAGGGAAGAAGCCCAGAATTAAATTTAAACTATTGACTGATATAAAAGAAAGAGGTGGCTTCTCCCTACCAGACATGAGACTGTATTATGAGGCAGCATGTTTGTGCTGGATAAAAGAGTGGGTAAAATTGGAAAATAATGAACTTTTAGACCTGGAAGGATTTAATAACAGATTTGGGTGGCACGCCTACCTCTGGTGTGATAAAAAAAGGGTTCATAAGGGGTTCGGTAACCATGTTTTCAGAGGCGCTTTAATAGAGGTTTGGGATAGATATAAAAACATATTAGAACCCAAAACTCCTCACTGGTTATCTCCGTTAGAGATAATGGGGGTAAAGAAAATCAACATGAGAGGAAAGTGGGGAAAATATGAAGAAATGGTGATAAACGAAGGAGGAAAGTGGAAAGTAAAACCATATGACCAGGTTAAAGTTTTTACATATGATTGGTTGCACTATTTTCAGATTAATGAAATGTTCAAAAAGGAGGTGAAGGAAAGGGGTTATGAGGAAAAAGAGTCTAGGTATCAAAAGGAGATAGTGAACAATGAATGTAAAAATCTGTCGAAAATGTATAAAATACTGCTGGAATGGAACACGAAGGACGAGGAAGTGAAATCAGTGATGGTCCAGTGGGTGAGGGATTTCGGTTACAATATCCAATTGGAGGACTGGGAAAGGTTATGGAAGGTGAACATAAAATTTACGGCCTGTACGCTTCTGAAAGAAAATATGATGAAGATGCTTTATAGGTGGTATATGACACCAGTGAGGTTGGCAAGAATGTATAAGGTAGATAACAAATGCTGGAAATGTAGACAGATAGAGGGGACATTTTACCATCAATGGTGGGAATGTAAAAAAATTAAAAGTTTTTGGGAGGAGATTTATAACGAAATGAAAAAGATGCTGAGATACACCTTTGTTAAAAGACCAGAAATCTTCCTATTGGGTATGGTAAGAAAAGACATAGAAAGAAAGGACCGCAAACTTTTTCAGTACGCGGCAACGGCCGCAAGAATGGTGTTAGCACAGAGATGGAAGCAGGAGGAAATTCCTACGGTGGAAGAGTGGAGAGAAAAATTGATAGAATATGTAGAACTGGATAAATTAACAGGGAAAATTAGATATGCCAAAGACCAAAAGTTTATTCAAGACTGGGGGAAATTTGTGGGGTATCTGGAAAACAACTGTGATGTAAATACAACGCTAGTGGGGTTAAAAGAGGCACTGTAAAGAATCAATAAGTAGTGTCAGTTACAAATAATGTAGGAAGGGTGGGATAACGGCAATATGTAAGAACAGAATGCGTATGAAAGGGGAAAACTACGAATGATTGTCAGTAACGTTGAAGGAAGTCCAAAATGGATAAGAATGTTATGATATGGATATAAATGTATAACTGGTTGAAAACTAATAAAATTTTAAAATGCAAAAAAAAACAAAAAAAAAACTGGCTTATATCCTTCAGAGAGCATTCACAGTGCTGCTTGTATTAAAATGAATGGGTCCAGTTAATATATTAAAAATCAATATTATTTAATATCTGGAAGTGCCTAAGATGTACTAGGAACCGGATGTTTTGAAAATGGCTCCATACCTATTGAATAAATAAATAAATGAAAAGGACACATTATGATGGTGGTGGTTGCTTTTATTAAAAGCATCTATATACCACTCTCCATTAAAAGAAACCCTAGGGCAGTATGGAAAGAAAAAAATTATATATTAAAAATACATTAATACTCCATATTATAAGGCATTTTAAAAAACCATTTGCAACAATACAAATCCACCGTAGAAAAAACCAGGTCAATAAGATTAATTACTAACAATGATTGTTAGTAACAATACAAATTGGTAAGTGTTTGCATGAACAAGTAGATCTTCAAAACATGTCAGATTGATGATCAAGATGGTCCCTGCCTAACCTCCTGATAAGTTATCCCAAAGCCTGGGTGCCATGGAGGAAAAGACCTGAGTCCTGGTTGATGCAAGACATACCTGTGCAAGAGGCAGTATAAGCAGGATGCACTGATCTGCAGATATTGGTAAACAAACACGTCTACAATGGGAGAATACATTGACTTGCAAATTACTTCACAGCCCTAAGCTACTAAAGTGGTTTACAATAAAATAATATAAAATACAAAAACTACAGTCTCAAATCAACTAAAAACAATAAAACAAATGTTGGAGAAAAGCAAATACATTTCCTTCTTTTGAGCCTTTAGCTATTGCATGTGTTACTTTAAACCACACAAGCCCACTCTTTATCTAGCAATCAAGCCAACACTTTGCTTGTAGCCCCTCTGTCTAAGTTCATCCCTAAAAGCTGAGCCATTTTGTTTTGTCTCGCCTAACATGATGAGAGAAGATGCCTGTTATTTCTCTCCTCTACTCATCCTATAAACAGTTCCTGCAAATAAAAATCTGCTCCTGCATGAATAAAGCCTTTGAACTTTCAGTTCAAGTCATCCAAGCTGCCTGCTCTCCTAACAACAATTTCTAGTCAATATTCCTTAAAATGACTGGGTCACACCAGGGAAATCGCTCTTGAACAAAAATACATTTGGTAGCTGTCTAAATATCAAGACACTGGGCCGCATTTCAGGGCATTCCAGGGTGGGCCCAGGACCCAGGCAATGTTTGGCAAAAAGCGCTCCCTTGAACACTGAAATCAGCATGCAGCCACTGAGAGATATTTCACACACTGCTTTCTGAGAGGTACACCTTAAAGAAATCAAGTGTCTCCCTCAGTGTGTCCAGTAGCACTGCCAGAAATATGTATTTGCAAACACACCTGTTGTCCACTATGGTTTGCTGGATCTCACTGGCAAGAGTAGAATCTGAGACAAACTAGGTTTGCTTCCATGTTTGCAGTGTGTGAAACGTAATCCTTATAGTTTGTGCTTTTAAGATCCTTATAGTCAGTATTCTTATCTTTAATAATGCTGGACTATTTCCTACATGGCACGGCCACATGTTGACACTTAAGCGTGCATTTTTCTTCTGCCTGCAAGCATCAGAAATTTCCACCTGGTCAGTCCCCCCCCCCCTTCTATTTCCCCCTCCGGCCCTCTATCACTTGTTAGATTAGCTGGAGGACATGCCCTAGCAATGAAATCAGTTTTTAAACAAATGACAGAACTTTGAACCTCACGCTGAAGTTAAAGAATAACAGCAAGGGAAGTCAGATCAATGGCTAGCAAATATTAGTTGTGGCTGAGCCACGGACATGTAACTTTGAAAAATGTCAGCCCTTCTCCTTGATGTCCCTACAATCCATCACCCATGCCATGCCCCCAAGGAAATCACATCTTTGAAGTTACGGAAGCCCCAACCCTTTAAAAGCAAAAGGCACAGTGAAAATATACATGATTAGGCAGATATACAAAAGGGCAGACATTTTGGTCTACAGAAATAAAAGCAGAAAGCGCTAAGAAACCCTGTTGGTGGAGATCCTCAAACCCAGAGTCAGAAGGTGGCCCTTGAAGGCTTTCCATCTGGCCCTTGGGACTGTTACAGGCCAGACCCACTCTTGCCAGGATGCAGCCTTCAATGGTCCGGTTCCACAGCCTCCTCAAGTGCTTTTGCCTGGCTGGAATTTCTGTCAAAATAAAAAAATTCCTTCCAGTAGCACCTTAAAGACCAACTAAGTTAGTTCTTGGTATGAGCTTTCGTGTGCATGCACACTTCTTCAGATACACTGAAACAGAAGTTGCCAGATCCTTCTATATATAAGGTGCTACTGGAAGGAATTTTTTTATTTTGACTATGGCAGACCAACACGGCTACCTATCTGTAACTGGAATTTCTGTGTGAACTGTGATGCTTGCCTGGAGGGACAGATGTTGGTCCAGCTTCTCTTCAGCTTCTGCGTGGCTGGTAGCTAGCCTGACTGTACTGTTATGTCCATTGCCCACAGCCAGCAAGTGTGCCCTGCTCTTGGGAAGCACCGTGGTTCGCCACCACTGCCTTAGAAATTGACTGGTTCACACTAGAGCACCATTCCAGGTCTCATCAACCCCAGCCAGCATATATAGCCAGCATATATAGCCAACGCAGTGCCCTCCAGATGTTGGACTCCCATCAGCCTCAGCTAGCATGGTCAGGGATGATGGGATGTGTAGTCCAACAACATCTGGAGGGCACCACATTGGCTACCATATATTGACAGTGACAGTTGTTGGGAATCACAAGTGGGTCTAGTGCTGTTCCCCCTCACTGCAAGAAGCCAAGTTATAGGGAACCAGGCAGAGGGCCTTCTCGGTAGTGGCACCCGCCCTGTGGAACACCCTCCCACCAGATGTCAAAGAGAACAACAACTACCAGACTTTTAGAAGACATCTGAAGGCAGCCCTGTTTAGGGAAGCTTTTAATGCTTGATGCATTACTGTATTTTAATATTTTGTTGAAAGCCGCCCAGATAGGCGGGGTATAAATAATAATTCTATTATTATTATTATTATTATTATTATTATTACACTGAGGTCCTCCCCATCAGCACACCTGCTTTGCTTGGCCATTGTGATAACAAGATGCTGAACCAGCACCTATCTATCAAGGCTCTTCTTGTGTCCTTATATCTGCCTCTCTCCCTTCCTCATCAAAGCCCATCTTTCCCTAGAATCCTTTGGAACAACACCTAGTCCTAATGCCCAATGTTGTCACTGAGCCAAAGTGCATGTAATTTGAAATAACAACATACTCCTCCCCCTGTCTCCTCCCTTTCCCTGTATTTCTTTTCAGATTGTAAGATGCTAGAGTCAGGGACCTATCAGGCCTGTTCTTCGCAAAATGCCACGTCCACAGATATCTCAGTGTAAATAATGATGATTAATGATTTATTATCTAGACAATATTTTGCTATGCAGGGTAACAAAAGAGAGAAACTAGCCCTTGAGCACCCAATCCATTGCCTACAGCAGTCAGGAGTAGGCTTCAGGCATCCATGTCAGAAAAACTGAGATAAGTGATGGAGTAGATTCAAACCACTCAAATCAAGTAAATCTGTGTTAACTTCCTCTCATAAGAGAAGGAATGTGTGAATTGACTCTTTAAAAACCCCAGAAGCCTAATATCTCCTTTGATTTTCCAAAAGATTGAAAGCAGGTATTAACATTTCCCATCTTATCTGTGTCTCCCAATCGCTATCTCCTTCCATATTCACTTTCACAGAGATGGACCAAATCTTTTCGCTCCCCAAGGCAGATAATCTTGATGTCGCCCCTCAGGAATAAAACTGCAGCTAAATAATTTACCACTTCCTGCCTTTCGATTCCTAAAAATCTGCCTTCTAGGGGAGGCTGCCTCACCCTACGGCAAACTCACTGTTCCGTTTTCTTTTTATTCCAACATCACATGTAAATGTGTATTTGTCTCCTCTCTATAAAAGCTCCTCACCATCATCTTTCATCTGCAGCAGCAGTTTACATGGGGAATCTCCTGGCAGGGGTCACATGGCGGTGTATTTTTTAAAAAATAGTACAGTGCTACCTCGGGTTAAGAACGTAATTCGCTCTGGAGGTCCGTTCTTAACCTGAAATTGTTCTTAACCTGAGGTACCACTTTAGCTAATGGGGCTTCCCGCTGCCGCCACACAATTTCTGTTCTCATCCTGAGGTAAAGTGCTTAACCCAAGGTACTATTTCTGGGTTAGTGGAGTCTGTAACCTGAAGCGTATGTAACCTGAAGCACCTGTAACCCGAGGTACCACTGTACTGTTCTGAGAATTGACTTTACTCTCCTCATCTTACGTTTACTGCTAGCTCCTCTCCCTCCCTCTCATTCGCATTGGGAGGAAATCCTGCTCATTGGCACCAGAGGTGAGGCTGCTCTTGGGCTCCGTTCCTGCTTGCCGGTTTCCCACAGGCATCTCGTGAGAGCAGGATGCTGGCCTAGACGAGCCACTGGTCAGATTCAGCAAGCTCTTCTTCTTTCCTTAGTGTGTGGCGATTCCCACCCAATGCTTCAGAGGAGAGGTTTCCTTCAGGACAGCTGCAGTGAAGGCACCTCTTACTGCTGATAATTATTACAACTGCCAGCTGATGGGGATCTTTATTTGCATGAAAGGGGAGGGGGCCCTGCATGCTAAATGTTACAGGGAAGCAGGCAGAGGGCCTTCTCGGTAGTGGCGCCCTCCCTGTGGAACGCCCTCCCACCAGATGTCGAAGAGAAGAACAACTACCAGATGTCTTCTATCTGAAGGCAGCCCTGTTTAGGGAAGCTTTTAATGTTTAACAGACCACTGTATTTTAATACTTTGTTGGAAGCCACCCAGGGTGGCTGGGAAGACCCAGCCAGATGGGCAGGGTATAAATTATTATTATTATTATTATTATTATTATTATTATTATTATTATTATTATTAATGCAAGCAGGTACTTAACACCAGTTCTGGATTTGCAACCATGGGCCTTACAGTGGTACCTCGGGTTAAGTACTTAATTCGTTCTGGAGGTCTGTACTTAACCTGAAACTGTTCTTAACCTGAAGCACCACTTTAGCTAATGGGGCCTCCCGTTGCCACCGTGCCGCCGAAGCATGATTTATGTTCTCATCCTTAAGCAAAGTTCTTAACCTGAGGTAATATTTCTGGGTTAGCGGAGTCTGTAACCTGAAGCGTGTGTAACCTGAAGCATATGTAACCTGAGGTACCACTGTACTTTGAAAAAAGGCATGCATGGGAATGAAGTCTTGTAGCGGTAATGATAGGCATTAGCAAAACAGAAGCGCCTCTGGATTCAGCTCTAAGTGCATCTGACAAGTAACATTTACATCACAGCTAACACACCTTCTCTAGAATTAATGTCCATGGATTTGAGTTGGGGGGGGGGATGCAAAATGACCAGGAAATTTTACATCTCCGTTGCAAAAGAGATCGGAGAAGTTACCTCGTCATACTGAGGCAGAACATGAGAGCAACGACTCCCCATCGGGGATTAACAGCAAGTGCATCTGAAATAAATGAAAGGAAACATCTCTGTCCCCAGCGAAGCAACTCATCCAAAGCAATTTACTAACGCGAGAGGCGGAAGAGGGGAGGGCTGTCACTGGATTTGAAAAATAGCTGAGCAGCTTTGACAGCAGTGGCTGTTATTTTTGAAGATTGCGGTGGATGGTGATTCTGATCAGCCTTCATAATTTGTCGTATTTAATAAGAATCTAAGTATTTATCAGCGTGGCAGAATAATGAGGCTTTTATCACTTGTCTTGTCTTAGCTTAAGTGCAGTCTTCCTAGGCACGCATGGGAGAGACAAAGAAAGAGAGAATTCTTCAACTAGAGACAGGTGATCTTTTTTTTTCCCAGAGGGTTGGCGTTAGGGTGACAGGAATGAGTGTACAAACCACAGGAAGTATGATTTTTGGGAATCGTAAGTGGGGAGAGAGCGGTTTCGTTCAGGTCCTGCGTGTAGGCTTCCAAGAAGCAAACTGTTTGGCCACAAAAAATTGGTTGGTGGAGGGGAATGGATTGGCTGTGCCTGCCCCTAGAATGCAGTTGCTGCAAGTGTATTCCGTTAAAGGAATCCAGGGGTTCACCATGCTTTTGTCCGCACCCCTGTAAAGGGAGATAGGGCCACACAAGAGCCCCTGGAAGCATTTGGGGAGAGCTGAGGGTCTGGTACCCAGCTCCATCTACTCCCCATAAAATGTTTTCCCTCACTGACTTCGCAGGTTTGCGGATGTCAGTTCTGTCCCTGGATGGGGACAGATAGTCGTAACCAATGCCTAAGAAACCACTCACAATGTTTGTATTTTAATAAAGTTGTGGCCAAAATTATGCCAAAAACCTTAAACAAAAATTATGGCGTGAAGTGTGGATTTATTTAGGGGTGGCTTGGGGACCTCGACACACAGTCACAAGTGGGAAGAGAGCTGTTTCGTTCAGGTCAAAGGCAAACTGTTTGGCCACTGCGTGAACAGGATGCTGAACTAAGTGGCTTTTGGTCTGATCCAGCAGAGCTTTTCTTAAATTATTTTCCTACTTTCAGCTCTCCTAAGAGCCCCAGTGAATGGATCCAGCCAGGGGCGGATGTGAGTGAAGGAAGCTTGCTTCCACACATCCACAGACCAATATTGTAATGGGCCACATTGTAAGCTTTTGCATATAGTCTCAGCTCACTGAGAATCATCCTTTTGGGATGGAGAAGCAGAGAGCTGGAGTCACTCCCTCCAGATGTGTTGTGGGCCTGATCACTCCAAGGAGGACCCAGAAGAAATGGGGGCTATATTCAACGTAGCACTAAGTATCTCTCTATGCTGTGTAATGTCATTTTGGACTCACAGCTGTCCATGGAGGCATGGGTTAATTCTGTGTCCAGGGTGGCTGTCTACCAACTCCATCTGGTAAGTAGGCTGAGACCCTACCTGCCCGTGGATTATCTCACCAGAGTGGTGCATGCTCTAGTTATCTCCCACTTGGACTACTGCAATGCGCGCTACCTTTGAAGGTGACTCGGAAACTGCAATTAATCCAGAATGCAGCAGCTAGACTGGTGATTGGGAGTGGCTGCCAGGACCACATAACACTGGTCCTGAGAGATCTGCATTGGCTCCCAGTACGTTTCCAAGCACAATTCAAAGTGTTGGTGCTGACCTTTAAAGCCCTAAATAGCCTTGGTCCTGTATACCTGAAGGAGCGTCTCCACCCCCATCGTTCAGCCCAGACACTGAAATCCAGCGCCAAGGGCCTTCTGGTGGTTCCCTCATTGTGAGGTTACAGGGAACCAGACAGAGGGCCTTCTCGGTAGTAGCACCCACCCTGTGGAACACTCTCCCTTCAGATGTGAAGGAAATAAGCAGCTATCTTATCTTTAAAATACATCTGAAGGCAGCCCTGTTTAGGGAAGTTTTTAATATTTAATGCTGTATTGTTTTTAACACTCAATTGGGAGCCGCCCAGAGTGGCTGGGGAAACTCAGCCAGATAGGCGGGGTATAAATAATAAATTATGATGATGATGATGATGATGTCTTCTGCTTGTACAACGTGACTCCTCCTGTTTTCCTGTCCCTGTACACCCCCAAACTCTGTCCCTCAGCCCTTCAGAGCAGATTAGTGATGTTGCCTGGAACTGCTGAGTGGCTTGATGAGGGAAAGTCCCATTGTGGAAGTAGAAGCCATTCTGCTCATGGATTTCCCTGGATTCCTAAATACCTGATGCCTGCACCCAGGAATGGAAATATTACTTTAGCCTAGTGCAGTGCCCCAATGTCCCAGCATTCAAAGC
This sequence comes from Podarcis liolepis, assembly GCF_965112155.1. Lineage (NCBI taxonomy): Eukaryota > Metazoa > Chordata > Lepidosauria > Squamata > Lacertidae > Podarcis > Podarcis liolepis. The sequence continues at coordinate 50,586,959 of NC_139565.1, read as the reverse complement.
TCTAGAATCGAAGCAATTTTCTCACCCTAGGTAGCCAATGACCCAGTTTCCTCCTAGGAATTTACAGCTATCCCTTCCAATTGCCTGGGAAAGCTCAAAAGCCAGTTCAAGGAGATAGCCTCAAGTGACTAAGAAATATTATATAAATTATATTTATGTAAGCCTTATATAAATAAAAGCTCTTATATAAAAGTATTAATAATAGAGGTGCCGGCCAGTCCTGGTTTATTTGTTGGGCTGTTGTCGTTGGTTTAAAAAAAACAATCACCAAAAAAATTAATGAACAATTGAGTTTCGTGGACTCTTAACACACTTCTCTTTGTGGCCTACTTGCAGCCTGCTGAGACCTCATTTTTATGCAATAGATCCAGGCGAGGCTCTGATATATAACCCACTGTGAAGGAAGAGCCTCAGGACATGAAGGACTAAACACACACTTACTGGAAATGCCTTCCCTTTTGACCAGTTGGACACATGTGGTAAGCAGGTCGATTTGGGGTAACCCAGTACCAGGCAGTAATTTGTGTGTGCGTGTATATATCTGTTTGTGTTACATGTTGCCTGCACTTTCGGTCTCTGTTTGAATAGGATTGTTTGGACAGCGCTGTCACAAAGGGCTGGAGTCTGATGAACGAGGGGTCACACTGTCCAGCCAACCCGTTATTTCGGGGCCTGGCATGATCTGCCCCATCGCTATCAGCCCCAAGCAAATAAAAGGGATTTCTTCATCTCTCTTTCATCACAGGGCATCAGCAACATTCGGAATAGTTGTGCAATTAGATGCTCCAGAAATCTAACAGGGATAATGGGGAACATTAAACTCGTGGTTTTATCTTCTTCACAGAACATTTGTTGAGGTTGTGTGGGGGCACCAGCAGATGGGTGGGATTGCTAACCATCCACAATCCTGACTGCTCGGTCCTGAGACCTTGGTTCTGGACTGCGCCATTCCATCAAATGCAGCCTTCCCAAATGTGAGAAGGAGTTAGTGACATGACTCTTTCTCTCCTGATTGCTACCCTCCTTCTGGTCTGTGAGATGACTGAGTGGGAAACAGAACTACCGTATTTTTTGCTCTATAAGACGCACCAGACCACAAGACGCACCTAGCTTTTGGAGGAGGAAAACAAGAAAAAAAATATTCTGAATCCCAGAAGCCAGAACAGCAAGAGGGATCGCTGCGCAGTGAAAGCAGCAATCCCTCTTGCTGTTCTGGCTTCTGGGATAGTTGCGCAGCCTGCATTCGCTCCATAAGATGCACACAAATTTCCCCTTACTTTTTAGGAGGGAAAAAGTGAGTCTTATAGAGCAAAAAATACGGTATCCACTTGCATACCAGAGCAGAAAAATGTGCTGGCCACGTTTCTCAATGTCACAGCCCCACGTGGATGGAGCCTCTGCCCCACAAACATTTCTTTTAGAAGCTTCCACAATGAGGGAAAGGATAGCAAAGTTGGAATTAGCTCTGAATATCAACAGGGGACCATTTCGGTTTGGATGACATTTTAATGCGAAGCTGCCTTAAGAACTCCACGGTTCTCCAAGTGAATAATGTGCACAAAAATGTGTGCACTGCTGAAAATAATGTACCATGATGCATTAAATTGGAGGGAATCGCTTGGCAAAATTGTGTATAAAATTGCATAAAAATGTAAATATTAGAAATGCATGCTAAAGTGTTGATTGGTTTTGATGGGATCCCCCCCCCCCATCTTCAATTGATGTGGAAATGTGGAGAACTGGACTGATGTTTAGGAACATTGACAACTGAAAGAAGTCAAAGGTGACACATTCATTCATCCCACACCTTGAAAAAACCCTGCATTCACACAAATTCCCCATTATATGAGCCTTTGCTTTCAGGCCACATTGGCAGTTCTGAGTGTTTTCCCTTGGTTTTGGGTCAAGACTTGCTACTCCATCCTGAGATGTGCACTACATTCTAATGCGTGTCTGCTAGGAAGGAATTCCCATTGTGCTCAATAGGACCCACTTTTTTATACAGGTCTTTAGGCTGCAACCCTAAACCCACTTAAAGGTAAAGGTTAAGGGACCCCTGACCATTAGGTCCAGTCGTGGGTGACTCTGGGGTTGTGGTGCTCATCTCGCTTTATTGGCCGAGGGAGACGGCGTACAGCTTCCGGGTCATGTGGCCAGCATGACTAAGCCGCTTCTGGCGAACCAGAGCAGCGCATGGAAACGCAGTTTACCTTCCCGCAGGAGTGGTACCTATTTATCTACTTGCACTTTGATGTGCTTTCGAACTGCTAGGTGGGCAGGAGCAGGGACCGAACAACGGGAGCTCACCCCGTCGCGGGGATTTGAACCGCTAAACTTCTGATCAGCAAGTCCTAGGCTCTGTGGTTTAACCCACAGCGCAACCCACTTACAAGGGTGCAAATGGCAACATTATTATTGATGTGTTTGCTGCCATGATAATAATGTTAATAATGAATGAATGAACGAACACAGTGGAATTTACTTCTAAGTAACATGCCATTGGGCTGAACAATTCATTCCCTAGTCATAACTAAGATAATCCCCTTGATTCAAGTGCCAACATATAGAATAAAAAATGAATGATCCCATACAAGTGAGATTTCAAACAAGCCTGAATAGTAATGGCTTGTAGCTGGATAATTAACAAAAGCAGCACATGAAGGCTCTTGAAAGTAGTTGCAATTTTATTTTATTTTTTACCAAAAAAAAAAAAATGAGATGAGAATCTAAATTACTTCTGCCAGCCTGTCAGGCTTTTCTGAGGGGAAAAATACCCTACTTAATAATAAAAGCTTAAGTGAGAAATGACAGATGCTTTTGATTACGAGGGGAAAGCAGCAGCAGCAGAGTTAATGCCGTGCTCTTCTCTGAACCTTAAGCGACCATTTTCTGTGAGTCATCAAGCTGGCAGATAAATTAGTAAAACTCCTTGAGAGAGACAGCCTCATCAATCGGAGTTTGCTACTCTTGCCTAGTTTTATATTGCGGTACAGATTAAGCAGCTGAAATGCCTCCGTCTGTATACAATGAGGAATGAAAGGCCTGATCATTTTGTTCTTGAAAAGTGTAAGGGGGGGGGGCGGACACCAAAGAAAAATGGTTAAAGCCAGCAGGGAACAAAGAGACGAATGTCAGATGTCAGAGGAGACAGAATGCCAAAGGAAGCAAGAACTAAGCAAGCATAAGACAACTGTGCTCTGTTATACCTGGGAGTGCCTCTGAAGGCAGTTTGGAAACAAAAGTTTGGGATATGGCTGCTAGGAGGCTGCTACACTGGCGTCACGCTCATCACATTGTGCCGGTCCTTTGCCAACTTGCCCTGGCTCCCAGCCTGCTTCCAGGCCCAGTTCAGAGTGCTGGATTTGACCTTAATGACTCTTGTGGCTGTGCGTCAGAGTACCTGAAGGATTGTGCTGTGTTCACATGCACCTGCTCATACTTTGGAATCAACCCTGGAGACACTCCTCTGGGCTTCCCTACCAACTGAGGAAGGGCAGCAAGTTATGGCTGGCAGGTCCTTCTTCGTGGTGGCACCTTGGCTTTGGAACGCTTAGGGAAGCTTGCCTGGCATTTCTTTCCAGCACCAGGTGAAGGCTTCCCCCCACCGAAACCTTTAAACTCATTCCTAGTCTCAACATGTGTGCACATTTTCTGCTTTTTGTTTATTTTTCTATATTTAGTTATTCTAAACTTAAATAACAATAGCTTTGATTCCACAAGATGTTTTTGTGGCCACTTGAACTATTTTTTGGTGTGGCTGAGAGAGCATAACAACGCATCATTATTTCCAGAGCACTTAACGTGTACTAGGCATGAAAATGTGAAAACAATTCATACCAAATCCTTGACCGCACTTACTAATGAAGTTTGAGACAATAGGCGTCAGAGAGGGAACAGAAAGACACTATGTCAGTGCTGAGCAGAAGGGAATAAAACCAGAACGAGGAAAAGCTGCAAACCAATTACAATCCTATGCGTGTTCCCTCAGAAAGAAGCCCCGTTGAAAGAGAACCCTGAGGGTCAACAGGAATCTACCCCACTGTCCCAAAACCCTGGCCTACCTGCCAGCAAGTCAGGACGTCAAGTCTGGGGTCATTCCATGTTTCCGAAATCCAAACCAAACACTTGCAGAGATCCTGGAGTCTTGCAGAGACCTCAGCTTGGCTTCCCTTTTGCACTTGATTGCAGCATCTGGGCTTGATGAGGCCTGTGACCCTCACCTGTCCTGAGCCTACTGCAGCTGAGGAATCATACACCTTCTCCCAGAGCTAGCGAGCCCCACCTGGCCAGCTAGGAACTGGGCTGTGGACCCTTGCCTAACGTGACAAACAAAGAAAAGAAAATCAAGACATACAAATTGAAAACAAAGCAGTTTAACAACAACAACAATATAATTTATTATTTGTACCCCGCCCATCTGGTTGGGCTTCCCCAGCCACTCTGGGCGGCTTCCAACAAAGATTAAAAATACATTAAAATGTCACACATTAAAAACTTCCCTGAACAGGGCTGCCTTCAGATGTCTTCTAAATGTCAGGTAGTTGTGTATCTCTTTGACATCTGATGGGAGGGTGTTCCACAGGGCGGGCATATTGTAAGTAATATTCATTATAAATAATATGACTTATTATTATTATTTTAAAATTAAAAGCATACTACAGTGTCCCCATCTTCAAGAGGCAGGATGACTGCCGCTGGCTCAGAGGAATTCCTTGACATCAAAATGGATGCAATTTCCCTGAGGGAAGGAAGTTTAGGAACCACAGGACAAAGGCAATTTAATTCATCTAGGCACAAGACAAGCACGTTACTGCCTCTCCTCACCAGCTGACAAATGGGTTTATCTGCTGGACATTAAGGTACTTCAGACGGGTAGATTATTTTTCTTCTGAAAAAGAACAGCGGGGCTTCTGTCTGAGGGAACAGACATAGGATTGTAATTGGTTTGCAGCTTTTCTTCGTTCCGGTTTTATTCCCTTCTGCTCAACACTGACATGGTCTCTTTCTGTTCCCTCTCTGACGCCTACTGTCTCAAACTTTATTAGTAAGTGTGGTCAGGGATTTGGTATGAATTGTCTTCACATTTTCATGCCTAGTGCACCTTAAGTGCTCTGGAAATAATGATGCATTGTTATGCTCTCTCAGCCACACGAAAAGATTGTTCAGGATTTTTATGCCTTTAGCAGTTTAAAGGCTTCTTCCATATGATATAATAGGAAGCCAAGATTATAGGTGATGCAGCCTGTACTAGGTGTGATGTTCACAGGTCCCTGAAGCCACAATTATAGATGGTACAGCCTGTACGCAATAAAAAAATTAACTGGTCCCTAAGCCCTGTTATGCATGACTATCATAAGTTCATTTCCTTTCAATGAGTCTTGTCAAAATAACTTTAGTTAACTGGGACATCAAGAAGAAAAAAGTCCATGCAGCCTCGTACAGGAAACTTGTGGCAGACCCTCTAAGTGTCCCTATTTTCCAGGGACAGTCCCAGATATACAGAAGCCATCCCGGTTTCTGATTTGATCCCAGAATGTCCCGATTTTCCTTAGAATGTCCCTATCTTCATTGGAGAAATGTTGGAGGGTTTGGAGTTACGGTATGTGACCTCCAAGCCAAGGAGATAAGTAACTATACAGCCTTTAGAAGACATCTGAAGGCAGCCCTGTATAGGGAAGTTTTTTAATGTTTCATAATGTTTTTATATATGTTGGAAGCTGCCTAGTGTGCCTGCGACAACCCAGTCAGACAGATGGGGTATTAATAATAATAATAATAATAATAATAATAATAATAATAATAATGGAATAGAACATCCCTATTGTTATGTACTGAGTTGAATAGGATCCAAAATGCAGCAGTCTGATTGGTCCTAGAACAAAAGGATCCAGAATGCAGCAGTCTGATTGGTTCACAGGAGCCACCCAATCCAACTCCAGGTGGAAGTGAATCCGCAACCTGATTGGCCCACAGGAGAATCCTGGAATTAGCCAATCATGTGGGGCCCATTGTGTAAATAATGTATATAAAGCAGACATTTCGGGGTAACTGGCATTCCTCACTACTATGAGCTGAATAAAGAGCATGAAATCCACACTCGACTCCCGAGTATACTTCACCTATTTTCATCAGACAAATGTTGATGGGTATGCTGTGTTTCTCCAGATGTTGTTGGACTCTGACTCCCATCAGTCCAAGTCAGCATGGCCAGTGGTTAGGGATGATAGGAGTTCGAGTCCAACAACATCTGGAAGGCCTCAGGTTTTCATCTCTGACTTAATGTCTGGGAGAAATTAGCTCCACTGCAGAGCCAATTCCAGTCCTTTCATCTATGACAGAGAGGATCTCTGAGCAAAGCAAAGAGTCCCTCTCCAGTAACCAGATGTGTAAGACCAGGCAACCAGGCTGGAGAAAACTCAAAGGAAGCTTTTCTCCACATGTCCTCTAAAGCAGGAATGGAGAAATCTGTTCATTTTTGTTTCTCTCCATTGCTCATTTTCCCAGTCAGTTCACCACAGATCCATGATTTTGTGATTTATTTTTTTAAGTCCTCATGAAAAGTCATCAGCATTTAAGTGTGCAATATACCTGAAGGAGTGTCTCCATCCCCTTTTTCCAGCCCAGACACTGAGGTCCAGCTCTGAGGGCCTTCTAGCAGTTCCCTCACTGCAAGAAGTGAAGTTACAGGGAACCAGGCCTTCTTGGTAGTGGTGCCTGCCCTGTGTAACATCCTCTGACTTGTAGAAAACAACATCTGAAGGCAGCCCTGTATAGGGAAGTTTTTAATGCTTGATGTTTTATGGTGTTTTTATATTTTGCTGGAAGCCGCCCTGAGAGGCTGGGGCAACACAGCTGGGTGGCAAATAAATAATAAAGCAGTAGTTAGTCTCCTAATACACACATTTTTGCAAGCAATTTCTCCTGAATATAATGAATTGGTGTATCTTACTTTCACTAATCCAGTTACTTTCACTCCAATTGTGGTCCATAAATACTGGCTGCGTGTCGAAGACCCCCAAGACACCCCCGAATAAAAACACGGTTCAAAGATCATTTTTGTTTTGGTTTTTGGCATAATTTTGGCCACAACTTTATTGAATTACAGTATGTGAGTGGTTGCTTAGGCACTGGTTAGCGACTATCTGTTCCCACTTGGAGGTAGGAACAGAACTGACAATCGCACCCCTGCGGAAGTAAGGATAAACAATTTTGGGGAGAGATTAAAGCTGGGCACCAGGTTCTCACCTCTCCCCAAATGCTCCCAGGGGCTCTTGCGTGGCCCTAGCCCTTTGCCAGGGATTCGGACAAAAGCACGGAGAGCCCCTGGATTCCTTTAACGGAATACCCTTGCAGCAGCAGCATTGGAGGGGCAGGCGCAGCCAACCACATCCCCTCCACCAACCAAAAATTAACCAATGCCTAACCGCAACCTTACAAGTTGTGACAATTTGCCACGCAGTAGGCAAAACCCAAATGGCACCAGCCAATCAGCCAAATGGTAAAATTCCTACCAGGCCCCTGCCCAAAGCAGACGACCCCATGACAGGCATAGCAAGGTCAGCATGAACAAACCCTAAATAAAGGGAGGGTGGGCAGGTAATCTGATGTGCGCAGCGAAAAGAGGAAGCTCAACGCTGCACACAGGGAACATATATAGCACCCCCATCAATCAAATAAAATTGCAACAATAACTTTTCCCCAGCAACAACTGAAGGTGTCTGTAATGTGTATGGGTTGCTCGTGCGTAAGTTGCCGCCTCGCCAGGCTTTGTTGCCTTGCTAAACCTTTCAGTCTGGGCAGCCCTTCACTTCATGGCTGTTTCAGTCGCTAGCAAAATCCGTCAGTGGGCGTTTCTTAAATCTTTTCCAACATAAAAGTTGTTTGACACCCAGTCTCCTCCTACTCTCTCTGCGCGGAAGTCTTCTGCGCAGGGTGGGCGTGGGTAGCGGAGGACCCGTGCTCTCCCCGCTGGTGTCCAGTGAAGAGTCCTGGAGCCCTCTCGCCGATTCCCCCATCAGCCCCTCTATATCCCTGGTGTTGCGTTGATTTGCTTCCCCATCTGCGGAGCTGCCTCTCTCCCTGCTGGGCCCTTCTCCAGCATCATTTGAGAGCCTTCCCTCCGCCTCTAGCTCCGATGTCAGTTCCCTGACAGTGTCCAATCAAATTCATGGCCATCCAAACAAACCTGCCCAGCAACAGGGGAGGTCATGGTTGCTCCCACCGCAACATGTGCTCTCCATGAAGGAGAACCCGCTTTGCTGGAAACCATAGAAGTGGAGATTGTTGTTGTGCTCAGATCTTGCTTATGAGCTTCCCATAGGCATCTGGTGGGCTACTGTAAAAACGGGTTGCAGGACCCGATGGGCCACTGGCCTGGTCCAGCAGAACCTTCTTATATTTTTTATGGTCCAGCAGAACCTTCTTATATTCTTTTAATCACATGCAACTACGCACAATCCACGCCATATTAGGGTCAATGACTCTGGTGGGCCTGTGGCAGAGATGGGCAAGTCACCCTATTCTCAGTCCACATCCGTTTTCAACTTGTTCTTTCTTCCTCCAAAACTTGCTTCCTGCATTTCAAAAAACCAGTTGGTGCAATGGAAAATCCCCTGACTCTCTTGGTATATGTTTGTTGAATGGGGTTTAAGAATAACCAACTCTTATCTGTGCAAGGGTTGATAACTAAGCATAACTTTGAAAGATTCCTTTCACCCTTGAAACCCCATGATGATACTTCAGCATCACTCTTTGTGACCTTTCTCTTCTGATTCATTCAATACCGCCAGAAACCCATCAGGCAGAAATTTTGGCTTGGCTTAGTATCCAAGCTTCTATATGTGGCCAGTGCTGACCCCCTTCCTTTCCTGAGTCATGTGCATTCACATGTGAGTCCAATAATAATATTATAATAATAATAATTTATTATTTATACCCCGCCCATCTGGCTGGGCCTCCCCAGCCACTCTGGGTGGCTTCCATAAAAACCAAAAATACAGTAAAATATCACACGTTAAAAACTTCCCTGAACAGGGCTGCCTTAAGATGTCTTCTGAATGTCAGGTAGTTGTTTATCGCTTTGACATCTGCTGGAAGGGCGTTCCACAGGGCGGGTGCCACTACCGAGAAGGCCCTCTGCCTGGTTCCCTGTAGCTTTGCTTCTCGCAATGAGGGAACCGCCAGAAGGCCCTCGGCGCTGGACCTCAGCGTCCGGGCAGAATGATGGGGGTGGAGACGCTCCTTCAGGTATACTGGACCGAGGCCGTTTAGGGCTTTAAAGGTCAGCACCAACACTTTGAATTGTGCTCGGAAACGTACTGGGAGCCAATGTAGGTCTTTCAAGACCGGTGTTATATGGTCTCGCGGCCGCCCCCAGTCACCAGTCTAGCTGCCGCATTCTGGATTAGTTGTAGTTTCCGAGTCACCTTCAAAGGTAGCCCCACGTAGAGTGCATTGCAGTAGTCCAAGCGGGAGATAACCAGAGCATGCACCACTGTGGCGAGACAGTCCGCAGGCAGATAGGGTCTCAGCCTATGTACCAGATGGAGCTGGTAAACAGCTGCCCTGGACACAGATTTGACCAGTGCCTCCATGGACAGCTGTGAGTCCAAAATGACTCCCAGGCTGTGCACCTGGTCCTTCAGGGGCACAGTTACCCCATTCAGGACCAGGGAATCCTCCACACCTGCCCGCCTCCTGTCCCCCAAAAACAGTACTTCTGTCTTCTCAGGATTCAACCTCAATCTGTTAGCCGCCATCCATCCTCCAACCGCCTCCAGACACTCACGCAGGACCTTCACCGCCTTCACTGGTTCTGATTTAAAAGAGAGGTAGAGCTGGGTATCATCCGCATACTGATGAACACCCAGCCCAAACCTCCTGATGATCTCTCCCAGCGGCTGCATGTAAATGTTGAAAAGCATGGGGGAGAGGACAGAACCCTGAGGCACCCCACAAGTGAGAGCCCAGGGGTCTGAACACTCATCCCCCACCACCACTTTCTGAACACGGCCCAGGAGGAAGGAGCGGAAGGAGAGGAAGGAGTCCAAGCATTGGCCAGACGACTGAGAGGTAGTGGCTGCTGGCAAGCAGGCAAGTGAATTCATGGAATCTGGACTATTGTTTCAAAATTACTTGGCATGACCTTCCAAAGAACTGGGTCAAGCTGGGAACACATGACTTTTGCAACCCTAAATTTCGGGTTGGCAGCTGCATGCGATGGGGGAAATCCATACCCTTTGCAAAATTTTCATTGCACAAGTCTTCAAAAGTCTCATCTGTAGCAACAAGGTGGGCAAGCGACCAAAGGCGAGATGCTGTATCACCCTGAACTCACACAGGGAAATTATTAACACGGAAAATAAAGGGCACAGAACAAAAAGATCACCAGTGACAAATCACCCAAACGAGGGTAAGTGTAAGTTAGGGATGCATCCACTCCAAATAACCCCCTGGTTTGAATTCTGCTTCAAAAATAGCACATTTGTTGCTGGTGAACAAGCTATGGTGAAGAAAAAAGCCATAAAATATTTGTATTATATTGATGCTGCTCAACATCTCTTCTTCCCCTGGTCTGTTGTTGCTTCTCTGCTATTTTTGTTCTTTGCTCTCAGTTCCTCAGCTGTTTCAAATCTATTTGGCTGTATAACTCTGTTAGGCTGCATTCACACGACAGATTATTCCACTTTCCTGATGTTTCCTATCTATTAATTTCTGCATTGTATGTGTGCTTTCATGGAACATAAAGGCCACTTCTGGAAGACTAGACAGCAAGCTTAGCACTCATCTCTGTGTTATTTCCTTCCAGGGGGAAAATAATCTATTTGCAAATAACACCATTGTCAGGAAACCAATAATAAGCCGCTCTATGAATGCCGAAAACATAGAAAAAAACAATAATTAAAAACACTTAAACATTAATAGAATTAAAACTATATACATATATAAAATCTGCTTAAAACATAAAGAAAGGCAGCAGCCCTTTCATCAAAAGCAGTCAGTTCCCCAAAGCCTGCTTGTTTAGATGAACTTCACAGTAATGAAATTATTATTTATTAAATTTGTATACTGCCCTTCATCTGTAGGTCTCTGGGTTTGCTAGTGTGTTATATTTTCTGAGTAACAAAGAACTCAAATAACATTGAAATTCATAAACCCTAGTCAGTCTTGACCACTACTCTGTGTAGCGCTAGAATTGACCCTGGCACTATTTTAATGCCAGCCACTGGCTGCAGAGCTATATCCCATTTGAAGGAAGTCCCATTTGACTAGCAGGGTGTGTTCTCAAGTAAAGGAGCCTAAGTTTGGGCTGCACATCCCATTCCAACCATGAAACGGGGATATGGTTGTGACTAACATCCATGGATTTCAGTGGAATTTGAGCCTGGTCTTCACAAACAGCCCTTGGTATAGAAAAGACTTGTTTCTTGATACTATCATTCCAGACTGTAAGTGAAGGCTCAAATGGAAGATCACTGTAGATATCACTCCAAGCACATTTAGTAAATTAGTTATTTACAATAACTCTTTCCCCTATGTGCTTGCTTACTATATGGAGAGGGGTTTTTTTTATATGGAGGAGTTTTCAGTCATATTTGCCCCTACCTGCAGTCTATCTGCGTGTGGTCCAGAAAACAGTTTTACTGTTTTATCTGCTGTGTTACAGAACAAGGCCTCTGGGATTATCTCTGCTTTGTACAGTGGTACCTCGGGTTACATACGCTTCAGGTTACACACTCTGCTAACCCAGAAATAGTGCTTCAGGTTAAGAACTTTGCTTCAGGATAAGAACAGAAATCGTGCTCTGGCGGTGCAGCAGCAGCAGGAGGACCCATTAGCTAAAATGGTGCTTCAGGTTAACAGTTTCAGGTTAAGTATGGACCTCCAGAACGAATTAAGTACTTAACCTGAGGTACCACTGTATGTGGTTGCATTGAGATACTCTACTCTAACCTTTTTTCTTTCTTTTTCCCTTACTGCATTTTATTTAGGGTTTTTTTTCCAGGTTTTGAAATTTACAAACAATTATCAAACAACCAACACAGAAAGAGAATTCCAAATACTCTAACCTTCAGAATACTCTAACCTTTTTTCAGTAGGTCTGGCATAATCTAACAATTCCCTTCTCTTAGCCCCCGATTCCGATTCTACAACTCTGTCCCAAGCAAAGAGGATAAATAACTTATAGTTATCCCCCTCCCCCCCCCTTGGCTTACTACGTCCAAGCAAACCACCCTCGGCCATGGAGAGGAGCGAAAGCCGTCCCACATGGATCAATATTTTAAAGTGACTTATCAGGCTGGGTTGTTTACTTAAAAACTCCGGATCCCATAAAGGCCAAGGGGGAGCCAGTTTGGGGAACAGATGCTCTGAATGCCTCTTCTAGTAAACCGTATAGACAGAACAACAGCGTTCAGCACTTGAGAGAAAAGCAAAAGCAAAGGAGCTTTAAAGCACAAGACAAAAATAAGATCATGCTGCAATCCCACAGGACGGTAAGCGAAATCACTTTCGCGTGTTTCATTAAAAAGGAATGAGGGGTTCAAACTGATGGGTAGATAATTGGTACCGAGAGGTACGCGCCATTAGCGGCAACCGCGATCATATCCTCAAATACTTTTCAAAGCTTTCCTCCCATAAATAGTGTGATTATGCTGACTTTGAGGAAGAAAGACAGGTCATGTCAGTGGCCCACTTGCATGGGCCATGTTAACATCAGAGCTGTTACCCAGAATCACAGCTCTTCACCCGCAAGATGCAAAACCGCAAGTTGCTGTTTTCTCAGCAGACAGACGAGAAGGCAGGGCGCTTTGTGAGTTTGCGGCGACTCCCCCACCCCACCAAGCTGGCTGCCAAATTTTAATATTTTAACTAACTCTGAATGTGCAGTTTTTGGAGAGGAAGCATTCCTGCTATTAGCTCCAGTGAGCCCTGAGAACAAAAGCTACTTGAAAATTGACAAAATAATGATGCTAATAATAAGCACGATTGGGTTTTTATCAGGGAGTATATTAGATTTATATAAACGACAACAGCTTTCTTCAAATCCTTTCTCCTGCGTGGAGCGCAGTCAGCTACGCAATTGTTCCTCGCTGATATTTTCCTTTGCTGGTTTTCAGCAATTGCTTTCACGTCGCTCCCACGCCATCCTTCAGCCATGAAATCCACCAAAGGGGATGCCAGGGGAACGTAGGGGGCATTCGTTGCCATGGGGCTACCAGCAGGCCTCAGCAGCCCTCTCCTCCCTTCTGCTAGCAAGCAGCCGTCTTGTCACCTCCACGTCTAATAACCATGAGGTTTGGAAAGAATGACAAACCCTAGGAACCAATATTTCTCTGCTGTTCATTTTCTGTTTCCCTCTGAGTAATTGCTATACTATGATGAGTCCTTGATAACGCTGTGGGGAGGGTGGAAGTTGAGCTCTCCCTCACACCCCCTTCCCAACTAGGCTTGCCACATTGCTGGTCCATTTTATTTTCTCACCTCTCAAACTAGATGTTTGCCAAATTTTGCTCGTTCATCTTCATTTGCTTATAGGTGCAGAGGGGTGATTCTTACATGTGTGAGTGGAGACTTATCTCTTCACTCTACCATGAGTGGACTGGAGATTAGTTCTCTCTCACACACCACACACAACTTGACTAGGAACCTTGGAAGGGAGTATCCGTTGGTGCTAATGGGGCTTTTTCTAAGGCTCCTTCCTATCTGTGGACAAGGAGTGGGGGCAATTTAGTCAAGGTGGGTGGTGGGTGGGAATGCAAGCTACCATTCCTCGCTCACTGACTTCTCCGTAAGAATCATCATCATCACCACCACCACCATCATCTACCCATACAAAGTACTTTGAGACATTTAGGGTCAGACTCAGCTAATCGGTCCCAGTAGCAGAAGCCTGTGCAAGGATTTCTGCTAGTGCAATTGGGCTCCCCCCGCCTCACTCTTCTCTCTGTATCCCTCCAATTTGGGTTGGGGGAGAATCCTAGAATCGCATGCGTCTGGAGGAAAGGTGAGCTAATTCTATCAGGCAAGCAGAAATTCTTGCACCGATAGAGCAATCTCCTTAGCACTGCATTGAATTCTTCCCATAGTACAGTATCCTGTTAATGTATCCCGTCACCAAGCAAGGATTTCCACTTCCACGGTGGGACTTTAATTCCACTTCTGCCTCTGTGCATGACCTGAACTCTACTCAGGTCTACTCCAGAGGGTTGAGGGAAACTCTAGAACAGATTTAGGGTGCCTGGACGTGAGTGGGGGAACGTTCCATTGCACAAGCAAAAATATTTTCACTGGCAAAACAGCTTTCTTAGTGCTACCAAGGAATTTTCACAGTGAAAAGCAGGATATAAATGCATTAAATAAAGAAATAAAATGAAATGCATCCTGTGCATTTAAGCGAACGTTTAGTTTGGCCCTCAAGATAACTCACTCTTTCATACCTCCCACTTTTACCAGATTTACAAGGACTGTGTTTTCCCAGTGTGAGTGTTGTTTACTGGTGCAAACTGGAGCTCTACTCTAGCTCACTTGACAACAGTGCTTTCCTGTGAAAATGCTGAATGGCCTCTTTGCAATGGTTTCCAATCATTTATTTCTCAGGCCTCATCAGAGTTCCCCGAGAAGAGAGATTGCTTGTTAAAGCACTCTTGAGAATTGTAGCTCTGTTCGTGGAATACGGGCCTCCTAACAACCAAATCACCCAGTTCCCAGGATTCTTTGGGGGAAGCCGGGACTCTTTAAAGTGGTATGATACTGCTTTAAATGTATGGGGCAGATGAGGCCTTAGGAAAATCTCTGGAAAAATATCTTTCCGTTAAGGAATCGCTTCTGCAGAACCCCCCATCACTTGATGGGGATTCTGGAGTAAGTTGTCATGTTGTTCTAATTTTGATCCCACTTCACTATTTACCTTTTCCTTTTAGTATGTCAGGTTTTATATTGTCCTTTCCGTTCAGCTGTATTTATTCTCCAGTTTATCTCTCATCTCTGGCCCCACTATAATTGCCTCCCCTGCCTGTGCATTCCTCTGGTTCATTGTCGCTAGTTAAAGCTAGTTAAACCTTTTCTTCTGTTCCATGCCCTTGACCTTTTCCTATCCTTTATCCTTTTCTGTGGAACTCTTTATACTCACTGATATTCGTCAAACCGCTTATCTTCCACTTAAAAAAAAATGCCTCAAGATTAATTTATTTCAGTGTGTGTGTGTGTGTGTGTGTGTGTGTGTGTGTATAAAGGGCAGAGCTGTAGCTCAGTGGTGAAGCATCTACTTTGCTTCCCAAATTTGGTCCCCGACATGTAGGGCTGGGAGAGAACCCTCCCTAAAACCCCAGGAGAGCCACTGGCTCTGTATAAGGCGCACTGTTAGTGGTTCAGCAGTAAAACTGCTCACACATTTGCAAAGCTAAGCAGGGTCCCATCAAGTTGGATGGGGGACTGCATGTTTCGATTCTTGCATTGTGGGGGTTGAGCTAGATGACTCTTGGTGTCCCTTCCAATTCTATGGTTCTGTTTCCTGTGAGATAATATGCCTTCTCTTCCAATTCTTAGCGTGTATTTTAATATATTCTGCACAATGCCTCTTTTTTTGTTTTGTTTTTTAAGTCATTACAACAATAATTGTTCTTTCATAAGGTGAACCATGATTTACATCAGTGCTACTCAAGTGGTGCTTCACAGACAGGTGCCTCTCCGTGAGCCATTGGCTGCTGGACTGTGGTGATTCCATCATAACCCAGGTTGGGTGGGATGCTTCAAGGACCACATATGGTACCTGTCCCTGGCACATTGGGGCTGGGGAATTGCTAACCCACCACGTCATAGTTTTAAAAGCACTGATTTGCATGATAACAACAGTCCCTTAATGAAGTAGAAGGTTTGTGGTTGGGTGCACATTTAGATGACTGCGCAGACAGAAAGCTTAGCAGAAAGACAGTGCAAGGCCAGGCTCTCTAGACTGCAACTCTGAGCAGCAGAGAACAAGGCCAGAGGGAAGCTCTTCCTCTTAAGAACATAAAAAGAGCCTACTGGATCAGGCCAACGGCCCATCTAGTCCAGAGCCCTGTTCTGACAGTGGCCAGCCAACCAGATGTCTGTGGGAAACCACAAGCAGGATTCGTGCAGTTGGCAATAACAGATATCCAACTGCCTCCAGCTATGGAGGCAGAGCCAGGGCTTGCCCACCCATGAGGCAAGCTGAGGCGACTGCCTTGGGTGGCAGGATCCACAGGGGCAGCAGATCCAGCCTGCAAGGAATGCATTGCCTGCTGCTGCAGTGGTAGCGATGGCTGTGTCACACTCCCTTGAGGCCTGATCTGCTGCCTCCTCAGCAGACATTGCTCCATGTTGCATCTGCAACGGCCTTTCTGTGACTTACATAAATATGTTCACCATCTGTGGTGTGGTTGTTCACACAGCAAGCTGGGGAAGTCAACATTGCGGCTAAAACTAGCCATGATGGAGACAGCCACACTTATTGTTCCCTCTCCCTTCTCTTCCTTTGCAGCAAGCGCATTATTCTCAGCCTGGTTCCAGTACTTACAAGCAGAGAGAAAAAATGTCTGATATGAGGTAGATAGTGGCAAGGGGAAGCAGCAGAATGGTTAGGGCCCGGCTCTACTGTTAGGCAGGAGTGAGGAGGCTGCCTCAGGTGGCTGATGTTGAAGGTGTGGGGGAGCAGCAGAGAGATGTTGACGCTCATGCGGCCTACCCTGTGCCCTCTTAAGTTAGCCCTCAGTTACCCCATCCCCAGAGTTGAAGTAATATTCCACAGCCAGTCTATTCTGGTTCCATAAATGGAATGAGGGTGCCATCTTGTCCTTCTCAGGCAACACAATGCTTTGGGCCAACTCTGTTGGCTCCCCTCAGCTGTGTGCACATTCTGATGGTTACATCAGATCCCACCAGGCATGTGACTGGGGTTGCCCCTATCAGGTCTGGCCCCAGTTTTGGATGCAGTTCAGTGGGTCCACATCCCAGTCAGTTACACCCAGTACTATCAACATACAGATCGTAGGAAGAAGCCACCTTGCACCAGATCAGGCTATTTGTCCACTGAACCCAGGCAGGGGCCCTCCAGGTCATTAACTATGTGGTCATTATTTTTTAAAGCAGATTTACCAAAGGGTCTTCTGCATGAATCTCTTCTCTACCCTCAAACTACAGATTCACCCCCAGACCTTTGATTCTGACTTTTCCCCAGTACGTACTATATTGGGTGTGAGTTGGCAAAAGTTCCCCCCGCCCAGTTACACAAAGAGGAAAATGTGTGGTTGGAGCTGAACCCTTGCTGGTGTTTGTGACACAAAGGTTGTCCAGATTGAAAAGAATCGTGTGTCTGTTCCCGATTATCTTTGTTTCAGAAGCATTCCAACAAAAAACAGAAAAAGCCATCCCCTTCCCGCTATGGAATCCTGCAAGCCAAACCTGCTGTATCATAAGGGAAAATTGGCTTTCACTTTCCCCAACAAGTTTCTCACCTTGACAAGCTTTTCCATTTCATTTCTCGAAGGTTGACAAACACCTCTCTTTTTATTGTTTTCCTTCATTAGGGAAGGAACAAAAAATGGGCACTTAGGAAAATGAAATGCCTGTTCCTTCTGAAAACTAATCATTTTTACAAAATAGCCTTACACCCACAGTGCCACTTTAATCAGGTTAGTTAAATCTTTCTCTCTTTCTCTTCAAAGGGGCTTTTGAAATTAGAGTGAAACACGATTCTGGTGGGGGTGAAGGAGAAAGGGCAGGGGAGCTCTGACACTGGAATACTTATCTCCAATCTTCCAACTTCTATTTCTTTTCCTATTTGCAACAGTGTGCGTCAAGAACCAAGGCTTGACTTCTCCACAAAGCCATGTCAAGAGAAACCCCACAATGCATCTGTGATTTTATGGATCGTAACCCACTTTGGTATTAAGACGCAAGAGTTCAACAAGCAAGCAGTTCCTTTATCTTCGAGAAAAAAGCAAGTTCTCTTCCGGGTAACATGAAAGATGCTATTTGTATGCAACATGGTAATGCACAGTAGTTTGCCCTGCCTCTTCCCTCCATCCCCCAAAATGGTGGCATGGGAATGAGCAGGGGTACCCTATAAAGGAGCCAAAATTCTATATACTTCAGGTGCAACAGGTGCCCTAGGAGTTTGCGCACCAGCTGAGTTTTCAGGGTGTGATGCCACAAACGATGCAATATACTCAACTCAATGCCACAGTTTAGGGCATGTGAAATAATCCAGGCCTGAGTGCCAACTGCGTTTCTGCCACGCTATGTAGAACTAAGGAAGACTTCGAATCAGGCTGGTGCCCGATGTAGGGTTTTAAATCAGCTAATAGTGTGTTGCTGTGACCAGTCAGGTCCTATTGGGTCACGGTCACCAGTCACATCACCTGAATGGCTGATAGGTCCCATTAGGTATGTCACATCACCAGTCACATCACCTGAATGGCTGATAGGTCCCATTAGGTATGAACATATCTGTCAGTTTCAGATTATTTTAATTTCTCTCTCTCTTTTTTTTTTTTTTTTTTTGCTACACTTCTATATCAGTTTGTGATGAAATTTCCTCTGCCTTTCTCCAAATATACCCATTTATAGATGCCATTTTCCCTAATCTTTTTTTTTTTTTGCAAACTGGTGCATTTTCATCTAATATTTCCATTTCGGAAGACATTATCACATAATTCGGAAAAGTACCTGACTCATCTTGCTTAGCCACAGGCCCTCTGGGCTGCATTCTGCATCTGTCCCATTACTACCACAGCCTTTCTCAACCTTGGGTCCCTACATGTTGCTGGACTACAACTCCCATCATCCCTGACCACTGGTCCTGCTACCTAGGGATGATGGGAGTTGTAGTCCAACAACATCTGGGGACTCAAGGTGGAGAAAGCCTGATCTACTCATTTGGGTAGTTTAAAACAACAACAGCAACAACAATAACAACAACAACAGCAACAGCAGCAGCAGCAGCAACAACAACAACAGTATTTGACATTCATACCCATGCGAGATTTGTGTTCTCCTTAATCTTCACTCAATCTACAGCTGTTTGGGAGCTGGGAATTTAAGGATATTTTCTTCAAAGTGCTTTCAAAGTACCACTGGTTCAGCCCACATCTCTCATTAAAGAACAACCCATCAAAGGCAAGAGAGAGGGCAGGGGTGGATGTTGCCCTAAGGGGCATGAGCAACATGTATGGGATCTAAACCAGGGGGATAAATCCTGGGTAATCAGCTTGAGATCTAGAGCAGGCTTCCTCAACCTCGGCCCTCCAGGTGTTTTGAGACTACAATTCCCATCACCCCTGACCACTGGTCCTGCTAGCCAGGGATCATGTTGTAGGCCAAAAACATATGGAGGGCCGAGGGTGAGGAAGCCTGATCTAAAGCAAAAGAAAGATGAGAGGAGTTCACACTGCAGAATTTCTTTCTATTGCTCATTTGGAATATTATCTGTTTCTGAAACATGATATGTTATAATTAGGCTGATATAATGGGAAATTATAGTGCAGAGTTGGTTGTTTCTTCCATTGTAAGTTCTATTACTCTGACTTCAGCAATAGCTGTGATTTAACGAGTAAGCTGTGGCTATTTTAGTTTACAACTAAAATGTCATTAAAAAATATTTTAGGGAAAGTGAATGGACCAGACAGCCTACTGTATTGACCAGGATTCTAGAGTCTCCTTCTGCTTCATTTACCATGAGCTACTAGGCTGGGCTCAGCATGGCTAAATTGGTTCCAGCCAAGCCACATTTATAGGTTGGAGTCAATTGGTTTATCAACTGTTGACCGTCTAGATTGCCAAACAGCTTGCATTCACAATGGAAATGATTTCTACCTACAGAATTTATCATGTTCACCTCTTTAAACGTATTCCCTTTCTCTGTTTTATTGTAGGTACCTGTGGTTATAATTTCGGAAATCTAGAGCTGCACGTCTCCCCACTCCTCAGTGCCTCTTTCCTGCTGGAGCTGTGGAGTGTGACAATGGTGTTTGTATCCAATCTGTCAAACGCCATTATCACACTAAATAGCTACTGTTAGATAAGCCATCGGGTTCAGCAGAGGGAAGGAAAAGGAAGAGAATTATTGGAGCAATATATTTTGCGGTGCCAAAATCTCATGCAGTAAATAATACGATCTGCTTTCCTAAAAGTACACATTATGATCCCAGTTGCTTTGCAGAGATGTGTATGACTCATGTTTGTGTTCATGGGATGGAGAGATATTTTAGTGATCAAGCACAAGTGATTATGTACATTTATTCCCACATTATAACAAACGGCCTACACAACTGTCTTTCTTTCATTTTCACTCCCCAAAGCAACACTCTAAGTGTTTATTTCACTTATTAACAAGTTAATAGTTATAGCTATTTCAGTCTTGAACAGGAGCTCCATTGTTGTATTGACGTTTGACAAATGAGCCTGAGAATGGAGGCATAATTCCATTTTTGGCACTCAGCTGTGTATACAAGTCATCATTTAGTCAAATGCTGAGCGGTATTATTGCCATGTCGTTGTGGGGCTTGGCAGAAAAGCAACCATGATCCTTGTTCATAATTGCTATATAAATATTCCATAGGTGTGTATATTTCACTGAAATCAATGTGAAGTATTTGAAGCACAATGCATAGACAACTTATGCCAGAAACGGAGTCAGAGGTTACTACTTCTTCTCTGCAAAGCATCCATCACCCTGCTCTACTTTGTGATCCATGATGACAGTAAAAACAGGGTGTTTCACACATTATGCAGCAGCAAAACCAGGTTTGCCACTGAGCATACCCTAAACAGCACTTGCAGCCAATGTTAGCTCTGTGATTCATGTACCTGTATAATAAATGTGTACACTGCTGACATGTAGTCTTTCGTTTTTCCTTTTTTAGATGTATGCTTAAAGCAAGGGTGGGGGGGCTTGTGGCCAGTGGTTGGGAATCACGGGGGTTGTTGTCCAGTAACATCTGCAGGACTACAGCTTCCCTGTCCCTAGTTTCAGACATCTTAGCTTTACACCCCAAATATATACAGTATTGTGTGAATCAGTCCTCAGCATAGATATCAAAATATTGGTGTGCATTCATTCTGAAATTCTGCCAAAGCAAACACATTCCAACCCTTCTTATTACAGTGGTACCTCAGGTTATGAACTTAATTCGTTCCGGAGGTTAAGAAACCGTTCTTAACCTGAGGTACCACTTAACTAATGGGGCCTCCCACTGCTGCCGCATTACTGGCGCACAATTTCTGTTCTCATCCTGAGGTAAAGTTCTTAACCCGAGGTACTACTTCCGGGTTATCAGAGTCTGTAACCCGAAGTGTTTGTAACCCGAGGTGTTTGTAACCCGAGGTACCACTGTATCTGTTATGACAATATTGTAGGCCGTAGCTGTTTTAAAGTTCTCAGCTAGGCCTACAATCATAAAACCAAAACGCCTCTTTCCCCTTCAGCCCTCTCCCCTGATATTTATTCTATCTAAGGGGTTAACCACTGCCCCCCCCCCGAAGCAGAATTCATAACATGGGGCGGCTGCAGCAGAAGATGAATAATCAAAAATTACTTTTCTAATTGTTCCTTTAATGGATGTCTTTCACCAGTGGATGGAATACCATTGGTGGCTACCCTGTTTCTAGGATCTGGGGGTTTCTTGGGTCTTGGGAGGTAGCCAAGGGTTCCTCTGGGCGAATCAGAGGCTGATCATAAAAACATTTCCATTACTGACTGTCTTTGGCAATGAGCGGTCACAGGGAAAATGGAGGCATTTGTGGTTTGCATGGGTAATAAGTAGGCTTGACAGACCTTGAATGAGCTTAAGTGTACCCTAGAATTGTTGATGCAGGAATACACACACACACACACACACACACACACACACACACACTCCTGGATGGCCAAGACCCAAGTTTGGGGCAAGTACTTTTTGGTGAGGGAACCCCAGCAGAGATTTAAAGTCACAAAAAATGCAGCAAAGTAAAGCATGGAAATATAGGCTTTTAAACTTTTAAAACAGGCTGTTCCAAGGTTCCCCGCTTCCCCCAGCATAGGAAAAGACCTCACATTTGGTAACTTTTTAAAAATGGGCTACTTACAAAATCTTCAGAGCTCAGATTAATGTGCATCAGTCAGAAAACGCGCACAAGCAGAAAAACTTAGCTTTGTTACAAAATGGCAGAAGTTCCTAGATTATTGGCTGGTGAGAGTCATGTGGCTGAGCTAGACCAACCAGCTCTTGACATGCCGAGTTTCTCAGGTAGACTGGGGATAGGGAGCATTAGGCTTGATTACCTATTTCCTCCCAAGGTAAGAGGAAGTGACATGGCAGGAAGCCTGGCAGGAAACTTAAGCTATGGTATTAACCCCTTCATGCATTAACTGGACTTAAGCATGTTGGTTATATGAGGCTGGTTATCCCACAAGAATAACCCTCCAAAACCCCTTGCAAGTTCATTGACAGCAGAAGGCTTTAGAAGCTTTGAAATAGTTTATTTGCCAATTCAGATGTGACAAAAAGCCACATGGGCAGGAGAAGACATTCCTGCCTGCTCTCAAGTCAGGCATTGTAACCACACGTATTCATTTTAATTATAGTTGCTGCGTATACTTTCCTTTATTTTGCACTTGAGACTCCAGGTCCGGCCGCCATTAATACAGTGGTGCCCCGCAAGACGAATGCCTCGCAAGACGAAAAACTCGCTAGACGAAAGAGTTTTCCGTTTTTTGAGTCGTTCCGCAAGACGAATTTCCCTATGGGCTTGCTTTGCAAGACGAAACGTCTTGTGAGTTCTTGCGAGTTTGTTTCCTTTTTCTTAAAGCCGCTAAGCCGTTAGTAGCTGCTAAGCCGCTAATAGCCGTGCTTCGCAAGACGAAAAACCTGCAAGACGAAGAGACTCGTGGAACGGATTAATTTCGTCTTGCGAGGCACCACTGTACATTACTGTTGGCAGTTTTGTCAACACCCCACTGCCTGTCTCGTGTGCAATTTCAGAAGTGTTGTTTTGTTTAATTGACTTCCCTCAAGTCCTTCCCAAAAAGGATGTCCACAGAGCCAATGCTTCTTCCCTTAAAAAAATAATATAAAATGGATCTGGCCTTGAGCCTAGGATGAAAATCAGCACTGCCAGGAATGCCATCTGTCCTATAGTTGCCTTTGCTGTACTTGGGGAGACTGGAGCCCTGAATATTTTCCCATAGAATTGGGAGATGCCTGATGACAATGAATGAGAACTGGAATCTCAGAGCCTTATTCCTCAAGTAATGCAGATGCCTAGAATAGATCTAATGTAAGAGATCAGGAAAATCCGGCCTACTCAGTGGTGAGTAAGCTACTCTTGATCATCACGGTGGAGCGACTGAAGCAAGAAACTGATTTCAAAACCAAGAAAGAAGGCCAATTTGAAATCCAGTCTCCAATTTTCAAATCCACATATTTCCTAAACAGGCATGCATACTAATTGGTTGCTATAACAACGGGAAGATGTCTACTTGCCATTCATTAGAGTCTGTATATGTCACCAAGGAAAATAACCCCCAAACTCCTGATCACGCATCCCACATACATTTTACAACACACACACGCAACACAAATGCACACACATTAAACATGGCTATGTACTAGAAGGCTTAGGTGCCAAGAAGTTTCCAGAAGCAAAGATTGGTAGGTTACGGGCCAGAACTCTTTGGGTGACAAAGTCTGCAATTTGCAAAATGAACACATTTGCACAATGTAGCATGTCATATTTATAATGCTTACCCTCAAGAGTAATTTTTTTTGTCCTGGTTCATTCTCATACATGTTTGATTTGCTTTTTGTATATTTTATATAATTGTTTTAGTGGTTTCAGGTTGTATTTTTATTTCTATGGATATTGCTTGTAAATTGTACATTGGCCATTAGTCAGATGTGATTCCTGCAGTGCAGGAAGTTGGACTAGACGACCTTGGGATCCCTTACAACTCTAAAATTTTATGATATTACTGGGAACATTGTACAACATTAAGGTGGGATCAACAAGCAAGTCAATGATCAGACCAATGATCAGATAAATACTCCCCCGCCCCTCCATTTTTGTCATCTCTTCATTAATTAATTTACAGTATTTACACTTTTTGTGTTAATTCAATATCAGTGTTAATTAGATTATTTTCTTACTGAATTTTATTATATATGTTCTTGTCTTCTTTCTTTATACATATCTCTGCACATATCCATGTGTATATATGGAAATATATTTCCTTTGGCACCCACCCACACATATATTATTATTTTTTAAATTTCAAAATGTATTGCATTATTTACATGATAATGATGGAAGTTTGGATTTTAAAAATAAAATAAAATTTCATAGCTGCACACTGCTGAGGCATACTCATTAATAATTTCTATGTATGTAGAATAAACCCAAGTGCTGAAAACAGGATCCGTCCAGTGTTTTGTGGCTCACACTGAACAACAAATGCTTTCCCCTACTTTTTTTGTCCTGGATTGCTTAGAACTACCCAGGTTCCAGGTACTAAATGCAAGCATCCTTATTTGTCTTTCTCAGTAATTATTTCTTTCATTCAGCAGCGAACAGGCAGGTCAGGTTGGGAGTAAGATTTGCAAAACCAGTGAATATTCTCTTACTGTCACCTATAAGGCCCTCCAATCACCGTAAGTTGCACGCCCACATTATTGTATGTACAAGGAACAAAGTCTCTAAAAGCTTTAATCACCATAGCTGCAGGTAATTTAGGGTGTGCTTTTCAAAAAGGCCCCTTTCACAAAAGCTAATGGAAGGAACATCAAGACTGCAACCCCAGCAACCTTTCAGAGCTTGCAGAACGAGCCAAGTGACAAGAGGTTGGTGTGGACTTGCATCAGGTGGGCATGTATTGCTGGGTGTGTGTTGTGTGTGCCCAAACTCAAATTTCAGCAGCAAAAGCAACAGGCAAGGAAGCAAGGAAACCCTGAACTTTTTAATTGGAGCTTTGCAAATGCTGGACGGGTGCTTCCAAATTTGGCCAATTTAGCAGGACACCATAGTTGCTGTCCTGCTCTAAGCTGGGGGTAGCCATTATGTTCCATAATGCTGCCATCTCATGTTTCAAAACAACAACTTGGTACATCCAAATACAACATTTAACAAACGTGCACGGCAGTCACAACACGTCCTGGAGGAAGCCTGCTATTGAGAGATATCTCTGTTGTTTTTAGCTGCATTCCAACCAGCCAATTCATAGGTGGGTAAGTGCATTTTCCTTCTTATTGTGGAGTTGGAAGGGACCCCAAGGGTCTAGTCCAAACCCCTGCAATGTGGGAATCTCAACTAAAGCATCTGTGACAGCTGACCATCCAACCTCCATGAAATGAGAGTCCACCACCTCGAGACCAACTGTCAAACAGCTCTTACTGTCAGAAAGTTCTTCCTGATGTTTACTTGGAATCCCCTTTCTTATTACTTGAATCCATTGGTTTGAGTCCGATCCTCCGGAGCAGGAGAAAGCAAGCTTGTTCCCTCTTCCATGTGACAGCCCTTGAGATATTTGAAGATGGATATCATCTCTCTTCTCAGTCTCCTCTTTTCCAGGCTAAACATACGCAGCTCCTTCAAACGTTCCTCATAAGGCTTGGTTTCCAGACCCTTGATCATCTTGCTTGCCCTTCTCTGCACACATTCCAGCTTGTCAAAATCCTTCTTAAATGGTGGTGCCCAGAACTGGACACAGTATTCCAGGTGTGGTCTGACCAAAGCACTAATATTGCTTCCATTGAACTTGCAGCACTGACGCTCTGTGTTTTAATTTTTAATTTCTTTTAAATGTGCACATACTGGCCACCCAGTTTGAAATCTGAAGTGGTGTGTGGTAATTGTAAAACCCATAAGATGAGCAATGATAGCAATTCACACATAAAAGTAGAATTAAATTAAATTACAAATCAAATGCAGAGTTTTCCAACATCCAGCTTGCTGGGGGAGCTGAATAATATTTCTGAGCTCTTATTATGCTTTGTATTGGAAACTGTACATATGTGCATGTAAGGTTGATTAGAAAAGGAAGGGGGGATCTTTCTTTTGTACATCTCCTGTTATTCGTTCCAATTGTAGGGCTACGTCCTTCAATCTGCCATTTGCTGCAGTTGCCCTTTGGCACGGAGACAAAAGTTTGCACAGAAGCAACCCTGCATTGTCCAGCGCCTGGACAGATTAGAGGAACATTTGGACAGGATGACTAAAACATTTGCAAGCCAGAATTGTCTAATTTTCTCTTTGGACTCAGATAAGCTATTGCAGCGTTTCTGCTTTAAATAAATCATGTGTGCATTTAGTGCCAACTTGGGAGGCTTCAAAAGAGGATGAGAAAAACTCGTGGAGGAGAAAGCTATCAATGGCTACTAGCCATGATGGCTATGCTCTTGTCTCCATGGTGGGAAACTTTCACATTTCTGAACACTAGTTGCTGGAAATCACAGGAGGGGAGAAGGCTCTTGTGTGGTGTGGTGTAGTGGTTAAGAGCGGTAGACTCGTAATCTGGTGAACCAGGTTCGTGTCTCCGCTCCTCCACATGCAGCTGCTGGGTGACCTTGGGCTAGTCACTTCTCTGAAGTCTCTCAGCCTCACTCACCTCACAGAGTGTTTGTTGCGGGAGAGGAAGGGAAAGGAGATTGTTAGCCGCTTTGAGACTCCTTAAAGGTAAAGGGACCCCTGACCATTCGGTCCAGTTGTGGCCGACTCAGGGGTTGCGGCGCTCATCTCGCTTTATTGGCCGAGGGAGCCGGCATACAGCTTCTGGGTCATGTGGCCAGCATGACTAAGCCGCTTCTGGTGAACCAGAGCAGCACACGTTAACGCCGTTTACCTTCCCACCGGAGTGGTACCTATTTATCTACTTGCACTTTGACGAGCTTTCGAACTGCTAGGTGGGCAGGAGCAGGGACCGAGCAACGGGAGCTCACCCCATTGTGGGGATTCAAACCGCCGACCTTCTGATCGGCAAGTCCTAGGCTCTGTGGTTTAACCCACAGCGCCACCCGCGTCCCAGGCTCCTTAGGGTAGTGATAAAGTGGGATATCAAATCCAAACTACTACTACTACTACTACTACTCTTCTTCTTCTTCTTCTTCTTCTTCTTCTTCTTCTTCTTCTTCTTCTTCTTCTTCTTCTGCTCAGGTCCTGCTTGCACGTTTCCCACAGGCATCTGGTTGGCTACTGTGAGAAGATGCTGGACTAGACGGACCATTGATCGTAACCGTCAGGCTGCTCTTACGGTGTTATGAATTTGTTCCATTAAAAAAAATGCACAGAGAATCTGCTGCTTTGTTCTCTTTGTCTCCTTTCATCTCTGGCCCAACAACATTTGCAAGTTTTTGAAGTACTACGCAGGTCTACAAATGCTACAGAGACAGTCATATGATGAGTGTTTACTTGTTTATACACCACTGGCAATCATCCTTCCATCATACCATATTTGATCGAGGGGAGACAACCATCTGCCTCCAGAATCTAAAATACGGTCCTTTATCTCTGGCAACATCACTCTTATGTACAATCTTTGTCTTGCCATTTCATGCTTTTGCTTCCATAAAAGCTACTCCATGGGCTGAACTCTTTTTCTCATCTCCAGGTTTCTTCTTCTTCTCTAGTTATCTTTCCATCTATCCTGTCTTCTCTTAAAATTTCCAATCTCTCCCCTTTCTCTCTTTTTTTAATAATATAATTTTTATTATTTTCATTTAAAAACATAAAATATTACAACAATATAATAACCATTCTGAAACATTTGCACGTGACTTCCCTCCCTCCCTTCAACTGGTTTCCAATTTCTTAATAAATTACATATGCATTTCTACTGTCAGTTTCTGTCCTTCAATACATATCAAATCCTTCTATTTATCCATGGTCAGATAGCATTTTTATATTGTGTTCAGGGTTAATATCAGTCCTGCTAGAGTCTTCACATTTTTGCAATGATCCCTTAAATATTCAATAAATTTACTCCAATCTCTCTGGAATTTCTGGTCGCTTTGGTTCTGGATCCTCACAGTCAGTTTGGCTAGCTCCACATAGTCCATCATCTTCATCTGCCACTCCTCAATCATTGGTAATTCTTGTAATTTCCACCTTTGAGCTAACAAAATTCTTGCTGCAGTAGTGGCATACATAAATAGTCTTTGGTCTACTTTTGTAATCTCTTCTCCCATCAACCCAAGCAAAAACGCTTCTGTTTTTTGGGGGAAATCTTTTTTAGTTCATTATAGACCATTTCCAAAAAAAAATTCACCTTATCACAAGTCCACCATATATGGTAAAAATCTCCATCCTTTTCATTACATTTCCAACATAATTTATTTTTCATCCTATACATTTTGGGCAATTTTACTGGGGCCAAGTACCACCTATACATCATTTTCATTACATTTTCTTTTAAGGCCATACATGCTGTAAATTTTAAATTCTGATTCCATAATTTTGACCAAGATTCATACTGGATATTATGCCCAAAGTCTATGGCCCATTTCGTCATTACTTCTCAATCTCTCCTCTTTCTCATCCCTGTTTCTCCTTCATGCTCTCTGCTGGCTCTAATCTTTTCATTTAAACCCTGACTTATCTTGATTCCTTCCCATTTGTCACTGTGGCACTTTATCACGGGAATGCTCTGCCTTCTCAAGATTTGTCCTGCTTCACTGCCATTGATTTCTAACCAAAATTAATTCATACTCTTTCTAACATTTTAAACCAATTTCCCCCCTCTTTGATCTTGGCAATTTATCTGTGTTTTTTGTGGTTACCTTCTGCCTCTGTCCCTTGCGTGGCCCATATTTTGGGCTTACCTTAGATGGGGGGCGTAGACTGCACTGCTCTAGGTAGAGATCTAACCAGCTACACATACTTGAGAAATATTTACCGTAAATGCTCTTGTTCTGTTCTGTTTTAAATTTTTGTTGTACCAATAAGGTTGCAATGTTAAATGCCAAGGGATTGTGCTGCGGGAGACTTTCTCTAATGTCAAAGAAAGAGGAAATATTAGTCAGCTGAGTAAATTTTCCCACCACGCATCTCCCACAGATCCTCAGGGCAGTCCAGAGCAGCATGTGGGATTGAATTGCTGACAGTGAGACCTTGTCAGCATATAACACCTTTGCTCAGAGACCTGCTGTGGTTGCAGATTTGCTTCAAGGCCAAGGATTTCCTCCATGAAATCTGGGGTGTTAGGGGAGGGGCAGGACCTTTGGTGGGGGACACTCCATCCACAACTGCTTCCTTGCACCCAGCTCTCACCTGTGGCTCCTAGAAGCTGTCAGCGTGCGACAGTGGCCACACCCCAGGAATGGCTTTGACTGGCCAGCTAGACCAGGTGAAGTTAGCCGATGGGTCTCAAACCCTCAGTGAGTCAGGGACTTCCCCTCCATGTGAAGACAGGCTCTGGCAGATTGAAGGGACAAGATCAATAGTGGTTCCAATAGTCAAGAAGGCGGTTTCCGCATGTGCTATAGAGGGAAGTAAGGGGAAGGGAGTCCATCTAGGAGAGGGAAAACTCATCCTAAATTAAGGTTACCAGATTTTTTTCAATGAATCCAGGGACACTTTTCAGCTTCTATAGGAATGATAGGATTTTGTCGGGACTGATTTGTAAATCTGGGGACTGTCCCCGGGAAACGGGATGTCTGGTAACCTTATCCTAAATCCCCACTGCCTTGCGGGATATCTTCAGATGCAGAAAAGGCTAAGGAGTAAACCCTACAAATCTGGATTGGAGTCCCTAAGACGGTTGGATAGCGCCTTGTATGCCTCTTTCCAGCAACTCCTGCAGTCAAGCTGGTGCCAAACATATTGCTCTGCTTTCCTTTGCACCACACTAGCAAGGCTGAGAGGGGGGTCTTGTTGTCTGGGTAGCCCAGAACCTCCATACATACCGTTCAGGCTTGTGCCCTGGGGAGGTCACATGAAACCCATTACAGTTTGGGACCAGTTTACCTGCAAAATCACCCTACCCCAGGGGTCTGCAACCTTTAAGACAAAAAGAGCCACTTGGACCCGTTTCCGAAGAAAAAACAACAACTGGGAGCCGCAAAACCATTGCGACATTTAAAACAAATATATCTCTGGAGCCACGATCTGACAGCGGGCAGGAAGGTGACGTCGGGACGGTGCGTGACTGACGCACGCACCGCCCCCATGCGACGTCACAGCCAGTACAGCGCCCGCCAGTGAGGAGTGTTGGGGCGCACAATGCGCGTCCTCCCCTCACTAGTATCCGCCCCGGAGCCGCAGCAAAGATGTAAAAGAGCCACATGCGGCTCCAGAGCCGCAGGTTGCAGACCCCTGCCCTACCCCATATATGCCCACTAAAGCACTTTGATCTGCAGAACTGGCAAGTGTTACAGGTGCCACGTAATACTTGTTCTGCATTTGAAAGAAACTGTTTTTTTGTTGTTGTTTTTTGTGGGAGCCCCCAGGCTTTGGAACTCCCTGCTGATTGACAAAAAAGTACCTTTGCTGTACACTTTTTGGTGCCTGCTAAAAAAATGATTTGCTTAGGAAAGCCTATCCGAATATATAGTGTGCTGGGTTTTAGCTTATGGTTGATTTTGATTACTTTTCAAAGTTTTACACAGTTGTTTTAAAGTGTGTTTTAAATGATAATTTCATATAACTTTGATTTTTTTTGTTTTTGTTTACAATCGAGTGGCATATACATTTTATGAAATAAAATAAATACTTTGTGGAGACTAGATAAAATAACATTGAACCAGGGGGATCCTTTTTAAAAGAAAGAAAAAAGAAACATCCTTTTGTTTGGGAAGTTTGCATGAAATGGATGTGACTCCCTCAAATGCCAAGACGTTCTGAACCAGGTTGAAGAGCCCGCACAGCTTTTTTTAAATTATTATTATCCTGCCTGGAAAATGGCTATGGTGATGCCTATTGTCATGGCAACTGATTGCAGCACTTGTCGATAAAGACACTTGCTAAGATTTTGATTAATGAATCAAACTTGTTCTGCAGCTGACCCACACCTCCCACTGAGGCTTCCTCTCTTAAAATTCTGTCCCAGCAAATTATCCTTTTCGGTTAGATGGCAAAAAGGACCAGCTGAAAGGCACAAACAGGAATCTGAAACAGAAATTATTTGTGTATATTTTAGCACATCTGACAGGGATAATTAGTGCACTGTGATGAATCCTATCTCAGTGCAGAGGGCTGGATTAGCGATCCCGAAGGTCCTTTCCAACCCCTGCTTGTAGCCATACAAAGCTCTTCTAATAAAAAAGAACCAAATTGCCTCTATGCATAGGGTGCAAGGTCAACAGTGCATTTAGAGCTGCATGTGGAACAATATTCATATGGATTTTAAAAGGAGTTGATTGCTTAGAGTAGGGATGGGGGGGCCTAGTTTTGGTCTCAATTCACAACAGCAGGCTGGCCCTCAATTGAATCAATAATTATGATTAATTCCATTTTTATGAATTGATGCTCACATTACTTTAATGCATTGTGCAGGTCATATTTTGTTTCTGAATGAATGCGTTTGTAGCAAAATTTGAATGGAGATGTGCCAATATTGGGATCCCATAGAAACATATTGCACATGCTGCTTACTTGCTATCCTGTCGAGATGCGCTGTTTTGTCAGGTTTGAAGTTGGCACAACTTGCAGTAGTTATTTCAGAGCTGAAGACATAAGAAATAGGACCGGTTTCCTTTGAGGCGTATATGCACCACACTGCGACCCCTAGTAAACAAGTTGGGGGCTCATGTACTAATTCAAGAACAGTGGTGCCTCGCAAGACGAAATTAATTCGTTCCGCAATTCTCTTCGTCTTGCGGTTTTTTCGTCTTGCGATGCACGGTTTCCCATAGGAATGCATTGAAAATCAATTAATGCGTTCCTAGGGAAACCACCTTCAGGCCAGGTCCGGGGACAGTCTGTCCCCGGACCTCTTCTGAAGGCTGGGGGGGGGGGACAAGGGCTTTTCTTCCCACCCCCAGCATTTTAAAAAACCCTGGGACAGCGGAGGACTTCTCCGCTGTGCGGGGCGATCTTAAAATGCTGGCGGGCGGCATTTTAAAATCGCTCTGGACAGCGGAGGACTTCTCCGCTGTCCGGGGCGATTTAAAAGCCCCTGGGAAGGCAGGCAGGGGGGACAAAGACTTTCGCCCCCTGCCCGCCTTCAGAAGGTGTCCCCGCCCCCCCGCCCCACTTCGGAACAGCTTTCCGAAGTGGGGCGGCGGGGCCAGGTGTCCCCGCCCCACCTCCCCACTTCGGAACAGCTTTCCGAAGTGGGGCAGCGGGGCCAGGTGTCCCGCCCCCCTCCCCACTTCGGAACAGGTCCTGGACCTCTTCTGAAGGCTGGCGGGGGCGAAAGTCTTTGCTCCCCCCGCCTGCCTTCAAAAGCTGTCCGGCCCAGGCATCCCGGACCTTTCCGCCAGCAGCGGCAGCGCTGCCGCTGCTGGCGGAGACTTGCCGGCATGCCGAAGCCTGTGCGCAGCGCGCCCAGGCTTCGCGGATCTCTCTGCCAGCAGCGGCAGCTCTGCCGCTGCTGGCGGAGACTTGCCGGCATGCCGAAGCCTGTGCGCAGCGCGCCCAGGCTTCGCGGATCTCTCTGCCAGCAGCGGCAGCGCTGCCGCTGCTGGCGGAGACTTGCCGGCATGCCGAAGCCTGCGCGCAGCGCGCCCAGGCTTCGTGGATCTCTCCTGCCTTCAAAAGCCGTCCGGGATAGCAGGAAGCGCTTCCCTGCTATCCCGGACTGCTTTTAAAATGCTGGCGCTGGGGAGCAAAGCCTTTTGGCCCCCGCCAGCCTTCCTGGACCTCTTCTGAAGGCCGGAGGGGGGGGAAAGGCTTTGCTCCCCACCGCTAGCATTTAAAAGAGGTCCCCGGAGATTTCCCTATGGGCTTTCGTCTTGCGAAGCAAGCCCATAGGGGAATTCGTCTTGCGAGGCAAATCGCGGACGAAAAAACCTTTCGTCTAGCGAGTTTTTTGTCTTGCGAGGCATTCGTCTTGCGGGGCACTACTGAACCTGCAAAACCTGTTTCAGATATAAAGGTAAAGGGACCCCTGACCATTAGGTCCAGTCGCAGACAACTCTGGGGTTGCAACGCTCATCTCGCTTTACTGGCCGAGGGAGCCGGCATACAGCTTCCGGGTCATGTGGCCAGCATGACTAAGCCGCTTCTGGCGAACCAGAGCAGCGCACAGAAACGGCGTTTACCTTCCCGCCGGAGTGGTACCTATTTACCTACTTGCATTTCATGCTTTCGAACTGCTAGGTTGGCAGGAGCAGGGACTGAGCAACGGGAGCTCACCCCGTCGCGGGGATTCAAACCGCCGACCTTCTGATTGGCAAGCTCTAGGCTCTGTGGTTTAACCCACAGCGCCGCCCACGTCCCATTTCAGATATAAGTGTGGGACAAAAAGATGAGCACATGGTCCACAGATAATGCCTTTGCGGCACAACTCCATTAATACAACCCTCCAGACTTGTTTGACACATATTCAATAGGATGACATACTCATAGTATCATAGAATCATAGAAGGGACCACGTGGGTCCTCTAGCCCTACTCTCTGAAATGCAGGAATCTTTTGCCCAACGTGGGACTCAAACCCATAACCCTGAGATTAAGAGCCCCATGCTCTACCAACCGAGCTATCGAGAGAAGTCAATGCTTTCAAGGACATTTAAAGCAGAGGTGGGGCTTTGTAGGCCAGACCTTTATCAGATCCTAGCCTCATGGCCCAAATTTGACAGGTGGTAGAGTCAAAGCCTGCCTTCCCTTCCTAATGCACAGGTGGAAATGAGCTGCTTCCCTATTGTACACAGGTAGCTGCATCTCCACCTGCCTCACACATGACTTCACATATGATGGGAAGGTGGGTGTGGTTTCAGGGAAATGTGAACCTCTGGTGGGTTAAGCTCAGCTGGTTAGAGCGTGGTGCTGATGACACTAATTTTGGCCTGTGAGCTAGAGGTTCCTCACTCTTGGACTTCAAAGTTTCCTATGAACAGGAGCCAGGCCTTTAACAGGAAAAACGTGCTGATGAATTGGTTATCATTAACTGAGCGGGGGGGGGGGGGTCCTAGAAGTGGTTGGTACACTCCTTCACAGCATCAGGCGAATTATCAACATGTTCACAATGCTAAGTCTTGTTTCAGTAGGAATTTAATTGGAGAAAAAA
The DNA here is from genome assembly GCF_965112155.1 of Podarcis liolepis. NCBI lineage: Eukaryota > Metazoa > Chordata > Lepidosauria > Squamata > Lacertidae > Podarcis > Podarcis liolepis. Next base: position 50,552,807 of record NC_139565.1, on the reverse strand, counting down.
ATGCATGGAGTATAACAAGCATTATTATTACTGTGCAAATAATTAGGAAACAAAACCATTATTCTAGTACAGTGGTATTGACCTGGAAACTGTCGGTGGGTGGGTGAAATATAGGAAATATCTTAATGGGGCTTCAGGTATAATGAAATGAACTACTCCTGCAGATCTACGTACTCTGAAATCCAATGAAAGAAAATGATGTCAGATTTGTAACATCCACTTATACACACACACACACACACACACACACACTCATTTTGAACAGGCAGTCCCCACCCTTTCCTGCAAGGTTCAAGTCGAGCTTCAATCATGTTTAAAGGCACTAAACCACAGAATACAATTTGCTAGGCTTGGGGTGGGGATTCTTAGGGAAGGACACAGCACTGAGACCTTCAGTCTGATTAACATGGCTCTTATTTCTTCGGTTATAAGTCTCACAAATACAGCAGTAACTCTCTACTCTGCACCATGGAAGCCTTCTCTAACCACTGATGTCACCCACAGACACACACACACTCCCACAACTCCCACACCCATTTCTCTCTCTCGTTTTCCTCACACACTTCTTCATAACAGCCACAGATTAAAATCATCTAGCAGAGGAGACATGATGTGTTGCTATACAAAAGTCAGCGGAAGGCTAAATTAGGGGTATGATTAAAGGATAGAGACATTGTGGGCTCCACACAGTCCCCAGGTCACCTGGTGAATGCCACTGTGTTGTTTTACATTATATCTTTGACATAACTTATAATACTGAAAACCAGTGCAAAGAAACCCAACCACCCAAATGCCTAAGGCCCGCAGGTGAATCCCTCATACGCTTCGTTGCATCCGGCACCCGTTATGCATGTCTGAGAAGCCAGCTTTCGGAAACTTCTAGAAACAGCAGTTTTTTCATTTGAGTAAAAAGAGGCAGGCGAAGCAGGTTCACGCATTCCGGAGTGTGTAGCTTTTACCTCACGTGGGTTGAAACGTCCTACATATATTTATAGATTTACCTAGCAGCTGAGTTATGTGGAAGAAATCTACTAAAATGCAATTTTCCCAAAAGGCCTAAGTCCTGCACAGCCTTCCAAAAAGATAGATTGTGCAAATAATGCCCCCCAGTCCATTTAGGCAGTCTATGCGAATGGTTATGCTTGGTATTGGGGGTGCTGATCTTTTCAAACGTCCGCGTGTCCTAGACTAACCGCTTTCTTCTTGCAGAATGTTGAATGCTTTGAGAGAGCCCCACTGCTGGAGTGTTCGGTTCCAGAAAGTACAGTGTGTATTTCTAGAGAGGTCCGTTCTACGAAGATGAGAATGAGAAATGTCTCTTTTGGGAGGAAACAAGTTCCTATGTTCTCTTGGCAGTCTGTGTGCTGACCGCGGTTTTCTTTACAGTACTTGAGGTTGGCAGTGCCTTGACTTTGGGGGCTGCTGGTTTCCTCTGCTTCTGAGCGCTGGCTTGAAGGGGTTTCAGTCCCAGCATCTCACAGTACTTATTACATAGGTGGAGGACCTTGAACTGTTCAATAAACGAGATGGAGCAGTTACCTTTGAAACCTTTGTACCTGAAGAAGAAGACAGACAGACAGGATTGAAACTTTTTGGTTTCTAAGAGAAATAGGCTACACCTCAATTGCAAGACTTGCTAAAACATCCAACCCACACTCAACCCATATTCAAGTAAGGTCATCTGTCATGGATGCTTTAGCTGAGATTCCTGAATTGCAGGGGTTGGACTAGATGACCCTCAATGTCCCTTTCAGCTCTACAATTCTATGATTCTATGAAAACGACCAGCTTAACATCTAGCCTCAGCAAAATACAATGGCATGTAATAAAGGAGATTACAATTGGCACCATCGTCTATAGCAGAGGTGGCTAAGCTTTTTGGAGCGCCAAGGGCCACACTGACCCACTGTCAACCCTTGGAGGGCTGTATGTCAAAGTGGGAGTAGACAAAGTGCTAAAGTAGGCATGGCAAGTACTGAAGTTCTCAAGACAGCCTTCCAAAAGACATTAATCCAGTGGGAGAGATTTAAACATGACCTTCATTCTCTCATTGAAATTAAAGGATTTCATGCACTTACACTTGATAAATTGTGTCCTCTGCTTTCGAAAAGAAGGAAAGGTGAAAAAGAGACTCAGGATCCCACCCCCCACTGTACTTATGCAGAACTGCACAGACAACATGAGGGATTGTTGCTCACATAACCACAAATAATAGTTTGCCTTTCATTAAAAGCACTATGTATTTATTTATACCTATACCAGTGTTTAACTTTAAATAAATAACTTTACAGATATCTTACAAGAGCTAAACATTCATTTATTCATTCATGTCCTGCCATTCCTCCTGAAGGAGCCCAGTTTGGGAAATCAAAAGTGCATTTGTAAAGCCCCCAGTTCAAGCTGAATCATGCTGCAGAAACGCTGCTTGCTCCTTTCTAGAGTTCAACCCAGGTTAGAAAACCTCACCCTGATTATCTCCTTTTTCTTTTCTTCCTCTTTTTTTGGGGGGGGGGTGGGAGAGTAGTTCAGGTACATTCACCTGACAGAATCAGGGGAAACAGCACAATGATATGAGGGGAACTGTACAAAATATTATCCTGTATCATGACTGAGGGTGCCATATATTCCTTACAGGTTTTTTATGGTGTTAACAACTGCGAGGAATTCTCATCTCTGTTCAGCCTGCCTGCCTGCCTGGTTTTAATAAAAATGCTAACAGTTCCCACCCACCCCCGTGTTTTATTTCCTTGGGCAGGACAGGCCTGTCATTTTGAACAGCCTTTACTGAATGCAGCTCACCCTAGGAGGTGTCGGTGACAAGGGATCTGCAAATACCCATGCGTGCCCATGGATTCCTCTACCTCCAACCTCAGCCCCAATTATAATAAACAACCTCTTAAACTTTAACATTTTAAAGCAGTGAATACGCCTCCCTTCCATTCTCTTGAACGCCGACTGAAAAGGCTTCAACATCAAAAGTCGTGATTCCTGAGCATCTGTAATCCTGCGCAGTGAAAAGCCACTTAGAAACACATCCTTATGCCAGACCATGATGGAACATGTAATTCCACCCTGGAATTGGAAACGGCTCTGTGACTGATTGCACAGATCTTAATGTTTTTCAAACATACCTTCAGCGTAATGCATTTTATAGGCTCTGCTGCTTTTCTTGCACTCCCACACACGTTTGGTGATGATCTTAGCGATGATGACACTGATGTGAAGCTATTACTGGTGCTGATTGAAAGCCTAAACCATTTTGTGACGCTCCCATCCAGAGCGCGTGAGTCCATAATGCACACAACCCCCCAAAAAGGCTATTTCAAGAGCTGGAAATGGGGCAGAAGAGGGTGACCAAATAGATCAAGGGGCTTGAGCAACACTCCTCTGCAAAAAATGGTTGCAATGTATGGCTTCTTTATAGCTCAGGGGGGGAAAGGGAAAAGGGGAGAACACAGCAGAGGTGTACAAAATTAAGCACAGTGCAGACAAAACAGATAAGAGGCTTCTCCTCTCCCTCCTCATAATGCTAGAACCCAATAGGGTCATCCAACAAAACCAAATGTTGTGAGATTCAGGATGGACAAAGAGGAATGACTTATTCACTCAGCACACCATTAAATCTGTGGACATCGCTACAGTGATGGCCATCAACCAGGTGATTAGGCACATTCCTGCAGGGTAAGGTTATCAGTGGTCACGCGTAATGATGGCTGTGTATTATGTCATGATGGAGGCAGCATATGGAGGAGGAACCCACAGCTTCCCAAGCAGACCCACCCACGCCAACCTATGTCGACCCTTTAGTCCCCCTTAGAATCAGCAGCCATGAGGAAAACTAGCACTGTTTCTGTCTATTTTTAAAGAACCTTCCCCACCCCACCCCCCCATTTTATAATACTCCATCCGCTCAAAGCCTGGAGCAGCTGGTGTGCAGGTCTTTTGCTGCTTTGAATCGGGTAAAGTAAGTCCTCATAGAAGGGACAGAGCTTGATGGCATTCCCTTGCTCGAGAGGGAATTCTACAGGGGAAAACATGGCTGCCTCCCCAGTTTTTCCCAGAGGGGCAGCCATGTTTGGTCCTTTATGACAAACAGCTGAAATACACTGTTTATTACCCCAGGCTTTTGCCATCTAGTCTTTTTAAGCTGCTTCTAAGAGACCACCCTCAACAACTCACTTTTCTGAGTTAGTGGCTCCTTCTTCTACATATCTATTAGAAATAGGAGTTACTGGTGCCAAAGGACCATCAGCGAGGCTCCTGGACTCTCATCACGAATAATTAGCCATAACCTGGCCCAACCTAGGCAAACATCATTCGGTTTTCACATTTATGGTCCCCAACTCATATTACCTCATGGTAATGAAGCCACGTGGCAGCTTCCCACATGATAAAGGTAATTTCAGGATCCCAGACCATGTGAAAGGAACCTCCTGCCACTCTGCGAGCGATAAATCAGTTTCCCGCAGGGGCAACACTGGTATGAAGAGCAACTGCACAACAGTTGTCCCATGTATCCTGGGCTTCTAACATTAAATTTCAGGGCAAGCCCTACCATTAGGTAGACTGAGGCAGTTGCCTTTGATGGCCAGTGCAGGAGGCAGGAATTAGTGCAAGGTGCTAGAGGGCCGAGTCGTGTGTGCCATGCCCTGTGCCCTTAAACTAGTCTACTGCCCTCAAATGCAGTAGAAAATGCTGCCCTACTGATAGTGCTGTTGTTGTGTTTTTTTAATCAGTTGCTGGCCCAGTTAACCACTATATATGGAACAATGGAGGCAGTCTTGTCCTTCAGCTCAGACAGCAATATGTGTTGAGCCAAGACCTATAGGTGTTGTGAGATGGAGCCATGCTGCAGTGACTCCCATGTGAGAAGATGAGAGGCTATGGCTCCTCCAAAACCGTATCAGAAACTCACAGGCCCACATACTGTTTTAGTCACCAAGCCATTGTAACCATGTTAAAAAGGGGTGGCCAGAAACACCGGCCTTTTGTTTCTGTTTTGTTTTTTGGCAAAGGAAAATCTTATTTCCAGCCTTTCACGTTCAGCCCAAGTTTTGCTTTAGCACTTGCAAAGCTGTCTGCTGGCCACACTCTACCTTTTGTTTAGGCCTAGCAGAGTGGGCTTGATTAAATATTTGATTAACAAAGGCTAATTTCATTGGCTTAGATTCTCCCTTCCTCCAGAGGACTGAACGGGGATTTTTTAAAAGTTTGTGTGTATGAGAGAGACGCAGAGAGAGTAAAGTGTGCCCTCTACTGAGCTGGAACTATATTGCAAATAATTACTGTAACGAGAACATTGTGACGGGAAACTGACGTTACTATTACGATTACGATTGCTATCATCTACTGTGAAGGCTGAAAGCGGGTTATAATAAAAATATAAAACTCATTAATGTTCAAGTCAGCAACTGAGGGAGGAAACCACAAGTAGCAGGATTAACGGAGCAATCTTCTACTCAAATGGTGCCAGGCCAGGAGGAGGTATATGCTGCTCCTATGTGAGCAGGAAGGCCATCCTAGGACACTGTGCTGCCTGAGGTCAAGATGGTGCCTCCTCATCATTCCATGTTCAGAAGCCAACTGGTCTGGCAGGTTAATTCTTATTTCAAGACAGGATAGTGTTCTCCAGTGGGATGGGTTAGGGCCCCAGGACAGGGAGGTGTGTGCTATATGCAGCTCTGTTCACCAAAAGAGGATGTGGGGCTCAGGAGCAACAGCCAGAGGCCTACCACAGCTGCCTCTCATCACCTGGTGCCTGAGGCAGCCATCTCACTCTGCCTAATGGTAGGGCCAGCCCTGGTCAGTGGAATGGATGGAAGGGGGGAAGAGACAACCCAGAAAATACAGAGACAGACAGACAGACAGACAGAAGCATAAAAACAATAGGACTCCCTCAGTGTCTGCCTACCAATTCTGTTGAACAGCATCCCTGTTGAGACGTTTTTGCATTGGCAAGCTTTGCTAGTGGGGTGAAAAGGTCTCTGTTTTAGGTCTTCATTTTGTTCTGTTTTTAAACCTACCCTCAACTGTGGGGGTTTTTGTACTATTTTAAACGGTATTTGCAGCTTTATTTTATGGCATGTTTATAAATAGTATTGAGACATATGGGGAAAGTGATTCACAAATTAATAAATAGTAATTGGGAACTGTGTTTGCAATGATGCCCACATGCCTGCCCACACAAGGACGGAGCCAATAATAGGATAATAAACACACACACACACACACACACACACACACACACACACCAGCACATATGCTTCCCCTCAGCACAGTCCTTCTTGCAACAGAGTTCAAGGGCCATTCAGGAAGGAAAATACCTTTTTCACAAGCAGTCAAAAGGAAAGGCCAAGACATGCAACAAGGGCGGCCATGGAAACATGTCAATTATCAGCAGCTACCTTTGCTGGCTCTGGTCTAGAAGCAGGAGATGCGAAGTTTAACCTCCCCCACCCCCAGGAGGAGATGGGGGAAATGGCCCCACTCACTTTTTGCATGCCTGGACAAAGCACTCTATACTGCAGGTTCCACAGAGTGGTTGCCTACCCTCTCAGCCACGTATCAGACATATAGGACATTTGCCTTCCCACAACCCTAAGATTCAATCACTGACACCAGGAGCACAAATGATGCAGGGGGAGCCAGGTGGAAAAAAGCTCATGTTTCACATGCAGGAGAACCCAGACTCAAACCCAAGGTACAACCCTGCACTAATCAAGAGATGAGCACCTTCCCACCATCATTCAGACTCAGTTGACTGGATCCAGAGGGAGACTGCATGGGCCAAAAGCCAGGCTTTTGCAAAGTTCATACCATGATGCATAAACAAAGGCTACAGTCGGCATCATCTGTAAGGTAAACGTAAAGGGACCCCTGACCATTAGGTCCAGTCGTGGCCAACTCTGGGGTTGCAGCGCTCAGCTCACTTTATTGGCCGAGGGAGCCGGCATACAGCTTCCGGGTCATGTGGCCAGGATGACTAAGCCGCTTCTGGCGAACCAGAGCAGCGCACGGAAACGGCGTTTACCTTCCCGCCAGAGTGGTACCTATTTATCTACTTGTACTTTGACGTGCTTTCAAACTGCTAGGTTGGCAGGAGCAGGGACCAAGCAACGGGGGCTCACCCCATCGCGGGGATTTGAACCGCCCACCTTCTGATCGGCAAGTCCTAGGCTCTGTGGTTTAACCCACAGCGCCACCCGCGTTTGGCATCATCTGTACCCTGCTCTTAATCTTAAGAGACATGCCACAAAATGAAAATACAACCCCAGAAGCTCAACACTGTACTTGCTAGAGGCTGACTGAGTATTACACAGTAATCAAATAGCCCCAGTTTTTTTAATTTTTAAAGTCAACTTCATCCTGTAAGAGCTGCTGAAGCAAGGAACTGTTTGATCAAAAAACTCCAGCACATCTTGCAAGATATGCAACCAAATTTGGTGCTATTTGGTTTGCAAATTGCTACTTTGAAAACGGTTTCATTCAATTTCTGTTGTGTTTTCATATACGGATACCGTAATGCGAGTGGATTTGTCTCACCAGCATTATTCAAGCCATCGGGGACAGGAGAAGAGGTGTTTGCAAAGGGCTACAGATGGCGAGAGAACCATCAGCAAAGTAGGTTCCTTTAACATTGTTAAATATGATATGAGAGATAATTTATAGGTTAGGAGAGCAGGGTACTTGTGGCTGATATTCCCCACAGCTTCTTTCCACACAAGTCAGTAAACGTCAAAATCCAGTATTCATTTGGGACAGGTGAATTAGCATAGCACTCAGCTCCTCAGGGAGGTCTGTTTCTCTTGAGACCAATTTAGAAATCAGAGGTGTGTCACAGAGCTTATTGTGAGAATCCCCACATAGGTGCACCTCATAGGAGGGTCCACAGCCAAGCTCCCAAGCAGAGTCTAAAAATGAAGGTATCTGTGTTGCTTTTATACACAGTGCAAGATATACACCAGTAAGCTTTAGACAATTTTATCCTAGTCAGTATGTGCATTGAATTAAAAATGTTTTTATATACAGTGGTACCTCGGAAGTCGAACAGAATCCGTTCCAGAAGTCCGTTCAACTTCCAAAACATTTGGAAACCAAGGTGCGGCTACCGATTGGCTGCAGGAAGTTCCTGCAGCCAATCGGAAGCCACGGAAGTCACATTGGACGTTCAGGTTCCAAAGAACGTTCGCAAACTGGAACACTCACTTCCAGATTTGTGGCGTTCAGGAGCCAAAACATTTGAATGTATGAACATGTAGTAGTTTTTTATTGCTATATATATGCAATTGTTTTAAATATATGCAACATAGGAAATGAAATAAATAATAACATTTAAACCTGAGGAGTTTGCCAAAGCCAAAATCTCACTTGTATTTTTGCAATCCCTCTATTTAAATTTGAATGCATCCTCTGTTCAGTTTGGGACACAGTTTGCATTCCTGCGATGTGAACAATTCTGTCATAAACTTTCTTTAAAACACACACAACTGTGGCTAAAATATTGCTGAGAACCAACAGCATTCTTTCCCAGTCAAGTAGTATCTTCCCATAATTCTTTTCGCTGTCTTAGGAAAAGATTAATGGGATTTGGCCATTGCAGGAAATATTGTGCAGAATATTAATCAGTGCGATCTTCTGCAACACATATTGTATGCTCATTAAAACCGTATATCGTCAAAAGGAAGAAAATAAATGGTCATGAATTATTCAAAGTGCTTTGCCTTAATGGCGTTTTATAAACCTGTGAACTTACATCAAGACATCAGAGTATCTTTTCTCCCCACTCAAAATCTACCAAGAATACAAGGCAGATGAAAAAAAGGTAATGACCGCAAGAATTAAAAACATTCAAAACTGGAAAAATATGCACTGGGATAGTGAATTAAGTTTTTTTTAAAGATTTCCGTGTTTACTTACTTTAAAAACAAAACAAAAAACCCAACAACTTATAACCTACTTAATTTTCATAATAAAGTTAAGTTGGCCAAAAAGAAATCAAAATGTCACAACAGTATTGAAATATATCGCAACCCTCAATTTGAACACAAAGTCTATATATTAGGAAGCCTGCCAATGGCTCCGAGTTACAATACCTCAGAGGCATGAAGCCCCTCAATACTAGCTGCTGGGAATCACAGGTAGGCAGAGTGCTGTTGTGCTGTGGCTCTCAGTAAGTGAGACTGAGAAGGTCTTCTGCCTGAAGTCTTGGACAGTTGCTGCATTAAGCAGGCCTGCCCCATCCATGAGACAAGGTGAGGCGACTGCCTCAGGCGGCAGGATCCACAGGGGCAGCAGATCTGGCTTCCAAGGAATGCACCACTCGGTGCTGCTGATGCCACGGTGGCAGCGACAGCTGTGCAGCACACTCTTTGGAGGATGGATCTGTCTTCATCCCAGTAGCCCCGCCCCCTGCAATGCTGCCTCTGCAGTGGCCTCTCAGCAAATAGGGAACACTGTTGGTCTCCACACATCCTTGTTCCTGATGTAGATCTTCACACACCCCTTCTTCCCTGGGAGGCATTTTGTGGCTTGCGCAGGTGCCAAAATGTCTTG